>NC_079326.1:46619471-47869471 GCF_029931775.1 Euleptes europaea
AATGCCAGTGATAAAATGCAGATTGTCTAAATACCCAGACACAATGCAACATCTATCACTCAAGTATGGGAAGGGAAGATGCCACAAGAAGCAGAGCAAGAGGGTGAAGCATGAAGCAGGAACCGATCTCTATCTAAGCAGGTTCCAGGTACCAGTATGAGTTCTGAACAAAGATGCCAATTGTGTGGGAAGCAAATAATCTACAAGATGAATTCAAAGGTGGATGCAGCAGTGATGTTCAGTTCAGTTATCCCATGGCTGCAGAAAGCCAGGGCATATAGAAGTGATATAGAAGTGCACTTGTTAGGGCTCCCATAAAAACACCCAATTGAAGAAGAGAGGGACACAGCAGTAGATAGTTTCTGGCTCCAGTTATAGGGCCAGAAGCTTGAAGAAGTGCCTTGGAACATTGATAATTTCAGAGGCTTGCAGTGCTTTAGAACATGGTCTGGGAGAAACAGGAGGGGAAGTTCAGGTGAGCTAACAGGTATGATCCAGGGTAGACCAGGCTGGAGGAGGAGGGGATTCCAGGGACGGGGGGGGGGGGGATCCGAATGAAGAAAACAAGGGGAAAGCCCAGGGTGAGGAAACAGCATGCTGGAGGCCACTACCTTACTGAACTGGAATTTGTGATAGGAAATTCCATAATCCAATAATAGATTAGGAACCTGGACTAAAAATCATTGAGGAATGCTAATGTGGGATTTAGTGCTAAGGTCAGAGTGCTAGGGCAAGTGACTGCCAAGAGGCTGCCATTGTTCCACTGAGCATAATGAGATTGTGTGCATTTATTTATTTATGTACTTACTTGTGTGGGTGTAAAGTGCCGTCAAGTCGCAGCCGACTTATGGCGACCCTTTTGGGGGTTTTCATGGCAAGAGACTAACAGAGGTGGTTTGCCAGTGCCTGCACAGTAACCCTGGTATTCCTTGGTGGTCTCCCATCCAAATATTAACCTTACCTACTTACTTACTTACTTACTTACTTACTTACTTACTTACTTATAGTCCACCTTTCTCACTTGGATTCAAGGCTGATTACACAGATTGCGTCAATACAATTGACAGGACAAGACATTCGATAAACAATGCAATAGGATTAGGGTTGTAGAACCAACCAAAAGTCTAAAAACATCACAGAAGCAAACCATAAGTATTAACATGAAACATTAAACAATGCAAAAATGACCTAGCAGGATCCTAGTTTCAGCACGCTGAACACAGTAGTATAGGTCACAGTCTGTTCTAATTTATCTAAGTAACTTTGTGTATCATTTAGTACAGTGCAACTCTATTGCCTGCATAGAAAAGCCCTCTTAAATGATTCTGTTTTTCATAGTTTATGGAATGATTCTGTTTTGCATAGTTTACAGAAAGCCAGGATAGTGGGAGCCTTCCTGACCTCCTCAGGCAAGCCATTCCATAAGGTGGGAGCCACAACGAAGAAGGCACGTGTACGGGTAGTTGTCAATTTTGCCCATTTGCAGGTTTTGCAGGTTGGCACCTGAAAAATGATGCCCCCTTTCATATGGCTCTCAGCCCTTTTATAGTAGATACACTGACGTCCGTGTTCTGAACCTCATGAGACAAGCAGAATTTATTTATTTACATTGTTTACTTCACTATTTACTTCATTTATACCCAGCTTTCCTCCCAATGGGGACCCAAAGCAGCTTTACATCCAAAAAAAGACTTGATGAAAACATTCAACAGAAGAAAACGTAATTCAAAATATGTGCATATATGAACACACCATATGGAATGCAGTATTACAAGTGCCTTAAAGTATCAGCACGTAAGCAGTTCCTTTTCACCCAAAGTATATTTAACAAGATCAACAACTTACAGTAAGAGGGTTTCAAACAAAAATTAAAAGGAAATAGAACATGTGGTGAACTGTAGAATGCCCATAGCCCCCTTCTATACAGATATGGGAGGTTCACCCTTTTATCTCCTCCACTATAACTGCTTGAAAAGAAAGGCTTTGCAAACAGGTGATAAAAGCATGCTGTTGGGGTTTCACTATAATTTTTTTCCATTTAAAAAGCAAACCAAAGAATTGCTGTAAAGTCAGAGGCAGCCCAGCCCTTTTGCAAACTTCCCCAAGCAGCCTCTACCTAGGATAAGGACAACTAAGGCCCAGTTGTGTGGCCCGGGGTGCTGGGCTAGGCCACTTGCATGGTAGGGAGAACTCAAGGACCCCCTCCCTACATAATTTTCTTTTTACCTCCTCTATCCTTTCCAGGGTTGCCAACCTCCAGGTACTAGCTGGAGATCTCCTGCTATTACAATGGATTTCCAGCCGATAGAGATCAGTTCCCCTGGAGAAAATGGCCGCTTTGGTAATTGGACTCTATGGCACTGAAGTCCCTCCTCTGACCAAACCCTGCCCTCCTCAGGCTCCGCCCCCAGAATCTCCAGGTATTTCCCAATCTGTAGCTGGCAACCCTATGGCCGATTGCCCTGTTTCGTATTCTGTAATGCCCTGACACGGATAGCCCCAGGCTAGCCTGATCTCGTCAGATCTTAGAAACTAAGAAGGATCAGCCCTGGCTAATATTTGGAAGGGAGACCTCCACAGAATACCGGGGTCGTAACACAGAGGCAGGCAATGGGAAACCACCTCGGAACGTCTCTTGCCTTGAAAACCTACCAGGGGTCACACACACACCCCAAAAAATCTGCCTTGCGCCTCAGATAGGGTCGCCAACCTCGAGGTATTTCCATACTTTGGATGTGGTATTTTTTGTAGATGTCATATATGTTAGTCCTTTCCATTGTATTACATTTTACTTGTATTTGTATGTGTATTGTTTGAATCGTTGTAATTCTTGGAATATATATGTAACTTTGGAGACTTGGTACTGGTTTCCTGTAGTTGCAACCTCCAGGTAATAGCTGGAGATCTCCTGCTGGAGATCTCCTGCTATTACAACTGATCTCCAGCCGATAGAGATCAGTTCACGTGGAGAAAATGGCTGCTTTGGCAATTGGTCTCTATGGCATTGAAGTCCTTCCCCTCCCCAAACCCCACCCTCCTCAGGCTCCGGCCCAAAAACCTCCCGCCGGTGGTGAAGAGGGACCTGGCAATCCTAACCTCAGAGAGAAAGGTAGGCTACAAAGGAAGTAAACAAAAAAAAATGCCTTGATTAAGTATTTTGCAAGAGCTTTACAGTTCTGTTTTGTTCCTTTTTTACTTGAAGGTCAAACTAAGAGGGGAAAATTAGCTCCTGCTTTCCCAATAGGAGTTCTCTGGGGCCAATAACAAATCACTTCTGAAGATATATTCAATAGCAGTTAGTAATGCAACAACTAATACGCTAAACAATTCTCAACTGAGCATTTGCAAGCATCTGGATGCGACTGCTGTGACTCTTTGGATCCCCGTTAATTGGACAGGCAATCTCATATCAGAATGACTGTTAAGGATGGGAATCACTCCATCTCCGTTCTAGCTGAGCAGATTCCCGTCCTTAACAGTCATTCCAATATGAGATCGCCTATGTCTGAGGATGTCTTGGCATGAAAGAAGTTTTCTAGCCATGGGACCTTGAAGAAAAGGATGCTGCCATAATTAACTCTTTAGCCAGATTTCTCACTATGAACACTTATTCAGTACTACATTGGAAAGTGGGAATGTGATTCCTGGGCTGCATCAATAGGAGTATTGTGTCTAGATCAAGGGAAGTAATACTACCACTGTATTCTGCATTGGTCAGACCTCACTTGGAATACTGTGTCCAGTTTTGGGCTCCACAATTTAAGAAGGATGTTGAAAAGTTGGTGCGTGTCCATAGGAGGGCAACCAGAATGGTCAAAGGTCTGGAATCTATGCCCTATGAGAAGAGACTTAAGGAGCTGGGTTTGTTTAGTCTGGAGAAGGGAAGGTTAAGGGGTGACATGATAGCCATGTTTAAATATTTGAAAGGATGCCATGTTAATGAGGGAACTAGCTTGTTCTCTGTTGCTCCAGAGACTAGGACACGGAGTAATGGATTTAAACTAAGAGAAAAGTGATTCCACCTAAACATTAGGAAGAACTTTGTGATGGTGAGGGCTGTTCGACGGTGGAATGGTCTGCCTCGGAGGGTGTTGGAGTCCCCGTCATTGGAGGTCTTTAAGCAGAGGCTGGATGGCCATCTGTCGGGAGAGCTTTGATTGTGGCATCTTGCATGGCAGGGGGTTGGACTGGATGGCCCTTGTCTCTTCCAACCTTGTGTGATTTTGTGATATATATATTTTGTGATATTGTGCTTTGTACCACACTGTATAATATTGTTAAGTGGGTTTTCATGCAAAGTTTCATAGTTAGGGTCAGATTAGTTATGCTATTGTTTATCATCTCTACGTACAGAAATTTGAATATATAAAAATAGACACAAACCTTGAGCTTGTTGGAATCATATTTATTGCAGTATTTACTGCAGTGTTATGATAATGTTTTGAGAAGTTGTATTTAGGCCATAGTGGCTGCGATTTTTGTATAATCACCTGGGGGTTGGCAGCCCTAGGTGGAAGTGACATTGTGGGATCAGGGCAATGCGGATTCCCCCCCCCCCCAGTAGGTCCACTTTGGGAAGTCTCCCTCCACAGAGGTACACCTGGAAGGCCTATGATACCTCACTACCATATGATTCTCTTCCTTTATCCTTTACCCTTCCTGTCTTCTTCCTTCTTTCTTTCTGCAAAACCAAGTATTCCCAGTGTGGGTTATTTTTAAGCTCACAAAGCATTAGCCACAGCTTTGTGTTTCAGGCACAACAAGGTTTTTATCAGCCCTGCCTCAGGTTTGATTCTGCTCTGACTTCCCTTAAACCAAGGAGGTGGCTAAATAATTTCAAAGAGGGCCGCTCAAAAACAAAGCTTGTGCGCCAGGATTAGCGCGCTTTCTACTGTAAACCTCAGCGGTTGGGGTTTCGGGATTAAAATGCTGTTGTCTTTTCTCTCCCAAACAAGGCAACCCCGAACTTTAGCCTGCCCAAGGTCCCTTGAGCAGATCGGCTTGTTACCATGACACCATCCCAATGTTCAAAGGCACTGCCGGCCTCTGAAATGATTACAGTTTTCTCTTGGTGGGTTCCTAGTTCGCCTTACAAACAAAACTCATTGTAAATCGAAGTGCTGTAAAAAGGAAGGGGCAGCCATGCTAGACAAGTAAAGTAGAACAGCCAAGCGCAAGAAGCCTTTTAATTTAACAGAAATGAATTAAGAGCAGGGATTAGCTCCTCATTCCACAAGAAAAGTTCTCTCTCTCTCTCTCTCATGGACCTGCAAGCGTTGCCCCCAGACTTTGGAGGTCACAAATCCCAAGCTCCCTGAAACTGTTTACGATGCACATTTGAGGCTCCAGGGTGGGTGGGTGGGTGGGGAAACCAGCATTTTGTGTGCTCTGTCAGTCCCAGTTGAGTGTTTAGAGGCAGCTACCTTACTCTGGCTTCCTGCAGGGAAAGAAAATGTGTTCTTTTCCTTTCGAAATCTCTAGCTGAAACGGATTCTCTGCTCTGCTGATCTGTTGGGTGACCCCTGTCCTGCAGGGTCTGCTTTTCCTAGAAAGTAAACAAGTGGCTGTTGTTAAAAAAAAAAAAAGTCTGTATGAGTTGTATATTTACATGTTTCGGTATTGTTTTATGTCTCTCCTTTTACAGGTCTCCATGTTTTTGCTTTGTTTTTAAAGAACAAACAAGTACACAATAACTCTGCAGAGAAGTTCAACGTAGCTGTGTCAATCCAAAGAAAATGTAGGAAATAAGATCCATGTAAGAAATTAAGTGAGGTAAGGTGTGCCTTCAACTTGCGACTGACTGCTGACGACCCCATGAAGTTCCACCTCATGGGGTTTTTGAGACAAGAGATTAAGAGAGGTGGGTTGCCGTTGACTTCTTCTGTATGGTGGCCCTGTGCCATTGCCAGGTCCGGGTTGGGAAATACCTGGAGATTTTAGGGGTAGAGCCTGAGGAGGGTGGAGTTTGGGGAGGGGCGGGACTTCCATGGGGTAGAATGCCACAAAGCCCACCTTCCAAAGCAGCCATTTTCTCCAGGTGAACCAATCTCTGTTGACTGGAGATCAGTTGTAATAGCAGGAGATCTCCTGCCACCACCTGGAGGTTGGCATCTTTACAACTAGGATTGCCAGCTCCAGGTTGGGAATCACCTGGAGATTTTGGGGGTGGAGCCTGAGGAGGGAGGGGTTTGGAGAAGGGAGGGACTTCAATGCCATAGAGTCTACTGGCCAAAGTGGCCATTTTCTCTAGGGGAGCTGATCTCTATCAGCTGGAGATCAGTTGTAATAGCAGGGGATCTCCAGCCACCACCAGGAGGTTGGCAGCCCTATTTATGGCCCCACTGTTTTTTGGGGGTGGTCTCCCATCCAAGTACCAACTCCACTTAGCTTCCAAGGTCTGACAAGAATGGGCTTTTAGGTCTGTTATAATGTAAATAACTTTTTATTAGGTCAACCTGAAGGACCCAACACAGTGAGCATAACTTCAGGAACCCCCAAACTCTTCATCAGGCTGGATGTTATGGAAAAAGGGAAAGCGAGGATGGAAAATTTGTTTCATGATCTTTGTAGCCGTTTGTCAGCTCCTGTTTCCCCCTCTCCTTTTTTTAGCATCCAGTCTGATGAGGACTTCCCTAAAATGCAAACTCTTACCGAAAATGTTGTGCCATTTTGGTTGGTCTTAATTAGAAGGTAATACGTGGATCATGTGTTTGAGTTTCTCTTTGAAATGATCTAGCAGCCTGGAACATCTGCCTACTTTGAATATAACTTCTCCCATATGTTCCTGCCCAGGAATTAAGATCACAGGGACAGGCCCTCCTGACAGTCCCAGAGGGCCTTTTCTGTGGCAGCCCCATGGTTATGGAACAACCTCCACAGGGAGGTGTGCCTGGCCCCCTTGCTTTCAATCTTTAGGATTGCATTTGATTAAGTTACTAGCAGTCCTAAATTGTGATTTTAAATGTTGGGGTTTATGTCTTTTATTCTATGTCTCTATAAAGGAAGCCACAGCCCTCAGTTTGCAAGACCTGAGCAAGGCTGTTAAAGATAGGATGTTTGTGGAGGACATTGATTCATAGGGTCACCATGAATCAGAAGCAACTTGATGGCACTTAACACACACACACGCATTTTATCTATATTGTAAGCCATACGGAATTAAGGGGTGGCTAATTAATATTTTAAATAAATAAAATAAATACATAAACTCAACTCTGCCCCCAAGAGCCTGCTAAATTTGCATGACTCTCCAAACAGAAGTGTACAAATGGCCTCCAATTCATGGTCAGATTCCCCCCCCCCCCGTTTTCTGTGTGTGTATTTATGTTTCAAAATCTAGATAGCTCAAGAATTCTGCAGAACTAGAATACTTCCATACGGTCTTATGTCCTTTTGGTTAGGTTAACAAAGGATTAATAAAAGATGTGGATTTTGTTTCTGAATATTTCTGTATGTCTGCTGCCTTCACTTGGACAGATGTTCAGATTTCTAATCATGTCATATATAGTTACACTCTTCCGACTGAGGTCAAGCATAGATAAAAAACCCACTGATGCATAGAAGGGGAGAGGCAAAATAGTTCAATCGCTCTACACTGAAGATAATTTCAGGTGGGTAGCCCTATCTGGTGAAGGGAGATTTAACTCTTGAAGGCTGGAATCTTGTTGATCTTCTATGTGCTACTAGATTCTAATCTTGCTCACCTCTGCAATGGATTCAGTCAGCTGGGAATCTGTATGGTACTAAGAATCTTATGACACAAACAGCATGGTGTAGTGGTTAAGGAGTTGGACTAGGACCTGGAAACCCAGGTTCAAATCCCCATTCACACCATGGAAGCATGTTGGGTGACCTTGGGCCAGTCACATATTCTCAGCCATGACCCTGGCTAGTATTTGGATGGGAGGCCTTCAAGGAATACCAGGGTTGTGACGTCGAGGCAGGCAATGGCAAACCATCTCCGAACAACTCTTTCCTTGAAAACCCTGTGGGGTCACCATAAGTAGGGTTGCCAGCTCTGGTTTGAGAAATACCTGGAGATTTGGGGCTTGGAGCCTGAGGAGGGCAGAGTTTGGAGATGGGAGAGACTTCAGTGCCATAGAGTCCAATTGCCAAAGGGGCCATTTTCTCCATGTGAACTGATCTCTGTCACCTGGAGATTAGTTGTAATAGCGGGAGAGCTCCAGCCACCACCTGGAGGTTGGCAACCCTAACCATAAATCATCTGTGATTTGATGGCGAAAAAACAAATGTTAAGCATACAGGAAATATAATCCACTACCTATATATCTTGTCAGATTCCTCTATGTCCGTGGGATATGCCGTACACTCTAATAACCCAGCACATTGTGCTAAAGTCACTATAAATTCACATTCAACAGTATTTGCTTTTTAAAACTGAATCGCAATTAAAGATAGGGTGATGGAGAATTAGTCACCGTGGCTTTGTTGACATATTTGATAGTTAATAAAAATGATGCATGTGATCTATCCCAGAGACTTAGTCCATGAGGATAAGCTGATCTTTACTGAAGGCTGAAGTCTAGATTTCCCCAGGTGACATCTCGAATATATAAAGCCGGATTGCAATTCCACAGTCCGCTTGGGCTGGATTGCTTTTTCCGCAATGTTACTCCGATCGCCACTAAATAGCCCAGCGGTGACCTTTAACACTGAAGCAAAACAAATCAGGCGCTCATAATAGAAAAGCGAGAGGCGGCTAAACTTGCTTGGCGTCATTTTAGACGTTCAGAGAAAACCGTCAATTACACACTTGTTTTCTGAGAGACGCTGGGCAGAGTTCTCTGTGGTAACCCCCCAAAAAATGCATTCAGCATAATAATGTGCAGCTAGGGTTGCCAGGTCCCTCTTCACCACCGGCGGGAGGTTTTTGGGGCGGAGCCTGAGGAGGGTGGAGTTTGGGGAGGGGAGGGGCTTCAATGCCCTAGAGTCCAATTGCCAAAGCGGCCATTTTCTCCAGGTGAACTGATCTCTATCGGCTGGAGATCAGTTGTAATAGCAGGAGATCTCCAGCTAGTACCTGGAGGTTGGCAACCCTATGTGCAGCATACTTCTGGGGTATGGTGCAAGTTGTGTTGCCAACGTCCAGGTAGTAGCTGGAGATCTCCTGCTATAACAACTGATCTCCAGCCGATAGAGATCAGTTCACCTGGAGAAAATGGCCGCTTTGGCAATTGGACTCTATGACATTGAAGTCCTTCCCCTCCCTAAACCCCTCCCCCTCAAGCTCCACCCCAAAAACATCCTGTTGGTGGCAAAGAGGGATCTGGTAATCCTAGGTGTACCCCACATTTCATTTCATTCATGTTGCAGTTAACTGGTCTCAGGTCTGTTTTATGGATATTCCTAGGGGGCTCAGTAGGCGTTTTATCCTGTTTTCAATGGCTTATTTGTTTTTATGTTAATACTACATTATACTTTATGATCTTTTGCATTAGAACAGGACCCCAGGGATGGTAGTACCTAATTTCCATAAATAATAATTTTAAAATATCAAAGAAAACACAAGGTTTGGGGAGGAAAGGACTTTTTGAAAGATTTCAAACCAGTTTTAAGTAGAAACGGGGGCACACTTAACTGTGGCTAACATGCAGATCCATATGGATGCTAACAGAGTTCCATTTGGACTGTCATATGAAAAATAAATGGGCTTGCATACTATTGGTCTGACCCAGCATTTCCTGCCTGTTGATTTCCCTCTCCGTGTCTAGTTTCTGATCATTTTTCTTGTCTAGTTTTTATCAGGCTCTTTCACGCATGCTGAAAAATGCACTTTCAGTCCCCTTTCAATGTACTTTAACAATAGTTTGCAAGTGGATTTTGCCACTTCACACAGTAAGATCCAGCTGCAAAGTGCATTGAAAGGGGATTGAAAATGCATTATTCAGCCTCTGTGAAAGCACCCATCATTTCTTTGGGCCAACTGTTATTTTATCTGGCAGTAACAAGGTAGGGAGAAAATCAAAATTGGTTGGATTTCATGGATCCATTGCATTAGCAGGGATGCTTTCTTTCATGGCAAAAAAATTTGGGGTTCAAGAGACTGCTCCATCAATGGAATAACCTCCTATGTCCAATTGAAACTCTTTCTGCCGTAGGAAACCCCCCCTCTGTTAGTGATAGATCTACAGCAGTGGTTCCCAACCTGTGTTTTCTGGGGAGTCGCCACCACTGTCCTGGGGCAGCCCCCATCCTGGGCTGTCCAGGACTAACCCAGACGCCCCGTAACCCTGATCAGTCCGCGAGGGCAGGGAAGACCCCAAGCAGAGAGGAGAGGAACCGGCCCACCGACAGCCGGAAGGAACCGGGCTGCAGAGATGCGGCGGCGTGCCGCCGCACACCAGCTGTAGCCCCGCCACCCTACTGAGAGGCTGGCAGGCCCGCCCTGGGCGCGGTTGCACCTGCACCAGGCGGATGACGCTGCGGGATGTGTGGGAGGCCGAGGAAGCTCCCCTGGTTCGGCCCGTTCATGTCTCGGAGGAAAAGTGGGCAGTCCCCCTTGAGGCCGCCCAAGGGTCCCCCCCAGCCTTCCACGTGTTCCATTCCCCTAGCTTGCGCGCTTGCTGCACTGCCGCCCGAGGGTCCCCCCCCAGCCCTCCCTGTGCTCCATTCTCCCGGCCTGCATGCTTGCCGCACTACCGCCCGAGGGTCCTCCCCTAGCCCTCCTCGTGCTCCATTTCCTGGCTTGCGCGCTTGCTGAGATGTGGCCGGAGGGTCCCCCCCAGCCCTCCCCGTGTACGTGTGTGTGTGCTCGAGATCCCCGGGCCGCTGGCGAGTGAGTGTGTGTGTGTGGGGAAGCCTCCCTCCCTCTCTTTCCTTCCTTCCTTTTTTTCTTTTTTTTCTTCTTTCTTTCCTTCCTTCCTTCCCTTCTTTCCTTTCTTACTTCCTTTCCTTCTTTCCTTTTTTTCCTTACCTTTCTTCCTTTCTTTCCTTCCTTCCCTTCCTTCCCTTCCTTCCCTTCCTTCCCTTCCCTTCTTTCCTTTCTTACTTTCTTTCTTTCTTTCCTTCCTTCCTTTCCTTCTTTCCTTTCTTTCCTTCCTTCCTTTCCTTCTTTCCTTTTTTTCCTTTTCTTCCTTCATTTCTTTCCTTCTTTCCTTCTCTCCCTCCCCTGCATAGCCTCTGCTAGGTTTGCAAACCTCCAGGTGGTGGCTGGAGACCTAGCAACCCTAGCCTCTTCCCCCACCCCACGCCGGGAGATCAATGCCCGGTATGGCCCCTGAATGATATTATAAATGTGCAAATGGCCCTTGGCAGGAAAAAGGTTCCCCACCCCTGCCCTAATGTAATCAGGTAAAACCAGCCCAAAGCATAAAAATGTTATTATGCTCGCCTTTCGAGTTTTAATTCCATTTGCCTCTACATATCTCTGTGAGAGTGGATTTTCAACGCTTCTTCATATCAAAACAAAGACAAGAAACAGACTAAATGTTGAGGATGACATGAGGTTGGCTTTAACAAACACTCAGCCACGAATTTTGAAGCTGGTTACCCAAATGCAAGCACAACCATCACATTAAATATTAATTACTTATTTAATGAAATTAATTAATTAAATATTACGTTGGAATTATATTCTGAAAAATCTATTTGTATTGTGTTTTCTTTATCCTATTGAAAATGTCATTTATGGCTTTATTATGCAAATGTGGCGGGGGTCGCAGGTTACTTGGCAATTGTAAAAGGGGGTCACGACTTGAAAAGGGTTGGGAACCACTGATCTACAAGATCCAACCAACTGCTCAGTTTTCACTATCAACCATTATGCCCTCACTAGCCCAGAATGTATGCTTAAATTTAATTTAATGTTCTGTCTTTGGCAAAGCATGTTCCTGCAGTCAGGAAGGAGAGAGCAAATTCTTTGCGCCCTATTCTGCTTCCTTTGAATGTATGCAACAATTGTATGGGTATTTTAAAGTATCTCTAGTACTTACGGTGTCTGGGTTGTAGGTTATTTGATCAGCGACTGTGACACATGAACAGTAAGAACGTAGTTTCTTGGCAGATAACATCATCACCCCGTTGACCTGCCTAAATTTTTATTTCTGTGATCCAATAGCTCTTTTTGTTCTGGAGTATATATGTACTTTCGATTTAGTTTAATCTGAGGTTATGTTGGGAACAGAAAGAAAACTGCAGGGATCCATTCGTGACCAAAGAGTGTCCAAAATCCAAGTTATCTACCTCTTTTTTTTTTTTTTTTTTTTTTTGAGATAAATGCTTGCATGTGAAAATTCTAGCTATGCTTTGGGATTATTGGTTTTTGATCGAACATGACAATTCCTCGTTCATTTGTTCCCGCGCTGCAGAACTGCGCCTGCCACCATCCCCAGCCACCAGAATATTTGAAAAACTGAACCTTGTTATTAAACCAGAACCTCATGCTATGAATTAAATATAATCCTGTCTTCTAGGAAGAAGGAATGGAATCTGTGAAAGCTTTTTCAAGAAATGATAAGATGTCAGAACCACTGAGAACTTGCAGTATATTTACTGGATCTATATAAATGTGTTGCTGGAGCCACGTAGGAGAAAGATATACATATTTTTGTCCCAAATCTAAGACACACAATTGATCCATGAGTGGATTTAACTTAAGTTCTTCCTTGCGACTACCTGCTGGTAATTTATCACGGTAGCACAGTAAACTGGACTAATCCTCATGGGAAGGGGATTGGAAATCCTGGATGCTCCGATTGCTTTTATTCAGTCAAATATAGTTTTGGGGGTATACATGGGTTGAATGGAATTTTTGTTCAGTCATTAATTCTTCAGCAGCTCTGGTATTTCTTCTCAGTACTGCAAAGCCTCAAATATGGATCAAGGTTCAAGTTTCAGGTTTATTGCGTCTGGCCAAAGGCCATTACAAAAATTGGACTAAAACCACTATAAAATCATGTGACAATCTTTGACAACATTTACTGGTACATTTTAGTACCAAATTAAAATACAAAGAAAAATAAATAAATTCTCTAAATTGCCAAAACGTATCAAAGTATTAAGCATAAAACATTGCTTACGATCAAAATTATCTAACATTTAACCAACCAAAAACCATAGCCGCTCATAACTTAGAGTCATAGCTTTTAACACTTGTCTGGTTAGAGCTCACTTTTATGAACAGAGAATCTCACTTCTTACCATGGGATTTGCTGTTTAATTCTAATCTATTTTAATGTGTTGGGCCAGCCTCAGCCGAATTTTCTTCACTGCTAGAGCAAAGAGGGCAACTTTATATGAGACAGCTGGCTCCATGAGAAGAAGAAGAAGAAGAAGAAGAAGAAGAAGAAGAAGAAGAAGAAGAAGAAGAAGAAGAAGAGGAAGGAGAAGGAGAAGGAGAAGGAGAAGAAGTATAGTAGTAGTAGTAGTGTTGGTTTTATATGCCAACTTTCTCTACCACTTAAGGAAGAATCAAACTGGCTTGCAATCACCTTCCCTTCCCCTCCCCACAACAGACACACTGTAAGGTAGGTGGGGCTGACAGATTGTGACTAGCCCAAGGTCACCCAGCTGGCTTCGTGTGTAGGAGTGGGGAAACCAACCCAGTTCACCTGATTAGAGTCCACCATCTTAAATTGCTATAAGCCTCTATGGAAACCAATTTTTGATTGAAGGGCACTGAAGTCCCTCCCCTCTACAAACCCCACGCTCCTCAGACTGCAGCCCCAAAATCTCCAGGTATTTCCCAACCTGGAGCTGGCAACCCCGCTGATTACTGATGCCTCAACTTACCAGAAGTGGCTGCAGAACTCACCTAACTATTAATATGACCCTGTTTATATCAATGGCCATTTCCTATCAGGATGAGCTCCGTATACAGTCATAATGAGTTTGGGCTCTTCTATCCATCACATTGTCCCAAACATTGATTTTTATATTATTGATGTCATTCATGGAGGAATGGGCTTCAAACCATCAAACCAGTTTGAGGAAAGGGCTTCAAACCATTGCTCCAACCTTGGTATGTCAAATCAAAGTCGGATGTAGCTCAACTTCCTGTCTTTCTTCTGGAATAAACGTTCTAGATGATTTTACAAATGATGTAAATAGGAAAGCTGTACATCATCTGCCTTTTCTCGTGAACAAAATTATGAATGCATCAGTCTGACTCTTTGAGACTCTACTGCAAATAAGTCCTATCCCACCCTCCTGAATCATGCACTGAAAGTTTATTTAGCCCTTACTTTATCCCTAAGTTCCTAGTATCTCTACTTCATTGTAATAGAAGGAGATCTACAGGTGCCACTTGGAAGATGGTAACCGTATACATGCTTGACTGCTGAAACACAGCAACTCCCAATGATGCAGGGTGTGAAAAATAGGGGCATTACAGGTCCATAAGACAGACCTTATTTTCATCTGTACAGTATTAGAAAGTATGGGATTCAGGACATAAGCCATCCTCAGTTTGTCATACATATTTATAAGCATTTGCCACCTTCTTCAGCTGGAATAAGCCTTCCCAGCTGGTTTACAAACTAATCTCCCCAAATCTTCCCCTTCCCCCCTTTCACAGTTAGCTGCAATCACTCTGCTGCTCCCACGGTCATAAAAATCAAGGATCCTCATATTTTGATGATAATGTTATTCTATTTTATAGGCTGAGTCTGACATTAACGGTTTTCGATAGACAAGCCTGAAACTAATAATTCACGAATGTAACTTTTGAAAGTGAAATATTTACAGCCTGCTCATCACTGAAACAATACGGCTGGCAAAGTGCCCACTTCCAGCCAATCTCGTCTGAAGTTGACAAGAGAAGAATTTATTCTCTATTTTGCCAGCAAAATACCCAAAGTTGTTCTGCCTGGGCCTTTAGCCCAGGGAACAGAGGCCTTATGGTGCAGTTAATAGGCAAACTATAAACAGAAAATTAATTTGGCAGGAATCGAATGTCACTGCTGAATTCACAGAAGCATGGCCCACCAATTAATCTTTTATACAGTGGAATATAAAATAAACTTTTAGTTTTCTGAAGGCCGGGATATTTGCCAAAAAATAAATAAAAAATAGCAGCCCCACAGAAGTAGGCTAGTGAAAAACAGTTGTCCAATTTTGGATAAGGAATGCTAAAGAAAATGTTTAATGCAATGAATGTGAAGTTTTATGGAGGATCCTTGGAAGTCCAGGACCATTTAAGTGAATAGGAAGAAAGGATGTTTGTTCATCCTGTCATGGAATCTTAGCGTTGCCAGGTCCCTCTTTGCCATTGGCAGGAGGTTTTGGGGGAAGAGCCTGAGGAGGGCGGGGTTTGAGTAGGGATTTCAATGCCATAGAGTCCAGTTGCCAAAGCAGCCATTTTCTCCAGGTGAACTGATCTCTATTGGCTGGGGATCAGTTGTAATAGCAGGAGATCTCCAGCTACTACCTGGAGGTTGGCAACCCTATGGAATCTCACTGTAGGCTCAGCTCAGGCTGAAGCCTTTAGTATACTCCAATGGCCTAAACATGAAAAAGTCTCCATCAAAAACTAGCAGCCTCACCGCTATCCAACCCTCTTCAAAGAAAAACTATCAATATAAGTTATGTTCTTATGTTCTTAAGTCAGGGTTGCCAGGTCCCTCTTCTCCACTGGTGGAAGGTTTTTGGGGCGGAGCCTGAGGAGGGAGGAGTTTGAGGAGGGACTTCAATGCCATAGAGTTCAATTGCCCAAGCAGCCGTTTTCTCCAGGTGAACTGATCTCTTTTGGCTGGAGATCAGTTGTAATAGCAGTAGTTGTTTTTAAAGAATCTCTTTGTGGAGGTCAGCTCACATGACAACATCACCTTCCTTCTTTAGGAGCTGTCATCTAGTTGAACCCTATGATCAGCATTTGTATCAGAATAAAGGTTAAAAAATTGGCTTTGGTTGGAATAGATTTGTGGCTACACCTGGATTTCCTGGCCGTTTTATGGGGTGGGGTTCAGTAGTTTAATCATGCCAACGGGTCAGTGGTGTTTTCACACTCAGATTGCAGCACCTTTTCTATGTCCATTTTGCCTACTACTTAAGGGTTACACATGAGCTTTCGCATCCTCCTCCTCTTAGCCCTGGGCCGGCAACCCTAGTAGTGAATAGAGGCTATGAACATTGTCCTTCAGTGTTACTCCTCTGAAGATGTCTGCCACAGCTGCTGGCGAAACGTCAGGAAAGAAAATACCAAGACCACGGTCACACAGCCCAGATAACCTACAAGAACCAAATGAACTCTGACCGTGAAAGCCTTCGACAATATTTTGCTATGAACATTCACTGCAAATCTTTGGCTCTGCTAGAGCAATACTAGTGTCGTTGCCTGGGGAGATTCTATTTTCTCCACATGTGTTTCATTAAGGGAAAAGAAAGATTATGACTTACAGAATAACTTACTATTTAATTAGCGAAAACCTTTTTAAAGAAAGAAAATATCTGCTTAGCTACAACTTCCAATTTCAAAACCTTCATCTTGACCTTGTAAACTGATTTTTTCCTCCTGTAAAATATAAAGAAAAAGAAATCAGCAAAACACGCTGTCAAGTGAATCAATACTTTAATTAAATTTTATCAGCAAAAAAAATAACACAACACTAGTGGCTGACTCTGTTTATAGGATGGAGTTTGATTGTGTTTGTGATGGCAGCCGATGAAACGCTGGCTGTAATATAAAACCAGAAATCTTAATTACTACCATGTGTTCCTTTTGATCATTTTCCATGAGATCAACATTGCACAGAAAATATTTTTTTTTAAAAAATGAAATCTCTCATTTCATAACACGTTACTGAGGTGGCTGAATTGCTTATGTGAGTTCCTAGCATCTGTTCAATGTAAGAACCGCAAAATGTGAAGCAAACACAAATGCAACTTCAGGATTGTGGATATCTTAAGTTTAGGCAGGCCCTCTTCTGCCACAACTGTCCCTGGACTGCTAAAGAACTTGGTTATCCCCAGGGTGATCTCTAAAGCCAATGCAAAGGTACAGCATTTGTTATAGGGAATCAAATTTAATGTGTGTGTTAAGTGCCATCAATTTGCTTCTGACTCATGGCGACCCTATGAATCAGTGTCCTCCAATATGTCCTGCCTTTGACAGCCTTGCTCAGATCCTGCAAACTGAGGGCTGTGGCTTCCTTTATTGAGTCAATCCATCTCTTGTTTGGTCTTCCTCTTTTCCTGCTGCCCTCAACTTTTCCTAGCATGACTGTCTTTTCCAGTGACTCTTGTCTTCTCATAATGTGACCAAATTACAATAGCCTCAGTTTAGTCATTTTAGCTTCTAGGCTCAGTTCAGGCTTGATTTGATCTAGAACCCACTGATTTGGTTTTTGGTTTTTGACTGTTCTTATGTTCTTATGTACAGTCTCATTAGTCGAGAACCCTGAAAAATCCAGTTGTCAGTTCATGTGTATCAAAGCTGTATACACACAGTAAATGTGCATGTTGCTCCCATTCATACAACATGGTATCTGCTTATGTGAAGGAGGATTGTGGGTAGTGTGCATGTCCATGACACATGGTTGGTAGGATGCTGATACCCACTGTAGAAATGTCTACTGAATCTTCATTTCATATCGGTTATATTTTTCCATTTAAAAATAACACTTTTTCAATGCTATTGTTATGTAGACAGAATTTTGAAAATGCCATAAAAGAAACAAACGAATTAAGAACATAAGCAATGGATATGGGAAGAGGACTCACAATGAGAACATATGAAAACAAAAAGATGTATTTGGAGATCCCTTATCTGATTGCTTGGCCAAAGATGTTGCAAAACACTAGGAGGGAAAATTAGTATTGAAGTTCTGATATTTTAATTTTTTTTCTTGTACAGATATGGGACACAATGGGTTGGATCCTGGGGTTTTCCTCCCATGAATGAAATTAATTCCCTTCCATGAATGGAAGGACTCCTACTGAAAATGGAAGGTCTTCTGTTCACAGTGTCCTTCTGTAAATGGAACATTCCTCACTTAGTAGAAGGAAAGCACTAGGATCCAGCCCTTTACACCTCCAAATCCAAATAAATATATAATTAATCCTCATCAATATTAAGCCAAATATGCTGAAAATACAAGTATTTTGTATCTGCTTATTTTGGTGAGATTGCAGACCATTATGAGGGACATCTCTAAATTAATCTATTTAGGCCTATTTCGGCAACCATGGCCCAAAGAAGAACATAACATTATTGGATCGTCTAGTCAAGGAAAATAGACAGCACACTGGCGCCCAGAATCCATGCAAGCAGCAGTGAAGCTTCCTGAAGGATTACAGGAAGAAGAAGAAGAGTTGGTTTTTATACCCCGCTTTTCTCTACCTTAAGGATAGCGTTGCCAGGTCCCTCTTTGTCACCGGCAGGAGGTTTTTGGGGCGGAGCCTAAGAAGGGCAGGGTTTGGGGAGGGAAGGGACGTCAATGCCATAGAGTCCAATTGCCAAAGCGGCCGTTTTCTCCAGGTGAACAGATCTCTATCGGCTGGAGATCAGTTGTAATAGCAGGAGATCTCCAGCTAGTACTGGGAGGTTAGCAACCCGTCCCAAAGCTGCTTACAATCACAATCCCTTCCTCTCCCCACAAGAGGCATGTTGTGAGGTAGGTGGGGCTGAGGGAGTTCTGAGAGAACTGTGACTGGCCCAAGGTCACTCCGCAGGCTTCACGTGGCAGAGTGGGGTATCAAACCCAGTTCTCCAGATGAGAGTCCGCCACTTTTAAACACTACACCACACTGGCTCTCTACATGCAAATTTAGAACGCAACAGCAAAAGTGATCCTGGGTTAGACCCTGAAACAAGTCCAGCAATGTTCATTTAAATCAATTCCCACCCCCCAAAAAATAAAAGTTTTTACCAGGTTTTATCTTACACAGCCGTTGTTGCTGTTAATGGGTGAGCGACACATTGAGTTTTCATCCTTTGTGAAAAGGTTCTAACAGCTTCATAATTAGATCATACATGGATTCCTTAAATATGTTTGCAACCTCTAGAACAAGTGCAAAAAGAAATTCTGCTTTGATTCTGCTCTTAAGGCTACAGGTCAGAGGAGGGTTTCCCCCTACGAAAAACCAGCACGTGACAATATGTGAGGGACACACCTCTGCCTTCCTCTCAATTAACCTCCCATTGTAAAATGAGCCTATGGCTTCCCTCGGCCACGTTCAGAACATATTACTTCTCCTGTGGGGCACCCATTTAGTGGCAGAGTTGCTCCTGTACTAAATGTGCGCCTGCTGAAGCGAAGCTTTTCTTTGTCAGAGTCTCTCCTGCCAAAATGGATGTTTTATCCTCTAATGACAGCTAGCAACGGGGGCTGAATGAACTGGCAGATGCTTTAATAAAACCGTTTAGGTGGTCATGAGGAGAGAGAGAAAAAATCGCTGGCGCTCCGTTACAGGTTTTATCTCCTCACGTCAGAATTCAACTTTAAAGAAAATCTGGCCAAACCCCTCACCCCCCTCCCAAAAAATAAGTAAGAAGCAAAGAAGAAGGGCTAACAGCCTTGTTTAAAGGTACTGTAATAAGCAGCAGGAGGGTGTATTTTTAATTAATTGTATTGAGAAATTTTCTTTAAACTGCAAAATGAAGTGTTAGCAAACTGGCTCCGGAGATTAGGGATGTAAGGCCTCCAAGCACAAATATTCCGCCCCTGTGAGCTCTCTCTGAACGGTGTACGGAGAATGAATAGAGACAAAAAATAGCTTATGTAATGCTAGGAAGGATCATCCGATACAATGAATAGGCGGGATGTCCTAGAGAGGCCAAGCAAAAGAGATTTTCACATGAGGCATTATAAATGTATGGGATTTGTTTCTACAACTGACAGCTGTTTAAAGGATTGAACAAGTTTGACCTTATCCAGGTGCCCCGTAGAAGGAACAGAATCTCCTGTGTTTCTGAGGCAATGGCTAAAAGCTACCTCAGAAAAACAGAGGATTCCAAATTTGTTGATGCTGCCAACAGTGTTGTTGAGATAGGGGGAAAGAAAAGAAGTGCAAGATTTCCCAGTTTCTCTTTCCTTCATCATGGTTAGTGTTACTAACCTCCAGGTAATTGCTGGAGATCTGCTATTACAACTCATCTCCAGCTGACAGAGATCAGATCATCTGGAGAACATGGCCGCTTTGGCCATTGGATTCTATGGCATTGAAGTCCCTCCACTCCTCAAACCCCACCCTCCTCAGGCTCCACCCCAAAAACCTCCCGCTGATGGCAAAGAGGGACCTGAGAACCCTAGCATTGGTGATATTTTTGCAATATGGATTGGCTTCCAACAGAGTGGCATGTATCCTACCATTTCATAGAGCAAAGTTTGAAGCCTTCCCCCAGACTATGGTGCCTTCCTCTCATTTAAGTAGCTCTTCCAGTTCAGGATGGAGGAAGACTCCTTAAGAAGGAGGAACTCCACGTGGACTGGTTATTTATTAAGGACCTACAACCAATGCTGGATTGTGACACTTCCCTCGCTGAAGCACTGGGGGGGGCTCCCTTTCTTGCTTACAGACAGCCGGCTAACCTAAAACAACTTCTCACCCATGATGATAAACTACTTAACAGGAACATGGACTCTGGCACCAAGGCCTGCAACAAACCAAGGTGCCAACTTTGCCCTCATATAGATTCTAGGAACATCATCTCTGGACCCACCAATGTCAGCCATACTATCTCAGGTTCATACTCCTGCTCATCTTCTAATGTGATTTATGCCATCACATGCCAGCAATGCCCTTCCACAATCTACATTGGACAAACAGGTCAGTCTCTTAGACAAAGATTAAATGGACATAAGTCTGACATCAGAAACCACAATATTCAAAAACCAGTGGGAGAACATTTCAACCTTCCAGGACATTCTGTTGCAGATTTAAGAGTAGCAGTTCTCTTACAAAGGAATTTCAAAGGGAGATTGGAAAGAGAAACTGCTGAATTACAGTTAATATTCAAACTAAAGACAATGCATTTACCTGGGCTGAATAAAGACCTTGCATTCATGGCTCATTACCAATGCTGATTTCTCCACACCCATCTCTCCCCTGGACATCACAGACTCTTCTGCATACCACACCTAATCCCATGACGCCTGCTATTCACATTTACATACTGTTAACATTTACATACTAATGCTTGTCTGAATTCACTCTCCTCTACTTAAAGACAGATGGATTCACATTCTAGCTGTATCTGAAGAAGTGAGCTGTGGCTCACGAAAGCTCATACCCTACCAGACAATATTTTTGTTAGTCTTTAAGGTGCTACTGGACTCTTGCCCTTTTCTACTACTGCAGACAGACTAACACGGCTACCCACTGTGAATTAGCCTCTTCCATGTTATCATTTTCCTTGCTTGTGTGCTCCTGTTTCTTTGGGGGGAGGGATTCCCTGTTCTGCACATGTTTTGCTCCCTCTAGTTGTCAGTTCGATATCATATCACTTTACGTCCAGCATGAAACCCTGCAGTTTAAATCTGCAGGGAGATAAGCCGGACATAAAGCAATATAATATTGATTTTACCACTAGAGGGAGTAAAATACAGGCGGAACAAAAAAAAACCTCAAAGCAACAGGAACGCACAAGCTAGGAAAATGAGAATACGGCAAAGCCCAATGAATGCTTGAGGTGGTATTATTGTTTCCCAGTGGTGACACTAACTGGCAAGGACAGACTCGATATTGGATGCTAGTCCATGGGGTGACCTAGTTTACAAGTCTTCCATCTGAGGCAATCTCAAAATGGTGGATGTATCATGAGAATCAGCTCATTTGTTTTATTGCTCCTTGTTTTAAGTTCTGCATAACCATTTCCATCCTCTTTCTTAAAAGAAGAGTCACATGATTATGTCCTCCCATGCAGATTGGCTGGTGCCACTATTTGTCATAAGGAGAAGGTTCCAGTGTCTCCTAGCAATCACAGGCCAACAGGACTTCAGCATGACCCACAACAAGACACGTCACATCAGGGGATTCCTTCCCCTTGGGGGGCTATGGCTCAGTGGGAGAATCTCTGTTTTGTATGTTGAACGTCCCAGGGTCAGTGTATGGCATCTCCAGTTAAAAGGATCAGATAGTAGGTGATATGAAAGACCTCTGCTTGAGACCACGAAGAGCCGCTGGCAGTCAGAGCAGGCAATACTGATGCTGATAGCCAAGATTCTGGCTAGGTATTAGATAGCTTCATGCGTTCCCTGTATTTCCCTCTGAAGCACGGAAGCCTGTCTTCATTGTAAGTGGAACAGACAGTAGGTAAACAGAGTTATTTCTGCTGTTTCTACTCATGTAATTTCTGATACAGCTTAGTGCCTGCCTTATCTTTTATTTGGGGTTTCAGCTGTGTATCCTCTGCCAATGTCAGAAACTGATCCTCCAAGAAAAGTTTCAGCAAACTCTGACAGGGTAAGAAAACAGAAGCCGTGGCCATTTTTGTTACAGCTCAGTTCCTGACCTAATTCGTGAAGAATTAAGTCAGGGTTCACCCCCTGCCAGTTGGATAAACTTAAGTATGTTAAGCGTTTGCTGGTTCAAATGACCCTTTAAGAAATTCAGCAGGGACAAAATCACATCAAATTCAGCAGAAGAAATCATCTTACTTCTATGGTGGTCAGAGCCATAAACACTGAAAATATTGTCTCTTTTTTTAAGGAGAGAGGAGACATTTGTATGAACTTTGTTTTTAAGTTCAATGGCTCGCATCCTATTTTTGCACAGCGTTTAGCCAGGCCGACTCTAGGGATTATCAACAGAGCTGAGAGGCATTTGCTCTTGATTTTGGCTTCTTTCCTAGAATGTTTCAGCAGAATTGCCATACAGGAGACAACTTCTTAGATCTCATTAGAAATCGTGAGTGTGCAGGTTTTGAAGTAGAGAATATGAGCTACGTTTAGGTTACCTGAAAGAGTATGATCATTATTTGCTTAATAAACAACTACTTATGAATAATAGAAGGTACAAGTAATGAGATTCTCCATTGAAGTATTAAGAGTTTGATACATCCAAGATATTTGAGAGAATTTTAAGGTGTTTTAGATTATAAATTAAGAATTGAATTTTTGATAAATCTGTGATATTTTCTTGGTAATACTGTATTTGTTACAGCTCGAAGGATATCATTTGTATAACCTCGTTTTTCCCCCACCCTCCTTTTCCTCTGTATCCCCAATCTTTTTTATTTAAAAAAATTAAAAAGAAAAGAAATCCTGAGTGTTCACTGGGTTATTTGAGAGATTCTCGGTGTGTTTCAGATGGACAGGAGAGTGGTGAAAGAAACGGAACTGGGGAAATACACATTTTTCTGTGCAAGGTCATTGATGACAAACCCAGTTGTTCGGAGAGATGAGAGGGTATATTGCTCATCTTTCTCAAGCATCTAGCCTAGGGAGAGAAGTTCCATCGCCTCTGAAGCAGTGTGTGAGGGGATTATATAACATACGGCTCCAAATTAGCAACAGAGTAAGGTGAAGCAGCGGAGCATCCAGAGGACATTCAGGCCCGACAAAGTTCAAGAACCAAAGCTTGTCTGGGGAAGAGCATATATAAAAGGTTTGAAAGACGTCTGTCCCGGGCATAATGAGATGAAAGCTTTGGAGGCAAGATGCTGCTCGAATTTGGCCACATGCTGAGAAACTGAATATCCACTTCGAATGCAAGACCAATGAGATGATAGGATTCCAAAGGGTTGTGTGTGTTAAGTGCCGTCAAGCCGCATCCGACTCATGGCTTCCCTATGAATCAATGTCCTCCAAAATGTCCTATCTTTGACAGCCTTGCTCTGGTCTTGCAAATTGAGGGCTGTGGCTTCCTTTATTGAGTCAATCCAATTGAGTCAAGCAGGGTTAAAACCGCTGTAATTAAGCTTGTGACATTCTGGTCGGGTTAACATTCTCTAAAAGAAGAAGAAGAGTTGGTCTTTATATGCCGACTTTCTCTACCTCTTAAGGGAGACTCAAACCGGCTTAATCATCTTCCCTTCCCCTCCCCACAACAGACACCCAGTGAAGTAGGTGAGGCTGAGAGAGTGTGACTTGCCCAAGGTCTCCCAGCTGGTTTCGTGTGTAGGAGTGGGGGGGAAATCCAGGTCACCAGATTAGCCTCCGCCGTTCATGTGGAGGAGTGGGGAATCAAACCCGGTTCTCCAGATCAGATGCCACCGCTCCAAACCACCACTCTTAACCACTACACCACGCTGGCTCTTCAGAAGGTTCAGCATTCCATTATTCCATCCTCGCCCTTTCTTAATCCTCTAATGGGATCTGAAGGGTTATTGGGATGGCTCAGACAGCAGTGCTGAACCTTGGCCTCAGATGGAAACATTTCTGCCTTGCCTACGTTAACACAGTGCACTTAGGGTGCATTGACCATTTCTGCAGCCAACCACAGCTCTCCTAAGCCCCATGTAAACAACATCTGGGACCCCTTAGACAATAGACCATGCAACAAGGGGCAGCATCGCTCTGGGTTTGTGTAATGCATTGTTAAAACACACATTGGGAGAGTCTGGTGATGGGCGCTCTAGATCAAGGGCACATTGCATAACCAGTCAAGGATGTATAAATGTAACAGCATGTTGTTACCCCTTCTTTGCTCCAAACCCTTACAGCAGGGGTCTCCGCAGAGTGCCTGTTAAGTCCGCATGGGGAGGACGCACGAGGTCGAGACGGAGTTCCAACAACAACGCGTTTATTGATGAACAGAACAGAACTAAAGAACACAGTGAAAACGGCCCTGCTTATATGCCCCGGTGGCCGCCTGCAGCCACTCCCCCCCTGATCCGTGATAGGTGGGAACAACCCCGGGTCGCCAATGGCGCGTGCCGGCTTGGGCCAATAGCGTGTGCAGGGTTTAGGATCCTTCGTCAGGGACTCAAGCTCCTAAGTTTCCCCCTGCATATCCGCCAAGTATGTACATACATAACAGTGCCCATGGTGCCTGCTGACCCCTTTTCTGGCACCCAACAAATGTTTTTTTAAGTGGGTGGAGTCATGTGGAACTCTTCCCCAGCAGGGCTTCTGATTGGCCACTGGAGTTCCAATTGGCTGACCAGATTAAAATAATGTTGTTTGAGCACCAGCTGCCCCGTGTTTTGTTCTTTCTCACTCTTCTCCACCAGTGTATTTTTTTTAAAAAAAATGGCTTTCTTCTCTCCTGCACTTGGGTTTCCTCTCTATGGGTGGCTCCACCTCCTCCAGCAGCTGTTTTGTGGTAGGCTCCGCCTCCTTTGGCAGCCATTTTGTAGTTGTGTCCACCGCCCACCACAAAATTCCAAAGGTCCCACAGGCTCAAAAAGTTTGCATCCCACCAGTGCAAAGCCCCACACCGGCATCCCAGGGGACATTCCCAGGGGGGAGCTGCCAGCTTTCCGTCCCCTTTCACCCCAGTACTCCAGCGGCGAGAACAGTATTGCTGCGCCAGCTTTTTTGCTGGTGCAGCCTTGCAGTTCTCTATGGGGCAAAATGCCCCATTTAAAAATAAAAAAGCCACCGAAAGGCTTTTTAAAGCCTTTTGGTGGCCAGAGAATGGCTTTGGAGGCACCGCAGCAGCGCCTCGGCCATGCTTTCCCCAGCTGGCAAAGGCTCAGGAATGGGCTGTAAATGGCTAATGCAGAAGCATCCTAAATATGTTCATAGTGTCGGGGCAGACTTGCCTTGCCTCCAGGGTAATTTTTTAGCCTTACCCCAAGCCTTACTATTAAAGAACTGCTCTTCATCATATTATTGCACAATTCCCTCTACTAACTATCCAGGAAAGTCTTAATCCTGTTTAGTTCTTCTAAAGTTTGCTCTTTCATCTAAGTGGTCCACGTATTGAACAACTGTGAGAGCCGGCCTTCAAGTGAATGCAGTGTTTCAAGCTGTTGGACCTGAATATGGTAAATGCTTTAAATCCCCTAGAAATTAGCTTGGCACATTCTATAGTCTAGAATAGTGAAACAAGAAAAAAAAAAAGGAAGGTGGCCAAGTTAGTCAAAATAAATACAGGAAAAGCAGGAGGAGACTGTATGTCTTCTGGGTCCCTTCTTTGCGCTATAGGATTATATTTATTAGGGCTGAATGTTGTTTTATGCCTATCCAAAGTTTACAAATAATATTACTCGAGACATCTCCACTATGTTTACTTTAATGTACTGAGATTACGCATTACTTGAGATTTCATGGGAGAGGATGCAAGATCTTATGTGACCAAATGTCACTATATCTAATAGTCAACATGGCCCCCATCTGCAGACACTTAAATCCATAGACTTGGGCCACACTGCAAGAAGGAAGATTTTCCTCCAAACTTGAAGATTCCCTGCCACTGACAGAAATCAGTTCCCCTGGAGAAAATGACCTCTTTGGAAGGAGGACCACATGGCAACATATCCCTGCTGAGCTCACTCCCCTCCCCAAACTCCACCCTCCCCAGGTACTTGCTCCCAAACCTCCAAGAATTTCCCAAACCAGAGCTGGCAACCCTAGCAGTGGCCCATTCCCCTGTGCCATGATCCTGATCCACATCTGGACCTGCAGTACTTGGAATATGTTTCCCCACTGGTGTTATCTTGTGCAGGGAACATGAGTTGGGTTGGGAGAACTACTCATGGCCAAACATCTTATGTAGATTGGTTCTAACAGTAAAATCCCCAGCAGAGTTACACCCTTCTAATTCCACTGAAGTCCATGGGCTTAGAAGAGTGTAACTCTGTTTAGGATTGCTAGAAAGAAAACACTGACTGTTTGTGCCCATCAGAAGTGCTTCCACTTGAAACACAAAACAGTGCTGTCCTTAATGGAAACCTTAGCAACACAACTCACTCGGAATAATTCTTTCGCACGACAGATGACCAACCTGTTGAATTCTTGTGGCTTCCCTTTCATTTCTTGCCATCATCCCGCTTTAATGTGCACATTAAGGGCTTTATCTGTGGCTGTATTACAGGATTACTTCAAAAGGACAAATGTCATGTTCTGGGATGAAAGTGGTAAGGATTATCAGACACATTAAAGAGTTTCATAGAAATGGCTAATAGGTAAATATGCTTCAGTTCATCTCCGAAGATCAGAGGTTGCAGTCTCAGATTTTTTATATTATTCAATGTAACTGTTGGGATTCTACCTCAATAAATATAAGAGAATGTGTATGTAATGGTGGGGTCTTGATCGTACTGATTATGAACTCAGGGTACTGCTGGGAAATAGATCAAGGAATCAAACTGTGCTGTTGTTCCACTGCTTAAACCAGAGATGGGGATCGTATCATCCCAGTGGATGGTTGTGGCCCTTGAGATGAATCCCATACAGATCCATAGAGGTAGCACACTCGCTTGGCAAACTATGAAGAGTTCAGTCCCATAAGAAGAAGAAAAGTTGGTTTTTATACCCCGGTTTTCTCTACCTTTAAGGAGTCTCAAACTGGTTTACCATCGCCTTCCATTCCTCTCCCCATAACAGACACCTTGTGAGGTAGGTGGGGCTGACAGAGGCACCTTTTTTTTCTGAGTGGGTATTCCCTGCACACACAAAGGTGACAAATACCTTCCTGCTCCAATGTAACAAATGCAATCCAAGATTAGCTCTCTAATTTGGGAAGAAGGAGGAGGAAGAGAAGGCGGAGGAGGAAGGTTGGTTTTTATATGCTGATTTTCTCTACCTTTTTAAGGAGAATCAAACTGGCTTACAATCACCTTCCCTCCCCCTCCCCACAACAGACACCCTGTGAGGTAGGTGAGGCTGAGAGTCTGTGACTAGCCCAAGGTCACCCAGCAGGTGTCATGTGGAGGAGTGAGGAAACCAATCCGGTTCACCAGATTAGAGTCCACCGCTCTTAACCACTACACTACACTGGCTGTAAGGAAAAGAGTAGGCCAACAGACAGCCCACCTTCGAATATCTAGCTGTCTTTCTGAAACCCAGTCTCACTGGAGACCATGTAGACTTGATGATGGAGTCATCTTGAAGTTTTTTTGGGGGGCTGACTTCTTCTACAGCCCTCTACAGAATCTCTGCTCCACTCCTATCCATTTACCACTAAATTGCACACCCAAAAAAGTTATTTTAAAATATGTAACTTTCTCTTCCAACATTTACGCCCTTTTAAAAGAAAGACGTTCTCTCTGGTGCCATTTCCATTTCCATTATTTCTCATTTCCCTCCCCAAATATGCTTGGTGTCTTTTAATTACCCGGCGTTCTGCAATATTTAGTGTGTATAGTGTTTGCTTGAGATCCTTGTGATTTAGGGTCGGTTTCTGGGTTTCTGTTTGTACACAAACACCATCTCAATCTTGTAAAGCCTGCTTCCAAACTGAGAAACGATTACATTCGGCTCTCGGAAATCAGACTTCATGCACGCAAGCTTTTTTTTTCCTTCAGATGAGTTTTTAACCATATGGTGAAGAGAAAAATCAAATTTCATTACAGACCACGTTTTAATTGCCAGAAATCTTTACTGGGCGTTAGAGGCTCTGATGCTCATTAATTCATCTGAGGCAATTAACAGTATTACACTCCAAAGCTGTGCCGCAGCAGCTGAAAATTAGACAGGGCCAAACATAGTAAGAAGTGGATGGCATGAACTCCTTTTGGTTTCTATAGGAAATTTGAGGTGGGGTGCCACATGGCTTGGCAGTAATGAAGTATGCAGTGGGAAATGTGTAAATCATTCCAGAATCTTCTGAAGGACTTCCTGAAGTATCCTCTAATTTTCCAGGAGTTACAAATGTCCACAATAAGTATTTTTGTTTTCTTTTTTTACTATGTTCTTGGCAACATTAAAGAAAACCATCAGAGACCCAGGGAGAAGACCACATTTTGAAAGCTGGCTGCCTTTGATTTGCATCTCTCCCTTTTTGATGTTTGTGAGAAACAAACCCATGAATTTGAAATAGTCTTTCCTCACACCGGTTTTTTTCCCCATAGAAATTAACACTTTTTTAAAAAAAAAACCATTATTTTTAACATCAATCACATGTAGCTGGTATGAAAGTGGTGTCGAAGAAACAAAAGGAGCATCGAGCAAACCAAAAGCGACTACATTAACAATATATGAAATCACAGGAGGGGTGTAGTTCTTAGAGTGTCGCACAAGGAGCTAGGGGATTCAGATTCAAATCCTCATGCAGCTGTGAAACTCACTGGGTGACCAATCACCCTCTCTCAGCCTAACCTACCTCATAATGTTGGGTGTGAGGACAAAATAGGGGAAGATTCATGTGTACCACTCTGAGTTCCTTAGAGGAAGGGCCAGGTAATAATAAATATGTAGATTTTGTCGCGGACACAAAATGAACACAAGGACGAGAACCCCGTTTTGATTACATTTCATCACTGGCTGCAACATCATGTGTGAATTAAGATGCAATGATTTAGAGTCATTGGTTCCAATCCATTGAATGCAAAAAAAAATTAAATTGGAGCTTGTCCATGTATAAGAATGGTAGCTTCTATGTGGAAAGAGAGACGGGGGGGGGACATAAATTAAGGTTGCCACTTACCCCATACAGGCAGGCAACCTCTTGCTGATGCTCTTCATCCCCCACACTCGCTCAGTGGAGCGGCAGGGGGAACACAACGTCATGCAACAGGTTGACATCACTTTTGGCTGAAAACCTAGAAGTGATATCACTGTGTCGAGGGACTTCCTAGGAATTCCCCCAGTCTTTGTGATATTTATCCTGGAATTTGGGGGGATTCCTAGAGCGTCACTCAACATGATGACATCACAGCTGGGATTTCACTTAGGTAAGGCATTCTCTACTCCCTGTGCCCTGCCCCAAAAGCTACTGGGATGCCTGGGAACACCAACACACACCAATAATTAAGAATTCAACACTTTTTGACAAGTGGTCATGGTTTATGCTGCCCCTAATCTTGTTGAGGCTGTGGACTTTTTAGAAATTTTGAGAATAGGGGTGTGCAAAAGGTTTTTCAGTATTTTTTTGCTTTGGATCTATTGGACCCCCCCAAAAGTCAGTATTCCCAACATTCCCAAGTACTGGGGTGGGGAGTTCTGAATTTTTGGATCCATTATTCCCTATGGGGAAACTTTCCGGGTGTCTGAGTATTTTTAAGGCTACATGCACCAGAACTTCAGGGGAGCTGCTGGCACCTGTCCTTTAAATAACTCCCATATTTCAAGTAGATTGGACCAAGGGGTCCAATTCTATGGGCCCCTGAACAGGGTGCCCCCAGACATCCTCCATTCTTTCTGGGGGCGGGTGAGAACCTCCAAGCTGCTTCCGGGACAAAAGCCACACCTGCAAGCAGCAATCACTAGTAAAATGGTCCCATGGAAGAACCAACAACAAGCCCAACAGAACCAATGCAGAACCCAGTCATCCCAGTAGAATCACAAGCCAATATGCCAAGCCAAGCAGAACTAAAATCAAACCAGAGAACCTCTCCAGTGGAACCAGTGAATCTCTCCAGAGGAACCTCAAGGTGGGGGAGGGGGCACTTTTGCAAGCCCAGCAGAACCAATGGCAGTGCAGAAGCCCAGCAGGACCCAGAACCAATGTGGCAGTGCAAGCCCAACAGAAGTAATGCCAAACCAGAGAATTTCTGTGGTAGAAACTGAAGGGGGGAGCACTTTTGCAAGCCCAACAGAACAAATGGGCAATGAACACAATGCCCAGCAGGACACTGTGGCAGTGCAAGTAATGTCAAACCAGATAATTGCTGCAGTGGAAACTAAAAAGGGGAGGGACTTCTGCAAGTCCAACAGAACGAATGGCAAAGGACAGAATGCCTAGCAGAACCCGGGGCCACTGTGCAAGCTCTACAGAACCCAAGTGAAACCACAGCAGAACAAATCCAAGCTTGGGGTGTGTGTGAGATGGTGCAAGCACTGAGCAACACTGTAAAATCCACAAAGGGGACACAAAGCAACTGTAGAAAAGAAGGGGGAAAACCACTTGAAACTGACACATGAAGTCTGGTAAGCCCATAGAAGTCCCCCCAATACACAGAAACAAAGGGGGAAAGCAAAAGCAAAAACAGTCCCTGGGAGCTTGCAAATGCTGGCTCCTAATCTTCCCAGTAAATCCCAAATATTTCCAGGATTTTGGGGGACCATTTTTTCAGTATCCTAAAAAAATTCCCAGATATATTTGGGACGCCGAATAAATCCAAAAAAATATCGATAAGGTATTTTGGCGTATATTTTCAGCTCAGGTGTGTCCGAATGCACACCCCTATTTGAGAATACTGAGTTGGCTGCCATTTGGATGCAAGCCAACCACAAAATGACTGCCATGGGGTGCGGACCAACAACAAAATTGCTGGAAAGTGATGTTTTCGCTCATAACTGATTTTGGCCTTGTAACAATAACAGAACAAAATAATTTAGTAATAAGTATACAACGTTTTGATATAAAGATCATTTTACTATTATATTTTGTTATAACATGATTGTGTCAAACATTTAGACATACTACTAGTAAATTTTATAATGTTGAGTAGTAAAAGCTGCATGAGTACTAAAGGGCAAAAGGGCATGAATATCAGGTATATATCCAATATGACTTTATTATACCTACCCAACTGTTACAGAATAATTGATGTTAGAGGAATTGTAGGCCCACTTCACATAGTTACAAAAAAAGTGTCTTGTCTGAGATATGTATCATTAATTATGAAGGATATGTTGTGTGTTATGTTTTTTTTTTTTTTGTAGTGTCTGGAAAAAATTAAATGATAAAAAAAATATTTTTAAAAAAACTAAATGGCTGGAAAGTGGGACCAATCATGAGCATTTTGAGAAGCTCCAAGCCTATTGTCCTCTTATGACTGTTTCTGAGTGGGTATTCCCTGCAGACACAAAGGTGACAAATACCTTCCTGCTCCAGTACGACAAATGCAAACCAAGATTAGCTCTTTAATCTGGGAAAGAGTGTTGATTTTTATATGCCAATTTTCTCTACCTTTTTAAGGAGAATCAAACAGCTTACAACCGCTTTCTCTTCCCCTCCCCACAACAGACACCCTATGAAGTAGGTGAGGCTGAAAGAGAGAGTTACCTGCAAAACAGCTCTCTTAGAGGTGACTAGACCAAGGTCACCCAGCTGGCTTCATATGTAGGAGTGGGGAAACAAATCCAGTTCACCAGATTAGCCTCCACCACTCATGTGAGGAGTGGGGAATCAAACCCGGTCCTCCAGATTAGAGTCCACCACTTTTTACCACTACAGCACACTGGCATAGGAGAAAGACTCACATCACACGCAACTCCTCAGACGAAATGGAGGAGATGAAAAAGATAACGATTAAATGCTGAAGGAAGGCATGGCAAAGAAAAGCACAAATTCAAAATACTGTCATATAGAGGATGGTGTTGAGTTGTTTTCTGCTGCCCCAGAAGGTTGGACCAGAAACAATGGGTTGAAATTAAATCAAAAGAGTTTCTGTCTAGACATTAGGAAGAATTTTCTTACAGTTAGAGCGGTTCCTCAGTGGAACAGGCTTCCTCGGGAGGTGGTAAGCTCTCCTTCCATGGAGGTTTTTAAGAAGAGGTTAGATGGCCATCTGTCAGCAATGCTGATTCTATGACCTTATGCAGATGATGAGAGGGAGGGCATCTTGTCCATCTTCTGGGCATGGAGTAGGGGTCACTGGGTGTGTGTGGAGGGGAGGTAGTTGTGAATTTCCTGCATTGTGCAGGGGGTTGGACTAGATGACCCTTGTGGTCCCTTCCAACTCTATGATTCTATGAAATGGTGAAGCAATCATCACGGTATATTTGGGGATAATTTTGATGTGTGCATTGGTGTTTGGGGGTATGAGATTTGATTTATCAGCTTTCCGGACCAATGACACTAGGAACAAAAGCTGAAAATCTGTCCCCTGCCATTTCTTTGCTATGTCTGGAATGCACAGGAACGGAAAATCTACAATCGTAGTAGAAGTTTTGAACCACAGTTATTCTCTTTGTTTTATAGCTCCTCCTCTCCACCGTCAGGGATATCTCCTTTGTTTGACAGCCATCGAAACCGGAGTGTGATGTATTTAGGGTCTGGGGAAGATGGACATTCTTAATTAGAGTGCTATTACTTGGAAAGAGTAGGAGGAAGCGTGGCATTCAAACCTGTCAGCTGCCATTCAGAGTGCCATTCTTAAGTCGAGAGCTGTCGCTCACAGGGAAACGGGGAGGGCGAACACCAGGAATCAATGCTGAAAATAATCCTTTCCCTCTCCCCCCCACCCCACTTATTGTTTGTAGCCCACTAACTGATCTCATCCCTTCTGCCCAGTCTCACTGAATGACAGCTGTCACTCCACAGATGCCTTTCCTTTCTAATGCCAATTTTAGTATTATTTTTCACTGCCCTGCTTCTGTTACGCAAGCAAAGGAACATGTTTATAGTCTCACACACTTTTTAAGAGATGCAAAACTCAAAGTAGAGCAGCAACAAGTCAAGAGAGCCAAGGTCAGCTGTTCCAGGGACTGATTTCCAGCCGTGGAAGTTTAAGACAGCATTTCAACACGATGCGTTTAAGGCAAGTTAAAATGAACATCCCCCTTCAGGGAATTTACTGTGCCCAGTTTTGCAGGTAACTCAGACTGAAATCCTAAAAAATATTTCCCCCGGGAGTAAGTCCCATTGAATAAAATGAGGCTTACTTCCAAGCAGATCTGCTACAGGTTGCTTCCTCTTTAGATGTTAAGAACATAAGAAAACATAAGAAAAGCCCTGCTGGATCAGACCAAGGCCCATCAAGTCCAGCAGTCGGTTAACACAGTGGCCAACCAGGTGCCTCTAGGTAGCCCCCAAACAAGACGGCTGCAGCAGCATTATCCTGCCCATGCAGGTCCTTCTTCGCCACTGGTGAAGCCTGAGAAGGATGGGTTTTGGGGAGGGGAGGGACTTCAATGCCATAAAGTCAAGGCTCTGTCCCTGTAACAGTGGTGAACCAGAAACACTGGAACATGTCCTTCTCAGGTGTGGGTACTATAAGGAGGGCAGGGAGAAGATTCTTGGCCCTCTTTTAAGAAAGAGCACTGGTTACCCTGAATCTGTTAAGAGTTAGCATCCTTCTTAAGGATGAATTTTCTCAGGTAACAAAGTTAGTGGCCAAATTTTGTAGAATAGTATTTAATTATAGGAAATCTAAATGGAAATGGAAAGTTGTAGAGGGGTCTGATGGTTTATATTTATATTGTTGACCAGTTTTTAAAGAGAGTAATATTGGCTGTTACCGCACTAGGTATTCCCAGTGATGTATCAAGAGTTTGAAAATGTTATAAAAAACATCGCTTTAAAAGGGTTTTGGATACCACGGCTTATAAATGATTGAAAGACGTCTTCACAGCTAAAGGGGCCAAACAAAGTGCAAACAGTATTTTTTATAACATTTTCAAACTCTTAATACATCGCTGGGAATACAAGTGCGGTAACCCCCATTCTGTATAGTGTTTTAATCAAATATATTGTTTTATACTGCCAGTTTGGGTATGCCATGTAAATGCAAACATTTTATGCTTGGTCTAAGGACCGTAATAATAATAAATAATAATAATGCCATAGAGTCCAGTGACATTTTCTCCAGGGGCACTGATCTCTATCGGCTGGAGATCAGTTGTAATAGCAGGAGATCTCCAGTTAGTACCCGGAGGTTGGCAACCGTACAGTGGAGTCCGTTTCAATTATGCAACCAGAAATGACATCATGAAATTGCAGGACGTCATTGTGGCCCACACCTTTTCCCCAGCTGCTTTCCAGAGCACAGGTGGGCATTGGGGAGGAGGGGAAGGATTGCCAAGTTCCAGGTGAGGCCAGGAGATCTCCTGGAATTACAGCTGACCTCTATATAACAAAGATCAGTTCCCCTACAGGAAAAAGCTGTTCTGAATTGTGGACTCCTTGGCATGATACCTTGCGGAGGTCCCTCCCCAATCCAAAGCCCACAATTGGCAACTCTAGCCCTCTGTGGTTCCTCTGGCCCTGCACAGCCACCAAAGTTGGCTTGTCGAACTCTCCCCCGAAAAAAGGGGCTGTAGCTCAGTGGTAGAGCATCTGCTTGGCATGCAGAAGGTCCCAGGTTCAATCCCCAGCATCTCCAGTTAAAGGGACGAGTCACATAGGTTATGTGAAAGACCTCTGCCTGAGACCATGTAGAGCTGCTGCCGGTCGGAGTAGACAATACGGACTTTGATGGACCAAGGGTCTGATTCAGTATAAGGCAGCTTCATGTGTGACTCTGAATCAAAGCCATGGAGCTGGTTGGAGGGGATCACAGCATTGATGCTGACCCAGGGTGGGTCCTGACAATCTCCTAATTTTGTTTCGTTGCTTTTCTGAAGGCTACAAAGGAAATTCTTTCTTAAGATACTTGCAGACTTGTCATGGCAATCCTTTCAAAGGCAATAGAGGGCTGGTTTTGTATTGATTTGGGAGGGGTTCAAATTTCAGAAATGCACCCATTACTTACATTCTCAGCAGTAATTAGCTGGCACGAAGAAAGAGAAATCCTTCCTTCCTTCACTCCTAAGTTTGCTTGAAATAAAATGAGAGGCCCATCAAAATGTCCAGTTTTTCCCTCTAAAAAATCCCTGCCAATTCTTCTGCCTATTCTCTTTTTTTGCAGCAGCCGACAGAAATTCCCAGAACCGTCATTCCTACAATCAATCAGTTCTTAGAAGAAGAGAGAAAAAGCTCACAGATCTATAACATTCTTTAATATTACTTAAAACAGAGTTGTAAAAAAAACGAGGAATCAATGGGCAGGGACTCAAATAGACCTTTATACATCAAGCCGGTAGGAAAGGTTTTGGCTCCTGCCCATTGGAAAGAGAGACCCTCCTGAAGCTGTTCAATACAAAAATGAGCATTAAAAAGCCGACTTGAAATGCATCAATTTCTTCAAAAAGGATTAAACCTGCAAACCTGGCCAAATGGGAATTGAAACTTAGGGTTGATTTATATCGTTTTGCTCTGTGTCATCTCCCCCCCACCCCCATTCTTTTGCCACATTTAGCACTGCAGGATTTTTCATCTTGGCAAGTTAGAATTAATCTTTCTACCTTGGTATGTTTAGGAATGTTTGGCTGTTTATTTCTTACATTGTGTCTTCCTCATTATGAGGAATTTTGATCACATTTTCCAAAGGAAAAAGACATGCTGTGCACAGTCGTGTGAGATTTTCCACTGTCAATCTTACATCCAATGCTTCTTCCCCCTTCATTTTTTTAATCTACATGTCATATGGATACAATGTTCAAGTCCCTGCTTGTTTCCAATGGATTAGTACAGTGATTGCCAGCATGGTGCTCACGGGTGCACCATGTTCCGGGTCTGGGTCCAATGTCAGTATCAGAAGTGAAGTCCAAATGTTAAGTCAAAGTCTGTTCCAAGGTTCAAGCCACAGGAGTATCTGGTAATATCAGACACAAAGAGTACACAGAGTGGTAAGTAACAAGTTGTTTCCACACTGGCCTGGATGCAAGTGCCTGCTTAGATAGGGTGAACCAGCTGTTGCTTGTTCATCTGTCTCAGCATTCTCTGCTGGGTGAAGCTCATTAGCCTCATCACTATCAGCAGGGAATGCTTTTCACTGGGCTTTCAGTCTAGCACTCCTTCTGCACTCATGTAGGAGTGCTCTGAACATTTGGCACCACTGCTCCAGTGGCTTTGGGGGGCTCTCTGGCGACACTGCCTGTGGCTGGCCCTCTGACACAGGTGATTCCCTGCTCTGGGCAGTTGTAGGCATGGTGGGAACTCATCTGTCTATAACTGTTCAGCCTGCTGTTGTTCCTCCCTTCCACCGTCTGCTGCTTCAAAGTTCTCCTTGTCTGAGGAAGGCTCAGCAGGCTGCCCCATGACAGGCAACACTTCATTCATGGAATAATCAATTGGGTGTTTGTAAATGAACTCTTAAATTTGAACAAAACCGTAGATTAGCATATGTGTCTTCATCCAGGATGAATTGTTTTGGAATAGAGTGTTTGCATGCATTGTGTCCATTAAATGAGCCACTTCCAACTATATGGACCATCAACGTAACTCTACATTCAAATCCTTTATTGTTATTGCATTGTGAGAAGAACTGTAAATGACCGTTTTGTCTCTCACTTCAGTTTATAAAAGGATTTTTCTTATCCTGCAACTTTTCTTCACAGATGTTTCACACATTTCAATGTCAGCAGAAACATCTTTAAATATCTTGAAATATGTGCCTTAATTTATTTCCAGAAAGTATTACATTTATCTGCAGGGGGGGAAAGTCCTCATTGTTTCTCTTGATCCACGTATCACAAAATAGCTCTTTTCAGTGCAGCTCTCCTATACCAATTTTCAGTCACTTACAAGATCGCAAAAAAATAAAAATAAACTGCTAGGCATTTGATGCAATTTTAAACTGTTAAACCCTTTGATGGAGTCCTCAGCTCTGCAGCTGCTTCATCAGTACATAAGAACATAAGAAAGGCCCTGCTGGATCAGACCAAGGCCCATCAAGTCCAGCAGTCTGTTCACACAGTGGCCAACCAGGTGCCACTGGTAGCAACATCATGCCCAAAGAACTCCCCCAAGAAGTAACCAGGTAGCAACATCATACCCAAAGAACTCCCCCAAGAAGTAGCCAGGTAGCAACATTATGCCCAAAGAACTCCCCCAAGAAGTAGCCAGGTAGCAACATCATGCCCAAAGAACTCTGCCAAGAAGTAACCAGGTAGCAACATCATCCCCAAAGAACTCCCCCAAGAAGTAACCAGGCAGCAACATCATGCCCAAAGAACTCCCCCAAGAAGTTGGCATAGAAAACTATTGTGATGACTCAATCTCATTCCTTTATTGCTGGCAACATTCAACCCATTCCAGCTTTCAACATCTGTTTAAAGAGAGCAGTGAATGATAGCATAAGACAGCCCTTCTCAGTAAACTCCCAAAGATCAACACCAGCACTCGCGTCCAGAAACTAACTGGAAGGAAGCCATTAGAGTTCTTCACACATGAAATATACCTTCCCATGGACAGCAGGGAAGGAAGGATATCGTGGAAGTATTTGGATAAATAAACAAATTATATGCTCGGATTAGCAAGGACCAGTTTAACAACCTGATTAATGTACCCTGGACCAAGTGAAATATGCACATCCTTCACTTGTGGAGGGCATTGCAGCGATCCAACTAGAAAGCTATCAAGGCAGAAAGGCTGCTAGTGCAGAAACCAGAGTTGATGAAAGATGAGACTGGCAAGATTTGACTTGCCAGTTGGAGACCAATACGCAAAATCCAATCTCACAGCACTTCCAAGCTCCCCTTTCAGGAAAATCCATTTCTATTGAGAACAAGTCAAACATCAACTCCATGGTCAACTGAACTCATTAACATCAGAATCTCCATTGTGTCTGAACTGTTTCAATTGATTATCTGGTGCAAGAAGAGTCTGATTACCCAGTGTGGTGTAGTGGTTTGGAGCGGCAGACCCTAATATGGAGAACTGGGTTTGATTCCCCACTTCTCCACATGAGCGGCAGACTCTACTCTGGTGAACCGGGTTGGTTTCCCCACTCCTTCACATGAAGCCAGCTGGGTGACCTTGGGCTAGTCCCAGTTCTCACCAAACTCTCTCAGCCCCACCTGCCTCACAGGGTGTCTGTTGTGGGGAAAGGAAGGGAAGGCCGCTTTGAGACACCTTAAAGGTAGAGAAAAGCAGGGTATCAAACGCAACTCTTCTTCTTCTACCCACTTCTCCCCCTCCTGATTTTTTTAAATTTTCTTCTTCATTCTTGTTTCTCCTAGGCAGCCTCTTTCCCCACTCACTCGCCCTTTTTGTTCCCCCTTCTTCTCTCCTTTCCGTTTTCCTTTTTCGCCTTTTCTGCTCCTTCTGTCCGAAGCTTTATCTTCTTTCTGTCCTATTTTTTTTTATATATATTTCGGCTCTATATTTGCCTGTCCCCCCCCCCCCCCCGCAACAACTATTGTTGGCTCTCTGCATACCTGTCCTCCATAATCAGTGTTGTACTTGCCTGGACCCCCACTGTTGGCATGGTGCTCACCTGTCTGCTTCTCTCCATGCTCTGCAAGGTCATCACCCACTCTCTCCAATCCTTGGTGCAACACTCACCCACCTGCTTCTCCCCCCATCCTTGATGCAATACCTGCTTGCCCACAGAACCGCCAATAGGCAGCTGCATTGTCTGCGCTTGCACAAAAAACCCTCATGTTTGGGGGCTTTAAACCTTCAAATATATTTTTAAGGTTTTCAATTTTTTCTCCAAACCTGGGGGGGGGATTTTGCAGGAAAATCTGTCAGTGTGGCCCTGAACCCCAGGATTTAGATTTCCGCAGATAGGGGCCACACAGCATGAACACATGAAGCTGCCTTATACTGAATCAGACCCTTGGTCCATCAAAGTCAGTATTGTCTACTCAGACCGGCAGCGGCTCTACAGGGTCTCAGGCTGAAGTCTTTCACATCACCTACTTGCCTGGTCCCTTTAACTGGAGATGCCTGGGATTGAACCTGGGACCTTCTGCATGCCAAGCAGATGCACTACCACTGAGCCACAGCCCCAGTACATTTTTAGTTCTATATATCTTCTTCTTCCCTTCGTAGGCTACCAGTGCTCCTGCTACTGTCTTCTCTTTGATGGAGAGTCTTCCTTTTTGCCTTTAGCTTCTCATCCATTCAACTCTTGGAAGACCTTGGCTGGTAGTTCTCTTCATTTCTTCTTTCTGTCTTCTGCTTTCCAACTGCGTGCCAGCTCCCTTCCAACTCCCTGCCAGCTGCCTGTCTCGGCTGCCTCTCAATACATACCTGTTCGGGAAGCTTCTAACAAATCAGCTGCTGATACTTGTCAGACCTTGTTCTGATTGGTTCTTGCAATCTGAAGTTTCCAGTCCCCCTCAAGACATCCCACCTAATTGAAATCATATTCTGAGGTGAAACTAGGGGTGTGCAAAAAAAAATCAGGAAATTTGGATTCCGGTACATTGGACCAGAAAATTTTCGGGATTCCCGAATATTCCCAAATTCTCATGCCAATATAGGAATTTGGGAGGAGCAGTTCAAAATCCAATTTTATGGGCCCCCAAAGAGCGTGCCCCCATCCATCCTCCATTGTTTCCAATGGAGGAAAAATGGGGGCCCATAAAATTGGACCCATGACCAAACTTCGGGGTGCTTCTAAGGAGAGTCACCAGCAGCTATGCTGCAAATTTGGCGCCTCTACCTTTAAAACATCTACTCACACAACAAACCAAGTCAAAGTGGCATCTGAGTAAATAAATAAATAAATATGCAATGTACAATAGCGATACGAAAGATACTACTTCTCACCACCTTCACTGCTACAGAGAATACCAAAAAGGACTCTGTTTCATCAGGACAAACTTATTGTGATTCTTTTCCCCCCATCTTTATTCTAGTCAAGCGATTGGATCCAGACTGGATTGGCAATTTCCACTGATTCTCCCTTCCTACTGCAGACCCCCTCATATCATTCATCAGGGCCCCTATCCCCCCAAAACAGCATTTCATGGAAATCTGTGGGCAGCAGTATGAGGGGGAGGCGGGAACGAGTTGTTCTACCATTGCAAACTTTAGTCTAGATGCAACTCATTGTTCATGAATCTTCACCAGTTTACTCTGAGGAGTGCTAGATCTTGAAACTTACATGTCCACTGTCTGCCACTGTATGATTCCCAAGACTGAGTAGACTGAGAACAGTTTTGACAGGACTGCCTACCATATCAACCGGGTTGGCAAATTCCAGGTACTAGCTAGAGATCTCCTGTTATTACAACTGATCTCCAGCAGATAGAGATCAGTTCACCTGGAGAAAATGGCTGCTTTGGCCATTGGACTCTATGGCATTGAAGTCCCTTTCCTCCCCAAACCCCGCCCTCCTCAGGCTCCGCCCCAAAAACCTCCAGGTATTTCCCAACCCGGAGCTGGCAGCCCTACATATCAACAAAAACCTTCTGAGAGCATGTTAGGAAGCTATCAAGCAACAGCATTCTTCAGGGGCAAACTGTCCTAATTGTTTCCCAACTCCTGAGAAAGTTTGACACACCCTCCATGAAGATAGTTTCAGAGGATAGCTGTGCTGTTCTGCAGTAGAACAGCTAGATTTGAGTCCCGTAGCTCCTCAGAGACCAACAAGGTTTTCGGGGGATGCGTTTTCAAGAGTTAAAGTCCCCTTTGTCAGATCAGATGAAGGGAGTGTTGACTCTCAGAAGCTCAGAAGAGAGCCAGCGTGGTGTAGTGGATAAGAGCGGTGGTTTGGAGCAGTGGAGTCTGATCTGGAGAACCGGGTTTGATTCCCCACTCTTCCACTTGAGCGGCAGAGGCTAATTTGGTAAACTGAATTTATTTCCCCACCGCCTACACACAAAGCCAGCTGGGTGACCTTGGACTAGTCACAGCTCTCTCAGCCCCACTGACCTCACAGGGTGTATTTGTAGGGAAGGGAAGGTGATTCTAAGCTGGTTTGAGTCTCCCTTAAGTGGTAGAGAAAGGCAGCATATAAAAACCAACTCTTCTTCTTCTTCCCTCCAAATCTTTTTAGTCTCTGAGATGCTAGTGGACTCCAATCTAGCCATTTGACATCCCTGTTCACCTAAATTTCATCAGTTAGAGCACTGTCCTTCGCAGGAATATTGTCAAAATGTTTCCCATCCACAGATTGCTACCATCTTGCCTGGGGGGGGGGGGATGCTTGTATGTCCTGTCAGATACATAAAACTAAAAATGTATTGGGGCTGTGGCTCAGTGGTAGAGCATCTGCTTGGCATGCAGAAGGCCCCGGGTTCAATCCCTGGCATCGCCAGTTAAAGGGACTAGGCAAGTAGGTGATGTGAAAGACCTCTGCCTGAGACCCTGGAGAGCCGCTGCTGGTCTGAGTAGACAATACTGACTTGGATAGACCAAGGTTCTGATTCAGTTTAAGGCAGCTCCATGTGTTCATGTGGGTTTTATGACAATCATAAAGTCCTGAGCTACATCTGACAAGGTGGCTCTTGTTTTGTTTTTATCAGGTATCGGTCAGAAGAAACCAAACATAAGCAAACATGTAGTGACTGGTGTTTATCAGGAGACTATTGTGCTGAGAGAAAATAAAAGAGAGAGGAAAAAGGAACTCAATATGCCGCAGATGATCTATAAATACTGAAACAGTTGAGTGCTTGATAACTTGATGAACTGTCCCATATGTTGTCTTTTCTGTCCATTATGTAACAAACAAATGGCTTATTGTTAACTTAAAATTTAAAAGTGTTAAAAGTTTCAAAACCATGGAAGGAGAGGTACAGGTTTCATTTTGTAATTGGTATTCCAACGTTCTCATTTATTAATTCAACAGCAAAATCCCAGATGGATTGAGAGCTATATATTTAGGCTTGGCAAAATTCAATTTTAATTAGAATTTTAACTGATATAAGAATGGTTATTTTAAGCACTTTTCCTTTGTCCTCATTCCTGTTGGTTTGCAAAAATAAATAAAAATGGGGCCATCAGACAGTGATCAAAGAGTGCAGATTAAACACACACACACATACATACACACACCTGTATTTAAATGGGTAAAATACAAAAATTTATAATCACAAGTAAAAACAAGTAGTTATGTTTACTAAGGTAAACACTATATATTGTGTTAAACACTGTATATCATGTTAAACACTATATGTCATGTTTTCCCTGCACCTAAGTGAAACAGTAAAAAAGAGGTCAAATAACATGGAATGGAGAAGGATGACCCTTGACAGGGTAGAGTGAGTGTGATGATGTCACAGTTATGGGAAACCTGGAAGATTCTGGTCTAAGAGGCACCAGAAACCAAATTGATAGTAAGGGTTCTGGAGTCAGAACTTTGCTTCAGGTCTGTTTTTAGATTTCTCGTTGTTCTTACAACCCTAATCCTATTGCATAGTTTATTGAATGTCCCATGTGTCAATTGTATTGACTCACTCTGTGTAATCCTCCTTGAGTCCAAGTGATGGCGGACTATAAATAATGTCAATAAATAAATAAATCAGATGCTCAGCCTACAGCATCTTAATATTTTGACTTCAGCAAACTCTGAAAATTCATCCCTTTCTTTTAGGTTCAGTGTTGCAGTGTGGCCTAAAATTTCACAATCCCGAAGATTTTTGAAGAGAAGAGAAGCACAACTGATTGACAGGAGGCCGAAATAGCTGCCAAGGAGGCCGTTGGGAGCTTCCTCTCTCCTCGTAAGGCCTACCGTTAGGGTTGCCAGCTCCGGGTTGGGAAATACCTGGAGATTTTGGGGGTGGAGTCTGAGAAGAGTGGGGTTTGGAGAGGGGAGGGACTTCAATGCCATAGAGTCCAATTGCCAAAGCAGCCATTTTCAGTTTCATTTCAATACCTTTATTTGCATATACACAGCCATTTTCTCCAGGGGAACTTATTTCTATCACCTGGAGATCAGTTGTAATAGCAGTAGATCTCCAGCCACCACCTGGAAGTTGGCAACTGGCATACAATTTCCATAACCAGATACAGAGCTCAAGCAACATATTTGTCCATCTCTGGGCTAGGAGCCCAAACCAGTCATATCAATCTGTTTGTTCTTTTTAAGCAATCTAGTGTGAATTTTATTTTCGAAGTAATCGTGGGTGAAAACGAGAAGCCAGTGGAATATAATTCATTGTCTAGCATATGGCTTTAGCTGTCTCTGGTTAAAGCCACACAATGAAGACTTTCTTTCCCAATTAACCATTGAAAATTCTCCCAAGCTGCTCTCTTCCTCTTCTTTAGTCAAAGCCATCCTAAAGCCTCACATGTCCAAAGATACATATAAGGTGGTGTTTATATTTCTGGACTATTTTGAACACAGAGGTTCGAAAGGAGTATTAAACCATTTAAGGAAAATGAGAAACACGTTGCCTCCCAGAAACATGCATCAGAATTAGATGTGGATATTCAGACACGTATCAAGACGCATAACTGAAATGCTAAAAAAAAAAAAAAAAAAATCATCTGGTGTTACCAACAAAATTGATCTGCTCAGCAACAGTAAAAGTTGGAGCCTGTAATAAACTTGGCTGCTTTAGTTAGCTTTCGTCCTTCTGTAGTAACAACAGTGCCACCTATAGGGAAATAGCGTGCTTTCCCCCCCTGTGTCATTCCTATTTCAGCAAAAAAGAGCTGAATTTCAAATTTATTGATTTTGGTATTGTGCGTGTATTCATATATCTTTGTCTGACAGCTTCACGGCCATTGTAAACTGGTGAAACTCCTTTGGCTAAGCTGGAAAGCTGTAGATTTACATCAGCTGAAGATATGACCTTCATAAAGAAAATATGACCTTCATAATAAAATATATTTTGACGATTCCAGACTCAGAAAGCGAATGTTGAAGAAAAAAACCCAAAATGTTTAGGTTCCAGTCAGGGCCACTTGCAAAATCTATCCCATAATTTCGACATTTATTAGCACAAGTTGGCAACCTGAGAGACATTGCTGGAGAAATGCATTATTGGGTGATTTCCTCCTGTTCTAAACCTACCCCTACAGGATAATCCAAGGGACTGGAGCATGCTAATTCCCCCATATCCCTCAAATTATTTTTCCACTCACCCCTTTTAACGGATAGTCAACATATGATAAATATTCATGTGTTCCAAATGCGTCTGCTTCTCTGTGGATATAGAGGTAGAATGTTAAATTAATATTTAGCATTTGAAGATCATAGCTCTAGCTTACTGATATAAAAAAGGGTATGTACCTATAGCAGCGTAATAGCCTCCATTTGACTAGTGAATGACTAATCAAGTGCTCCCAATCTTTCTGTCTTTTAATATGTAATTTAGAAGAACTATAAATTAATATTTAGTGTTAATTAGCAATTAGTATTAGAACTCAATAGGGTGAGATCAAAGTTGAAGATGGATGCATGTCTGTATTACATTGAAGCTTGGACACAGACATATTTTTCTTTTTCATTTGAGTTCCCCCCTTTCTTCCCTATTTTCTTTTTCTGTACCCTAATATATAAATATCAAAATTATATTTTTAAAATATCTGATAGTCACCTGCCCTCAGCATCCAGTGCCTCATCATGCTGTTTGGGATTATGGGTTCATCTTACTATTTAAATCCGTAGACCAATATTTTTGCATAACTAGGCATAACTAGGTATGCCCTAATCACGGAGAAACCTCTATCTTGACTAGATGGGCCTGTGTGACTAACAGCCCATTCCTGAGAGCCACAGCAGCTAAAGATGGCATGGCCAATGGTGCTGCCACGGCGCCTCCAATGAGGTCTTGTGGCCGCCGCGGTGGGGAAAAAGGGAGGTTTATTTTTAAAAACCCAAAAATGGGGGGAAAGGCCCCATTGCAAACAGTGATGCTGTGCCACCAAAAATGGTATTGCAGCAAAGCCATTACTTTAGGGGGTGTTCCCAGCACGAAAGGAGTTAGGAAGCTGCCTAACAGCAATGCCTCCCGAGATGCTGGCATGAGGACTTGCACCGGGAGAACGCCAGCGGGGGGACGTGCCAGTGTCCAAGGGCCCTGCTGCCGCTGCGGTCCAGAAAGGCTGCCGTAAGTGCCCCAATGCTGCCATCCTTGCCAGTATGCACAGCGCAAGTGGCACGGACACCAGCATAGGGGTCACACCGCCTCCAAAGGAGTTTTTTTTGGGGGGGCCTCAGGAATGCACTGTAACAAGCACTCAGCCGTCAAGTCTGATATTAGAGGGAACAAGGAATTGCAGAGAGGGATGAATATTGATACCCTACCTGTCTATCTTTTAATCCAGTTGCAGTCATCTGAACGCCTATCCAGTTCAACATCCTAAAAGACTCGCTGTTTTTCTTCCATGCTGGCAGCCCTTTTACAGTTTGTCCTGCCAATGCAGTCTTGTTGAATGCAAATTTGTTAGGCTCTCAAGGTTGCCAGAATAGCTGCAGGAAGTTAATTTACTAACAATTGAAATCTGATTACAGCAACTGTGGCAACTCCACTTTTGCCAGCCCAGGATTAACACTTTCTCTTCTCCAGAACACAAGTAATGCGTGCAAGATGGGAACATATCTACATTTTCAGCGCTGGCGGAAATCACGAAGAGGACATGTCTTTTTTTTTTCCTTTACAGCTTTCCAGAGATGGTTTAAACACTGAGCTTTATTCCAAAAACACCGAGATGTTGAGAAGGCAGTGGGGGAAAAGGGAGGTTTATTTTTAAAAAAACAAAAATGGGGGGGAAGGCCCCATTGCAAACAGCGATGCTGTGCCACCAAAAATGGTATTGCAGCAAAGCAGTTACTTTAGGGGGTGTTCCCAGCACGAAAGGCTTTAGGAAGCTGCCTGACAGCACCTATGCCCCTGGGAATACCCCGGCAATGCCTCCCGGGATGCCAGCGGGAGGACTTGCACCGGGAGAACACCGGCGGGGTTACATGCCAGCGTCCGAGGGCCCTGCAACCCTACTTATTGGTCTCTAGATTTTTATTGTTGTGCCCACAGTGTATTGATTAGGGCTGTTGAATTTAAAAAAATTCGGTATAGTTCGGATTCGGCCGAATTCGGCCCGTTTAGATTCGGGATATGCCGAAGTTCGAACTCCCCCACTTCGGATCCGTTCAATTCGGCGGGAATTCAAAGTTCGGGAAAAAAATTCGGCCGAATAAAGCCATTAAAAACACAATCGCGCCTTTCCGCGGCTCTGGGGGGGGCATTTTTGGGGATAGAGGTCCCAAACTTTCAGCAGAGCTTCAAAGGATGTTTATCGAAAGACTCCCCAAGTTTTGTAAAGATTGGGTCAGGGGGGGCTGAGATATGGGCCCTGAAAGGGGTCCCCCCACCCTTAATGCGCATCTCTCAGCAGAGCTTGCCGCCCAGGCACAAAGCTCCCAGCCCCGACAACAGCTGAGAAATTTGCAAAGCAATTGCAAAACAACACAACCTTGTAAAACAACACCTTTGCAACAGGAAAAACCAGAAGACACACAACTGAAACCTCCCCCCTCAAACCAGGGAGCGAGAGACTCGAGGGGGAACACACACCCCAGGCAGAACCGACGAAAGCCCCCTTTGGCTTCCCCACCCACCCACAGAAACTGCTCCCTCCCCACACACACACAGACTCTGCTTCCCCCCCACACACACACACATACACAGGAGAAAAATTATAGATTAAAGCCCCCAAAGGGGTCTTACTCTGGCTGTCTTCTGTTCCATCAGGAGGGGCTGGGGAGGACTTGTAATCCAAGATGATTCCAATTAGGCACGGGATGTTTTGCTCTGGAGAAGATGCACACAGGATCGGCTAATCCATTCATCCCAATAGGGGAAAGGGGAAAAGGGAAAGGGGAAAGCCCATATCTCGGGACCCCCTGACCCAATGTTCACAAATCTTGGATGGTCTCTTAAGAACACTTGTCTGAAACTCCGCTCAAAGTTTGGGGTCGGCACACCCAAAAATGCGCCCCCTTCAGCCACAGAAAGAGAAAAGGGGGGAGCCGATATTTCTGCCCCCACTGAACCCATCTTTACAAAACTTGGGTGGTCTCTTAAGAAGGATTGTCTGAAGCTATGATAAAGGTTTGGGGGCTGCACCCCCAAAAAAGCGCCCCCTGCAGCCACGGAAATGGAAAAGGGGAGAGAGGGAAAAGGGGTGGAGCCCATATCTCGGGACCCCCTGACCCAATGTTTACAAAACTTGAGGGGTCTCTTAAGAAGCCTAGTCTGATGCTCCGCTGAAAGTTTGGGGTCGGCACACCCAAAAATGCGCCCTCTGCAGCCATGGAAAGAAAAAAGGGGGGGAGCCCATATCTCGGGACCCCCTGACCCAATGTTTACAAAACTTGGGTGGTCTCTTAAAAAAACCTGTCTGAATATCCCCTCAAAGTTTGGGGTCTGTACCCCAAAAAATGCGCCCCCTGCAGCCACAGAAAGGAGCGAATGTGCACAAGCACCCCCGCACACACACACAAGGATTTCCCTCTCTCTCTCTTTCCCCGGCGGGGCCGCACATGAGCTGATTCCTCCAGTACTCAATCCTGACTGATTGGCTAGAAGAAGACCCAGCTTGGCCACCGATTGGCCGGGGGAGGAGAATGCTGCTTACTGAAGGTTATGCTGCTTACTGACGGCCCCGAATTGGCCGGATTTATTCGCGAACTCCCGAACTCGCTGAATTCGCCCCCCCGGTTGCCCTCCATTTTTGAGTTCGGTTCGTCCCGAACTAAAAACCACCGAATCAAGGGAAATTCGGCTGATTTTCAGTTCGGGCCGAACCGAATCAACAGCCCTAGTATTGATATTTGTATTATTATGTCATGAACAGCCCTGAGCCCTGCTTTGGTGGTGGAGGGCGGATAAAAATATGAGCAAAAAATGAATAAATAAATGTCTATTCAGGTGTTCTGTCTGGCTTGCTAGTTAATAGTTCTGAGAACTGAACCTTATTCTCTACTATTCTGTATTGTCAGAGTTCAAAGTTGTAAATCTCCTTTGATAAGATAAACCCTGGAGAACACTACCGCTAATCAGTTTTGCACAGGCAAAGCCTTGAAAATCATTTAGCACAGATCCTCTAATAGGATGCGGGAGAGAATCTCTCGTTAGACCCCCTTGAATCAGTTAGTACCTCCCATTCAGGCCATAACCAGGCCTGAAACCAGATTGGAAGGGATCTAAACAATTTGCCTCATACATAGGGTTGCCAGGTCCCTTTTGCCACCGGTGGGAGGTTTTTGGGGTGGAGCCTGAGTAGGGCGGTGTTTGGGGAGGGGAGGGAATTCAATGCCATAGAGTCCAATTGCCAAAGTGGCCATTTTCTCCAGGTGAACTGATCTCTATCGGCTGGAGATCAGTTGTAATAGCAGGACATCTCCAGCTTGTACCTGAAGGTTACTCCAAATCTAACACAGATCAACCATAAAAAGTATAGCTTAACAACAGACTGTATTATACAATAACATTGACAAACACATACAAAAAGTCCTATTTCTTAAGCATAAAGACACAAAGTCACAATATTCCAAGGTTTCCAAAATACACTATCCAAAGACAGACAAAAAGTCCAACAGATACCAATTCTAGGTTTTTCTTCTTCTTTCAGGTGTGGATTCCAGGTAAGTATTACTCAGTCCCAAAGCAGGGGATCAAAAGGGAAGAGGAAGACGGCCGTTTCAGTTCTCCATCAGTTCCACTTCACCAACCTTATATATCCGGTCTCTTATTTCATATTAAAGAATCCATATCCAAGAATCCTTCATAAGGTTCCTTCCCAGGATATCAACAATTTTATTTTTTAACAGTCTTCCAACAGGTTCCTTCTCAGGATACCTGGAGATTGGCAACCCTACTCATACAGGAAGGCTTGGAGTTGTCCAGCCACCTCCCGTTCCATCACCTTGCTCAAGAACAGAACATGCCTCAGTAAAACACTGCAAACACACACACACAATCTGAATACGATCATCTATACAATCACATCAACATTTCTTGTCCCCCAGTTGTTTTCTAATGCAGACTATACACACCCACAAAGAATCATAAGGCATTAAAATACATACAATCACATCTACATTTCTTTTTTGCAATGTTCTAATGTTGCAGTGTTTTATTAATGCACAGCTATGCATCAGTAACACCGTGGGGAGAGAGATGCAAGTGTACTGTCAGACCTGAAAGCTGCAGCATAGTGCACATGGGAATTAATTTCAGAAATTCTCCTAGTTCAACTGGAATTTGTGAGGACTAGAAATCAGGGAATGGCAAATCCCCAGAACTTTACCAGTAAAGACCAGGGGACATTTGCTCTGTTCCGATAGGCATCAGAGACTTCATGCTACAGTTTTGCCGCCACTAACACAAACTAACTCCCACTAAAGTCAATAGGTTTGCAATCACTAAATGTAGTATTGCTGTGTTCGTTCGTAACATCAGACTTCCCAGCTCTTTGCCCTACATCTTGAATTCCATGGGGACTATCCACCACACACAATCAAACAAATAGGGTTGTAAATGGAAATTCAAACTATGGAGAAGTATCTCTTTACCCACTCTTACACATACAATTCCTTTGGAATAAAATAAGGCAATGCTTGCAGAGGACAGGGATAAACCACAACAGTAGTTGACAGCTTGTGGTGCTTTAATAAACATCTAAGAGGTCTTTAAAGTGGGAAATGGAAAAAAATACTTTTCACACAGTATGAAGCATAGAAACTACTGTGTGTGTGTTAAATGCCATCAAGTCGCTTCTGACTCATGGTGACCCTATGAATGAAAGTCCTCCAAAATGTCCTATCTTTGACAGCCTTGCTCAGATCTTGCAAATTGAGGTCTGTAGCTTCCTTTATTGAATCAGTCCATCTCTCGTTGGGTCTTCCTCTTTTCCTGCTGCCCTCAACCTTTCCTAGCATGACTGTCTTTTCCAGTGACTCTTGTCATCTCATGATGTGACCAAAATACGATAGCCTCAGTCTAGGGTCAGTTCAGGCTTGATTTGATCTATAACCCACTGATTTGTTTTTTTGGCAGTCCACGGTATCCGTAACACTCTCCTCCAACACCACATTTCAAAGGAATCTATTTTCTTCCCATCAGCTTTCTTCACTGTCCAGCTTTCACACCCGTACATAGTAATAGGAAATTCGATGGCATGAATTAATCTAGTCTTGGTGGCCAGTGACACATCCTTACACTTCAAAATCTTTTCTAGCTCCTTCAAGGCTGCCCTTCCCAGTCTCAATCTCGTTCTGATTTCTTGGCTGAAGTCTCCCTTTTGGTTGATGGTGGAGACAAGGAATAGAAAGTCTTGAACAATTTCAATTTCCTCATTGTCAACCTTAAAGTTGTGTAATTCTCCTTTAGTCATTACTTTTGTTTTCTTGATGTTCAGCTGTAGTCCTGCTTTGGCACTTTCTCTTTTAACTTTCAGCAGTAGTCAATAAAAACTACTGCTCATAACAAAGATGTACCAACAGCACATTTAGATGTTTCAGCCATTTTGCCTGCAGCCTAGACAGCAACCCTGGGTTCCCCGATGATAATCTCGCACCACCTGCCCACCATCCTTTGGCTCCGTTTCTTTGGACCAATTTGTACATTTATTTTTGAGATGGACCAAATAGCCCAGCTTAGCCTGAGTTTGTCAGAGTTTGGAAGCCAAGCAGGGGTTGTTTATACAGCTCCAGCAGTCTCCAAGCTCAAATCAAGTCCCTGCCCCTTTAAATGCTGCTTTGTAATTGGTTTACTTTGGAGAGCTTACTGTGAGAAAAAATCCCCCCCAAACCCAATTGCTGCATAAAAAAGCATTTTAAGAACAAAAAAACAACGGAGCAATCTGAAAGTAGTGGGATAAATCCAAGCCTCGGTTTTAAAAAGATTTTCTTCTGCTCAGAAAGAGCTCAGAGGAAGCAGGAAGCATTTGAATCCCCGCCTCTTTACAAGCTGCTGCCAAGTACCTGGGGGTTGACAACCCTATATGTTGGGCAATATTCCTTCCAAGGGTTGCCAGAGGGACCTGGCAACCCTACCAATCTATCCAAAACTGAACACATGTTCACCTTTTGTCAGTGCTGTTTGCTGCTATTATCTTCTTCACCTACAGCTCTTCTGGCCTTATTTTCTTATAATTCTTGTATATCCCACACACACACACACACACACACCAGATATATACACATGGATGATCCCGGCCCTATCCATTGGACTTCTTATGGATCAATTCTATCACAGCAACTGTTAAAAAATTGCTGAAAGGGTGGGTATTTTTTTTCATGCCATTTAAAATAGTTGTGGGAAAGGCCCCCTTTCTGAGCAGATCTGCTTCTGGATGGCTTTGAGTGCAGTTCCGGTGTCCCCGACAGAGCAGTGTCAAATGTCTTGAGGAACTGTCATTTTTCTGGACAGATGAAATTAGACTGAAACTAGTCGTTATGGCATGTGTCCGGTTGCTACACAAACGAGCCATGCTGCATCTTCTCCCTTCCTCTTGTCCATAACATCTAGTGAAGGGAAACATATGACAGGATGCCATCATGTTGTGACTTTCCCTGACCCCCTCCAGCAATAGCCAATTATGTGGAGTGGGGCAGAGAAACACACGGTGCACTGATGTCATATCATACAATTTTTATTTCTCGGTGTTATGAAGGAAAGAGAAGGAAGAGAAGATGTGGAGAAGCTTTTTTCCACAGCAGCTGCACATATATTGCAATGTCTATGGTAGGCACAGAACCTTTAGAGCAGGGGCATTGAACTCAAATGTTATGAGGGCCAGACATGACATAAATGTCACTTGGTTGGGCCGGGCCATGCCTCGCCAGCCCAGATTAAGGATGGGGGTGCCTTAGCTGGAGAGCCCACAGCGGGCTCACCAGCCTAGATTGGGACTGGGGGGATTGGCTGCCTTGGCTGGCTCATGGCTGGATAAGAGCTCTCAAGGGGCCGGATACAGCTGCGGGCCTTATATTTGACACCAAGAGTTGCCAAGTGCCCGGTGGTGATGGGCAAAACCCCACCAATCCACTGAGGGTCGGCGGGCAAGCATGCACTCATGCCTGCATGCCACGCCATGTCATTTCCGGTTTATACCCGGAAGGGCACATTGCAATGGGCCTTTTACCACTCAAACTGGGAGTTTGAGTGGTAAAAGGCCCCTTGTGATACGCCACTTCCGGGTTTTGTTTAGAAACAAAACTATAACAGTTTCAGGTGGGTAGCCATGTTGGTCTGCACTAGAAGATCAAGATTCAAGTCCAGCAGCACCTTAAAGGCCGGCAGGATTTCCAAGGTATAAACTTTCAAGAGTCAAAGCTCGTATCTGGCAAAGGGAGCTTTGACTCTCAAAAGCTTATAGCCTGGAAATCTTGTTGGAAAATATAACACATGACCATAAGCATGCACAACCACAGTCTTTCTGTTCTCCTACCCCCTTCAAATATACGGATCGTGAATACTATGGCAACTATGAAGCCTTGTTCGGATCTCAAGATCTAAAACACGGAAGTGATTGTTCCACTTAAATGCTTGTATATAATGAAAAAGAAATGATTGTCGTTATCATTCTGAGAAATTCAGAGCGACTGATGGTAGTCAAATACAATTAGAAAGTAAACAGTAATGAACGCAATTAGACAATTCCGTTCAATTCCAGTGGTGAAATCACATAATTCAAAAGTATATGAATATCTCCACATTAATTTTACACTGTGTGCCTCAGATATTAAAAAAGGCAGCTTCGTGTACCATGAAACAGAGTGCGATAAATTAATAGTAAAATTAAGTTATGAATCAACGATTCAGCTAGCTGAGCAACAGGTCTGAAATGGGAAGCGATTTGCAGCCAAATGTATAGCACTTAGAAGGGAAGAATTCCTTTAAAATCTGAAATATCCTCCCATCCTCAATAGAAGGAACATGTTCACTAGTTAGGAGGAACCGTTGTAGTGAAAGAGGTGGCTGTTTTCTGACAAAATCAGAGAAGCAGCAGAAATATAGCCATTTATAGCTTAAGTGTCTCTTGAGGACTCAAAGCCTAATTATTCTTATAATACTCCAAAGAGCAGCAACAGGAATAAGCTTGATGGAACTTTTTAGACGTCTTTTTTAATCAGCTCTCTGAGGACTGAATAGTCAGGCGGTAGGTAACGTCGTCATTGTCGTATTTGAGCTAATCAGACCACTAGCCTGCAATACGTTGGATGCTTTATCTAAACTTAGGAGCAAATAATTAAACTTAAAGAAACCTCTAGTGAGCCCCCGCAATGCAGTGGTTAGAGTGCTGGACCAGGACTAGGGGAAGGGGGAGACTTGGGTTCAAATTCTCCCTTGCCATGAACATTCCTGGGTGACCTTGGGCTAGTCATGCTCTTATCAGCCCAGGGAGGCAGAGCAAAAAAGATAAGCCCTACGGGGCTTCAAGGAGCCTATTGTGCCGAAAATACGCTGATGAAGCCCCTAGTGGCGAAAATGTGAACAACTACCTGGGAAGCGTTCCAACTTTCCCCTCTGGCTGTGGAGACTTCTTTTGAAGCTATATTTCTGTGTATATAGCCTTTGTGGCTGGTATAAGTAAATCAGAACTTTTGTCATCTAGCGCTGCTTTGCGCACGTGAATTGTCATTGTACATAGAAATCATATTGAGTGTGATTGTTATTTGTTTGCATTGTCATCATTGCACTGTCACCTCTGGTTATGGACACCTTATTCACCATGTATAGTTGATTTTGCAATATAGAATTTGCAATTACCTTTGAGCCTTGTGCTAGTGTTTTTCATTACCTTATTAGTATAGCATAGGTGTTAATTTCTCTCCAACCTCCAGGTAATAGCTGGAGATCTCCTGCTATTACAACTGATCTCCAGCCAATAGAGATCAGTTCAGCTGGAGAAAATGGTCGCTTTGGCAATTGGACTCTATGGCATTGAAGTCCCTCCCCTCCTCAAACCCCGCCCTCCTTAGGCTCCGCCCCAAAAACCTCCCGCCGGTAGTGAAGAGGGACCTGACAACCCTAAGGGAAAGGGATTGCCAGCTATAGTTAGGTTCAGGCATGATGAAGAGGTGCCTGGCTGCTTCCTTCCCTACTTCTAGTTGCCCAGTTGATATGTGTATTGATTTATCAGCATCCACTCATCAATGACAAGGTCTCATACTTCGGACTTGACTTGTGGCTCACTTTCCAAATAGATTGCCTACCGCCATCCTTACGCCTTGCAGAGAAGGGTTTCTTTCCACCTTTGGCACAAAAGTATCCATGAAGTCATAAAGACTTTCCCACATGTCAATAGTATAAACAGTTTAATAGCTAGGGTTGCCAGCTCCCTCTTCACCACCGGTGGGAAATTTTGGGGCGCAGCCTGAAGAGGTGGGGTTTGGAGAAGGGAGGGACTTCAGTGCCATAGAGTCCAATTGCCAAAGCAGCCATTTTCTCCAGGTAGGGTTGCCAGGTCCCTCTTTGCCACCGGTGGGAGGTTTCTGGGGCGGAGCCTGAGAAGGGGGGGTTGAGGAGGGGAGGGACTTTAATGGCATAGAGTCCAATTGCCAAAGCGGCCATTTTCTCCAGCTGAACTGATCTCTATCGGCTGGAGATCAGTTAGCAGGAGATCTCCAGCTAGTACCTGGAGGTTGGCAAGCCTATTAATAGCATTCTAGAAGGTAAGACTGATCCACCTATGGTAACACAATTGCCACATTCATGGAGGAAACCCAAGACATTTTTATAATGTTAAGACAAAGCTATTATTGAGTTACAACTGCAAACCTATCAATGCAGGTGGATTACACCCATCTCCTGCTAACAATGGTCAGTGGAGGATGGGAACATAAAACCACAAAGCACCACACCAGAAAGAATGATCTGTCTAGGAGTGTAGTGCTAATTTAATATTTCAATTTACAAACATACATTATACTCTGAAGCCTCTCACCACCGCATTAAACCAAGTCTGCATTCCTGCTTTGTATTATTGGGGAATAATACTGCTGGCTCCCTTAATGAAAGCAGTCTGCTCACTGAGATTGATAAATCAACATGGCTCAGCTATGCTTGGAGTTGCAAAACTGCTATGAATTTCCCATTAATTTTAACCCGTGAATTTTATGGTTTTTTTTACGGTAACTATAAATAAAGCGGCTGATCAACACGCGACTATTGGGCATGCGACTGTTCCTGTTTACCCAAGGCTCATAGACCTAGCACACAGTTGTGCTGATTTATTTCATTCAACTTCCATTCCCCTTGGAAATGTATAATATTAAGGGCTACTGGCCTGGATTTCACTAAGCTCTGCGAAACATTAATGGATCTGTGGGGCTTTGAACCTGTTAGAAAGGTGACATCATTCTAGCTTTCTAGAGCAATGTGTATTGACCAAGAGAGCAAACGACCTACTTCACCCATAGGGGAAGCTCTGTCTTACCATGCTAGTTAGTTAAGAGCTTGTTAATTACCGTCCTTTCCATCTTACCATGCTAAATCATTGGTCTAAAACGCATGGTCACTTAGCACCGTTCCAGCCCAGTTCCAGCCCCGTTCCACCCAGGATCAAATGAACCCACATTACCTGGAATGAGCAGGGACTAAACTATGTGCAAATGGATCCATGTAAACAGAAAATGCGGGTTCCTGCTGAGTAAGGCCCCCCCAGCTCCTGGTGATTGGTCCTTTCGAATTGACTAATGGAGGCTTCCCCTCCCCCACTTGTAATTTTAAAAGCATTTTAAGAACTAAAAAAAACCAAAAAATGGAGCTACCTGAAAGAGGGGGGGGATCCAAGCCTCGTTTTAAAAAAGACTTTCTTTTTCTCAGAAAAAGCTCCCAAGGAGCAGCAGGCGGGAAGCATTTGAATCCCTGCCTCTTCACAAACTGCCTCGTGATTGGCTGTGAGTGATGCCAATCATCTGTGTTTCCCCTATTTCTGTTTCTGTTTCTCCCAGAAGAGGAATGGGAAAAGGCGGGTTCATTTCGCTTCGATACAGGGCTGAAAGAAGAGTAAATAAGATACCGTCCGTTTGCAAAGATTTGATCCTGGGTGAAACTGGGAGGGAACTGGGCTGGAACGGGGCTGTAACTGAGCTAACTGACCATGTGTTTTAGACCATTAAGAGCTTACTACTTACTTCCTTGACTTATCCTTAGGACTGCCAACCTCCAGGTAATAGGTGGAGATCTCCTGCCATTACAACTGATCTCCAGCCGACAGAGATCAGTTCCCCTGGAGAAAATGGCCACTTTGGCAATTGGACTCTATGGCATTGATGTCCCTCCCTTCTCCAAACCCCATCCTCCTCAGGCTCTGCCCCAAAAACCTCCCGCCGATGACAAAGAGGGACCTTGCAACTCTACTAATCCTAGAAAGAAAATGCTTGATGCATTTTACTTCCTGCTTAGGGATCTCCATTCCTACTTGTATCTGGCAAAGGGAGCTTTGTTTCCCCATGGGTCAGGAATGACCCGGTGCTTGCACAGGGGACCTTTACCTTTTAATCTCCAGGTACTAGCAGGAGATCTCCCTCTATTACAACTGCTCTCCGGCCGATAGAGATCAGTTCACCTGAAGAAAATGGCTGCTTTGGCAATCGGACTCTATGGCAGTGAAGTCACTCCTCTCCCCCAAACCCCGCCCTTCTCAGGCTGTGCCCCAAAAACTCCCAAAGAGGGACCTGGCAACCCTAGTTTTTTTTTCAGATTTTATTTAGGGCTTAGGGCAGCGAGCATCAGCCAATGATATACAATATAATAAAATCAAACATACTTTAACATTGGTTAAAAATAATTCCAACTAAAAATCCATCAAATGATTAAGCTATGGAACAAGTAAAACAGATGGCACCCATTGTAAAAGCATAAAGCCGTAGTGGCCTGATTTACGATTACCTTTAAAAAATAAATTCTTTATTTATTTATTTATTTATTTGTTAAATTAATAACTCGCCCTCCCCAGCCAAGGCCAGGCTCAGGGCAGGTAACAACAGTAAAACAACATAACAATAAAACACATTAAAACCATAAAATCATTCTCCAATTATTCCAAAATCATTAACACAAGTTTTAAAATATTTTGAAATATGATTATGCAACATTACATTTGATTTTTGGTTAAGCTTGTCACTGTTTTCTTCATCATGATTTTGAAAAACCTTCAAAATTAAGTACATTAATAAAGGCTGGTAATACTTATTTCATCCTGGGAAGGATTTTGTTCTGGCATAAGAGTAGGTGTGTTGGTGTAGCGTGTTTAGGCTGTATAGTATTTCCATCTCCGCACTCTCTCTGAATAAGGAGGCCCAATACTCGTCTTCTTTCTAATTTTTTAAAGGTCATATCGAGAGAATAGTTTTTTTCCAGAATGTTAGCCCTCAAGAACAATGATTAGCAATTTCTCCTTACAACAAGAACCTCCCTTTCTGTTAGCCCTTTATTGCAAAAAAAAAAAAAAAAAAAGTTCAATCTATTACGTTTCTGGCTGAGCCTAATCAGACTCACCTGGCCCAGCTACCAGTGTGAGACTTCAAAAATAGCACCGCTACCTCCTATTAGTGTCTCAGCAGCCAGCTACGAAAGAGCCCTTTGGGTTAACAGTCAGCTATACAAGAGCAATAACACTTCGTTCTTGCCGAATGCCCGCAAGCTTTTTCATTAAGCCCACAGGTAAGGGGGGGAATGATTTTTCAAGAGAAATGAGACCGGGGTTCACTCAGTTGGTTCGCTTTATTTTGTATAGGACCACAACCCACATCGATAGGATCACATCTTAAAAATCCGGGAAAATACAAACACAAAAAGGTTAATAAGAACATAAGACATTATGGAGGAGGGGCTGTGGCTCAGTGGTGAGGCATCTGCCTGGCATGCAGAAGGTCCCAGGTTCAATCCCCAGCATCACCAGTTAAAGGGACTAGACAAGTAGGCGACACGAAAGACCTCCTCCTGAAACCCAGGAGAGCCACTGCCGGTCTGAGGAGACAATACTGACTTTGATGGACCAAGGGTCTGATTCAGTATAAGGCAGTTTCATGTGTTCAATGTAGGAAAGGCCATGCTGGATCAGACCAAGGCCTATCAAGTCCAGCAGTCTGTTCACACAGTGGCCAACCAGGTGCCTCTAGGAAGCCCACAAACAAGACGACTGCAGCAGCATTTATCCTGCCTGTGTTCCACCGCACCCAAAATAATAGGCATGCTCCTCTGATACTAGAGAGAATAGGTATGCATCATGACTAGTATCCATTTTTACTAGTATCTGAAAAGGGTTACAACTAGGATTTCCAACCTCCAGGTACTAGTGGGAGAACTCCTGCTATTACAACTGATCTCCAGCCGATAGAGATCAGATCACCTGGAGAAAATGGCCGCTTTGGCCATTGGACTCTATAGCATTGACGTTTTTCCCTCCCCAAACCCCGCCCTTTTCAGGCTTCGCCCCAAAAACCTCCCACCAGTAGCAAAGAGGGACCTGGCAACCCTAGTTAAAACAGACCCTTGACATAAGAGTCGGTGAAACGCCTGCTTAAGATTCAAACCCGCATCAGGAAGCAATTTTAAACACTCCTTCATGTTTCAATAAACTAGTTGTCTAGGTCAGGTTCCTGATTTTCCCCTCACTAGAAAAAGACAGGAAATTTTCTATGTAGAAATTCGGATAATTGGAAAAGAAGGGAGATAAGTTGATTGAGCTTGTCGGTATTCATTTATTAAAAAAAGAAAAAGTCAGTGACAGAAGACACTGGGTTGTTCTGAGCTGAAATCTGGAACAATCGCTGACATTGCTGACTTTTTAAAACTCTGGGGTGGGATCCAGAGGGGCCGTTCTGCTGGCTTAACAACGCTTAAACCAGCCTATTGGCAGTTCTGTTGGTGGAGGAGAAGACCACTATTTTTGCCGATTCCCTTCTACCTTTGCTGACAGCCCCCCTTTGCCCTCCATGCCATTCCTTAGAGTTCCTTGAACCCTACCCCAGGAGCAAGACAGCAATGGACTCGGTGGGTTTCAGAAGGAGGGGAAGTCAGGAAATCCCCACTCCATGAAGTTTGCTCTTCTCTGACAATGGTAGGGCTGCCAGCTCCGGGTTGGGAAATACCTGGAGATTTTGGGGGAGGAGGCTGAGGAGGGCAGGGTTTGGGGAGGGGAGGGACTTCAATGCCATAGAGCCCACTGGCCAAAGCGGCCATTTTTCTCCAGGGGAACTGACCTCTGTCACCTGGAGACCAGTTGTAATAGCAGGAGATCTCCAGCCACCACCTGGAGGTCTTCAGCCAATAGAGATCAGTTTCCCTGGAGAAAATGGCTGCTTTGCCAATTGGACTCTATGGCATTGAAGTCTATCTCCTCTCCAAAACCCCACCCTCCTCAGGCTCTGCCCCCAAAAACCTCCTGCTGGTGGCAAAGAGGGACCGGGCTACTGTAGTACCATCACACACACAGACACACACACAGACACTAAGCCCTGCTCAAAACCAACTATAAGCTTGAATGGCAAAATCCTTTGCAGATGTCACATTGCGAAATGTGTCTATAGCAGATACATAATTAAGAGGTGAGAAATCCATTGCGCTACTAAGAAGGTGAACGCAGAGTTCCACTCCCCCCCCCAACATTCAAATACCCAAGCTCATCATGCCATTTCTATTCCAGAAGAAATTAATTTTATGAACTGCAGGAGTTTGAAGCAAACATGTGATTGCTAAAGAGACCTATTGTAGCCTTCTCAGCATGAAAGGAAGATTGAAAGCTCTGTCAAAAAAAGAAAGGTTACATTCTTCTGGCTACTGTATGTATGGACAATTTTTCCTCTTTTAGGCTTTTTGGAAGGGGAGAGAATAAATGGGGAACTGCATGTCTTCACAGCTGGAACATCTGCTCTTTAAAAGTAGGCGCTGAAGGGTAATCTTAGGTGACACGCCTAACCTCTAAATATGGTACGAATCTGAAAATACATTTTTGGTCTGGCGGGGTGGGGGAATGGTAACATCAACAGGGAATATTGTAATATACATGAAGACTTTCCTTTTAAATATCTCTCCCCTGGAAATCTCATTTTGTAGGTTTCTAAGAGGATCAACTTATAATTTTAATATGATGTTCCAGTATTATTACATGTCAATAATTCTCATTTCTATTGGGATGGGTGTCAGTTACAAGGGGAAAAAGAAAGAAAACATAAAAGGAATATCGAAATTTTTGTTGTGCCCTCAAGTAACAGCTGATTTATGGTGACCTCGTAGGGTTTTCAAGGCAAGAGACAGAGGTGGTTTGACATTGCCTGCCTCCACATCACCACCCTGGTATTGTCTGGAGCTTGCCCATCCAAATACTAACCAGGGCCGACCCTGCTTAGCTTCTGAGATCTAATGAGATCAGGCTGGCCTGGGAATATCCACCTAAACCAGGCAAATCTGGTGGTCTAACATTCACATCTGAGTATAGATGCTCCTTTGAAATGTGGTGTTGGAGGAGAGTGTTACAGATTCCGTGGACTGCCAAAAAAACAAATCAGTGGGTTATAGATCAAATCAAGCCTGAACTGATCCTAGAAGCTAAAATGAATAAACTGAGGCTATCATATTTTGGTCACGTCTTGAGACGACAAGAGTCACTGGAAAAGACAGTCATGCTAGGAAAAGTTGAGGGCAGCAGGAAAAGAGGAAGACCCAACAAGAGATGGACTGACTCAATAAAGGAAGCCACAGCCTTCAATTTGCAAGATCTGAGCAAGGCTGCATGACCCTACTACCCCCCATCCCACACTGGTGGCCAGAAGGGACATGGCAACCCATTGTAGCCGCATGGGGGTGCAAGGGACTTCTGGGAGAAAAGAAAGAGGGAAGATATCCACTTCTACAAATCGCCTCAATTCACAGTAGCTTGAATCTCCATGGCTCTTGTTTTTCATTCTTCCCCCAAAGCATTATGCATGAAGGTTATCTGTGTGGTAAAAGAAAAAAGTTTGTGTGCATCACCTTCTTCATTACAAAATAACAAAGTCTGTTGTCTGGATAAGCCAGGGGACTAACCTCATATTTCTGAAGTATACAAACATGGGTAGTTGCCTGTAGGAGTGAGCCCAACTATAAAGTGAAATGTATTAATTGCCTCTCTTATTTGGGAAACAACAAAACAACATGCTTTGTGCAAGATCTAAAGAACCACAGGATGCCAGGCGCCAAAGAATAAAACAAGTGTACATAATGAAAGGCCAACCGTCGTGAACATTAATTCAGATTGCTCTCAGCGAGTCGCTGTTTCATAGTCAATACTTTTCTGAATTTCTTTCTAGCTTGAAAATTGCTAAGGCAGGGACGACAATATCCTATTAAAGAAAGAAACTGCTCTTTAATGACACACTCAATTTTTATTTTATACACAGATCATTTTGAATGATCTTCCTTTTTTAAAAAGAAAAAAGAAAATTTTCGCTGGAGAGGATGAGAGGAAAAAAATATCTGATCTCCATACAAATGCTCTCTTCACGGTGTGCTAATCAAGGGAGGGACATCTCAATTCTGGGCGAGAAGTGGGAATTCAAACAACAGCTAGTGGAGACAGCATAGACTTTTGAAGCTTGTATTCCTGCAAAATGCTCGGCGACCTCCTGACTTCAATTCAGCAATAAAAATGGAATGATCTTTTTAATAGAGACGTTGCGTAGCCTTTTCAAGCATCCGTTCCTCAAGAATATTTCACACTAAACTTTCTCTGAAAGGGGAAGCACAGGTATCAGTTATCTAATGTATTAGATCCTTCATGTAATATGGAAGCTACTGCAACTGCTATTCAGTCACTCAAAACAGACAAGCCCATGCCCTTCTTAGATTATCCAATTATCCACATTTTTCTAGCCACAATCCAAATTGCAAACTATTGAATGTGGCTTGGGAAACCACACTTTTGCAAATGCCTGCAGTATTTGCCACCATCTTGGAATCCACTCTCCAGCTCTAGATCCGACTTTGTCATCCACTAACGAAGTGCTTCAAGAGCTCCGTGGCTCAGAGTGGTAAGCTGCAGTACTGCAGACCAAAGGTCTGCTCACGACCTGAGTTCGATCCCGACGGAAGTCGGTTTCAGGTAGCCGGCTCAAGGTTGATTCAGCCTTCCATCCTTCCAAGGTCGGTAAAATGAGTACCCAGCTTGCTGGGGGTAAAGGGAAGATGACTGGGGAAGGCACTGGCAAACCACCCCATAAACATAATCTGCCTAGTAAATGTCGGGATGTGAAGTCACCCCATGGGTCAGTAATGACCCGGTGCTTGCACAGGGGACTACCTTTACCTAATGAAACTTCACCATGTGGGTAGTCCCTATCTCAGCTCTGTGGTTTGGCACAGTGCATGGGACTATGCAGCCTTCTTATCACATGCAATGCAATCACAAAACCCCTTGTCCTGATTTTTACAGTCTGGACTTAGGAAGCTAGTTGGAAACATTTGGGTTGATTATTTATATTTTTGGAGTTCCAAATGAGACGACGAAGGAAAGAGAATACAATAGAAGCAACCATTTTTCTCCTAGCAAGCACACACAAAGGAAAGGTTTTAGTGTTTGTGTTAAGTGCCATCACGTCACTTCCTATTCATGGCGACCCTGTGAATCAATGTCCTCCAAAACGTCCTATCCTTAATAGCCTTGCTCAGATCTTGCAAATTGAGGGCTGGGGCTTCCTTTATAGAGTCAATCCATCTCTTGTTGGGTCTTTTTACAATTTCAAACTTATATAAAAACCAACTCTCCTTCTTCTTCCTTGCTTCACTGACACACACAAACCCCCTCACCATGTTGAGGTGTGCATCCAAAAGGGGGAAAGGGTTTAGGAAAGGGGGAGGTTTAGGCCACCTGAAAAATTCTTCAGCGGGTGAATGGAAGTGGTAGGAACCAGGAAATCTTTTTTTTTTTCAGTTGATGTGAAATTTATTTTTAATATCTTGCCAGAAATATGGTTAAATCAATTGGAAAGGAGAAATCACATTAAAGGGAAGAAGGCCCTTAAATGAAATCGAAACTGATAATCTCTCTGCCATTTGTCTAATGTTTCTGGCTGGAGAGAAAAATTAACTTGCCTTTACAAGCCAGCTTGTTATCGTGTACAAGTAATTTCGGAGTCATTTATGGTAATAATATATACTATATATATGGTTAAGTTTATGTCCCATGTTTGCTAGATTAATTATTTGCCCAGTTTATGAAGACATTAAAATGATAGTAAATTAGATTTAATAAACTGTGCTTAGCAACACTGTTTTCTCCTTTTTAATACTTTACCTTTTATCATCCAGCACAGGAATCACAGAACAGAAGATCGCTGTCTCCCAACCACTATGGTGGGTCAGTAGGGTTGCCAACCTCCAGGTACTAGCTGGAGGTCTCCTACAATTACAAATTAGTCTGATTCTTGGGAAAGGCAGGCTGGTGTGGGTGGAATCCTGTGTGTGAGAAAGCATCCAACCTAGTGGTTAGTCAGTAAAAGCCTGTTTGTGCCTGAAAGCATTAAAGAAAATGCAAACTGCTCTCTGAAACCATAACTAAATTTATGTGCCTCGGCCAGATTTATCCGTTGTCTACCTGGAGACCTGTGCTGCTGATCTCTTCTTTGAAATCAGCCTGAAAATAAATAAATCTTCTGGGTTGTTCATATAAAAATCCTGCCTCAGTGATCTCCGTATTCTACTTGTGCACCACAAAACTTACCTCACGGATGGCAGCGAACCCATTCCTATACACTTGCTACCTTAAGAACAACTGGTAACTGAGGAGAAGATTTATAGTCTAAAACAAGCCTCCTCCAATTTCCCGCCCCAAGGAATTGAGGAGTGGGAGAAAATATGGCCTCCACATAATGACTCCACAGGAATTTCCCCTGGTCTCTATGGTTATGACCATAGAGAACAGGGAAGCAGCTTAGAACAGGGGTGTCAAACCCATTTGTTACAAGGCCTGGATATGACATAAATGTCACTTGGTCAGGCCGGCCATGTGTCCTTTAAAATGTAATGCCAGGTACCGCAGACACAAACTTTATAGAAGACACAGGAAAAGCCAGTTAAATATATTATTTTTGACTTTTTTACTTAGAAGTCAAACATGCTTAAAATAGTAACACTCTTGCGGTATTTTCTTTTATTTAACAGTCATTGATCATTGATACCTCACAACTGGGGAGTGGCTGTCTCAGTTGGTGAGCACGCGGTAGCCTCGCAAACCCAGATCAGGAGTAGGGAGGGAGGTGGCTGTCTTGGCTGGCTCGTGGGCTGGATAAGAGCTCTCAAGGGGCCGCATCCGGCCCCCGGGGCACATGTTTGACACCCCTGGCCTAGAGTGTTACCTGGAAGTGACATCACATCCTCCCCAAATTCTGCCCTCCCCTGGAACTATCCCCCAAATCTCCTGCCATTTGCTGAGTCAATGTTGGGAACCCTTGAGTAATGTAGTGGTTAAAGTATTGGACCAGGATCTTTGAGATCCAAGTTCATATCTGTATTCCTCCATGGAGCTCGGGGGTGACCTTGGGCCTCTCACTCTCTCTTAACATAGGGCGAAAACGCACGGTCGCTTTAGCCTCCTTTATTCCCTGTTTCAGCCAGGATTCAGCCAGGATCGAACGCACGTTCGGTGAAACGCATGCGTTCGATCCTGGCTGCATCCTGGCTGAAACAGGCAATAAAGGAGGCTAAAGCGACCGTGCGTTTTCGCCCCTGGATTACCTCACAGGATTGTTGTGAGGACAAAATGGAAAAGGGGAGCCCCGTATAGCACTCCAAGTTCCTTGGAGGAAGGGTAGAATAAAACGTACTTTTACACCTCAGCTGCGAAATTAATGATGTAGGAGAAAGGATATATTCTGCATATAACCAGGCTCCTTTGTTTTTTTAAATGAAGAAAAGGTAGGCACATACACACAGAGGCAGAACAGTTTTGCAGAGCACAATCTGCATTTTGTTTGAAAGAAAGCTCTGTGATTTACTCCAGAGGCGCCAAGTAAATATACAGCCCAGGACACGGCTGTGGAGAAGACTGATAATTGATCCAGTGCTCCCCTGTGGCAGAAGCCCACAGAAAAGTTCAGAGTGATGAAAGAAATTAACAAAATGGCTCTCCGAGAGGAAGGATATAATGGAAGGTTAATGCGAAAGTTTTACAGTGTTCAGAGCAGAGCAAATTGGTTTTAGAGAGAGGTTTAGCGTCTTAAATGTTAAGATCATAAAGCTAAGAGTTCTCTTGATTTATGATCAATTGAACGCTGCTAATGTAAATTCTAGGTAACTGCAGAGGGTCATTCTAGACTGAATTAAATGTTACCCACCAATATGACATTAATAAAACATTTTAAAGTTCCCCTGATTAAGGACCATTTTTAAACGATACCGTATGTAAGTCGAGGCGATCTTATATGGAGCCCAGTAACGTTTTAAAACGATTTGACAGTTTACTGTGCATGACCTAAAAGACGAACAGGGCAGTTCCTGGATTCTGCCAGGAACCCTGGTGTCTTCATCATCTGTATAATTGTATTCTGATTTCTATGGCAGATTGAAGGCACAAAACATGGCTTATCCCCTCTGCAAAACTGTCAGGAGCACATTTCCTCAGTGAGTTAGGATTTACAAAAGTTGTATAGATAGCGAAAAAGCATTCCAAGTGGTTCGTGGCACAAGCAATAACAATGAAATGTTTTAATTGCGGTTTTTTAACGTTTTTAATGTATTTTAACTCCGTTTCTTAATCGTTTTAATGATGTGTGGTTGGGCGAGTTGACTTTAACGGTTTTACAATGTGATTTTATCATGTGTGTTTTAAACGGTTAGCTGCCTTGATGGCCCTAGCAAGGGCAGAAACGCGGGATACTAATTTTGCAAACAAACAAACAAATAAAGGTAATTCACAGTGGGTAGCTGTGTTAGTCTGTCTGCAGTAGTAGAAAAGAGCAAGAGTCCAGTAGTACCTTAAAGACTAACAAAAATATTTTCTGGCAGGGTATGAGCTTTTGTGAGCCACAGCTCACTTCTTCAGATACAAATAAAGGGTAGAATACATGGATGACTTCTCCTACCCATGCCCTGCTTAAAATGTTAATCTTCATAGGACATTGCCCTGGCTAGCCTGATCTCATCAGATCTCAGAAGCTAAGCCGGGTCAGCCCTGTTTGGAACTTGGATGAGAGACCACCAAGGAAGTCCAGAGTTTCTATATAGAGGCAGCAATGGCAAACTGTTTCTGAACCTCTCTTGCCTTGAAAACCTCATGAGGTCACCGTAAGTCAGCAGCGATAACAGCAGGAGGGGAAAACCCTTCTGAGCCCTTTAGTCTCAAAATAGAGTGTCATTCTATTTAGGATTTCACTGTGATGTTCCCTTCCCGAACATTTGCAACCTGAATCTGAATCTGAACATTTGCAACAGTTCTCAAACCAGTGTGTGATGGTAAGAAGGAAAGCTATACTATATTTCCAGTTTTCAAGCTAGCGTTAAGCCGCATTTCTCTTCTGAAATGGCAGGATCCCCCCCTTTAAAAATAAACCTCTCTCACACACATACACAAACACACTTTTTTTTTTTTTTTGCAGAGAAGATTCTTGAACTGGAGTCATTATAAATAATTCACCACGTCCTGATGCTCATCTGCAAGAAAGATGTTGCTGCTGCGTTTGACAGCTGTCATGATTTTCAGCACAAGCTGATTTTTTCTCATCTGGCTGTCAGTGGGTTCACCGCTACTGCATTCCAAACTGGGGTTCAGGCTTTGTGCGGAACGCCTGTAGATCCCACCTCTTCGAGCGCCACCTCGCTTGGTCACACTGGTGCTTGTTTGCGAATGTTTATCTGTAGCCACCTTTGGCAGTTTATTCTGTCCGCCCTGTTCAACTTGTCCTCGGTTTGGCATTTTCATACTCCTCGGGAGCTGACCTGAAAAGAGGCCGTAAGCCTCCAATATTACAGGTTTAATGGACTGAGAGCGGACGGATACAAATCTGGCAAAACCACTTTTCTGCCTCCGCTTTTTTCACTCTTTCGTTGGCTTGGCGTTGGGTTTCTAGGCCTGTAAATTCAACCGCTTTAATTAAAAAGGGCCCAATTTCAATTTTTTCTTCATCCTCGTACCTCATGGGTGGAGTTTTTCCAAATATGCCCTTGGTAATAAAGGTATATCCTGACCTGGATAGCTCGTCAGATTTCGGAATTTAAGCAGGGTCTTCTCTGGTTAGTATTTGGATGTGCAATCTCCAAGGAATATCAATACCAGGGTTGTGGCATGGAGGCAAGCAATGGCAAGCCATCTCTGAATGTCTCTTGCCTTGAAAACCCTATGGGGTCGCCATAAATCAGCTGTGACTTGACTGCACATACACACACACACAGACTGAAGGCAACCAGGCGAGGACTTAAGTAGCACAACTATAACCCTGCAGCCAAAAGCCATAGGCTTTGTATATATGGCTGTTTCACTCACCGGGGAAACTCAGGGGGAGAGCGAGGCAGCCTCTGTCGGAAATGGCATGCATAATCAAAACAAAGACCCGAAGTAGGATTGCCAGGTCCCTCTTCGCCACCGGTGGGAGGTTTTGGGGGCAGAGCCTGAGGAGGGCGGGGTTTGGGGAGGGGAGGGACTTCAGTGCCCTAGAGTCCAATTGCCAAAGCGGCCATTTTCTCCAGGGGGACTCATCTCTATCGGCTGGAGGTCAGTTGTAATAGAGGGAGATCTCCAGCCACCACCTGGAGGTTGGCAACCCTACTTAAATGCCACCAGGGAACTAGGTGGCCCGAGCTCTCAGGGGCCTGGGAAGAAGGACTTATTTACAGAGGATATATGAAACTCTAAGCTTCAGCTACTTTGGGTCAAGGTGCTTCCCTAAGTTTAGCGAGACAACTCAAGGATTGCACAGCTTCCTAGTTCCCAAAGCTCAGATGCTTCCCTGTGCTGTGCCTTGTCGGCAAGCTCAGAGGCCACAATTTCCCAGAAGCCTTAAGAATCAGCCTTGGGGAACTTCTGCACAGCTCTGTTCCAGCTTTGATTAGATGAACCAAAAAAAGGCCAACAGTTAGAGCGTCCAACTATGATTGGGGAGACCCAGGTTTGAATCCCCACTCGGTCGTGGAAGAGCACCGGGTGATCTTGGTCCAGTCACTCTGGCGCAGCCTAACATACCTCACAGGGCTGTCGTGAGGATAAAACGGAGGAGAATGACATCATAAGTTGTTTCGGGTCCCCATGGGGGAGAGGGTGGAGTACAAACAAATAAATAAGATCATAATCCAGGAGAGATGAGTCCTCCCCCCCCCCCCGCACTAAGTCTGTACATACTGAGCCAATCACAAAGCCCATCGCATCAAGGGGCATTTCCCTGCCAATACTTTTTCTCATCAACATGTCCATTTTCCCACATACTGCAAACCTTGCAGGACTATCTCTTTGCCCAGATACATGGCAGCTCGGCTCCCTTGAGCGGCGCCGCGCATGTAAAGTCTGTGCCCGCTAATCTTTTCTGACAGCCAGCTAAATAAAGGCTGTGAGCCACGGAGTCAAGAGAAGAGGACCGTTATTGTTTCCGATGCTCAAGATGCTCTTTTTAATCGAGAATGCCTCGCCGATGGTTTCTTCTTCACCACCAACATCGCTCGGGAGAAGCAATGGCAAAAACTACGCATGCAGCTTTTTAATTACAGCATTAAATAGTCAAAGAGATTAGCTGGTGAAAGATGCCTTCGCTGTACAGTCCGAGTAAGATAATAGTGGCACTCTGATTTCCTTCCAATTAGGGCCCTCGAATCAGGGTAAAAAGAAGTAATCGCTGTGTGTAATGCTGGAGTCAGGGGGTTAAGCCGAAAAGATTGATTTCATCCAGCATCCATCTTAACCAACTGATTATAGGACTGCTGAAAAGGACTTTATTCGGTTAGTTGTAGCAAACAGGATGAAATACAACGTGTAGTTCTCTGTTGAAAGCACAGCATCTGTCACGACCGCTGAGTAGCGTTCCTTTCTCAGGACGGAAGGTGTTCCCCACTATTTCTCCAAATTTAGTTGCTGAAGATTGGGGGAAAGGTCACCTCCTTCCCACCCCTTATCTTAATAAGGGACCTCAGTGTGGCCCACAGGTAAAGAAGCTCAAACTCATGAGTTTTAACACGCAGAGTTTAAACACTCAGAGGATGCGGCCAATATTTTCAATTGTAGTTGAACCAGCATGGTGTAGTGGTTAAGAGCCGTAGTTTGGAGAGGTGGACTCTGATCTGGAGAACCGGGTTTGATTCCCCACTCCTCCACACGAAGCCAGCTGGGTGACCTTGGGCAAGTTACAGCTCTGTTAGAGCTCTCTCAGCCCCACCTACTTCACAGGGTTTCTGTTGTGGGGAGGGGAAGGCGATTGTAAGCCGGTTTGAGTCTGCCTTAAGTTGTAGAGAAAGACGGCATATAAAAACCAACTCTTCTTCTTCTTCTTCTAGTTTAATCCTTGACAACAGATGTTTCCCATGAAACATACTTTTTAAAAAATGGTTAACATATTTAGACTCATTTGCTAAGAACAGTGATTTCTAGATCTAGAAGCACATAGGCTGGCTGCGGTTGCTTGGTTTAACCGAAATGTATTCTACGCATGCTCCGAGGCACTATCTACTTTACTATATGTCACTACTACTAGCGACATATTCTAGCCAGGTCTTCCAAAAAAGGCTTTGCTTACTGGCTAAGAAATAGGTTTGCCAGTTCTTGATTGTGACATTTCTGAAGAATTGGGGGTGGAAACTGGGAATGGTGGGGTTTGGGGAGGGAAGAAACTTCAGTGGGGTATTATTAGGGTTGCCAGGTCCCTCTTCGCCACCGGCAGGAGGTTTTTGGGGCAGAGCCTGAGGAGGGTGGGGTTTGGGGAGGGGAGGGACTTCAATGCCATAGAGTCCAATTGCCAAAGCATTTTCTCCAGGTGAACTGATCTCTATCGGATGGAGATCAGTTGTAATAGCAGGAGATCTCCAGCTAGTACCTGGAAGTTGGCAACCCTACCCATTGAAAACAGCATGTCTGTTCCATCAAAAAAGGGACAAGAGGGCGTTACCGGGGTGAAAGGGTTGTGAAAGCTGCCAAAAGGCAGCCCCACCCCCGGGAAAGTCCACACACACACACACACTGACACGGGCTTTCACTTCTAGGAAAGCCATGCCAGCATGGTTGCACTGGCATCAGGAACTGGCAGCACCCAGGGGCCCGTATGTTTGCCTACATGCCAGTGTAGGTGCCACCTTATTCCGTGAGGAGGTAGCAGGGCCACTCTGGCTCCAACAGCAGCGCAGGGTCACTCTGGCTCCAAAGGAACTTTGTGACCCCCCTAGGGTTGCCAACCTCCAGGTAGTAGCTGGAGAACTATGCCCCCCTTCAGGAATGGGCTGCCCATGTTCCTTCCTGTGTTTATCCTGGATAAAGCTATATGATGTTTGTTTAAGAAGACCATCAATATACTCCTGAGTGACTGCAGTATCTCACAGTGTGCTTTGATATTATGTGGGTAGTTGGCTCTTTACGCCACGTGCTCTTATTGTGCAATGGGCATATTGCAACGTTAACAAATTAAGGTCAAACAATGGCAAGGCTTTTTTGTTTTGTTTTTGCAAACAGCTGTCTTAGCATTGCATGTCCACATGGGTGAGCAGAACAAGGCTGCAAAATGGGCCATGGGGGAAACTCTAAACTGTGACAACTCTTCCTTTTTAACGTGTTTTCAGGAGGAAAGGGTATGTGGCATGAAGAATGTGGCTGGGTAGCTGGAACTCTGGTAGGACTTACTTGACATCATTCGCTGAAAGCAAAAAATCAAAGCATGCCTCTAATCTTGCTGGGCAAACTTTTCAAACAGTGTATTGCTTTGGGGTTGAAAGGGAATCCATGGCCAATGAGGACTTATACAATGAAATTGTCCATTGGCAGGGTTGCCAATCTCCAGGTGGGGCCTGAAGAGTTCAGAGATCAGTTCCCCTGCAGAAAATGGCTGCTTTGGAGGGTGGACTCTATGGCATTATACCTAGGGTTGTCAACCTCCAGGTACTAGCTGGAGATCTCCGTCCTGCTATCACAACTGATCTCCAGCCGATAGAGATCAGTTCACCTGGAGAAAATGGCTGCTTTGGCAATTGGACTCTATGGCATTGAAGTCCCTCCCCTCCTTAAACCCCACCCTCCTTCGGCTCCACCCCAAAAACCTCCTGCCGGTAGTGAAGAGGGACCCGGCAAACCTATCAATGGGGCATTTTCCCCAATTTTCTTTATTTTTTTACTCTCCACGGTGGCCAGGAAGCCTCTGGAGGCAGCGCACACTGCTGCTCCCGGCCATCATGGATCTCCCCCCCCCTTCAGGATTGTGCTCAAAACCTACCAGAGTCCTTCACAGCAGTTTGCCTAGCAGCTTACCCCATGCCTTAAGTCAAACCTGAGCTGGAATTGCTCCAGGTTCTGGCACCCTGAAACTATAATAAGCCATTAAACAAAGTTTTCAACCCAAAATGTAACTCCTTAAATTGGGCAGAGGGTGGATTTATTTATTTATTTATTTATTTTGCTGATTCCATCCTCCTGCCATAAACTTCTATCTCCCCTCGTGCTGTTCCTTGTAGTCCTCCTATTCCCTGGGGCAGGGGTTGGCAAACTCATTAGTCAAAAGAGCCAAACATCAACAGTACAACGATTGAGATTTCTTTTGAGAGCCAAATTTCTTAAACTTAAACTATATAGGTAGGTACACTGTTTATTAACTTAATAAACTTTAAAGTTTTAAGTCTTAATTAAACTATAGGTACACTGAATAAAACTTGATATCATACTTAATAGTGATCTTATTTATTGATAAAAATTAAATTGTAAGTCCCTGCCATTTCCCCCTCCCCGTCTGTGGAGTCCTCGTCTGGAAGCCTGGTCTACCGCCATAAAAGCCTATTGGTAGACCTGGCCTCCGGCTGAGTCCCATTGGGAGGCCAGGTCTACCCATTGGCTTTCTTGGCAGTAGACCTGGCCTCCGGAGGCCCATAGAAGCCAATTGGTAAACCTGGCCTCTGAAGGGGGACTTTTCCCCTCCTCGGAGTCCAGGTCTACTGCCAAGAAAGCCAGTGGGTAGACATGGCCTCCCAATGGGACTCAGCCGGAGGCCAGGTCTACCAAAGGAAGCCCGCCCCGCCCAACAGCTGATAGGCGGGCGGGGGGGCAGGAACCGCCGAGCCGCCCGCCCAGCAATCACGTGGCTAGAGGGGAGGGGAGGCTTTAGCCTCCCAACCATTGAGGGAAAGGGGGACCCGCCCATTCTCCACAGTGGGGGGGGAGAGACAGCACGCCCACTCGCCTGCTCTCTCTCGCGCTCTCTCTCTCTCTCTCAGGCGCGCCGGCTCCACATCCCGGCTGCCGGCACGAGCGGGCACGAGAGCAGGGGCTCCGAACCAAGTTCGGAGAGCCACACTCAACGGGCCAAAGAGCCGCATGCAGCTTGGGAGCCACAGTTTGCAGACCCCTGCCCTGGGGGAATATTCAGGGGGAATTTATATCTGTCCGCCCTCACATCGAAGCATTCACTGAAGGAAGTATACAGAATACCAGCCACGGCTTAGCTATGAAAATGACTATTGCTAATGGCTGTGCAAACGAAGGAGCAGGCAAGTGGGGGGGTGGAATTTGTTTGACTTTCTCCTCTTGCAATCGGGCCCCTGAATAGTCCTTTTAAAGGTCAGGTTTTAAAAAATCAGCATTGTGTGAGGAGCAGAATCGACCCTGCATAAATGGCCAAAGCTTTCTCCCCTAATATTCACCATCGCATTGTGTTTTAAAAGAAACAATATCTAAACGTTCAATAACAATTTGGGAACTGCAAATACATTTTGAAAACTCATGCATTCCCATCTTGAAAGCCCATCTTTTCTGATAAAGGAATTGCACCCTGATTTTCCTGCCCATCCCCGCTATTGACTGTCATTATGGAAATTTCGCTTTTTGACCTGTGATCTGAAGTCACAAACAATATGACTGGTTCCTGCTAGCAGGCGTCATGGTGAGGACCCATTATACCTAGACAGTGAAACATCAAAAAGATGGGCTGGTGGCACTTCAGAGATCACAGCTAATATTATACAAGACGTTCACCGTAGGTGTTTTAAATCCTATAATGGTTTGAAGGAGGAATTAAAAAGAACAAGGAAATAAGGCTATCAGACGGTCGTGTCCCTGTGATTTAGTGGCATTACAGGACTTCTGAAATACAGTTCGCGAGGAAATTGTTTGGCACCGAGGATCACAAGCGCTAGCTTAAGTTGAGATAAAAAGGGGGAACCTGAAAGAACATTTTCTCTTCAAAGGTTTGCAGCTGTAGGAGAGGGGAGGGAGGAAAGAAAAGAAGGGAACTGAATATGTTAACGGGAAGGCTTTTGTTAAAGTGGCATTTCAAGGGAAAGCGTCTATTTTTAGCCCTTATGCTCCTCTTACCTTCCATCTTTCATTTTCCACTGTAATTAGCAGGCAATTAAAAATAAAGGGTTTTTATAACCGCAAATAAGTGTTTTTAAAGGAAACGGGACTATCAATGATGTTAATTAAATAGGGGATAATTATAGCGTTCGCATTGATTGCAATAGGCCGGGAGGAGTTGGCTCATTATCCTTTCGTCTTTGTGAAAACATTGTTTGCAGAGAGCGCATGGCACCCACACACACACCTCGGGAATGCAGATCGGTCATCTGTAATGTGGGGGCTATTGTCATGCGGCCATAACTGGGTCTTGAATGGCCCAACGGGGTGCCATTTGGACGCTACTGATATCCACCAAAAAACACCTCAGCTGTCATGAAGATGGTTGGTATCATTTGCTTTTACTGCGATGTCTTACCCCTCGTAATTCACTTTCTGTGTGCTTCATAGTGTGCTTTGCCTTCGATAGTTAGCTGTTCACCTTGTTCTCTAATGCTATAAACATAGCCCTATTGCGTTTTTTGTTCTTTGTCTTTTTGTTGTTTTTCATTGTTTGTCTTCTGCCAGCCAATTAGGGTTGTCAAACTCCAAGTCAACAAAATTATTGTTGTTCCAGGTCAATATTGAAGAATATAATATTGTATTTGATATAGAACAATATTTTTATAATGGCATGAATTTATGATAATAAAATCAATTTTAATTTTTTGTATTATAATAATAATCTTTATTGTACATAGAAATTGATCAGCTGATGAAGCCTAGGCGAAAAGTGAATAATGATCTAGACAACACGTCCATCTTCATCTTTTCCAGCTGTTTCTAGTTGTCCTGAAAACTTTTGGACAATTGCACTGACCTGGAAGTTTGAACTCTGTAAAAGAAATTGTCAAGTTATTGATAAGCAACAACATTTAGTACGTACCTTATCTTTTTTTATCCTTTGTATTTTGTGTATATTTTGTGTATTGTTTGTTGTATGTGTTTTCACTGTACACCTCTTTGCACTTAATATATTTAATTGCATTGGAAATTTGTGCTGTTTTTGTCCTCTACAAACTCCAGGTGGTGGCTGGAGATCTCCCACTATTACAACTAGGGTTGCCAGGTCCCTCTTCGCCACTGGTGGGAGGTTTTTGGTGCAGAGCCTGAGGAGGGAGGGGCTTGGAGAGGGAAGGGACTTCAATGCCATAGAGTCCAATAGCTGGAGATCTCCAGCTAGTACCTGGAAGTCATTTTGACTCTTTCCACCCCAAGCACCTCAAGGAAAACTTACCTTTTGGCCAATTCCTTAGGATTCGCAGAAATGCTACTATACAAGAACATTACACACAAGCAGCTGATGATCTTACTGAAGTATTGTTAACCAAAGGGCTATCCTCCTGGAGTTGTATACAAAGCCAGATCTAGAGTGGATAATATTGACTGCTCCACATTGATTGGTAACCAAAGGAAGCAGAGTTCTTTTCAAGGGATTACTTCTTCTTTACAATTTTCTACCCACACCAGGGATATACAAAATATTGTATTTCAGCATTGGCACTTAGTTCAGGAACTTCCTGGTTGTTCTGTACCTCCCAGGTTTGGTTATAGAAAGACAACTGATCTCCAGCCGATAAAGATCAATTCACCTGGCCGCTTTTGTAATAGGACTCTATGGAACTGAAGTCCCTCCCCTGTCCAAACCCTGCCCTCTTCAGGCTCCGCCCCCAAAATCTCCAGGTATTTCCCAACCCAGAGCTGGCAACCCTACAGCCGATTGCCCTGTCATAATAAGTTTGACAGAGACAGTTGTCAAAGAGCTGTCAGATCAGGGACATCTAAGCTGATGCAAGAGGCTGCAAGAGCCTTGCAGGTCCCAGAGTGAACTGCAGCAAACCAGATTTAGGCAGTAGGCTGATGCAATACTGTGGGCAGGTCTACAGGGGGCCTAATTGGTATCTGGTGCAGTACTGTATATAAGTCTGTGTGATAATTACTCTGTTGTTGGGAAAATATAGTGGAGTGAGTATACGTGATGGTTGTTTTTATCTGTGCACTGTACAAAATAAACGTGCACTGTTTTCTACAAAGCCAAGGAGTTCTGGTGGTGTGTTCTGGATAACTGCTAATCCATTAGTTCCCCCTTCAGTTTCGTATTCTGTAATGCCCTGACACGGAAAGCCCCAGGCTAGCCTGATCTCGTCAGATCTCAGAAAATAAGAAGGATTGGCCTTGGCTAATATTTGGAAGGGAGACCTCCACAGAATACCAGAGTCATAACACAGAGGAGGCAATGGCAAACCACCTCGGAACGTCTCTTGACTTGAAACCCCCACCAGGGGTCACCAAAAAAAACATCTGCCTTGCACCTCAGAGAGAAAGGTAGGCTACAAAGGAAGTAAACAAAACAAAAAAAAACACCTTGATTAAGTATTTTGCAACAGCTTTACAGTTCTGTTTTGTTCCTTTTTTACTTGAAGGTCAAACTAAGGGGGAAATTAGCTCATGCTTTTCCAATAGGAGATCTCTGGGGCCAATAACAAATCACTTCTGAAGATACTTTCAGTAGCAGTTAGTAATGCAACAATCAAGATGGTAAACACATCTCAACTGAGCATTTGCAAGCATCTGGATGCGACTGCAGTGGCTCTTTGGATCCCTGTTAATTGGATAGGGTAGGGAGCGAAAGAATGCAGAGAAGGAGACTTTCTAGACAGTCTTTTTGTTGTCTAACCCAGTGATCCCAGCTGTGGCCCCCGCCAATAGATTTCCTGGAGCCTGATTGATTCTTGACTCTTGGAGACAAGAGCTAAAGGGCTTGAATGGAACAGGGGGGAAACCAGAGAGCTTTAGGTCACTCCTACCAGCTGATTGACCAGCACAGCACTAAGTTTCGCCCCTTCAGAGCATGATCCGAGCCCAGTAGCACCTTAAAGACCAATAACATTTCCAAGATATAAGCTTTCAAGTAGTCAAAGCTACCACCTGGAGGTTGGCAACCCTAGATTTCTTTCAGTTTGAATGGGCTCCATGAAGATGGTGTATGATCCTGCATTAAGCAGGGGGTTGGACTAGATGGCCTGTATGGTCCCTTCCAATAGGGTTGCCAAGCTCCAGGTAGTAGCTGGAGATCTCCTGCTATTACAACTGATCTCCAGCCAATAGAGATAAATTCCCCTAGAGAAAATGGCCGCTTTGGCCACTGGACTCTACGGCAGTGAAGTAGTGTTGCCAGGTCCCCCTATGCTATCGGCAGGAGGTTTTTAGGGCAGAGCCTGGGGAGGGTGGAGTTTGGAGAGAGGAGGGACATCAATGCCATAGAATCCAATTGCCAAAGCAGCCATTTTCTCCAGGTGAACTGATCTCTACCGTCTGGAGATCAGTTGTAATAGCGGAAGATCTTCTGATATTGCCAGGAGGTTGGCAGCCCTACAGTGAAGTCCCTCTCCTCCCCAAACCCTGCCCTTCTCAGGATCTGCCCCCAAAACCTCGCATCGGTGGCGAAGAGGGACCTGGTACTCCATGATTCTGTTCTATGTATATATTTGTATAATATACACACATGAATACATGGGAATACACATCACTCTGTTCTTGTAGGTTATCTGGGCTGTGTGACCGTGGTCTTGGTATTTTCTTTCCTGACGTGTCGCCAGCAGCTGTGGCAGGCATCTTCAGAGGAGTAACACTGAAGGACTGTCCTTCACTGAAGGACTCTGAAGATGCCTGCCACAGGTGCTGGCAAAACGTCAGGAAAGATAATACCAAGACCATGGTCACACAGTCCGGATAACCTACAAGAACCGATGAACTCTGACCGTGAAAGCCTTCGACAATACACATCACTCTAATTCACTGAGGTTGCAATAATTGTATATATGTGTGCATATCCATTAAATGGGCTTGGAGAAATGGGTTTAATGATAGCACTTGGATTGGTCCAAAGGTGGAGTGTGGACAACCAGGGAAATCCTCTCTGTGCTACTGTTACATCCTAGGGATGCCAGCTCTGGGTTGGGAGATTTTGGGGGTGGAGCCTGAGGAGGAGAGGGTTTGGGGAGGGGAGGGACTTCAGAGGGGAATAGTGCCATAGAATCCACCTTCCAAAGTGGCCATTTTCTCCAGATGAACTGGCACCTGGAGTTCAGTTGTAATCCCAGGAGATCTTCAGCCACCACCTGGAGGTTCACAACACCAGTTTAAATCCTGACATCTAGCCACATTTATGAATCTGATTCAGCATCTTTCAGCCCAGCAATTATCTCATTTCTCTGTGTTACAAACAGATTGGGTATGAAATGCACAGTTCGTGAAATACAATGGCTTGTTAGTTAATGTTTAAGAATTTGATTTGATGTCCAGTTGAGGCGAAAGCATGGCCCGGGGGGGGGGTGGTATTTCATGGTTGCGGATAAGCAATTTCTAGCTCCATTAATATCATTCTGAGTTGCAGATGGAATTAGCCGCTATTAGGTGCTTAGATTTGTGTTCTCATAATCCACTCGCACATCTGCTAATCTGTGTAATCATGAACTTTGGGAATAATTGCATTAAAATTCATCAGGCACAAGATTAAGTACAGATGGGTAGCATCCCCAAATATATTTGCAGTTGAGTCTACTATGCCAAGGAAATAAGGCATTCCAGTGTGGTCCAGAAAGGAAACTCCTTATTGGTTAATAACTTCTAGATAGAGAGCAGCTGAATGGGGGTAGAAATGGGGTTGGGGGAAAATGCTGATTCTATGACCTTAAGCAGATGATGAGAGGGAGGGCATCTTGGCCATCTTCTGGGCATGGAGTAGAGGTCACTGGGGGTGCGGGGGAGAAGGTAGTTGTGAATTTCCTGCTTTGTGCAGGGGGTTTGACTAGATGTCCCTGGTGGTACCTTCCAACTCTATGATTCTATGAAAATATTCACAGCTGCTTTTTGAAATACAAAAAGAGGAGCAGTGCTCAATACCTGAATTTACAGCATTCAAATCCCCATTGGCTATTACTGACCAGGTCTTTCTGTCTCTACGTGGAATCGTTTGCATTGGAAAGTGCATTGAAAATGTGTTTAATTATATACCCAAAGTAAGTAAGACTGAGTTGGGGCTGTAGTGCCTTGGTGATAATCAATTGGAGATGGTAGGGTGAACTGTTGGATATCCACCTGTTTTGGCTAGTGCTGTGAGTAGGGTTGCTAACCTCCAGGTGGTGGCTGGAGATCTGCTATTACAACTGATCTCCAGGCGACAGAGATCAGTTCTGGAGAAAACGGCTGCTTTGGCAATTGGACTCTATGGCATTGAAGTCCCGCCCCTCCCCAAGCCCCACCCTCCTCAGGCTCTGCCCCAAAATCTCCAGGTATTTCCCAACCTGGAGCTGGCAACCCTATATATATAATATCTTTATAGTAAGAACTTTTCCATCTTAGACAATAGGAGGATTTGCCCCGCCCCACTTCATTAGCTTGTTGCTCTGTGGGTTATTGTCTGAGCCGCACATGTTTGTATTTGCTCTCATTTGCATGATGTAATGCTTGATTTTTTTTCCCTCAGCATGATGTAATGCTTTGTTCAATATAAGTTTTGTGATGCAATTCCAGTTGGATTTTATTTGGAGCCTTCCGTGCTGCTAGACTCCAGGTGGTGGCTGGCGATCTCCCACTATTGGTGGTGTAGTGGTTAAGAGTGGTGGTTTGGAGAGGTGGACTCTGATCTGGAGACCCGGGTTTGATTTCCCACTCCTCCACATGAGTGGCGGACACTAATCTGGTGAACCGGGTTGGTTTCCCCACTCCTACACATTAAACCAGCTGGGTGACCTTGAGCTAGTCACAGCTCTCTCCCGAACTCTCTAACCCCACCTACCACACAGGATGTCTGTTGTGGGGAACTGGTGTAAACTGGTTTGATTCTTCCTTAAGTGGTAGAGTAAGTCGGCATATAAAAATCTTCTTCTTCTTCATCTTCTTCTTCTTCTGACTGATCTCCAGACAACTGAGATCAGGTCACCTGGTGAAAATGGCCACTTTGGAAGGTGGACTCTATGGCATTATACCCAATTGAAGCCCCTCCTCTTCCCAAATCCCAGGCTCCACCCCCAAAAATCTCCAGGTATTTTCCATCCCGGAGCTGGCAACCCTATCTATCCTTCTTTCAAGAAGGTTAGGGTAGCATATATGATTGTCCCCTGCTCCATTTTATCTTTACAACTTTGAGTGAAGGCCACCCAGTGGGTTTTAGGAATGAGTGGGTATTTGAACTCAAAGGCCATTTATGCTGGGGTATTTATTTCGCAGTCTCTGCTGGACTGCTTCGAGGCTTCTTTTGCATTGTTCATGATTTTACCGCCTTCAGATGTGACTTCGCTCTGGCCTCGTTCTTCCCCCGCAGTTCCAGGATCCTGTTTTAGCACTAATGTAAATACTGCTTCAAGGCAAGAGCTACGCAAATCTCCCCTATTTCCATGCATAGCTCTTAACTTTGAGTTTCACTCCCCACGCCGATTTTGGCTTCTCCCTCCCAAGTGTCTGTCCCTCCCATCCAACCCCTTCCCTCAAAGCAAAGCACAAAAGAGGGAGTTAAACCGTCATGAAATGTGCAGGAAGACGCTGAAGAAGGCTGCAAAGATTGGAAGGCAGCTCCTGGGCCGGCAGGGAGCTGTTGAAGAAAGGTGGGAAGGAATACCCAGCAAAAGCACAGGCAGTCCTTATAAGAGTTGACCCGCCCCCTCCAAGTAAAGTGCAACAAGGCTGTGTTTTCAGGGGGAGGGACTCAGAAACTCCATGATTCACTGGGGATGCCTAATTAATCACAAGGTACTCCTGAAATTGGGGTGGGGGGAATCCCTCATGCATATAGTGCTTGAGAATTCAGAACAGAAAACTGCAGCAAACAAACACAAATTTCCCCTGCATAAATGACCAAATATTCCTGATTCTAGTCAAACACTATAGCCAATATATAGGCTTGCTATTTGCCCACTGGGGGCAAATCTCCCTCCACCAGCTACCATTTCCCGCTGGCACTCCAGCTACCAGCAGAATGGAAAAAACTTAAACCACTGTCAGGTGATGAACACATAAAGCTGCCTTATACTGAATCCGACCCTTGGCCCATCAAAGTCAGTATTGTCTACTCAGATTGGCAGCAGCTCTCCAGGGTCTCAGACTGAGGTCTTTCATATCGCCTACTTGCCTAGTCCCTTTAACTGGAGGTGCCGGGGATTGAACCTGGGACCTTCTGCATGTCAAGCAGATGCTCTACCACTGAGCTTCGACCCTTACAATGTTACATTGTTTCCAGGAAAACCCAGAAATGACATCACACCACTCTAGGAACCACTGGGAAGTCTACGACATCCCACCACTCTATAACATAGTATTTCTTGCAATTCATAGAAAGGTGCAACATCACTTCCTGGTTTTCCCCAGAAGTGCGGTAAGGCTGCATTGTCCTACATGCCCCATGTTAACACACCACCACCCCAGAATCCCGCCAATTTCCAGCCACTGGTTGCCAGCCATATCACTAGAACATACAGGACTTTTATTGGATGTTCCATGTAAAATGAGAATGTATTTATTTATTTTATTTGTTGATTTGCTTATTAAAACATTTATATCCCTCTCCTTTTTAGTTCAAGAATGACAGTATTGCCTTTGCTAGTCTTTTTAACCTAGCAAATGCCTAACCTCACTATCCTCTAAAGCCAACCCTGAGCCCGTTTTCATCAGGTTTTCACAACTATGACCACCACTCCATTTTCATGTGCCTATTCAGTGCATCTAAGCCCTGCAAGTTTCACAGCATCCAGGTTCAGTAGGCTTTGTCCACCAATGGTCTACTTGGCAGATTGGGAACCGTGTCATGTGCGTATGTAAAACAGCATGCAAAGCAAAAGGATACAGTTCTAACTCGACAATAAAGGGACCGTTTATTATTTCCTGCACATGTCCACTATAATTTAGGTATTCTGTTTTATTTGTTGGTTATCCAAATGCTTAAGGCAATCAACAATATCTTAAAAACAAAAAACCTGACAGTTCAAATGGAATAGACAAAAGCTTTACAAAGATTATATTAAGGCAACATTCATATCATCCTATTCCTGGTGACTGAAAGGTAGCCAAACTCAAACTGTCTTACAATTAAAATGAGACAATATTTAATGTAAAGGCGCATTGTTCGATTTTCCCCCCAGATGCCCTGATTTTTAAAATAACCCATCCATGACCTGATAAATAATTGAAATGTGCAGGGAAAAAAGGGTGTAGAAAAAAATCAGAACTCTAATCATTCATGTGCAAACAGATGTGAAATGTTCCCAGAAGTATTCTGAAAAGATGTGTCCAAGGTGGCCTTCTTAGTTTTTCTTGCATGGAAGAAGTCTTTCTCTGTAGGAAAAATACAGCATATGAAGCCACCCTGAAGCAGCTCTTGGATAGAAACAGGTCAATGCAAGAGGGTCTACTGCATTACACATTATAAATAGATCGACCTCCTTTTTTTAGTGTCCAGGCTTTGTTTTCGAAAGCCACAGGCCACCCCTGTGATCTGCTGTCTTAGAGGGAGGACAATATATATTTTTCTGTATAGCCTTCGTTCAGCCACAAGTAACACAGCTGGCATACTTTGTTGTTCAGCTGCGTCTTTGTTCACACATTAAGAACAAACTCACACATCATGAACAAATGCAAGATCTTTGTTCATGGTGAAAATTAGCCTGGCTTATTCTTATGTTTAAACACCCCTCTTCCTCCTCTCTCTTTTTCTCTCCCCTCCCCTTAGTTATTGAACCAAGACTGAAGAAAGTGACTGTATTTTATTGAGAACTCCAAATTGGGGCCTTTAAATAAGTGTTGCCAGGTCCCTCTTCGCCACCAGTGGGAGGGTTTGGGGGTGGAGCTTGAGGAGGGTGGGGTTTGGGGAGGGGAGAGACTTCAATGCCATAGAGTCCAATTGCCAAGGCGGCCATTTTCTCCAGGCAAACTGCTCTCTATCAGCTGGAGATCAGTTGTAATAGTGGGAGACCTCCAGCTATTACCTGGAGGTTGGCAACCCTATTGATTTGCTCTAGAACCCTCTTATTTGGCAACCCCACTAAGGTTGAACTCTGCACTCATTCAATGAAGTTTCCTGAGTGACCTCTAGCTAATTACCTGGAGCTTTAAATACATTGCAGTTGAATCCTTGTCTACAAAACTAGGTTCTAATCCATAGGGTTGCCAGATCCCTCTTCGCCACCAGCAGGAGGTTTTTGGGGTGGAGCCTGAGGAGAACAGGGTTCAAGGAGGGGAGGGACTTCAATGCCACAGAGTCTAATTGCCAAAGCAGCCATTTTCCCTAGGTGAACTGATCTCTATCAGCTATAGATCAGTTGTAATAGCAGGAGATCTCCAGCTAGCACCTGGAGGTTGGCAACCCTACTAATCCAGGCTGTAGTTTAGAATACCAGGCTGTAGGCAAGAAACCAATCACACTTTACTAAAGAGCCCCAATTCCAATGTCACAAGAAACTCCAGTTTCTTTCAAACCAGGAAGTATTCATTCTCAGCTCTACATGCAAAGGGGAGGGAGGAGGGTTGCCAGGTCCCTCTTCGCCACCTGCGGGAGATTTTTGGGGCGGAGCCTGAGAAGGGCAGGGTTTGGGGAGGGGAGGGACTTCAATGCCATAGAGTTCAATTGCCAAAGCGGCCATTTTTCTCCTGGTGATCTGATCCCTATCGGCTGGAGATCAGTTGAATTAGCAGGAGATCTCCAGTAACTACCTGGCAGTTGGCAACCTTAGGAGGGAGGGGGCATGGCTCAGTGGTACAGCATCTGCTTGGCATGCAGAAGGTCCCAGATTCAATCCCTGGCATCTCTAGTTAAAGGGATTAGGCAAGTAGGTGGTGTGAAAGACCTCTGCCTGAGATCCTGGAGAGCCACTGCCAGTCTGAGTAGACAATACTGACTTTGATGGACCAGGGGTCTGATTCAGTATAAGGCAGCTTCATGTGTTCATGTCCCCCCTCAACCTCCTTATTTTGGGGGAGGGGCCGTGGCTCAGTGGTAGAGCATCTGCTTGGCATGCAGAAGGTCCCAGGTTCAATCCCCGGCATCTCCATTTAAAGGGACTAGGCAAGTAGGTGATGTGAAAGACCTCAGCCTGAGACCCTGGAGAGTTGCTGCCAGTCTGAGTAGATAATACTGACTTGGACCAAGGCTCTGATTCAGTATAAGGCAGGTTCGTGTGTTCATGTGACAAGGGAATGGGGTTGCCAGGTCTCCCGCTGCGGCAGGAGACCTCCTGCGGACAACCCCCATTGCCTGCTGCAACTTGGAGCAGCAGTGGGAGAAAATTTTAAAAAACATGCTGGCATTAGGTGTGCCGTGATATCACTTCCAGGAAAACCCAGAAGGGACATCATGTCATTCTAGGAATAGCCAGAAATTCTACGGATTAACCATAGAGTTTCCAGCAATTCCTAGAGTTAAGTGGCTTTACTTATGGTTTTCCCCAGAAGCCGAATTATGATGCACGCAACATTGGCACCCTCCCCCCTCCTCCCCCAAGGGGGAGGGGCCAACTATGTTCATTGTCATTGCAAATAAGCCAGAGTTTCTTCCTGAGGTCTGAATATGGAAAAACTGAGTTTAGCTTGAGTTACCATGAGGATGTGAACCATTCAAGCACCAGCCAAACGAGATAATTATTTAGTTTTTTAAAAAAGACTCTGCTTAGGGAAAAAACAAATTCTAAAATAGCTATTTCATAATTTGTCAATGATTAGTCAAGGATTTTAAAAAATCATTACCATTTGTTGGGAGAGGGAAAGAAAAATTGGGGGCTAAGTTGGCATTAAAAGGATGAGTTCTCCCACTAATCCTAACCATTGTCTGCGGATAGATAAATGAAGCAATAAAACAATAATAATAATTTGTGTTTTCTTAATGCTTCCTCTAAGAGGATTTCAAGGGAGGTTTATAAATATTAATGAAATAAGCCGTGCAAAACCCTTCCGTTAAGGAAGGAGAAGAGTCATTCGTCATTTGTTACTGATGTACAAATTGTGCCGCAGTGAGAATAAGACTGCAGATATGCATACACACATACAAAGCTCTGGTATCTGTGTTAGGGTATGAGCACTCAGGACCTACCTTGAATTTCTGTCTTAGGTAGGTTGTGGCCACCCCCACCTAACACAAAAAAAGAGATCCTCACCTTTAGAGGGATGACAGCATACAGGGCTTTTCCTAATACACAGTTCTGCACAAAATATACAGTTCTGAATCACTGTAAAATATAATTGCCAACCTCCAGATGGCACCTGGAGGTTTCGTGCTATTACAACTGATCTCCAGATGACCCAGATCAGTTCTCCTGGGGAAAATGGCTGCTTTTAGCATTATACAAAATTATACAATTTTAGCATTATGCTGAGCTCCCTCCCCTCCCCAAACATCGCCCTCCCCAGGCTCTTCCCCCATAATCTCCAGGTATTTCCCAACCAAGAGCTGGCAACCCTACTGCAAAACCTCAAAATGTCTTGCCTTTCACCTTGGGGTTCGCGCTGGCCTCGTCCTCAGAAGTGTGGCTTCCAAAAATGGCCTCTTGGGATTCCGCTCAGGAAAGACATCACGGAAATATGGCTGCTCCTTGCCGTTCGGCCTGTCTGTGGCTCATTATTTGACCTGCAATCAAATAATGAAGCCCTTCCACAGATTCCAACAATAAGAATGGTCAGGGTTGCCAGCTCTGGGTTGGGAAATATCTGGAGATTTGGAAAGCGGAATAGCCATAGAGTCCAATTGCCAAAGTGGCCATTTTCTCCAGGTGAACTGATCTCTATTGTCTAGAGATCAGTTGTAATAGAAGGATCTCCAGCTGGTACCTGGAGGTTGGCAACCCTAAGTGCCACTGTCTGCTATGAGGTAAAATTCACATTCCACATAATGACTGGGGCCCAAACACCTCTTTGTTCCTGGAGCATCCAAGTAAAGACACTGAAAGCACAAAAGTGACATCATGCCTCTCTATGAACTAATGAAATTTCATTGATTGGAAGGAAAACCAGAAAGTAAAGTCAATCTTCTATATACTTACAGTAGAGTTTGGCCAATTCCTAAAGAGGCATGAGGTCACTTCTGGGTTTTCCAGAAGTAATGTCATGCTATTGGCCAACAGCCATTTCTTAATTTTATTTTCTTCTTCCGCAGCTCTGAGCAGCAGTGGGAAATGATAGCCTCAGGCAGCGGATCTCCACCCCCATTGGGGGCTGCCAAACCTACTCCCTCACAAAATTGCCACAGGTGAAGGTAGGGTTGCCAACCTCCAGGTGGTGGCTGGAGATCTGCTATTACAACTGATCTCCAGCTGATAGAGATCAGTTCCCCTGGAGAAAATGGCCGCTTTGGCAATTGGACTCTGGGGCATTGAAGTCCTTCCCCAAACCCAACCCTTCTCAGGCTCCACCCAAAAAACCTCCAGCCGGTGGCGAAGAGGGACCTGGCAACCCTAAGGATAGACATTGCAGGCAGAAGTAAACATGTGCTAGCTCTTGGTATGCTGAGGCAGTGTTGGATTTGGGCACTGAATGTCCTCCCCCTGTGATCAGTTTGGGGAGGGGGAAAATAAGAAAGAGTGTCATTTCCTCCTTCCTCTGTAACACTTCCTTCAAGCCAAGTGTCCTCTTTCCTGAACACTGCCAAGATGGAAGGAGGTTTCCTCTCTCCACTGCTGAAATAACTGCTGGGAAGGAAGAGGGAGAAGCAGGGGGGAGTTAGGGTTGCCAGCTCCGGGTTGGGAAATACCTGGAGGTTTTGGGGGAGGAGCCTGAGGAGGGTGGGGTTTGGGGAGGGAAGGGACTTCAATGCCATAGAGTCCAATTGCCAAAGCGGCCATTTTCTCCAGGGGAACTGGTCTCTATCGGCTGGAGATCAGTTGTAGTAGCAGGATATCTCCAGCTAATACCTGGAGGTTAGTAACTCTATGGGGAGTCCTTTCATCCCTTCCTTTTCTCTGCAATCCTTTGCAGCTTTCCACTTGTACATTTACAGAGAGGATCAGTAACCCTGATACACAGTATTCATATGATCATTTCCCTTTAAAAACAATGATTCGACAGTGTAATGTAACCTCAGCTATTCTATAAACATCTGAAGTTTCCATATCAGAGGAAGCCTGTCCTGGGAAGCATCCAATATTTAGAACCAGAGGTGCAGAATATGGAACATTTTTCCCTTCGTCTTGTTCTTTGAAATGAACCTTCCTCCTCTATATCTTAAAAAACATTGCAGTTTGTACGTCTTGGTAAATATCCAAATACTTTCCAGCGACCTGCGAACAGCTGGTAATTCAGAATTTTCACAGCCAATAAGCAATTCACAATCACATATGTGAGAGAGCGAGAGGTGATTCCCTTTAAATATCCCAACAGTATAATAATTGGTTCCAGTGGTAAATATTTCATGAATTGCTGGCTGCTTCTGTTCAGAGGAGAGGGGAGCAACAACCTGGGTTCCAACTGGTGTAGAAATGTAATACTCACCAGCTCTCAGCTAGGGTTCCCGATTGACCACACATACGTTCACAAAGACCTGGTGTTTGCTTTTAGGCCAGATGTCAGAAATTCAAGGGAAGAGGCCAGTTTTTTCCCCTGTAACCTTAGAAGTGCCCTGAGCTGGATGGCTCAGGTTGGCCCAATCTTGTCAGATCTCAGAAGCTAAACAGGGCCCTAGTTAGTATTTGAATGGGAGTCCACCAAGGAATTCCAGGGTCTCTATGCAGAGGAAGGACACGGCAAACCACCTCTGTGAGTCTCTTGCCTTGAGAACCCCATAAGGGGTCTCCATAAGTTGGCTGTGACTTGACGGCCCTTTACACACACAAGCCATAGAGGACAGAGTAAGAACCATAGGTCAGTTGTAGTGTTGCCGGCACTGGGTTTGGTAAAATCTAGAGATTTTGGGGGTGTAACCTGATGTGGGGGGGGGGGAGAAGGAGGAGGAGGAGTTAGTTTTTATATACCAACTTTATCTACCTTTTAAGGAGAATCAAACCAGAGTACAATTGCCTTCCCTTCCCCTCCTCTCCTCACAACAGACAACCTGTGAGGTAGGTGGGGCTGAGTTCTCCTGCTATTACAAGTGATCTCCAGCTGATAGAGATCAGTTCACCTGGAGAAAATGGCCACTTCAGCAATTGGACTCTGCGGCATTGAAGTCCCTCCCCTCCCCAAACACTGCCCCTCAGGCTCTGCCCCAAAAACCTCCCACCAGTGGTGAAGAGGGACCTGCCAAACCTAGACATACAGTGCAATCCTAAAGAGAGCAACACCCTTCTAAACCCAATGACATAAATGCATTTAGATGGGTGTAACTCGGTCGAGGATAGTGCTATAACACAGCTACACCTCTTGAGTTTTTGCAGAACTATGACCCTGAGAAGGACACGGTAGCCCGGGGCAGAGCTCTGTATGAAGAGAGTCCCCGGTTCCATCCCTGGCTTCTCCATTTAAAAGAATCGGGTCACAGGTGATGCAAAAAACATCTGCCTGAGACCCTAGAGAGCCGCTGTCAGTCTGAGTCGATAACACTGACCTTGATACACTATATAGGAATGCCAACTTCCAAGTGGTGGCTGGAGATCCCTGGGATTGCAACTGATCTCCAGGTGACAGGGATCATAGAATCATAGAGTTGGAAGGGAACACCAGGGTCATCTAGTCCAACCCCCTGTACAATGCAGGAAATTAACAACTACCTCCCCCCCAGTGACCCCTACTCCATGCCCAGAAGATGGCCAAGATGCCCTCCCTCTCATGATCTGCCTAATATCATAGAATCAGCCTTGCTGACAGATGGCCATCTAGCCTCTGCTTAAAAACCTCCAGGGAAGGGGAGTTTACCACCTCTCCAGGAAGCCTGTTCCACTGAGGAACCACTTTAACTGTTAGAAAACTGTCAGTTCACATGGAGAAAATGGCTGCTTTGGAAGGTGGACTCTACTGCATGGCACCCCATTGAAGTCTCTCCTTAATCGTAGCCTCCTCAGGCTCCACCCCAAAGATCTCCAGGTACTTCCCATCCCAGAGCTGGCAACTCTGTACACTAAGGGTCTGATTCGGTATAAGACAGCTTCTTGCATCTCCACCTTACATTAGGGTTGCCAGGTCCCTCTTTGCCTTTGGCCGGAGGTTTTTGGGGTGGAGTCTGAGGAGGGTGGGGTTTAAGGAGGGGAGGGACTTCAATGCCATAGAGTCCTATTGGCAAAGTGGCCATTTTCTCCAGGTGAACTGATCTCTATCGGCTGGAGATCAGTTGTAATAGCAGGATGGTGCTGCTGCAGTCGTCTTGTTTGTGGGCTTCCTAGATGCACCTGGTTGGCCACTAGTTTGAACAGACTGCTGGACTTGATGGGCCTGGATCTGATCCAGCAGGGCCTTTCTTATGTTCTTACAGTGTGAAAAGAAGCAAGAAGCCAGGTGTGGCACGGGTGCATCCAAGAGTTGTCTAATATAAGCAACCTGTTTACCTGTGCTGTGTGCAACCATCCATAGTCAATCTGCTGCCCACGGTTCACGCTGGCTTTTCTGTTTTGTCTTACTTTGTCGCCTCTCTGGGAATAAATAATTCACCAAAATCACTTACATTATTTCCATACAGTTCAGCTCTTCTCCAACTAAATGCAGGATTTAAAAACAATTGTCAGTAATATTTGACTGGGTTTATTTTTATCAACGGGCCATTGTTTTCAAAGATGGGGGTCTTGTTTCAAAGACAATGAACGTTTGGGTGAATGAGCAATTTGGATGTCTTGATGTCAAAGACAATAAGCAATTTGCTTTCAGCGTGTCGACTCCAAACTCCGCTTGACCATGTCTAACCTCTCTGGGCTTACCTTACACTGTACCTAAAAGCATTTTAAACCTCAGGTTCAGTCAGCTTGTATGTCAGGCAGAAAAACTCGGGAAAACACAACCTTGCTCAAGTTGGTGTTTCCCTGGGGGAATAAAAACAGTTTGATGCAATTTGTCAAAAGCTAGAATGGTGCTTTAATGGACAATTTACTTTAAATGGTTGCAGCTCTTGCAGAACAAAAAGACCACAGCCAAGGATAAAAAAAAACATTTTCAGTTGGTTTTACTCAGATGGATTGAATTTAAAAAGATTAACTAATGATGTCTGTGCTTTTTATATCCCCCCACACACTCTATCTAAAAGTTATAAAAGGAATAGCACCAAAAAAAACCCAAAATCACTCATGCTGTCCATTATTGGGATAGATTGTTTCCAGTATGCTGCAACTAATGTTGTTATATATTCTTTTAGCACAATAAAATTATAATTAAATGCACAGCTGAAAGTTTGCAATCATTTTATAAGCACTATTGCTCAGGGTTTTTAAAAAAAAAACACTGCCTGTTAAAATTTTCTTATCTATATCTTTGCTTATTACCAAAGCGGGTTGTTCTATATCACTGGTTCCCAACCAGGGGTCCGTGAACCCCCAGGGGTCCGCGAGAACTAAATTAAGGTCCGCAAAACAAAGTTATAAACCCATAATAAATTAATATTTTCAATTAAAAGTTCTCTATTATAAAAATATATATTCAAATATTATTCTAAGTTTAATGTTTAACTAACACTTATGATTAAAGTTTATTTTCAAATTCTCGGAATTTTTATTTTGAACCTTGGGGTCCCTGCACCGAACAAAAAAGTCCTAGTGGTCCCTGGTCAAAAAAAGGTTGGGAATCACTGTTCTATATGAACATGAACTCAAAATTGTAAATTTTCACATTATGAATAAATTAAGATCTCTAAATGTACATATTTTCACAAGTCAAGCCAACCAGCTGATGTGAAATGGCAGCCATCTTGGAATTAGCTACTCCTGGACCAATGGCACATGAGTTACTTTGCTTTTCCTCTTTCGGTAGCAGTTATGCCTAGCAGTGCTTAACCATTAACGCCAACTGGTTTAGAAGGGATAACCAGGGTTGCCAACTGCCAGGTACTAGCTGGAGATCTCCTGCTATTACAACTGATCTCCAGTCGATAGAGATCAGTTCACCTGGAGAAAATGGCAACTTTGGCAGTTGGACTCTATGGACTCCCTCCCCTCCCCAAACCACACCCTCCTCAGACTCCACCCTCATAATCTCCCGCCAGTGGCAAAGAGGGACCCGGCAACCCTAGGGATAACTCTGCTAAGGCCTGAACTGTAACTGCATGGTCATAGAATGTATGGTTTTCAGCCTTCATAGTCGCACACGTTCTAACCGAGCAGAACTATCACTGTTTGTTTGCCATCCTAACATTAATCTGGGTTTATTCTTCATTGAAATCAATTGTTCGCCCAAGTAAATGAGTGCAAATGGAATTTAGGTTCACCAAATGTGGGCAGCCTCATTTACATATTATGCAAATTTGTTTCCGGCAAGGGCATTTGTTGTCACGTTGTTAGAAACAATAGCAACTCCTCATTTATCTAATCAATTAGGGTAATATATATTGATCTATAAAGCAGAGTTTCTATGCACATTCTGCCATTTTAATTTGGGGGGATTGAACATTGCTATTTTGTTGGGGAGGAAATTTTATTGTTGAAAAACACTTAGGACCCAGCCCTGTTACAACTGAGCACTTTTAGGTCCCATTGAAGTTGATAGGATTTAGAAGTGCTGAACTTTGGCTAAATTGTACCCTTCGGTTGCCTGAATGCTCATCTTTTTAAAATCCTTTTCCAGGTCCTCTGGCAGTCACTATTTCAATGCTTTCCCCCACCTCTTGAATGCTGCTTCTTAGCCATGTCTGGATTAGTCACATAGGTGTTCCCCTCCCTTTATGGATCACAGGATGAATGGGCTACAATTACAATGGCAGGTAGCCTGTCAGATTTAGCAAGACAATGCTTCACAAATGGCAAATAAAGGCAACTGAAAGTGAGAGCAAGTGAAGGCAAATGGATAGATGGAAGTTGATAGATGAAAATATTCACAGGGGTGCCAAATGACCATAAAGGGAGTCTTTCTTTCTTTTTACACTGCCAAAAAAAATGGTCAAAAATGCATAGGTTTGGCTCATCTGCAATAAATACCACTCTTGAATTAAGGGAATACACAAAAAAGTAAAAACGCAGAAACCTGACATGGTGAAATATTTAAAAAGCCATCTCTAAAAAGCTAGGGGGGAAATCATTCAGCTTTACAATTATTTCCACCAACAGCTTAGCTCCCTAATTAAAATTTATATTGCCCTTTGCAGAACCCAACTTACTATAACAACGATGTATCTTCAGAATTAACTCAAAGGTTTCTGGTTCATATGTGCTGGTCGAGATTAAACTATTTTAAAGAGGCATTTATTTCACTGTCTCATTAAAGTCCCCTTTGGACCTGAAATGTTGAAATAAGATTTCCCAGCAAATAAACCAACTCCTGGGGAAAGGAGGGGCAGTTTGCAGCAGGAAAATAGCCCATTTTAGACTGAACAAAATAGCTCTGAAGGTCTGAGATAAAAGGCCCCTCACAGAAAAATTGGGGTCAAAGCCCTTAGCACGTAGCAGATAAATCCAGAATCAATTTAAGATGTTCTGTAGGCTCAGAGTGAAAATAATTGATATTTGATCAATGCTGCTGTTGGAAGCAGACTGGTTTTGGGGCACTTTCTGCAGTGAATCAATAGCCGGCAACTTTTTAAAACTTATCTAGTATAGCAAATGGCAGCCAATCCCATATGGTAAAGGCTAAATAGTAGGGCGCAAAATAAATTGGGCAGGAAAAGGACCATATGCGGCATTGAATGCAAAGGATGGCTTTTTTGTTGTTGTTTTGCAACAGACAATGGATACAAGGTCAGTACAATGGAGAGAAGAGCCGTGTTGAACCCACCTCTCCAGTGAACTTAGAGAATCAGTGACTTGCCGGTAGAAGGAAATCAAGAGTTCAGCACAAATAACTGGGGTTATATGGGCTGCTATTCTATGAAAGGAACATAGCAGAACATGATAGATACTTCAGACCAGTGTGGAGGAGATAAGAACATAAGAACATAAGAAAAGCCACGCTGGATCAGACCGAGGCCCATCAAGTCCAGCAGTCTGTTCACACAGGAAGCCACAAACCAGACGATTGCAGCAGCACCATCCTGCCTGTGTTCCACCGCACCCAAAATAATAGGCATGCTCCTCTGATACTAGAGAGAATAGGTATGTAATATGACCAGTATCCATTCTAACTAATAGCCATGAATACCCCTCTCCTCCATGAATATGGTTGTAAGTAGGTTGTAAGTAGGGTTGCCAGGTCCCTCTTTGCCACCGGCGGGACGTTTTGAGGGTGGAGCCTGAGGAGGGCGAGGTTTGGGGAGGGAAGGGACTTTAATGCCATAGAGTCCAATTGGCAAAGCGGCCATTTTCTCCAGGTGAACTGATCTCTATCGGCTGGAGATCAGTTGTAATAGCAGGAGAGCGCCAGCTAGTACCTGGAGGTTAAACCTGAATTAATTGATACGTGTGCTGTGTAAACACTAGTTGAAAAAAATAGCAGCACCAAGGCTCTCAAACTAAACACAATATTTATATGAACAACAATAAATCATAAGCAAAGAAAAACAAAGATACAGACTAAGGTAAGTACTTAACTTGCTTGTAACGTTCCAAATTGGTTACAAGGACATCAAACTAATCCATACAAGCATGAATGAAAAGTCCCAGTGCCCGGTTACTCCACCTGTCAGCACATGATGTTGTAGTTAAGCACAAGGTCCTTTGTGAAAATCCAATTCCACAGTCCAGTTGGTTCAATATAAATCAATTCCAAAGCCAATCCAAAGTCCAATATATTCAAGAATAAGTCAAGTCCAAAAGTCAAGTCCAAAGAACAAAAATCACAAAATCAAAATGACACTTCCGGATTCATCATGTGCGTTTTGCAATCCGGTTGCTTCTTCAGTTGATTATTGTCACCTCTTAGTTTATATTTTTCCGTCTCAATATTTTGTATAGGGTACAACGACCTCTGAAAAAAACATAATAATATATGTGGACCCATAAAGGATTTTATAAACCTAAACATACGTCTGAGCTGTGCTCATACTCACCCACAATGACCAGCCAACCCTCAAGCTTCTGAGCTAATTCCGAAGGCTGGTGTGAATGGTCAAAATTTCCCTGAATAAATTCTCAATTTCACAGTCGTCTAACAGCTGCCTCTCATCAAATAAAGAATTCATCTCACAAATGTTTAAGGAGGTATCTCGCAACAACCCATATAAATGGGTTTTGAGCATGTTGTCAAGCTATGCAAGCTAGGACTTCGCACATCAACTATTGCTGCTTTAAACGCCCAAAAATCCTCTGGTTTAATTCAAAAATTTTACTGGCACTAAGGAGGGCAGCATATTCCAGCAGCAATAAAGATCTTTAAGGCTAAATCCCTTGGCCAAATTACATACGGCGCACCATTGAGCATTACTGGCAACATAACCATCCTGGAAAGAGTACAGTCTAAGTTTCTCAGGAAAATCTTTTAGGCGCCGAATTCTATCTCAAATGCAGCTCTGAGAATTGAATGGGGGATGATCACAGTTCGGGCCAGGCTTTGGGTCGTCACAATCATTCTTTGGCTAAAAACTGCAACACCAAAAAAAAGGGGGCTGACAATCCTAATATTATCAGATTCATTTACAGCATCCTGGCAAACAGCACTGAATAAGAAGCTGGATTATTACGGCCTATCTCGTCAATTTCTCTTAACAATGACCCTTGAGAAGGCAAAGGAGCTACTTAAGAGCAGAGTAGCTGACGTAGAGCGGCAACACAGCTTAAATATGATTCTGAATCCTCTCTTTAGAAAAGAGCTGCTTGTTAGGAATATTTCTATGCCATATCTGTTTAATATTACTAACCCTGAATATCGCAGAGCTTTTATGCTTCTTCGGCATAATACCCTGCCTTCCACGTTTTTGGATAGGTTATATAATAAACAGTCATTAGAAGCACGTAAATGCATATGTAAACTGGATGGTCTTGAAGCCACCGAACACGTGCTATTTGAGTGTAATCTTTATGATCACATTCGTACAGGCTCATTGATCCCATTATTAGTGGACTGCCCCAGACCTTTAAGAAAGTGACGTTTAGAGTTCCTCCTGTTGGATACAATGGCTAACTTATCTGCAAGCATGGCCAGGTTTGCTCGGCCAGCAATTAAAATCAGGCAGAGTTTGCTTAATAAGGTTGCTGACCTCCAGGTACTAGCGGGAGATCTCCCGCTATTACAACTCATCTCCAGCCGATAGAGATCAGTTCCCCTGGAGTAAAGGGCCACTTTGCCAATTGGACTCTATGGCACTGAAGTCTCTCCCCTCTCCAAACCCCGCTCTTCTTAGTCTCCGCCCCAAAAACCTCCTGCCGGTGGCAAAGAGGGACCTGGCAACCCTCTGCTCACAGCACTGAATTCTCCTTTGGCTTAGATTGCAGACCCAAGCCAGAGAAGAATTCCCCTCCCTCTTTCCTTCCCGCTTCTTCCTATGTACGGCCCAATGAGACCGGCCACCTTTTTTCAGTCTCTCCCAACAAGGCCACCCCAAAAAGGTTTAGCTGTAATAGTTCTTAACTTGGAAGGCATCACTCCAGGCTATGCCAGGCCACCCCAAATTACTTGACAGCCCAGCTGAACACAAATCAAGAGGGTTACCAACCTCCAGGCGCTAGCTGGAGATATCCAGCTATTACAACGGATCTCCAGCCTATAGAGATCAGTTCACCTGGAGAAAATGGCAATTGGACTCTATGGCATTGAAGTCCCTTCCCTCCCCAAACCCCTCCCTCCTCAGGCTCCACCCCAAAAACCTCCCGCCGGTGGCGGAGAGGGACTTGGCAACCCTACAAATCATCCTTTTTAAAAAAAAAGCCAGTCTATGTTCAACTATGTATCTCATGCATGTTGAAAAGCCTGAATCTATGCATTTTTTAGTCCAGAATATAACCCAAGAGCAATGCACTTTAATCCTAAGTATGTGTACATAAGATTGCAGCCTTTGAGAGCCTAGAGACAGCTATGCACTCTGCGTACTTGATTTAGTGTGGCTGTGTGTGTGTAATGATTTATTAAGTAGGCTGTCTATATCATTCCCATCAAGGGGCAAGGAGAAGTGAAATAGCGACCATGTACTGAAATGAGCAGCTCTGATTTCACATGAGGGGGTGGTCAACACACCGAAGTAAAAGGTACTTGCTAATCAAATTGAAAATTATGTCACTCATTTTGTTAATCTATTTATTTATGCAGACGTTTATACCCAACATTTCCCCCCCAGTAAGAACCCACAGGAACTTAGAGGAGTCTTCCGCTCCTCTTATTCTTAAAACAGCAACAATCCGTTGAGATCGGTTACTTCTTTACATAAGTGATTAAAATGTGGAATTTGCTGCCAGAGGATGTTGTGAATTCCACAGGCATAAATTGCTTTAAAGGGGGATTAGACAGGTCCATGGAAGATAGGTCTATCAGTGGCTACTAGCCATGGTGACTAAAGGGAACTTTAGGGTTGCCAACCTCCAGGTAGTGGCTGGAGATTTCTATTACCACTGATCTCTGGGCGATAGAGATCAGACCACCTGGAGAAAATTGCCACTTTGGAAGGTGGACTCAGGCATTATATCCCACTGAAGTCCCTCCCCTCCCCAAACCCACCCTTCTCAGGCTCCACCCCCAAAATCTCCAGGTATTTTCCAACCCGGAGCTGGCAACCCTAGGGAACCTCCACATCCAGAGGTGAAAAACTTAGGGTTGCCAGGTCCCTCTTCGCCACTGGCAGGAGGTTTTTGAGGCAAAGTTTGAGGAGGTGCCATCTCGTAATTGACCAGAGAAATAACTCTGGTCCATTACGAGACGGCAGCTATTATGGTTCACATCTTTATTATTTCCTGTTGAACTTGAAGCTAATGAAGCCCATAGTGAAATAGTTGAACGATCTAGACGACACGTCCTGGAACATCTTCTATAGCTATGGAGTTATTGCCTGTTGTTTTCCAGCTTTACTATTGATTTCTGTTGAGAAAGATATTTTTATTAGGCAATTTCAACGTTTTTTTTTTTTTAAACCTTACCTGTAGGATTGAAACCTGTTACATTGTGATTACTTGTTTGCTGGAACAACTTTTTTGTCTACTTTGTGCATATCCTATTGTATATATTGTACATATTTATTTGCTTTTTGTCACTTCATGAGCACTTTTTTGACACTTTATATAAAATTTGCATTTATATTCGTGTGCTGTTCTTGTTCACCCATACTTACTTCACAGCACAGAGCCTTCTTTTTTGTTGGATTACCTGGAGGTTGGCAACCCTACCACTAACATAGAAGGTATATACACTGTGCCTTCATTTCTAGAGGAGACCATCCCATCCCAATCTTTCAGAATAGGGTTGGCAACTCCAGGTTGGGAAATTCCTGGAGATTTGGGGGTGGAGCATGAGAAGGGTGGGGTTTAGGGAGGGCAGGGACCTCAGCGTGGTATGATGCCATGGCATCCACCCTCCAAAGCAGGCAGTTTCTGCAGGGGAACTGATCTCTGTCATCTGGAGAACAGTTGTAATTCCAGGGCATCACCAGGCCCCACCTGGAGGTTGCAATCCTAATTCAGACATCTTTTCTAGTTATAAAAACTAAGCCATTTTCCTCAGTGACACGGTCAGTAAGAAAAACTGGGCACTGCCGCCATAAGAAACCTGTCAGGAAAAAAAAGAACCTTCTTTGTTAGGGTTGCCAGGTCCCTCTTCACCATTGGCAGGAGGATTTTGGGGAGGAGCCTGAGGAGGGCGGGGTTTGGGGAGGGGAGGGACCTCAATGCCATAGAGTCCAATTGCCAAAGCGGCCATTTTCTCCAGATGAACTTATCTCCATCGGCTGGAGATCAGTTGTAATAGCAAGAGATCTCCAGCAACTCAAAATAAAATCTCTTTGTTCTCAGAGAGGTAGGATCTGCAGCCTAGATTAAGGCAGAACTCCTGCAGAAACAGCCCCCCCACACCCAATCCAATTTGGGCACATCCCTGTTAAAAGCAACCTACAACTAGTATGTCAAACTCGGGATAAGCCAAAAAAAAAAAAAAAAAGGAGCTGAGAGCTCCCATGGAAAATCAGGGTGATTTACGAAGCCGCTTTGGCCGAGATAGTAAAAGAGGAAGCTGCAGTAAAGAGATAAAACAAATAAGGATGTCCAAGAGCCTGCAGAGAGAGGATGTCAGAGTAGGTGATATGGGGGACAAGAGTGGATGTGTTTTTACAAGATGGGAAATGAGGGAAAGAAAACCTGAAGTAGCCGGGGTGTGAGATAATGACTTGTGCTTCTCAGACCGAGTTTTGGGACTCTAACAAGCAAGCAAGACAATGCCAGCTCAGAGAAAACTGGTAATTGCTGAGAGTTTATTTGTTTTTATTAAATTTATATGCTGCTTTCCACAAAATTCTAAGTGGTGCATATAGGGTTGCCAGGTACCACTTCGCCACTAGCGGGAGGTTTCTGGGGCGTAGCCTGAGGAGGGCGGGTTTGGGGAGGAACTTCAATGCCATACAGCCAGCTTAGGGTTGGGAAATACCTGGAGAATTTGGGGGCGGAGCCTGAGGAGGGCGGGGTTTGGAGAGGGGAGGGACTTCAATGCTATATACTCCAATTGCCAAAGCGGCCATTTTCTCCAGGTGAACTGATCTCTATCGCCTGGAGATCCGTTGTAATAGCAAGAGATCTCCAGCCACCACCCTTGGCAACCCTAGATGAGACACAACTGTATGGGTAAAAATGCATTGTCACTTTATCCTCCTTTAATCCCTGTTTCAGCCAGGATTCAGCCAGGATCGAACACATGCGTTTCACCTAATATGCTTTCGATCCTGGCAAAAGCAGGGATTAAAGGAGGATAAAGTGACCATGCGTTTTCACCCTATATTTCATTATCTAAGCCTCCTGAAGCAGCTGCTGATATCCTGAACCAGAGATGGAACCACAGAGATGGAACAACAGTGAATTTTTGACTAGTTATCAGCCTATCAACACTAAAATAAAATGGAGCTCCCCCTACTCGCATCCGCCCACATTGTCAAAAACGTTTATAATCTTACCAGTGCAAAAACCGCTTTTGATTAGGGTTGCCAGCTCTGAGTGGAGAATTACCGTACCTGGAGATTTTTGGGGTGGAGCCTGGGAAGAGTGTGTTTGTGGCGGGGAGGGACCTAAGCTGGTTACAATACTATAGAGTCCACCCTCCAAAGCAGCCATTTTCTTCATGGGAACTGATCTCTACCATCTGGAGATCAATTGTAATAGTGGGAGATCTCCAGGCCCAACCTGGAGATCTCCAAGCCCAATCCTCCTCCAGTACTTATTTGTTCTCTGTAATAAAAAAGTATCATAAATTTCACCAGGAAAAACCACTGCATTAGGTCAATCTAAGATCAGTAGTTACGGTTGCCAACCTCCAGATAATGGCTGGCAGTCTCCCACTATTACAAGTGATCTCCAGCCGATAGCGATCAGTTCACCTGGAGAAAATGGCCGCTTTGGCAATCGGACTCTATGGCATTGAAGTCTCTCCCATCCTCAGGCTCTATCCCAAAAACCTCCCGCCATGGCCAAGAAGGACCTGGCAACCCTACCTGGAGAAAATGGCCGCTTTGGCAATTAGACTCAATGGCATGGATGTCCCTCCCCTCTCCAAACCCTGCCTTCATTGGGCTCCGCCCCCCCCCCAAATCTCCAGGTGTTTCCCAACCCAGAGCTGGCAACCCTATGCTAACAGTCTGTGAAGCTTTGAGTAGGGATGGGCTTTTTTTAACATTAGCCTTATCCTCAGAGAGAGTCAAACATATTCAATGAGAAAGCAAATTGTTGGGTAGGCGATCAAGAGAAAGAGGACAAGCATGTCTGAGTCAATTGCCTTTCATCTGTTCATTAGCATCTTTCAGTATGCAGGCCACAGGAAGGAATCATCTGCTTTCAAGGCAAGGAGGACATTTGGGGACATATAAAAATACAACCGCAGTTTAGCTTAAGTGACAGCTCTTGCCGATGTTTCGCCGATAATCCTGTGCACCTGTGGAAAAAAAGATTTCACAAGTTTTTCTTTCTTTAAAAAAAGAAAAATGCAAATGGCTGGAGGGAAAATGTATCTGCCTCAGCTAAAAAGGACAGAAGAAAATAGAAGTCTTGGCTTCACAAACTGATCCCTGCGTCTCTGCCTCTCTCTCTCTTTCTCTCTATTTGTCTAGTGTAAAGTAGGTTTAAAAAATAACGAAAATAAACCCAACTCAACAAGGACATATTCACAGGAGTGAAGCTTCCCATGTTCTTTAGGGTTTAAAAAAAACAAAAAAAACCAACTGAGAATAAGGGTACAGTGGCACTCTGATTTCAAGGGTGGAACATAGGGCAGGCTGAGGTTTATCTAATTATCTTAAAAGGTGGATGCATCCTACCTAGTTATTATCTTGAGGCCTTATTTAAAGCTCCTACTTATGTTAGGGTCTCAACATTTAACCTTTTCCTTGTGTCATATTAGCAGAAAACAATAGAAATGTTGTAGGGAAATTCAGGGTGGTATGCCGACATTCTCTACCACATAAGGGAGACTCAAACCGGCTTACAATCGCCTTCCCTTCCCCTCCCCACAGCAGAAACCCTGTGAGGTAGGTGGGGCTGAGAGAGTGTGACTGGCCCAAGGTCACCCAGCTGGCTTCATGTGTAGGAGTGGGGAAACAAATCCAGTTCACCAGATTATCCTCTGCCGCTCATGTGGAAGAGAGGGGAATCAAAGCCGGTTCTCCAGATCAGAGTCCACCGCTCCAAACCATCGCTCTTAACCTCTACACCACGCTGGCTGGGCAATACTATTTCATTAATATTCTTTTTATTAATGTCCACCCCAAGCGAAACCAAAACAAAAAATCCCACTGATATCGCTTGCACTTCCTCATGACTACATATGTTTGTATGTGCCAATGTGATATAGTGGTTAGAGTGTCTCACTCTGGAAAAAGAAGCAGAGTTCGTTTTTATACTCTGATTTTCTTTACCATAAGGAGTCTCAAACTGGCTTACAATCACCTTCTCTTCCTCTCCCCACCAACAGACACTCAGTGAGGTAGGTGGGGCTGGGACAGCTCTAAGAGAGCTGTGACTAGCCCAAGGTCACCCAGCTGGCTTCAGGAGTAGAAGTGGGAAAACCAACCCGGTTCACCAGATTAGAGTCCGCTGGTTAGAATCCTTATTCAGGCTTGGACCCTTCACACACACTCAGCCTGACCTACCTCACAGGGTGGTTGTGAGGATAAAAAAGAAGGGGAGAAATGATGTAAGCAGCTTTGGGTGCCCCCCGGAGAGAAAAGTGGTGTATAAATAAATAAATAAATATTATTGCTGAGGAAAAGAACGTAGCAACGCCGCATGCAAAACTGGGGGAAAGAGAGCAATGGCGTGGCAGAAGAAAAATTTAATTCTGCAGCACTCACACCCCAGAAGCAAGAAAATGAGTTTGCAGCTTACTGCGGTTTTACAAAGAGACAGACTTCTCCATGCAATTCTAAACAGAGTTATACCCTTCTAAGCTCATTGCCTTCAATGGACTGAGAAGCGTGTAACTCTCTTTAGGATGGCACCGTAAACGACCCTCCTGTTTTATTAATGATGGCACACCGCTGAATTTCTTTCGGGACGAGTTCCCAAACTTATGCATATTTCCCAAAAAGCAATTGGATTGCTGTAAGTTTGGGAACTTCTCCCGAAAGAAATTCAGCAGTGTGCCATCATTAATTTTTTTTAATGAAAGATTAAATCTGCTGTGACCGAATGTATATGGAAGGAGTGGTTTTAGCAGAAGCCTAAGCAATGTGTGTTTTTTTAAAAGCCCCAAGTAAGCACATAAACAATTAGAGCCTCATTGGTCTTCTGTCCCTTCCTAGGAGACAATGGAAGCCACATCGAAAGAAGCAAGCGTATCTAGTTACGGAGACTGATTAGGCAAGATTTGAAACATGTTTCTCTAGTGAGCGATACAGGCAAAGCGCTGGATCGCTTTATTCTTCTCATGTTTTTCTGACTGCAGGCTCAAATTACCAATTTCTTCCGAAGTCGCTCGCCAGATCGTGTTGCTTAGCAGCACTGAAATACATATTTGGAGGAATTCTCCAGGTCCTTCCCTTGGTGGGAAAACAAATTGCCGTTTCCTCAGATGAATCTGTCATTTGCGATTCCTGATCCTAGCAGTCCGGGAGGCAATTAAATGCGAACATTTGCAATTCTTCGGTCGCTTTGCTCAGACAAATGTGTCATGTCACCTCCGGCACGTTCTCGTCCCTGGGTAAAGAAGCAGAAACATTCGGATTGGGTTTCTGGTATAAACACTTGGACAAATGCACTCAGATCATATATTAAGGGCAACAGCATTTTCCCTGGTATAATATCCTTTCAGATGGAGATATGGTCCCATGCAGCAGTTCCCAAACTGTGGGTCAGCACAGAGACGCCTCTCTCACAGGTGGGTCGGATGGGCTGGAGGGAAGAGGAGGAACAGAATGAGCTCAAGGCAAATCTGGGTTTGCATAGTCTGCATAAGGCGCAAAATGGCTATGAGATACAGCTCGTTGCTCAGACATGCTATTTATAAATACTAAACACAAAAACTTGAAACTGTGTTAACTGATGAGAGATTCTTGAGTTTTAACTCGGGGTACTGGTACCTGGATGTCCCGGGTTAGCCTGATCTTGTCGAATCTCGGAAGCTAAGCAGGGTCAGTCCTTGTTAGTATTTGGATGGGAGACCAGCAAGAAACTCTAGGGCCATTTATGCAGGGTTGATTTTGATGCTCGCTCAAAATCCGACCTTTAAAATGACTATTCACGGTGCCGATGCTAAGCTGCGGCTGTGATTCTTCATGAGAATGCTTTGAGGCGGGGATGGAGCAAATATAAAAGGTTGCATTAAAGGGGCTCTTAAGAAATGCGAAGCAGATATGTGGAGGCTTCGCAGTGACATCTGGAATGACAGTTCAGCGTGAAGAATTCAAAAAAATATGTGGGCCACTTCAGCCTGGCACGCGCTGCTAATTACCAAGCATAAATGGCCTAGGGTTGCTATGCAGAGGCAGGCAATGGCAAACCACTTCTGTCCATCTCTTGCCTTGAAAATCCTACCAGGTCTCCATAAGTCGACTGTAACTTTGATGGCACTTCCCAGTGCCACTAGAAAGTAACAAAGAGTTACTTTACAAGTGGATCTCCAGAAAGCACGGTAAGTTTAGAAGCGGTTCTCGCTTCAACATGCTTCTGAACCACCTCTGCTATCCTCAACAGAGTTACTTGATTCTCTAAACCCATTGGTTTCCACCAATTTAGAAGGGTGTGACTCTGCTTAGGATTGTACTGGAAAAGCACATGAGTGGCCAAGATCCCCATTACATCTTCACTGCTTCAAGAGGAGGGGAGAAAGGCAGGGTAAATAAATAAAGTAAATAAATAAATAAATACTGTGACCACATGGACTAGTGCCTTTTCAGAAGCTACGTGTAGCTTCTGGAAGACCCTTTCCCACAGGCTTGTTGGAGTCACTCCTTGGTTTTAGACATGTACTGTAAACAGAGAGCCTTTTGGTTCAATACTTGCTAGATCGAAAAAGGAGCCCCTGCTCTTTTTCTCTTCCCCCTCCCCCTGTTTCCATTCATCTCATATGGTTGTGCTTACTGCTTTTGTGAATGCTTTGTTATTTACCAATTTTGGCTGTTATTTGCTGGTTTAATTATTTCTTTGGGAGACTTCAATACACCTGTATGGGTTGCAGATATATTCATTATAGCTGTTCTTATTCAGAATTAAAAGTTGTTTATGCACTGTGGCTTTGTATTGTATAATACTGTATTGACATAGGAATATTTATTGCCACTGAAAATTATGTACAAAAAAGTTTATATTGTTACTAAACAATACAATTTGAAACAAGTATAAGCTTCCTTTGTGTTTGTGGTAAGCAATAGAGCCTTGTGCTGTATCTTGCATTGTAACCTCCAGGTGGGGCCTGGCGATGTTCCAATACTGCACCTTTGTCAGCCGACAGAGATCAGTTCCCCTGGAGAAAATGGCTGCTATGAAGGGTGGACTTTGTGGCATCAACACCCTGCTGAGGTCCCTCTCCTCCCCAAATCCCACCCTCCCCAGGCTCCACCTCCAAAATCTCCAGGTATTTCCCAACCCATATCTGGCAACCCTAGTCCTAATGAGGCTGCCTGACTTTCCATCTGTGAACGATTCTTCCATAAGCAGAAGGGTTATCTTTGGATCCAACCCCTTATGTCGCCGACTTCCTGATATAATCTGAAGATGGGGGGGGGGCAAATTCAAACTGTGTTTAATCGTTTTGTCAACTGTGCCCCTCGCCGAGCGATTAAAAATAAGATATGAACCCTTAACATCACCGTGATTGTTACACAGATCCGATTGCCCCCAGCGAGTCAGCCTTTGTCTGTCATAAGTCATCCCCGCATCTCCAGTGTAATGTTTTGCACCTTAACAAGCCAGGATTTACAACATTTTAATCCATTTATAAATGGATTAGGAACATGGTAAATCTTTGGTTGTTAAGGTATTGCTGACTACAGCGCTTGGCTGCTTAGTGACTTAATTATGTTAGACAGTCTAAATTGTTTCAAATGAACCTTTACAAAGGTTCTTAATAAGATAAAGTGCTTGCTTTATTTCACCCTTATCAGTTTGCTGCCAAAAGACTCTCCTAGATCCCGTATGTAGTTTGTTTGTCTTCTACTCAATGTGTGCAAGTCAGCCTATTACTGGACAGAAGTCCCTGAATGGAAAAGACTTCTTTCCTTTTAACTACAGCTAGGATGGTCCAGGCTAGCCCGATCTCATCAGATCTCAGAAGCTAAGCAGAGTCAGCCCTGGTTAGTATTTGGGTGGGAGACCACTGAGGAAGTCCAGGGTTGCTATGCAGATGGCAAAACACTTCTGAATGTCTCTTGCACTGAAAACCCTACAAGGTCGCCATAAGTCGGCTGCAACTAGACGACACTTTTCACCACATCCAGAGGTTGTCAGTAGGATTTTTCGTCTTGGATCTGTTGCTTCAATTTACTGTGTAGAGATACTACCAAAATCTGTGGGGATGCGTTTATTTGTTCTGAGGACAATGAAATTCTACACACAGGTCATCTTAGGCATGGTGGCTAAATAGGGTTACCAACCTCCAGGTACTAGCTGGAGATCTCATAAGAACATAAGAAAAGCCATGCTGGATCAGACCAACTGATCAGATCCTGCTGTTACAACTGATCTCTGGCTGATAGAACTCCGTTCACCTGGAGAAAATGGCCGCTTTGGCAATTGGACTGTATGGCATTGAAGTCCCTCCCCAAACCCCACCCTCCTGAGCCCTTTGTCCTCCAAATAAAAGGTATTTAGGTGTCTGAATGATATAGTCTTAATGGTTTCCAAAGAGGGCAAGCCCTGACCTTGATAGCCCGGGTTAGTCCTATTATGTCAGATCTCAGAAGCTAAGAAGGGTCAGCCCTGCTCAGTATTTGGATGGGAGAACACTAAGGATGCTAAGAAGGTCCTGGTTAGTACTTGCATGGGAGATAGCCAAGGAAGTCCATGGTTGCTACACAGAAGCAGGCAATGGCAAACCACCTCTAAAATCTCTTGCCTTGAAAACTCTATGGGATCACCATAAGTTGGCTGAGGCTTGGCAGCAAAAACGGGGTGGGGGAGGACAAACAGAGATGGGAAATGAAGGTGCAGAAAGGCACAGAGACTACAGTGTAGCTGTGCATAGCAGCAGGAGAGCAGATAATTTTTATCACAGACAGGATGCTGAAAGCCTACCTGAAGTTCTACACTTCTGCTACACTTCGATAGTGGTATGGAAAGTAACGGGATGGGGCATTGCCAGCCAAGTAGGCAAACACATTAACATTTGAAAAGAGAGACGATATTGGGTTTGTCATTATTAAATAACAGCGTCCACCATACTAATTTTTTAAAAATTGAAAAGCAAGGCTGCTCTTCGCAGATCTTTTTTTGTAGATAATTATCCCATATCAGATCTCACAATCATGGCAACTCTCTCCATGGTGGAGTTATTTCCTTCCAACAATAGAGAATCATCTACTCAGCAATGCTGCACAATTCAAAACATATAATTATCTAAGATTTAAGTAATTACAGGACAAAACACTTAACTAGCTACTTAGGGTTTTTTAAAAAAAATATTTCATAGAAGATAAATAAGTAATTAGGACTTGAAGACTACCATAAAAAGCATTGTGAAAAAATCATTTGTATAGTCATTCTTCGCCAAAATTAGACTACCATCCCCACCATTTCTCTGCATAATTATGAAGATTCTTTCTTTGGTGTGACACATACATAGCAATTTACAGGAAATTAGCTCGCTGCGAGAAAAGGAGAAAAAACCTTTAAATTTTAATGTATTTCTTTGTCAAGCTATTGAAAAGGTAGTTTTACTTACATACAATAGAACTTATACTTCACTTGGCAAGGGACACTTTTCTGTACTTTCAATTGTGGTTTATCTTGCTTTATCTTAAAGATTGCTTTCGGGATCAGAATCACCATGACAAGTTCCTTCAACAGTAGTACCAGTAAATCAGGAACAATAGTCTCGTGAATTTGTGTGTGGGTGTAAAGTGCCGTCAAGTCACCACTGATTCATGGCAACCCCAGCAAGGGGCTTTCAAGGCAAGTGAGAAGCAGAGGGTGGTTTGCCATTGCCATCCTCTGCAGAGTCTTCCTTGGTGGGCTCCCTTCCAAGTACTGACCCTGCTTAGCTTCCGAGATCTTATGAGATCAGGCTATGCCATGCCGCCTTTCCTCCTTGTGAATTTAACCACTCATCGTTTGCATCAAACAGAGCAATCCTGGGAACTGCAGCGGCCGGGAACGGCATGGCCACGGCGCTGCCACGGCACCTCCACAGAGGCTTTCCGGCTGCTGCGGGGGGGAGAGGTTTATATACAAAAAAGCCTTTAAATGGGGGGAAAGGCCTTATTGCACGTGGTGATGCTGTGCCACCAAAGATTTCTACATCCCTAATATAAATGTAGAGCCCCGTGGCACAGAGTGGTAAGCTGCAGTACTGCAGTCAAAAGCTCTGCTCATGACCTGAGTTCGATCTCGACAAAAGTCGGTTTAAGCTAGCCCGCTCAGCCTTCCATCCTTCTGAGGTAGGTAAAATGAGTACCCAGCTTACTGCTGGGGGTAAAGCGTAGATGACTGGGGAAGGCAATGGCAAACCACCCCATAAACATAGTCTGCCTAGTAAACGTCGGGATGTGACGTCACCTCATGGGTCAGTAATGACCCAGTGCTTGCACAGGGGACTACCTTTACCTTTTTAATATAAATAAAGGCAGCCAACAATCATAAAAGAACCATTACAATACCATGTATATCAAACATTCTACCTTCAAGAAATCCATTCACTGTGAAGTTCTTTGCCAAGTGACTCCTCTGTGTTAAAGAAGGTTCCAGGGTAGGAAAGGTGCTTTACGTAACCTATTCAGTTCATGTTGGCTGCTGGCCAATCCTGTTGAGTCTCATGATGGTTTATACGAACTGAGAATGTACCCAGTATATTGCAAGAGAAGGCTGCTGATGCTGAACAATTTGATCTTTCAGAGAACTTTGCTTCATATCACTGTCAAAGAGGCAATCCCTGATAAACTTCTACAGGAACTAAGCACCACACAGTTTTCAAACCACTGTCCTAGATCATGGGTGTACCTCGAGTTGGAATATTGTAAGTATGCAGAAAAAAATTCAGATGCAAGTTTCAATGCATTTGTTTTAACAGACTATTATTTTAGAAGGTCTTTTAAAATGATAATGTACACATTCACAATTTTTTTTTTTACAAAAATGTGGCTGTTTTAGGGTTTTTTCCTGGGAAATGTTTGAGATTCTAGATGAAATATGAACATCACCTTGAGCATTATGATCACCACTTGGGCTGAAAGCATGAAAAGGAACAAGTAACCGCAGATAAAGGCTCCGCGTCAAGTGAAGTTTTATTTCACTGATTCCCTACATGACCTTATTATTCTTGGGTTCTTTTCTTCCTTGCGTGCTGCCACCAAAAAGGGGGGCATTCTCTAGGCAACATGAGGCCGTTGCAACCAGTCCCGCTTCATAACCTGGTGGTCTGCTTTTCAAGTTTTAGGGTGACTCATTTCGCCACTGTCGCTTTTAATATTATTTTTTTGGTCCGATGCACAAAGCTTTGTGTTGGCCACTAAAGGTGAAGCTGCCTGTAGCTGATCTTTTATAAGTTTGATTCTCTTGGTTGTTTTTTTTTAATGGATCTGGTTTCTACTCTTCTTATTTAAGAACATAGATTTATACAATCCCCATCCCTCCCAACAAAATGTTTTAAGTGACTTAGCAATAGACTGCTTGCTAAAGCTTCAGGGCAAGCCTTTGCGACGGAGATAATGAAAGCTCCGTTTGTAGTGCACAATACAAGGCTTTGAAACTTCTAAAAGGACATAGGAAACAGCTCCCCAAAAAGAATGGAGTCCTATCTGAAAATCTATATTTAGCTTCCCGGTTCCCAGATCAGTGATTCTGTAGTCTCCTAGTGACAGTCAGATCAATACGTGCTTTTTAAGACTCCCAAGAAACAAACTTTGAAACAAATAAAGTACAAAAAGAATCTTCTGCCAGAATATATTTGACCTGCGTGGGGTTAACCGAGCGCATATTCCTTCATAAAATAAAATAATTTGTTAGCACCTGAGGCATTTTGGATTCCGGTGCATACTTCTAGACACATGAATATGCCACTGTAAGTTATAATGAATAATATATTTCAGTATAATTATTTTGGTTTGGCTTATGGTTTTTCTCTCAACTTTCAGAGTTTAGCAATACCAGGTTCATGATGATTCCAGACAGCTGACATAAATACACAGGATTCCCAACCCAATAGAAGCAACGAACTTCAGGAATCTCCAAGGTGTGAGAGAGCCAGGACTTTAGGCACAAAGAGGCACGTTCCTCCCCCCTGTCTTCCCCTTCTCATTTTTTCCTTCCATTTGATAATGTGATCTCTTGCTTCATTGTTGAGAATTCATCTGGCACCCAGATAGCTAAGGTCTTTTTTGCATGGCTGTTTCACTTGCCGCCACCACTCCTCTGACGACTTCGGGTCTTTGTGTGGATTATGCATGCCGTTTCTGACCGTCAGAGGTCGCCTCGCTCTCCCACTGCCTTTCCCCGCGTTTTGCCCGTGTTTTCAAATTTGAGATAAAACTGGTCTCTGAAATGCAGGGAAATGCAGGGAGGAGTAAGGCGACCTCTGACAGTCAGAAACGGCATGCATAATCCACACAAAGACCCGAAGTCATCGGAGGGGTGACAACGAGTGAAACAGCCAAGCATAAAAGACCTAGTTGACCCTGTTCAATATGGGGTAAGACTCTTTGAAAAAGCCAGACACAATGGCCGTTTATGCTTGGTAATTAGCAGCGCGTTCCAGGCTGAAGTGCCCCGCATATTTTTTTGATTTCTTCACGCTGAACTGTCATTCCAGACATCACTGCGAAGCCAGCGCATACCTGCCTCCCATTTCTTAACAGCCCCTTTAACGTGACCTTTTGTATTTGATCCGCCCCCGCATCAAAGCAGACACTGAAGGAAGCATGCAGAATCCCAGCCGCGGCTTAGCTATGTAAATGACTATTGCTAATGGTTATGCAAATGAAGGAACGAAGGAGCAGGCGAGTGAGGGTGGAATTTGTTTGACTTTCTTCTCTTGCATCGGGACCGTGAATAGTCATTTTACAGATCGGATTTAAAAAATCAGCATTGAGCGAGGAGCAGAATTGACCCTGTATAAATCGTCAACATTTGTTCATCTGGGTTCTGAATATTCTGTCCAACTTTGTGGTGATACTTTATCACCCAGTCACCTGTTCTAACTACTAGCTCAGGGTCACAGATCATTGCTCTGGGTCACAGCCAGTGTCAAAATCCAAGTCAACTGATCCAGGACTATGGAGCCACGGAGATGAAAGTCACTTCTTTACAACGGGCTGTTATTAGTGGTGGGTGTGGGCTCCAATTGGAATCATGAGAGGGATAAGGGATAAAAAGGACACCGTTGCTTTCTCTAAATGAGGCAACTACTGATTCAGGAGACCTTGGAGTTCTTCTAACTGATTCTTAGAGATCTTCTATCTTTGTAGTTCAAATAAGCAGGTGGGGGCAATATATCATGCACAATTCTACCCATTCGCAAGTTAATTGGACATGTATGTGTTTACTGGCGCAAGCACGCACACTGTCTCTATATCTATATGTAAAATGTATGTATTTAATTCATTTACACCCCACTTTCATGGGTCAGCCTGCTGAAGCTTCTGCCAGAGATCAGTCTGCTGAGGCTTCCTCAGGAGTAGAAGAGCTGGAAACTGCTGCTAGTGACAGGGAGGAACCACAGCAGGTAGAGCAGGCGCAGGCAGATGACTGAGCCTCATGCCGCCTACAACCACCAAGGCCAGAGGACTCACCTGGACCCAGCAGCAGTCCCCCACCACTGCTACAGCCAAAGGGGTACAACCCTCCTCCTCCAGCGTAGGAGAAGTGCGAGACTGCAAGCTCTACTGAGAACCATGCCAGCTGACAGCGATGAGGAGGATGAGCTCCCTCGGGCAAGGACTGCTGAGGTCCATTTAGGCTATTTAAACAAACCTTAGCAGCCAGGCTGATGTGGGAACAATGTGTGTTTTCACTCTGTGCTACCTGTGAGTTACTGACCTGAAACCCTCCGTGTATCTTTGACTTTGGGCTAGACTTTGACTCTTCTCTTGCACTGCGTTTACCTGCTTCTGACCCTTGGCTTTGAACTTGGACTTCTCTTGACCATGCGCCTCTGGCCCTGGGACCTGACACCCGCCTTTTTCCCCACTGAGGATTGAAACCAGTGGGAACATCATCAAAATATAATGATGACTACGAGTATGTGCCCTAATAACATGAACAAATCTGAACAAAAAAGTTAGGTAAATCTGAAACCAGATAAAAATTCTGTGTAGATCCCAAAACTATTTCCTTTAATAATTTAAAAAATGGTATCTAGTTTGCCTGTTTGCTGTGGGAAACATGTGGCCAAATTAAACGTTACTATTATACTTTGGCCCCGTTTCTATTATTTATTTAATTGTTTATGCCCTGCCAAAATGGGTTGAGTGGTGTCCGTCGCAAGCCGAACAGAAATACTTCTAAACGAACGCTTCTAAAATGCTATCAATAATATTAAAAATAATATGATACAATTTCCCAGTTGGGTGGGATGGGTGTGGTAAGGCTTAAAACAAGAATTAAATCAGTATCCAATCTGGTAACGATACACGCCACACTACTTAACAAAAGTAGTTTCAAAATTGCTAGCTTCTCCAAAATGATTGTCCCTCAGAGATCTGAGTACATCCAAAGCAGCCTCCAAGCAACACATGGTACATTTGAGCACGCTCATTTGTCCGTCTAGTTCTCATTCCACTCTTTCATGGCTTCAAGACTGAAATGCGTGCTGGGTCTTGGCAGTGAAGAAATTGACTGTGAGCCCCTCAGCTACACACTCACGTTGCCAAATCATATGCAATTGCAGGGCTGAGAAAGAACCGACCATTGGCAATGCGTCGGCCGGTTTACGTTGGAAAGCCGTAAAAGCACTCCAGATGTGGTTAGAGCATTAGAAGAACTAAGGGGTCCTTGGAAGTGCCCAGAAGTCATTGGGCAAGCTGCGCTGTTCGTAAAGGAACAACAAAAACCAAACTGGTTTCTACCATTATGCTAGTTTGTTGAATCTGAACACAAGATAATAATAATAAGAAGAAGAAGAGTTGGTGTTTATATGCTACTTTTATACGACTTAAGGAAGAATCAAGCTGGTTTAAAATCACCGCACAACAGAAACCCTATGAGGTAGGTGGGGCTGAGAGTGTGACTAGTCCTAAGAGAGCTGCGACTAGCCCAAGGTCATCCAGCTGGCTTCGTGTGTAGGAATGGGGGAACCAACCCAGTTTAGAAGAGTTGGTTTTTATATGCTGACTTTCTCTACCACTTAACGCAGAATCAAACCGGCTGAGGGGTATGGTCTAGAGGGGTATGGATAGGGTTGCCATCTCCAGGTTGGGAAATATCTAGAGATTTGGGGGGTGGAGCCTGAAGAGGACAGGTTTTGGGGAGGAGAGGCAGTTAAATGGGGTATAATGCCATAGAGTCCACCTTCTAAAGCAGCCACTTTCTCCAAGTGAACTGATCTCTGTCACCTGGGGATCATTTGTAACAGCAGGAGATCTCCAGCTATCCCTGTTAGATTTCTTCAATTGGTGACTGAGATTGTTTCTCTCATGATGAACTGTTGCATAAATAGGGTTGCCAGCTCCCTCTTTGCCACCGGCGGGAGGTTTTTGGGGAGGAGCCTGAGGTGGGCGGGGTTTGTGGAGGGGAGGGACTTCAATGCCAAAGAGTCCAATTGCCAAAGCGGTTATTTTCTCCAGTTGAACTGATCTCTATCGGCTGGGGATCAGTTGTAATAGCAGGAGATCTCCAGCTACTACCTGGAGGTTGGCAACCCTATGCATAAAAGAGGTGGATTTAAGGTGTCTAGGTCTGGCGGTTTTTGGGTGACCGACTTCTTTCAGTTTATGCTCAACATAGCCATTTTCAGTTCGTTAACTGGTAAAGATCTATGGTATTGGTGCAGAATATATTTATGCCTTAGCAACACTGTAAAGGAACTTCTTTCATACTTTGTATTCTGTTAGTCGTTTATTAATAGAAGTGGATGGATATACACTATTGTTTTGTGGAATATGTGGCCATCGTTGCTGTGGTTTTTTTACTTACTGTTCTATACAGCACGGGTATCAGTTTGACTTCAGCAACCACCTGGAGGGTGGTAACCCTAGGTATGGAAATAAATCTGAATGTGTTTAGATTGGGGAGGGGGGGGAATTGGTAGCAGCAGCAGCCTGGAACGTACATATTGCTGCAGAATGCAAGTTGCTATTACTGTGTATAAATCAAGCAAGAGAGAGAGAGAGAGAGAGAGAGAGAGAAATCAGTCATCCATACAGTGAGCAGCTGCAATCTATTCAAAATAACAAAACCATGAATGCCTCATTGACTAGCTGTATATTTGCATGAAGGTTAATTCGCAGGGGTGCCCTTTTCTCACAACAAAAGAAAAGAAGGAAAAGGTCATGAGTGAAGAGAGGAACGTGATTCTACACACATACACTCCCCCCCTCTCTCTCTCTCACACACACACACACACACACATATACACATATAACTACACACTGTTGCTAAAAGCCCTTAGAACAACAAGAAACCCACACTAATATTATTAATTATTACAATTGCTTCCTAAAGTAACATTTTCTCGATGGCTTTTGAAAACACTTATTCTACCAAGCCACTGCCAAGCATGTATCTGTGCAGGAAAGGATAAATATTTGCTTTCTCATTACAAATGGATCCAATCCTTCCAGTAGGGTTGCCAGCTCTGGGTTGGGAAATGCCTGGAGATTTTGGGGGTGGATCCTGAGGTGTCCAGCACTTAGAGTTAAGTCCAGTAGCACCTTAGAGACCAACAAGATTTTCAGGGTATAAGCTTTCGAGAGTCAAAGCTCCCCTCACACCACCCTGACCCAACCCAAGTGTCATATGAAAATATATCACACAACTTATCTAGTCCCACGGGCCCCCAAGATGACCCTCGAATTTTGTATCTCTAGTATTCCCTGCCCTGAGAGATAGCAGAGGACATCTAAGGCTCCATCTACGTCACACAATCCTCGTGTTCATTGGGGAACAGCACAAGGACTTTGTATCATATGCATGATGGGAGTTTTCAGTTTGGGGCTCTTTTCAGTTTGCAGCCATGGCATGCATGGAGAAGCATGTCCTCAAACCACCCCATGAAGGTGCAATTGACTTTGTTGCAAAAATCATGTTACCTTTGCGGCTTCATGAAAGTTTCATTATGGAGCCAATAGCTTCTGTTGGTGAATCTTTGAGATGCTCAAGGTAGGTCAGGAGGACCTTTTATGCAGGGATGTTTCCCCGCGGTCACCCCTGCTGACTGCTTTGGGGCTTCCTTTTGATTATGCATGCCTTTTCCACCTGTCAGAGGTCGCCTCGCTCTCTCCGGGTTTTGCCCATGTTTTCCGGATGCTGTTTTAGCCAGAACCTGGACAATGCAAGCAAAATGTCCAGAGAGCCAGGCAACCTCTGACAGGCAGAAAAGGCATGCATAATCAAAAGGAAGCCCCGAAGTAGTCGGCGGGGATGACCAGGGGGAAAAGTCCCTGCATAAAAAGCCGAGGTTTCCCTTTTTCATCAATGGAAATTTGGCATCTGTAGTCACCACCCTCTGAAGGGAAAAGCAGATCCGATGATGGCTAGGGTTGATTGGGAAGCAGAGATTAGAATGAATTTAGATCCTCAGAGTTCAAGAAACACTCGGACATTTTTTAATTCTGCTGGTTTCTGTGGCAAGTTAAGCCAACCAGATGTTCGTGCTTAATTTTGTCTGTACTGTGCTTTATAGAAGAAGTTTGAAGTACAAAGGACATTAAGGAATTGCCATTTAAATGAAGACACAACGGGACAAGTTATGGGGAAAGTTCCACTTAAAAAAAAGCAATACTGAAAGCATAAATGTAGCCTTGATAAGTAAGTTAAATGTACGTTTTCCTAAAGTCAAAGCAACAATCTTATACTTTTAAAAGGGTTGTTGAGTCTAAATGGAAAGAAGGGAAAAGAAAGGTGACATTAACACAATACTACCGGCACTTCTTTAGCAATAAATCCCATTTGACTGGTTAGCATCAGAGTTAAAACATTCTTTTGAACCCACATGTATGGCCTGTTCTCCCAAAAAGTATCCATCTACAAAAAGCCACCAAAGAATGAACGTTTGCCTTTATGTACAAAGGCACACACATACAAAGTAACAAGTTTCTTAGCAAGATCCCCAGATGTGATGAACTGCAAAGGATTAATGCCATCAACTGCCGTCATTGGGCAGCTCACCTTTCGTTCCCTTTAGTTTCGACAATCGGAGCAGATGAAAAACCCAGCCCGTTTTAATCAACCGCTTTCAAGTGACAAGAATAGCTCTTGCCATCATAACAGCGTGTGGCATAAACCTGACCTCCTTGAGGAATTTAAAACTTTGGTGGACTCAAACTTGCTGGGGGTTTTGGACTAGGGTTTTGTTATATAAATTACCTAAAATTGACTCTCCCCCGCTCCCCGTCTCTGGTCTTTTATGCATGGCTCTTTCCTTCATGGTCACCCCTCCAACGACTTCGGGTCTTTGTTTTGCTTATGCATGCCATTTCTGACCGTTGGAGGTTGCCTTGCTCTTCCCTGCATTTCCCCACATTTTCTGAGACCTGTTTTATCTCAAATTTGAAAACATAGACTGGCAGAGCATCCCTGAGCCTTGTGGCGGCCAGGGACAGCATGGCCAAGGTGCTGCCACAGCGCCTACAAAGAGGTTCCCCAGCCTCTGAAAGGCTGCAAAAAGCCTTTCTATGTCTAAAAAAGAAAAATGGGGTATTTTTCCCCATCGCGAACAACAAGGCTGCTGTTCCTGGAAGGGGCATTCCCGGCCTGGAGGGGCTGTGGAAGCTGACTAACATCAGCTCTGCCCCTAGGAACATCCCCCCATGCCAGTGTTGCATGTTTCTTCCGGGATTTACGTCCCAGAGAGACTGCACCGTCAGGGGAGCGGCATGCAGCTCCGCAGTGCTCAGGCGCTGATAGAACTGCCCCCGCCACCAGCATAAGTGCCTCTTATCATGGAATAAGAGGCACTTATGCTGGCGCTGGGGTCACACTGCCTCCTAAGCCCAATCGCCCCCCAACCTCAAGGATGAGCACAAAATGCAAGGAAAGGCAGGGGGGGAGCGAGGCAACCTCTGATGGTCGGAAACGGCATGCATAAGCAACACAAAGGCCCAAAGTCATCTGAGTAGTGATATCGAATGAAACAGCCATGCATAAAAGACCGCTGTCTCTATAACTCTCTCTCTCATGGATGGAAAGAAGAGCAGCGAACATGTTAATAATTATGTGCAGATACTCAGTGGGCCCCAGCCAAAGCTGCTTCTAAACGTCCTCATTAAAATCTAAATTAGGGATAATTACAAAGGGGAGAAAGCCTGCAGAGAGACTTCCCTTTACACCCGATAACACACCCACCAGTGGTCAATAATATAACTGTGCCCGATTAAGTATCATCTGAAGTCAAAATCTTCAGCTCTTCCCCCTCCCCCCACATGCAATTAAAAAGTTTGGAGCTGACATACAAGTTGCGGTGATGCAGGGAAACTCTACCAGGGGCATAAAATGGCATGTTTTATTGCTGCAATTCCCCCATGCTACAGTACAGGGGCGATGACTCACAAAGAGCCTTGCATTTTGATTGAGTATGGATTAGCGCTCAGAGGAAACTCATTTGGAGCAAGATTAAAATTCATGCGGTAATGAGAACCCACACGTTCCTTTTCCACAACACCATTACATACTGGATACCATCGCTCCTAAAACATTTTCTTCTCCATTTTCCTTCCCCGTGGAAATAACAGCCCCCTTTGTCCTAGCCGTAATTCTAATTCCTTTATGTTTAACATGGCTTGTGTGTGTGCGCGCACTCTTTTTACCCGCAGCAGCAACCCTGAATATTTAAGAAGAAGAAATCTGAGGCTTGGAGGAAAACACAAAATTAAACAAATTTGTTTCAGCCTACTGGGTTTATAAATCTTTTTTAAAAAAAAAACATGCACTGTTTTCTCTAGACCTGCGTGCAGTTTTGAACTTGACATTATCTACTGTGTCTTGGAATTTTTTCCTGCCTAGCAAATTGAATTTTAAAGACGAGAAGAACTTTCCTATAAGGAACTAATACATTGCATTCATTTGATAGTCAATGGAGTAACATTATGCATAATGAATGTATTTGTTATTCATGCCCACAAATGAACTCAAAACTTTTTCAGAAGTGAGTCCTTTTTATTCATTTGAAGACTGCATCTTTTATCAAAACATTTAATTATTCCATATTGTTGCGAATACATCAGTGTAAATCAGATTTGGGAAGACTGTACTGGGGGGGTCATTGCTTTTGTGGGGGAAACCATGCCCTCCAAATGGAGGTGAAACATCAGGCTTATGTGCCTCATACCTAGGATTTCATTTCAGCCCACTTGGTTGCCAGTTCAGTTCAGCTTTTCGCTCCCTCTTCACGCTATGCAAATAGTTCTCATCTGAGCCCCTGCGGCCAATCCGGAGTTTGAAAATAATCAAATAGAACAGTGTGCAATTTAGGGTCCTGACAACAAGTACAGAAATGTTGTTTTATGCTTGAGGGAGCTGTGCATAGACCATCTGCTGCCTTGGAGATTCTCAGGATGCCTGTCAAAAGAGAGCATGCACGGGGGGCGGGAAACAGGGTATGAGACAGAAAGATGTTATCATCTTGCTTGGTATCACAACCTGTGAGAGGCCTCGGTCTTCCTGCTGGACATCGCTTTTGATGATAATTAGATCCATGCAGAATATTGCAAGCTCACCTCCTTTACTTGAGCCCCCTTCGAGCACCTTCCGCACAGAGAATTTTCATTATCTGGACGGCATTGGATATTATGCGCGGGGTGATTTAAGAGAACATCAAATGGTCGCAGAGCATGGGGAGAGGAAGGGAAATGAGAAACAGAAAGGAAAGCTTCAGGTTGCCATCTTTGGAGAGGGTCTTAAAATAGGGTTGCCAACCACCAGGTTCTAGCTGGAGATCTCCTGCTATTACAACTGATCTCCAGCCAATAGAGACCAGTTCACCTGGAGAAAATGGCCGCTTTGGCAATTGGACTCAATGGCATTGAAGTCCCTCCCCTCCCCAAACCCCGCCCTCCTCAGGCTCCCCCCAAAAAACCTCCCACTGTTAGTGAAGAGGGACCTGGCAACCCTGTTTAAAAAGAGGTTTGGTTCTTCTTGATACAGGAAGTTGTTGCTATATTGTTGGGTCCCTCAGAAACACAGTGGGATGCAATTTGGCACAGCAATGACTTTTGGAGCTATGAAGATGGAAAGGGGCAAAAGGCTAGCAAGGACCATAGCCTGACTGACTTGTTGTTCTCATGAAGGACAACTGATTATCCTCCATGTAATATGTAATTTTGAGGCTTAGATTATTTGTAGTAGTAGTAGCAGTTGTTGTGGTTTTCTTACTATTTGTTGTGGCTAATGTTGTTTTTTCTGCTGGTCAGTGACCGTATTAATAAATTATAACTGATCCCCCTTCGTAGACCAGGGAGCACAGCTGAGGCTGAAGGGTTCCATTGTCAGGGAGAGCCAGTGCTCTTTTCTATCCAGAACATATTGCTCCAGATGACTCCAAGAAGAGAGCCAGTAAACACTAGAGAGCAAAGGGGGAAACAAAAGGGTCATTAGGCTTGTTTCGGGGTAGGGTTCCCATTTGCCAGCTTACGGCAGGAGACTCCCAAGTAATTGCAGACATTGCCCCCCAATGCTCATCTGATTGTCAGATGGAAACGGGGGCCAAACCTGGGATCATCCTAGGGAGAAAAATAAAAAATAAGGCCTCATCTACTTACAGGAAATTCTGAGCATAGAGTTTCTGGTGATTCCTAGAGCTACCCTTGTCACTTCTAGGTAGCTCTACGAATTGCCAGGAACTCTGTGGTCAGAACCTTCTGTAAGTAGACAAGGCTTTATTTTTCTTTCTAATTTTTCAGCTGGGATGCTGCCCCTCCCCCAACCCTCCTGCCAGTTTCCAGGCCTGGCAACCCTATTTTTGGAGCACCATTTGTAGAAGGCCAAGAGGCATTCATCTCCTGCCATTCTAAATACATACACAGAAAGACTACATATGATTGTGCCACAGAAATACTTCTGCTTCTGGCCAAGCCAGTTTGTTTGTTTGTTTAGTTATAGTCCACCTTTCTCTTGGGGTCTCAAGGTGGATTACACAGAGTAAATCAATACCATTAACAGGATGGGACATTCAATAAACAATGCAATAGTAGAGATTGTATTGTAGAGATCTAGAACCAACCTGAAATCTGAAAACAGAACTGAAGCAAAACATAAATATTAACATGATGTGTTAAATGGTGAAAGAATTGTGTATATGGTTGTGCATATCGATAAACCCAAACCTAAAATAAACCCAAAATTAGCCGTTTCCGCAATATTCGGGCTTCGGTTTTACCGAACACCCAAACCTGGTTGTCTGCACAAAGCCGAATACACAATTCCAAAAAAAAGCCGAATAGATATTCAGCTTTTCAGGTTTCAGCTATTTGCCTTCTGTGGAGTCTCCATGTTGTAGCTCTTGTTGCATTTAAAGGAGAGCTATCTTCCTGCCTTCTGCCTGGTGGGGAAGACATCAAAGGGTTTGAGATATCATCGTTTCCCTTTTAAACCAGTTGTTGTATTTGGGGCATATTTTCTACATTTTGCTAGAAGCCAGCAGGCCTTGGCTTGTTGGTTGGTGAGGGGGAATTGCTAGTTTAAAAGGGTGATTTGATTGATTGTTGCGGGGGGGGATTGCTTCAATTTCTCCACTGCTTGCTCTGTCACAGTTCCACTGTTTGAATTTTGGGTTTTTTCTGCCTCATTGTTGCCTTTCACCTGAAAGGAGGGGGTGATTTGATTGATTTTAGAAAAACAATTCTGAATAATTCAGTTTTGCGTGGTTTGCAGAAAGCCAAGAGTGTGTTCTTTACAACTGAACAATTTATGAAATGGGTCCATATACCAAATACACATACGAAAAGGTAGCCAGTCTGTTCATATAGGGTTTACTCTGCTGGTCTATGACCAAAGTAAATGATTGACTAATCGCACACCAAAGGGCACAAACCTGTTTATGTCAAAGAGATAAAAAGTTTAGTGATTTGTCCATGTTGATAACATGAGTAATATGAGGCTTTAAAAAAACTAATCACACAAAGTATACTTAAAATATACCATATGTTTGCAGTTTAGTGGCTTTATTTATGATCATTTTACATATAGGATTTATACCTTCCCATTTCCTTAAAAAGCACTCAGAACAACATATCACAAATAAAAAACAATAACATTTATATAAAATTAAATTAAATTAAACCATCCATGTCCTTCTGTAGATCAGGCAAAACATTTATCTTAGAGGGCATATAAGGGAGGCTAAATCATTCTCTGCCCTAACCTGGATGGCCAGGCTAGCTCAATCTCAGAAATTAAGCAGGGTCAACTCCCTTTAGCACTTGGATAGGAGACCACCAAGGAAGTCCTGGGTTGCTATGCAGAAGTAGGCAATGGTGTAGAGGTTAAAAGCGGTGGCTTGGAGCGGTGGACTCTAATCTGGAGAACCAGGTTTGATTCACCACTACTCCACATGAGTGGCAAACTCTAATCTGGTGAAATGGGTTTGATTCCATACTCCTACACATGAAGCCAGCTGGGTGACCTTGGGCAATTCACAGCTCTGTTAGAGCTCTCTCAGCCCCACCTACCTCATAGGGTGTCTGTTGTGGGGAGGGGAAGGGAAGGTGATTGTGAGCTGGTTTGATTCTTCCTTAAGTGGTAGAGAAAGTCGGCATGTAAAAACCAACTCTTCTTCTTCAAACAACCTCTGTTCATCTGTTGCCTTCAAAAAAATGCAAGGGGTTGCTCATAAAGTAGCTGCAACTTGACAGCAGTTTCCACCACCAAATTATTCTCCAACTTGACTTGGTCTGTGCCACGTTTTGTCTTGGTATATTAATAGAAACTGCAGGTGGTTCAGAATACAGCAGCCAAGTTAATGTCAGGGGCTGACAGATGGGAATATATCTTGCCTGTTTTATAATAGCTACTTTGGCTGCCGGTTTGCTTCTGAGTTCATTTCAAGGTACAGTCCTTCACGGGCTAAGACCTACATATCCAAAGAACTGTCTCTTTCCATATATCCACATCAGTCAATTGTGGTCCTCAGGTTGCCACCTATTACTCTCCTCATGGTTACAGTAGATTGTCTGGCATCAACCACCAGGGGCTCTGCCTTTTCCGTCATAGCTTCCACTCTATATAATGTGTTCCCTGAGGAGGTGCCACCTAGGGGTGTGCATTTGAATATACCCAAGCTGAAAATACACCCGAAAATACCTTATCAGTATTTTCCGGGTGTATTCAGTATCCCGAATATATCCAGGAATTTTTCAGGATACCGAAAAAATGGTCCCGAAAAATCCCAGAAATATTCGAGATTTACCAGGAAGATCAGGAACTAGCATTTGTAGGCTCCTGGGAACTGTTTGTCTTTTTAATTTTCCTGTTGTTTCTAGGTCTCAGGAAATCTCTATGGGCTTGACAGGCTGCTTGCTTCAAATTCAAGTGTGTTTGTCAGTTTCAAGAGTTTTTTTTTTCTTTGCTGAAGTTGCTTTGGGTCCCCTTTGCCTTTTTTACATGCGCAGTGCTTGTAAACCCCGCCCCCAACCCTACTTGGTTTTGTTCTGCTGTGGTTTCACTTTGGTTCTGTTGAGCTTGCACTGACAGAGTGATGCTGAGTTCTGCTGGGCTTGTGCACATTGCAATTGGTTCTGCTGAGCTTGCAAAAGTGCACCCCCGCCTTCAGTTTCTACTGTAGAGATTCTCTGGTTTGATATTGGTTCTGTTGGGCTTGCACTGCCACAGTGGCTCTGGCATCTGCACATTGTTGTGGGTTCTGTTGGGCTTGCAAAAGCCCCCCCCCTTGAGTATCCACAGTAGGGATTCTCTGGTTTGACATTGGTTCTGTTTGGCTTGTCACATTGGCTTGTAATTCTACTGGGATCACTGGGCTCTGCAAAGGTTCTGTTGGGCTTGTTGTGTTGGTTCTTCCATGGGAGACATTTGACTAGTGTTCGCTGCTTGCAGGCATAACTTTTGCCCTGGAAGCAGCTTGAAGGTGTTTTTCCCCTCCATCAGAAATAATGGAGGATGGCTGAGGGCACCCTGTTCAGGGGCCTATAGAATTGGACCCCTTGGTCTAATCTGCTTGATATTTGGGGATTTTTAAGGAGCAGGCACCAGAAGCTCCCCTGCAATTTTGATGCCTGTACCTTTAAAAACAACCCACCCCCAGCCACCTGTAATGTTTCTCCATAGAGAATAATGGACCCGGAAAATTCAGACACCTGAAAAAACCGAATCTGAATGCCATATCGGTATTGGGATTCAGGAATATCAGGAATACCATTTTTGGGGGGGGCAATGCACCTGAATCCAAAAAATACTGATTTTTTTTCACAACCCTTGTGCCATCTCTGGGGTGTTGAGAAGGCGCCGCAAGACTACTCTGTCAGGGCTTTCAATTAGGGGTATGCATATCCATGTGCTGAAATTAAAAAAAAACGGAAAATAACTTTTCAGTATTTTTCGGGAGAGTTATCCGGCATTTAAAAAGGCAGTGTAAAGGGAGATGAATACGCAGGTCTCAAAAAACGCCACTTTTTAAGCATTATTCGGGCTGTTTTGGCCCCTCTGCCATTTCTCTGGTGCCAGCCTTCTCTGGGGTCCAGAGAAAGCTGGCAGCATTGATCTTAATTAACTCCATCCCGCCCGGCTTCCCAGGACTTCGGGGTAGCAAGGATCCATGCTGCAAGCCTTCTCCAGACTCTGAATAAGGCCATCAGCAGGGAATCTTAAGAGAAATCCCTGCCGAACCACTTTTCAGGTTTGGGTATTTTTGGGTTCAGGTTTATTAACCTGAACCTGAAAAATACTGGTAATGTTTTGTTTGTTTTTTGCACAGCCCTAATTTCAATGGAATGTAGGCTACGTGTGTTTTAGGGAGGGGAGGGAGTTATGTGGGGTTTTATTGTAATCTGTATGTTTTAAATTTGAATATGTAAATTGCCTTGACCTATGAGGAAAATGAAGTATAAATGTTTTTTCCTAAAAATGATAGATACGGTTGTATTTTGATCAGTCTTTTGCACGGTATAATATATCACCAGTAGGCCTTTAAACCTTGCTGAGAATCTTCCCCTTGTATCTGAATTTTTTTGTTCCTCTTCCACTGGAAGCCTTGTTCACAAGTTACTAGGAAGGCACATATGATCCGTGAACAATGTACACTTGATTTTTCTTTACTCATTCATTGAGTGATTCTCATGTTTCCTTCATGAGACAAACAAACAAGGTATGTACAGAAAAAAATGTGTGATTTAAACCTCACAGCTGTGGCTTCTGAGTTTAAAAAGCCTGTCGGAGAGGCAAACGCACTGCGAGGGACTCTTATCATCTTGACACCTGTACCATGGCAGGTACTACGGCGCAGCTTTTAGCTCAGGTAACATGAGAAAGCCCCAGCCTATGCTGGAGCTTGTCACTACGCCAGCCTTGCCCCACTTTCCAGAAGTGATATTGGTCTGGGAGGAGCTGCACAGTAGGTCCCTTCAACATGACCTGGGGCTGTTTTGCTCTAACAGGCATCATGTAAGAATACCTGAGGAGAGCATTAAAAGCTACACACACACCAATAGGCCATCTAGGTCTAATTGGCAATGGGACTTCAATGAAGATTTCTGGTTCTGCAGGCAGAGCTCTTTCCTAGCCCTGTTTCAAAAGAGATGTTGAGGATAGGCTTACTTAGTCACAAAGTTAAACTCAGTTGGTCACGGGCATTCCTCTGCATTACCTCTACAATGGGGAGACATCTGCTTGGCATGCAGAAGGTCTCAGGTTCAATCCCCAGCATCTCCAGTTAAAGGGACTAGGCAAGTAGGTGATGTGAAAGACCTCTGCCTGAGACCCTGGAGAGCCGCTGCCGGTCTGAGTAGACCAATATTGACTTTGATGGATCAAGAGTCTGATTCAGTATAAGGCAGCTTCATGTGTACCTGTAGCCATAGTGATCAGTAGGCTTCCCAATTTCTAACCCCCAGCTCTAATCTCCAATCCTCAATAAAGTAAGGAAAGGGAGAGAAAAATGGCCTCCATAGTGGTGCTCTAGGAATTTCACATCTATGGTCTTTACCTGGAAGTGACATCATATCTTCCCCAAACTCCACCCTCCCCAGGCCCCACCACCTCAAATGTCCCAGCATTTGTCTAGGCAGTGTTGGAACCCTAGTGGCATATTGACACATTGTGTTTCTGTTGTGCGTGTATTTTTAAGAGAGATTCCGTTCTGTTCTGCATTTCAGAAACGGTCAAAATTAACACAACAAATGAAAAGGAGAGGAGAAGAAAAGCAGATGGTAGTAATTTGTAGATGCAGACACTGGTGTCTGCTTATTACAAAATGTGACACTTTAACCATATCTCAAACCTTTCCCCTCTTTTCAATTAAGTTTTATAGGCCTTTCATTGAAAAAGTCACAGCTGAGTTGGAAAAAACCAATCAGATTCGGAATCGGGGGAGGCAGGGGGACACACAGCACCCATGGTTAAAAAAAAACAGTATATTTGCATCATTAAATTATCCCTTAATCGGTATTTTCATTTGCCTAGATGCTCCCGTTACTACAGAAGAATTGTTATCCTGGGGTAATACATCATTCCTTGGCAGGGACCATGCAATTTCCTTCAGTGGTAACTCAGATACTGTAGACAGCTCTATCGCTTTGTCAGTCGAATACATGCTCCAAAGCAAAATGAATCCATTTTGCAAATCTGTACAAAACTGCTCCTTGCAACCACCACCACCCCAAAAAAAATCTCCCAAGACTGCAAAAGAACAAGAATGCTGATTGCTCTTGGCAGCCAATGCAATATTTAATTTTCCTTATGTACAAATAAAGGGAGGAGGAAAACTGAAGATGAAATGGGGGAAAATCTTAAAATATACCTTTCTATACTATTACTATATTTTATATTTCTGAAAATAACCCCAATGTTTCCAACCCATGTTTTCTGTTATTTAACTTGTTTTCCACTAATTGTCATATACGCCATTTATGCAGGGTCGATTCTGCTCCTTGCTCAATGCTGATTTTTAAAAATCTGACCTTTAAAATGACTATTCACAGTCCCAATGCAAGAGAATCATAGAATCATAGAGTTGGAAGGGACCACCAGGGTCATCTAGTCCAACCGCCTGCACAATGCAGGAAATTCACAACCAGCTACCCCACACACCCCCACTGCCCAGACGATGGCCAAGATGCCCTCCCTCTCATGAGCTGCCCAAGTTCATAGAATCAGCTTACCACCTCCCAAGGAAGCCTGTTCCACTGAGGAACTACTCTGTTAGAAAATTCTTCCTAATGTCTAGATGGAAACTCTTCTGATTTAATTTTAACCAGTTGGTTCTGTCCAACCTTCTGGGGCAACAGAAAACAACTCAGCACCATCCTCTGTATGACAGCCCTTCAAGTACTTGAAGATGGCTATCATATCACCTCTCAGTCTTCTCCTCTTCAGGCTAAACGTAGTAATAGGGAATTCTATGGCATGAATTAACTTGATCTTTGTCACCAGCGACACATCCTTACACTTAAGAATCTTTTCTAACTCTTTCAGGGCTGCCCTTCCCAGTCTCGGAGGGATCAGTGGCTATATCTAAAGAAGATAATTTTGGGAACAGAAATTCCCCTTCATCATAACAATGCTGCTTCTCTTTCTGTCTCTCCTAGAATCTAACAACGGATCTGTCTTCACACAGAGATGCTCTCTGCCCACTTCTTTCAGCTGTGAACCCCTGATGGATGCTTGCACAGAGTCATTTCCTAACTGATGTGATATCTACAGTCATTAAGGAACATTATCATTCTTTTTCTCGTAGGCCCTGGTTCCCCCAGGCATGCCACTTAAGACCGAGTCCAGAGAACACAGAGCTTCACAGTAATCAGGTTCCAAACTCTTAACAATATTTAATGTACATCTGTATTTTAAAAATACTACAAACCCCTCTAGGAGCTTCCCCCCCCCCCAACGGTGGGGTAAAATATATATAAAATGAGAACACTACCAGAATGCTTGGTTTTTGGTTCAAAGCAAAATCTCATAATCTATCACCAAGGATTTTTGGATGATTCCAAAACTAATATCCAAAACTAATGGCCTAATAGCCAACAATAGGTTTTGTTTTGAAATCTAAATCATTGTCAGAATCCATGAAAAGTAGTAGAGAAAAAGACGTACCATCTTGTTAGGTTAAAAAAATATATAACCGAAGGAACAACACTTAATTGCTTTTGTTTCTGATGTCACCGGATTTTAGCATTTGATACTTTTATCCACTGTTGTGGCCCTTATACGCTATGCATCTGAAATTCTTTCATTTTCAAAATGTAGGGTTGCCAGGTCCCTCTTCGCCACCAGCGGGAGGTTTTTGGGGTGGAGCCTGAGGAGGGCGGGGTTTGGGGAGGGGAGGGATTTCAGTGCCATAGAGTCCAATAGCCAAAGCAGCCATTTTCTCCAAGTGAACTGATCTCTATCAGCTGGAGTTCAGCTGTAATAGCAAGAGGTCGCCAGCTAGTTCCTGAAGGTTGGCAACCCTATCAAAGTGCAACAGCCACAAGCAGTTTATGGTTCTCATGGCAATTTCCGATCACAATGATGCAAATAGGGTTGCCAACTCTGGAAAGGAAAATTCCTGGAGATATGGGGGTGAAGCCTAGTGAAGTCAGAGTGTGGGGAGAAGCAGGACCACAGTGGGGTACAATACCATAGAGTCCCCCACTCCAAAGTAGCCATTTTCTCCAAGGAGATTGATGTCCAAGGGAAAATTAGTTGCAATTCTGGGAGATCTCCAGATCCCACCTGGAGGTCAGCAATGATTTCATTTTCTATTACATCGGACAACACAATGGTGAAGGATCTATCCAGTCCCCTGCTTGAGTTTTACACTCATGCCAGACATTGTATGGAAGCAGAACAAGGGCAACCAAGAAGACCTTAATTAAATTATTTGTATACATTCACTGCTTCTCTTTCTTCCGTAAAGGGGACCAATCAAATTTCAATTCTCCAACTACTTAGGCTACAACTAATAATTTATTTTGCAAGGGGGGGGGAAACGTTATGCCGACTGACAGTATCAGTGTGGTCTGCACCATTTAAAGCTGTGAGGGTAAGGCAAAAGTCTATAAATCTAACGCCATCTAGCAGAAGTGGATACCCAGGGGGTTACCTGGGCACAGGTTGTTTGAAAGATGCAACGTAACCCATGCATCATTTTGGGCACATTAAACTGGCAATAAGAAAGAAGAACTTGACAACTGAGTGGCACAGCGCAGTTGTTGGGTTGATTCCACCCCTGCTGCTTTTTATGAACAAAAAGCAGCAGTCTTCCGTTCACAGAACAGCATCGCCTTTTACACAGTCAGGCATATTTATAATGCAATATTCATTTGTTTCCAGCAAAAAAGAAATTAGCATTTCCCCCCCACCCAGCATAACAGGGAAAGAAGAAAGTAAAACTCCATATATAAAAAAGGTCCTGCCGACCCTTTGTGTTTAACAACCTGTATTCTAAAGAGAGTTTTAGATCAGTACTCTAGATTTGGGGGGACATCTACCTGTCGTTCCAAAGCTATTACATTATTAACAGACTAAAGGTTTAGATACTAGTAAAAGGCTGGGGTTGATAAAAGAACACCCATGGGAATCGTCACAGCCTTTTCCTCCTGGCCTTTTAGTGATGCCACATATGAAAAGACGCCGCACAATACCGGTTACCAAAACCAAAACCATTGCCAGTGACTGAATTCAGAGGACACTGGAATTCCGTAACCAGAACCCCCCAAACCGTTTGTCTTAAAAGCAGATACAAGAAGGGTGATATATGCACCACCTGACCAACCTGTTGTGGCTCAGACCCCAGCAAGCGAGGAATCCTCGGAAAAAGAGTCAGGCCAGCAACCAACATTCCTTAAACCGCAGCTTGCTGAGAGCCCATTGCAACCTGATACACAACAGGGAGAGAGCAAGGTACAGCAAAAGGTATCTGATTCACAGACCAACCCTGCTGGGGATTCTAGAACGGTTAATGGGATGCCTGACTCTGTTGATCCTTTAGCTGTAACTCCTCAGTTTAGCAGCCCACCCAGCTCGCCTGAAGTAGTTCAGCAGTGCAGGCAGAGTTGCAGGGCAGAACTACACACTAAAAGGCGCAGCGCCAGATTAGAAGCTCAGAGGCATTGCTTGGAGATCTGTAAGTCCTCGGAGGATGAAGGACTAGGACAAGAAAGCCAGAATAAAAGGCTGGCTTCCACAAGCCAGACTTGCGGGTGCAGCTATGCAAAAGAGTAAGACACTTTTGCTGCTGATGCTTCTCTGCAACGACCCTTTGGGATCTCGGACCGGCCTGACTAGCCCTGACCCTGCTTTACTACTCGGCTTCTGTGTTCATCATCCGGCAGCCTCCCGGACAGCTGCTGTTCTGCTGTAGTGCCGTCTCTACTGCCTCCGATCAGACTTGCTGTAACCTGACCCAGGCAAGCACACAACCCACAAGAATGTAGAGCCTTTGTGCTTGCAAGGTTTAATGTTCTACCCTCAGCTGTGCTATTAGGGAGGTTTCAGGAAATCCCATACATAAATAGACGCTGCCCTTGCAGACTGAGATGTTTTCCTTTTCATGCTGGCATTCGAGACAAACTCCTTATCCCACTCTTAGTTAATTGGAATGGAGCTTCGGACAAGAGCGAGGTACAATGTTTTCTTTCTGGACAAAATTCTGCCACAATAGACAGTACAGCAAAATTTTTGCAACTGGCTATGAGGCTCCTAGAACTCAAATTCTGACTTTGTTTAGTCATAGGCCATTTATGTAGGGTCAGTTTTGATGCTCGCTCAAAACTCTTTTTTCAAATGCAACCTTTAAAATGCCTATTCATGGTCCCGACGCAAAAGGAGAAATTTCACCCCCACTCCACCCCCCTCGCCTGCTCCTTCCTTCCTTCCATTAGAAGCTGCCGTTTGCATAGCTAACGCGTGGCTGTATTTTTGCATGCTTCTTTCAGGGGATTCTTTGAGGAGAGGTAGGGTTGCCAGGTCCCTCTTCACCACCAGCGGGAGGTTTTTGGGGCAGAGCCTGAGGACGGTTGAGTTTGAGGAGGAGAGAGACTTCAATGCCATAGAGTCCAATTGCCAAAGCGGCCATTTTCCCCAGGTGAATTGATCTCTATCGGCTGGAGATCGGTTGTAATAGCAGGAGATCTCCAGCTAGTACCTGGAAGTTGAGGAGAAAATAGACACCACTGTACTAGTATCAAAGGATAAGAAATTCAGTACAGGAGCGAAGAATACTTATAAGTGCAAACAAATATTTATATGCTACAGTGTCTAATACAATACGCACTTCATAAATATACAAAAAGAACCATTCATACAGTTGTAACACACATACACAAAATCATCTCTAGGATGGTGGTGAATGGAAAAAGTTCAATAAAAGGTGCAGTTTCTCTCAAGATATGCTCAACAGTCTTCTGTATTCATTCCATGCAGGTAAGCAGGTAAGTAGAGGTAATAAATATTAATTCAGGAGGAATAACTTCATGGAGGATACGGCCGTTTCAAATTCTTGACAATTTGAATTCTTCATCAGTCCTTCAAGCATTTTCCTCTTATATTGAACATCTTGATAATAAATTACAAAGTGCTGGATATAGTTCAATTCCCACGAATGGTAACATTCACAAGTGTAGCCATGGAAGTTGGCAACCCTGAGGAGGGGGTGACACAAACACAAAAGGTCGCATTAAAGGGGCTCTTAAGAAATGCGAAGCAGGTATGCGCCGGCTTCGCAGTCACTTCCTGAATGACGGTTCAGTATGAAAAACTCAAAAAAATATGCGGGGCACTTCAGCCTGAAACGCGCTGCTAATGATCAAGCCTAAATGGCCATAGTTTTGCACTCTATAGTCTTTGTGCTTGTTGCGAACATATGCCAATAAAGGTGTTGTTGTTTCATATGGATTAGGCCATTACTCTGAGAGTACAGAATTTCCCAAGGACTCTTCCTGTGACAGAAAATTGCCTCCCTTGGACTACTTTAAGCCTCGATGAGGGGGGGAAGGTTTATAAGCAGCTGGGAGGCAGGATTTTTGATGGTGGAAATGGTACACCATGGTGGGAGAACTGGCAACCCTAGCTCACATACTTGTACGGCCACCTCTCCCTGCATGATCCTGAGCAGCAGCTTCATTATTCCCAGCAAGGTCTACTGTCAGTAGGGTTGCCAGGTCCCTCTTCGCAACAGGCGGGAGATTTTGGGGGCGGACCCTAAAGAGGGCAGGGTTTGTGGAAGGGAGGGACTTTGATGCCATAGAGTCCAATTGCCAAAGCGGCCATTTTCTCCAGGTGAACTGATCTCTATCGGTTGTAATAGCAGGAGATCTTCAGTTAGTACCTGGAGGTTGGCAACCCTAGTAATGCATGGAGTAGTTATGCAATTATGGTACCAATTATGGGTACCGTGGCGCAGAGTGGTAAGCTGCAGTACTGCAGTCCAAGCTCTGCTCACAACCTGAGTTCAATACCGACAGAAGTCGGTTTCAGGTAGCCGGCTCAAGGTTGACTCAGCCTTCCATCCTTCCGAGGTTGGGAAAATGAGTACCCAGCCACCCCGTAAACAAAGTCTGCCTAGTAAACGTCGGGATGTGACGTCACCCCATGGGTCAGGAATGACCTGGTGCTTGCACAGGGGACCTTTAAAGACCTTTACCTTTTTTAAAGGTGGAAAAGAACTCAATTATACTATGGAATATATTTATTATAAAGCACTCATGCAGATATTAAAAACAAGCCTATATGGCAACAAATACAAGGTTAATAGTCTAAAACCACATGCCAAATGCTTTTCAACCCTCAGTCCTTCATCAGTGGTCTAGAAAAACATCTTATGGACACGTACGCATTAATCAACAGATAAAACAATTTTTTTACACCCCAGGTATGTATTTAAGGATATATTCCAAATGAGCTCTGTGCCTACAGTGTCAGATTGTGATTAAAATATGTTTTAAATTGTAAAGGAGCATAAACATGGAATGCAGTCTGAATATTTCATTCTGGGCTGGGCTGACCTTACATACAAGATGTGCATAACAGTGTCAACCAAATAGACAGTCCCCCCCCATTTTGTCCAATAGTTATGCAACTAACAATGTTGCTTTGATAAAAATGAAATTATTTTAAGTAAAAGGAAAGGTTCGAATCGCACATTTTTTAAAAAGTTAATGTAGAATTAAATTGGTATTAAACCAGCCAATCATCGGTAGTAATACGGATAATCAGTTTATCACTCACTTCACATAGAAACAATTTTATCCATGCAAAGCAATTTTGGAACGTTAGTAAACCTTAGAAAATTATTGCCTTCTGCTAGAAGGTCAGAAGGTAACATCTGTATAGCTCAAAATACCTCGTAGGAGTCTTGACATTTGTAGGATAAAGGAAATGTTGAGGTACTGTGAAAAGCACTCATTTAAATATCATTATTTCTTTGACTTCACAACCTATCTTCTCTCCAAGGGGGGAAAAACTGTTACCTGAAGCCAGGTTTAAAATAATAATACAAGCTAGAATTAAATATATATATATTGAGGGTAATTCTGACATTTCCTGGTCAGGCAAGCATTAGAAATTGTTATTTTTTCCTAATTGTGTGGCTAATTTTGTTTTCCTTCTCACTCTCCTCAAGTGATTAATTCTAAAGAGCTTCGGACAATACTGAAAAAGTGTTGACAGTCAACAACTTCTACATTCAGCAGCTGGGCTGATGGCTTTCCTTGTAACCTTTGAAAGGGATGAGACATGCGCAAATAAGGGCACAATCATGATGTCAGTCTGGAAACCACTAGGCTAGCAGGTAAGCCAGAAGCTGGCAGAATGCGGCAACATGCCAGTTTAGCACCCTGCTGATTGGCAGAAGCCCAGGTCCAGGAGCCAAACCTTGGGGTATGTCCAAGTAGGGTTGCCAACCTCCAGGTGCTAGCTGGAGATCTCCTGCTATTACAACTGATCTCCAGCTGAAAAAGATCAGTTCACCTGGAGAAAATGGTCGCTTTGGCAATTGGATTCTATGGCATTGAAGTCCCTCCCCAAACCACTCCCTCCTCAGGCCCAAATGTCACTTGGTCGGGCCGAGCCACGCATTGCCAGCCCAGATTGAGAGTGGAGGGGGTAGCTGCCTCAGCTGGCTTGTGGGCCGGATAAGAGTTCTCGAGGGGCCGGGGCCAGCCCTCGGGCCTTCTGTTTGACACCCCTGCTCTAACCACTATGCCATGCTAGAGTTGGAACTGCATCTCTTTGGTATAATTAGAGACATTTGAGTGGGTTTTGAGTGTGTGTGTAATTGATTTTGTTGACAGCTGAAAGCTGCCTTGAAGGACTTTTTTTTTAATGGAAAGGCGTGGTTTACCTATTTTAGATAATAAAGTAAGTTCTCTCTTTGCCATGACCTGGGTGGCCCAGGCTAACCCAGTCTCATAAGAGCTCAGAAGCTAAGCAGGGTCAGCCCCGGTTAGTAATTGGATGGGAGACCACCAAGGAAGTCCAGGGTCGCTATGCAGAGAAGGGCAGTGGAAAACCACCTCTGTAAGTTTGTTGCCTTGAAAACCCTACAAGGTTGCCATAAGTCAGCTGTGACTTGACGGCACTTTACACACACACATACAAGAAGTCCCTTCAATCCACCCCCCAATAATGAAAAAGGGTTTTACAAAATTCCACACACAAAAACCACAGCTTACTAATAAAAACTACATTTTCTTGGCTATTATTGGTCATCTTAATTGCTAAAGTAAAAAAAAAGGTAAATGTCCCCTGTGCAAGCACTGGGTCATTCCTGACCCATGGGGTGACGTCACATCCCGACGTTTACTAGGCAGACTTTGTTTACGGGGTGGTTTGCCAGTGCCTTCCCCAGTCATCTTCCCTTTACCCCCAGCAAGCTGGATACTCATTTTCCCGACCTCGGAAGGATGGAAGGCTGAGTCAACCTTGAGCCGGCTACCTGAAACCGACTTCCGTCAGGATCGAACTCAGGTTGTGAGCAGAGCTTGGACTGCAGTACTGCAGTTCACCACTCTGTGCCACGGGGCTCCTCAATTGCTAAAGGCTTTGTTTAATGTTTAATATAATATTTGTTGTCAAAACAATAGACTGTCCACAAGCACTCCCTGCAAAAAGACAGATGAAAGTCATCTATAGGACACTGAGTAAATTTTACAAGTGTCAGGCCCTCCTACAGATGTCAATATTAATATTAAAAATCTTGATGCAATACACGCTGGGAACCAAAACGATCCTTCGGTATCCTTGTAATGTGTGACACTTCATTATTATTCTGCATTCCCAGCGGGAAGCATCTTCGTGGGTTCTGATTTGCCTGCAACTTTCTACACAGTCACTACAATCACTGCTGTTTTTCCTCTCGAAAATCATCCCTGAGAATTTCTAGCGTGTCAAGCCTCATCCTGAGTTATGCGTGCGACATGTTGTGATAATTAATATTTCTTTTAATAACCAATGACTTTTGTACCAGTCAGTTTTGCAGATAACTATGTCATGCAGACAGAAATGGGCATCATTTATTTTTGTCGAACTGATAGCACTAGCCGCTACCTTATACCGAATCAGAGCTTTGATCTATCAAGGTCAATACTGCATAGTCCCTCCCCTCCCCAAACCCCACCCTTCTCAGGCTCCACCCCAAAAACCTCCTGCCAGTGCCGAAGAGGGACCTGGCAACCCTGTGTGTGTGTGTTAAGTGCCGTCAAGTTGCTTCTGACTCATGGCGACCCTTCAAATCATGTCCTCCAAAACGTCCTCTCCTTAACAACCTTGCTCAGGTCTTGCAAATTGAGGGCTGTGGCTTCCTTTATAGTCAATCCATCTCTTGTTGGGTCTTCCTCTTTTCCTGCTGCCCTCAACGTTTCCTAGCGTTATTGTCTTTTCCAGTGACTCTTGTCTTCTCATAATGTGACCAAAATACGATGGCCTCAGTTGCAAGTATATTCCTGTTTCTAAAACTGGGTTTCTGCAAAATTAAAACATGGAGTCAACTTTTACAGTGGTGCTGAGTACACAGAGGGCCTTGAAAGAGGGGTGTTTGCACAAAAAGACATGAACGACTGGTATGGAGCAAAAATAGAAGGGAATAGTTCTAGGTATTTGTTATTCTTATTACTGGGCACATTGCATCCTGCTCAGCATGGCATAACTGGGGTTGTTTTATTTCATCTTCACAACGATCCTGTGAAGTAGGTTCAGTTGAGAAATAGTGATTTCCCCAATGGAATCTGAAACTGGGTCCCCCTCCCCGGCCTAACATTGAGCACTACATTACCCTGGCTATATCTTGGCTCCAGATGGAAATGTGCAGGCCTACTGTAATAACTTGTTTTAAGAAAACAAGCTTGATTAAAACAACAGTAAAGTTTTGTGGCACCTGAACAACAAGCAGATTCACTATGGCATAAACTGTTATGGGCCATAGTTAAGGCCGCCAATTCCTTGGTTGGGGGTGAGGAATCCCTTGCCCCCAGATCCCATTGCCTCCCATCACTTGGATCAGAAGTGGGAGAATTCTTTTTTTTAATGCAGCCTTGTGTACTTACTGGAAGTTCTTACCTGAAATGACAAAGGGTAGCTCTAGGAACCGCCAGAAACTCTATGGCTTTACCACAAAGTTTCCTACCATTCCTAGAGCTACCCTTTGTCACTTCCAGTAAGAACATGAGGCTATGTTGTTTTTATTTTAATTCCTGTGATTCAGCACCCGTACACACACAACCTTCCCGCAGGCACTGCCTGGCAACCCTAACTACAGCCCCCCTCGTCCATTGCATTTTTAGTTGCTTATGTTGCAATGAACAGGGCCGCTCCTCTGGAATATGTCCCTATTTTAAAAATCCATTTTATGTCACCCCAGTAACTACACACTGAATAAGTGGTAAAGTGACAAGAGAGAATAGCAATAAGCAGTAACAAAACAGTACAACATCTGCTGGTCGGAGGAGCCACATACCTCAAGATTATAAAACGACTCCCTGATTAATGAGAGTTCAACACAAGTCAGATTCCCATTTTTGAGACAGTAGTCAACAATCATTCAACACATGTTGCAACCGAACAGTTTAAAGACTCCTGAATTTACCTTCTCCCACCCTCTTGTTTGCAGTGGATTTCCAGTTAGGGCATTGACTAATATTGGCGGCGGATGCTGCATGTCTCCAGACCTTGCCTTGCCATCTCCTGAACAATCATTTTCAAGGGGTTTTCATCCAAGATGTGATGAGTAAAAAATAAATGTCGCAATTCGTCGTATGAATAGTGTCCAAGAAGATGCTATAGTTGCTCAGAGTCATCCCCACGGCTCTGTTAATTTCTAGACTGCTTCTTCAGAGAGTGATACATTTACTGATCATACCAGGCAATCTGAAACATTCTGTCTCATATACTTTCCAGCTATCTTTTAAGGAAACCTTTAGTGTGCAAGACATAAAGCTCAAACACACCCTAGGACTAGGGCTGTGCATTTTTTTCCACTAAAATTCAGGTTCGGGTTTATTGGTCCCGATTTATTTTTTTAATATTATTTTTTTTGCAAAATCGAAATAAGCTGAATATCTATACCGGTAAATCAGTATTTGGGCTTTTTCCCCCGTTTTCCTGAAAAAAAAATCGGTTCCATTATATTTTATGGAGTTGTTTTGTTGTTGTTTTTGAGGCTCGTGGGCGGCATATTTCGAGGTGGCTCAAAAAATTTGCAGGGTGGCTGCAATTTTATGGGGCCCCGAAGGGGTCGTACCCCATTCTCCCTACAAAATCATTGTAAAGTTGGGATTTGTCAGGTTATCTGGCTTCTATCTAGGGACCAAGTCCTTGAGGCTTATGTGACCTACCTTAGCTTGCAAAATGGAGTGTTAGTCAGCTAAGATCCTTACAACCTTAGCCTTTTCCATGACTAAACAGTAAAAGGACATTATTTCCTTCCAGCATGGTGTAGTGGTTAAGAGCGGTGGTTTGGAGTGGTGGACTCTAACTGGGAGAACCGGGTTTGATTCCCCACTCCTCCACATCAGCGGCAGACTCTAACATGATGAACTGGGTTGGTTTCCTCACTCCTACACATGAAGCCAGCTGGGTGACCTTGGGCTAGTCATAATTCTCTTAGAGCTCTCTCAGCCCCACCTACCTCACCGGGTGTCTGTTGTGGGGAGGGGAAGGGGATTGTAAGCTGGTTTGATTCTTCCTTAAATGGTACAGAAAGTTGGCATATAAAAACCAACTCTTCTTCTTCTTTACAGGTAAGGTTGCCAGGTCTGGGTTGGGAAATTCCTGGAGATTTGGGGATGGAGCTTGGAGAAGGCAGGGTTTTTGGAGGGGAGCAACTTCATTGTGGTATAATGCCATATAGTCTACCCTCCAAAGCAGCCATTTTCACCAGGGGAACTGATCTCTGTCATCTGGAAAAAACTTGTAATTCTGGGAGACCTCCAGGTCCCACCAGGAGGTTAGCAACACTATTTACATGCCACGGGTTTGGTTCAAGGTGAATTTTGCAACTGAACGTTTTGAAGACTCCTGGCATAAATCATGTTGCTTTTCTAAATAATTTGTTACAGTAATTTATGTGGCCTGATGAGCTAACTTCCCACCTTCTGAGCTAACTTCAATATGCTGAGCGGTGGTTTGGAGTGGTGGACTCTAATCTGGAGAACCGGGTTCGATTCCCCACTCCTCCACATGAGCGGTGGATGCTAATCTGGTGAACCGGGTTGGTTTCCCCACTTCTACACATGAAGCCAGCTGGGTGACCTTGGGCTAGTTACAGTTCTTTTAGAGATCTCTCAGTCCCACCTACCTCACAGGGTGTCTGTTGTGGGGAGGGAAAGGGAAGGTGATTGTAAGCTAGTTTGATTCTTCCTTACGTGGTAGAGGAAGTCGGCATATAAAAACAAACTTCTTCTTCATCATCATCTTCTTCATCATCTTCTTCACTGTTCCTTTAAAATCAACCCGTTTCGGGAGGAACATTTCCAACCTTTGTTTCAAAACCAGAAAGGATGGGTGCTGTTTTCAAATGAGATGGTATGCTAAATGGAAAGGGGGGAAGGATGAAGTCAACCTCACTTATACCCCAAGGAGGGAGGCTGATTCTTCCAGAGAGGCTATGCAGGTGTTTGCCTGAAGCAGCTACACAATAAGGGCAGCAAATGTTAAGTGACTCTTTATACTCTAAGTGGATTGCAAGGGTCAAATGTATTCCAACTTGCCTCCAGCAGGAAAATAAGCCTTAGCTAATGAGAATTATATATATAGTAAAGATGGGAAATTCAGCATTCTCTGCACGTTCCAAATCCTGCCATCGCACCTTTATATCTTGCAAGCCCTAAATGTATTTGCCATTACCGCAATATCACCCTGCTGTCAATTTATTTGGGCACTTATGACATTTCTATCCCTCCTTTCCTCCAAGGCATTCAGAGAAGTAGACTTGGCTCTAACCTCCTCCGTTTTATCTTAAAATAAACCCTCTGCCATAGGAGGGGCTAAGAGTGATGGAACCCATAGAATTCCGTGAAGACAACAATCTGTTCATTGCAAACACGTTTCAGGTAACCAAACAGACAATTGTGTACATGGACATCACCAGATAGCCAGGACAGAAAGCAAATAGATTACATAATTGGAAGCAAAAGATGGAGAAGCTATATTCTCTCTGCTAAAACAAGACCAGGAGCTGACTGTGGTACAGACTATGAATTGTTAATATCAAAAATTAGAATAAAGTTGAAGAAAAACACCAGAACATAGTGCCAAAACACAATCTAAGCAACATTCCTGAAGAGTGTAAAGACCATGTAAAGAACAGGTGTGCATTACTAAGTTCAAGTGAATGTAAAGCAGAAGAACTATGGATTGGAACTAGATATATTATAAAGGAAGAATGTGCAAAGACTATTCCTATAGACACAAGAAATGAAAAGCCGGCTTAATGGATGACTGAGAAACTCTAAAAATTGCTAAAGATAGACAAGAAGCAAAAGTAAAAGGTAACAGAAACAGAATGAAAAGTCTAAATGCAGCATTCTAGCAACTCGCATGTAGAGACAAAGAGAACTATTATAATAACCAGTGTAAAGAAATAGAAGAGCACAACAAAAAAGGAAGAACAAGAGATTTGTTCCACAAGACCCAAGAAATTAAAGGGAAATTTAAAGCATGGTTAGACATGCTGAAAGATCAACATGGAAATACATAAATTGAAGAGGACAAAATAAAGAAAAGGTGGGAACAATACACTGAAGAATTATACAGAAGAGATGAAAGGATGACAGACTCCTTCAAAGAAGAATCTTTTGAAGAACAACATACAGTTTTGGAAAGTGAAGTGAAAGCTGCACTGAGAGTAATTGGGAGGGACTTCAATGCCATAGAGTCCAATCGCCGAAGTGGCCATTTTCTCCAGGTGAACTGATCTCCATCGGCTGGAGATCAGTTGTGATAGCAGGAGATCTCCAGCTAGTACCTGGAGGCTGGCATCCCTAACCCAAGTCCTAGCCCACTACTAGACAATGCTGGTACAACCATCTGTACTCTGAAATATGTGGGGTTGGGAGGCTGACTATCTTCTGCCTCCACCAATATCCCTAAATAGCACCTTTGGATAAACTGAAGTTCTACCACTGCACAGAAAAAGTTAGTTAGAGTTCCCATGCAACCAGTGGGACACTGGGTGGGGGCTGAGACATGGGGAGCACCATTAGCAACAGCAAGATGTCATTTCTGGGGGAAACCTTTCTTAGGAAATGGCAGAAACTCCATGGTCAAACCATAGAGTTTCTAGTGATTTCTAGAGAGAACTGATGTCACTTCTGGGTTTCCCCCAGAAGTGATGTCGCGCCATGTTTTTGTACTTTTTTTCTCCTGCCACTCCTCTGTCCCCAGTGAGGGATTGGCAGCCCTACAGTTAATATAGCCATGTTCAATTTCAATAACCATTTGGAAACATAAGCCCACATCCTCCTGCAGAATTAAACATACTAAGTAAAAGAGGACAACGTTCCTCCTGCCCCAATTTGTATTACTCTCAATTTTCTTAGCCTAGCATGACCGGACTCTGTCAAAATTCCCCGGGCTGACATATACTTGGTGCAGTTGAATAATGCACAGCACATCAAAGTCATCTTCAGTGAGAACACTGAACATTCTCATCTGTGCCGATTTGCATTACCTTTGCCTGTAATAGGGCAATTCTCCTTTAACCTAGAATACACAGACTTTAGATTATCTCATGTATCATCCAGACATTTTAATATGGATCTTGATTTTCCATGCTGCACAATATCGGCTAAAGTTTCCATCAAGCTCCTCTTGGAACAACGTAATGCCAATCATTAAACACACTACATTTTCCACCCAGGCTCCTGCATTTGACATTCTGTAATGACAAAAAAAATATTTATTCATAAACATAAAGCTGCCTGAAACTCTATTTCTCCTCCTGCCACAATAGACTCCACTTATTACTGACATCCATTTTGTGTTGTTTTAAATTAACTGCTGCCAGGCTAATACATCATCTCCTCTTAAATATTTCGAAAAGTGGTCAGGCAAAGAGTGAAGCTCGGCCGCAGCCGATGCAAGAAACCCCAGTCTCATATACAATTTGAAGTAAGCCCCATTGAACTCAATGAGAGTTGATACTGATCAGCCACGGCCTCATTAGGGTTGACAGGTCCCTCTTTGCCACTGGCGGGAGGTTTTTGGGGCAGAGCCTGAGGAGGGCAGGGTTTGGGGAGGGGAGGGACTTCAATGCCATAGAGTCCAATTGCCAAAGCGGCCATTTTCTCCAGGTGAACTGATCTCTATCGGCTGGAGATCAGTTGTAATAGCGGGAGATCTCCTGCTAGTACCTGGAGATTGGCAACCCTAGGCCTCATCCACCACATTTGCATAGAAAAGGCAGCCAAGAGTATGGGGGGAGCAGCTATCTGATAGGGACCTAGAAATACACATTTTTAATTTCTCCTTGACTTTCTGTGAAGATATTGAGGATGTACTGGCTTTTATTGAAGGAGGACTCCTGAACTGTTCGTTTTTTTAATACCTTTTGTGCGTTACACACAATTTTTATGCCATTTAATAACACCGTTGCTACACAACAGATGCAAAAGTTGGCATCCATTTTTATAGTAAGGATTCTGTTAAGGGTTGCCAACTCTTGAGTTGGGAAATTCCTGGAGATTTTGGTGTTTAATCAGTGTTAGAGGATGCTGAGAATATTTTGAGGGCCAGCACGGTGTAGCAGTTAAGGCATCGGACTAGGATCTGGGAAACCCAGGTTCGAATCCCCACTCTGCCAAGGAAACTTGCTGGGTGACCTTGGGCCGGTCACACACTCTCAGACTCAACTGTGGCAAGTGTTTGGATGGGAGACTTTCAAGGAATACCAGGGGTGTGACGCATATCCAATAATCTAGGAAGGATGGAGGGATCTATATATATTTCTCCTGAAATTAGAAAACAGTACTAAACATATGGCTCCTAACAATTCACCTTCCTTAAAATGCAATGAATATTAATGAAAATATTCTGCTAGCTATCCTGGTCTGTTGGGGGGGGGGGTGTCTAAAAGCAACAAAAATTAGATTGAATTAGGTTAGCCCCTACAGCTTTTGGGTTGTGCCTACCAGGACAAAGGGCTACCAGGACAAAGCAGCAGGCTACAGCTATTCTACATCTGCAGATAAATTCCTCAGCAGCCCTCTGGATCTGACTCTTCTATAGCGATTGAAGGTCACAGCAGTCTCTCCTCTCAGTCCCATCAGCAGTTAGTAGAAATTCCACACGGGAGGCAAGCGCAATCGGCTTAACTTTTAACACACCACCTCAAATTAATTAAAAACACTACCCCTCTGCTGTTTTTCTGTACTTCTATTCTGTTTCATAGGTGTGATCTAATTAGCAACAGAAGCAGATCCAAATTGCAGTTAGGATGTATATTGCCCCCCCCCCCTTTTGGATGCACACCTTAACGTGGTGGGGGTGTTTGGTGTATGTCAGGGAAGCGGAGAGCAATACCCTAAGGGGTCTAGACTCTATCAGGAGACTAAACACCTGGCAGAGTCACTTAAGATGGAATGGTCTCAGCTGAGACACCAGACGAAGATGCATCCACCCCCTTTGATTCATAGGGTCGCCATGATTCATAGGGTCGCCATGAGTCGGAAGCGACTTGACGGCACTCAACACACACACATGTATATTGTCAAAGGTAGAACAATCATTGCCTCTTGGGCGGGACCTAATTTAGGCTGCAATCCTATTAAGACTTCCCTGGGTGCAAAACCTATTGAACACAGGGAGGCTTACTTCAGAGTCACCATGCATAGGATACACTGCAAGTCAGGGTGGTACCTCCCTAATTCCATGTTAGGACTACTATAAACTAGAATATCTCCAATGTATCCTGTAATATTTCTCTCCCCCGCTCCTTTTGGGGGGCTTAACATATAGCTGGTGAAGTAGGGTTGCTAACCTCCAGGTACTAGCTGGAGTTCTCCTGCTATTACAACTGATCTCCAGCCAAAAGAGATCAGTACACCTGGAGAAGATGGCCACTTTGGCAATTGGACTCTATGGCATTGAAGTCCCTCCCCAAACCCCGCCCTCCTCAGGCTCCGCCCTAAAAATCTCCCGCTGGTGGCAAAGAGGGACCTGGCAACCCTATTGGTGAAGCCAAAATCATCCTCAGAGTGATTTGTTTCCATTTTTCCCAATTAGTGTTGGAAGCAAGTTTGCCTTCTGGGTAGATTATATCCAGGCGTTCACATAAAGATCCTGGTTGGAAAAATTATGAAAGATCACTGGACAGAGAATACAGTAATGCTTCCTTTAGTACTCCTGAAAAGAGTGTCATAGGGGCTGTGGCTCAGTAGCATAGTTAAATTGTGGAACTCCCTGCCCCAGGATGTGGTGCTGGCTGCCAACTTGGAAGGCTTTAAGAGGAGAATGGACATGTTTGTGGAGGAGAGGGGTATTCATGGCTACTAGTCAAAAATGAATATTAGTCATAATGCATACCCTGTAGAGGAAGTTTGGTTATAGCTTCACTCTGTTAGTAGGTTTGCCAGGTCCCTCCTCGCCACCGGTGGGAGGTTTTTGGGGTTGAGCCTGAGGAGGGCAGGGTTTGGGGAGGGACTTCAATGCCATAGAGTCCAATTGCCGAGACAGCCATTTTCTTCAGGTGAATTGATCTCTGAACTGATCGGCTGGAGATCAGTTGTAATAGCAGGAGACCTCAAGCTACTACCTGGAGATTGGCGACCCTACCTGTTAGGAACTATGTGTGGGTATGTAATGGTAGCTATCACATCACTTATGTTTTCCTGCTAAGTTTCCAAGCTAACCGAGAGTTTGAGAGCTACCGAGATGTAGTGGTTAAGAGCAGCAGACTCTAATCTGGAGAACTGGATTTGATTCCACGCTCCTCCACAAGCCAGCTGGGGGACGTTGGGGCAGTCACAGTTCGCTCAGAACTCTCTCAGCCCCACCTCCCTCAGAAGGTGCCTGTTGTGGGGGGCGGGAAGGGATGGTGATTGTAAGCCGCTTTGAGACTCCTTATGGTAGAGAAAAGCGGGATATAAAAACCAACTCTTCACTTTTCAGCTATCAGTGAACTCTGCTTGCTCAAAGTTACTTTAATCTTGGACAGTTAATTGAAACAGTTGAATTAATTGCTTTTTATTAGCACTGATAAGAGTTGAGATTGGCCTTTTTATCTTACTGTATTAAATGTAACTCATTTGCACTTAGTGATTGGATCATTTGCACTTCTGTTGATTATCTCATATTTAGTTATGAACCAATCGCTTAATAATAATCACATGATTATGACAGAAAAGAATTAGAAAACGATAAGATCAATATTTTATTATAAATATGCACCTCCAATAATATATTCCAATAATCTTCTCAAGAATAGATGGTCTTCATATAATTATCAGCGAACCTATGTTCTGGTATCACCAGGAAAAGTCCTCATAGACCTGAATGAGGAGATCTCCAGCTAGTACCCACTCGAAGGTCACAGAGAGCACAAACTTAAAACACCTAAATGGTTTTTGTTTTTTTGTGTGTTTTTTTGGTAAGTGCTTTTGGAGTCCGTGAAGCTGATATACCTGCAATATTATGGCATACCATCAGCTATCCAGGGGGAAGTGATTTGCTTATTTTCACACTATGAGTCATTTGCAGATTTAATTCATTTACCTATATTCCTCTCTCAAGCAATGTTGCGAAGTATAAGGCTGTAGGGTAGAATTTAAAACTGTGTTGGGACAACGGGCAGTGGCAATTAATCAGTGTTTTAATTACTAAAATGGGAGATTCTGAAATTGCACCTGCCGGCAAATCACTCCCTCCAGTATAGAAATTCATCCCCTAAACTAATTCTAGATGTTGGCATTCAGAGCATGGATGATTCTTGGCTCAGATTTATTCAGAGCCTTCCAAGCACCTTCTTTTTTTCTGTAGATGTGGTGGGGCAAAAGACTTCCTACATGCAATGTCCCCTCAGCCTTTTGGTCTTCTGTAATAAATTACTTTCTTCCCCCACCCCTGTAGTGAGAGGTTCAGATATTTAAATGTCCCCTAAACTAAATATGTGAGTTGTATGAGGCGCCATGTTGTTTCCAGTTAAAAAAAAACAGAAGTGATATAGGTAGCGCTAGGAATCACTGCAAACTCTGTGGTAAAGCCATTGCGTTTCCAGCAAATCCTAGAGCTACCTGTGTCACTTTCAGTTTTTTACTGAAAGTGATGTGACAGCACATCCGATGTGCCCCCATGTATCCTCACCCATGGGCCTCCTGCCAGTTGCCAGACATTGCCTGGCAATCCTAGGGGACGCTGAAAAGTAGGGTTGCCAGGTCCCTCTTCACCACTGGCGGGAGGTTTTTGGGGCAGAGCCTCATAAGGGCAGGGTTTGAGGAGGGGAGAGACTTCAATGCCGTAGAGTCTAATTGCCAATGCAGCCATTTTCTCCAGGTCAACTGATGTCTATCAGCTCGCGATCAGTTGTAATAGCAGGAGATCTCCAGCTAGGACCTGGAGGTTGGCAACCCTATTGAGAAGGGAAACTTGATAGCAGGTATTCATTAGTGAGTTAAATTAATTCTGTACATGCTGAGAGGCACACATCCTTTCACACAGCAGCCCGTAGGAAAGTAACTTGCAATTAATGATTAAAAACAGATACCAGGCTGCGTGAAACTGAACATTCATTTCTCTGCTTCTGCCTCTCATCCAAGGGCCTCCATCTACTCCTGAGACAAATTTCTCACTGCAAACATAGCAGCCAACTCAAAAACGGTTTAAATATTAGTCATATTATCTGCAGAGTGTTCTCACTTTGTCATGCTGCTACTGAAAAGAAGAGAAAGAAACGAGACAGACACAAAGCGTGCAGAGAGAAGAGCTTAAGGAAGAGAGCCAATGAAGACTGAACTCAACATCTTGCAGTTTCTCGGGAAGCCTGGAGGGAAACTGCTTGGACATTTCTCCTTATAGTTCCAAAAAGAAAAGGACTAGATATCTATATTTTTAATGAAAGGAATTCAGAGAGGGGATGTGGAATATTTGGGGGAGCATTGCCCCCACATGCCCCCAAGGTAGATATGGGCCTATCTACTATACATCTTTGGATGCCTTCCTTATTAGATTCCAACCCAAGAGTTTACTGGTCAGCAAAATGAGATGTTCCACTTCAGGTGGCCAGTTTGGGAACTGTCAGTTGTTGCATTTATCATTATATTGTTGTCGGGGTGAGAGGTGGGGGCATTTCTGCCTCAGGCATTCAAATTATATCTCTAGACCTTTCCCAGATATCTCTGTCCCTAGTAGAAACTTTTCCTGAAGAGCCCAGAATAGGCATCTGTGGCAGTGGTTCCTATCTTGTATTATATGTAATAATTCCCTCAGTCCTGACCCCCTGACTAGGAACATGTACGTGTTCTAGCTTTCCCTGCTATATTTATGAACAGCCTTGTGATTTATGGTTTTATTGTGAGGCTGCTGTGTTTTCACAGCTGTAGCTTGTTGAATTGTTTTTTAATATATATTTTTATTTTTGAAAAAAATAATTTGAAAAAAAGGGGAGGGGAAAATTAGGATTTTTTAAAAAAAGAATGATATACAATACATTCAAAATTACTTCTTCTTTTCTTTCCCTTCCTCGGCACCCAGAATATGTTGTGGCAAACTCACTAATACATTAAAAACTGCCTATTAAAATAATATCGGATGTTTTCAACGTTTCTTGTCCTATCTTCTTTTTTTCTCCTTAGCTTCATTACTTCTCAATGCACACACTCAGTTAAAACCCAAATTAGGTTGTAATAAACATAATAACACAGTGAGACATACCTATGAATGTAAAATTGCAAGTGGGTATATACACTTTGATTGAAGACTATACAATATGATTTAAGACTATAAGCTCTAATATCATTTTAAGATAAACATAATGAAATCAATAATATTGATCGAACGGCTTTAATCTGTCTTGGAATAAATCCAAGGGTTTCGTGTTTACTTGATGTGTAAGCTTGGCCATTAAAGCAAATTCATAAAGTGTGTCCTTCCACTCTGATATTTGGGGTATTGTTGAAAGTTTCCAGTTTCGTTGTTGATGTTTAGAAGTTTGTCCCATTGGAGACCCGTTCTTTTTGTTTTATCTATAGCTTCACTTCTAATTTTGTGTTCTGTGTTTTATCACCCTTGTTACATATCCTCCAAATCACCCAGGATTATCTCAATTTTTAGGCAAGAATTCAAGTAATTAGCCACATTTTAGCCTAGCTTCATCGTCAAGAGAAATCTGTCTATGATGGACATTTGTGACTTTAGAACTTCAGTATGATTGATACTTGATGCCCTTTACATTTGAGACTTCTCCCCTTGTGCAGAACATAGTAACTTTTCAGTTATTTTTCACTATCTCTTTGCTGACACGAAGAAGACTTTTTCTTTTTTGACTGGTAATTATCTTCTGAGAGCCGAGGCTAGAAGTGTCTAGTTGTTAAAGAATGTCATCAGAAAATTTAGATGTGCTGTTCAAGTGAAGACTGCAAATGAGGGAGGGTGGATTTGAACAGCAGGAAGCAGAGAGGGAGAGAGGGAGATTCAGGCTAATGTTCAAAGCTGCTCTGATATTTCAGCAAATAAATAATTTAAATATCTTTCTTAGACCTGTACTTTTTATGTTGGATGTTCAGTTAATTAATATCCTGCTTTTCTCCCCAATGAGGGCCCAAAATGGCTTATAACCTCATTTTCTCCTCCCCCAGAACAGAACAGAAACATTTATTGCAGCATTACGCCAATAAAAATTTAGAACATAATGTTACCGCGGGTACATTGATATTGTTTAAAAGTTGTGTCATGTTAATTTAAAAGGATATATATAGTTAAAATGTTTTACAGATTGGACAAGAAATAAACATTTTGCCACCAATTCAGGAAAAAATAATTTTAGCTTCGTTTTTCATGGTTTCTTTGAACTTTATTTTACTAAACTTTGACGAAGTTATAAATTGCTGCGCAGAATTTGGCGACCTCACTAATTTGTTGGGGAATTTCATCCGAGAGAAGCTTCCTAATCTGAAGTTTTTCAGCATAGCCCGAGATTTTCTCAAACAAGGACCGGGTCAACTTAGAGTGGGCAGTCTTGTAGAATGAGCATCTGAAAAGCATGTGTTCCAGTGTTTCTATTTCCCCAGAATTGCATTAACAGCTCTTGGGATCTTGTTATACCTCCCCTGTAAAACCACGGAGGGTAGAGCTGAACACCTAGCTAAAGTGAAAGCCCTTCTGTGGGTGTGGATTTCGAGGATGGAAAGGTAGGCAGCTGGGGCTGGGATATATCTGGTCGTACAGGCAGACATAAATGCGGGTACCCTCATCAAGTCAGACTGCCGTTCAATATCATTAACTCTCTGGATTATAATTTTCTTTGCTTGATCGCTACCCACCTTCAGCAAAGCCTGTGGGGAGAGACCCAAACTCTCCAGCTTACTTTTCACGGCCTTCTGCCATTTGGATTCAAAGTTGTCAATTAAAGTCAGGGGAAGAAGACCATGGGGATTGAGTTTTGGTTTTAGCCATAGAAGGAAGGATGATATGCTCACTCTTGCTTCTACTCTTAACATACCTGTTTCTAGACGTGCCAAGGGGTTTGATACACATCTGGGGACCTGGAGGGCCAGTCTGAGAAACTTAGACTGGACTCGTTCCAGTGGTGCAAAGCAGGAAGAGGGAGGTCCAAGATGTGTTCCGTAAAGCATTTGTGCCAATGTTTTGGCCTGATATAGTTTAAGAGCTGCTGGGATGAAGTGTGCCCCCTTTGTGCGGAGGAATTTGGATTTCTCCTCCCCCATTTTTCCTCACAATGACCCTGTGAGATTGGTTCTGCTGAGAGAGAATGACTGGCCCAAGGTCGGCCAGCAGGTGCCGGTGGTAAAGTGGAGAATCAAAAAAGGTTTCCCAGAATCTACTACAGTATACTAAGCACCACACCACACTGGGCTAGGGTTGCCAGGTCCCTCTTCACCACCGGCGGGAGGTTTTGGGGGCAGAGCCTGAGGAGGGCGGGGTTTGAGGAGGGGAGGGACTTCAATGCCATAGAGTCCAATTGCCAAAGTGGCCATTTTCTCCAGGTGAACTGATTTTTTCAGCTGGAGATTAGTTGTAATAGCAGGGGACCTCCAGCTACTACCTGGAGGTTGGCAACCCTACACTGGGTCCTTCCTAGGTTCTCCTTTTTGTTAAGCAGGTACAGAAAAAAAACTGTTGGGCTACTTTTGCATAGGGCCCTTACTTCTGCTGGTCTGTAGCGCCTCAGAATATAAGCAGCGTGTGGCACAGATGGGGGAAAGAAGCAAGTTTTTTTTTTTTATTACATTAAATAGATTGCTTTGGACCCTACCAGTCTCTCCACTCAGTCTCACCCAGTTCCCCTCCCTGCTTCATTCCCAGTCCCACATATCTTTTGTCTGTTCGGGCCCCATGATAACCAGCTGAGCCTTTTTAGTGGTCAAAGGGGACACCGTCCTCTGTTTTTCACCAATGGAAAAACTGGGTGGGTTCAACCCATTACAAATAAATCTCAGAACGTTCTAAATCTCTACAAGCGATCTTGTTCAGATAGAAACATATGTATTAAGTGCTCATTTTGAATCCACGAGAAAAGAGGGAGAATTTTTAATCCCTTCCCCCAAAAGAAAAGTCCTGTCTCTGATAACCACCTGCCTCACCTCTGAAGGGGAGGGCACAGATGGGAGGCAGGTATCAAATAGTGGACTGGGAGGAGACACTTCCCCATAGAGTACAACTGCCAAAGCATCGGGGTGCCAAACTCCAGGTAGTAGCTGGAGATCTCCTGCTATTACAACTGATCTCCAGCCGATAGAGATCAGTTCACCTGGAGAAAATGGCCACTTTGGCAATTGGACTCTATGGCATTGAAGTCCCTCCCCTTCCTGAACCCCACCCTCTTCAGGCTCCGCCCCAAAACCTCCCACCAATGGCGAGAGGGACCTGGCAACCCTACCAAAGCAGACATTTTCTCCAGGTGAACTGATCTCTATCGGCTGGAGATCAGTTGTAATAGCAGGAGATCGTCAGCCACCACCTGGAGGTTAAGGAACTCAGTACAGGAGCGAATATGTTAGAAAATAGCAAAATATATTGCAACTATATACAATTGTCTCAATGACCATCAACAAACACAGACAAAAAGGGCAAGAGTCCAGTAGCACCTTAAAGACTAACAAAAATATTTTCTGGTAGGGTATGAGCTGTGGCTCACGAAAGCTCATACCCTACCAGAAAATATTTTTGTTAGTCTTTAAGGTGCTACTGGACTCTTGCCCTTTTTGACTACTGCAAACAGACTAACACGGCTACCCACTGTGAATCATACACAGACAGTTAGTGTCAAAAGCAACAAATAAGTGGTAAGTAAAGGTGAGTACACTTCAATTAATAGTCCTTCTATTATATTCTTTTTCCACAGACCTTACGCCTGGTGGAAGGATCTCTGTATTTTACCCTGCTTGGGATATTTATTATTGCAATACCTTGAAAAGTTTACCCTACGGGGACTGTCTGATATGGATGATGACATAGGAAATTATGAGACTTTTGTAATGAAGGACTGATGAAGATGTGACTTTGAAACGATCGTATCCTCTTGGAGAACTTTTGTCTGCTGACATCCTTACATCCATCAATACCTGCTTCTGTGGAAAAAGAATATAATAGAAGGACTATTAATTGAAGTGTACTCACCTTTACTTACCACTTATTTGTTGCTTTTGACAATAACTGTCTGTGTATGTTGATGGTCATTGAGACAATTGCATATAGTTGCAATATATTTTGCTATTTTCTAACATATTCGCTCCTGTACTGAGTTCCTTATCCTCCAGATATTTGTACAGAGGTGTCTTTTTTCCTCCCCCACCACCTGGAGGTTGGCAACCCTATCCCCAGGGCCCATTACTATCTAGGCCCCACTGCTAGAACCTCTAGTAGCAGCTGCTATCTCCTCTTAGTATGGATTTGCAGAAGGGCCCTACTGCCTTTCTTGACATTGGAAACTGCAGTATTGCCAAGCGTGTTGTGCCAAATTTGACTACAACTAATCTCTCGCTTGTAAGTAGCTGGGCAAACTGTGACGGTTGAAGCTTGGCAAAGCTAGGACTCTCCTTCCTAGGATTTGGATCTAAAAGATATAGAAAATGCCTTCCTGGGCTTTTCCCGATCCCTCCGTATGGTTTTTGTCTGTAAATTGTTGTGGCGACCCAAATCTTCTTCATTCCACTAGACTGCACACGCAATTACAGAGGTTTAAAAATGGGCTTACCTGACGATTTAGCTATATCCTACCGAATGTATCTCCTTCCACCAAAAGGAAATGTGTAGCCAGTTCATCCAGGGCCGCATTATAGAAGGAGTCTGCCTCCAAACGTGACAGTCCTCCATTTTGTGCGAAGAGATCATCCTGAGGGTTTGGCTGCCGACTCCGAGCGACCATTTCACCGTCTCCCCGAAAGCAGAGAGCATACTTCCTTTGCTTGATAAGGAAGTTTATCAGCAAGTAAACTTGCCTTATGCCAGTAATGACCCCTGCCTCCCTGACGGGTAACTTATACTTAACTGGCAACATTCTGGGATGCTTCCATTAGCTGCAAAAGCCTGGAACAGCTTGACGTTCGATAAAAATGCACAGTAAATGACTGAGCTAATTCAACCTCATTAATCCTCTACCCAATACAACCATTTGGTGCTTTCGCAGCAGCCTGTCCGCAGCCTACAGGAACATAAACACATCCCTGTAGGAGACCCAACACCCAAAGTGGGTTGTAGCTCCAGCCCCCGAGTTGCCAGTGTGGGGTAAATAGCGACATGATTGCCAAGACCTAACTCCAGCTGCACCACACGACTTCCACAACCCTACTGAATCGTGTTCAGGGGGGCATCGGAATAGTTTCCACCCAAATAGATGTTCTATAAGCAGGCTGTTACTTGTACACTTCTGTTCGGAGGCGGTGCTCCTAACGTTGTTTATCCCTGGCATTCGGCACTAAATCACACACTTTAATGCAAGTAGAGGTGGAATGAAATGACTGTACTGGGAGTGAAATGCTTCGACGATGTAGCAGAATATTGAGTCCCGTTTGGACATCAATCCCACAATAACAAGGCCTGGCTCTTCTTGTATATCACCTTCTGCCAGCAAGACTTGAATCAAGCCAATGGACATTTATTTTTTTTATTTTGTGATTTATAACCTGCCCTCCCCTGCTGAAGCCGGCTCCGGGCGGGTAACATCATACAAAAACATTCTTACATCAATAATAAAATTAACCACAACATCTAAATTTAAAACAATAAAATCCCATCAGTTCTTGTAGGTTATCCGGGCTGTGTGACCGTGGTCTTGGTATTTTCTTTCCTGACGTATCGCCAGCAGCTGTGGCAGGCATCTCCAGAGGAGTAACACTGAAGGACAGTGTCTCTCAGTAACACCGTCCTTCAGTGTTACTCCTCTGAAGATGTCTGCCACAGCTGCTGGCGAAACGTCAGGAAAGAAAATACCAAGACCACGGTCACCCAGCCCGGATAACCTACAAGAACTGATGAACTCTGACCGTGAAAGCCTTCGACAATAAAATCCCGATTTAAAACTTAAAAGCTACAAGACTACAGATGACGCCTAAACACTACTCATGTTGCCGGGTATTCGCAGCAGGTTACCCCTTAGTTGACAATAATATAACAGGAGGGGGGAGAATAGGGAGGTCAGCAGATATTTGTGGCTGTCCTCAGCCACAGGCCTGGCGGAATAGCTCTACATGTATAGTGCACTACTAAAGGATGAAATGCAAAATCTGTAAGGAAGAAGCAGCTCCTTCAGGTAACAAGGCCTCAAGGGGGGGTATCATTTAAGCCAGCATGGTGTAGTGGTTAAAAGCGGTGGACTCTAATCTGGAGAACCGGGTTTGATTCCCCACTCCTCCACATAGGTAGGGTTGCCAGGTCCCTCTTTACTTATTCCTGCATTGCACCACCCAAGACCTCTGAGGCAGGGAGGGGGAAAGCAAAAACACCTTTATTTCCAGTGTAGGCTCAGAATCGATTGGGAAGCAGGAGCTCCTTCCCCTCCCCAAACCCTGTCCTCCCCGGGCTGCACCCGCAAATCTCCAGGAATTTCCCAACGCAGGCTTGTGTGCAAATAAGTGTCTGTCCAACCTTTCACCTTTAACCTTCAGGGTAGTCAAGAGTTAAGTAAGAAACCCAGTTCCCATAATTTAGCATTTAATTATCATTAAATACTACATCCTGGATAGATAGGGTTGCCAGGTCCCCCCTCTCATTCAGCAAGAGGTTTTGGGGGCGGAGCTGGGGCGGGGACAGGCTGTTTTTTTCACGCAACCCCCCTGAAACGGCCCATTGCAATGCTGCGCTTCTGGGTGTAAACCAGAAGTGAAGAAATTGCGTCAGTGCAGCTGCGTGCTCATTCCCTACTCCTGAGCCAGCCGAAGGATTGGAAGGTAATTGCCCGCCAATCCAAATGACCTGGCAACCCTGTGGATAGACCAGGCTAGCCTGATCTCGTCAGATCTCAGAAGCTAAGCAAGGCTGGCCCTGGCAAGTATTTGGATGGGAGACCTCCAAGGAATACCAGGGTTGGGACGCAGAGGCAGGCAATGGCAAACCACCTCTGAACGTCTCTTGCCTTGAAAACCCAACCAGGGGTTGCCATAAGTTAGATGTGACTTGGTGGCAAAAAAAACCACCCTACATACCAAAATATATAATACATTTACTGTGTCAGATTTCTTGTACTTAAATACACTGTGTTATTATCTACTGGCAGTGTTGGAAAATAGGTGGACAAGGCCACCAAGACTGGGTATTGCCCGGTTTACTTCTCTGGTAGTAGGGTTGCCAACCTCTAGGTAATAGAGGGAGATCTCCCACTATTACAACTGATCTCCAAATGACAGAGATCAGTTCACCTGAAGAAATTGGCCGCTTTGGCAACTGGACTCTATGGCAGTGAAGTCCCTCCCCAACCAAACCCCGTCTTCCTCAGGCTCCGCCCCCAAAATCTCCAGGTTTTCCCAACCCAGAGCTGGCAACCTGGCTATCTGGTATGCTTGCATAATTCAATACACATTTAAACTTCGGGCATTGCTATGTATTTAAATGGTATTGCTATAGAGAAAATTATTACATAATACCTCTGTGGATAGTTTGGTAGGCATCTCCAAGATCTTTTATGCCCAGTTCTATAGATTTTAATTTATCAACCGCAAATAAATTGTATGGAAACAATCTTCTAGTAGCAGTTCTTTCTTCAAACCAGCACAGCAGTATTGGTACATGTATTGTATGTTTTCAGCCTTATGTTATAAACTCCTATATCAAAGTTGGGAGGGAGGACTGGGAGAGCTACTATAAGCCACTCACAATCTTCTACAGGCAAAGCAAAGCAGACATGAATTTCACTGACGCACATGAAAGCATTTTAATATTAGAAGCAGAACCTAAATTAAAAAACATTCTTGCTTGACTGGATTCCTCAACAGCCTTACCAGGGAAGAAAGCACTGCTGAACGAGTTTTAAATAGTTATTTCACTCTGAACTTCTTCTCATGAAACATGATTTCTTTGAACAGGTTGCTTGTGACAAAAATAGAATGCCAGCATAATTCTCTGCCTCTGGACAGCCCAGATAATGTTAGATTTTAAATTACAATTGATCAGAATACAGTTTCATACCACAAACAATTTGGAAAAATAAAGTAATTCGAGAGCGATAGAAATCATCCATAAATATTGTGAATGAGGGATTTTTGTGGAGATAAGCTATTCCTTTAAAGGAGCAAGGCAGAACGATTACATTTCCAAAGTGCAGGGCATGCCATCTTTTAAATTACTTCCAAGATTCTGAAAATAAGAAAAATACATAACCCTGATGGTGGAACATGAACACTTATTCCTACTGTTCATCTCTGGGAAGCAGATGGAAATAAGTTTTATTTAAAAATATTGTTGTTACGAAGTCACTACCTCATCTTTACCTGCAATGAAATAAAATTCAAAAAAGTATAAGGACTTGTGCAATACTTATACCAAGGCAGTCTGAAACCAAAAAGCCACCGTTTGGCAATCTATATTTTGAAGAGTTTTAAAAGATTAGAGCAACTTTGCTTACCTTAGAAGGTTTTATTCTGGTTGTATTACTTCAGGGTTTAGCTCAAAAAGAAAAAAATGCCTGTGACCTGCATAGCCTCAGTACAAATAAAATTGATTTCAAAAGCTATAATTATTACATAAAATGTTTTCAGCCATATATATAAGAACAAAAAGTAATCCACAAAATCCCAAGTCATAACCTATGAAGTCAACGGGTTGGTTTCTGTATTCTGCTCAACTAATGGCGGAGCCTTCCTCAGGTTATGAGGAGTATCCTTTGATGGAAGTCTTCTTGAGGCTGATGGAAGACTCTGCTATTAGCAGAAGGTAGGATACAGCCCATAATATTTAAAACCAGATAGAGTTTCAGGTTATCATCAGGGTTCCAGTTCTGATGGTGGGGTGAATTCAGTAGGGAAGGCAAGTTTCTAGAGTGAAGCCAAAAAAGGAGATAATTTTAAGGACCAATTTCTTGACGTTACTTGGTTATACCTCACAAAAAGTAAAAAATTTCATTAGTATAAGTCAATGACTCTTTCATTTTTAACCAACAGGATTTATGCCTTTTACCTGCATACAGAGGTGTAGACTTCTCAATATCCATGGGGGGGCCACAGGGTGGAACATGGTTGTGGCCCATACTTAGTAATTGATATTAAATTATTTCAATATTAAATAATTTATATTTCCAAAAAACGTCTACCATCAGCAATTAATCACGTGGTTTTAAAAATATTTTTTCACTTATAATAGTCTGAATCTCAGTCAAAGAAAGAGGACTCTGTAAGAGGAGAGGAAAGGTGTCACAAACTCCTTCACTGAGATAATCTGAATAAATATTTCATTTGTGTACAAAAGGAAATACTTCTCCTCTCTCTTTTCCTCACAACTTTTCCTCACAACGCATCTCAGAATTCACAGTAAATACTGGCTTCTCAGATACCCTGAGCATTTGTTTGGTTGAAGTAGAGTCTAGGACAACAGAATCATCTCACTTTCCATATTTGGGGAACCAGCTTTACCTCCTCCCTGCCCCCATGTAGAGACACACAGAGTAGGGTTGACAACCTCCAGGTACTAGCTGGAGATCTCCTGCTATTACAGCTGATTTCCAGCCAATATCGATCAGTTCACCAGGAGAAAATGGCCACTTTGGCAATTGGACTCTATGGCATGGAAGTCTCTCCCTTCCCCAAACCACGGCCTTCTCAGTCTCTGCCCCAAAAACCTCGGTGAAGAGGGGCCTGGCAACTCTAGTGTTGGAACAGCCAGAAGACAGCAAGGTGAAGACTGTAGCAGGGATACTTTATTTACCTTATTATTATTGTTACGGTCATTGACAGGGATACACATTTGTAGGTCCCAGACTGTGAAGGGCTTAAAGGTCATAACTCACACCTTGAACTGAGTTTAGACATAAACTGGCAGCCCATGAAGCTATTTTAAAATAGGCAACATGTGTCCCTAGTTGCTAGCCCCTAACAGTGTGTTGAAACAGCAGCAATTGCTGGGTTGTCTTCAAGGACAGCTCAATGTAGAGAGAAGTACAACAGTCCAGCCACAATATTACAAATGTGTGGATTAATGTGGCCACCCCATCAGTCTGCTTTTCAGACAGCAAGGCTGGGGCCATGAGTACTCCCAAGCTCTTAACCTGATGCGCAAACACTATTTAAGCTCCATCTACTACCACCAGTGCGATCCAAACTTTCCCAAGTAGTGGCTTTTCCAAACCAGCATTGCATCTGTCTTTATCTGGATTCAGAAGCAGTTTGTTCTACCTTAGGTATTTAAACACAGCCTCAAAACACTGGTCCAGAGCCAAGATGGATGCCACTGGAGGCTTAGATAATGAAATGTAGACCTGAGTGACATCTGCATATTGATGACATACAACTCCAAATGGATCCAGCAGGACCATTTTGAGCATCCAACCAACAGCTCTGCAAAAGTTCTCATATGGGTTTGGAATTCCACACTCTATGGGATGATAGACAGGGTTTTCCTTCACATTCTCTCCTTCCCTCAGGCCCAAGCTAGAAGTTATATGTAACACATGAGTACCATGGGGACTTACAGCAGAACATATCTGTGAATTTTCCATGGGAACTCATTTCTAAAGCACTTCAGCTGGCAGATTTGGATCGGGACTGTGGCATGGGACAGGAGGGACTTTGACCTCCCCCCATATCATTGTCCTGACCCAAAATGGTGTGTGTGTGTGTTAAGTGCCGTCAAGTCGCTTCCAACTCATGGCGACCCTATGAATGAAAGTCCTCCAAAATGTCCTATCTTTGACCCAAAATGGTACTGGGTGTTATTTACCCCACTGGGCAAGTAGTTAATGCACATGCAGCCCCTGATGGGTCAATAGGGTTGCCAGGTCCCCCCAGCAACCGGCGGAAGCTTTCTGCATCTGGGGTGGTGCAACCCAGAAGTGGTTTCCATAGTTTTTGGGGAGTGTGCCAGAGTGATGATCACTTCCCCCCTTCAGCTGGCCCTCTTCCGCCCACCACCAGCTGAGGGTCAGCAGGCAGCCTGGTCGATTGGTGGGCATTTGCCCACCATACAAGGCAGTTGGCAAGCCTATGGGTCAGCCAGCTAAGAGGTGAAGTCAGGAAACACGTGAATACATGAAACTGTCTTAATGTAAGCTGATTTAGAACATTGGTCTCTCTTGGTCAGTCCTGTCTACCCAGACTGTCAGAGGTTCTCCCAGGTCTGAAATGATGGTCTTTCGCATCACCTTCTACCTGATCCTTTTACCTGGAGATGCCAGGGATTGAACCTGGGCCCTTCGGCATGGTAGTACATGCTCTACCACTGAACCATGACCCCACTCCAAGAATGACATCCTTTGCAGTTGTGGTTGCCCTGAGCAAAGACAGAAACACCCATTTTTTTTATTCTTTAAGATCGTCTTTTATCACTCCATTGAGTTCACACTTTCCTGTTTGTTCTCATGATTATCATTTAATTTACCGGCTATCTGGTAAAGATAAGGCTGTTACTCTATCTGTAGTTTGTTACTTAACAGCTGCCTTGAAGACTCATGGCGACCCTATGAATGAAAGTCCTCCAAAATGTCCTATCTTTGACAGCCTTGTTCAGATATGTTCAGCCTTGAAGATATGCCAAAAGTTATACCCAAGTTGCACCTAAATGCTCATCGGTATACGAACCGGTTGCCCTGAATAAGCCACTGAGCCAGCCTCTTGCTTGTAAGAATAACTCCTTTGGTCAAGGGGAGTTCTTTTAGGCCCCGGTAGAATTTTATAGCAATTCCAGTCCTCTAAGAGCTGCGTTGTGTATTCTCTTGCCACAAAGCATCCGCGTGGGCCAGTGCCCACATCTCCTGCAAAGTGTCACATCTGAAATACACCTTGGACATCTCCCACCTGCAGGAGATGCACAGGTTCCCAAAGCGTACACAGCCTGTGTCACTGTCCAGTGGGGGAGATACCAAAGGAACCATGTTTGGAGAAGAACAGGAAGCGCGGGGAATATCCTGCCATGTCTCAGCTGTGCTCACTTTTCTGACTTTGATTCTTCAGCTGCGCAGAACTGTTCTTACTTAGAAACAAAAGCCATGGCAACGGACAGAATGCTGAAGATGAGATAACTTCCCTCAGTAGCAGAGATGATTAAACTTAGCGAAGCAAGAATGTCTTAATTTAGACAAGTCCAGCCACTGATCATTCAAGGTAGGCCGTAGAAGCCTGCCTCATTTGTTTCTCACATCTGTTTTATTACTGTAATGCGCTTTGATAGATAATCTTTGCTTCAGAGGCACCGGCAGCCTTAAACGAATATATTTCTTCCTCGTTGTTTTTTATCATCCCCAGCATCTGCCTGTTCCTTCATTATTTCTCTTAAATGTTAGGGTAAATACCAGTGTCGCTCCATCACTGAGAGGCTATTCCACCTGTTGCATTGAGTGGCAAAGTCTAAACAACTTGTTTTATTCCTAATCTCTTGGGCACTGTTTGTCGCCCTAAAATCTATTAGGTTGTGAAGTAACTGGATCATCTTAAAGACCACAGGTAGAACTTTGTCCAGAATTCAGAAAAGCAAATGGGCTATTTTTTCCCCCTCAGCTTCTTCTTCAGAAGGTACCCCCAATGCTCTTTAAACTCTACAAGACAAATCAAAAGTTTCGGGAAATAGTGAAATAGCTTGAAGAAGAAGAAGAAGAAGAAGAAGAAGAAGAAGAAGAAGAAGAAGAAGAAGAAGAAGAAGAAGAAGAAGAAGAAGAAGAGTTGGTTTTTATATGCCAATTTTCTCTACCTTTTAAGGAGTCTCAAAGCAGCTTACAATCTCCTTCCTTGCCTCTCCCCACAACAAAGGTAGGTGAGGCTGAGAGAGCACTAAGAGAACTGTGACTAGCCCAAGGTCACCCTGCTGGCTTCATGTGTAGGAGTGGGGAAACCAGCCTGGTTCACCAGATTAGCCTCCGCCACTCATGTGGAGGAGTGGTGAATCAAACCCAGTTCTCCAAATTAGAGTCCACCGCTCATAACCACTACACTATGCTGGAATGATAGGGTTGCCAACTCTGTCTTAAGAAATTCAGGGAATTTCAGTGTTTGGGGCATCGTATTACAGTGTTTTCATTATGATATGAGCTATCCACAAATGTTATCTAAATTCAGATTCATTTATAAACAGACAGGCTGAACAGATATTTCAGAGACAAAGAAGTAAGGAAACACACACGTACTGCCCATTCCTTACCTTTCAGGGCCAGGGACGGCGTGGCCAAGTTGCCACTGCCATGCCTCCAAACCCATTTCCCAGCCGCCAAAAGACTTTAAAAAGCCTTTCGACGGCTTTTTCAATTTTAAATGGGGCATTTTGCCCCATTGAGAACAGCAAGGCTGCGCCGGCAAAAAAAGCAGCCGCAGCAACGTCGTTCTCCCTGCCGGCGTGCCGGGCCGAAAAGGGAAAGGAAGCCGCCTATTGCCATCTCCGCCCCCCGGCATGCCCTGGGAATGCTCCCCAGGAACCTCAATGGGTGCCAGAAGACCGGTGTCTGGGCCTCCCAACCAGCATTGGGGCCACTCTGTGCAGTGTAAGTAGCCCAGGCACCGGCGCAGGGGGCCCAACGCCGGCGCAGGCCCTTTTTGGCTTCCTAAGTACTTTTGTCCTTGGAGGTCAGGAATGGGCTGGTAGCCCATAGGTCTCCCAAAGAAAAACTAGTCCTGAAATGACAAAGAGCTCCATAGTTGGATCCAAAGTCTACGATTTTTCATTTTCTTCTGTACCAGGAATTAGTTACAGAACTCTTTGATAGTCAACATTCTGGTCTTCCAGGCATTTAAATTAAATTATTTTAAAGCACAAACTAGTTACGTCACCCCCAAAAGGGCTGCAAACCTTATAACTGATAAATAAAATGGGCAGTTCATATATTTACACCCAACACTATTGGATGAGCTTATTTTGATAAAACAACCGTATTTTTCCATGTATAAGACGACCCTTTTTTCTGTAAAATTTAGCCCCAAAATTAGGGGGTCATCTTATACACGGAAGCCGGCTGTTGCCGCTTCTTTCCCTGCTTGCACTCTTTCTCCACCCGTCAGCTGTTGGTCGGGGAAAGACAGCGAGCGGGGAAAGAGTCCTGTAGCCCTGGCTAGCCGGCGTCCGGCGTTCAAACCGGTCACCACCGTCCCGCCCAGCAGCTGTCGGGCTGGGTGGACGGCGCCCGGTTTGAAAGCTAGATGCTGGCCGGCCAAGGCAACAGGACTCTTTCGCCCTATATAACGCCCCCATGTATAAGACGACCTTAATTTTTTCTTAATTTTGATTTAAAAAATAGGGGTCGTCTTATACACGGGGGTGACTTATAGACGGAAAAATATGGTAAATGGGCTGTGATTACACCCAGGGCAAGAACTCTCTCCAGAGGATTGCTGTGTTCGCATACATTTATCCCCCTTTTTTTGGTACAGATGTAGCTTGCTCCTGACTATGGTCTAACAGAGGAATTAAAGCAGCTGCAGCAAACTTCTGCTGTCAAGAATGTTACCACAAATCTATATTGCTCTCCTGAATTCACAGTCCCAGAGTCTGTGCTTTGAATTTAGATTACCGCCAACAGCGATTATTGCCCACAAGCTTCCAGTAAGATTTTTTGTGCTGATTTTCCAAGTTAAATGGAGATGTTCCTAATAGCCTTGATTTATTTTCATATGGAGCCATTTTAAAAAAATCAAAAGCAAGATCCCAACATCAGGGGATCCGCCGTGCTTAGGGTAGCCAACCTCCAGGTGGTGGCTGGAGAGCTCCCGCTATTACAACCGATCTCCAGGTGACAGAGAGCAGTTCACCTGGAGAAAATGGTTGCATTGGAAGGTGGACTCTATGGTATTATACCCCATTGGCATCCCTCCCCTCCCCAAACCCCACCCTCCTCAGGCTCCACCCCCAAAATATCCAGGTATTTCTCAACCCGGAGCTGGCAATCTGACATTACTGAAATCAATAAACACTTGGGATTTATATTTTTTTGTAACCTACTGTAGAACCTAAAGGAAACGGTCTGATTGCTTCACTTTGGGTGACAAATACCGATTTACACCATCCCTGGTCGACAGATGCATTTGGCAACTGGTATTGTATTTCTCAAAAACTTATTTAGCTTATTCTTATCATCCCAGCATGGTAACTAAGACCATGAAATGTTATGTTTTATCTTCTAGATGCCCGTGGGTCTTACGGCTCAGTCAGATATACTATTCCAGGTAGGAATTGTTTATTAATGTATTTAGAAAATGTACGAGCAGGGGACCCTGAAGAACTAGTGAGAGATATATAGTTTTCCCCTGTAACCCTTCCCCTGTTATTTCCTCTTTCCCTTCCATGGTAGCCATCATAGCCACCCCTTTTCCTGCTTCCTTCTCTTCTTCCCATCCACCAGCCAACCTGAGAGAGAGGGAGAAATTGTAGCTGAAAGGCAGAGCAGAGGCATTCCAGGAAATCTAAGCTCTACTGTGTCTGCCCCATCTCAGGGCTGTCAAAGGCATTTGGGCCCCAGGAATCCCCCCCCCCATAGTTCCTCTCTCTTAGCAGCCCTGTCTCCAAGCAGTGTCGGGCCCCTTGGTCTGAAACCACATTTAGGAGTGACCGATACCTATAAAAACCCTCAAGCGCAGCCCATAAAAATAGCTCTCTAAAAAAAGATTTATATATGCTAACCAAGTTATAAGTGATGCATTTTATGCTGTTACATCAGTAAAGTAAGTTTAGGTTTAATAGGAAATATAGGATGTTGCCAAAATCTCCATTCTGCCTCTCCCCCCCCCCAAACAAAAACACAGGACCACCCTATTCCCCCCCCCCATGGCTTCAAAGCTTACAGAAGTTTTACATCATTGTGTTTACTTCATCCATACCCCTTCTTTCCCCAATTGGGACCCAAAACTGCTTACATCATTCTCCTCTCCTCCACAACCCTCTGAGGTAAGTTAGTCTGAGAATGTGTGACTGGCCCAAGGTCACCTACAGCCAAGTTAAACATGAAAGAAAACTAGGGTGACCAACCTCCAGGTAGTAGCTGGAGATCTCCTGGGATTACAACTGCTCTCCAGCTGGTAGAGATTAGTTCACCTGGAGAAAATGGCTTGGGGGGTGTGTGTTTCTCTCAAAGACAGCACTACAGAAAATTACAAAGCATCGAGTCAAGGGGCAGGCCATAAAATACTTCCTGCTTCTGAGCAAAAGGAAAGATTTTAGAAACGAGGTTTGGATTTCCCCCCCCCGTTCCTTTTACAGAGCTCCGTTTTTTTAAATGCTTTTTAATATGGCGGGGGGGGGGGACTTTTCTCTGACAATAAGCACTACAGCCAATTGCAAGACAGCATTTCAAGGGGCGGGGACTCAAATGTTCTTTGATTTGAGCTTAGAGACTGCTGGTGCATAGATTCCCACAGGAAAGTGTGGGTCCAGCGAGCAACAAATCTCAGGTAAAACTCCCATGCATAAATGACCAATGTCAATTGCCTTGAAAATCCTATGTGCTCCCTCTTCTTGGGGACAGATTACCCCATCTTTTCCAGTGCTTCCAGACTATCTAAAACTCCTAACTATTCCAACCTTTCGAAGACTTTTTTTCTTGGCCAGACATAATGCCTTACATCTCAACAAATTATTTGGCCGATCCTTAGATAGTCCAATCGATCAGAGAGTCTGCCCAGGTGGAAAGGCAAAGACAGAACCACTTACCCATTTTTTAATTCCCTTGTGATTGATATTTTTCTTTAAAATTATCTTTTATCACTCCATTGATTTCACACTTTCCTCTTTGTTCTCACGATTATCATTTAATTTATCTGCTGTCTGGTAAAGATAAGGCTGTGACTCTATCTGTAGTTTATTTCTTAACAGCTGCCTTGAAGACAATGCCGAAAGTTATAACCATGTTACTCCTAAATGCTCATCTGCATACAGGCGCTCTTTTTGCACTGGAACTGGGGAAATCCTATGGGGTCCCCATAAGTCACCAAACTGTACTACTGCTATGTCTTGTGAGTTCATTGTTTTTTCGCAGTATATGCGAGAACATAAGAATTGAACTAAATACAGCTGTACTGTTAACAAGCATGCTTTATTGAATAAATTCATTGCTAGTGTTTGCTATGGTCTTTGTGTAATGGTGTAGTGGTTAAGAGCAGTGGTTTGGAGCGGTGGACTCAAATCTGGAGAACCAGGTTTGATTCCCCACTCCTCCACATGAGTGGCGGACGCTAATCTGCTGAACCGGGTTGGCTTCCCCTCTCCTCCACATGAAGCCAGCTGGGTGGCCTTGGGCTAGTCACAGTTCTCTTAGATCTCTCTCAGCCCCACCTACCTCACAGGGTGTCTGTTGGGGGGAGGGGAAGGGAAGGAGATTGTAAGCCAGTTTGATTCTGCCTTAAGTGGTAGAGAAAGTCAGCATATAAAAACCAACTCTTTTTCCTCCTCTTCTTTTATGCATGGGAGTTTTACCTGGGGTTCGAGGCTCTCTTGACACACACTTTTCTGTTCCGAATCCTAAAAATGCTATGCATGTTGTTGTTTGCCCTAGAGAAAGTGCTGGGGTTTCCAGAGTACCGCAGACTCACCAGCAGAAATCCAGAAGTGTCTGAGTCCCCACCCCTTGAAAATGCTGCTTTGTAATTGGCTGTAGTGTTTACTGTGAGAAAAATGTCACACACACCCCAGCTCCCTTCTCCCAAGCTTTGGCTTAGGCATCAAAATGGGGTCAATTTGACCCAGGCTAATCTCAGGGGAGATCAAAGAACTGTGTTACAACAGGATCAGGAAGAAACGGACATTGCGAGGACTTCTGGGTGCAAAGACTTCTCTAAGGGACAGAAAACTCATGCATAACTCCAACAAAAAACAAGTCGGACCAGGGGAGAAAGTAAGTCAAAGTGCCTATGCCTAAAAGACCTATATGAATTTGACTTGCCTACAGTAAAAATAAAAATGGTTTGAAGGACTAAAAGCGTTGCTTGCAAAAGGCATACGGTACACACAACTTGAGATAGCACTGTGGACGGTTTCTCTTTTCCAAATGTTAATTTACTTGTTGCAAACGGATGTCATTTCAGTATATCTTAAAGCTTCAGATAAAATCGTAGCTTGGGGAGAAAGCAAGCATCATGCAAATATGTTTTTGATTCTAATCTACAGCACTGAACACTTTTTTCCTAGTTGCAGTAAGCGTAGGGTGAACCGCCAGGGCAGTGACCAGGAATAACTGCTTACTAAACAGACACAACTTATAAGGCAGCCTTGCATACTAACTGGATTGGAAGCTTGAGGTAGCTGACTTATACTGAATCAGACCATCAGTCCATCAAAGTACTGTGTGCTCTGGCAGCAGCTCTCTAGGATCTCAGGTAGAGGTGTTTCACATCACATCCTACCTGGTCCTTTTAACTGGTGATGCCAGGGGTCATACTTGGGACCTTCTGCATGCAAAGGGGATGCTCTTGGGATTAGAACTGATCTCCAACTCCAGTGATCAGTTCACCTAGAGAAAATGGCTACTTTGGAATGTGGACTCTATGGCAAGTCTCTATGGTCTTTACCATAGACAGAGGAAATTTCTAGAGCATCACTCAGAAATGACATCACATCCTTCCCAAACTCCACCCTCCCCTGGCACTGCATCCAAAATTGCATAGCATTTGCCTAGGCAGTGTTGGAAACCCTAAGTGGAGATGGCACAGCACTTCATAGGGTCAGGCTATGGATATACAGGCCTCTTTCTTTTAAGCTCAAAATATACAAAAGGAAAAACAGTTGAAGAGAAGCCAACATTCATTTTTGGTAGTCATAATATCTATCGGAGGAAGCTAGTGATCCAAGTTTGTTAACACGGAAGTTTGGACCAAGTTGTTAGCAGAGAAATGTGCTTTCTGCAGGTGAAGAAAGGCTTTTAAAGCTGTTGTTTGAAGTGCTGCAGCCAAAAATAAAATTTTAAAAAACTGTAGGAAAGCTCTCACACCAGGGGCTCGATTGTTCCTCGTTGAGATTATTTGTCTTAATGCTTATTTTTCTGTATGTTCTTTTGCCACACAATAAACCAAAAATGAAAATCTGTGAACTCCACTTCCCGACACCCAAGTAGGCTATTTCTCAAGATGTCAATATGCACTCTACCAAACACAACCTATTGTGAAGGCCCATTATGCTTAATGAATAGCGTCCTGGGGTTCAGGTGCTCCTTAGAAGTGGCAAGACTTTTCCTGCTTTTATTCAAAGTTCCAAGCTGCAAGCAGTTCGCTTTGCCCTGAAAAAGGGAACAAAAAAATACAAAAGAACCCAAGATCCTGCAACTTCCATTTCTTGAGGTTTTTTTCATCTGGTAATTGCTGTAACAAGTTGCATAAGCACAAGAACTATTCCACTCATTTAGTAGGAGACAGATTCATAAGAAAGGTCATTTGCAGTACTATGACAATGAAAGAGAGGGGGTCGGATGTTTCAGAGACACCGGAGAAAAGGGGAGTGGACGTGTTCATGGAGAGGGCTATCCACCATAGCTACTAGTTAGGGTTGCTATCCTTCAGGTACTAGCTAGCTGGAGATCTCCTGCTATTACAACTGATCTCCAGCCAAAAGAGATCAGTTCACCTGGAGAAAATGGGCACTTTGGCAATTGGACTCTATGGCACTGAAGTCTTTCCCCTCCCCAAACCCCGTCCTCTTCAGGCTCCGACTCAAAAACCTCCTGCCGGTTGCGAAGAGGGACCTGGCAACCCTAGTTGAATCCTAGTCATGATGCATACCTATTCTCTCCAGGATCAGAGGAGCATGCCTATTATATTAGTAGGGTTTCCAGGTCCCTCTTTGCAACCAGCGGGAGATTTTGGGGGCGGGGCCTGAAGAGGACGGGGTTTGGGGAGGGGAGGGACTTCAATGCCATAGAGTTCAATTGCCAAAGCAGCCATTTTTCTCTGATCTGATCTCTATCAGCTGGAGGTGAGTTGAATTAGCAGGAGATCTCCTAGCATGGTTAACAGAGTTGCTAGAGTTGCTCTTCACCACCAGCAGGAGGTTTTTGGGGCGAAGCCTGAGGAGGGTGGGGTTTGGGGAGGGGAGGGACTTCAATGCAATAGAGTCCAATTGTCAAAGCAGCCATTTTCTCCAGGGAAATAGGGTTGCCAGCATGGCCTTTCTTATGTTCTTATGTTCTATCGACTGGAGATCTCCAGCTAGTACCTGGAGGTTGGCAACCCTATTAACAGTACATGCCAAGCTGTCTCCTCCATTGGATGTTGCAGGCTGGTCTTAGTCATTTCCAATCTATCCCACCGGTACCCTCTCGTTCCATTTCCATTCACCTTTCCCAGAACAGTTTCATTTGAGAAGAAGAGTTGGTTTTTACATGCCGACTTTCTCTACCACTTAAGGGAGACTCAAACTGGCTTACAATCACCTTCCCTTCCCCTCCCCACAACAGATACCCTGTGAGGTAGGTGAGGCTGAGGGAGCTGTGACTTGCCCAAGGTTGACCCGAAGCTCTCGTTATAAATAGGTCGCACAATGAGTTACAAACATTGAGGTCGGGACTCATTAGGAACTCTGTGGGCAGAGCCAATTCGAGGTGTTTCGTCACAGTAGGCAAGGTTCAATTTTACACACACACACACACACACCATGCACGCTGCTGTTACTTTCAAAACAGCACAAAATGGCTTCATGGAAATAAGTTTACTGCGATATAATTTTCTTTTTTAAAATGTCTTAGCATTCAGCATGTAATACTTATTAATTCATTGCAAGAGTTCAGAACTCCACGGCTGAACAAATGTTTAATGGGTGTTACAATTGCTCTCCTTTCTTATAAACAAGAAGGAGTGTTGTGGCACCTCAAAGACTAACAGACGTATTGAAGCCGAAATAATTGCTGAATTAAAATTTTCACAGGAGATTTAATTGTATTAAACAGGACTTAAACTGACACAGTTATGGCTGTTGTGAATGGTCACTGTGTTTATCTTGGATGTCTGAAGCCTGAGAAGAAGAAGAAGAAGAAGAAGAAGAAGAAGAAGAAGAAGAAGAAGAAGAAGAAGAAGAAGAAGAAGAAGAAGAAGAAGAAGAAGAAGAGTTGGTTTTTATATGTCGATTTCCTCTACCTTTTTAAAAGAAGAATCAACTCGGCTTACAATCTCCTTCCCTTCCCCTCCCCACAACAGACACCCTGTGAGGCAGGTGGGGCTGAGAGAGCTGTGACTAGCCCAAGGTCATCCAGCTGGCTTCATGTGTAGGAGTGGGGAAACAAATCCAGTTCACCAAATTAGCCTCCACCGCTCAAGTGGAGGAGTGGGGAATCAAACTCGGTTCTTAAGGTTGGGTTGACAATCTCCAGGTAGGGGCTGGAGATCTCCTGGAATTATAACTGATCTTCAGATACATAAATTGCTTATTATTTGTTTGTTTTTTGTTCAAAATATGTGTTCCACTTCTGGAGAAAAGGGCTGCTTTGGAAGGTGGACTGCATGGCATTAAACCCTACCAAGGTCCCTTCCCTCCCTAAACCCACTCTCTCCCAAGATAAAGGTGGCCCCCTGTGCAAGCACCAGGTCATTACTGACCCATGAGGTGACGTCACATCCCGACGTTTCCTAGGCAGACTTTGTTTACGGAGTGGTTTGCCAGTGCCTTCCCCAGTCATCTCCACTTTATCCCAGCAAGCTGGGTCCTCATTTTCCCGACCTCGGAAGGATGGAAGGCTGAGTCAACCTTGAGCCGGCTACCTGAAACCGACTTCTGTCAGTATCGAACTCAGGTCGGGAGCAGAGCTTTGGACTGCAGTACTGCAGCTTACCACTCTGCGCCACGGGGCTTCTCAAGCTCCACCCTCAAATCTCCAGGTATTTCCAAACCTGGAGTTGGCAACCCTATGTTAGGGTGGCACAAAATTCCTCTTAGGTTTTGCTACAACGTGGCTACCCCTCTTTCCTGGGAGTAAGCCCCATTGAATAAAATGTCTCACTTCTGAGTAGAACTGTCGAGGCTTGCCCTGTAAATCTCCATAAGCCTAGGCTAAACTCATCTCTTGGTTTATCTCTCTGCAAATTTGTTTTTCTCTAACTGAACCCTGTGAGAGGCTGGAACCTTGGACCTTTCTTGCCATTAATTAAGTGTAACAGCCATGTTTATTCATAGAATCATAGAGCTGGAAGGGACCACCAGGGTCATCTAGTCCAACCCCCTGCACAATGCAGGAAATTCACAACCTCCACCCCCAGTGACCCCTACTCCATGCCCAGAAGATGGCCAAGATGCCCTCCCTCTCATCATCTGCTTAAGATTATAGAATCAGCATTGCTGACAGATGGCCATCTAACTTCTTCTTAAAAACCTCCAGGGAAGGAGAGCTTACCACCTCCCAAGGAAGCCTGTTCCACTGAGGAACCGCTCTGTTAGAAAATTCTTCCTAATTTCTAGAAAATTCTTCCTAATGTCTAATTGTTCCAGTGCCTTATGCATGGACGTGTTTGGAATGATTTACTACAGCACTCTACAGTACCAGGACACCCCTTCACACCCCTTCCCCCTTTTATGACTGTGGCTATTATTTTTGGTAAGAATTGTTCAAATTAGGCATTTGAACTAGTGAGGTCTGCCGATGTCGAAATACAGCTTGGTTAGTCTTAAAGGGGCCACTTAGGGTTGGCAGGTCCCTCTTAACCACCGGTGGGAGGTTTTTGGGGTGGCTGAGAGGGACCTAGCAACTCTACTTTCAGACTGAAGAGGTTGAGCTGAAAAATGCTAAACATATCAATTTTAATAAGGTACACAGTTAAGTTAAAAACATAAGGCCTCTAACACAGGCAAATCTTTCACATTCAGTATATACATACAAACTTATACACATGTGATGTACAATCTTCCATTGACCAAAGTAGGACCCAATAAGGACCAAACGCGTTTCGGCCTGACAAGGCCTTCCTCAGTGGTCAGTCATGGAATTATAATCTAGCACACATCCTAATAATATAATTGTGTCATAATGTACAGTAAAAAAAAATGCACAAAAGCCCTTCTAGTATAATGAAACTCCCTGTAAGGTTATTTATTCCTTATATACTAGAACATGGTTTCCATGTCTCACCTTCTGTTACATGCCGGGCTCCTGAGGATGTGTATACATCAAGCAGTGTATTAGGTCAAGTGGCCAACTCTACTTCCAGCCCAGGAATGCCCCTCGCTGCTACTGCAGGGCTATGGCACCTTTTTTTTTGGTGTTGCACCCCCTTATTTTCAATGGGGGCATTTCCCCCTTTTTCACCTTGTCTATTTTAAAAAAGGCTTTTTTTATTCTCCTCAGCAGCTGGTAAGCCTCTGAGGAAGTGGCGTGGCTGCGCCGCTCCCGGCCACCGCAGATCCACCCCCCACTCCAGGAAGGGGCTGCCTGATTCAATTACAAAAACCAGGTCCTCTTTTCCTCAAAGTCAAGCATGCATCTAATGTTGCTCAGGGGGTGGACTGATTCTTTGTAGTTTTGCAGCAAAAGAATGAACAGGAATGGATCGGGCCAGAGAGATGTTTTCGGAGTAACTGCTTCGCTGTTCCCATAAGTAACTGTATTAACACTACGGTTTGTGTGCCATCTAGAAGCCTACACCTGCAATTTTCACAGCTTGGTGGCAGCATTTAAATATCTGCTTTTAATCTGTCTAGTTTGTTGACTTTCCTCCCCCTCCCCCATTTCTATTGTCAGAACTGCTTTGTGCGTTTTAATATTGCTTGATAGAAGCACGCTGCGTTGCAATGATGCATTTAACTGTTTTGCAGTTTTCTTTTTAAAAAAAACCCCTGAGATCGTTTATGTACATCTGTGCTATCAAGTTACAACTGATTTACGGCAATCCCAACCAGGATCTTTCATGAGAAGTAGAGGTGGCTTTGCATTGCCTTCCCCTCCAGAGTAGGGTTGCCAAGTGCCCAGTGGTGGTGGGCAAAATCCCGCCAAATCCACTCGGCTGCCTGCCATCCAGCTGAGGGTCGGAAGGCAGTGCGTGCACATGAACCCGCAAGCCGCACCCTCGTCACTTCCGGGTTTATTCAGAAGTGACACGGATGCTCTAGCAACCTCCACTGAAACTCTATGAAAACTATAGAGTTTTGGGGGAGATTGCTAGAGTGTCTGCGTCGCTTCCAGGTAAAACTGGAAGTGATGTAAGCATGACATGCAGGGCCCGTGCGCGTATCACGCACCCCAACCACACCCCTGAAAAGCTCCCGCCAGTGGAACTAAGGGACCTGGCAACCCTACTCCAGAGTCTTCCTTGATGATCTCCTATCCAGGTACCGAGCCTGCTTAATAGGGATGCCAGGTCCCCCCTGACTATCAGCAGGGGATGGGGAGGTAGGTTGACCAGATCCAGGTTGGGAAACTCCTGAAGATTTGGGGATGGAGCTTGGGGAGGACAAGGATCTCACTGGGGTACAATGCCACAGAGTCCAATCTCCAAAGCGTCAATTTTCTCCAGGGGAACTGATCTCTGTAGTCTGGAGATGAGCTGTAATTCCAGGGCATCCCCAGGTCTCACCTGGAGGCTGGCATCCCTACTGTTTAGCTTCCAAGGCCTAGCCAGATTGGGCTATACCATGCCACCTTCCCTCCCAAGAGATCTTTGGCTAAACATTTATTTCTGCATTTTCTACAGTGCTGAACACCCTGATAGCATTGAACACATGGTAAGGAAGGAGAAGTAGTAAGTAGTTGTGATGACATCACATTTCAAAGTTTATCTCTCTAAACTTCTGGAAAGTTTAGATAGAATCCACCCTCCAAAGCAGCCATTTTTTCCAGGGCAACTAATCTTGATCGTCTGGAGACCAGTTGTAATTGCGGAAGAACTCCAGGTGCCACCTGGAAGTTGGCAACCCTATGTACAGATTGGCCACAACATCATCTGAATGTTCTTCTCCTTTATTGTAGGAAATTGTTGCTGGTTGTGTGGGGAAAAATACCTTGTGTGGAACCAGCTTTACATCTGGTTTTCAGCAGTCTCTTATCTAGACAGCACATGGAGGCAAATCCTCACAGCTTCAATTGTAGAATCGTGCCCATGTGTTTTTGGACGATTCCATAAGCTCTTCTGTGCTATCCTCCTAAATGTCTATTCCCATTTTTCTGAGTCCATGGAAGTTGCCACAAATGTGACCCAAAAGAACAATTCTGACACATTCAATTCAGTCATGCATGGTTGCTCTCTGCTCACATGATGCTTAGCTTGGAACTTCAAAAATTTTGTAACTGGCCCCAGTCTCCATGGCAGCTATGTTAAGGTTAGCTATGCCCCTCTGTGGCAGCTATTTTGTAGTGGTGCTCTGCTCACCACCTTTTCTTAGAATTCCCAAAGTGGCCACAGGTTCACCCAGGTTGGCGATCCCTGTGTAGATTTTCTAATCAGTGTATGCCCGTTCCACGTATATTTTCCCCTTCCCTGAAAACTTCAGATTTTAAGACTATCATTCAGTGACAAATGCTTATTTCATTGGTTTCATTTTTTAAAAAGTTTCTCCGGTGTAATCTTGATTTTCCTTTCTACTGGAGTAAAAGCAGCTATTTTAGGATGGCTTTAAAAATTGCCACTTCTATGGGCGAAAACGCCTGGTCGCTTTAGCCTCCTTTATTCCCTGTTTCAGCCAGGATGCAGCCAGGATCGAACACACGTTCGGCGAAACGCATGCGTTCGATCCTGGCTGAACCCTGGCTGAAACAGGGAATAAAGGAGGCTAAAGCGACCATGCATTTTCGCCCTATGTGACACATATAGGAAGTGTGTCCTGCCGAACCCCAGCCCCTGTTCCTTAGTTGATCATTCAGAATGAAACTCTTATGATAAAGTCTCCTTTTAGAAAGCTTGTACATAATAGAACGGCAGTGCAATTTCCGCGGGTTGCTACTGAATTAATTCCAAAAGAAATTTTGCCCTCTTATTTTTGTTTCTGATTTTACAGAATGAAATGACATTATTTCGTACGAGCCGTGGAGTTTACAATAGCCCCGTTTCAGCTGGAAAAGTTTGAACCTGGGATTTATGATTCACAATCCCTTACATTTCTCAAAAGCTTTCTGAAAGGCTTTGCAAAATGTCTATGGTGCATTTCACCTCATAATCGTTTCTGTCATAGGTAACTCACAACAAAATTGCAGTGAGATGTAGGATCAGCCGTCTCAGAACCAAACATCCTGAGGTGAACCAAGACAGGGCGTATACGGAGCACTAATCCACAATCCGGATCCTTGAGTCACCCTGTGCTTTAACCCCTGTTTTACTTCAATCCTGAATACTTTTGCCAAAGGAAGATTAACATCTCATTATGCCAGTCCATTCCTTAAATCGGAGCAATAGCTTTAGCTGCCTACAGAAATGCCACGCACGATACTGCGCTTTAAAAAAAATGACTTTAATGAGATATGCAAGGCTCTATTTATTTGTTCCTTTAGTTGTTCAAAACATATCTATGCCCTGCTTTCATGTTCCATGATGGCAAATGGAACTGGGCTGGATACATAGATCTTAACTGACAGATAGCCTCGTAAGGGAGCAGACGGTCCTTCTGCAAAAGGAAATTAATAGTGGGAGATCAAGCACCATTGTACGGAATGAGGGAGGAAGGGTATAAGGTCTTTCTAATTGCAGTGATTGATGCAAAGATGATCTAATGGGGAGATATGTATTATATGACAGGGGGAATCCTTTTTTTTTTAAAGGCAGGATTCAGGAACATCAGCAAGGAGAAATAAAAGGGCCACTCCAGTAGGGATGACAGGTCCCTCTTCACCACTGGCGGGAGGCTTTTGGGGCGGAGCCTGAGGAGGGTGGGGTTTGGGGAGGGGAGGGACTTCAATGCCATAGGGTCCAATTGCCAACGCGGCCATTTTCTCCAGGTGGACTGATTATCGGCTGGAGGTTAGTTGTAATAGCAGGAGATCTCCAGCCAGTACCTGGAGGTTGGCAACCCTGACAATATGATTCCTGTCATGTTTGCTTTTAAAACCTTTTTCTACCATGTCCGAGCCCCGTGAGCTTCAATCCGATATTGACCTGACCACACAGTCTCTTTCAACACAATGTATCTATATACTGCTTGTCAGCTTAAATATATATATAATTATCCATCTGGTCTTCGGCTCTGTGTATTTGTTTTCCAATTCCAAGGAGAGCTGTGTGTGTCTGTCAAGGAGCTGAGCAGACAGTACAGAATATCTTCATTCTGAAGTTCCCAGAGCTTCTTCATGCTACGGTGCCTCCTACTCCCCCTCCCCTTCTAGATCAATGATCTCGCGGGTCATAAAATACACTCCCAGCCAGCGTAGAGGTCAACGACTACTCTTGAAGCCACAGTTTTACCAAACCGTGTAGCGCAGATCCACTCTGCCCTCTCCGCTATTGATCGCTGGCCGCCCGCTCTCAATTTGTCGCTTTAAGAAAACAGAAAGATCGAAAGAGATGACCCCCCCCCAACGGCAGAAGATGACCTTCCCACTTAGCAAGCATGCAGCCACACAATCAGCATTCCTTCGGTGTGCTAAGATGGTTACAGGCATTACTTGTCGCACTAACTAAATTCTCGGGTTGCCAACATTTTAACTTCTCAGTCCACCTCTGGTTTGCTCTTTAAAGATTGGCATTGTCCAACGGTCAGATAGGCTAGAGGGAAAGGATCAGTCTATCTTCTACTGATAGCCCAACGGCCTAAAATCTCTGCAGTGTGATAGGTTTTTTCTTATTGCTGTTTCAAGGGTAGTGGACACTGGGAGGTCTTACTCCCAAATGAAAGGTAACAAGCCCCTTTCCTCAAACGCAAGCTGTGGTCTTCTTTGCCTGTCTGCTTACTAATGGTATCTCTCCAGATCACAGCAGTGAAGGGTAGAGGAACATGAGGACAAGCAAGCACACAGTCATGTGAAGCATCATTGTTGTCAGCCCTTGTCCCACAGAACCAGAAATCACCACAAAGTCATATAGAGTCCAAACAGATGGCTTTTACTGGTCAAATAGGCATACAGTGCAAACGAATAAAATGACAGCAATGAGAGACTCACTAGCTGGGAGATAATATAAAGCAGAAAAGGCGGGAGATTACAAGCATAGGCTGAACACAGTTTCCCAGGGGCTGAGTTCCCAGCTCCTGAGTTCTCAAGGTATGTGACCTTGAGGGCCAGACAGTACAGCGCAGAGACAGAGGCAATAACGAAACCGAGATAGCAACCTGACATTCTGCTCCCCTCAAGGCCCCCTCCCAGTGCGCAAGGGGGCTGGCTTATCCGGGTAAGCAATGTGAAAGGTGTTGATGAGGTCGGGGGCGGAGACATCCCGTGTGCGCACCCATTCGTCATAGGCAGGGGGGAAATGTTTCCAACGGACTAAATACTGCAGGTTGCCATGGTGAATACGGGAGTCAAGGATCTTGGAGACTTCGAAGTGCTCCTCCCCCCCCACCATGATGGGTTGCGCAGGAGGTGGATCCGGATGCCACTGTGGAGAGGCAACATGGGGTTTGAGGAGGCTAATGTGGAAAACAGGATGCACACGCCTCAGGGATTTGGGGAGAGCCAGTTCCACCGTGACAGGGTTGATGATCCGGGTGATGGGGAAAGGGCCAATGAATTTAGCATTGAGCTTATGGCACGGACGGGTAGAACGGAGATTTTTGGTAGAAAGGTAAACCAAAGCACCCACTTGCAGATCACCCCCGGGGGAGCGATGTTTGTCCGCTTGTGCTTTGTATTTAAGCTTGGCCCGGTCGAGGTTGCTAACGAGCCAGGGCCAAGTGGTACGGAGGGCGTGTGCCCAGGAGGCAATGTCGGGGCTCCCCTCCCCCTCTACATCATCCGCAGGAGCAATAGGACTGAAATCTTGGCCATACACAGCAAAAAATGGGCTAAAACCTGTGGATTGATGCATGGCATTATTGTAGGCATATTCCGCTAAAGGTAACAGGTCCACCCAGTCATCCTGGTGGTAGTTAACATAACAGCGTAAATAACATTCAAGTACAGCATTGACACGTTCAGTTTGACCATCAGTTTGGGGATGGTATGCACTAGACAACCCTTGTTCCACTCCCACCAACTTGAGGAAAGCTTTCCAAAACTTAGAAACGAAACCACTTCCGCGGTCACAAATTATCTTACGCGGAAACGAATGTAAACGAAAGATATGCGTCACGAAAAGGCGGGCCAGTTTCTGAGCAGAGGGGATCCCTGCGCATGGAATCAAATGTATTTGTTTAGAAAACAAATCAGTAACAACCCACAACACAGTTTTACCCCCACTGAGAGGGAGATCAGTCATAAAGTCCATAGCAATCACTTCCCAAGGTTTGCTGGGCGTTTCAAGGGGTTGTAGCAGTCCCGGGGGTTTGCCCTGCGATCGTTTCGCAGCGGCACAAACGGGACAGCTGCGGATGAAAGAGTCAATGTCGGAACGCATTCCCCCCCACCAGAACTGTCTGCGCAATAAGTGAAGGGTTTTCAGAAACCCAAAGTGCCCAGCTGTTTTGGCTCCATGAGCTAAATGCAAAACGTCCTTCCGGAGAGCTTTGGGCACATACAATTTTGAGTCCTTGTACCAGGACCCTCCCTGTTCCAAAACCCCAGGAGGTAGGGTATGAGCGGAGCGTTCTAAAAGGCACTGGTCCCGAAGGACATTTAAAAAGGACTCGGAGATGGGGATTTTGGAGGGGGCCCCCCCGTCGGTCATGGTGATGGGGCTAGTGCTTACGTGCGGCGGCGCGCAGACTGCAGGCGGCTGGGCGGCCGGAGGGGTAGGAAGGGCGGGAACGCTGGTCTGTTGCGGTGGCGGCTGGGCAGCCGGTTGGGCTGGCGGAGCTTGTAAGTTGGGTACGGCGTGCTGATGCTGGGATCGAGTTTGCACAGCCAGCACGGGTAGGGCCCCACGTTGCATAGGGGTGAACAGAGAGTTGGTGGGTCTATCGAGTTTTACCGGATATTGTGGTAAACGGGAGAGGGCATCCGCGAGAACGTTCTGCTTCCCAGGGACGTGCTTCAGGGTGAAACGGAACTGAGCAAAGAACTCCGCCCACCGTTGTTGTTTCGCTGACAGTTTATGGGACCCCGTGAGGGCAGCTAGATTTTTGTGATCGGTCCAAACCTCAAAGGGGACTTTAGACCCTTCCAAGAATTGCCGCCACAGAGTCAGTGCATGATGAACCGCTGAGGCCTCTTTCTCCCAGATGGGCCAGTTTAATTGAGCGTGCGCAAATTTTTTTGAAAAGTAAGCGCAAGGGTGAAGAAGACCATCCGGTCCTTGCTGGAGGAGGGCCCCTCCCATGGCTACATCGGAAGCATCGACCTGCACAATGAACATTTGATTTGGGTCTGGGTGCCGTAGCACCGGCTCCGAAGTGAAGAGGCGTTTGAGAGCTAGAAAAGCGGCCTGGCATTGCTCAGTCCACAGGATTTTTGCGGAGGGCAAGGCAGCCGAGCTGACTTTTCCCTTAGTTTTCAGTAGGTCCGTAATGGGTAGAGCCACCTGGGCAAAGTTAGGGATGAATCCCCGATAGAAGTTTGCAAATCCTAGAAATTGCTGTACTTGCTTACGGTTGGTGGGGGGAGACCAATCGAGGACGGCTTGGACTTTGGCGGGGTCCATGCGAAGACCTTGGTGGGAGATGATGTATCCCAAAAACGTGAGTTTGCTTTGATGAAATTCGCATTTAGCTAGTTTTGCGAAAAGTTGATGGTCACGCAGGCGTTGCAGAACTTCCCGGACCAGAGCTACATGCTCGTTCATAGTTTTCGAATAAATGAGAATGTCATCCAAATAGACCACCACCCCACGATATAGAAGGTCATGTAGGATTTCATTGATGAGTTGCATGAAGACCCCCGGAGCCCCTTTTAATCCGAACGGCATTACAAGGAATTCATACATTCCGAAACAGCTCGAGAAGGCAGTGAGGTGTTCATCCCCTTCACGGATACGGACTCGGTAGTAGGCTTCCACCAAGTCTAACTTAGAGAACACACGGCCTTCCTGTAATTGTCCCAAAATATCCGATATTAATGGGATAGGATAGGCGTTGGTCTGGGTAACCGCATTGAGCTTTCTGAAGTCAATGCACAGGCGAAGGTCGCCCTCTTTTTTCCGGACGAAAAACGCGGGGGCCGAGTTTGGGGCATTCGAAGGGCGAATGAACCCTCTGGCGAGGTTTTTGTCCAAAAAGTCCCGGAGGACAGTGCGCTCGGAAGCGCTCATAGGGTAAATCTTACTCTTGGTTAATGTGCAGTCCTTTACCACTTCAATCGCACAGTCTGAGGCCCGGTGGAGGGGTAAGGCATCACATTCCCTAAGGTCGAAGACATCTTCAAAGTCCCGGTACACAGCAGGTAGAACCGGTGGTGTTGGGGCAGTAGAGGTTAATGCTGGAACGGGCGGATATAGCAGAGCAAAGTTCTGCCGATGCTGGTCACAGGTGGGACTAGCGAAGGAGATAGTGTTTGTTTCCCAATCAATACTGGGACTATGTCCTTTAATCCAGTTAATTCCCAAGACCACTTCGAATCGAATAGGGGCTATTGTAAAGTCTATTTGTTCCCAGTGGGAACCAATTCCCATCGCTACCCCTACGGTTCGGTGATCAACTGGACCCCCCTGGAAATCGCTCCCGTCCATTTGGGCAAATTGGACAGGGTTTGGCAAAGCCTCAGATTCGGCTTTGAGAGCAGCAAAAGTGGCCTCGTTTATGAGAGTGCGACAACAACCGGAGTCAATGAGTGCTTTGACGAGCAATTGGGGACCACCTTTATGGTGTTGTAGAACTGCGTCCACGTAGACAGTGGTGTCCACGTCCTTGATTTTAGTGGGAGCATTTGGTTTAGCAGGGGAATCTGCAGAGGTCTGTGGAGACGCTCCATTCACCACAGACCGAAGCCGTTTTTTGACAAGTCGAGGGGAGATTCCAGGTTTAAGGCTGGAGAATTCCATGGGTCTCCTTCATCCGAGGAAGGGTTGTCCCCCAACGGGGCACTTGTAATCCGAGACCCGGCAGGGTCGTCAGTAGCAGGCAGGGAGGTCGGGTCTCCAACGTGAAGTGCAGAGGGTGTGGGTCTTCCCGGCGCTGCGCTGCGGGTGGCCGCGGTGCCTCTGCGTGGTGGACGACCTCTGGCTCGGGTTGTCGTGCTGGGGCGAGATGCTTCCGGGCGATACGGGCAGACCGCTGCAAAGTGACCCATTCCTCCGCAGTTAAGACAGGCCCCCCTCAGAAATCGGTCTTCCCGTTCCTGGGGCGGGCGTGCGGGATTCCGTGGAATGGGTGGTGGCGCCTTGGGCTGAGGCTTCTGGGTGCCTTTTTCCCTGTGCTTTTGGCGGACAAGGGAAATATAGCGTCGGCGGCTTTCCACTTCCTCGGCTAATAGGATCCATCCCTCAAGAGTATCAGGATCCCCTCGCATGTATGACCAGTTCAGAATATCAGGGTGTAGGGATTCCCTGAAATGGTGAATTAGGGTGGCCTCGGGCCAACCCACAATTTTATTTGCCAGTCTCTGAAACTCATCGGTAAACTCTCGAACCGGAGTGGAGCCTTGCCTGAGTTGTAACAGTTCCGCTTTGGCTCGTTCCCCCAGAAAGGGGTCCTCAAACCTCCTTCGCAAAGCAGTCATAAAGTTGTTGAGGGTGCGGATAGAGCGGGAACGGGTGTCGAATTGGAGGACCATCCATTCTGCTGCTTTACCCGTTAGAAGGGAAGCCACGTAGCGCACCCTGCTATCCTCTGTGGGGAATAATTGTCCTTGTTCCCGCATATAGCTGTCCACTTGATGCAAAAAACAAGGTAGAGTCTCGAGGGACCCGTCATAAGTAGTTCTCAATTTGAGTTGCTTCCAAGGCCCGGGTGCAGGCTGAACTGGTTGTACAGGCGGTCCGGGTGGCGGTACAACGGGAGCTCCGGGAGGTGGAGGCAGAACAGGCACATTAGCGGGTGGCTGGCCGGGAACCCCTGGCCCCGGGAGAGGAGCGGGCTGCACCTGGGCTAAGAGAGCTTGTTGTAACTGTCTATTGTCCTGAAGCATACGCTCCATTAGTTCTTGGAGCTGATCGACACGGTCGGAGAGCTCCCGGTTTTGGGCACGTAAGAGGTAAACGTCCTCACCTGGGCCGCCAGTGCGTTGAGGTTTACTTGTCCGAAAACTCGTGGCCCATTGAGAGGTGTCTTCGTAAAGGTTCTCTTCCTCAGACTCCTCTGGGTCCTGACGTCGGTCAGCTAGACGGCGTGCGCGTTGGGTTGTGCGCGACGGAGCAAAAATTGGGGGAAAAGAGAGACCTAACGGGCCCCCTGTTCTGTCTTTAGGACGGGTGTCCATTAGTGCCCGTTCCCTAGCCCTGGCAGCCTGAGCCTCGGCCTCCGCCTTAGCTGCTGCAGCAGCGTCCTTTTCCGCAAGGACCTTGGCATCCTCAAGTCTCTGGGCTATAGCTGCAGTAACGCGCGGCAATAGCTCCGCTTCCAGGAGTGTAAGTATGGGATCGGGTTCCCCGCCCAGTAGTGGCTGTAGCCGAACTGCAATTGCGGGCGCGTCTGCCTCGAATGTTGAAGTCAAAAGTTGGGCCAAGGTGGCCACCGGGGTGTCCTTTTTACAGTCCACAAGAAGGAGAGCCGTGTGAACGGCAAGCCGCTTGGCTTCAGCCTGGCAATCGGCTGCATTAGGTACCAGGGAAGAACCTGCCGGCGCGGCTCCTGCCATCGTAGCTCTCCCGGATGGGAGAGACTCCCGAGAGATGAGATTGTCCAAAAGTCCGGTCAGTACTTGTAAATCCTCAGTTGCCAACCGGGCATCATCCAGTAATTGATCAAAATCCTGAAGGTCCAAACGAGTATTAGTACCCTCCGAAGTTAACATCCAGAGAACCCCCTTGAGAGACTGCCACTGGGTCTGCACCAGTTCCCGCAAGCGGCAAACCTCTAGGGTAGTCCGAAAAAGTTCAGCGATTAAGTCCTGTAACAGAGTAGGATCCTCAGAGAAGGGCTCCAGGGTAGTAGATCACCTGGAGAGCTGCGCAGCTCCCATCCAAGTGGCAGGCGAACCCTCCTGGGCTCCAGCCTGGCTAGTAGAATGGTGAATGATTGCTGTCATAATGTCAGCCCTTGTCCCACAGAACCAGAAATCACCACAAAGTCATATAGAGTCCAAACAGATGGCTTTTACTGGTCAAATAGGCATACAGTGCAAACGAATAAAATGACAGCAATGAGAGACTCACTAGCTGGGAGATAATATAAAGCAGAAAAGGCGGGAGATTACAAGCATAGGCTGAACACAGTTTCCCAGGGGCTGAGTTCCCAGCTCCTGAGTTCTCAAGGTATGTGACCTTGAGGGCCAGACAGTACAGCGCAGAGACAGAGGCAATAACGAAACCGAGATAGCAACCTGACAATTGTAAGAGATGCTTAAGGACATAAGAAGAGCCCTGCTGGATCAGACCAGGGGTCCATCTAGTCTAGCATCCTGTCTCACACAGTAACCAATCAGTTCCTCTGGAGGTCCAACAACAGGGCATAGAGGCCGAGGCCTTCCCCTGATGTTGCCTCCTGGCACTGGGATTCAGAGGTTTACCGCCTCTGAACGTGGAGTCATTTAGTCACCATTGCTAGTAGCCACTGGTTATTTCTGTCATATATCCTAGGAATTGCTGGGGCAGTATGTCCTTTATTCCAGGAGTTTCCACCATCAGGATTCCAGTTTTAATGTATTCTTTTCATGAAGAACTGGGGAAGTTAGGAGGAGGAGGAGGAGGAGAAGAGTTGATTTTTATACCCTACTTTTCTCTACCTTTAAGGAGTCTCAAAGTGGCTTACAATCTCCTTCCCTTCCTTTCCTCACAACAGACGCCTTGTGAGGTAGGTGGGGCTGAGAGAGCTCTAAGAGAGGTGTGACTAGCCCAAGGTCACCCAGCTGGCTTCATGGGTAGGAGCGAGGAAACCAACCCGGTTCACCAGATTAGAGTCTGCTGCTCATGTGGAGGAGTGGGGAACCAAACCCATTTTTTTAATCAAGGAGGTTCAGACCACATCCATGTGCTAGGAAGCCATGCTTGACATGTTTCCCTGTACATGCATTGGTGGAAAAATACAAGCCGGTGCCATCAGTGCATGTGGCAAGCTACATATATGTTATGTGCCTATGTAGAAATGCTTTCCCTAATAAGGGTTTTGCCACATTTCAAATGTGCTTACTCTTCCATTTCTTAAAACGACCTTTTCTTTCTCGGCAACGAAGCAAGTGGTAACATGTAATCACAACTGACAAGGAAACGTGAAGAAGATTAACCCCCTCCTTTTAAAACCCCCTTCCCGCAGCCTGCTTGAATTTAAGTGTTGGCAAAATAAAATTATTTCTTGATCTCTGATTCGACGACTGTTTCCGAGTGGCAGGCGTTCAGGGTGACAACTTGATTTCCTTCAAATTCTGTCTATTAAAAGGTTACCATCGACGCGCTACAACCGACACGTTCCAAATGCTTCTGCTATTAGGTTATTAGCTCGATGGTAGGCCTGCGTGACGCGGTTTATCTAGGTAGATTTTTCTGTCAAATCTCGTGCATTTTCTGTTTGCGGAAGCACTAAAGAGGTGGCCGTGTGACTGACATCCCGTCCAGCACATGCAGCAATTTTCCAGTGGCTGACAGCCTAAAGACAAGGTTTCGGTGAAGTGTTTTCTTTCACAGAACTCCGGAGAAAATTTAGTGAGATTAGGACAGACACAATGAACCCCTGGGAAGGTTACGGCCATTTTTAGACCAGAACTGCATTACGCAAACAATAGTGACATCTTCTGGCCATGCGCCGTTTTTCCGATTGAACTGTGGGCTTTTCAGTCCAAGTGAGGATGGCTGATCTTGCAGCATTTGAGAAAAAGCAACCCATTTGGTAACCACAGTGAATATTTGGTGGTTGTTCACGTGGCTTGAAAAGTAAAATTATTTCAAAATGGGCATTTTTTTAAAATTTCCAGGCTCCCCAGAATACTACACAATCATTCTAAGAGTTTTACAGCACTGGCTCATGACTAGGGTTTCCAGCTCCAGGTTGGGAAATACCTGGAGATTTGGGGGCGGAGCCTGAGGAGGGTGGGGTTTGGAGAGTCCAATTGCCAAAGCAGCCCTTTTCTCCAGGAGAACTGATCTCTATCGGATGGAGATGAGTTGTAATTGCCGAAGGTCTCCAGCCACCACCTGGAGGTTGGCAACCCTAATCATGACTGAGACATACTTTAGTCAATTTCTTGGGATCAGAATCTGTCCAGAGGTGGAATTCTAACCCAAGAAGGTGGTAGGTCCCCATGATTTGGAGCTGGCTGTAGTCTATTTAATCAGTCAGGTTGTGAGTGTGTATAATGTTTTCATTGAATAAAAACTACGAAGTTTAATTTTCTAAAGATTTTTGTTGTTCTTTATTAGCCTAACACAAGTAGATGGATAAATAATAAGAACTTATTAGAAGACAAAATGAGACCCCATGATAACAATAACTAGGTAGGCGGGGATCATCATTTAAAATACATACAGAGGCCTACCAGGATTGCCAACCTCCAGGTGGTGGTTGGAGATCTCCTAGGATTACTACTGATCTCCAGGTGACAGAGATCAGTTCCCCTGGAGAATATGGCCGCTTTGGAAGGGTTATATCCCACTGAAGTCCCAACCCAAACCCCGCTTTCCTTAGGTTCCACCCCCAAAATTTCCAGATATTTCCCAACCCAGACATGGCTATCCTGAACTCCACTCCTACATCTCTCAGTACAGGGCCAATTCACATGTGTGGAACAATCACGGGGTGGTGGTTGTTTTAAACAATTAGAATACTTTGCAATTTGTAGCTGAATAGGGTTGCCAACCTCTAGGTAGTAGCTAGAGATCTCCTGCTATTACAACTGATCTCCAGCCGACAGAGATGAGTTCACCTGAAGAAAATGGCCTCTTTGGAAATGGGACTCTATGGCATTGAAGTCCCTCCCCAAACCCCACCCTCCTCAAGTTCCACCCCAAAAACCTCCTGCCAGTGGAGAAGAGGGAACTGGCAACCCTATAGCTGAATGTATCAACCACCTCCATGGAAAAATAACGTGCAAAATTTCTGTCTGTGGCCTTTGACACACAGTTCGTACAGGTGATAAAATGTATGTGTGAACCAGCCCAAGGTTTCATCACCTTGAAAATGTGGCTAGAACACATCTTAGTTTTTCTCTGCCTGTATCGTAACATGAGATCCTAGCGTTCTCTTCTGGATTTAAAAAAAAAACGAACAACATTTTCACAGCTACGCACTTAATATATGAAACTCTAAACTAAACTCTATGCATCTAAACTCTATGAAGATGCAGCGTACGCTGGGCTAACAGGAAGCATTTACACTACTGAAATGTAATGATTCTTCATCTGTCTCCTTCCATTTACTAGCATGAATATGATTTCCATCTGCAGCAATGTAAACTCCTTCTGGCCTGCCTTTCCATGCTGTTGGACCTTTTGCTTAAGAAGGATTTGCGCAGCCATTAATTCTGCCCTGCTTTTCCCGTTCCCTTTCTAACAGCTACAAACAGCTGCCTGAGCTCATTTATCCCTAACCCACAGGAATTGGTGCGCAAGAAAGGGACCTGATTGATTCCGCTTCTGAATTAACTCCCCAGTATTATCTGCATAAACTAGCTTGCTTTTAACTATTGAGAGGAACTGTTTCTCTCTACTTCAAAGTCGCGCCATGCAATTATTTGCTTTCTCTAGTCCTGCATTAAGCTATTTATCGGCATCTTTGTTGCTCCGGCCAATTAGTTTTTCAGACGGAGGGTTATTTCCTTTCGCTGTCTACTTGTCTCCCTTAAGAGGTTTGATTCTACACAAGTAACGGTCTCTTGTCTAGGGAGGTTACAGCTTCCTTGTGCAATAACGAAACGCTGTTAGAGAGAGGCTGTCCTACATGGTAATCTGGCTGTGCGTTATTTCCAAAGCACCACAGATATTGTTTATAGCAAGCTCCTTAGGTTAATATTGATCGCTCTAGCTTTAGTTACCCTAGATCATAGCCTTTATTTTAAAAGGCAAGAGTTCTACACAAGTATTTTGGACACCCCATAATTACTTGTCCATTCTGCCAAGCAGCCCTAATAGCCAGGCTAGCCCGATCTCGTCAGAGTTTGGAATAGGGTTGCCAACCTGCAGGGGGTGGCTGGAGATCTCCTGCTATTACAACTGATCTCCAGGCGACAGAGATCAGTTCCCCTGGAGAAAATGGCCGCTTTGGCAATTGGCCTCTATGGCATTGAAGTCTAGGGTTCCCAACTGCCCGCTGACGGCGGGCAATCTACCTCCCATTGTTTCTGTTACCCGCCCACTCTCAGCTGTGGGTGGGCAGAAGCAGGCGGGGGACGGGAGGGGGAGCCATCAGCGTCACCTTCAGGATGAGCAACTCTTTGTATGCCTTTGGGAACGGCTTTAAGCATCTGTGCCACTATGCATCGGAAATGGAGTATCCCTTAGGGGAACACTACAAGATTTATTTGGCATACCTGCTTTTTTCATCCCTATGGGAGAAAGGAAATAATATGAGAGTTTTGAATGCATACAAATTGGCTTTGACTAAACGGGGCTGAGGAAGAACAGAAACGATCGTCCCCCTTGCTACTCTTCTATGAAGATTTGTTGCAGTTCATTGTTGGATACTTGTACCTGTATGGGACTGTTTATACCAAATTCCCTCGCCATTCTTCTATGAAGATTACTCATAGTGGAACTTTTGAGACTTGTACCCTTTAGGACTGTTAACATAGGATTGTATATAGATTTGTGTGTTGTATGTCATTCACTGCACTTAATACACCTTGGTTTTGTAAACTTGTGATTGATTGATCAAATATCATCAGCATTACCTGGAGGTTGGCAACCCTAAGCGGGGAGGGTAGCTGTTGTTTCCCCCCCTCCAGCTCCCCTCCTCGCTCCTCCCAGAGCCTCGCAGATGATCAGCTGTTTTTCTCAATCAGCTGTTTCCCACGAGGCAGGAGAACAGGGCGCTGCTCGCAGCCTGTTTTGGTTTCGTTCCTTCCCTTGTTGCGGTGGTCATCTGGGTAAGGTTATCAGGTCCCTGTTCTCCAGCGGCGGGAGATTTTGGGGGCGGAGCCTAACTAGGGCGGGGTTTGGGGAGGGGAGGGACTTCAATGCCATAGAGTTCAATTGCCAAAGCGGCCATTTTTCCCCAGGTGATCTGATCTCTATTGGCTGGAGATCAGTTGTAATAGCAGGAGATCTCCAGCCACCCCCTGCAGGTTGGCAACCCTATTCCAAACTCTGACGAGATCGGGCTAGCCTGGCTATTAGCAGATCTCCTGCTACTACCTGGCAATTGGCAACCCTAAGTCTGGAGGTGCTTTTTTCCTCCATCGCCCCAGTTGGAGCCGGCCTACAAACCGGACGTACATCATCACGTAGATGACACTGATCTCCGCCCCCAACTCCACCTCCTGAAACCTCCCACTGGTTACAAGGAGGGACCTGGTAACCCTATTGACGTCCATGCCCTCTCCAAACCCCGACTTCCTCAGAATCTACCCCAAAAACCTCCCACCGGTGGCTAAGAGGGAACTGGCAACACTACACATCTAGAGAAAAAAGGGAAAAAAGAAACACAACCTAAAAGTTACTGGAAACCAAAGGGGTCGAGCTAAACACTATCTACTATAACAAAAAATACATTGATTTTATTATATATTGTGCACAATTATATTTAAAAACACAGGGCCTAAAATAAGGCTTCCTAAAAAGCACAACTCAGCCTTCCATCCTTCCGAGGTTGGTAAAATGAGGACCCAGATTGCTGGGGGTAAAGGGAAGACGACTGGGGAAGGCAATGGCAAGCCACCCCGCAAAACAAAAGTCTGCCTAGTAAACGTCGGGATGTGACGTCACCCCATGGGTCAGGAATGACCCGGTGCTTGCACAGGGGACCTTTTTAAAAAGCACAGAAATGTTTACATTTATTACCAACACATATACAGTTGATGTTAGTACATACAATGACCAAAATAAGACCAGACACGTCTCGGGCCTTTAGAGGCCTTCTTTGGCGGTCATACATGCATAATTTTACAATACACATCCTGACATTTACACAGACATAATACAAGGTAAGAAAATATAAAAGCCTATAATTCTGTGTGCCTTTATATAAAAATATTTAGTCTATATGTCTTAAAACATGGCTCACTGCTCACACCTTGTAAGAGGTATGTGTATTACATCAACAAACATGAATAAAAGAATGGCCATGAGCCATGTTTTAAGCCACAAGGACTAAATATGGGCAATGTTTATTTCAGTATAACGTGGTTTGTTTTCATTACTGTTGATACACTACTTTTTCTGAACATTTTTTTTTCTGTTCACTAAGGTTATATGAAGATATAATGACCAGCATATTTAATGGACATGATCTTTGCAATGGAACTAGGCTAGCTGTTCGTGAAGGAATGTGTTGCACAGAGAGTACAAATTCTGTAGAGCGTACGAATTCATATTCATGTCCTGTTGCTGCTGATAAATTAATAGCAGCTTTTTAAAAAGTGGCGGCTGTACGATTGATGCCCAGCCTCATACATAATCACCAAAGAGTCCCACGCTTAACAACTGACAGATAGCCTCTTGTATAAGCGAAACATACATTTGAGCGATATAATTCAGAACAGAGATGTTCACACCACCAACATTGTTTGTTGCTGTTTGTTTTTAAGAAAAACTTGTGGTGGTTGAAAGTCAAATAAGTCAGCAAGATCTGTTGAGTTGGAGTTAGGGTGGCTAAATCCAGGTTGGAACATTCCTGGAGGTTTGGGGGCTGAGCCTGGGGAGCATAGAAATTTGGGAAGGAAAGGGATGTTATGCCATACAGTCCACCTCGGAAGCTGCCATTTTCTCCAGGGGAACTGATCTCTGTCGCCTGGAGAACAGTTGTTAATTCTGGGAGAACTCGAGGCCCCTCCGGCAGGCTGACAATTGTCGCTGGCGGGAAGCTTCATGCGGACTTTCGGTTTGAATCAAATGGCGATTTGCTTCTTTAACTACCTGAACAACTTAGCATTGCCTAAAAGATTGGAGAAGAGTATTCACTTGGAGAAGATTATGTCAGGGTTCCTTCCCCATTTCTTTTTTGCCGTCAAGTCACAGCTGACTTACAGCGACCCCCAAAGGGTAGGGTTGCCAGGTCCCTCTTTGCCACTGGCGGGAGGTTTTTGGGGTGGAGCCTGAGGAGGGTGGGGTTTGGGGAGGGGAGGGACTTCAATGCCATAGAGTCCAATTGCCAAAGTGGCCATTATCTCCAGGAGAACTGATTTTATCGGCTGGAGATCAGTTGTAATATCCGTCTGGGAGGAAGGAGACTGAACCCACTGAGGTTGTGTTTGAGTCAAATGTAATGTTACTGTAGAAGTGATTTGTGTTATATTGACAACGGATAACTGAAGAAGAGAATCAAAATGCTGGAAATATCTAGAATCTGCATACTCCGTTGATATTACATCAAAGGCTTGATTGAACTGTATCCACTACTGTGCTGGGTTGTGATAAGCGTCTTTGTACTACATTTAGGACTTTTTAGGATTGTTAGATTTGTGTATACTTACATATGTAATTGTAAAATTTGGACACTTCACTTCCACTTGTTCTTTATCATTTTGTTATATTTATTTGTTAATATAGTATATGTTAACACTGAGCTTCCGTGCTGCATTATTTGGGTTGAGTACCCGGAGGTTGGCAACTCTACCAAAGGGTTTTCAAGGCAAGGGGTGTTCAGAGGTGGTTTGCCATTGCCTTCCTCCATGTCATGCGCCTGGTATTCCTTGGAGGTCTCCCATCCAAAAATTAGCCAGGGTCAGGGCTGAGAGTGTGAAACTGGCCCAAGGTCACCCAGCAAGCTTCCATGGTGTGAGTGGGGATTTGAACCTGGGTTTCCCTGGTCCTAGTACGACACCTTAACCACTGCACCACACTGGCACCACACCCCATTACATGCTGACAGTCCACGAATCTACTCTACAGCTTTATCTCAAAAGACTAATTGCTGTTGACAGACTTGGTTTATAGTACTGTATATTCTCCTACACTCAGATTTCAAGTGTGTGTGTGTTTTTTTTTAAAAAAATAGCACCATCAAGCATTTTCTGTAATTTGAGTACTAACCATGTGCTTCATAGTGTTTAATTCAGACAGACAGGCATGCAATTAACCCACAATTAGTTCTGCAATCCATAGTCAACAAAAGGTTCTCCGATCTGCGGAGCAACTTGAAACCCAAGGGGAGATAAATCAGATTCAGTGGTTAATTAATGGTTTAGTTATGTTTGCTAAGTTGGGGCTGGGTCACAGCAAAGCCTAATATATTTTGTTGGAGGCAGGTCAAGGGAGTTTGTTAAAAGCACATTGCACAACACAAGCTCCCAGTAAGATATACACAAAAATCAATCAAAGCACTGATTAAATGGGGGCGGGAGAGACTCGTTTTAATGACTGAGAACAATATACTCCGAAAGAGGCACAGGAAATAACCGAGACTTTGCTTGATTACAATCTGCTTCCATGGCAGGAACAATATGTGCGTCTCTCCCAGCTTCTGTTGCACTACTGGAAGTTGGTCTCTAAGCCAATGGAAAGCTTAGAATAACATTCTTGACCCACCCTTTCAGATGAGTAATCTTTGGAGGGGGTTAGTCATTGGGTGATGACATGCTTCCCTTTTCTGTATGACTCCCCAATGCTCTGCACTCCCAGTGACCAGAAGATGGCCAAGATGCCCTTCCTATCAGGATCTGCCTAAGGTCATAGAACCAGCATTACTGACAGATGGCCAACTAGCCTCCATTTAAAAGCCTCCAGGGAAGAAGAGCTTATCACCTCCTGAGTAATCTTGTTCCACTTAGGAACTCCTCTAATGTTAGAAAAATCTTCCTAATGTCTAGACGGAAATTCTTTTGATTTAATTTCAACCCTTTGGTTCTGGTCCGACCTTCTGGGGCAACAGAAAACAACTCGGCTCCATCCTCTATATGACAGCCCTTCAAGTACTTGAAGATGGTTATCATATCACCTCTCAGTCTTCTCTTCAGGCTCTTCCAGCTCCTTCAACCTTTCCTCATAGGACTTGGTCTCATGACCCTTCACCATCTTTGTTGCCCTCCTCTGGTTGTTTCTATAGGCACTGCTCAATCGTGGAGCGTGGAGGCCTTCATCCGTTGAATAGTAAGGAATGGTGAGCTTTTCAAGAACAGTGTATAAAAAAAAACACATGGTTGGGATACTTCACATTTAATGAGCTAACTACATTCTTTATGGTCCTCTTTCCTCTAAGGTGCCAACACTGAAATGAAGTGATGGCCCATAATGTTGAGTGGTTCACACCATCCTGTGTTGAAGGGCTGTGACCTACTCCAGCGTTGATGCTAGAAGCTAACCTTCACACCTATTTCTAATGAATAGTCAGATCCATTTATCACCCCCCAGAATGCTGGTATTTCCTGGATGGACAGGCAACAAATGCTTTAGGGGGAAAGATGCTGCTATTCACACTTCAAAGTCCCAGTTCACAACACAAATAGGAATCTCTCCCTTGTATCTCCACTTTCTCTCTTTGGTGTTCAAAGTTTGGACCGCTTCACTTACTGCTTACATTGCTTCGTTTTGAGCATTTGTAAAAGGTATTGCAAGGAGGGAAAGCGGCATGGTATAAGCCCGATCTTGTCAGATCTCAGAAGCTAAGCAAGGTCAGTACTTGGAAGGGAGACCTCCAAGGAAAACTCTGCAGAGGAAGGCCATGGCAAACCACCTCTGCTTCTCACTTGCCTTGAAAGCCCCATCCTGGGGTCACCAGAAGAAGCCATAACAGGGAAAAATATTGGACAGAACCATCACTATAGTATATTTGTGTTTGTGTACACATGAGTATATAAACAGAGGAGAGAAGGGAGCATGGCACAGCACAATCTCATCAGATCTCGGAAGCTAAGGAAAGTTGGTACTCGGGTGGGAAACTGCCAAGGAAGACTCTGCAGAGGAAAGCACTGGCAAACCACCTTTGCTTCTCACTTGCCTCGAAATCCCCTTGCTGGGGTTGCCATAAATTGGTTGCAACTTGATGGCACTTATGTATGTAGGTAGCATATAAACTCATCCATCTTAAAGCATTTGATCCCATAGGATTGCCAAAGAACTTAGCTGCAATGCCAAACAAGAAATAAAATATAAAAACAATAAAACATGAAAATTGCCAATAAAACAGCAGCAGCAACCTTAAAACAATGTGAGAACAATGAATAATTAGTCACCCCAAATGCCTTCGTGACCAATGTAATCTTAACTTTGATACTAGGGTTGCCAACTTCCAGGTACAGACTGGAGATCTCATGCTATTTCAACTCATCTCCAGTCAATAGAGATCAGTTTACCTGGAGAAAATGGCCACTTTGGCCTTTGGACTCTATGGCATTGAAGTCCCTCCCCAAGCCCTGCCCTCCTCAGTCTCCACCCCAAAAACCTTTTGCCAGTAGTGAAGAGGGACCTGGCAATCCTACTTGTTACCAAGAAACCCATGAGGAAGTCACACAGCTTAGGTGCTCCCAGTCAAGACCAAACTAGACAGGAATTAGAAATCAGATCTCCGCTATCTCACAGAGCTTGGCCCAGGAAAGCTTCTGTCCCATGATAGGATTGCCAGCTCTGGGTTGGGAAATGCCTGGAGATTTGGGGGGTGGATCCTGGGGAGGGGAGGGACCTCAGCAGGGTATAATGCCATAGAGTCCACCCTCCAAAGCAGCCATTTTCTCCAGGGGAATTGATCTTGGTTGGCTGGAGATCTATTGTAATAGCAGGAGATCTCCAGGTGCCACCTGGGAGAGGGTTGCCAGATCCATCTTCGCCACCAGCGGGAAGTTTTTGGGGCTGAGCCTGATGAGGGCGGGGTTTGGGGAAGGGAGGGTCTTCAATGCCATAGAGTCCAATTGCCAAAGTGGCCATTTTCTCCAGGTGAACGGATCTCTATCGGCTGGAGATCAGTTGTAATAGCGGGAGATCTCCAGCTAGTACCTGGCGTTTAGGAAATCAGTACAGGGGCGACAAAAATGTACAATAACAATTACTGTTAAGTGCAACCAATGTTTATCCTATGGTGTCTAAATACAACTATACATATAAACATACAGTGTTATGTACAAGCATACAAAAATAACAAGCACAACCGAACAAGTCCACATGGAAGGTGACACAGACACTAACAAAATTCACAAAAATGCAAGGTCTTTGGCAAGGTGCTGCATTCTTCTATAAGTCCCATGCAGGTAAGTGTGCAATTCTAGCAGAAATACCAATTTTAGAGGAGTAACTTGATGGAGGATACAGCCGTTTCAAATTCTTATGGGTAGAATTCTTCATCAGTCCTTCCTATTCCAATATGTAATATTTTAAAATGCAATAAATATAATATGTTTCAAATATAAAATTACAAAAATAGTTCATTTAATAAATACAATAAATATAAGAATACTTACATATAGATTCCTCTAATATTGCACATCTTAAAGATTAGATTTCAAAATGCTGGATGCATGTTAGTTCCCACGAAGGGTAGTTATCATTAAGGCAGCCATGTATGCAAAGTGAAACCTATTTCCTAAATACCAATTCTTTCTCGCTTGAAGTTAAAGAATTCAAACGGACTGATTGTAACTTCACCTTTCAATTACGGTCTTTTACAAACTGTCAAACTAAATACTGTGTTTACTGCTTACTTTGTCCATGTGGCAAAATTTACGTGGGATCTTGTATTCGGGCTGTAAAAACGCGCATATTAGAGCACAGATCTAGGATCAGGCTACAGGTGGTCTCCCCCGGTTGTAGAACATTTTTTGCGCTTTCATCATAGTGAAAATGACCTCCGTTTTTTTGTGTTATGGAAGCTTAACCCCAAAAGGTTTAATAAGGAAGACAATGTTAGACTGTTAAGGCAAAAAGAATCATATTTTATTCACATTTTGAAAACAGTAGCCCCGTACGGCTTGAATTTAGAGAATGATCTTTCTTGTTTCCTGTAATTGGTTAATATGCCTTTAAGACGGGTCGATCTTGCAGCCGGCACAGCACAGATGTGTATTGTTAACGCTTAAGCCTTCTAGTGTGGATTGGTATTTAGGAAATAGGTTTCATTTTGCATACATGGCTGCCTTAATGATAACTACCCTTCGTGGGAACTAACATGCATCCAGCATTTTGAAATTTAATCTTTAAGATGTGCAATATTAGAGGAATCTATATGTAAGTATTCTTATATTTATTGTATTTATTAAATGAACTATTTTTGTAATTTTATATTTGAAACATATTATATTTATTGCATTTTAAAATATTACATATTGGAATAGGAAGGACTGATGAAGAATTCTACCCATAAGAATTTGAAACGGCCGTATCCTCCATCAAGTTACTCCTCTAAAATTGGTATTTCTGCTAGAACTGCACACTTACCTGCATGGGACTTATAGAAGAATGCAGCACCTTGCCAAAGACCTTGCATTTTTGTGAATTTTGTTAGTGTCTGTGTCACCTTCCATGTGGACTTGTTTGGTTGTGCTTGTTATTTTTGTATGCTTGTACATAACACTGTATGTTTATATGTATAGTTGTATTTAGACACCATAGGATAAACATTGGTTGCACTTAACAGTAATTGTTATTGTACATTTTTGTCGCCCCTGTACTGATTTCCTAATCTCCTGATAGTAGTACAGTGGTGTCTTTTTCTCCTACTAGTACCTGGCGGTTGGCAACCCTACACCTGGAAGTTGGCAGCCCTACCCATATAATGCTTCACTGGATGGAAGAGAGGGACTTCTCGCAGCTGATAGGAGGGGCACGTTTTATGGCTGTGAGGAAAGAACAACAGTTGTAACTGCTGGTTAAATGGATTAATGTGACTTACATTTAATACCTTTGGTGCCTAAAAAGAAATGGGCTGATTTCTTTAAGAGAGTGAGAGAGATAGAATAATGGTATGCAGACATTAATTCCAGGTGGTGAGTTTGCAATAATATAGAAGAGAAGGAAATGCGATTTACACAGAGATTAACTTTCATTTTTCCAGGCTGCCTTAAGAAAGGAAAGCAAAAGTATAATACCAGCAGCTTCAAAACTCCAGGAAGCTGTAAGAATTTGCACATGCATTTTAATCCATTACTACACAGACATCTTAAAGCAGTAGGGATGCCAACCTCCAGATAATAGCTGGAGATCTCCTGCTATTACAACTGATCTCCAGCCGATAGAGATTAGTTCTCCCGGAGAAAAGGGCTGCTTTGGCAATTGGACTCTATGGCATTGAAGTCTCTTCCCTCCCCAAACCCAGCCCTCCTCAGGCTCCGCCCCAAAAACCTCCCACCGGTTAAAAGGGGGACCTGGTAACCCTATAAAGCAGGCAGCTAAAACAGACGTTGAAAATAAGCATAAAACAAATGTGATACTAGTAGCGTTGCCAGTCTCAGGGTGGTCGCTGGAGATCTCCTGCTATTCCAACTGATCTCCAGGTGACTGAGATCAGTTCACCTGGAGAAAATGGCCACTTGGGAAGGTGATCTCTATGGCATTATACCCCATTGAAGTCCCTCCCCTCCCCAAACCCCGCCCTCCTCAGGCTCCACCCCCTAAATCTCCATGTATTTCCCAACCCAGAGCTGGCAACCCTAGATACTAGTATGGAAGAATCATCTGGATTTTGGACTTTTGGAAAGCATCTCATGGAGGGCCAAAGAACTGAAAATGTCCAACTTTGTGCATTCCCTAGAAAAAGGTGGTTGTATCCACATACAGCTTTCTTCACATTAGGTTTCTCCATACATCCCATGGATGTAGGGTTGCCAACCTCCAGGTACTAGCTGGAGATCTCCTGCTATTACAACTAATCTCCAGCCAATAGAGATCAGTCCACCTGGAGAAAATGGCCACGTTGGCAATCTCCAACCGATAGATTCGACTCCACCGCTCCAAACCATTGCTCTTAACCACTACACCAAGCTGGCTCTCCCGCAAATGCAGATGTCAAACCAAAGGGGCTCTTTGAAGAAGAATTAGTTTTTATATGCTGACTTTCTCTACCACTTAAAGAAGAATCAAACCCACTTACAATCACCTTCCCTTCCCCTCCCCACAACAGACACCCTGTGAGGTAGGTGGGGCTGAGAGAGCTTTAAGAGACCTGTGACTAGGCCATGGATGCTCAGCTGGCTTCAGGAGTAGGAGCGGGGAAACCAACTCGGTTCACCAGATTAGCATCCGCCGCTCATGTGGAGGAGTGGGGAATCAAACCCGGCTCTCCAGATCAGAGTCTACCACTCCAAACCACCACTCTTAACCACTACACCATGCTGGGTCTTCAAGGAAGGAAGCAGATTTTTCATTCTTGGGTCCCTGTGAAAACTGGTGCCAGGCAAGGTCTGTACGTGCCAACTATCAAGCAAAACAAGGTGTCGCCATTACCTTACAAAAGCGTCAGGCACCCAGTTGAACCTGGTCACCCACTGACTCAGCACTTACAAACTTGCAGCCGAAAACATCATTAAGGCTGCTCATTGGGCGGCAAGATTTACAGCTCTGCCAACTCATGTCGTTGCCAGGCTGTCAACTGAGACACCATCTGTCATTTTCTATCCTCGCTTCCTCGTTGGGAAAAGGGGGGAAATGCTTCCTTGTCATCTGCAGCTTCTTTGTCTGTCCTTGGCGACACCAACTGAATGTTGTTGTTTTTTAATTTACCCGGAATCTGCTGCAGGCACTATGACCCCTCAGTAACTTCAGCCCAAAAAAAGTTGCAGGTTTACCTTTATTTAACCTGCATTTAAATAAAATGCATTCCGGCCGCTATTTCTAATTGTATGAGATTGATATCATTTTCTGTGCCCAAGAACCACACCATACATCGCAACATTTCCCCCATTCCTTAAGCAACATTTTGCTGTCTCTTCCTATTTTAACTTAATAGCAAGGGCTCCCCCTACTGCATCAATTTATTTATTTCCTCTTCCCACCCAAAAAAAAAATTGATATAGGGCCTTAATGTCCTTTTATGCAGGGACGTTTCCCCATGGTCACCCCCGCCGACTGCTTTGGGGCTTCAGTTTGATTATGCAGGCCTTTACCGTCCGTCAGAGGTCACCTCGCTCTTCCCGTGCATTTTGCCCATATTTTCCAGATTCTGGCTAAAACAGCAGCTGGAAAACATGGGCAAAACGTGCGGGGAGAGCAAGGCAACCTCTGACGTGTGGGAAAAGGCATGCATAATCAAAAGGAAGCCCCGAAGCAGTCAACGGGGGTGACTGCGGGGAAACGTCCCTGCATAAAAGGCCAATGTTAGATATAATTCCGAACACAGTTACTGGGTGAGACTTCAGCAGCCAAAACAGAAGAGCACTGAAGAATATCCCATCCCTTTAGTACAGATATTGGCTGTGATCAGGGGGCTAGAGCAACTGCCCTATGAGCAGCGGTTGAAATGCTTAGGGCTGATTAGCTTGGAAAGAAGGTGGTTAAGGGGAGACATGATGTTTGTGTGTGTGTTAAGTGCCGTCAAGTCACAGCCGACTTATGGCGACCCCTTTTTGGGGTTTTCATGGCAAGAGACTAACAGAGGTGGTTTGCCAGTGCCTTCCTCTGCACAGCAACCCTGGTATTCCTTGGTGGTCTCCCATCCAAATACTAACCAGGGCTGACCCTGCTTAGCTTCTGAGATCTGGCGAGATCAGGCTAGCCTGGGCCATCCAGGACATGATAGAGGTCTGTAAAATTATGCATGGTATGGAGAGAGTGGACAGGGAGAAGCTTTTCTCCCTCTCGCATAATACTAGAGCACGGGGTCATCTGCTGAAGCTGGAGGGTGAGAGATTCAAAACAGATAAAAGGAAGTATTTCTTCACACAACACATAAATTGTGGAACACCCTGCCCCAGGATGTGGTGCCAACTTGGAAGGCTTTAAGAGGGGGTGGACATGTTCATGGAGGAGAGGAGTATTCATGGCTACTAGTCAAAATGGATACTAGTCATGATGCATACCTATTCTCTCCAGGATCAGAGGAGCATGCCTATTATATGAGGTGCTGTGGAACATAGGAGGGACACTACTGCAGTCGTCTTGTTTGTGGGCTTCCTAGAGGCACCTGGTTGGCCACTGTGTGAATAGACTGCTGGACTTGATGGGCCTTGGTCTGATCCAGCATGGTTTTTCTTATGCTCTTATGTTATGTTCTTGTGTTCCCAACCCAGCAGTTATGTATGGGTGAGAGGGTCTAATGGAAACACATCAAGAAAGATGTCCCACCTGGAAACACTCTCTGAACACTTTCAATACAACATGATGCATACCTATTCTCTGCAGGATCAGAGGAGTGTGCCTATTATATTAGGTGCTGTGGAACACAGGCAGGATACTGCTGCAGTCGTCTTGTTTGAGGGCTTCCTAGAGGCACCTGGAGGGGCCGTGGCTCAGTGGTAGAACATCTGCTTGGCGTGCAGAAGGTCCCAGTTTCAATCCCCGGCATCTCCAGTTACAGGGACTAAGCAAGTAGGTGATGTGAAAGACACCACCCTGGAGAGCTGCTGCCGGTCTGAGGAGACAATATTGACTTTGATGGACCGAGGGTCTGATTCAGTGCAAGGCAGCTTCACGTGTTCATGTGTGTGAACAGACTGCTGGACTTGATGGGCCTCGGTCTGAGCCAGCATGTCCTTTCCTTGTGTTCTGATCTATTGAAGGCTCTCAATTCTCTGGCCGTCCTCAGCGCTTCGTTCCACAGAGAAACGAAATGGTTGCCTTATGCATGGAAGCAACCATTAAACCAATCAGACATTGCAGACTTGGCGGTCTAACAATACAGGTTCCAAGACATTCAGAGGTAGCATGTAGTTTTAAGAAAGGCTGTCAGACCTCTATTCAATTATACACGGGTGGCAAAATTAAAAGAGAAATGTAAACTGCTATTTTCTCCCTCGAGGCATCATTTCTCACTATAATAGGCAGGCGTAAATCTTTTGTCCTGTTTCTGTTCAGTTCTAACACCTGTTTCTAGCCAAAGGCACAATGCAGACTTTTCAGACATCAAAAGATGTCTGACAGCAACCGCTACTTTGTATATCTTTACTAGAGGAGTTGCTATGAACACAAGATATGTTTTTGTGCTGCTCAAGCTCCCTGCCCCTCATTTATTTTAGTACATCTAATAGGACAAATAGTTATGTTGTTGTTGTTTTTTCAAAATCTTCTAAGTAAAAAATGAATCCAGGTTCCCCTAACAAGAAAGTGACAAGGATTGTGAGCTTCTGTTTTGATCTTTCAATCAATAGAAGAATATTATTCTTATTAGGTACCATGTACTGGATGGTTACCTGTTGAAAAAACTTGTACAGTTAAACCCTTTTTTCGTAATGGCCCACACAGGTCAGTTATTCAGATCCTCTTGTGAGCTATGAAAACCGAAAGCATCTGCTAACTCTGAGGTTACAAAAGGCAATCCTAGGGCGCGCGCACACACCAGCTAAAAGTGTGACATTGTTGGGTGTTGTCAACATCTGTATTACACTCCAGAGTATATCAGAGTCCGTTAAACTTTTGTTCCATTGAAAGGAAGAAGAGGAAGAAGAAGAGGAGGAAGAAGAAGAATTTGATTTTATATGCTGACTTTCTCCACCACTTAAGGGAGAATCAAACCGGCTTACAATCTCCTTCCCTTCCCCTCCCCACAACAGACACCCAATGAGGTAGGTGGGGCTGAGAGAACTGTAAGAGAACTGTGACTAGCCCACGGTCACCCAGCTGGCTTCGTGTGGAGGAGCAGAGAAACAAATCCAGTTCACCAGATTAGCCTCCGCCACTCATGTGGAGGAGTGGGGAATCAAACCCGGTTCTCCAGATCAGAATCCACTGCTCCAAACCAGGCAGATAACATCAACACTACATTAGGATACTCTTCTCATTGACCATGGAGATAGTTTCAGAAGGTAGCCATGTTGGTCTGCTGTAGAACAGCTAGCTTTGAACCTGAAGGAAAGCAGTGCTTGCTTTAGGGTTGCCAACTTCAGGTTGGGAAATACCTGGAGATTTTGGGGTTGGAGCCTGAGAAGGGTGGGGGTTGGGAAGGGGAGGGACTTCAATGGGGTATAATGCCATAGAGATCACCTTCCAAAGTGATGGCCATAAATATTGATGGCTTAAAAAAAGGGTCAGACAGATCCATGGAGGACTGGTTTATCAATGGTTAAAAGCCGTGGTGAGTAAAGGGAACCTCTACCTTCAGAGGTGATACGTATCTGAATCTCAGTGCAAGGAGGCAACATAAGGGAAGGGCCTTGACTATGCAGGGTTGCCAGGTCCGGGTTGAGAAATACCTGGAGATTTTGGGGGTGGAGCCTGAGGAGGGTGGAATTAGGGAAGGGGAGAAACGTCAATGAAGTACAATGCCCTAGAGTTTACCTTCCAAAGCAGCCATTTGCTCCAGGTGAACTGATCTCTGATTTCATGTTTAAGTATTTCTATGTCATGTTTCTCCTCACTACTGATTCGAAGTGGCTTATAAAGAAACACACAAATATAATTTAGACAAACAAACAAAGGGCAAAAAATACAATACGATTTCAGCTCCTGGGATGGTCCAGGATCCACTGGCCTGGCTCAGTCAAGGCCATGAGCTAGAAGCCAAGGGCCAAATGCCCTTTCACTCTTGCCTTGGGCTTGCGCCAGGCTACAGAAGCTCTGCCTAGATCACATTCATCTGGCAAAGAGATGTGAAAAACACAAGATCACACCAGTGGTCCATCTAGTCCGGCATCCTGTTTCACACAATGGCCAATCAGTTTTCCTGGAGGGCCAACAAACAAGGCACAGTAGACAAGGCCTTCCACTGATGTTGCCTTCTAGCACAGTTGTTCAGATGCTTACTGCTTCCAAATGTGGAGGTTCCCTTTACTCACCATACCTACTAGCTACTGAAGGACCCGACCTCTATGAATCTGCCCCTTTAAGACCGTTCATGCTTGTGGACATATTATGAGAAGACAAGACTCACTGGAAAAGACAATAATGTGAGGAAGAGTTGAAGGCAGCAGGAGAAGAGGAAGACCCAACATGAGATGGATTGACTCAATCGAAGCCACGGTCCTCAGTTTGCAAGACATGAGCAAAGCTGTTAACGAAAGGACGTTTTGGAGGTCATAAATTCATAGGGTCGCCATAAGTCAGAAGCGACTTGATGGCCCTTAACACACATATGCTTGTGGACATCTCTACATCCACTGGCAGTGGATTCCACAATTTCATTACCCATTATGTGAAGAAGTACTTCCTTTTCTCTGCCTGTCCTCAGATCAAATCACATCAGATTTATTAGTATGGCATATGCCAGTAAAACATTTGTATCCTATATTCAAATAAATAAAAGAGAAAGTGCCAAAGCAGGACTACAGCTGAACATCAAGAAAACAAAAGTAATGACTACAAGAGAATTACACAACTTTAAGGTTGACAATGAGGAAATTGAAATTGTTCAAGACTTTCTATTCCTTGGTTCCACCATCAACCAAAAGGGAGACTGCAGCCAAGAAATTAGAAGGAGATTGAGACTGGGAAGGGCAGCCATGAAGGAGCTAGAAAATATTTTGGAATGTAAGGATGTGTCACTGGCCACCAAGACTCGATTAATTCATGCCATCGTATTCCCTATTACTATGTATGGGTGTGAAAGCTGGACAGTGAAGAAAGCTGATAGAAAGAATAGATTCCTTTGAAATGTGGTGTTGGAGGAGAGTGTTACAGATTCCGTGGACTGCCAAAAAAACAAATCAGTGGGTTATATATCAAATCGAGTCTGAACTGACCCTAGAAGCTAAAATGACTAAACTGAGGCTGTCGTACTATGGACATACTATCAGAAGACCAGAGTAACTGGAAAAGACAGTCATGCTAGGGAAACTTGAGGGCAGCAGGAAAAGAGGAAGACCCAACAAGAGATGGATTGACTCAATAAAGGAAACCACAGTCTTCAATTTGCAAGATCTAAGCAAGGCTGTCAAAGATAGGACATTTTGGAGGACTTTCATTCATAGGGTCCCCATGAGTCAGAAGCGACTTGATGGCACTTAACACACACACACACACATTCAAATAAAACAAGAAAGTTTAAAAAATAAAAATAAAACATTTGTATCATCTATACATGAGGTAAAAGATTACATAGATTTTAAAAAGACAATACCTGGCTAAAATTCTTGACTAATATTTAAGAAACTAAAATTCATTAAATATTAAAAGAAAAATTAAAAAAAAATCTAGTTGCCATGACCCAACTTTAAGCAGCAGACTTTATATATGACTGCTAATCAGATTTATGAATACGGTGAAGTCATTAAAATATTCATATCAATTACAAAATAGAATTAAAAATATACAATATCTAAAACTATGGGGTATAAAATTCTTAAATAGATAAATTAGCTAAAAACCTCAGATTAAAATAACATTCTCCATTTTAGGTTTGGTTGCCAGGCCCCCGCTTTGTCTGGCGAATCTTGTATATTGCAGCACAAAATTTAGCTCTCTACCTGTCCTCAATCTATTGCCCATCGACTTCACTGGGTGCCCCCAAGTTCTATAATGAGACAGGGAGGGGGGAAATGCCAAGCCCTCCACCCTTCCCTGCTGGTGGAAGACGGGTTCCAAAACAGCCCAATGAAAAGGGCCCGGCGTCCTCATGATGGCTTTGCCTCTCACCGCCATCTCTCCACCCTCTCGTTCAGAGTGGATTTTGAGAAAGTGACGTCTCTCCAGCCGTATCAAAAACCCGAGCGAGTGTTTGTTCAATAATTAGGCAGGTGTTCCATTACAATCTGGCAGATTCATTGTGCTGTTCATGTTGCAGAACAAAATTAAGAGCATCTAGCTCTTAATGGGCGAGGGAGGTGGGATGAAGAGAGAATGCCTTTCTCTGCCTGGGTAACAATTCTGGCTATGAACCATGCCCACGACAACTTATCAAAGTGACATCGCGGATCTGTGCAAAGACAACTAAAGCCGCCTGTTGCAGTCCCCCTGGTTGTTTCCCCAAGAACATGCCTTCTGCTTCTTGCATGAGCAAATATTAATTTTCTTGGAGAAAGAGATTAAGAAATACAAGCTATACCCACATGCTTCTTAATAGCCTCTCGCATGCAGGTATGACAGCTTGCAATTACGACGCGGTGGTTGTCAGAAGGAAATTGTAATGCAAAGAAAGGCCTCCATGTAGCAATTACAGAGGCTCAAAAGGAACCATAATTAACAGTGCTCTTACAAGTTTAATTTGCCACATCAGATACTGTTGTTGTTTCACCAACCTGAACATGAAACAGAGCTAATAGACACAGCACTCAACTGCCCTTTTGTTAGGACCCCATTTTCTTTAATGGCGAAAGTCTCAACTGAAGTGCTGAGAAGTCCCTGGCTCTTTTGGAAGGCATTATTGTTGTGACTAACACCAAGGTGTACCTTTCGCCTTTAATGCCTTCCCATAATTCTACGGAAACCGCTATTCCCATTAACAACTTAACTCCACAAAACGTGCTTCTTGCATGAACATAAGAACATAAGAAAAGCCATGCTGGATCAGACGAAGGCCCATCAGGTCCAGCAGTCTTTTAACCCTCCCCATCCCCAAATGGCCCTGTAACCCTATTGACCTCGGTGGCAGCAAACAGCAACTCTAAGGGGATTCTTCAGGTAAGGTAAGCATCCCCAGATGGGAGGGTTAAAAAAAACCCTATCTCTCAATGGCCATCAATGTTTATGGCCATCACTACCTCCACGGGCAGTGAATCCCACAATTTAAACACTCAGGAGCTCCAAACTCAGAACTAAAGAACACAAAAACACAAGAAGACCCCTGCTGGATCAGGCCAGTGGTCCATCTAGTCCAGCATCCTGTTTCACATAGCAGCTAACCAGTTACCTCAGAGGGCCAAACAAACAAGGCATAGAGTTGCCAACCTCCAGGTGGTGGCTGGAGATCCCTGAGATTACAACTGATCTATGGGTGACAGAGATCACTTCACCTGGAGAAAATGGCCGCTGTGGAAGGTAGACTGTATGGCACTATAATACATTGAAGTCCCTCCTCTTCCCTAATCCCACCCTCCTCAGGCTCCACCTCCAAAATCTCTAGGTATTTCCAAACCCAGAGCTGGGAACCCTGCATAGAGGCCAAGGCCCTTCCCTTATGTTGACTTGCCTCCTAGCACTGAGATTCAGAAATGTATCACCTGTGAAGATAGAGGTTCCCTTTACTCACCATAGCTAGTAGCCATTGATAGACCAATCTTCCATGGACCTGTCTGACCCTTTTTTTAAAGTCGTCAATGTTTATGGCCATCACTACCTCCACGAGCAGTGAATAACCACAATTTAATTACCTTTACCTAATTACTCACTGAATAAAGAAGTATTTCCTTTTGTCTTTTCTGCACCTATTGCATCATCACCACATGGACCATCCAGCCTCATCCTGCTCACAGGACCCCTGGCCATACCTGACCCACCGTCACGGGTCAGCCTGCTGACACCTCCTTGGAGGAGGTGTGGGAGGTCAGAACAAGTGGGACAGATGCCCTGTCCTGGAAGCTCAAATATGCAAGTACACCAGGGAAGGACCAGCCAATGGCAACCATCATAAGAACATAAGAAAAGCCCTGCTGGATCAGACCAAGGACCATCAAGTCCAGCAGTCTGTTCACACAGTGGCCAACCAGGTGCCTCTAGGAAGCCACAAACAGGATGACTGCAGCAGCACCATCCTGCCTGTGTTCCACAGCACCTAAGATAATAGGCCTGCTCCTCCGATCCTGGAGAGAATAGGTATGCATCATGACTAGTATCAATTTTAACTAGTAGCCATGAATACCCCTTTCCTCCATGAACATGTCCACTCCCCTCTTCAAGTCTTCCAAGAGGGGAGTGGACATCCTTCCACCAGAGACCTTCACCGCCGTGCCAACCCCAGCCACACTCCAGGAACGCATTCAGGAGCAGCAGGTGCAGGACTCCTTTGTGCAAGGATAGCCACAAGCTTTCCAGAAGCCTACTGAGAAGGGGACCACTGGGAATACAATGACCGAATCTGCGGCCCCTGACTCCCTCTGAATTTGCATTTTGCCTAACAAAAAAGGGTCAAAAGGTTAATCACAGGTCATATATGATATCAGCCTATCTCAGAAAAGAAGTCTAACTGGGCAAGATCTACAACACCTGCATAAGAGCCTGTGCCTGCTGTCCATTGTACAGAAATCTTAATGGTCATGTCCAAAAGGTGACCTTCTGCATGCAAAGAAAAGGTGTCTTTGCACAGAAAAGTTGTTTTGCGCCTAGGGTTGCCAGGTTCCCCCCGGCCACCAGCAGGGGATGGGGGGTAGAGACCTCATACAATGCCATTGAGCCCACCTTCCAAATCAGCCACTTTTTCAGGGGGGGGGGTGGAGGAGGAGGAGGAGGAGGAAGAAGAAGAAGAAGAAGAAGAAGAGTTGGTTTTTATATGCCGACTTTCTATACCACTAAAGGAAGAATCAAACCGGCTTACAATCACCTTTCCCTTCCCCACCCCACAACAGACACCCTGTGAGGTAGGCGGGGCTGAGAGAGTGGGACTCGCCCAAGGTCATCCAGCTGGCTTTGTGTGTGGGAGTGGGGAAACAAATCCAGTTCACCAGATTAGCCTCCGTCGCTCATGTGGAGGAGCGGGGAATCAAACCCTGTTCTCCAGATCAGAGTCCACCGCTCTGTCGTCTGGAGATGAGCTGTAATTCTGGGAGATCCCCAGGTCTGGCATCTCTATTTGCACCTCATGCTAGGGAATTCCACAAGAAAAGTGAAGCAAGGTTAAATCTGTTCTTTCATACGTACAAGAGCTTGCCCAATGTCTTGAGTAAGTAGAAGCACAAGAACTACTGTGAACCTACCTGAAACAGCACTGTGCAAACTCTTCCATGAATACATGAAGCTGCCTTAGACTGAATCAGACCCTTGGCCCATCAAAGTCAGTATTGTCTACTCAGACTGGATGCAGATCTCCAGGGTCTCAGGCAGGGGTCTTTCACATCACCTACTTGCCTAGTCCCTTTAACCGAAGATGCCAGGGGATGAACATGGGACCTTCTGCATGCCAAGCAGATGCTCTACCACTGAGCCACAGCCCCTCCTCTAAAGACACATGAACCCATGAATCTGCCTTATACTGCATCAGACCCTTGGCCCATCAAAGTCAGTATTGTCTACTCAGACCAGCAGTGGCTCTCCAGGGTCTCAGGTAGAAGTCTATCACATCACCTACTTGCCTAGTCCCTTTAAATGGAGATGCTGGGGATTGAACCTGGGACCTTCTGCATGCCAAGCAGATGCTCTACCACTGAGCCACAGCCCCTCCCTTGCATGAGGGCATTTGGGGAATGGAACAACTGGCCAGTTTACTTTTGTTCATTGGTCTTTGAATCCAGCTCTGTCTCGGTATTGCAATCCTGTGCTTTTCTGTAGCTAAATGCATTCTTGGAACACAGGCAGGGAAATAAAATGTTGAGCAGTGGCAACATTTTCAAGCAAATTGGATGGCATTATAGAACCTGTTTCTTCTTTGTGACAACACGCTGCCAGAGCAATTGATTTCATATACTGATGGGGGGGGGGGGACTTAGAAAGAGCCAAGCGTAGCTATTTTTGGCCAGCAAAAAGAAAGAGCTTCCCTGAGCTGGCTACAGCCTTAACAATTAATTGCGAGCTGAAGAGCAAGTGGGTCAAATTATTGTCCAACAGGTAGCAGAACGACTCCTTACCACCACTGGTTCTGAAGAGAACACTTCTTTTATCTAGTAGTCATTTGGATACAGTAGCCAAAAAGGTCACAATCCAAGAGCTGTCCAAGGTTCTGAATCTTCTGTCTCTGTACACCCTTTGCTCCTGAGGTATGATCTGTCTTTCAGAGCCAGCATGGTGTAGTGGTTAAGAGCGGTGGTTTGGAGCGGTGGACTCTGACCTGGAGAACCGGGTTTGATTCCCTACTCCTCCACGTGAGCGGCGGAGCTAATCTGGTGAACTGGATTTGTTTCCCCACTCCTACACATGAAGCCAGCTGGGTGACCTTGGGCTAGTCACAGTTCTATTAAGAGTTCTCTCCACCCCACCTACCTCACAGGGTGTTTGTTGTGGGGAGGGGAAGGGAAGGTAATTGCAAGCTGGTTTGAGTCTCCCTTAAGTGGTAGAGAAAGTTGGCATATAAAAACCAACTCTTCTTCTTCTTTCTGATCTAGAGCTGTACACACCCTTGTAGGCAACCCTGATTTTCTACTGGGCCTGGGACCATTGAATATACACAGTTGGTTGTGCTGTGCCAAGCTTGGATGGCATCACTCACTCGATACTTAAGAACACCGACAGCTTCCAGAATAAGCTTCATTTTGGAATCGTTTCAGGCTCAGATTTGCCACAAGATACTGTCACAGTTGTGCAGAGAATAGAGTGAATACATCACTCCTGATGTGCATTGTGCGCAGGAAAGGGGGAAGACAAATGATAGGTGGATACAGATGCAGCAGTTAACTTCTAAGTACTATATTGTGCCAAGTGTTTGCTTTTTATCTTTAATGATGAAAACTCCTCCAGGTGCAAGTTTGGAAGAAAAAAAAACCCACCATGAACTGAATGTACACAATTTCAAAATCACCTGTAATAAATGCTCTAAAATAGGCTGCAATAGACCCACAGCAGGAAAGAATCAACCTGGACAGCAGCTCATACTAATTCAGTGAGTCATTTGAAAGGCTGACAAAAGCATATTGGGGTAGGGAGAAAAATAGGTGACAGAGCATCCCTATCTTAAATGGCATCTTTATGTCCACATGCTAATGAGCAAGCCCCACTCAGCACAGGGGTGTGTATTTTTGAATCAACATGCATCAGCTCGGGTCTAATGAATGGTTCCTAGTGCTTGGAAGACTTTTGAAAGCCTAATAGTATATAATATAAAATAATATTTATTAGTAGGGTTGCCAGGTCCCTCTTCGCTATTGGCGGGAGGTTTTTGGGGTGGAGCCTGAGGAGGTGGGGTTTGGGGAGGGGAGGGACTTCAATGCCATAGAGTCCAATTGTGAAAGCAGCCATTTTCTCCAAGATAATTGATCTCTGTCAGCTAGAGATCCATTGTAATAGCGGGAGATCTCCAGCTACTACTTGGAGGTTATAGCAAAAATAGACACTTCTGTGTACATAAGAGTTAAATCCAAAAACACACAGAGATTCACTAAATAGAAAGAACCCAAACATATATTGGGAATCAAATCACAAATTAACTCCAGTAAATATCTATGCTACAAAATGGTGTAATACAACTTTGTACAGTCAAATATTTTAGACAGGTAAGTATACAACAGTTCTTATACTAATACAATTCTGTTTTTTCAGGAATAATCTCCCTTGTATTCAACACATGTCAGGTTGAAGAGGAAAATATTTGACTGTACAAAGTTGTATTACACCATTTTGTAGCATAGATATTTACTGGAGTTAATTTGTGATTTGATTCCCAATATATGTTGGGTTCTTTCTATTTAGTGAATCTCTGTGTGTTTTTGGATTTAACTACTTGGAGGTTGGCAACCCTAATGTTATACCTTCAGACCATATCTTGGGACTAAGTTAATAAAGTGTACCAGCAAGTTGCAACCAACTCATGGCAGCCACACAAAGTTCCACCTCATGGAGTTTTCAAGGCAAGAGATGAGCAGAAGCGGCTCTGCCATGGGTTTCCTCTGCCTAGCACCCCCAATCCTACTTGGTGGTCTCCCATCCAAGTATGTACCAGCCCTGCTTGGCTTCGGAGCTCCCACCAGATCAGGCTGGTTTGGGCTAACAGTCACGTCTGACTGAATCGTACTCAGAAACCAGGCACCACTTCTTCATGCTCAGAACTTCAGCTTGGCAAATCCACTGGGGGATGTCTAGAGCCACAACTTCTGGCACCACCACCTCTGAGCCAGCAAAGCAAATATATCGGTTGGATAGAAAAGAATGAGTGCATTAACTGAAGTGTTTCATTTTCTCTGTAGCATGGCCTATTACAGACCTTAAGGGGAAATGGTGAGTGCTGGAGGGAAGCGTGACCGTCCCCAAAGCTCCTGTAATTATTTCTGAAACAGAATGTTACCAGATTTACTGGAGCTATCGGAAAGGAAAGTGTATGGTTGCATTAAGCTGAGTCCCTGCCTTTCCTATGTTGTTCTGTGCCTTTAATGGCTGCACAGACAGGAAGGAAATTGACAGATGAAGTTTGGTATAGAGATGGAACGACCGGCAAGAACTGTTCCTGCCTATTAAGCAACAGCTAAAAGTGCACTGCTTCCTCTATTTCTGCTTATTTTTTGAAAAACGTTGACTTGCAGTATGTTTAAAAAGGTAAAGGTCCCCTGTGCAAGCACCGGGTCATTCCTGACCCATGGGGTGACGTCACATTCTGACGTTTCCAAGGCAGACTCAGTGAAATGAGTACCCAGCTTGCTGGGGGTAAAGGGAAGACGACTGGGGAAGGCGCTGGCAAACCACCCCGCAAACGAAGTCTGCAGTATGTTTAACCCAACCTAAATGAATGGAATAACATGAAATGAACATTTTACAAACTGGACTTCTCTCTCTGCTTCTTCTTGGCGCTGCCCCAGATGAAATAACTACCAATCTTAGAAGAACAAATGAAAGTTGGGATTTAATAATCGCAGGTGGAAAGAGCTCAGGAAAATAAAAGAATGGAATTCAGCGAAAGCCATTAAACATGCTCTATGGAATCATAGAATCAGAATCATAGAATCATAGAGTTGGAAGGGACCACCAGGGCCATCAAGTCCAACCCCCTGCACAATGCAGGAAATTCACAACTACCTCTCCCCTCCACACCCCTAGTGACCAGAAGATGGCCAAGATGCCTTCCCTCTCATCATCTGCCTAAGGTCACAGAATCAGCATTGCTGACAGATGGCCATCTAACCTCTTCTTTAAAACCTCCAGGGAAAGAGAGCTTACCACCTCCCGAGGAAGCCTGTTTCACTGAGGAACCGCTCTGTTAGAAAATTCTTCCTAATGTCTAGACGGAAACTCTTTTGATTTAATTTCAACCCGTTGGTTCTGGTCCGACCTTCTTGACCTCTCACCATCTTTGTTGCCTTTCTCTGGACACGTTCCAGCTTGTCTACATCTTTCTTAAATTGTGGTGCCCAAAACTGAACACAGTACTCTAGGTGAGGTCTAACCAGAGCAGAGTAAAGCGATACCATCACTTCGCGTGATCTGGACACTATACTTCTGTTGATGCAGCCCAAGACTGCGTTTGCCTTTTTAGTTACAGCATCACACTGCTGACTCATGTTCAGTGTTTGGTCTACTAAGACCCCAAGATCCTTTTCACACACACTACTGCTCAAACAAGTCTCCCCCATCCTATAATCATGCATTTGATTTTTCCTACCTAAATGCAGAACTTTACATTTGTCTTTGTTGAAGTGCATTTTATTAGTTCTAGTCCATTTCTCCAGCCCGTCAAGATCATCCTGCATCTTGGCTCTGATTTCTATCGTATTTGCTACCCCTCCCAATCATCATCTGCAAATTTAATAAGCATCCCCTCTATTCCTTCAACCAAATCATGTATAATGATGTTGAACAACACAGGGCCCAGCACAGATCCCTGAGGAACTCCACTAGTCACTTCTCTCCAAGTGGACGAGGAATCTGTGCTTAGAACCCATAAGCATCTTTGAGAGTTGTAACCAACATCCCAAATTAGTATTTGGTTAGCACTTGGATGAGAGACCATCAAGGAAATCCTGGGTTGCTCTGTTCGTCTCTTGCCTTGAAAACCCCATGAGGGGTCACGGTAAATTGGCTGCAACTTGATAGCACTTTTCACCAGGACTCAGAATGTGCATCTTACACTGGCTTTAAAGGTTTGCTGTTAATTTGCTTCCAGGTCCAATTCAAGGTGGTGGTTATTACCTATAAAGTCCTTCATTGGACTGGCACTTTCAAATCTAGCAGTAAGTGGTTCCCAGCGTGGTGTAGTGGTTAAGAGCGGTGGTTTGGAGCTGTGGACTCTAATCTGGAGAACCGGGTTTGATTCCCCACTTCTCCACATGAGCGGCAGAGGCTAATCTGGTGAACTGGATTTGTTTCCCCACTCCTTCACATGAAGCCAGCTGGGTGACCTTGGGCTAGTCACACTCTCTCAGCCCCACCTACCTCCCAGGGTGTCAGTTGGGAGGAGGGGAAGGGAAGGTGATTGTAAGCCGGTTTGATTCTTCCTTAAGTGGTAGAGAAAGTCGGCATATAAAAGCCAACTCTTCTTCTTCACCAGTACTGCAGGTCCATTCCTCAGAACAAGGCATGCTAACCTCCCATCACTGGCGGGAGGTTTTTGGGGCAGAGCCTGAGGAGGGTGGGGTTTAGGAAGGGGAGGAACTTCAGTGCATTTGTCAACCGGCAACCTCTTGCATGAGTCGAAATGCTGACGACAGCCCTTTCAGTCTCCCAATGGGCAAGGTGTGGTTCATTTAATAATAAGACTGAGAGCTTTTCTTTGCCAAAGCCTTATCTCTCCGGCTTTCAGTTCATCCCCGGGAAAGTTGCACTCACAACCCACACAGCCCCTCTCATTAGTTTTATAAAACAAAGTTTATTTTAAAGAAAATAAAGAAAATGCTATCAAGACATAACAAGCAACTGAAACCATCCTACTCATTAGTGAAGGCCATCAGAAGGGGGGGAACAGCTGACCCCAGGATGAGGCTAATGCCTTAAAAAAAAACCTCCCCCACTAATCAAGCTTGAACACTCAATCACCCTCCAGCGAGCAAAAACAGAGTTGCACTTACCTGTAACTGTTGTTCATCGAGTGGTCTTCTGTGCAGGCACGCATGGGACTGCGCTTGCGCAGGCCAGCCGCGGAGAACTGACTAGAAAGCTTTTAGAAGCTTCAGAACGCCTGGAGCGCTCCCCCTCCCCTCCGTCCCAGGCCGAGAGCAACGGTCCGCCCAACGGTCAGTTGACGGAGGGAGGAGGGGCGCTCCCCCCTCAGTTCTCCCTTCGCCGCCGTGGAAGACCACCATAGCCACCAAGCAGTAGCCCACAGCGGGGAAAGGAGGGAGGGATGCGTGCCTGCACAGAAGACCACTCGATGAACAACAGTTACAGGTAAGTGCAACTCTGTTTTTCATCTTCGTGGCTTCTGTGCAGTCCCGCATGGGAGAATAGCAAGCTCACCTACCATGGAGGCGGGTGTGGGCTTGTCACCTAATTAAAAGACAACTCTCACAAACAGCTGTTTCCTCCCTGGAGACCACATCTACAGGGCAATGCCAGAGGTATGTGGATCGAAGGACCAGGTTGCCACTTTAGAAAAGCCTCAGAAATCTGTCATGGCAAGGAAAACAGCGAAAGAGACATGAGCCCTGTTGCAAAAGGCCTCCATATGGAGTGGACAGCATAGTTCAGCATTGCTATAAACACCATCGGGAAACCGTTTCCAAAGAAGCTGCTGGTTCAGCCTTCCATGCACTAGACCAATAGGTTGTTTAGGTGCTGCATGGAACCTGAAGGACATGGTCTTCAGGCACTTGATTGCATGAAGAGATTGCTCAGTTAGCGACTGAGGATTTAGAAGAAAACAGGTTCGGCAACGGGACCTTACCCAAGGTCGAACTTCAATCTAGGTAATACTACCTTAACCTGATGAAAAGTGATCACAGACCAATAATTTAAACAGGTTAAATGACAGCAACCAAAAACAGCACCTTAGTGGATAAAAGAAAAACAGGTTAGATGGTGCCATTATACAAAAGGTTTAAAGCATAATGCAAAGAATAATAAGGGCATTAGCGTAGGGAAACAAATTAGACTAGCCAAGGCCCTCAAACCATTAGAAAACTGGTGTTGCAAATACTGAATAAGAATTAATCAGGAAACAGAGGGCTGAGATGACCACCAGATGTGCTTGACGGGAATAACAGCCAGGCTAGTATCATTTAATGAGTAATGACACACCCCATATAAAGGTGAAGTAAGAGGTTGCAAACCGTCTGACCCTGATCATTCAAAAAAATGAGCCCACTTGGCAGCATAAGATGACTATCTGTGTGGTATGCATAATACTGTTAACAACCTTGTGACTCTAGGTAGGTCCCGTTAGATGGTTGAGATGACCACGCCACCCACTGTAGTGAAGCGACATTGTGGCAGAGAAGGAAGGGGCTATGCCCTGATCAGCTAGTCTTCTTGAGAAAGTACTCGAAATCCCCATCAAAAGTAATCTACAGATTGGGAACACAAAAAATTGTGGTCAATAGGGACCTATGAGCATCACTGGTGTCCTGAGTCTGTGAAGCCAGGGAACAAAAATGCAGCATTAAAATAAATGTGACCAGTGAAACTGGAGAATCTCTCCGATGGCCTCATGGCATCCAGTGTTCTGTAGGAAGCAGGGACATATTGCATCTGCACTTGAGATAATAGGACTCTACCTGGGAAAAAACCATTCCCTTAAAAAGGAAAAGCAGGGAACATAGAGTGAGGGATTACTTGTGGGTTGATGAAACCTGTCAGCTTGGAAAATCTGAGAGAGTAGGCTTCTCTCACCATCTGGACGTCCAGGAAGGAAACGTTGTGCTGTTAGGTCCTTTGCCACAACCGGAAAAACCTGGGACAGCAAGACAGGGAACTCTCCCTCATGCTATAGATATTTACATTGCCATGCTATATACACTCATAGCAGTGGCTGAAAAAAGGTACAAAATGGTACTGGATTGTCCTGACTTCCAGAAGAATAATGTGATTTCATGAAGGAAAACATTCAGGTAAACACCCTTGCACAAGTGCTTGTGAGAACCTTAGTACTGGAGAGAACACAGCACAGTTCTGGATATAGGAAGACTATGTCTTCAGGTGGTATTAGCATAGTTGCCCTGTCAGACAGGATCTGCACCACTAGTCTGGGAAGGAGCAGGAACCAAAGCGATATGCAATAGAACCAACCGTAGTAGGGGACGATGACTGGAAACATATATATTTGTTTGTTTGTTTGTTTGTTTGCCTTTGGTAAGGTATGTTTTTTAATGTCCTCTTGAAAACCCTTGTTTTGTAAATTCCGGTACCAGAGGTCTAATGTTCTTAGACTGATGATCCACAATACACACAGAGGAGTATTCCCCAGTCTCAGAACCAAGTTGAACCCCATTAGTTGTTGGTCTTGTTTTTGTTTTTTAATTTTTATTTTATTTTATTTTGAAGCCTATAGGTAGATACCCTAGGATATAGACCAGTAACAATGGTGATCAAAATTATTCCTTTTAAGAACTGATCTACATTTGCACATAAATCGTGCAGCTAAAGGGACAGAAAAACCATGGGCCCTTGAGTTGTTAAGGGCTCGAAGAAAAAACATTCAAAGTAGCAAAAAGAATGCTATCCTTTGAGTAGGGAGCAACTGGGATTACACAAATTCAACTAGCAAATCCAACGACACATAGGGCTGACAAGGTTAGAGACAGGCAAACCTGCAGGACTGGTAAAATGAATTGTCCAATAGCCAATAATCCAATTACGGATCAACAGCACCACCTGCTGACAGGAGGAATGCAAGTGCAACAAGCCTGTAACATACTGTAACATACAATTAAGATAATTGTCCTTAGATTCAGGACTACAACCAAAAAGGCTCCCAGGCAACTGAGGAAGGACATCTGAAAAGGGAAGTATCCTGAAATGTGGGCACCTGTGGATCCATATTAAGGAGTCTGAGGTCCAGTCGGGGTCCCTTATCAGCATTTTCCTTTATCCAAGATAAAAATACATAGATTAAAATTTGCGTGTTCCTAAATAAAGGGGTTTATTTGCATTGCAATATAGAGATCTCAGCTGCAATGAACTCAATATGGAGGGAACCCAGTGCCTTGGATGGTTAAGAGCACCATTCAGCATTTAGCATAAATCTACCCAGGAGTTATGCATTTATTATCCTGTAGTCATGCCTGTTTGTCCCTGTATGAAAAGTCCTTGGGAAGTCAAACACCCTGTGAGTTGGGGACGTCTCCCCTTATGCTGGATAAACGCAATATGTACAAGACTTATCAGTGTACATAATTTGCTTAGGCTAATTACAGCCCTAACACTGAAAAGTGTTCTTAATGGGAGATTCAGTGCTCCTGCCCAGAGTCAAAGTGGGCAGCCCCAGCAACCCCCGGATAAAAATGGGAACCTGACCCATATTAAGATAGAAGTGTCCCAGCAACTAGCAACTGGGTGAGGGATACTGTAAGAGGAATCAAGCATCCTCTTTTAGCTTTATATAGATTTCCCACCTTCTAGGGAAAAGAAGCCAAATGTATACCATATTGGTTTCGCATAACACAACTCCTTGTCAGATCCGACTTCGAATCTGAGGGAGATTATAAAATCTTCCAAGCCTATGCCATCCAGATTAAGTATTCTAAATAGAGCTGAATGACCCCATGGGTGAGACAGGCAGGAACCCAGATGGGTTACACATGAGAGGAAGCGTATTATGAGCCCTCGCTCCTTGACGCCAAGGTGACCATGTAAATTGACTTCGAGGTCGGTGGGAAGACACTTGTCACAGAGGGGATGAGTGTCTATACACCCATGGGGATATATGTATTCCCGCAGGAGCATCCCACGGAGAGGCTCAGGGAACATAAGGGGGGGGACGGAACATGGCTGAGAAGCCTTCCCCACATGCTGGACAATGCTTCAGCCCAAGCTTGCTTACCCCACTAGCGACGGCGATGCCTGACGTCGAGGGAAGCGGGGGGGGGGGAGCTGCAATGCTGAGATTCCTCCCCTTCTCCGAACAGATGCCGCAGCAACAGACAGCTGGCATGGAGGCAAACTCGAACCCGCTCATCTCGGCATCGAGGAGGAATCGGTGTATGACATCGACAAGAGCCAGGTGGCTGTTGTGTTGGTGCGTCAGAGGTGAGCCAACGTCGAGGCTTTTACACCCTGAGGAGTAGGTGTTCCCACCTCCTTGGAATTGCTCGACCTCGAGACCTCTCTCTGCACGTCATGCACCTTACCTTACCTTACCTTACCTTAGGGGACTGATCCCCTAGTGCTGTAGACTAGCAGGCTTTCCACGGAACCTGTTGACGTCGAGACATCATCCATGCATGTCATGGGGTCCAGAGCCCCTAGCACCACAGTAAAACGGCTTTCCACGCAGCCTGTCGACTTCAAGGTCTCATCCATGCACATCGTAAGGGACGGAACACCGAGCCCCTAGTGCAACCATACAGTGGCTTTTCTCAGCCTGTCGACTTCAAGGTCTCATCCATGCACATCGTAAGGGACGGAACACCGAGCCCCTAGTGCAACCATACAGTGGCTTTTCTCAGAGCCTGTCGACTTCGAGGTCTCATCTATGCACTTCATAGGGGACAGAACCCCTAGTGCTGCAGCATATCCAGTCCTTATCACAGCCTTTGGGTTGAGACCTCTTTCCACACACGTCGTGGAGATAACCTAAGCATTAGTAAAGCCGGATTTCCTCACAGACATTCGAACTGGAGAAACACAGCCTGAATGACTTGTAAAAATGAAAAAGAGACAAGATTAAAACAAGTATCTGAAACAAAACCAACCATTAATTAGTGGCATACTTATTCTGCATTTGGCAGAATTGTCAAAGAAAGTGATATTGGCAAAACAGACATCAAATGCTGAAAGAAAAGAATTTCTGAGGTAGAAGAAAAGACACAAGTCTCTCAAATAGAACAAGCATTATTAATTTGTACCATACTATTGTACATTTGGCAAATTTGTTAAATAAAGCCACATTGACAAAAGAAAAGAAATCAAATCCTGAAGAGAAGACCTTTCTAAGTGAAAGAAAAGACATAAGTCTCTTATACAGAACATAATCATCGTTATTTTGTGCTATAATCCTTTCATATTTGGCACATTTGGTACATCAAACCATATTGGCAAAAAGGAAATCAAATCCTGAAGAGAATTTTTTTTTTTGAAGTAAAAGAAAAAGCACAAATCTCTCAAACGTAACAACAGTCATTATTTTGTGCCATACTATTTCTACATTTGGCACAGTTGTTAAATAAGATTATATGGGCAAAAAAGAAATAAAATCCTGAAGAGAAATTTTCTCTGAGGTAACAGAAAAGACGCTCTGAAACAAAGCTAGTGCTCTCTCCACGGCGGCGAAGAGAGAACTGAGGAGGGAGCGCCCCTCCTCCCTCCGTCAACTGACCGTTGGGCGGACCGTTGCTCTCGGCCTGGGACGGAGGTGAGGGGAAGCGCTCCAGGCGTTCTGAAGCTCCTAAAAGCTTTCTAGTCAGTTCTCCGCGGCTGGCCTGCGCAAGCGCAGTCCCATGCGGGACTGCACAGAAGCCACGAAGATGAACATTCAGTTTAAAGCCATACACCTGTTACTTCCATACAATGCCATAGAGTCCAATTGCCAAAGTGGCCATTTTCTCCAGGGGAACTGATCGCTATCGGCTGGAGATCAGTTGTAATAGCAGGAGATCTCCAGCTAGTACCTGGAGGTTGGCAACCTTATAAAGATGCCATCTTTGGTTGCCAAAATAGAGGCCATCTTCTACCTGAAACCAGAGCTTTTTCAGGAGTGACACTTGTATTATTCAATCGCCTTCCTGAATGTGTGTCAGGAATACACCCACGTTGTTGGCAATCCGGCACTGAGGCAGGACAGAATGATCTAGATGTGCCTTCCCAGATGAGTAACTTCTGTAGCCCAAGATAGGTCATCTTCAGTTGTGTGAAATATTTTAAATGTATTTGTGGTTTTTTAATTATCTGGTTTTTGGATATGTATCTTAAATAACATTGGTGGAAATGTTATTTCCCACTGGTGGAAAATGGAAGAGGGGTCTTCCTTTGACCACCAAAAAAGGCTATGCTGGGGAGCGTGGGACCTGCAGGGACAAAAGCCATGTGGAATGAGGACCATAGTAAGGAGGAGAATTAGATGAAGTGGAGTGAAAAACCTGACTGGATCTGATCCATTGTAACCGGCCTTGTGTTTGGGAGGAGAAAGGTGGGTTCAGAATGCCATTAATAAATAAATGAAAGCCATCAGGCAGGCCTCAAGGTGAAGATAATTTTAAATGACAGGGCGCCACCACCAAGAAAGCCATGCCTTTAGTTGCTACCTGCCTGCCTCACCTTCCTGGCTAGGGACAAAGACAGCAGGGTTTGAGACGAGGATCTTAACTGGCAAGCTGCATTTTATGGTGTCCGCATGGTTTTCCCACAGAAGCTATTTAGACTTACAGCTAAATTTAGCCATATCCCTGCACGAAACACATTTTGTGTGAAGCAGGCAACCCCGAGGCAGCAAATTATATGTGGACAATTCTAAATGGCATGCTTTCAATACTTAGGATGTTGGCTTGATGCCATTTAAGCATAAGGAACTGCTTTTAAGAGACAGGAAAGTATAAATGACTTCTTAGTGAAGTGAAAGATCATTGTATGGCAGTGGGGGTGGGGGGCAGGGAGAGAAACTGCCCTGTGGCTTAAAATGACTTATAACCATAAGAATGAATATAATTGGCAAAAATCTGACTGCTCTTCAAAATATTGAGAGGATGTCAGAAGCCAGGATTAGCAGCCTCGGTAAACTTATTTATTTATTTGATTGACTGGTTGGTTGGTTGATTGATTAGCATCCCCGGAACTCCAGAATTAGGCATGTTAAGTGGAAAGTGGACTCCCAAAATAGAAAATTGAGAGGAATGCCATCAACAAAATGAGGCAATTTCTCATGCTTTCACCTGCACACAAATGTGCTCTCCTCCTCCATTTAATCCTTACAACAACCCTGTGAGGTAGGCTAGGCTGAGCATAGGGTTGCCAGGTCTGGGTTGGGAAATACGGAGGTTTTTGGGGTGGAGCCTGAGGAGCGTGGGGTTTGGAGAGGGGAGGGACTTCAGTGCCATAGAGTCCAATTGCCAAAGCGGCCATTTTCTCCAAAGGAACTATTGGCTGGAAATCAGTGGTAATAGTGGGAGATCTCCAGCCACCACCTGGAGGTTGTAAGCCAAAATAGATACCTCTGTGTATAAATGTAGTCACTCCAAACACAGATCAACCATACAAAGTATAGCTAAACCACAGACTGTATTATACAATAACGTTGACAAGCACATACAAAAAGTCGTATTTTTAAGCATAAAGACACAAAGTCACAATATTCCAAGGTTTCCAAAATTCACTATCCTAAAGACAGACAAAAAGTCCAACAGGTACCAATTCTAGGTTTTTCTTCTTCTTTCAGGTGTGGATTCCAGGTAAGTATTACTTTTCCAGGTGAACTGATCTGTATTCGCTGTAGATCAGTTGTAATAGCAGGAGATCTCCAGCTACTACCTGGAGGTTGGCAACCCTAGCTGAGTATGACTGGTCTAAGGTCATTCAGCTTCATTACTGAGAAGGGTGTTTGAATCCAGGTCTCCTGAGTCCCAGGATTCGTATATGGACGAATACAGATAGATGGTACACATCTGAAAACACTAACCACAACATACAAAGTTGAGGTTTGTAACTGTAAAACAAAGGGCAAAATATCCACAGTACTTTGTGTGTGTGTGTGGGGGGGGGTGTTAACAGGATCAGCAGCTTTCAGCCGTCTTCTATTACGTCTGAAGAATTCTGAGATTTATGGTCAGCTTCTCATTCATCCCGGATGGTATACAAATAAAAATTCAAGAACGAACTACAGGTAAAGGCCACCCAATTAGCCATATTTCAATGATGAGTTATGCCGGTTGTTCACAAGCAGTAAGTCAAGCCGGACAGTTTGCCTATGAAAAATATTCTCTGGCCAGCAATGTGTAATGAAGAAAGAATTGATTTAAATGCCCGAGAGTAAGAACAGGCACTGGACTGCAAATATCAGCTTCGATCCAAAACCATTCTTCAGAACTGTGATTTTTAAGGTAAGTACTATCTTCTTCTTTTTGGTCTGTTATGCAGGGATGTTTCCCCCGGTCACCCCCGCCGACTGTTTCGGGGCTTCCTTTTAGGGTTGCCAACCTCCAGGTAGTAACTGGGGAGAGGTGGCAGCGGGTGGCTCCGTGAATACAGAATGAAAATTAAGAAGAAAAGCAATTATCTTACTAGTAAATTATGTTCATTTATATAACCAAACCTAGAAGACAAGTGTTCATTTCACACAATATGCCTAGCAGGGCTTAAGAACCAAAAGAAAAAAACAAGGAAAGCAAAAATATGTTAAACATTCATTGCAGCCAATAGGGCTAATACGATTTACACAGGCAAGGTGGAAATTTCACAATGGTAAATTACATATGATCACGAAGAAGGTCAAAAGCAAAAGTTCAAAGTCAATTGCAAGGTTGGGTAGCAAAGACGCGTTTCGAATATCTTCATCAGTTTGCTGAACCAACGATATTTAAGAAGACCATCACAAATAGATTAATCCCATTCGAGATCTCCTGCTATTACAACTGATCTCCAGCCGATAGAGATCAGTTCACCTGGAGAAAATGGCCGCTTTGGCAATTGGACTTAATGGCAATGAAGTCCCTCCCCTCCCCAAACCCCATCCTCCCCAGGCTCCGCCCCAAAAACCTCCCGCAGGTGGTGACGAGGGACCTGGCAACCCTACTTCCTTTTGATTATGCATGCCTTTTCCACCCATCAGAGGTCGCCTTGCTCTCCCCACGCATTTCACCCATGTTTTCCAGATGCTGTTTTAGCCAGAATCTGGAAAATGTGGGGAAATGTGCGGGGAGAGCGAGGCGACCTCTGATGGGCGGGAAAGACATGTGTAATCAAAAGGAAGCCATGAAGCAGTCGGCAGGGGTGACCATGGGGAAACGTCCCTGCATAAAAGGACTTAAAAGCAATAGCATCAGGATTCTTAAGGGGTAGGGTTGCCAGGTCCCTCCCAGCCACCGGCGGGAGGTTTTTGGGGTGGAGCCTGGAGAGGGTGGGGTTTGGGGAGGGACTTCAATGCCATAGAGCCCAATGGCCAAAGCGGCCATTTTCTCCAGGGGAACGGATTTCTATCGACTGAAGATCAGTTGTAATAGCAGTGTCAGGCCTTTGCCTTTTAGCTGGAGTAAAGGCTCTTGACATGAGTTAGGCCAGGAGGTTCTGGCTACACGTCAAGTCCTTGGTTCTCATGCCTGTGAACGTCTGTGTACAGTTTCGCTCCTCCTGTTTTCTGCAGCTGCGGTAATGTTTAGTCTGTCATCCTGGGAACCGCTTATTTCGGGGTTGCCTAGCAATGTTTACCTTTTCAGTCCGTAGTGTCTTAAGCATGTAACTTGCATGTGTTCTGACATTACCAGCCTTACCTACCTGAGGGTAGTCAGTTCTTTCATCTGTCTTTTAGCTCCTAATAAAGTCTTACTGCTTCAGATCTACCTGTCTGGATGAGTTTGCTTATGGGATGCTAGGAACAGACGCCTGATCCTGACAAGCAGGCGATCTCCAGCTAGTACCTGGAGGTTGGCTACCCTATTAAGGGGCGAAACAGTTTCGGCTTCTCAAACTTGCCTCCCTTTAAGAAAATGGTATCCCTTTGGGGAACTTTGGAGAGGCTCACTTATCTGTACCACGTTTAATGAGAAAGTGGAATTTACAAGATAGGGAGATGGAAAAGTGGAACTGGTGAAGAATCCGAAACGGCCGTCTGTTGTCTGCTGATCTCCCTGCACCTACAAAAGGAATATAATTATGGAAATTACATATTATGGACTATGAGAAGGGATTCTATATCCTATAAATCCTTGCTTGTATATTAAGTTTGTATTTTGATTTTTGTTATAGGCATATAGCATTCTGGCCATAGGAGCCAGAGGTTTGGGTGTTCTTTTGAAGAGCTTATTGTTTGTATTATATATATATATATATATATATATATATATATATATATATATATATATATATATATATATATATATATATTTCATCTATGGTGTAGCCGTGTGTTTGTTATAGCCAGCTGTGTCAGAATTCATTCGTCTCCTTTTAAGAAAGAGCAGCTTGCAAGAAAGAAAACGCCACTCTAGCACATGGCAATCTCCCGTTTCATTCCCCTTTGCAAGACATCCCGGGGAAAAGCTGTCTGACAGATAAATGATCTTTCTCCCACAAGAAGACCCTGTGCCGTGTCAGATTCCTAAAGTGTTTAAATTGGTGACATAGATGTCCCCCCCTCCCACCCAAGAACTGCTCTGTGACATGCTTTTAAACTTCTGCTAGCCAATCAAGGTTATGGGGGGGGGGGGCGTCCCTTGTCCTTGATGCTACAATGACTGCATTTTTATCCATTTGCAAGCAAGGCCCCCGTAGTAGCAATTGTGACACGCACCGACAAAATTGTGTCAGCCTAAAAATGCGGCACTTGCTTGAGTTAGCATTCGCTGGAGCCTGAGATGAGAATGCTAAGAGGCCAGGCGTGGCATTGTGACATAAAGCGGTACTGTGCTTTTACTGTAAATCAACGGAGGGCCCTTCTGGGCTGCAAAGGAGCCCTTTGGAACAACAAAATCTGCTCCAGAGCAAAAGGTAAAAGGTTAAGCTTATCGGATCAAATTGATATACATTACTGCAATACATATTGAAGCAATGATTCCCTGTTCTACAGTTTCTGCTGTGATCCTTTTTTTTTTTTGCAGGTTAGGCTGAGGATGTTAATGGATCTCAGCTGTTCGTTCATCTTTGGCCTTTTATGCACGGCTGTTTCCCTCGCGGTCACTCCTCTGACAACTTTGGGTCTTTCTTTTGATTATGCACGCCGTGTCCGACCATCAGAAATTGCTAGGGTTGCCAGGTCCCTCTTCGCCATCAGCAGGAGGTTTTTGGGGCGGAGACTGAGGAGGGCGGGGTTTGGGGAGGGGAGGGACTTCAATGCCATAGAGTCCAATTGCCAAAGCGGCCATTTTCTCCAGGTGAACTGATTTCTGGAGATCAGCTGGAGATCAGTTGTAATAGCAGGAGATCTCCAGCTATTATCTGGAGGTTGGAAACCCTAGAAATTACCTTACTCTCCACCTGCGTTTGCCCGTGTTTTGCCTGCGTGTTCAGGGACTTGTTTTATCACAAATTTGAAAACGCAGGCAAAACACACAGAAAATAGCGGGGAGAGTGAGGTGACCTCTAGTTGCTTGTAACCCTCTTTGGCACGCCAATGGAGGGAGGCGAGAAAGGCCTTTTATGCATGGCTGTTTCCCTCGTGGTCACCCCTCTGATGACTTCAGGTCTCTGTTTTGATTATGCATGCTGTTTCTGACTGTCAGAGGTCGCCTCACTCTCCCCGCTATTTTCTGTGTGTTTTGCCTGCGTTTTCAAATTTGTGATAAAACAGGTCCCTGAACACGCAGGCAAAACGCGGGCAAACGCAGGTGGAGAGTGAGGTAATTTCTAGGGTTTCCAACCTCCAGATAATACTGGAGATCTCCCGCTATTACAACCGATCTCCAGCCGATAGAGATCAGTTCACCTGGAGAAAATGGCCGCTTTGGCATTTTGGACTCTAGGGCATTGAAGTCCCTCCCCTCCCCAAACCCCGCCCTCCTCAGGCTCCGCCCCAAAAGCCTTCCGCCAGTGGCAAAGAGGGACCTGGCAACCCTACCTGTGGATGATTAATGTTTCTTTTTTGTAGCTTTCATAACGTTTTTTTTTAATACTTGACCGTTATTTGACAATATTTGGCCAACCAGCAGATCTTTCTTTCTTGACGGGTTAAACACACAACCCTAGAGCATACTTTCTTTTTGCTGCCCAGGTTTTTTAAAAGAGAGGCACCATCTTTGTGGAAAGACCTGACATTCTTAATTCCTGCTAAGGCAACTGATGTAAAATCATCCCATCCGATAACATAGCCCAGTGATTATTAAGGAATCTGGCACCAGTCCGGGGCTTCGATCTCCCAGCATGTGATGCCTTATTTTGCACCTTCCTGAACAGAGTGTCATGCCTCCTTTTGTGCGTTCGATCTCTACTCAGCCATTCTCATTTACAACATCTAAATACTGGGCACGGCTGAATGTGAGCTAGGACCTGTGAATGGGATAATTAGCAGCATTGATCAGCGTTTAACTCAAGCAAGGGCTCACCATCAGCCTAGGGAAATCAGCACCTTTTCTGGAAATCCAAAGGCAGGGCTGACTCTTTTAGTAAACCGATCAAATGAAATGGACAAAATTAGATGTTAGTACCAGGGACGTGTTATTAAGACCAAACACAGAACATGAGTCAGCAGTGTGATGCGATAGCTAAAAAGGCAAATGCGGTCTTGGGCTGCATCAACAGAAGTATAGCGTCCAGATCACGTGAAGTGATGGTATCACTTTACTCTGCTCTGGTTAGAACTCGCCTAGAGTATTGTGTTCAGTTTTGGGCACTGCAATTTAAGAAAGATGTAGAAAGCTGGAACGTGTCCAGAGGAAGGCAACAAAGATGATGTGGGGTCTGGAGACCAAGTCCTATGAGGGAAGGTTGAAGGAGCTGGGTATGTTTAGCCTGAAAAGGAGAAGACGGAGAGTGGATATGATAACCATCTTCAAGTACTTGAAGGGCTGTCATATAGAGGATGGTGCCAAGTTGTTTTCTGTTGCCCCAGAGGGTCGGACCAGAACCAACAGGTTGAAATTAGATCAAAAGAGTTTTTGTCTAGACATTAGGAAGATTTTTCTAACAGTTAGAGTAGTTCCTCAGTGGAATAAGCTTCCTCAGGAGGTGGTGAGCTCTCCTTCCCTGGAGGTTTTTAAGAGGAGGTTAGATGGCCATCTGTCAGCAATGCTGATTCTGTGACCTTAGGAAGATGATGAGAGGGAAGGCATCTTGGCCATCTTCTGGTCACTGGGGGTGTGGTGGGGGGAGGTAGTTGTGAGTTCCCTGCATTGTGCAGGGTTGGACTAGATGACCCAGGTGGTACCTTCCAACTCTATGATTCTATGATTCTAAATAGTCTATTTTTTAAAAAAAACAGTCGTTTTATGTAAATGAAAGACACAATATTTGCAGCTCGAAGGAAATACAGAAAGCATGTTACCTGGCAACCAGAGAGTGTTATAGAAGGTTTGGCAAAATCAGTCCCTTTGGGGCTGTCCTTCCTGGAAGTCAGAAGACACATTTTCAAGAAGCGGCTTATGGGGGCATCAAGGACATCTTTTCTCCAGTCTTCCCTTATCCCACCAGCTGTTTCCAGATTTATTTATTTATTTATTTATTTATTTTGGTGCCACGGCAGCTTTTCTTGGCAGAACATGGCCCTTGGCAGCAAGGTTGAAGCACAGACTGTAGCCCTGAGGGTCAAATGCCAAGAGGTTTGATTAAAACACCAGTAGACATTGGCCTTGAAACAAAGTGATCATAAGCCGTGGATAGGATACTTACTGGCTTAGAGAGGTTTGAAAGGGATTTGACATTCATGGCCATCTATCCATATCTATTAGCAATGGCAATTAAAAGTGACATAGTACACCTCCAATTACTATCATTTATTTTTTCCCCTTTTTTAAAGATCGGGTCATCAAATCAGTCTATAAGATTTTAAAATGCTTTAACTTCCCTCTCCCCCTTGGGTAGGGTTGCCAACCTCCAGGTACTAGCTCCTGCTATTACAACTGATCTCCAGCCAATAGAGATCTGTTCACCTGGAAAAAATGGCCACTTTGGCAATTAAAATGGACACTGTGGCATTAAAGTCCCTCCCCTCCCCAAACCCCGCCCTCCTCAGGCTCCGCCCAAAAAACATCCCACTGGTGATGAAGAGGGACCTGGCAACCCTACCCTTGGGAGTAGCTTAGTCTACACTATAAGGCTTGGTTCTATTCCCCCCAAAAAATATTGTAACGGATGAGAGAAAGCCTACACCATCACTGCTTCAACCCTTACTCCCTACCACCTATCAAATTGGCTCCAATTTTATGTTGGCTTCTACATAACATCAGCATACTTCCGCCAACCTTCCAGGTTTTCTCCAAACCTGGTGCGGTATGATGATTTTTTCTAAAAGACTATACCCAAAGCAGGTTTGGGGAAAGTTGTGGGTGGCAAGGTGTGGATTTCTCTACCTCCCTACCCACAGCCAAAGATGCTTTGCATCCAGAAAGTCTACAATTCGATCTCTGGCATTTTCTGTTACATAGCAGGTGTTGAGAAAGACTGCTGAAGAGCTGTTAGTCAGAGTAGACTGAACCAAACTAGAAGAAGAGTTGGTTTTATACCCTGATTTTTCTCTACCGTAAGGAGTCTCAAAGCGGCTTACAATTGCCTTCCCCTCTCCCCACCACAACAGGCACCTTGTGGGGTGGGTGGGGCAGAGAGAGTTCTGAGAGAATGGTGACTAGCCCAAGGTCACCCAGGGCTTCATGAAGAAGTGGGGAATTGAAGCTGGTTCTCCAGATTAAAGTCCGACCCTCTTAACCACTGCCCGATGCTGGCTCTAGAAGGACAAGGTGATGACAACGCTTCTGTTAAAGGGATGGGGCATTCTTTTCCCCAGGCCAGCTGGCCAACCCTATTCACTGAGACTGTGTCAGGGGAGAAAGAAAAGTGAAGGGGTGCCATTCTGCTCCCCTATGCATCATGACTGTGGGTGGTGGAAGTCCTGTCAAGTCATAGCTGACTTAATGCCAACTCCATTGGGTTTTCAAGGCAAGAGGCAGAGAGGTAGTCTCCCTCTACGTGCCTCTGCGTAGAGACCCTGAACTTCCTTGTTAGTCTCCCATCCAAGTACTAACCAGGGCCATCCCTGCTGAGCTTCTGAGATCTGGTGAGATTGGACTAGCCTGAGAGATCCAGGTCAGGGTACATATTGACCATAACACATACATCATAACACATGCACATTCCACTAGCCCAATCACTGAAAGGGATATAATATGCTTAGTAACAACACTGGCTCAGATCCTGCAAAGTATTTTCTTTCTTGCTTAAAGGTAAAGGTAGTCCCCTGTGCAAGCACCGGGTCATTCATGACCCATGGGGTGATTTCACATCCAGACGTTTACTAGGCAGACTATGTTTACAGGGTGGTTTGCCAGTGCCTTCCCCAGTCATCTACACTTTACCCCAGCAAGCTGAGTACTTGTTTTACCGACCTTGGATGGATGGAAGGCTGAGTCAACCTTGAGTTGGCTACCTGAAACGGACTTCCGCCAGGATCGAACTCAGGTTGTGAGCAGAGCTTTTGACTGCAGTCCTGCAGCTTACCACTCTGCGCCACAGGGCTCCTATCTTTCTCTCTTACTTCTTGAATTAATGGGCCAGCCTTCGCTAGAGAAGTTTGCTCAACGCTGCTATGAGAATAGAATGCCATTGTTGAAAAATTACCATACTTCCCCATTAGGCGTCACTTTCATGCATTAGATTTCAAACTTTAGTTGTTTCCTAGAACCCTGTGAATATTTGGAGATAATGGCATGGAACCACCCCTCACTGCCAAAAAGCTCCACTGGCTATAATGGACCAAGCCTGCCAAGTCCTGGTGAGCAGGGAAGTTTGAGAAGAGGCAAATTGTAGCAGAGGCTTATAGCGGCAAGCCGCTTAATGACAGAAAGCTTGTTTTTTTTAGAAAAACTTTACTTTTTTTAGGGCACCAGCTTAGTAATCAGTTTAAATGGGCCCATTTTAATTCCTTAGCAAACCGACAGGTTTGCGATTAGTATAAAAAGCAAAATAATATGCATAGCCTCTGTGCAAATTTATCATCTAGAGCTTATGGCAGCCCCTCTGCTTCCCTGACAGTTTGAGATTAACTACTGGGTTGGTGGTTCTGAGAAGGCCATTTATGGGAAATGCATTTTCTCCCTGGAGGTATTTAGAAAGTTTCTTGTCAGTAAAAGTATTCCCTTGTCTGTCTGAAATCCCCTCTAAAGTCTCATAGCACAGAAAGATTATCGTTCACCAATGAAGTCTCCTAGCCTTTAACAACCCCTAGACTACCACAATTCTACTGTTATGGGAGGCAGAAATGGATTTAGAGTCCACGCAATGAAAAGTCTGCTTTTCACCTTCATTGCACAGTATGGCAAGTTTGGAAAGGGGAAAGAGAAATCTCCATATTCCTTAAACTGATGGTTCTCAAGCTTTCTGAAGTGGGACCTATTTTTAATCTTACTCCTCTTTTGAGTCTCACTTAGCCCTGTTCACGGTAACAGTGAACAGGCAAACAATGGATGTACAGTGTATATATGTAAGTGTCGTCAAGTCACAAAAGAGTTATGGCGACCCCTGTAAGGAGCTTTCAAGCTACGTAAGAAGCAGAGGTGGTTTGCCATTGCCTTCCTCTGCAGAGTCTTCCTTGGTGGTCCCCCATCCAAGTACCAACCCTGCTTACCTTCTGATATCTGACCAGGTCAGGGTATACCACATCCCCTCCCATGTACAAAATGCACTTGGTTCTTCTTTATATGTTATTTTTCATGCGTGTGACTTAAACTGCACATTTAGCCAATCCCTAGTTTCATTCGTAAAGTGAACACATGTTGGCTCTTTCTTACAAACAGAGGTTGATCGTATACGCAGGATGTTTGTGTGTTCACTTTAATATGTGAGTAGGGTTGGCAGCTCCAGGTTGGGAAATACCTGGAGATTTTGGGGGGGAGACTGAGGAGGGCGGGGTTTGGGGAGGAGACTTCACTGCCATAGAGTCCAACTGCCAATGTGGCCATTTTCTCCAGGCGAACTGATCTCTATCAGCTGGAGATTAGTTGTAACAGCAGATCTCCAGCTAGTACCTGGAGGTTGGCAATCCTAGGCGTTGTGGACCCCTACTCTAAAAATGGGGTTGCGGGACAAAGGAAAGGACATGGAGGGAATGTGTGAGCTCTTCCCTCTATTCCCCTGTATTTTCCCCACCACTGGATGGAGGGAGATCTTCTCTCCAAGCTCCAGATTGGGAAATTCCTGGAGATTTGGGGGTAGAGCCTGGTGAGGGCAGGGTTTGGAGAGGGGAGGGACCACCGCAGGGTGTAATGTAAGGTTGCCAACATACATAGGGTTGCCAGTGTGGATTGGGAAATACCTGGACATTTTTGGGATGGAGCCTAAGGAGGGCAGGATTTGCAGAGGGGAGGGACTTCAATGCCATAGAGTCCAATTGCCAAAGTGGCCGTTTTCTCCAGGCGAACTGATCTCTGTTGCCTGGAGATCAGTTGTAATAGTGGGGGATCTCCAGCCACCAACTGGAGGCTGGCAACCCTAAACATACAGGTGGGGCCTAGAAATCTCAGAGAGTTACAACTGATCTCCAGACTACAGAGATCAGTTCGCCTGGAGAAAATGGTTGCTTTAGATGGTGGACTCTATGACAACCCTAGTATAATTCTATAGTCCATCCTCCAAAGCAGGAGGGGAACTGATCTATATAGTCTGGAGATCAGTTGCAATTCCAGGAGGTGTCCAGATCCTACCAGGAGGCTGGCAACCCTACCTAGAATCATAGAACCGGATAGGGCCATACAGGCCATCAGTCCAACTCCCTGCTCAAAGCAGGATCAGCCTAGAGCATCCCTGACAAGTGTTCGTCCAGCCACTGCTTGAAGACTACCAGTGACTGCCCTGTGCTATTGCCGCTCTTACTATTAGTTTTGTTGAGCTGCTGCTTTATTTTGTTGTTGTCTTTTTAACATCGTTAGCTGCCTTGAAAAGTGTACATCCAAAAGCAGAATATTAATATTTCAATCTAATGAATCAATTAAATCAGCAAAGGTCATGTTTATGGTTATTAAAACCATATTAAATTATGGGAACATGCTCTTCTCAATTTGTAATATTTAAGCATGTATTCAAGGGGGTAGATGAACATCCAGCTATCAGCTTGATTTAGGTTGTGCCTGGCAACCTTCAAGAGACCGGGAAAGGGGACATGGGTGGTGCTGTCAGCAATGGCATGTCACTTCTGGAGAAAACCTGGAAGTGATGTCACACCGCTCTAGGAGAAACCTCTTTTTTTTTGTTCCCGCAGTTGCTCTGAGCAACAGTGGGAAATAGGATCTGTGGACCTGGAATCTCTGGCCCCTACTGGGATCTTGTCAGCCCTAGCTTGATTTCAGTGGGCTTAAATCAACCCTGCATAGGACTGCACAATCAGATAGACCACTAGATCTGGAGAGGAGGAACCTATCCAGTTGTGGTGGTGGTGGCCGGAGAGATCTCCCACTATTACAACTGATCTCCGGCCGACAGAGATCAGTTCCCCTGGAGAAAACGGCCACTTTGGCAATTGGACTCTATGGCAATGAAGTCCCTCCCCTCCCTAAACCCCACCCTCCTCAGGCTCCACCCCCAAAATCTCCAGGAATTTCCTAACCTGGAGCTGGCAATCCTAGCCAAGGGTGATTTAAAATGTTAAAGGACAATTTCCAGTTCCTTTCCATGGTCACCGTAAGTCACAAGCAACTTCACAGCACATAACACATCTGGCGACAGAGGAGTTTGGGGAGGAAGGAGTTTAGTGGGGGGTAATGCCATGGAGTCCACTTTCTGAAGCAGCCATTTCCTTTAGAGGAACTGATATCTGCAGTCTGGAGACTCCCAAAATGTCCTATCGCTAACAGCCTTGCTCAGGCCTTGCAAACTGAAGGCTATGCCTTCCTTTATTGAGTCAATCCATCTCTGTTGGGTCTTCTTCTTCTCCTACTGCCTCCCATTTTCCCAGCATGGTCTTTTCCAGTAAGTCTTGTCTTCTCATGATGTGAACAATTGTGATAACCTCCATTTAGTTATCTTAGCTTCCAGGTCTCCCCAGGTACTGCCCCCAAATCTCCAGGAATTTCCCAAACCAGATCTGGCAACCCAATTTTATATCCAAACTTACTTTTCAGTCTTAACTACGTATCATATGATGGGATAGGGTTGCCAACCACCAGGTACCAGCTGGAGATCTCCCACTATTACAACTGATCTCCAGCCGATAGCGATCCGTTCCCCTGGAGAAAATGGCCACTTTGGCAACTGGACTCTATGGCATTGAAGTCCCTCCCTTCCCCAAACCCCGCCCTCATCAGGCTCCGCCCCAAAAACTCCTGCCGGTGGCAAAGAGGGACCTGGCAACCCTATGATAGGACTATAGAAGGGAACTAGAAATTGTCCTTTAAAATCACCCCATTGCCACAATAAATTGTTTCTCAAAACTATAAGCCGAGATGGTATACTTAAATTAGCCTCTTTGTACACATTGAAAATACATTTAGCTTTGTGATCAAATGAGATTTGTACATTCATTACACACATTCCATGACAGCCCACTTTTTAAATTAATCCACAGTTTCAAAAGTTCTAAATAACCTTAATTAAGAGACAGAGAAGGGAGAGCTCAGAGGAGCCGTTACGAGCAGTTTGATTGAGTAGCTCATTACTTATCATTATGTAACTGGTCCAAGTTTTACTCAAAAGAGCATAAATTATTCCATTGCTGGCTCCAAAACAGCAGAGAGACTTTCATTTTTGAGGTCTATCAATAAGGATTTTTTAAAACCATCAACAGAAGACCGTCACATGGGAGGAAAACATGTGTAGGTACAGAGTTTAAATTCATTATATCTGGGGCCTGATTATCCCCAGAGCTAACGCAATATCAATCACATAGCAAGATAAGAGGAGTTATGCTTGGTCAGGCCAAAGGGTAGGGTTGCCAGGTCCCTCCTGGCCGCCAGTGGGGGATGAGGGGGGATGAAGTTGCCAGATCCAGTTTGGATAGGGTTGCCAACCTCCAGGTGATGGCTGGAGATCTCCCGCTATTACAACTGATCTCCAGACAATAGAAGTGAGTTCCCCTGGAGAAAACGGCCGCTTTTGGCAATTGGGAACTTCTATGGCATTGAAGTCCCTCCCCTCTCCAAACCCTGCCCTCATCAGGCTCGGCCCCCAAAATCTCCAGGTAATTCCCAACTCGGAGCTGGCAACCCTAGTGATTAGGGTAACACCCTCCTCCATAATCTTCACATCCACCTGCAAAGTAGGTTAGGCTAAGAGAGAACCTATGTCTCCAAAATCCTACTCCAACCTGCTAACCATTATACAGCGTTGCCATCATCCAGGTGGGGCCTGGTGATCTCCCAGAATTACAACTGATCTCTAGATAACAGAGATAAGTTCCCCTGGAGAAAATGCAGAAGTTTGAAGGGTAGCCTCTTTGGCATTATACCTTTCCTCCTCAAACCTTGCTCTTAGGGTTGCCAGTCTTCAAGCACTGGCTGGAGATCTCCCAGAATTACAACCAGTCCCCAGGTTAAAGAGATCAGTTCCCCTGGAGAAAATGGCTGCTATGGAATCTACCTCACAGGGTTGTTGCTGTGAGGATAAAATGGAGTAGAGGAGAACGATGTAAACTGCCATTGGGGAGAAAAGTGGTAAACAAAGACCTAAATGAATTAAATAAGCAGATCCTGGCTTAATGTCTGTTAAAATAGATGGTATGGATCCATCCTTCAGGGCTAAGGAGCCTTCCTCCAATGTAAGGGCCTCTTCCATTGGAGGAAGGGTGCTTCCACTGGAGGAAGGCTTCAAACTTTGCTCTGTGGAGTAGTAGGATACTTGCAAGATTCATACCAATGTCTAGATGCTGTCTTGGATAACTACCACAGCTCAGATTCAACCAATCTATCAGCCATCTGTAGGGCTGCCAACTGCCCAGTTATGGCGGGCACTTGCCCACCAATTAAGGGGGCTGCCCGCTACCCCTCAGCTGGCCGGTGGGCGGAAGCAATCCAGCTGAGAGGAGGAGGGGTCCCACGCTCATGGCACGATGATGTCACGTCCAGTTTTACCCCAGAAATGCCAGCATCGCGACCGGGATGCTCTAACACTCTGCCCCCAAATTCTATGGTTTCCATAGAGTTTTTGGAGGAATATAATAGAGCGTCCCACACAATGCCGGTGCTTCTGGGGTAAAACCAGAAGTGATGTCATCATGTCATGCAAACCGAGTATGCATGGGACACCCCCACAAAGTTTCCGCCATTAGCAAGGGGGGACCTGGCAACCCTAGCCATCTGGGTCTGTTCATATTGTCCTACTGTATAAGGTTGTTGCAGGAAGAATCGGATACTGTATCAGAAGTGCTTATAACACTACAAAGTTGAATACAAACACAAAGTAGGATGATTACTACCAAGTTTCCAGGAAAATTCTTCTAAGCATACAACAGTTAATTCATACCACTGATACAGGCACACACAAAAACCCTGTATCACATAAGTGACTTAAAGGTTATTTGACTAAACAAATTCCCAGCTTTTAGATTAATCTCTTGTAATGTATGAATGTTCAGCTGGTGAAATATCCAAAAACTTTTCTTCTCTAGCGCTGGCAGTGTTCATAATGGTAATCATTTGCTTTTCAAACAAGCCTTGGGAAGGAAAACACATTAAAATGATCACAATGAAGCCGCCAGGGTATTATTGCCACCATTGGAATATCAAAGAAATTCGCAAGCACTGAGGATTTATTGTCATCTGAAAACATTCAAATGTTAATGATACCAATCTGCAATAGGCCACTCTCCCCGTTGATTAGATGCTATGCATCAATCTGACACTCTTAATACTTTTCAGTTAGGCTGAAAAATGAAATCAATTTTAAATTACTTTACACAGGGTGCCTGCTGGTTAATTTGGAAATAAAATTATTTCCTTATAAAGATGATCAACTGGGGGTGGGGGAGTGTAAATAGCCCAAAAAGAAGTGTCCTCCCTTCATTTGCTTTTTTTAAAAAATAGGGGCTGTATCCTTTGGGCAAAGCCTCAGGTTACAAAATTAAAGTCACCAGTTTAAAAGCGTTAGGTTTTAATATGTCAGTAACACAGGAAAATGAAGAGGAGGAGGAGGAGGAGAGGAGGAGTTGGGTTTTATATGCCGACTTTCTCTACCACTTAAGGGAGAATCAAATTGCCTTACAATCACCTTCCCTTCCCCTCCCCACAACAGACACCCTGTTGGGACTGAGAGAGCTCTAAGAGAGCTGTGACTATCCCAAGGTCACCCAGCTGGCTTCATGTGTAGGGGTAAGGAAACAAATCCAGTTCACCAGGTCAGTGTCTGCTGCTCATGTGGAGGAGTGGGGGAATCAAACCCGGTTCTCCAGATCAGAGTCACTCCAAACCACTGCTCTTAACCACTACACCACACTGGCTCTCCACACCACGCTGACTGTTCGGTCCCTGGGAATCTGGGTTGTGGGAAATCAGGATCCAATCCTAACAAATGTATGGCTGAAATTGACAGAGATTGCACCTATGACACTCTCTCTGGCCTTACTCTGGTCCAGCAGGGTTGCCATTGGGTTGCCAGCTCTGGGCTAGAAATACCTGGAGATTTGGAAGGGTGGAGCCTGAGGATGGCAGAGTTTGGGGAGGGACTTCAATGGGGAAATATTACAGTTAGCAGACTTCTGGGAAAAGGAAGCTTGAGTCAGCAGCCCGCGGTAGGGTGGGACCACTTTAATCAAACGGGTTAACGTTGTCCCAAAAAGTCATAATTTACCCTGTCGCTCAGTGTGGCTCAAATATGCAAGCGCCCTTAGATTTAGATATGTACTTGGTCTATGCTGAATTCAGCGTTTCTGCCGAATTGCAGTTTTGCCTCCGTTTCGATCTACAGGGCACCTTGCATGCAGTAACTCTTCCGAGTTATAGAAAGAGACAAGCAAGTTACAAAAAAAAATAGCACCCTATAAAAGTTAAGTGGATTAAATGAAATTACTAGAGCTATATTTTACTTTAGTATAATGGTAGTCTTGGAAATGATAAGAGGAGGCAGAAATATTAAAGTCAAGTCTCAAAAGGGTTGGGCTGGAGGGGGGGGGGAAATCCCACCCATCCTGTCTTCGTCAGTTGAACTGTTAAAAATTACATCCCAAGTCGTTTTTCACAGATCAGTACAACCCATTCATCAAATGTGCAGTAACGAAGCACATAATTTCTCCCTCTTTGAATCCACTGCAGGAATATGGTCTGTGGAAATTTTCTAGTCCTTAAAGGAAATTAGCTGATATCATGCTCCGTTTCCAACAAATGATTTTAGGTTCTACTTTGAAGAATGCCCCGACCAGGATGGCCCAGGCTAGCCCTCTCTCATCAGCTTTAAGAAGCTAAGTAGGGTCGGCCCTGGTTAATATTTGGATGGGAGGCCACCAGAGAAGTCCATGGTCATTACACAGAGGCAGGCAATGGCAAACCACCTCTGCTCGCCTTTTTCCTTGGAAACCCCATGAGTAGGGTTGCCAGCTCCTAGTTGGGAAATACCTGGAGAATTTTTGGGAGGGGGCATCTCTGTCATCTCTGAACCAAGTCTAAAACACAACATTAACGACAAACCATAAAAATTGTAGAGTTCCTCTTGCAGCTATGATAGCATACCCTGATAAATCCCCTAGCTGTTCCTAGGGTTGCCAACCTCCAGGTTGAACCTGGAGTTCTCCCAGGATTACAACTACAGAGATCAGTTCCCTGGAGAAAAATGGCTGTTTGGGAGGGTGGGCTGTATGGCATCAACAGCCTTGCTCAGGTCTTGCAAACTGAAGGCCGTGGCTTCCTTTATTGAGTCAATCCATCTTATGCTGGGTCTTCCTCTTGGGTTTGGGGAGGGCAGAGACTTCAATGCCATAGAGTCCAGTTGCCAAAGCGGCCATTTTCCCCAGGTGAACTGATCTCTATCGGCTGGAGATCAGTTGTAATAGCAGGAGATCTCCAGCTAGTACCTGGAGGTGGGCAGCCCTACCAAAGTACAATAGCCTCAGTTTCATCATTTTTAGATTCTAGGAAGAATTCAGGTTTGATTTGATCTAGAATCCACTTATTTGTCTTTTTGGTCATCCATGGTATCCGTGGAACTCTCCTCCAATACCATGTTTCGAATGTTCTGCCCAGGACATAATGCAGAATTACTCCTCCTGTATTACTGGCAAAACCATTATCCTCCACATTGCTGGCCTCTATCTGCAGCCAGGGAAGATTTCAAAATTGCCCTCAGCTTGTTTATTGATTCTAAAATGCATTTAGTCTTTGCAGGAAGGGAAAGGCAAAAAATCTATCACATTTATTTGTCTGGCCCTTCCTATACAGCGTTCATGGCAGCATACACAATTCTTCTTTCCCATAACAATCTTGTGAGGTAGGTTAGGCTGAGAGACAGTAACTGGCCAGCTTTGGGGTGGAATGGGGATTTGAACCCAGGTCTCCTCAGTCCCAGCCAAATACAACCACTGAGGGGTTTTTAATAAAATGGAACTACTGACTTGATAGTAACAGAAGAAATGAACTAACTGCCTACAGCCAGATGAGAATTTAGCAGTGTGATATCATAGGCCATTTATGTATGGGAGCTTTACCTGAGGTTCATTGCTTACTGGACCCACACTTTCCTGTTGGGAATCTGCACCAGCAGTCTCCAAGCTTGAATCAGGAAGTATTTGAATCCCCGCCCCTTGAAATGCTGCTACGTAATTGCTGTAGTGACAGAAATGTTCCCTCCCCACAAACCCGTAAAAAAACATTTTAAGAACATAAAACAAAAAAACGGAGCAATCTGAAAAGAAGTGGGGGGAATCCAAGCCTCGGTTTTAAAAAGCCTTTCTTCTGCTCAGAAAGAGCTCCCAGGAAGCAGGAAGTATTTGAATCCCCGCTCTGGACATACAGCTTTGTAATTGACTGTGAACGAAACCAAGCTTGTGTGTCCTGCACTTTGCCTTATGCATGGAGATTTCACCTGGGCTGAGCCCAAAGGACAGGGAAGAATCAGGTTAACAGAGGAACGGGAAGGTCCAGGATTTGTGAGGGCTGGCAGCGAGGTCATCTCTAATGGAGGAAAAACTCATGCATAACTCCAAGGAACAACCGAGACAGACCAGGGGCGAACATGACTGAAAGTACCCATAGGTAGATTGTCAGACTAGGATCTTGGAGAACCAGGTTCAATCCGCATTCTGCCATGGAAGTTTGCAGGGTGACCTTGGGCTGGGTGACCTTGGGTCAGTCATATGCTCTCAGCCCAACCTACCTCACAGAGTTGTTGTGAGGAGAATGATGTATACCACCCTGGCTCCCCATTGAGGAGAAAGATGGGGTATAAATGAAGTAAATAAAGAAATAAACACCTAGTAAGGAATCGGTGTTGTTAGGTTTTGTGGCATAAACAAGTCTTCCCAATACAGGCAACTGCACTGCAAGACAATATTCAACCACAGTCAGTTCCATGTTTATGCTTTCATACTGCAGCTCACGCCTATTTGCATGAGTCCTAATCAAAAGATATCGGGAGCGAGGAAAGGAGCCTCATTTTAACAGTACTCTACTATTACTCACCATACTGATCTGGTACACCCAAAGGTCTGGTTCCATACAAGGACATCAAAATACAGCAAACATTCACAAAGAAACTGCCATGCGTAAAATATATAAAAGGACAGCCTAACCAATCTCACAGGGTTATATTGAAGATAAAATAAGGAAGATAGAAATTAGGGTTGCCAGTCTCCAGGTAGTAACTGTACAAAGTCTCCAGGTGGTGGCTGGAGATCTCCCGCTATTACAACTGATCTCCAGGGGACAGAGATCAGTTCACCTGGAGAAAATGGCCACTTTGGAAGGTGGACAGCAATGGCATTATACCCCGTTGAAGTCCCTCCCCTCCCCAAACCTTGCCCTCCTCAGGCTCCACCCCCACAATTTCCAGGTATTTCCCAACACAGAGCTGGCAACCCTATACATAAGCCACCCAAAATTCCTTAGAGAAACACTGGGATAGGGCCGAGCAAGATATTTGCCTGCAATAAAACACACAGTAGTCCTTTATCGTATGAAACAGCGAGCTAATTCCTAAACCTAAGAAGATAGCTGTATTAATAGTCATTTTAAAGACAGAAAAGTATCAACATTTCCTGCTGTAACAGCTTTCATTCCTATCAATGTCCCCTGAGCCCAACACCCCCAAAAAAACTAGTTTCCCTTTTCTCCTTGGTAAAACAATGAAAAGAAAAAAAGTTTCCCCGTTACATTCTTTACATTTAAGCATCCTTAGTTATTTTTAACAATGTTTCAGGCCTTAAATGTATGAAATAAAAGGAATCTAAATTAAACACATAGGACGTGATGTATCATTAAACATTTAGGATGTGATTTTATAACTGCTACAAGAAAAGTAGTGTTTACAGCAGGCATTGATTGCCATCTTCTGGAGTCTTTGGGGAAATTGCTTTGGGTACAGCTAAATTCAATGTGGCCTAACCGGAATAGACCTCGGAAGCTAAGCAGGCTCAGCCCTGCTTAGTACTTGGATGGGAGACTGCCAAGAAACTCCAGGTCTGCTACGCAGAGGCAGGCAATGGCAAACCACTTCGGTTCATCGCTTGTCTGGAAAACCCTACAGGGTTGCTGTAAGTCAGCTGTGATTTGACGACACAAGTGTGGTTTTTCCAAGTCCAAAGATCTGGTCTTACATATAACACAGAATGGGTTTGTAGGAATGAGATAGCAGAATTCTGGACTGTACAACTTCAGATTCCAAGTAGTAGCATTGCCAACCTCCAGGTAGTAGCAGGAGATCTCCTGCTATTACAACTGATCTCCAGCAGATAGAGATCAGTTCACCTGGAGAAAATGGCCTCTTTGCCAATTGGACTCTATGGCATTAAAGTCCCTCCCCTCCCCAAACCCCGCCCTCCTCAGGCTCTGCCCCCAAAACATCCCGCCGGTAGCAAAGAGGGATCTGGCAACCCTACCAAGTGGAGGAATTGTAGTATTGAATGCTCCCCATCACCCCCATACAAAAAAACAAAAACAAAACACCCTCCTTTACATGTAGCAAACAAGCACATTTGAGCAAAAGTTTTAGCACACACTGTCCTCTTGATGTATTTGAATCATCGAATCTGAGAATCATAGAGTTGGAAGGGACCATACAGGCCATCTAGTCCAACCCCCCTGCTCAATGCAGGAACAGCCTAGAGCAGTTCCCAAACTGTACTCCACGGAGCACTTGGTGCTCTGCAAAACATCTCCTAGTGCTCCATGAAGAGACTGGAAAGAAAAATACTACTGTCATTCAGTTTTGTACTCCGTGACGATTTTCTCTCTTGAGAAGTGCTTCATGACTCTAAAAGTTTGGGAACCACTGGCCTAGAGCATCCCTGACAAGTGCTTCTCCAGCCTCTGCTTAAAGACCGCCAGTGAGGGGGAGCTCACCGCCTCCCTAGGTAGCCGATTCCACTGTCGAACAACTCTTACTGTAAAAAAAAAAAAAGTCCTAATATCCTAATATGTTTATTACATAAAAGGAGATTTTTGTATGGGGAGGAACAGACTAGAATAGGATCCTGAAGTGATACGGTCTAGGATTCCACCCTCCTATTTTGCTTCCTCGTTCGGGCATGCTTCTCAAGCTTGCTTTATCTGATCAAGGAAAGGAGGTGGCAAAATACTGAGGAGGAAGAACAGAATGCTGCACAGCAGGAGACGTTGGGAGATCACACTGCGGAATGTTCCTCTATGTTCCAGACTCTCCCCGAACGGGAAATGAGCAAACAAAGCAAGCAGAGGGGGGAAAGAAGTCGTCTGCCTGCTGCACTGGTTTTCTACTGGCAATGGAAGGTTTCCCCCCCCCCTGCATTTAGAGCTGGAACGCCTCCCCGTCTTCCACCATTTCAACCTTCCACCACTTCATTCGGCCGCACCTATGAACCAGGACTTATGCTGTGCTGGGTACAACCACAACATGGTTTAATATGCACTACTGGTGTCATGTGAGGAGTCCCAGGCCATGAGGGATGCTGTGACTCTTCCTTCTACCAGCACTGCCCCTCCTCAAAAGTGGGTCGGTGCCGCCCTGGAGAGGACTTACACCCATCTGAAGCATCCAGATACTTCTGAACAACCTCTGTACCTATATCCACCTGCATATTCAAATCCCGAAGTGGGCCTCTACTCTCCTTCAGAAAGATTTGGACAAAATAGACATTGACAGCCCATTCTAGACCTCAAAGGATGAAAGTCCTTTGGAGGCCAAAAATGGGCTGTGCCGGCGTACGTGGGATGGCCTCAGGCGGCCGTCCCACTTACACCATCCAGGTGGGCTCGGACGCCAGTGGGGGGACCTGGACGCCGGTCTCCCAGCGCTGCCGCAGCAGCACCACCCAGGGATGCCGGCTGGGCCTTCCGCCGGCATCCCACCGGCGCAAAGCCCCGCACTGGTGTCCCCAGGGGACATTCCCAAAGCATGCTAGGGGGCAGAGCTGCCAGTAGGCAGCTTCCTGTTCCATTTCGGCCCAGCACACCGGCATGGAGAACAGCATTGCTGCGCCTGCTTTTTTGCTGGCGCAGCCTCGCTGTTCTCAATGGGGCAAAATGCCCCATTTAAAAATTAAAAAGCCTCCAAAAGACTTTTTAAAGCCTTTCGGCAGCTGGGAAACGGCTTTGGAGGCACTGTGGCAGCACCTCAACCACGCCGTCCCTGCCGCCGAAAGCTCAGGAATGGGTTGTAAGCCTCTCTGCCTTTGTTTTATCCTCCATTAAGGGGTTCTCCATTTTCACCCAATAGCGGACCTAAAACCTCCTTCACCCTTTTATTCCTCCCATAACTGAAAAAAACCTTCTCATCATGGTGAGCTTCCCTAGCCAATCTTAGCTCATTCTGAGTTTTGGCCTCCCTAACAACCATCCTATAGTGTTTAGCAACCTGTAGGTATTGTTCCTTGGTAATTCACCCTTCCTTCCATTTCCTAAACACAAGTTGTTGTTTTCTTCAGCTTCCCATAGAGCTCTCAGTTGTAATGGCAGATCTCCAGATACTACCTGGAGGTTGGCAACCCTATGCTGGGAGGGGAAGACTACAGACCCAGTTCTAAGTCAGTATGGTAATTGGGCCAACTTTTAACTGGCATACAAGAGAACCAGATGCTATGGTATAGTGTCATGTACAGACTAGAGTTGCCAACAACCTGAAGAAAAAATGTCCTGTCCTGAGGGTGTGGAAATGGGCAGCTGAAGCTTTTTCGTTTAATCAAGGCTGCTGTTAACCCTAGTACAGGCTGAGTTTGAACTCCCCAAATAGCTGTGAAGCTTACTCGTTTCATATATGATTTCATGATCTCCAGGAGTTTCTCAACCCAGAACTGGCAACTCTAGAAACCAGCTTTGGGTTAGGAAATATCTGGACATTTGGGGAGTGGAGCCTGGGAAAGGTGGGGTTTGGGGAAAGGAGGGACCTCAGTGGGGTACCATACCATGAGTCCACACTCCGACACAGCCATTTTTTCCAAGGAAACTGATTTCTATTGCCTGGAGATCAACTGTAATAGCAGATCTCCCAGCCCCACCTTAAGGTTGGCAGCCTATGGATGGGAGACCACCAAGGAAGTCCAGGGCCCTATGCAGAAGAAGGCAACAGCAACCACCACCCCTGAATGTGTCTTGCCTTGAAAATCCCACGAGGTCGCCATAAGTCAGCTGTGACTGTGCCAATTTTGAGAGAAGCATAAGTGGTTGGTATTACCTAATGGGCAGAGTAGTGGTTCTCAACCTTTTTTGCTCCATTCCCCGCTTTCACCATTGTTCAGAATATAATTCCCCCCTTCCCAAGATAGTCTAACTAAAAAAAACAACAACCTACATTTGTACAAAATATTGTCGAAGGCTTTCACGGTCAGAGTTCATTGGTTCTTGTAGGTTATCCGGGCTGTGTAACCGTGGTCTTGGAATTTTCTTTCCTGACGTTTCGCCAGCAACTGTGGCAGGCATCTTCAGAGTAGTAACACTGAAGGACAGTGTCTCTCAGTGTCAAGGGTGTAGGAAGAGTAATATATAGTCAGAAAGGGGTTGGGTTTGCGCTGAGTATTGTCCTGCAAAAGTAATGTGCTAATCATTGTCCTGTAAGTATCAAGATAATGTGCTAATGAGGGTATGGTATGTTAATATGGAACCATTGTATCCTGAGGTGATCTGTTAATGTGTGTAATCCAAAGCTAATCTGCATGGCTATTGTTGAATGTTGTCTTTGTTTGTCTGGAGGTTTTTTAGAACAGGAAGCCAAGCCTTATTCATTCTTAAACTCTCCTCTTTTCTGTTAAAGTTGTGCTGATGTTTATGATTAGCACATTACTTTTGCAGGACAATAATCAGCTCAAACCCAACCCCTTTCTGACTATATATTACTCTTCCTACACCCTTGACACTGAGAGACACTGTCCTTCAGTGTTACTCCTCTGAAGATGCCTGCCACAGTTGCTGGCGAAACGTCAGGAAAGAAAATTCCAAGACCACAGTTACACAGCCCGGATAACCTACATTTGTACAGATTGTACATAATCTACAGGACATCACACTTTGCTGAATAGTGGTCCAAATTCACCCCCTTGTTGAGAACCCCCGGGGTAGAGGCTAGATGTCGTCGTCCCCAGCAACAATCCTCAGCTAAAAGAACTGTGTGTGTTAAGTGCCGTCAAGTCGCTTCCGACACATGGCGACCCTCTAATTCAGTGTCCTCCAAAGTGTCCTATCTTTGACAGCCTTGCTCAGATCTTGCAAATTGAGGGTCGTGGCTTCCTTGATAGAGTCAATCCATCTCTTGTTGGGTCTTCCTCTTTTCCTGCTGCCCTCAACTTTTCCTAGCATGACTGTCTTCTCCAGTGACTCTTGTCTCTCATGACGTGACCAAAATACGATAGCCTCAGTTTAGTCATTTTAGCTTCTAGGGTCAGCTCGGGCTTGGTTTGATCTAGAACCCACTGATTTTGGGGGGTTTTTTTGGGCAGTCCACGGTATCCGTAACACTCTCCTCCAACACATTTCAAAGGAATCTGCTTTCTTCCTATTAGCTTTTGCCTGTCTCGAATTTGCCCTTTTTGCTTATGTGATATACAAACACTATATATATATATATATATATTCACTACACTATATTCACCATATATATATATATATATGGTGAATATAGTGTAGTGAATATATATATATATATATATATATATATATATATATATATATATATATATATATATATATATATATATATATATATATATAAATAAATAAAGATATATATAAATATTTTTTCACCCAATATATTTTCACCCCACCCTGAATAACACCTGAAGCCAACAACGACAGCGCCAGAAGGAGAGCGACGAGCCCGCGCAGAGCGTCTCCCGCCTCCATCAGGCGGCGGCAGCGCCCCCCTCGGCCGGGCGGGCGAAGCACCCGAGGAGAGGCGCCGCTTTCCCGCTTCGTACCACCCCACTCCTGCCCTGAAGCGCCTGGAGGAGAACCGCCCTGGCCAATGAAAGCCCGCCTCAGCCCTCGGAGCGCCCGCCCACTTTCCCCGCCGCCCGTCTCTGCTGTCATAACGTCTCGAACGGCGTGACGTCAGCGCGGAGGGGTTAATCTGAGCCTGGCCCCTCCTCGAAGGGCAGGGCGGGAGCCCGGAAAGAAGGGAGAGAGGGGGAGTGCCGCGCGTGCGCGCTCATTCCGCACAGATTTCTCTCTTTTTCCCCCCTCGCCTTCCGTTCCCATGATGCTTTGCCGCTTCCGTCGCTGACGGCCTGTCGCAAACGGGAAGCCCTCGTCCGGCTTCTATTCCCCTCCCTCCCTTTCCCGGGTCCTCGCTCGGCCTTTAACACCGGCGGCGCCTCCCCTTTAACGCTGTCTGGGCCTCAGCGGCGCTTTCTTCCCTATTATTATTGGTGTTGGCCCCTCTCTCCCCCCGTCCATCTTCCCTGAACGCCGGCCCTCCTCCCCCCCCCCTGAAATGGCCCCGAAGAAACCGCCGCCCGCGGCGGCGGCCAACAAGAAGGCGGATCAGAAGAAGAAGGAGAAGATCATCGAGGTGAGTCTCGGCTCTGAGGAAGAGGGGCCTGGCTGGCGTCCAGGGGGGCGGCTGGTCAGAGTGGTAAAGGGGGCTGGGGGGAGGGGGAGCTTGCGAGGCTGCCTCTTCTGAGCCCCCCCTCCCCCCCCCCCAGCCCTCCCTGACCCGATCTGGCTTGGGAGGCGAGAAGGCCCATCTGGGCACTGGCGGTGCCAGGCAAGAGGCGGGTGGGTGCCAGGGATGCCAGCCTCCAGGTGGGATGTGGGGGTCTCGTGGAAGCACAGATCCGCTCCAGAAGTGAAGGGAAAAAAGGGCTAGCACAACTCACTATATTCAACAATTCATTAACCACGTGCTAACAGTGGAAGAAACCACTTTGTGCCTACTGTTTGATATTGTCGACCACGTTTGGATTAGATACACTGGTTCCCAACCAGGGGTATGTGGACCCCCAGGGGTCCGCGAGAACTAAATTAAGGTCCGCGAGACAAAGTTATAAACCCATAATAAATTAATGTTTTCAATTAAAAGTTCTCTATTATAAAAATATATATATTCAAATATTATTCTAAGTTTAATGTTTAACTAACAGTTATGATAAAAGTTTATTTGCAAATTCTCTGAATTTTTATTTTGGACCTTGGGGTCCCTGCACTGAACAAAAAAGTCCTAGTGGTCCCTGGTCAAAAAAAAGGTTGGGAACCACTGGATTAGAAGAATACTTGCCTTGGATTGATGATTGGACTTTGTTATTAGGCTTGTGATTATTATTGTAAATACTGTATATACTTGTACACTTTGTGGTTTTTTTTTCACTGTTAGCACGTTGTTAACGAATTGTTGAATATAGTGAGTTGTGCTAGTCTTTTTTCCCTTAACTTTTTGTTACTAGTATTGTGAGTATTTCCTACAGCTCCAGAAGTGAGCTGTGGCTCACGGAAGCTAGTTTTCTATGCTCGGGGGGATAATTTAATATGGAGCCATGTTCAGTTCTGAGCCTCCGCTGAAGCGGTACAGTTCCGGCACCAGTTTACTACTTCACCAAACACTTCAAGCTCTTCTCATCTGTAATTTGGACTGCCCCTACTTTAGGAGAGGGGCTGTGGCTCAGTGGTAGAGCGTCTGCTTGGCATGCAGAAGGTGCCAGGTTCAGAAAAGCACAGGATTGCAATACCGAGACAGAGCTGGATTCAAAGACCAATGAACAAAAGTAAACCGGCCAGTTGTTCCATTCCCCAAATGCCCTCATGCAAGGGAGGGGCTCTGGCTCAGTGGTAGAGCATCTGCTTGGCATGCAGAAGGTCCCAGGTTCAATCCCCAGCATCTCCATTTAAAGGGACCAGGCAAGTAGGTGATGTGAAAGACCTCTGCCTGAGACCCTGGAGAGCCACTGCCGGTCTGAGTAGACAATACTGACTTTGATGGACCAAGGGTCTGCTTCAGTATAAGGCAGCTTCATGTGTTCAGTGTGTTCAAGGCAGAATTAGGAAGCACTAGGTTTGTACTTTGCCCTGCTGTCCTCCCCATACACGATACTGAATTAGATCTTAGGTCGTTAGCCGGTAGAAATGCCTTAGTGTTATAGATTGTGTTTATGCTCTCCATGGTGTCTCTTTTTGCTACTTATTGAAACACTAAAAGGAATGTGGCATCTATAGTAAAAAAAATCTTGAAAATAAATAGGACTGAATGAGGGCATGTCATAATGAATTTTTGGGGAGGGTGTCTGGCATGACCGTAAGCCTGGGCAAGTAACGAAATTGGGATTTAATTTGGGCAAAGTTTAATTCTGGGGTACTTGAAGTAGGAATTGATTAAAATGCCCCAGTCTAGTGTGTATTTCCCTTACCACTGAGTATTTAGTAGGAGCTCGTACACTAGCTCAAACGGTGATGTTTTCCAACAGCCTTCAGCAGTAGTATTACTTGCTGGAGACCAGATTTTTATGTTAAACTGGAGTTCTATTCACATCTAAGAATTCTGCTAAACTCAGTTGGGATTATTTCTGAGCAATCGTTTTTAGGAACGCATTGTGCCAATATAAACCTGGGCATGCTTTTTGTGTGTTTAACATCACTGTGTGTTAAGTGTCGTCAAGTCACTTCCGACTCATGGCGACCCTATGAATGAAAGTCCTCCAAAATGTCCTATCTTTGACAGCCTTGCTCAGATCTTGCAAATTGAAGGCTGTGGCTTCCTTTATTGAGTCAATCCATCTCTTGTTGGGTCTTCCTCTTTTCCTGCTGCCCTCAACTTTTCCTAGCATGACTGTCTTTTCCAGTGACTCTTGTCTCTCATGACGTGACCAAAATACGATAGCCTCAGTTTAGTCATTTTAGCTTCTAGGGTCAGTTCAGGCTTGATTTGATCTATAACCCACTGATTTGTTTTTTTGGCAGTCCACGGAATCCGTAACACTCTCCTCCAACACCACATTTCAAAGGAATCTATTTTCTTCCCATCAGCTTTCTTCACTGTCCAGCTTTCACACCCATACATAGTAATAGGGAATACGATGACATGAATTAATCTAGTCTTGGTGGCCAGTGACACATCCTTACACTTCAAAATCTTTTCTAGCTCTTTCATGGCTGCCCTTCCCAGTCTCAATCTCCTTCTGATTTCTTGGCTGCAGTCTCCCTTTTGGTTGATGGTGGAGCCAAGGAATAGAAAGTCTTGAACAATTTCAATTTCCTCATTGTCAACCTTAAAGTTGTGTAATTCTCCTGTAGTCATTACTTTTGTTTTCTTGATGTTCAGCTGTAGTCCTGCTTTGGCACTTTCTCTTTTAACTTTCAGCAGTAGTCGTTTCAAATCTTCACTATTTTCTGCCAATAATGTAGTGTCATCAGCATATCTCAAATTATTGATGTTCCTCCCTCCAATTTTCACTCCACCTTCATCTAAATCTAATCCAGCTTTCCTAATTATATGTTCTGCATATAGATTGAAGAGATAGGAAGATAAAATACATCCTTGTCTGACACCTTTGCCAATTGGAAACCATTCTGTTCTAACTGTGGCCTCTTGTCCAGAGTACAGGTTACACATTAAAACAATCAGATGTAGTGGCACACCCATTTCCTTTAAAACCAGCCATAGCTTTTCATGATCCACGCAGTCAAAAGCTTTGCTGTAATCTATGAAACAAGCTGATTTTCTTCTGAAATTCTCTCGTATGCTCCAGTAACCAGCGTATATTTGCAATATGATCTCTAGTGCCTCTAGTTAACATCACTACATCATGTATATTAAGTCTGAGTAATTTTGAGTAAGCATGCATAGGCTTGACCAGTTAAAAATACACTATTAGCCATCTGGAAGTTTCCTTTAAAATGGGGGGGGTAGTTTGTTTTGGTACAATACATGCATGAACAAATTTAGTTGAACTGGATGATGTATTAGGTTTCTATTGGCTTCGATCTTGTGGATCACTGGGTACAGAACTAAATCCAAGAAAGTCTAGGCATGAGAATAAAAAATGGATGTTGAACCAAAACATCATTCCATTAGTGTATTCCTTTAAAAAAGACGAAGAGTTGGCATATAAAAACTAACGTTCTCTAACACTTAAGGGAAAATCAAACTGGCTTCCAATCATCTTCCCCTCCCCACAACAGACACTCTGAGAGGTAGGTGGGGCTGAGAGAGCTCTAAGAGACCTGTGACTAGCCCCAGGTCACCCAGCTGGCTTCATGTGGAGGAGTGGGGAAACCAACCTGGTTCTTCAGATTAGTGTCCACCACTCATGAGGAGTGGGGAATCAAACCCAGTTCTCCAGATTATAGTCCACCGCTCCAAACCACCGTTCTTAACTACTACACCACGCTGGCTCTCGAAAATTACTTCCGGTCTGGCATTCAGATAATACTAAACTAGTGTTATTGATCTGTAAACACAGCACCTATTATGTAGTTACAGCACCAGAACATATCAGTTCCTCAGTGATTATGATGGTAGCAAAAGTTAAAGGTGGATTGCCATGCTTGCCTTCACAAATATTTCTGTTGGGTTGATATATATTCCAATATTAATCAGCTGAAAAACATATCTCAATCTTGGCCATTGAAGAATCATTAACTTTGATAATCAGAAAGTTGCCAAGCGGAAGATCTTTGCTTGTGTCTTCGGAAGTGATCAATTCTCATTGCAAATATAATGTCATTAGCAGCCCAATCCTATATGTATTTACTCAGCAGTAAGTCACTGAACCCTTTGGGACTTGCTCCAGCAAGTGTAGGCTTGTAGCAGAGAAACTGAGTCGGAAGCATGTTTTCTGAGAAGGAGTCTCCATAGAGTTTAATGGGCTTTACTTTCTAGTGAGTCTGTTTAGGACTGCTGCTTGAAGAATCTAGGAATGCTTTTCTCCAGATCCATGCAGCAGAATGTTTCATACAGGAGAGGTATATATAAATCAGAGGCTGTAAATAGAAATCCCAGGAAATGTTGCTGCAGAGAGGAGAATAAAAGGAGCTGACAAATACTGTGAAATTTTAATTGGTCTGACATCACCTCTTTCAAGAAATGCTTCTCCCGGTGGGATTGGAGGTCACGTGACAACTTCCAGACGGTCGCCCAGAATACTGTTTCTTCATAAGTCATTTTGTTTGGCTTAAAGAAACTGCAAATATTATTGTATTGTGCAGGCTGGAAGAAGGATCAATTTAAACACCGCGTTTTCTGCACTAATGAGTCGTAGATTAAGGGCCAGTGTTAAATATCGGTGTATTCTACAAGAGGAAACTAACAAATGGTGCAACATCTGGCTTAGTACCTGGCAACGGATAAATAACTTTCAGAATGCTCAAGAATGCAAGTCACTGTGGACATGCAGTGGATTGGTCACTTTTATTATTGATGTGCAAGCTGATTATATTCTCAGCCAGCCAGACTTCCTATAAACTTCATTTATTTAAAAGCTGAGTTATGCAGCAACCTTTTCATAGCCAAACTCTGCAAGTCCAGACTTTGTGGAGGTTAAGGGTCAGCCACCAGAGAGTATGCCCTTATAAGAGATGTCTTTATTTAAAATGTTTATATCCCACTTTATGTCCTTGGGCTCAAGGCAGCTCACAACTGCAACAGGAAGTTGCAAGGACACAAATCATCATAACAGTCCATCAGCAAAGTAGAAGCACAGCCGCATTTTCCCAAAGGTTCTTTCTCCACCAGATGCCCCCTAAAAGGGACGTGTTCTGCGCACCTTCCTAAATGCAGCCAGTAAACCTATCACAGGAAAAAGCCTGTGACCTAACTGATGCCATACAGGCCATCTTAAGAGTGGGCACCTCGTGGAGAAGACCTCTGGTGAAGAACATAGCTTGCTTGTGGGAGATAGCAGCTTATCCACCCCTAGTTGACACCCAGAAACCTCATTTGTTAACACACCTATTGAGGAGAGGACAGGAAAACTCTGGCCTACTCCCTCACTCTCCTCTGAAAGTAGCTGTCTAGAAAATCTAGTTCCTGACAAAATAGTATAGGTGCTTTGCTTGTTTACTAAATCATTTTGGGCGAGGCACACACTCTGTTTGATACTGGAGCAATGTAAATTGTGCAAACGGAAAAATGTATTGACATATGGATAGAATATGTGGCAGTGGCCGGGGAGTGTGTGTGTGTAAAGTGCCGTCAAGTCACAGCCGACTTATGGTGACCCTTTATGGGGTTTTCAAGGCAAGAGACTAACAGAGGTGGTTTGCCAGGGCCTTCCTCTGCATAGCAACCCTGGTATTCCTTGGTGGTCTCCCATCCAAGTACTAACCAGGGCTGACCCTGCTTAGCTTCTGAGATCTAATGAGATCAGGCTAGCCTGGGAGGGCAAGGTACAAATTGAATAAATAATAATAAAAGAATTCATCGCACTAGAATAGCAGAGTTAACACCTCTGTACACATAACAATAGTTAATAGAAAATTTCAAACAGAAGAGAAATTGAATTATTTCAGGCTATATATTATATGAAAAAATATTGTAAGGGCTTGTGTCCCACAGATGCAACATTATTGGGCTTTTTCTATGTTATTGCCTTTTTCCCCCTGTCACCTATGTAAATTGCAGCATTCAGTCATTCACAAATGGCAATTGAAAGTAACTGCACCAGTGTGGAATACAGACACATGACAACAATTGGTGTGTGTGTAATTTACTGCCATTTTAAACCACCACTTTTATTTCTGATTATGCTTGAGCAACAGTAATCCTAAGAGTTGGTGTTTCCACAAATCTTTAAATTCTTCTAAAATCTTTTTGTTTTGCTACTTTCATTCCTGTAACTTATTTGTGCAGCTGTCCTGAACTGGTAGATTTCCTCACCTAACAAACATTGCAAGAAGCTGTGTAAACAAAGACATACGTGGAAGAAAAGACCATAAAGTCCCTTCGCTGCGTCATTTATTTGAGGAAGAACCTCTAAAATCAGATGACTACATTATTTCAGAAACAAAAATAAGTGAGAAAAATTGTTCAGCCGCTGAAATCTGGATAGTTGTTAAAAGTAGATTATCAGTAAAGAAAGTCTCACATAACTTCAAATCGTCTTGTAATTTCTACACACCTTTCCCATACAGGACAAAACCTTTGGTTTAAAGAACAAGAAAGGGGCAAAGCAGCAGAAGTTTATCAAGGCTGTGACCCATCAAGTGAAATTTGGTCAGCAAAACCCACGGCAGGTAAGCAAACGTTTCCTTGTTTTTCCTCTTGGCGCACGCTATGTAATCGCGTGATGTATCAGCGCAGATTAGGAGTGGGCAGGCTGCAGATGATGTGACTTAATTATAACATTGGCGACAGGCCTTGCCAGTCCTTAATGGCATAACCTCTTGGCGATCAAAATAAAGAACCACTATGTTAAAGAAGGAACCTTAATCAAAACACAAACATAGGTAGCCAAAACTAGAATGCCATATATGTATAATGTTTAGCTGCACATATAAAGAAGTCCATCAGAGTTATGTACAGAAGGGGCCATAGCTCAGCGTTAGAGCATCTGCTTGGCATGCAGAAGATCCCAGGTTCAGTCCCTGGCATCTCCATTTAAAGGGACTAGGCAGGTAGGTGATGTGAAAGACCTCTGCCTGAGACCCTGGAGAGTCGCTGTCAGTCTGAGTAGACAGTACTGACTTTGATGGACCAAAGGTCTGATTCAGTATAAGGCAGCTTCATGTGTGATACAAACACATGCTTATTGGAACACATGTTGTAAGCTGCTTGTAAGCTACACGCTACCTGGAACATTGTATGTAAGCTGTATGCTACTGTGACATGTGTTATTAAGTTAGTGCATGGCAGAATTCAGACGGAACTGAAGAAGTCAGGATGAAACGGATTACTTCTAGAAGATAGTCTTTGCTGTGTTGTTCGCCTTGCAAAATTGCTTTGTGACCATTCTTCAGACTTTATGTTTATATTCTGTACATAACTCTGATGGACTTCTTTATATGTGCAGCCAAGCATTATACCTATATGGCATTCTAGTTTTGGCTACCAATGTTTGTGTTTTGATTAAGATAACTTCTTGGCGGGCATGATACTCTGATGTGGTGTCCAATTTATAAAGCTGCCTTCACTGTTAAGAGAACTTAGCTATTCTGTGTTAAATGTTCCTGAGCATGCACTCTTAATTTCTAAGCAAATGTCTTGGTTGTTCAGAACAAGGCCTACCTAGCCTCCCGTTTTTGACAAAGATCCAGGAACACAGCAGGCACGAGGTGGGCCCACCAAATCGTTCTCAGTTGCCCATGGATGGACTATGGTTTATCTTACGCAAAGGTGGTTTCAGAGATCCTGCATAACATGCCATCGTTTGCAAGTTACACACTTTCAAGCTGTGTCTTCCCCCCTCACTGGCGGCTTGGTTTTCTTGCAGGCTGCTGTAACAGATGCTGACAAGAAACTAAAAAAAGACGACAAGAAGAAAGAGTTACAGGAGCTAAACGAGCTGTTCAAACCTGTAGTTGCTGCCCAGAAAATTAGCAAAGGTAAGCAGCCGGTCTTGTTATTTTCTTGCCTTCCGTGTCTCAAAACATGGTGTGTGTTGTCTTTCCGCATGAAACGGGGGGAAAAATAACAGAGGAAAACTACCTGTGTTACAGGTGCCGATCCCAAATCTGTGGTCTGTGCTTTCTTCAAGCAAGGGCAGTGCACGAAAGGAGACAAGTGCAAGTTCTCTCACGACTTGTCTTTGGAGAGAAAGTGCGAAAAGAGAAGTGTATACATTGATGCACGAGATGAAGAGCTTGAAAAGGGTAAGGGCTGTTTGGGAAAGAGTGTTTTAAAAAAATGCATGTGTTTTTTTTTGGAACGAGCACATCCCTGCACAGATGTCGATACAGTAGAAGCGCAAGACTTGTTTTGGGGAGCATTCTCGTGTAGAAGGACAGAGGGCCTAGAATTAGTTTTCAGCCTCGGGAGAGGCTGGAAAATATCTGCAGCTGTAAAATTTAAAAAAAATTGTCACAGATGGCACAAAGAGTGGGCAGCACCAGTGGAAGATGATGGCAGAGATGGATTCCCCTTCCCCCAGCGCTCTTGAGAACCTCAGAAAGGCAGCACCAAGAGAAGTGCCATAGGCAGAAAACTCAGGAGAGCCAGCATGGTGTAGTGGTTCAAAGCGGTGGTTTGGAGCAGTGGACTCGGGTTTGATTCCCACCTCCTCCACATGAGCGGCAGAGGCTAATCTGATGAACTGGATTTGTTTCCCCCCTCTTACACATGAAGCCAGCTGGGTGACCTTGGGATAGCCACAGCTCTCTTAGAGCTCTCTCAGCCTCACCTACCTCACAGGGTGTCTGTTGTGGGGAGAGGAAGGAAAAATTATTGTAAGCTGGTTTGATTCTCCTTAAAAGGTAGAGAAAATCAGCATATAAAAACCAACTCTTCTTATCATCCAGCAAGTCCCCCCACCTCTTAATATTGCCTTTTTGAGATTCGTAGGCAGCAGCTGTGAGGAAGCAGGAAAAATCTACTACTGCTTTCTGCTGGTGTGCCACAGAACCCAGACTCGCATTATTTCAAAAGCAAAAACATTTTGGCAAGCTGTTGTTGTTGTTGTTTTTGTTTATTTTTAAATTTTTACTCTTGAGTTAACTGCCCAGTTATATAACAGAACTGAAAAGAGTTCGTCTAAGACCGGAGCGCGCAGATTACGTACCTTCCCTTTCAACCGGGTGGTGACAAAGGCTTTAAATTAGATCTGGGCAGCTCGATCAGCTTGGTGATCATGGATGTGGCCAGAAAGGGTGCCTTTTTTGTGTATTGTCTACGTGAAAGCAATGTGCATGCCACGACAACTGGTGAAATAGTTAAATCTGAGAAGCACCATATCAGACAGATAGATTCAGGATTGCAGAAGTCTTAAAGAAAGTCCAGGTTTGCTGTTCGACAAGCTCGGTGTCCCACTGATGGCTTCACAAGAAAGGTGAGTAAATTGAAAGAAAAGGAAGTGCCATTCATGTAGCCCAAGTAGAAATCTAGAAAGCATTTATGATACCCAAGATAAAATATACACAACTAAAGTCATTTCGTGTCATGTGGTATTATCTGAATTCTCCTTTCTAAGATAATATAGAACTTCTTCCAAAAATGAGTTCTTATTGTTCTTCCATGCCGATATATTTTCCTATTTGCTTTCATCTGTCCTGCACTGCCTTCCTACAAAATGCTTAGAAGTACAGTTCTACTTTTCTTTTAATGTGGTAGGGGTATTAAGATGGATGAGGGGTTTTTTCCCTTTTGTTTTGGTGAGAGTTTTTTCTCTTCTGTCTAGACACAATGGATAACTGGGATGAGAAGAAGTTGGAAGAGGTGGTGAACAAGAAGCATGGTGAGGCCGAAAAGAAAAAACCCAAAACGCAAATAGTATGTCCTTTTTCTTGCATTGTGTTCCAGTAACTTGTTAAAATCATTTGGAAAATTATATTGGGTCGGTTGGATTTTAATGCGATTATAAAACTTATGTATGTTTACGATCTCATTTTATAAACCTTGTAAGGCGCTCCTACAGCATTCATGTGCATAATTTGCAACATACTCAAGCTGCGATGATGAAATTAACATGCATTCTTAATAGCTAATATTACAATGGCTCAGCTTTTTTAGAGCTTTATTTAAAATATGGTGCATTTTTAAATCAGATGACATAGTTCGAACAATGACATCTTATACAAACACAATGACAAATAACAAACCCTATTTGCAGCCAGTTGATTATGTAACATTACAGCAAGCCTGATGATACAATTGTCTTAGGCAAATATTCTTCATGGGGTGTTAGGCTATAAACTTGTTTTGAACAATGCTTTATTCTCAAGAAGTTCAATACATCAGCAAGCGTAGTCCCTAGCAGTCTACAGTTATATTGACTAAAGCTAGTGTATTTTAAGCATAAGTTGTAATGATCATAGTTGATTATATATGAAGTGTAAAGTGAAGCTCTGACAAGAAAAATCCTACGAAATCATTATAAGTGTGTCTTAAATAATGTCCTGTATATATAATTTCCACCTTGAATTTATTTAAAGAGAGATCTTTGCTGGCTTGGTTGACGTGTAATGCTAAACCGTGGCACAATTCCCTTGTTCCATCCATCATTCCTCTTGATGAAAACCACAGTTGATGGTTATATCTGAACCAGCAAACTACGGCTTGCACCAAAACCCAGTTGCGCTCTATGCCTTTGATTCTATAGAGCCCACAAATAAAGCAAATTAACAGAAAGGATTTTTTTGCTACTTCTTCTGCCCCGCTGTAGCCTTTTCCGAGCCACTATGTAGCTTTAGAGGACTCTTGGGAATAATGTGAGATGCAGTGAGGGTCGCTGCAACCAGATGAGGATATTGTCCCCCCCTTCCCCCACGTACACACATGCAAACTTTTCCAAGACTAGAGTAGGAGTCCAGTAGTGCCTTAAAGACTAACAAAATTTCTGGCAGGAATTTCGTGTGGCTCATGAAAGCTCATACCCTGCCAGAAATTGTTAGTCTTTAAGGCACTACTGGACTCCTACTCTTTTCTACTGCTAGTGACAGACTAACACGGCTACCCATCATGATCTGTCTTCTGAGACTAGTGCAACCATTAAGGTGAAAGTGACTTCTGCCAGTTTTTCCCTTCTGACTATAGCCTCATTCTGCATCCTGTGTTTTCTGAGCTCTTCTTGTCTCTCAGGGTGGCCTGGGGGGTGAGGTGGGGTTGATGGCAGTGCCGCAAGAAGGGGAACATGGCGGCACTCCGTCTGTAAACCAGCTCAATTAATGGGATCCACTCAAAGTCTTGCATGCACCTGTTAGGCTTCTGACTTTCCTTGAGATGCAGCCCTCTCTTCCATTGTACACACTGTCCCTCCATCTGTATGGCAAAAGGGAGGGCCGGCATGAGAAAACTAAATCCGCAGTCCAGTCTTTGAGTTATGTTCATTTCATCGTGTTCATTTAGCCTTCTCCGGATTGAGCCTCTAGTCCCGTTTATGTGGACCACTTCATTAAATCTTGTTGCAGAGTAGGTGTTGCTCATGTTTTACTTATCAGGAGAGCTAGTGCGGTGTAGTGGTTAAAAGCGGTTCGATTCCCCACTCCTCCACCTGAAGCCTTCTCGGTGACCTTGGGCCAGTCACTGTTCTCTCAGAACTCTCAGCCCATGCAGAGGCAGGCAATGGCAAACCACCTCTGAATGTCTCTTGCCTTGAAAATCCTGCGGGGTGGCCATAAGGCAGCTGTGACTTGATGGCACTTTCCAGCACCAAACTGTACCATTCAACCTTTTAAAAATAGGTAAAGCCTTCAAAGGACTATTCAGATGTGCAGTTAATATGGGTGATGGTTCCTTCTGGTGGGAGTGATATTCCAAGCTTCTAAATTTCATTGAAGAAGAGAAGAAGAAGAGTTGGTTTTTATACCCCGCTTTTCTCTATCTTTAAGGAGTCTCAAAGCGGCTTGCAATTGCCTTCCCTCCCCACAACCTTGTGAAGTAGGTGGGACTGAGAGAGTTCAGAGAGAATTGTGACTAGCCCAAGGTCACCCAGCAGGCTTCATGTGTAAGAGTGGGGAAACCAACCCGGTTCACCAGATTAGAGTCTGCCACTCATGTGGAGGTGCGGGAAAACAAACCCTGTTCTCCAAATTAGAGTCCACCGCTCTTAACCACTACACCATGCTGTTTCTCAGTTGAATTTTTAGAGGGCTATGAAAAGCACAGTGGGCATTTTATTAATACTACTTAGAAACACGGGAAGGCAGATTGTCAGACTAAGTTGATACAGCCGCAGACTGCTTGCTTTAATCTGTATTGGGTGGCTAGAAATAAAGGTTTGCAAATCCATATATTTAAAAAGAAAGCAAACAGGATGGGAAAATAGAATTTGATGATAAATGTTTTTGACAGGTCTGCAAGTATTTCCTCGACGCCATCGAAAACAACAAGTACGGATGGTTTTGGGTCTGCCCTGGCGGCGGAGACAACTGCATGTACCGCCATGCCCTTCCTCCAGGCTTTGTGCTCAAAAAGGACAAGAAGAAGGAAGAAAAGGAAGAGCAGATTTCTTTAGAAGATCTAATAGAGAAAGAGGTAATGCAGTAGATGTTAGTGGAATGCCATACATGGTTCATGACTCACCGGGGGGTGGGGATGAGCACACAAATGTGGAAGATTATTTGCCATGAAAGATTGTGGTGATCGATTAGTTTCGTTTATTTGGAACTTGAGCCTTAATGCTGTCTGGCCATCTTTGCAAATGATAGTTGTCTTGCATTGCAATTTCTGGCTCTTTTCTAAATTATTAAAATAGATTTATGGGATCACAGCAGAACATAATACATTTGTTTTCAATTCCCTAGGGATACTTTTTTAACATTAAGATTTTCAGTTTCTGTTATAAATTCTGTTATAATGACAAGGTAATATTGAATTCCTGTCACCAGGGGGCCCCCGTGTTCCATAGAGAGTGTTTTAACTGTCGACATGTTCAAAACAGAATATAGCGCTTGCGTCAAATATCTTAAAACCAGTTGTCTTGGTGAGCAAGCACTTTGAAAATGTTTAATCGAAAAGGAATATTTTAGGGGTGGGGTGGGGTTGAACAAGTATGATTGTGGCTTTAATTCATGCTTACTAATTCCTTGTCGGCTCCAAAGAGAACAATAAAAGGAGAACGGGGGAACCTTACAGTAGGTTCCAGGTGTGTCCTGGTAAATGTACAAGTGTTGCAGCACACCTCGGTAAAATTATAAATATTTTTAAAGCCTACTTGGGTTAGATTTGAGAGCCATCAAGTATTTTCTTTGTATTTTTCAGCGTGCTGCTTTAGGACCAAATGTTACGAAAATTACGTTAGAGTCTTTCCTTGCATGGAAGAAAAGGAAAAGACAAGAAAAGATTGATAAGGCTGAACAAGATATGGAAAGAAGGAAAGCTGACTTCAAGGCTGGCAAAGCTTTGGTGGTAAGTTCTGCTTCTCTGTAATGTTAACTTGCGGCGCAGATGATAAGAAGCGAACAATCCTTTTCAGCGTAGCAAAAAATCTTGAACTTTGCCTTTGGAATGACGTCTGCATTTCATGTTTCTTAGCAACATGTCGTGCTCTTTTTCTTCATGGCTAGATCAGTGGGCGTGAAGTGTTTGAGTTCCGGCCAGAGCTTGTGGACGCGGATGATGAAGAGGCGGATGACACCCATTACATTCAAGACACTGGCGAAGATGAGGTAAAGCAGCTGCAGGGATATAGTTGAGCACATGAAGACGTGAAGCTGCCTTATACTGGATCAGACCCTTGGTCCATCAAAGTCAGTGTTGTCTACTCAGACTGGCAGTGGCTCTCCAGGGTCTCAGGCAGCGGTCTTTCACATCACCTACCTGCCTAGTCGCTTTAACTGGAGATGCCGGGGATTGAACCTGGGACCTTCTGCATGCCAAGCAGATGCTCTACCACTGAGCCACCGCTCCTCCCCTAATGTGTTCATTAGGGGGTAAAGCTTCCAGGTGTCAACCCCAGAATATCTCTCTTTACAAGCAAGGTAATTATTACTCAGGATAATGAGATTCGAGCCCAATAGCATACATGAACACATGAAGCTGCCTTATACTGGATCAATCCCTTGGTCCATCAAAGTCAGTATTGTCTACTCATACTGGTAGTGGCTCTCCAGGGTCTCAGGCAGGGGTCTTTCACATCACCTACCTGTCTAGTACCTTTAACTGGAGATGCCAGTGATTGAACCTGGGACCTTCTGCATGCCAAGCAGATGCTCTACCACTGAGCTACCGTCCCTCCCCAATATGGGTTCATTAGGGGTAAAGCTTCCAACTCTTCCAAATTAAATAATTTGATGTAACATCCTAGGACAGCACTACATGGCAAGTTCTTCGTCGGCTGTAGTATTTACCGCATTTGGAGAAGAAATAGTTGCCTAAACTAATCTGGCAAGCCCCAGGCTACTGTGATCTCGTCAGATCTCAGAAGCTAAGCAGGGTCAGCCCTGGCAAGTATTTGGATGGGAGACAACCAAGGAATACCAGGGTAGTAACGCAGAGGCAGGCAATGGCAAACCATCTCCCATTAGTCTCTTGCCTTGAAAACCCCACCAGGGGTCGCCATAAGTCAGTTGTGACTTGACGGCAAAAAAAAAAAAAAGACAGATTAGGAAGACTGGTTACATGGGAGGGAAAATACTCTTCACTTCCTTCTGTCTACAGATCGATGAGCTCGTGAGCGTAAATGATGTGGACTTGAACCTCTATGTTCCAAAAGCTGTGGATGAGACTGGAATTACTGTCGCTAGTCTTGAACGATTCAGCACGTATACTTCAGCTGAAAAGGATGGTAAGATTTTTGGAGTGGGGGTTGGTTTTGGGGGGTGCTATTCATTGAAATAAGGACTAGTATACAGTGATACAAGGATAGGGGGCCTACAAGGTCTTGCAGGAGAGGGGAAGTCAGATTTCTCCCCTCCCCCCGCCCCTTCAATTGCTTCCACTTGTTCCATTTCCAGCCTCTGACTCTGCTTTTCCCTCCGACCTCCTTTTTCCCCTCCCCCTTACCTTTAAGGTGCTGGTAGTTGGCACCACTGCCTCGATGCTGGGTGCCGCTTTGCGTTCAGCAGCAACCCGAAATACTGCCCCAAGTCCCCCCAGATGTCTGTGCCTGTCTTGGCATCGCTCAGTGTTTGGGGGTGGTATTCCCCCCCCCCAATATATTTTTTGAAACAAACTAAATTATTTTGCAAACCTGGGGTTTCTCCAGGTTTAATAGGACCCTGAGTTTTAGCTGTGGCTGGCCTCATAGATTTATCGATCCACACATAGGCTATCCCTTGGCTAATCGATATTTGTAAAGATATTTAGCGTTTGGAACAGAGATGTCAAACACATGACCCATGGGCCAGATCTGGCCCCTTGAAGAAGAGTTGGTTTTTATATGCCGAGTTTCTCTACCACTTAAGGGAGACTCAAAGCGGCTTACAATCACCTTCCCTTCCCCTCCCCACAACACACATCCTGTGAGGTAGGTGGGGCTGAGAGAGTGTGACTAGAGGTCACACCAGCTGGCTTCGTGTGTAGGAGTGGGGAAACCAATCCAGTTCACCAGATTAGCCTCCGCCACTCATGTGGAGGAGTGGGGAATCAAACCCGGTTCTCCAGATCAGAGTCCACCGCTCCAAAGCACCGCTCTTAGCCACTACACCACGCTGGCTCTCAGAGCTCCTGGGAGCCCTTATCCGGCCTGCGAGGCAGCCCCCATCCCCCGCTTCTGGTCTGAGCTCGGGAGGCATGGCCCAGCCCGACTAAGTGACATTTATGTCATATCCGGCCCTCGTAACAAATGAATTCGGCACCCCTGGTCTACAGAAAAGTGTGAGACTCCTTCATAACATTGTTTGCCTTAGTATTTGCACCTGCCAAAGCACAGCAGAGCTTGCCGAACGCTGCCGTTCTATTGAAGCAAAATCCTTAAGTTCATTGCTTAGCCGTGCTTCTCCAAATAGCTGTGTGTGCAGAAGACATGGCAGAGTTTGGGCACGCGTAACTGAGTGGTGTAACATTCATTATGATCCATCCAGATCCGTATAAATCCCTGCGTTGTTCCACTAACTCCCCCTGAGATACAGATTATGCCAAGCACAAAAAGAATTTTTTATGGTTTGGATCTTGCACGGCAGAAACATTAATGGGCTTAGTGTCGTCCTGTTAAATGGGTTGCGCGAGTTCTTCCTTGAATGGGGATGCAGAAAATTGGACTTAGCACAGACGGCCACCACAGTCTTCAGCTCACATTTATGCCTGCACAAAAACTCTAGTGGAAACAGAAACTTTACACTTGGCCATGTCAGTCTCACCAGCCTTTTTCTCTTCCCTTGCCCTCCTTCCATTATCTTCCACTCGTATTGAAATCTGAAAGATGGGGAAAGGGAAAACAAATGCTCTGCTGCACCGGCTGGATTTCCCCACAGGCTCTGTATTTCATATCTCTGTACTAGCTTGGTTGTCCTCCTGTGAATCCGCTGCTTGAAAATAAAGCAACCGTCACCAAGGGTGCTGGCTTGGGAAGCCCTTTCAAACTCTGTGGGGCCTGCTTTGTGTAAACAGCATGCTCGTGTTGAGGCGTAAATCTCCCATTTCCGTTGCTTCCAAATAGGGCTGCTTAGGATCACAGTAAGCACTCATCGTTGTTTGGTGTCTTGAGTCATCAGTTCTGAAAGTACATGTTTTCTGAGCCCATCGGATTTGCAACTTAGAGTTGCATAGTCTGTGTTCTCAATTACAGTTAGTGTCAACACGCTTGCTTTAGTAAATGACAAATGGGACCCACGAGGGACTCACGTTTGGAGGGGGATCTCAGTTCCCACTCCTCGTCTTCTTTGCCCTTCTCCTGGCAGTGCCATCAGCCTCTCCCCTGGTCCTTCTTTCCCCCCTACCTTTCTTATTCTAATCCTCTCATTTTTCTGTTCCCCTTCTCCAACTTCATCTTTTTGTTTTTACCTTTTTGTCCCCACCAGCTTTACCTCCCTATCTTTTATCTCTTCTTAGTCTGCCCCCACCCCACGCTGCACTGACTAAGCCTAAGGCCTGGAACCCTGGCAATGTTGGTTGGGGGCGCTCTAGCATCCCCCCAAACGGCCACCAGACACTCACCACTCAGACATTGCTTTTATGATAGTAGGGTTTTTCACACACACACACACACACACACACACACACAGTGTTGTGGGGTGATTTCACATTTTTCTGCAAACCTGTAGCATCCTCTAGGTTTGCCGAGAAATCTTCCCAATCAGTACCTGACCCAGTTCTTCAGAATGGACGATGGAAAGGATTGTTTTCACTTTCAGATAACAAGCTGAGCGAAGCATCGGGAGGTGGACTGGAGAACGGGCTGGAAAGTGATTTGGAAGCTTCCAGCGATGTTGAAGACGCCCAGGAAAATGGAATAATGGATGCCGTTCCGGTCGATGAAAATCTTTTTACCGGCGAGGACTTGGAGGAACTAGAAGAAGAGCTAAACACACTTGACTTAGAAGAATGATTAACCAAACTCAAATACGAATTTAAAATCTGCTTGGCAAAGTGAATACTGGCTCCATCGTGTTTGTCTGCAGTTTCTTAAATGGAGTGTTCTTGGTTCCTCAAGTGATTCTGGAAGGAACATTAAACCTCTTCTCCCCTCACAAGTTCTTTTGTGATTCGGTCTTAACTGCAGCTTCATAAACCATTCAGACAAGACGCTGAGGGGATTCTCTTAACATGGGATCTTATGATAATGAGATCCCAATCAAAAAGTAGGGGGTCTGTTTTCCTAGGATGTACGAAGGGGAACATTGCTGCCGGGTACACAAGAATATCGAAACAAAATCCTTCAGCAGAGCTGCATTTTACAATGAGTCTTTTTTGAGTGATTATGTAACAGTTCGAACTATGTGCTGTAAATCAAGAAATGGCTGTGCGGTTGTGAGCGATGAAGTTGCTTAGATGTGTTTTTGACCAGACTCGATCGAGGCAAAGAATCCGTACGAGTACAGGGCCCTCCGTTTAAAAAGTTTTACACTTAACCCACAAAGGTGTAAATAAAGACTGATTGGAAAAAACACATGTCGGCTCTACATTTAGTGCGTGACGCATGTTCTGCAAACATGCAGTGGACCGTAACTGTCGCAATACTGTAGTTACAAGTTGCGGCTTACGCTGCAGTCTCTAGATTCACATGGAGTGGCAAACAACATATTATCCTTCCTCTGCCTTGCAGGGTATGGGAAACGTTACCAATCATGACTTACTCCTTTCTGGTTTTCCCTACTCTTGCCTGTGTCCACTGGTAGGTAGTGTAAATTTATAAGGATATGGTGAGATTTCAATGTTAGTCATATTGGAATTCAGTTTCAAATGAGCTGTTAAAGCAGGGGTGTCCTACATTTCACAGCTGGAGCAGAAGAGGAGCGATTGTAATAATAGTTTGCAACCGCCATATTTACAGTGGAGTATAAAACACCATTAGGTCCCTGCAGTTGAATCATTACATGAAGTAATCATTGTGTATCTCTTACAAGTGGAGTAGAGAAGTGTTCCAGAGAGGACATTTAGTAAAACACAGAAGGGAGAAAAGCTTAGACAAATGTTTTGCGTTTCTTGTGTGGTCAGGGCTTAGCATCTGAAGATCACTTAATTACAAAAATGCTTTTAACCCCATCATTTGGGGAAGAGTAAGGTGTATCACAGTATGACCGTAGCAAAAAAAAAAACCACTAGATTGATTTGGCAAATGTTATTTGAAGGGAGAGATTTGCGGACTGGGAATTAGTAACTTCATAACCGGTCACCTGAGTTCCATCATGCAAGAATGAATGTTAAAATTGTCCCATAAAGTACAGTGTCCAAGACAGATATGGAGAAACGACGGTTATGGATTAGTCCGCACCGCCTTTCCTGACATTTTATCAAGCTTCGTCCCAATTAAAAGATAAGAACTTGGTCTACCTAAACATATCTCTTCAGTTGCCGACCTGTATTTTTCATTGATTTACTTCATTGTCGTTTTCTTCTTGCGGAGGCTTCTCATCTTGTTGTTCTATTGAAACCCCTTCCGATTGTCACTTGTTACTTCACCTTAGTTGGGTTTTTTTTTGCGAAGCAGAATTCTGGATACATGTTGCTTTTTATTTTTAAAAAGTGTTTGCATTTTTTCCCCCAAGTCTTGCCATATGCTCATTACTTTCAAGGAAGAAATGAATAAATAGTTGGGCATTTTGGTGTTTTGTTTTCCTTTTGCTGTAGTAGGTTGTTACAGTGTTGTCATGCTCAACATACCTGAAATAAGCACAAGTCCCGTTGGTGTGTTTTTTTCCTGAAAGAGATTTGGCTCGTTGAATTGTAGTAGATTGTTTTTACACTTGTACTATACAAGGTTATGCTCGGGCTGGGTCTTATAAGTTATATAATGAAGAGTGCAGTAAACCACGTGGGGAAAATGCCATCCTATGTAGAGTTACACCCTTCTAAGTCCTCGGACTTTGGCCTTGGAAGGGCGTAACTCTGCTCAAGATGACAGAATAACTCATATACCATGAGAATTTATGTAAGATAGTGGCTCTTCCACCCTCAAGTTTCATGTGTACGGTGTATTACGACATGTTGTTTTCCTCAAGAGCGATGTTTCCTCACCAGATCGTCATTTCAGCTTACAGTTTAACATCTGAAACATGGCAATTGTCAGTAAGCGTGTTAAGAAAATTTCCCCTGCGATTCTTACAAAGTAGTTACAATGGAAACGTATTAAAATAGAATTACTTTCTTTTGTGGTTGATAAGTAAATTGATTAAAATGTTTTTGGCTAAAGTGCCCCCAACTAGATAGGTTAAATTGTACATTTCATTTTTTTAGAAAAAATCTCCTAAGTACTTGAAAAGCTATGGGTGGCAGGGTACCTGCTTAGAGAAGGCATTCCAAGTCTCACATGGGAGGGAAAGGCCTCATCTACAGTGATGTCTCCTGATAAACCTGGATAAAAAAACCGAACAAATGCTTTTTTCCTACGGATCTGATTTATTGGTACGTGGATTAAAACTCACATGCTTGACTTATTTCTTTACCTGGTAGTTGTATTTCACAATATTTACTTTCCTCTCGCTAAATGTTGCAGTCTGTGCATCTCACTTAATAGAGCAATGGTTTTTAAACTTTACATCTTCTGTATTGCCTGTTGGACCTCATTGTCACTGTACTTGAAATAAGTTGCTTAGAGTACACCGGTATTTCCCTCTCTGCAGACAATTAAGGTGTGGCAGGTGGGCGGGTATCCAGTCTTGCCAGCAAGTTTGCAAGCCGTTACACAGAAGCCCAGGATTCTCCAGTGCACTGTTTATAAAGTAAGAGCATCTCTTGAGATCTTTTGCAGTTCTAATATAAGGAGAAAGAGCCCCGTGGCGCAGAGTGGTAAGCTGCAGTACTGCAGTCTCCAAGCTGTGCTCACGACCTGAGTTCGATCCTGATGGAAGTAGGTTTCAGGTAGCCGGCTTAAGGTTGACTCAGCCTTCCATCCTTCCGAGGTCGGTTAAATGAGTCCCCAGCTTGCTGGGGGTAAAGGGAAGAGGACTGGGGAAGACACTGGCAAACCACCCCTTAAGCAAAGTCTGCCTAGTAAACGTCGGGATGTGACATCAACCCATGGGTCAGGAATGACCCGGTTCTTGCACAGGGGACCTTTACCTTTAATATAAGGAGGACACAATCATCCTGGCAAGTGATGTACAATGGCAGTGCTCCCTGACATGGAGCCCATGGGTGCCAGGGTACTCACCAATACCTTTCCTGGTGCTTGCCAGATGTTTTTAGAAAATGGGTGGGGGCAGGTGGGGCTTCTGCCCAGCAGGCTTCTGATTCTCCATTGGAGATCTAATTTTTCTGCAGAAGAAGAAGAGTCGGACTTTATATCCCGTTTTTCTCTACCTTTAAAGAGTCTCAAAGCAGCTTACAATCGCCTTCCCTTCCTCCCCCCACAGCAGACACCTTGTGAGGTAGGTGGGGCTGAGAGAGCTGGAAGAGAACTGTGACTAGCTCAAGGTCACCCAGCAGGCTTCATGTGGGGGAGTAGGAAAACCAACCCGTTTCACCAGATTAGAGTCCGCCACTCTTAACCACTACACCATGCTGGCTCTCTGCTTTAGAATGCAGAAAAATTGTATTACATCAGTTGAAAATAATGCAGCGACAGCAGGAGAATACAATGCTGCAAACATAGTATGTCCTATAAAAATGGCAGAGTTCAGAATGACTGCTGCGGGTAATATTGGGGTGGTATTAGTTTTTATGCCTGACCTGGATAGCCCAGGCTAGCCTGATCTCATCAGATCTCGGAAGCTAAGCAGGGTCAGCCGTGGTTAGTACTTGGAAGAGAGATCACCAAGGAAGTCGAGGGTTGATACGCAGAGGCAGGCCATGGCAAGCCACCTCTGTGTGTGTCTTGCCTTGAAATCCTTGTGGGGTAACCGTAAATTGGCTGCAATTTGATGGCAAGAAAAGTGGAATTATGATTGTCTACTAAGCCTAGCTGTGATTTATGGGCATCAGGTGGATTACTGCTGGTGAAGGAGGTGTTCCCTGTTAAGAATTACTGCCCTTGGTTAGTTGGATACATAAGAGCATAAGAAAAGCCCTACTGGATCAGACCCAGGCCCATCAAGTCCAGCAGTCTGTTCACACAGTGGCCAACCAGGTGCCTCTAGGAAGCCCACAAACAAGACGACTGCAGCACCACCATCCTGCCTGTGTTCCACAGCACCCAAAATAATAGGCATGCTCCTTTGATCCTGGAGAGAACAGGTATGCATCATGACTAGTATCCATTTTGACTGGTAGCCATGGATAGCCCTATCTTCCATGGATGTGTCCACTCCCCTCTTAAAGCCGAGTTGACAGCCATCACCACATCCTGGGGCAGGGAGTTCTACAATTTAACCATGCGTTTGTGTGAAGAAATACTTCATTTTGTCTGTTTTGAATCTCTCACCCTCCAGCTTCAGCAGATGCCCTATAAACACAGCTATGATGCCGGAGTGCATCCTTGGAAATTTCAGCAAGGAGAAAGGTTTGTTAAAAATTGTGGATGTTGGAAGGAAATGCAAAACACAAGACTGATGGAGAGCCCTGCCTTAAAGTGGGATGGAGAAAAAGGAAGAATGGCTGGTCTGTGAGATAAAGCTGAGGAGGGGAGGCTGCGTGGTGTAACCCAGTCTTGATAGATCTCGGGAGCTAAGCAGGGTCTGTACATGGAAGGGAGACCACCAAGGAAGGCTCTGCAGCGGAAGGCAATGGCAAACCACCTCTGCTTAATCACATGCCTTGAAAGCCCCTCGCTGAGGTTGCCATAAGTCGGCTGTGACTTGACGACACTTTATACACACAAACACAAGATGCAGCTGAAAACAGGCTATGGTCCTATAAAGACAGTAAAAAGAAATATTTTGTTACTCATAGGAAAATTATTTGGGCCTTCAAGTGAGATACTATCCACAGTAGTGTCTCATGTGACGATGTTCAACAACAAGGAATTCCAACCAGGAAACTTCCTGTAGACTGGCATGATGCCGCTGGCTCAGCGAGTGATTAGAATCCTAGAATAGTAGAAGAAAAAAGAGGGGAATAAAACCCAACCTAGAAAACAGAAGCTGGGTACCCAAGGTTAGGTAAAAGTTTATATGTGTGTGTATCTATCTATATATCTACATCTATATATATATGCATTTCGGCCTATTTGGCCTTCATCAGTGGTCAAAAAACCCATGTAACACCTGCACACATTTACAGAAATATATACATATACAAACAGCTTAAATCAAACCAGGCATGTATATAGGTTGTATACTATATTACCAATTACTCAAACATCTGGTAAGATTGACTCTAGTTGTAATGCTGGTTTACATATGTCGCCCTTATACGATGTGTGCAGTTATCAACCTAGTAAAGCAATTGCTTTACTAGAATCATAGAATAACAGAATCATAGCATTGGAAGGGGCCAGACCGGCCATCTAGTCCAACCCCCTGCTTAACGCAGGATCAGCCTAGAGCATCCTTGACAAGTGCTTGTCCAGCCTCTGCTTAAAGACCGCCAATGAGAGGGAGCTCACCACCTCCCTAGTTAGCTGATTCCACTGTCAAACAACTCTTACTGTAAAAAAAAAAAAAAAAAAATCCTAACATCCAGCCAGTACCTTTCCGTCCGCCCCAGTGAAGGTGTCAGTAACTAGCCATAACTAAATGGGATACCCAGGCGCCTACGGGGAGTTTCAATACCCTGCAGCTCATCTCGTGAAAATGGGTGCAGCCCTTCAGGGATTAATTCTAATCCACAAGAAACTAGCTGAATTTCTAATTTGCTGAATCTGGAAGCTGAGTAATTTTATACCATTCGCATCCCAAGTGGAAAGACTTGATAGCTGCAATGCCACTATCAGGTATTTTGTCTCATGCACCTATCAACTTTTGCAAAGGGGGCAGTCAACAAAATAATGTCAATAATGGGGATATTATGTGATGACCAGAACACCTCTGTATTATGCCTTATTCAGGCAAACACTTGGCAGAACCAGGGCATCCAGTCTCAACAGAAAAGAAGGGCGCTTAAACCTGGAAAGAGTTTGATTTTTACAGTTCCTGAGATAGTAAGTGAGCTAATGTAGGCTCATAGGTTAGTGAATGTTTTGGCCAACCTCTACAAGTTGAGAAGAGGGAGTGTCAGGACCGCACTATGTATGACATAGAGGCAGTACAGAAATTTCTGGGGACATCGAATAGATGGGGGGAATAATAGGGTTGGTAACTGGCCTGAAGAAAACAAATGTCCCGTCCTTCCCTTTGTGTGTGTAAAGTGCCGTCAAGTCACAGCTGACTTGTGGCAACCCAGTAGGGTTTTCAAGGCAAGAGACTGTGAGGGTCTCTGTCTTTGTGTCTCTGCTTTCCATCACCTGCGGTATTATCAGTGAACTCGTAAAAGCAGTTCACACCTTCTGGTCTCAGGCGCCAGGCCTGATGGCCCATGTATCTTCCCCCCCGCTGTTTTCCTGCCAGTACTCCCTCAGGCCGGTGCGGCCTTGGAAGTGTGATAGCCGCACCAGACTTCCTGGGATCCGTCTGATGTTTTGTATTATGCCAAGCTTGTAACTTCCCATAACAATAAGTGTGAACCCCAGTGCCCCAGTGCCCTGGAGTCAATATATTCTGTAAACCCGTATAGCCCCTCACTTGCAACTTTCTACCTGTGCCTGTCTCATCTCCTGAAGGCTTCAATAAATCTATTGTTTCTGTATCAACGTCTGAGCAACTGATTTGGAGAAGCAAACTCAGAGAGGGGGATCTCTCACATTAAGTTGCAAGTCCTTGCCTCTCGGACTGCAGCTGTACCGCTTTGGACAGAATGTCAGCCGACGAGGACACCACCCCTATCCCCGATGCCCCCAAGGATCCGGACGAGCCGGAGAAGCCGGACCCGAAGGAGGAGGGAGCCAAGCCAAAGAAACCGAAGGGTCGCGCCCCCGACCAAGATCGGGACGAACGTCCCCGGGGGCTTACTTATTGGCTGGACTCTCCCAAGGGCTGGTCGCTCTCGCGGACTGCGGCGAAGGATCGCCGGTTGGCCTTCCCCAGCACGGGACTCGAAGGGGACCCGGCCCGCAAAGAGGCCCTCATGGAGGAAGAACGAAAGCAGTGGCAGGAAGACCGCCGGGCTATGCAGGAGCAGATGGAGACCATGCAACGCGTAATGGGTGAGATGGCCACGGCCCTAGATGCGCTGAAGTTGCAACCTCCAGCCGGTGCTCCCCCAGACGGGGCGCCGGTAGTTCCGCCCGCAACCCCTGCCCCCCCGGCCCGTCGGGACCTGAAAGTCACGTATGACGGGTCGGGAGACCAGTTGACCTTTTTTATGGTCCAAGTAGACATTTTTATGCGGGAACAAGGCCGAACCTTCGTTTCTGAGGAGTCCCGGGTGCAGTACGTGGCTTCCTTACTGCAAGGGGAGGCGGCTGCCTGGATGGTGTTGCAGTATGAACTCCGCTCGCCGGTGCTGCGAACCCTGGACGAGTTCATGGTAGCACTCCGAAACCGTTTTGAGGACCCGACTCTGGGTGAGCGGGCTAAAGCCTCCCTGATGCAACTGCGCCAAGGGACTAAGTCGGTGGCGCAGTATGCAAGTGAGTTCCAGTCACTGGCTAGCCGAATTCTGGACTGGAGTGAAGCTACCTTGGTACAATGTTTCAGGGAGGGTCTCAACCCAGACCTCCAACATTGGGCCTTCATGCAAGGGAACCCCCCGGATGTGGAAGGTTGGGTTCGCCATGCTGCTGACATCGAGAATCGCAAGCAACTCCTGAACTTGTCCAAGCAACGGCTTGGGCGAGACCCCAGGCCCCGAGGTGACCGTGGCCGGGAACTCCGGCAAGGGGGTGGCGGGGGTCTCTCGGCCGCGGAACGCCGCAAGCGGTTCGAGGCCGGCGTCTGCCTGATCTGCGGGGGAAAGGGTCACTTTGCATCGCAATGCCCCTCTCGCTCAGGCCGTCCGACCCCCCCCCGCCAAACCCAGGCCGAGCCGACGAAACCGGCCGCCGACAGCCAGCCTCGCCGCAGAAGTGGACCACTGAGCCGGCGCTCCGGCGCACCCTCCGCTCTCCACGCGCGCCCCCAGGATGGGGCATCCGACTCTACGGTCCCATCGGGGTCCCGGATTACAAATACCGTCTTTGATTCGGACGGCTCCCCGGAAGCCACCACCCCGTCCCCCTCTTCCAGCGAGGAGGAAGAGTGGGAACAGCCGGCAAAAAACGCCGTCGGTCTGCTGTAGAGGGGGCTCCGCAGCAGACCGTCCCTATCGTTGTGCAAGGAGCTCCACCGATGGTAAGCGCCCAAGAGGACAATGTATTTGTGCGTGTTCATCTGTCCCTACCCAAAGGGGGTTCCCCGTTAGAGGTCCCCGCGTTGGTCGACTCGGGGTGTGCCCGCACCATGATAAATGAGGAAACTGCCAAGAAGTTGGGTGTCCGGCGCAAGCGGCTTCCGGGACCCCTCCGTTTTTCCCAAATGGACGGGAGTGACTTTAAACGGGGCCCTGTGACCCACAGAACTGCAGCCGTGATTATGTCCGTGGGGGAACATTGGGAACGGTTGTATTTCACCATCGCCCCTATTGTAACCCCTGTGGTGTTAGGGATGAACTGGTTAAGGGGACACAATCCCTCCATTGATTGGGTTAAACGGGTGCTTTCTTTCCCCGAAAACCCCTGTGGGTTGCATGACAAGGAACGGGTACTCAGAACTCCAGCCGCCGCACTGGTAGGGTCCCCCGCCCCAGTCTCTCCTCAATTACCCTCTGAGTACTCGCAGTTTACTGATGTTTTCGATGTTAGAGAGTGCGACGAACTGCCTCCCCACAGAGAAACGGACTGTGCCATCGAGATCGTAGGGGAAGGCAAACTGTCTAAGGGAAAGGTTTACCCCATGAGCCCCAGTGAAAAGACTGTATTGCGAGACTATCTGGATGTCAATCTGGCGAGGGGTTTCATACGCCCCTCCAAGGCTCCTTATTCAGCCCCAGCTTTCTTTGTAAAGAAAAAGACGGGAGATTTAAGACTGTGTATTGACTTTCGCAGACTGAACGCAGTCACCCAGTCTAATGCTTACCCCCTCCCTCTTATTCCTGACCTTCTAGCACAATTAAAGGAGGGCCGAATCTTCACCAAACTGGACTTGGTAGAAGCCTACCACCGCATTCGCATCAAAGAAGGAGACGAACCCAAAACGGCCTTTTCCAGTTGTTTTGGGATGTTTGAGTACCTGGTCATGCCGTTCGGACTTTCGGGGGCTCCGAGTGTCTTTATGCAATTAATTAATGAAGTTTTGCATGATTTACTGTTTCGGGGGGTGGTGGTATTTCTCGATGACATTCTTATTTACTCTGAGACCATGGAAGAACATGTGCGCCTAGTGCGAGAAGTGCTCCAGCGGCTGCGGGAGCACAAACTGTATGCTAAGGTGTCCAAGTGTGAATTCCACCAACCTTCTATTACATTTCTGGGGTATGTGATTTCCCACCAAGGGTTGGAAATGGACCCCGCCAAGGTCCAGGCGGTGCGGGACTGGGAAACCCCCACTACCCGCCGCCAACTTCAACAGTTTTTGGGGTTTGCCAACTTTTACCGGAATTTCATTCCCAACTTTGCCCAAGTTGCGCTTCCCCTCACTGCCCTGTTGCGTACCAAGGACAGGGGGGCTAGCGCCGCACTCCCCTCAGCCCGTCTGCAATGGTCTCCCCAGTGCCAGCAAGCTTTTGAACGTTTAAAGCTACTTTTTTCATCCGAACCCGTTTTGGCTCACCCGGATTGCACCAAGCCCTTCGTGGTGCAGGTGGATGCCTCGGATGTAGCCATGGGCGGGGCCCTATTGCAGAGGGATGAGGGGGGACGGTTGAGGCCATGCGCCTACTTCTCCAAGAAGTTTTCCCAGTCCGAAATCAACTGGGCCATTTGGGAGAAGGAGGCAGCAGCGGTCAAACATGCCCTTACCATATGGAGACACTTCTTGGAGGGGGCCGAGCTGCCGTTCGAAGTGTGCACAGATCACAAGAATCTTGAGGCTCTCAAGGGAGCTAGAAAACTCAATGCCAAACAAATTCGGTGGGCCCAATTTTTTGCAAAATTCCGGTTCACCCTCAAACATGTCCCTGGCAAAGAAAATGCCCTAGCTGATGCTTTGTCACGACTTCCCCAGTATCGCAACGATTTCGATCGCCCCGTCGACTCCCTGTTCACTCCCGAACAGCGAGGGGAAGTCCCTGGCTTGGCCGTCACCACCCGATCCCAAGCCCGCCAACCGGAGACCCCCCCTACGCTCAAAGGTATCCCGGAAGTGTTCCAACAGCGACTCCGGGACGCCTCCTTACAGGAGGAGGAGCACCATCTCCTCCCCCCTGGCTTGGAACGAACCAACACTTGGTGGGTGCAAGGGGGGAAACTATATGTCCCATCTTCCCTTCGCAAAGAAGTATTGGGACTTGTACATGGGGCCAGGCTAGCGGGTCATTTTGGTTTCGTAAAAACGCTTCACCTGGTTCGAAGGCAATTCTGGTGGCCCGGTATGAGATCTGATGTGGAGTTGTATGTGCGCAGCTGCCCCACCTGCGCCACAGCCAAGAAACGGATGGGAAAACCCCCGGGGCTTCTCAAACCGCTTGAGAACCCCTCCCGTCCCTGGGAAGTCATCGCCATGGATTTTATCACCGACCTACCTCCAAGTCGGGGGAAAACGGTTCTCTGGGTTATCACAGACCTCTTTTCCAAACAGGTTCATTTCGTTCCATGTGCAGGTCTTCCTTCAGCCCAGGGCTTAGCTAAACTGTTCATCACGCACGTCCTCAGGCTACACTCGATCCCGAGGAAGGTCCTCTCCGACCGGGGGGTCCAGTTTGTTGCCAAATTCTGGCGGGCTTTCCTAAAGTTAATGGGAGTGGAGGAACAGGGCCTTTCTTCCGCCTATCACCCCCAAACGGATGGTCAAACAGAACGAGTAAATGCGGTAGTAGAATGTTATTTGCGTTGCTATGTAAATTTCCACCAGGACGACTGGGTCGACCTGCTGCCATTTGCCGAATATGCGTACAACAATGCGCCTCATTCCTCTACCGGCTTTAGTCCCTTCCAAGTTATATACGGGACGGATTTTGGCCCTTTCGGTTCTGCCCCCGTCTCGCCAGAGCTCCAGTCTACCCCTGATCTTCAGGAGTGGATTCAGGTGGTTAAATCCACCTGGCCATGGTTGCTCAAAAATCTGGAAAGGGCAAAAAGCAAGTACAAGGAACAAGCGGACAAACACCGGTCTCCGGGATGGGAACTCAAGGTGGGGGAGCAAGTCTATCTGTCCACCAAAAACCTCCGCTCTCTTCGCCCCTGCAAAAAACTGAGCGACCGTTATGTAGGACCTTTCCCCATTACCAGAGTAATCAACGAGGTTACCGTGGAACTGAGTCTCCCTAAGACACTCAAGGGGGTTCATCCAGTCTTCCATATAAGCCTCCTCAAACCTTATGTAGCAGCTCCCCAGTTCCACCCCCCTCCCGCTCATGAGATTCCTACCGTAGTAGGAGGGGATACCCATTTGGAAATATCCAAGGTTTTAGATTCCAAATGGAAGAAAGGGAAACTGTTTTACTTTGTTCGCTGGAAAAACCTTGGCTCCGCTCATGACGAATGGGTGGCCGCACCCCACATGGCAGCTCCTCGCTTGGTCCGAGAATTCCACCTCGCTTATCCCGATAAGCCTCGTCCTCCCGGAGGGGGGCCTTAAGGGGGGCAGAATGTGAGGGTCTCTGTCTTTGTGTCTCTGCTTTCCATCACCTGCGGTATTATCAGTGAACTCGTAAAAGCAGTTCACACCTTCTGGTCTCAGGCGCCAGGCCTGATGGCCCATGTATCTTCCCCCCCGCTGTTTTCCTGCCAGTACTCCCTCAGGCCGGTGCGGCCTTGGAAGTGTGATAGCCGCACCAGACTTCCTGGGATCCGTCTGATGTTTTGTATTATGCCAAGCTTGTAACTTCCCATAACAATAAGTGTGAACCCCAGTGCCCCAGTGCCCTGGAGTCAATATATTCTGTAAACCCGTATAGCCCCTCACTTGCAACTTTCTACCTGTGCCTGTCTCATCTCCTGAAGGCTTCAATAAATCTATTGTTTCTGTATCAACGTCTGAGCAACTGATTTGGAGAAGCAAACTCAGAGAGGGGGATCTCTCACAGAGACATTGGTCTTTTATGCATGGCTGTTTCATGTGCCGTCACCCCTCCGACAACTTTGGGTATTTGTGTTGGTTACGCATGCCGTTTCCGACCGTCGGAGGTCGCCTCGCTCTCCCCCTGTGTTTCCCCGCATTTTGCCAGCATTTTCAGAGACCTGTTTAATCTCAAATTTGAAAATGCAGGCGAAACGCAGGGGGAGAACGAGGCGACCTCTGACGGTCGGAAGCTGCATGCATAATCAACACAAAGACCCAAAATTGTGGGAGGGGTGATGGTGAGGGAAACAGCCATGCATAAAAGACCTATGAGAAGGTTTGCCATTGCCTTCCTCTGAATTGCAACCCTGGACTTCCTTGGTGGTCTCCCATCCCAGTGCTAGGCAGGACCGACCCTGCTTAGCTTCTGAGATCTGACGAGAACAGGCTAGCCTGAGCCACCCAGCTCAGGGCTTCCCTCTCTTTAATAAAGGCTTAATGTATGGAAATAAGTGGTTGAAGCTCTTCAAGACCTGAAGACGAGTAAACATAATCAACTGGTAAATAATGTCCCATGAAGTCTCTGTTAAAGGGATAGGACACTTTTTTTCTTCAGAGGGTGGGCAACCGTAGGTCGGGTTGTCAGCTCTGGTTTGTTTAGTTTGGAGATAGATTAGTTTGAGAAACACAGCTTACACGGAGATACAGAACGGGTTTGGCTGGCATAGAGCGGTCCACTGTTAACTAGCAAAATGAGCATACCTAGCTTACAGAAGCAACACTTGTTCAAGGAGTCGGGTTGCCAAGTCTCTCTCCACCACTGGCTGGAGGTTTTGGGGGCAATGCCTAAGGAGTATGGGGTTTGGGGAGGGACTTCAGTGCCGCAGAGTCCAATGGCCAAAGCGGCCATTTTCTCCAAGGGAACGGATCTCTGTCGCCTGGAGATCAGTTGAAATAGCAGGAGATCTCCAGCTAGGACCTGGAGGTTGGCAACCCTATCGAGGAGGCATAACTTTCACTGGAGGAGGTAGCTGCTGTCAGTCCCATTGTGACACATGCCTTGGCAACACATAGACTAAGTATGGGTGAGGGCCTCAGTTTCACAGCACCGCTGCAGGAGGCTGGATCCCTTGGGAGCTCTGGAAGGCTGCCATGTTGACGCTGCCTCCGGCTAATGCTGTCTCGGCAATAAATAAGAATGAGGTCTCCACGGTGATAAATAAGAATGAGATCTCCACCACGGGTAAAGTGGCTGCTCACGTCCCCGATCTTATTGTGTATGGCAACCTCTCCCAGGAAGTACCGTCCATTGACAATTTTGATGGCGTCCTGCTCTTTATCGACATCTCAGGTAGGCAAAAGCTCAATCTGCAATGACTGGCAGTCTGTGTGTTGATTTTAAAAAGCCAGCGTGGTGTAGTGGTTAAGAACGATGGTTTGGAGCGGTGGAGTCTGATCGGGAGAACCGGGTTTGGTTCCTCGCTCCTCCACATGAGCGGCGGAGGCTAATCTGGTGAACTGGATTTGTTTCCCCACTCCTACACACGAAGCCAGCTGGGTGACCTTGGGCAAGTCACAGCTCTCAGTGGTGCTGTGGGAAAAAAGAGCATAGCGGGTAGACTCTAATCTGGAAAACTGGGCTTGATCCCCCACTCCTATACATGAAGAAGAAGAGTTTTTATATGCCGACTTTCTGTGCCACTTAAGGGAGACTCAAACCGGCTTACAATCACCTTCCCTTCCCCTCCCCACAACAGACACCATGTGAGGCAGGTGAGGCTGAGAGAGTGTGACTAGCCCAAGGTCACCAAGCTGGCTTCGTGTGTAGGAGTGCGGAAACAAATCCAGTTCACCAGATTAGCCTCGGCCGCTCATGCGGAGGAGTTGGGAATCAAACCCGCTTCTCCAGATCAGACTCCACTGCTCCATACCACCACTCTTAACCACTACACCACACTGGCTCTAGCTGGGTGACCTTGGGCTAGTCACAGTTCTCTCTGAACTTTCTCATCCCCACCTACCTACCTCACAGGGTGTCTGTTGGGAGGGGAAGGGAAGGTGATTGATTGTACACATGAACACATGAAGCTGCCTTATACTGAATCGGACCCATGTCCATCAAAGTCAGTATTGTCTACTCAGACTGGCAGCAGCTCTCCAGGGTCTCAGGCAGAGATCTTTCACATAACCTACTTGCCTGGTCCCTTTAACTGGAGATGCCGGGGACTGAACCTGGGACCTTCTGCATGCCGATTGTAAGCCGATTTGATTCTTAAGTGGTAGAGAAAGTCGGCATATAAAAACCAACTCTTCTTCTTCTTCCCATTTTCCCAACTTCTGCCGCACAATTCACACTTCCTACTATGAATGTCAAACCTTTGCGCCCGTTAAAGGTTTCACAGCTCTGACGGAGACCTTCAGCTCGGGCTCCAGCTTTGATTATGGGGCTGACCAGCTGACCGAGACGCTCAATCAATATGTGGGCGACATCGTGGAGGGTGAGTACGGCAACAGTGGATCTAATTTGTCACAAGAAGAATGACCCATCTCTCCTCTTCCCAGCTGTACTAGTGGCCGAGTGCTCTGCTCGTCGAGACAAACCGCTTGCAAATGCATAGCTATTTGCTCAGCGGTTGTTCTGTTTCAGGCGCTGAACTTTCCCATATGCTCAAATAGCAATGCATTGTAGTTAGGAAAGCATCCCAGCTAGTGAAGTCATGTATTACGTTTTTGTCCCTGTGAGGTAGCTAAGGCTAAAATGTAATTGGGAGATTGGGGTTGCTAACTCCCAGTTGGAAATTCCTGGAGATTTGGGGGGTGGAGCCTAGGGAGGGCGGGGTTGGGAAGGGGCTTCAGTGGAGTATAATGCCACAGGCTCACCCTCCAAAGCAGCCATTTTCTGAAGGGAATTGATCTCTGTAGTCTGGAGATCAGTTGTAATGACAGGAGATCTCAAGGCCTCACTTGGTGTTGGGCAAACGTATGGGTAGGGTTGCCAGGTCGCCACCGGCGGGAGGTTTTGGGGGGTGAAGCCTAAGAAGGAAGGGGTTTGGGGAGGGGCTTCAATGCCATAGAGTCCAACTGCCAAAGCGGCCATTTTCTCCTGGTGAACAGATCTCTATCGGTTGGAGATCAGTTGTAATAGCAAGAGATCTCCAGCTAGTACCTGGAGGTTGGCAACCCTACTTATGGGAGATACATGGAATTGACCGTAATGTAACAGCAAAAATAGGCTTGGGCTTGGGTATTCTCTGCTTCCAGGCCAGAGCATGGATTTAACTCCGACCCCCTCCCTTCTTCAGGTGACCTTCCTCTGAACTTCTCTAACTTTTTCAATGTTTTAGTAAATTTCCAGGTCTACTGTCACAATCTAGATCAGGGGTGGCCAACGTGGTGATAGGGTTGCCGATCTCCAGGTAGTGGAAAAAAGAACTAGCACGACTCAATTAAGAAATTGAACAATTCATTAAAGTGCTATAAATGAAACCACCACAGGTGTGCAATACATACAATATAAACACTATAAACACTATAAACAAAGGAGCAAATGGAAAAAGTCCAAAGGTCTTATCCTATTCCAACATCTTCTGATCCAAACGTAGGCACAAAGTCCACATAAGTCCAAAGATTGTATCAAGACAACGGAGGGAGGAAACGCTATTCCGGATATCTTAGCGCTTTCACCAAAGCACAGCTTCATCAGCCTATAAAAATTTATATAATAATTTTCATAATATTTTACATTTTTATATAATCAATGGTAAGTATAAGGATAGACAACAATAATATTATACAAAAGCTTACCTCTTAGTGTGTTAGAAGGCATACTCATTGGGAGGAATATAATCAATATGGTTTAATTTTTTCTTTTTTATTATTCAAACGTATTAGTTTCTTATAATATGCTATTTTTGCAATTTTTTTATTAATTTTTATTAATTTTTTATTAATTTTATGCTCCCCCAAAAAAGGGCTGCTAAACCTTCCGGTCCTAAGTAGATTTGCTCCTTTGTTTATAGTGTTTATAGTGTTTATATTGTATGTATTGCACACCTGTGGTGGTTTCATTTATAGCACTTTAATGAATTGTTCAATTTCTTAATTGAGTCGTGCTAGTTCTTTTTTCCTATACTTGTTGTTACCAGTATTGTGAGCATTTTTTGCATGACCTCCAGGTAGTGGCTGGAGATCTCCCGCTATTGCAACTGATCTCCAGCTGATAGAGATCAGTCACCTGGAGAAAATGGCCGCTTTGGCAATTGGACTGTATGGCATTGAAGTCCCTCCCCTCCCCAAACCCTGCTCTCCTCAGGCTTGTAGGATGCAAAAAGCCACTCATTCTTTGGCCAGATTCAACCAAGAACTGAGACAACTCAGGTTTTTAGAAGCAAGAGGGTAATTTATTTTTCTAGCAAGGGAAAAGTTAGCCTCATGGCCAGAAAATAGGACTCTTCTGAATGTCCACGCATCCCATCTCAGTTTTTATACAATTTCGAAGTCTTTTGTCTTCTTAAATTTCATGATGCAGTAGCCTCGTGATATGCCCGCCCCATGAGCTCAATTTACCCAGCCTGTTTATTCATACCATCTTGCACCATTCACTGATGTCCTTCTTAAGAGTGGACACCTGCTCAAAAGTTTTAGCAAAAGTTTTAGCAGAAGTAAACTTTTGTTAGGATATACTGCTCCCTACTGGCTTATATAGATAATTACAGTTTACAAGTATTAATTAAACTTGTACCTTTATATTTTTGGTGCTCTCATATTCTTTATATATCTTGTGAATGACTAACTTGCTAGGATTAAATCAAATAAATTGAAATTCTACACTTCCCTCAGGCTCCGCCTCAAAAATCTCTAAGCTGGCAACCCTACATAGTGCCCATTGTCGCCAAGGAGCCTGCCGACACCTTTTCAGGCACCTGACTTTTTAGGAAGTTGGTGGGGCCAGATAGAGCTTTTCCCCAGCAAGGCTTCTGATTGACTCGTGGAGATTTGATAGGCTGTGCAGATTTTTTTTTGAAATGTTGCTTTGGCAGCAGCTGCCACCACAGCACAAAGATCTACACCGTGTTACTGTGGCTGGTTCCACCTCCTGCAGCAGCCATTTTTCTGGCAGCCGTTTTGTTGCTGCACCCACTATATCATGTCAGAATTCCAAGGGCGAAAACGCATGGGAGGTTTTGCCTTGGATTTGCCGCTCTCTAGATGCACCTTTTCCCCACCTGAATTCTCAAAACTCTGCATGGGGGACTTATTTTTGAGTTTTGAGAATTTGGCTGGGGAAAATGTCCATTTAGAGAGCGGCAAATCCAAGGCAAAACCTCCTGTGCGTTTTCGCCCCAAATGTGCCCGCGGGCTCAAAAAGGTTGGGGACCCCTGAACTAAGTGGCCTCAGTAAAACCTGAAAGGACCACATCTCAGTGGCCAAGTGCATTCCTCGAATACATAAATTTCTAGTTCAGGCCCTGAAGTGCCTGGTTTAGGGCTGTTGAAAAAAAATTCGGTATAGTTCAGCTTCGGCAAAATTCGGCCCGTTTTTATTCGGGCAGTGCCGAAGTCCGAACTCCCCCACTTCGGATCCCCAGAAATTCGGGGGGATCCGGAGTTCAGGGGGAAATTCGGGCCCCCTGCGCGCCTTCAAGGAAGCCCCCTGAAGGCGCGCGGGGGGCCCTTTAAACAAGCCCCTCTGCGCTGTCTGCGCAGGCAGCGCAGAGGGTTTCCAGACCCCCCAGCCCTGCCGGGACTCCCGGCAGGGCTGGCGGGGGGCTGGCAAGACCCTCTGCGCTGTCTGCACAGACAGCGCAGCTGGAAGGCGCAGATCTGTTTAAAGGGGCCGAATTCGCTGAATTTATTCGGGAACACCCCGAACTCGGTGAATTCGGCTCCCCGGTTCCCCCCCTTTTTGAGTTCGGTTCGTCCAAACTGAAAAACCGCCGAATTGCGATAAATTCGGCTGTTTTTTGGTTCGGACCAAACCGAATCAACAGCCCTAGCATGGTTGTCTTATAGAGTCCAATAAAGACAACTAGGAGGAGGTTAAAAGTAACAGTTCTTTATTTAGCTAAACACAGACCTGGGGTGAAATAACCCACAAATAAGATGCAGAGTTACTCACCAGAGAAACAAAGGAAGCTTAGTATCATTTATGCATTCGCATGGGGCAGGCCCATGGCTGCTGACAAGCAGATTGATACACAAAAGCACCAATGCACATTAGGTGTCTACTCCACTCTAATTAGCATAGCCTATAGATATTGCCCGAAGGCGTCTCTAAGCAAGTGATCTTGGAAGTAGGTCTTGTGATCTTGGAAGTAGAAAACACATTCCTAAGGATGAAGGTAATTCAGAGCTCTCTACTGGTGAAAGGCGTACCAGGCACAGAGAGCATGATTTGTTGGTTCATGGCTCCCGGATGCCAACTTCTCCAAAGCTTCCATGTGTGTGCATATGAGTACATAGTATTTTATATCAGCCCTTATATCTGGGCATTACAGCCCTGGCATTATCAAACATCATATCTCAGGCAGCAGGACTAGGACAAACTGCTGCTTAAGAGTTTGGGGAGCTTCCACTTGTCCTAGGAGACAAAGTCAGAGGGACCAAAAGGCTTGACTGTAAAAGGCAGTAGAAGTTCTAAGAGCCGGCAACAATCTTCAGAGAGCTAAGAAGATGAGCAAACCCACAGTTGTGCCTCAGGCTGACTTTGAGTCTATTCCAGTTTAAACTGCCATAACATCCAGAGAATCCTGGGAACTGCAATTTTGTTTTATTTAATTTAACAGTGTGGAGAATTCGCTGTCACCCAGAATTCTTTGTCTGGGGGCTTCCTAGAGGCACCTGGTTGGCCACTGTGTGAACAGACTGCTGGACTTCATGGGCCTTGGTCTGATCCAGCAGGGCTTTTCTTATGTTATGTTCTTCCATGGAGAAAAAGAAAGACTATTAAGCAAGTTTAAGCCTTGAGGTATCGATATTTCCCATGAACCTTGTTAATGCAAAATAGTCATTGCCAGTGAGTGCCAGCTCAAGGAACCACTTACTTACATGATGCTCACATGCTGATTTGTGCCATTTTGGTTGATCTTAATAAAGGATACTACGTGGCTTACAAAACATTTTCTCCCCTAATTCAGTGCAAGGTTTTTCCTATAACTTTTCCTCTCCCTTTCTTTCATCCACAGAGGTGTTGATTTTTGGAGGCGACATACTGAAATTTGCAGGTACAAATTGTAGAGGAAGATGTTTTTAAAATTTGGAGAGTGCGGGATATGAATCTTGTAAATAAATGTCACATAGGGTTGCCAGATCTGAGCTGGGAAATACCTGGAGATTTTTGGGGTGGAGCCTGAAGAGGGCGGGGTTTGGGGAGGGATTTCAATAGTGTAGAATGCCATAGAGTCCACCTTCCAAAGCAGCCATTTTCTCCAGGTGAAGTGATTTCTATTGCCTGGGGATCAGTTGTAATAGCAGGCGATCTCCAGCCACCACCTGGAGGCTGGCAACCCTAAAAATCAATCAATCAATAATTAAATAACCTGTTTGAGTCTGAAAACGGAGTCTGGTACATTTCATTCAAAGTCGATAGTGAAGCAAAGATTATATGACACTGAAAGACAAACGGGTCTTAGGAGCTCCCTGACTTATCTTGCTCCCTCCAAGGTAAGATATCAGCTGGCTCCTGCTTGTTTACTTCCATAGTATGTATGTACTGAGCAGGACATTATAAGGACATTAGACAGAAGTTGATTCATCCACTTGTGAACCTAAGGGAGTTTGTTTCTGAAGAAGAAATGAATTTTCTGCTGTGGGAAGGGGACACTTTTTGTCTTTCCCAAGTCGCTAAATTGTGCTCAGTGGCAATTAAGATCCGTTCGAGAGAGACCACTAATGGTAATGTCAATACTGGTCACAATTAACTCATATGTAAATTTTAGGACAACGTTTTCAGATGGAATCATTTTGCCTTTTAATATACTTCTGCTAAGTTGCAGAGATACTTTTAGATTTGATACCTATCCTTTTAAAATCCTGTCTAAGATTGTAATTGTTTACTTTGTTCTGGCAAAAGCTGTAAATAAGTTATTCATTCGTTCAGTACATTTCATTGGACTCTATCAATAGGCTTACCAGGTCCCTTTTCTTCTTCGGTGGGAGGTTTTTGGAGTGGAGGTGGGGGGGGGGGGTCGCTTGCTGCATTGCAAAGGGCCAGTTTACTCCAGACTAAACACATTCATTTCAATGGACTTAGACTGGAGTAACTCTGCATAGGACTGCACTGTGAGAGTTTATAGCCCAGTGTGTGGTTTGAAGGCACGTGATGCTGTTGCGATGCGGCACTTCCGCACCACAAGGGGCCGTTTTCCGCTCAAATGGCCCCTTGTGATGCGTTTTACACCTGGAAGTGCCGCATCGCAACAGGCCTTTACCACTCAAACTGGGAGTTGGAGTGGAAACCGGCCCTTTGCAATGCAGCACTTCCGGATGCAAACCAGAAGTGACCTGTCCCTGCCTGCACAGATTGCCCGCCGACCCTCAGCTGGTCAGTGGGGGGCCAGGTGTATTGGCGGGGGTTTGCCCGCCACCACCTGGCACTTGGCAACCCTATCAACAAGGTTAAAATTCTATGTATGCCAAAATCTGGCACTTTAGGCTACAGATGCCCAAACTAATTGATTAGCATTATGCAAATATTCTGTTTCAGGACTTCGTCTCCCCCCCCCCCCTTCCCGGGCAGAGTCCGAAGATGTTTTGTCTGACAGTTTTCATACTGCTTTTGGGACAGCAGCTGAACCGCAGTTTAGAAATTATGCAAGTCAATAAATAAATGAGCCCATCCTTTTCTTCCCATTCTCCACAGGTGATGCAATTCTGGCCCTCTGGAAGGTGTACCGTCGCCATATAAATGACATCATCACCCTGGCGCTGAAGTGTAGTTTGAGCATCCAGCAAGAGTACGGCGTTCACGAGACAGATGTGGGACTGACGATGCGAGTGAAGCTAGGTACTGTCTCCCCTCCCCTCCCCAAACATTGAAGTCCTTCCCCTCCTCAAACCCCACCCTTCACAGGCTCCGCCCCAAAAACCTCCCGCCTGGCAACCCTAGCAATCATGTCCCCCCCCCCCGCAACTTCCTATTGTCCAGACTGAACACTCCCAAGACCTTCAGCCTTTCCTCGTGGGGCTTGGTCTCCAGACCCCAGATCATCCTCATTGCTCTCCTTTGCACCCGCTCCATTCTATCCACATCCTTTTTTAAAGTGAGGCCTCCAGAACTGCACACAGTACTCTAGGTGCGGCCTGGCTAGTGAGGTTTACAGTGGGATTATGACATCATGCCATTTGGATGTTATGCCCCTGTTGATGCACCCCAAGACCACATTAGCCTTTTTTGCTGATGCATCACACTGCCTGCTCATATTCAGCTTACAGTACACCCATACCCCTAGATCTTGTTCACAGAATCATAGAGTTGGAACGGGCCATACAGGCCATCTAGTCCAACCCCCTGCTCAATGCAGGGTCAGCCCAGAGCATCCCTGACAAGTGCTTGTCCAGCCTCTGCTTAAAGACCGCCAGTGAGGGGGAGCTCACCACCTCCCTAGGGAGCTGATTTCACTTTCGGACAACTCTTAGTGTAAAAAAAATGTATAGGGTTACCCAGAAGTGTTACCCATCCAGTATGTGTGCTTCTCATTTTTGTAACCCAGATGTAGCACTCGTCCCTGTTGAATTGCCTCTGGTTCACATCTGCCCACTTTTCCAGCGTGTTTAAGTCACTAACAGTGAAATCCTAAGGAGAGTTACTCCAGTCTAAACGCATTCATTTCAATGGACTTAGACTGGAGTAACTCTGCATAGGACTGTACTGTGAGAGTTTATAGCCCAATGTGTGGTTTGAAGGCACGTGATGCTGCAACCTTTTGAGAATTACTCGCTTTCCACAATGAATATGTTCCATGTCTTGCCAGGACTATCTGCAGGTCACATCTCAAAAGTGATTGTTGGAGACAACAAGCACCAACATTTCGTGGTAATTGGCCGGGCCGTGGACGAGGTGCGATTGGCTCAGAACCTAGCAAAAGCTGGTGAAATTATTTTGTCGCCCAACTGTTGGGAGCTCTGTCACCGGAAATTAATTGTGGTAGAAAAGATCCCAGATGAACGAGCTGTGAAGGTGAGTGCATGTAGAGGTGGGCTGTTGTTGGAAGCAGCCTCTGCTGGTGGTGCCGTTTTGTTTCTATGTCGGGCATTTAAAAGGGTGCGGTAGAATCTGTGGTAACAATCAAACTAAATATAAAGCTGTTTGCAAAAACAAAACTCCATACATTACAAATCAGTACAGGAATGCTGAAAATATTATTTTATACAGAACATTATTTCTATAATGTTATTTTTAATTAATTAAAAGCAGCAAAAATATAAGATAGACTTGTATAGAGACTTTAATGGTTTTTCTGTACGTGCTATTTTGTCGGTTGTATGCCCATACTGTGGGGTTTTTTTCTTTTCTGTCCTCTAGTGGTTCCTTTGATCTTTCATAGCTGTTTCTCTAGTTTATTGACAAGCACTTTTAGAGTGCTCCTTAAAAAAACACCCGGAGAAACAGCTATGAAAGATCGAAGCAACCACTAGAGGGAGCAAAACCCATACAGAAATGGAAAAAAACCCAACGCAGTACAGGTACACAACTGACAGAAGTAATACATGCAGAAAAACCCAATTTCGAAAGCATTCAGACCAAGAAATAAGAGAGTCTTTGCTTGGCATCTAAGTAATACCAACAGAGGTGTTAGATAGACCTCTCTTGGGGGTGGTTGTGGTGGTTTGTCTTCTCTGGAGTTGTTGGCAGTGCTGTAGTATGGCTGCCTTGCCCAGATGTTGATCTGGACCAGGCTGCACATCTGCAGGCTGGAACGTGGCAGGGGAAGAAAAAGCTCTCAGTGATGAGAGAGCAACTTCCCAAGCTCTTGCCTCCCTGACCATAGGAGAACTTTAATACTAGTCATATACTGGGGAAATAAAATGCTGACCAGGCCTAGGAGTGCCCAAAGATACCTGCTGTCAAAGGCCTGTCTTAGATGCCTGGTAATTACTTTAACTGCACTATACCTGTGAATGCTGGACTCCCCTCCTAGATTAGTAACCTAATCAATTACACCCAGAATTAGGGTTGCCAACCTCCAGATACTAGCTGGAAATCTCCTGCTATTACAACTAATCTCCAACCGATAGAGATTAGATCTGCGCAATAACTTCACTTCTAGGGTAAACCCTCCTTTGGTGAGTGATTAATGTTACCTCCAGGGTAAACCGGAAGTGACTATGGAAACCATAGAGTTTGGGGAGGAATGCGCTAGAGCATCCCCATCACTTCCGGGTTTACCCTGGTCTAGCGCATTCCTCCAAAAACTCTATGGTTTCCATAGTCACTTCCGGTTTACCCTGAAAGTGACGTTAATCACCCCCTCTTCTGTTGGCCTGCTTCTGCCCACTGGCCAGCTGAGGGGCGTCGGGCAGCCCCCTTAATTGGCAGGCAATTGCCCGCCATTACCTGGTATCTGGCAACCCTAGAGGAAACACTTTGCATGATGCACTCCGTGTGTCATTGCTTGTGCTGGGAATTGAAGGGTATTATAGATTAGAGGGACTGGAGTTAACGTTGCAGAATAATGCTAATTGTGTTCGTCACCAGCTTAAGTACATTAAGGATGTCCCTACGTTGGATGAAGAGGCATTCTATGAAAGGTGCACATTGCACCTGTTGGGAAATCATATCTCTGAAAGTCCTGGTAAGTCTTGACTGCCAAATCAAAAATCCTGAATCCCAAACATACAGCATGATAGACCAAATAATTATAATATATTTCAATAAATATATACAAAATATACAATTCTATCCCTATGGTACCATCTATGAAACAAAAAATGCATCTAGTAAGAACGAAGTATCAATGTCATCCCGTATAATCTCCCAAAAAGGGAGGCAAGTCCGTTGTTACAAACAAAACAGTCACTTCTAAGGTGCTGGAAAAGCTGCGATGAAATCTTTCCGGTGAATCCACAATGGCCACTCTCCAATCAACAAGTGTCTGTGGAACTCACAAAAGGGTGGCAATTTCCATCTGAATAGCTTTGAAAGCCGATAGCTCTAAATAGCTTTGAAAGCCGATAGCTCCCTGAGCCAGCCGGCAAGTCTGAACTGGACCCAGGTTCCAGGTCCTCTACTGAAGAGTAGGGAAGTAGGAAATTTTGCAGAGCGCTTACAATACACCAACGTGACATGACAAAACATCAATCAACAAAGTAATTTAAACTTGTACATAGAAGCAAATGGGCATGAGGATGGTGGCTTGGTCTCTTCACCCATTACGTACAGGGTACTTTCTCAGAGAGGCTCTATTTGGGAAACTCGCATGTTCCCATGATGCAAAATGAACAGGATGTGTGTACATCAACCTGTGATCAATCTGAATTGGCCGTTTATATAGGTGCCCCACTACGTCCTCCCATTGGCTGGGGTTAGTGCAGCAACCAGCACAGCTGTGACCTGTTGGGGCTCCCCGTGCTCCATCCCTACATAGGGCCGGGCACAGTGGCATCACCCCACTGCAGGAGCAGGGAACAGGAGTAGCCTTTATATTTAATTTTTGCATGAAATCTGTATGTATCTCCCAATGGGTATTGTGCCAAATTTTTAATGCAAAAGTTGCCATTCCATTACCTGTCGGTGCTGAGCAGAAAGACTTTCGCTTTACAAGCCTTCCACCTTATAAGACGTAGGTAAGGAGTTATATAATCTCAGAAGAGAATATCATTCCTGCTTCAGTCCTGTACTTCATCTACCTCCTCTGAATTTTCTCATTGAAAAATTCCACCTTACAAGTATTCCACCTTATAAGTTGTAGGCAAGAAGCTATATGACATCAGAAGAGAATCTCATTCCTGGTTCAGTCCTTTAGTGTACCTACTGCCTCTTAAATTTCTCACTGAAAAATTCCACCTTATAAGTCTTCCACCTCATTGCTTCCCACCTCATTGCTTCCTCATTGGTTATAAGTCTTCCACCTCATTACTTCCACCTCACCTTATAAGTCTTCCACCTCCTTATAAGTCTTCCACCTTTTCCACCTCAATTTCTCATTGAAAAATTCCACCTTATAAGTCTTCCACTTCATTGCTTCCACCTCACCGTATAAGTCTTCCACCTCATTATAAGTCTACCATCTTTTCTACCTCAATTTCTCATTGAAAAATTCCACCTTACAAGTCTTCCATCTTATAAGTTGTAGGCAAGAAGTTATATAACACCAGAAGATAATATCGTTCCTGCTTCAGTCCTGTACTGTACCTACTGCCTCTTAATTTTCTCATTGAAAAATTCCACTTTTCATCCCTAGAGATCCTGAGACAAGCATCAGTACTGGCTCCAAATGAAGAACTTGAGAAAGGACTGAAAAAATTTGTGATGAGGAACGTCTCGAAGAAGGTACTTCAGAAAGCATTTTAATTGCTGATTGTTGTCTGATACCCGGGGAGGGGGGACTGCAACCGATCCAAAAATACCTAAAACAAAATGAAGTTGGGGTATGTATGTATGTAACACTTAACTATAAATCCAATAAATTCTAAACTAAATACATAAATGTCCTTTAATAAGTAAGTATAGCAAAATATTCACAGCATATGCAACTTTTATACTGTCATTCAGAAGATAAAAGACCAAGCGTGTTTCAACAAAGATGTCTTCGTCAGTGGTCAACCATTAATTTTTTTTTTGAAAAGGTACAGCTGATTCCGATGTCAAAACTATATATAAAACTTATGAACTATTGCAGACAATATACCAAAAAATAAAGCATCAGTGTTAATAATTGCGCATCTCAGGTTGGACCAGCTCAAATAGCATTCCTTTAAAAAGATGATTTTAGATAAACATAACCTCATTAATCTGATGCTGTCATTTCACACTGAGACTTCGTAATGACCATGTGTCATTTGGCGTAGTCCCCTCTACATAAATTACCTTTTTTAGTAAGATCTGGGTTTGTTCTTTAAAGAATTTTTAATAATCTTGGAAATCTCTTTGCTCAAATTAATATACTTTTAACAGTAATGGCAAAATAGAGAGATTTTATTTCTTCAGTCTCTGAGAATTCTGCAAGCACCTTTACTAAAAAACCAATGAATAGATTAAAAAGAAAAAGAAGAGGAGTTGGTTTTTATATGCCGACTTTCTCTACCACTTAAAGAAGAATCAAACTGGCTTACAATCACCTTAACTGCCCCTCCTCACAACAGACACCCTGTGGGGTAGGTGGGGCTGAGAGAGCTCTAAGAGAGCTGTGACTAGCCCAAGGTCACCCAGCTGGCTTCATGTGGAGGAGTGGGGAATCAAACCCGGTTCTCTAGATCAGACTCCACCGCTCCAAACCACCGCTCTTAACCACTACACCATGCTGGAGGTTATGGTTTTTAAAGGAATGCTATTTGGGCATGGCCCAACAAGAGAAGGTGAGCCTTGGCTACCTGGTAGTAAACACTATTGATCCTTAGCTTAAATGGATTTTTGCTAGCTGGAATATGGTGAAATGCCATGCACCCAGGGTTGCCAGGTCCCTCTTCGCCACCGGTGGGCGGTTTGGGGGGCGGAGCCTGAGGAGGGTGGGGTTTGGGGAGGGGAGGGACTTCAATGCCATAGAGTCCAATTGTGAAAGCAGACATTTTCTCCAGGTGAACCAATCTCTATCGGCTGGAGAACAGTTGTAATAGCAGGAGATCTCAGGTAGTACCTGGAGGCTGGCAACCCTACTTGCGCCCCAGGATTTGGGACCACAGGGGCAGTCCAAAAGTATAATCCTTGGTCTCGAATTCTGTACAGGCTCAGAATTTGTAAAGTGCTTTTGCTGGCTGGCAGAAGGGAAAGAGGAGAAGTAAACAAATATGAGTCTCCTCCTAAGCCCAGAGCCGTTCAGTGCTATAGAAATGCAGATGGTCCTAGCCATAGGAGAACAATAGGCAGCCAGAGTCACACCTAAACTATAGAGCTTCAGGAGGCCAAAGTAAAAAGTGGACATTTCTTTTAGACAGGAAGAGTAATTGGGTCTTCCACAAGGGGTGGAAGGAAAGGGGAGATAATAAATCCCCTGAGCAAGTTGAAGAAGTAGGGCCCAGTATCTCCACTCATAGTGATTCTGTGGGGAAGTTTATTCCCCTGTTTTCTAGTTGGTTTGACTCAATGCCCTCTTTGATATACAAAGCAACACATCTTCCAATGTGTCCCTCCTAGTCCCGTGTGCAGTTTTTATATCCAAGGATAACAATGTCCCATTGATTTCCCCCATTCTACCACATTTCTTATACCCATGCTATATCTGTATTGTTATTTAGCACCGAGCACTCAAACCCCTCCATCTTGGCTCAGAAACATCTAGCATTGGCATGTAGACACCCATAACACATTCTCCTGTCCAACAATCCTCACCTTGCTCAGTCCTTTGGTCTCTCCCATGGCTAGGGTTGCCAATCTCCAGATACTAGCTGGAGATCTCCTGCTATTACAACTGATCTCCAGCCGATAGAGATCAGTTCCCCTGGAGAAAATGGCCGCTTTGGCAATTGGACTCTATGGCATTGAAGTCCTTCTCCTCCCCAAACCCTGCCCTCCTCAGGCTCCTCCCCAAAAGCTTCCCGCCAGTGGCGGAGAGAGACCTGGCAACCCTACCCGTGGCCCTCCTTGGAGGGGGGGCTCAGTAGTAGAGTGTCTGTGTGGCATGCAGAAGATCCCAAGTTCAATCCTTGGCATCTCCAGTTAAAAGGACCAGGCAATAGGTGGTGTGAAAGACCTCTGCCTGAGACCCTGGAGAGCCACTGCCAATCTGAGTCGGCAATACTGACACTGATGGACTGAAGGTCTGATTCAGTATCAAGCAGCTTTGCGTGCGTGTCAATTTACTCTCCCTCTCAAATTCCTACTAATATCACCCTAAGCATTTTCCCCATCATCCCCATGGGATGAGTCATCCGCAACCAGAGGCTCTCCCGCTCTTGTTGGTTCTAACCCAGGTGCTAGCTTAAAAACTGCCCTGGCACCTTTTTTGATATGAAGACATTTGACGGTGTTATGTGTGAAGGAGTTCTGTGTGATTTTGTGCTTGAAAAGGAAGTCACTTTAACAACCCAACTGTGATCCTGGAGGATATGTGCCTCTTCAGTTCACAGACCACCTTCCTGCTTGCCAGTCCCTTCACAGTCCTGAATCCAATAAACAATGTGGTGTTTAAAGTGTGTGTTAAGTGCCGTCAAGTCGCTTCTGACTCATGGCAACCTGAATCAATGTCCTCCGAAATGTACTATGTTTTACAGCCTTGCTCAGGTCTTGCAAATTGAGGGCTATGGCTTCCTTTATTGAGTCAATCCATCTCTTGTTGGGTCTTCCTCTTTTCCTGCTGCCCTCAACTTTTCTTACCATGATTGCCTTTTGCAGTGACTCTTGTCTTCTCATAATGTGACCCAAAATACGATAGCCTCAGTTTAGTCATTTTAGCTTCTAGGGTCAGTTCAGGCTTGATTTGATCTATAACCCACTGATTTGTTTTTTTGGCAGTCCAGGGTATCTGTAACACTCTCCTCCAACACCACATTTCAAAGGAATCTACTTTCTTCCTATCAGCTTTCTTCATTGTCCAGCTTTCACACCCATGCATAGTAATAGGGGATACGATGGTATGAATTAAAGAGTTTAAAGAGTCTTTGTGAAATATAAAAGATGGTGGAGTGGTGTAATAGAGAAGCTTCTTCCTCCCTAGGATTGTAGAAGCTAAAGAGATATTGGCCTGTTTTTCAGATTGATGATGACCAGCCGCTGGAGTACTTATCAGAACTACGTCCAGTTACCATCGTCTTTATAAACTTGCAGTTTCTTGGAAGCGCCAATATATCTCATTTGACAAAGGCCATTCAGGAAGCCAACAGTTTTATCACCGGAACAATATACCCCTTCAGAGGCAAGATTAACAAAGTCTTCATGTTTGACAAAGTAAGTTTTTCTGATCAGGGGTTGCCTCGACTCCTGGGGACAGTGGGCATTTTGGTTATGGTTCTAAAGCAGGGGTCCCCAACCTTTTTGAGCCTGCGGGCACCTTTGGATTTCTGACATGGCACAGTGGGCGCAGCAACTAAATGGCTGCCACAGGAAGCGCAGCCCGCCACAAAGTGATTGCCACAGCTTAGCTTCAGTAACGCAGGATAGATCCTTGTGCTGTGGTGGCAGCTGCTGCCAAAGCAACATTTAAAAATGAAAATCTGGACAGCCAATCAGATCTCCAATAGTCAATCAGAAGCCTTGCTGGGCAAAATCCCTACCTGACCCCACCCATTTCCTAAAAACACTTGGTGGGTGTCAGAAAAGGTGTTGGCCAGTGCCATGGCACCCATCACCATGTTGGGGGGGGGTAGGAGGAGGAAGAGAAGGAGGAGGAAGAAGAATTGGTTTTTATATGCCGACTTTCTCTACCACTTAAAGGAGACTCAGTCTGGCTTACAGTCACCTTCTCTTCCGCTCCCCACAACAGGACACCCTGTGAGGTAGGTGGGGTTGAGAGAGTTCAGAGAGAACTGTGACTAGCCCAAGGTCACCTAGCTGGCTTCGTATGTAGGAGTGGGGAAACAAATCCAGTTCACCAGATTAGCCTCTACTGCTCATGTGAAGGAGTGGGGAATCAAACCCGGTTCTCCAGATCAGAGTCCACCGCTCTTAACCACTACACCACTAATTCCCATCCCACCCCTCCTAATTTCTTGCATCAGTTAATAAGATATTCTGTACTGTTTCTTCCCTGGCAACCTCTGCGCTACCCGGTCTCATGCACTCCCGTATCTTTTTCTGTTTCCTGTTTTCACCTTTTTTGCCCCTCTCCTCTGGATTGCAGCTTTGGGTATAAAGTTTAAACCAATGGATTATTGACAAAAGAAAATCAGCTGCAATATTAATCGCCAGTCAGCTTTAACGTGTCTTTGGGTTGCAGCCACATCCCCTTTGTCAAAAGTAGTTGTCTATATAATTCTGGCTCATGAACACAACTAGTAGATGCTGCCTAGCTGCTCTTTGAGTCAGCTCTTTCTGACCTCTGCTTCTCTCCTCTCCCCAAAGGGCTGCACTTTCCTTTGTGTATTCGGTCTCCCCGGAGATAAGCAGGCGAATGAAAGCACACAGGCTCTTGACTGTGCCTATGAAATCTACAAATTCTGTGCTATGTCTCTCATGAAAATCAAGTAAGTAAGTAAAGTGAAGTAATACAGCAACCTGCTCTGAATAGGCTGACCATATGTACCGTTTTGAAAGGGACAGTCCCATTTTTACCATATTTCCCTGCCGTCCCTTTTAATTAAAATGTCAATTTTGTCCCATTTTGCACCTCATTACGCTTCCAACGTTTGCTTCCTTCAGTCCTGACATTTCTTATGATGCATGCAGGCATGGCTAGGTAAATTCCCATAGAAAAAGTGCTCCGATCGGGTTACACTGTTACATAACCCCTGTCCAGTTTTTGTCTCAAGGAAATATGGTCAGCCTAGCTTAGAATGATCATGATCTCAGCTGTTTCCCCCTGAAACCATTATGCTTTTGTAACCCCTGCTAGATGTTTAGCAGTCACTCACTGAAAAGACACTGGGTGGTGGGGCCATGGGATTCAGATGAAGGGGCTGCAGGCAGATCCCGGAGGAGTGACAAAGCAGGGCCCTTGACTACATTCAGGCGATCATCGACGAAAGCTGCCTCTGTCCTATACCCCAGCTTGAAACCAGACTGGGAAGGGGTTTAGAGCCTTTAATCTATCCAGGACGTCCACTACTACTCTCTCAATCACTTTGCCTGGAAAGGGGAAATCAGAGGCTAATTATTAGCAGCATCACTTTTTTATTTAGGGATGGGTTTTCATAGAATCATAGAGTTGGAAGGGACCACCAGGGTCATCTAGTCCAACCCCCTGCCCAATGCAGGAAATTAAGAACTACCCCCCCCCACATCCCCAGTGACCCCAACCCTCCCCCCACCATGCAGGATCCCACAACCAAAGTTATTAAGCAGAGGGGGTTGGCCATTGCTTTCCTCTGCAGAATCTTCCTTGGAGGTCTCCCTTCCAAGTACCAACCCGGCTTGGCTTCCGAGATCTGACGAGATCAGGCTGTACTAGTAGTAGTAGTATTTGTTTATTTGCTTAGCCATAGGCCATTATAAAACATCCTTACATAAATACAGAAAACTTAAAATGATATCAAAAAAAGATAAAATTACAACAGTATGCAATTCCCTGGTAGAATCAATGACATACACAATCTCTGTTAAAACATTATTTGGATTCCTGTGCAGAATTCTTCTTAATAACTTCAAGAGCTCTAATCTTCCTGGCTGCAATAGCAAATTATGATAGTCTAAAGGTTACATGCGAATCAGAAAGTAGGAAGATCAATTTATCAAATTCAGAACAAAAAGTTACTCCCTTCAGGATTCCGTCCAGAAATTTGGCTCTAGGCTCACTATATAGTGGACATATTAACACATAGTGAAAGATGTCCTCCAGTGATGAGGATCCACAGATACATGTGCGATGTTCCTTTGGAGTTTTGTTATACCGTCCTGACAGAAGGGCCGAAGGCATCGTCTGAAATCTGAGGGAGGTGAATGCCACCCTAAGGTTAATCAGGCTATACTATACCCTTCCACATCCCAGTCCTCTCTTACCAGTGGCATTTTATGTATGTTTGTTCCTAGTTTTGTTCATTTGGCACAGTACTAGGAGACATTCCACTGGCAAGAGGGATGTCTGGAGCTTACTTCCCTTCATGTTGCTGACATTGTGCTCCTCTGTTTGTGTTCCAGGGTCGTCTCCATTGGAGTCACCAGTGGGACCGTATTCTGTGGAGTAGTTGGCCATCATATGAGACATGAATATACAGGTGCAACCATTCCCCACTCCTCCACATGAGCGGTGGACACTGATCTGGTGAACCGGGTTGGTTTCCCCACTCCTACACATGAAGCCTGCTGGGTGACCTTGGGCCCATCATTGTTCTCTTAGAGCTCTCTCAGCCCCACCTATCTCACAGGGTGTCTGTTGTGGGGAGGGGAAGGGAAGGTGATTGTAAGCTGGTTTGATTCTTCCTTAAATGGTGGAGAAAGTCAGCATTTAAAACAAACTCTCCTTCTTCTCCTTCTACTTCTCCTCCTTCTCCTCCTCCTCCTCCTGGCTCGTATAGCTTCTCCCCATTCACCCAGCTGGGCCTACGTTCCATCAGACTTCCCCCATCTTATTTATGTTTCTGCCTGAGAGAGTCATTCCAGTTCTTTTGGTTTGACCCTCCCCTCTCCCCACATTTCATCCTTCATCTGTGCCATGTTCTCTGGGTATTGATAGACTGCTTCTATAGACCTTCCCATGCTTCACCTCCTGGTAGGGGTTTGGAGGACAGCCGCCTCCTCCTTTCACTGCTGGGATCCCAGTATTTTCACACTGGCTTTCCCTTCCTCCCTCTACCTGCAAGACTTTTGTTTGTCATTTTTTTGTCACCCTTGGACAGCAGAAGCACAGAGGTAGCTATGGGAGTTCTCTTCTAACTTCTTTTTGAGGGGGGGAAATATTGCCCATACAAAATGTTGTCCTAGTTGATTAGGGGAATCGAGCCATACCTGTGGTCCTGCTTGCAGGTGTTACTGATCAGCGTAGGGATGCCAGCCTCCAGGCGGAACCTGGGATCCAACAGAATTACAGCTCATCTCCAGACTACAGAAATGAGTTCCCCTGGAGAAAACGGATGCTTTCGGAAGGTGGACTCTATAGCATTGTACCCCATTGAAGTCCCTGCCCTCTCCAGGCTCCATCCCCAAATCTCCAGGAGTTTCCCAACTTGGATCTGGCAACCCTACCCCTCATCCCCCAGTGGTGGCCGGGGGGGTGTAAGGTTCCAGTCTCCAATCAACACAATAAGCAAGAGAGAAAGACCTGGACCTATTTTATTTTGGACCAGTAGTTTCCCAATACTCAGGCTTTACTACTCCAGGTTCGTTTCTGGGCAGGGAAGAGCCATGGACAGACTAACAGCATGTCTAACACAGCCCAAATAATGCACTTTCAGTGGACCTTAATGATCTTTTGCAAGTGGATTTTGCCAATTCGCACAGTAAAATCCACCTTCAAAGTGCATTGAAAGTGGATTGAAAGTGCATTATTTGGGCTGTGTGAACGGGCCCTTAAGTCTCACACCTTTGTTTAAACAATACAACAAAGTTTATCGGTTTCAGAGAGAGCAAAAGAAAAGTGAACTCTCACACCATCACAGGCAATTAAAAAGGAAAATAACAAACTCAAAGCGACTAAAGAGCTACGCTGCTTACAAAGCAGAGCTGGTCTTGTTCGTCCTTACTGCCAGTCCCTGTAGCAAAAGCCAAAGAGCCCGGAAAAAAGCTTCCTCCCCCGGAGCAACTTCCATTTTTCCCCTTAACCGCCGACTTTGGCTTCCTACCTCCTCATTCGTTTCACCTGTTCCCAAAACTATCCCAGCGGTGTGAAACTCTCAAGGCCGGATTGCTCCTTATGCCACCCCCTGTGGTTCCAATAGCTTCTTCCTTAGGGGGGGGGGGGCTGGCACCCTCACCTAGCAAGAAGTGTTCTAACGTGTCAATGTCTAGGCTCAGCCAAACCTGTTTCTCCCTCTTCCCACGATACAGTCATTGGTCAGAAAGTAAACCTGGCTGCCCGGATGATGATGTACCATCCCGGAGTAGTGACCTGCGATGAAGTCATCTACTCGGAATCCAAGTTGCCGTACTATTTCTTTCAAGAGGTCCCAGTAATTGAGATGAAAGGCATTCGGAATCCTGGCCCAATCTATAAGTATCTTGTCACTGAGAGAACGTAAGTGCTTCCTCCGTATATGGCTGGGAAAGGGAAGGGGTTTAGGCAGGATGGGTGTTCCTCTGGTTGACCCAGGCCCCGGTGAGGAGCATCCATGAGAGACAATTGCGTCCAAAGAACTTCACCCCTAACAGACCGCACCCCTCACCTTCCATTTTGAAAAGAATACACTTGTCTTGCTAGTTTCTGATGTTCTTTTTTATATCAAAGCTCAAATGAGCATGGGGGAAAATCAAAAGAACTAGGGGTTTTCTCATTCTATGGTCGTTTATGCATGGGTACTTTCACTCACATTGGCCCCCAGTCTGTCTCGGTTGTCCCTTGGAGTTATACATGAGTTTTCCGTCCATTAGAGATTACCTCGCTGCCAGCCCTCACAAATCCCGGGACTTCCCGTCCCTCTATTAACCCAATTCTTCCATCTCCCCTGAGCTCAGCCCGGGTGAAATCCCATGCATAAGGCAAAGCACAGGACACGGAAGCTTGGGGGAGTGACGTTTCTCTCACAGAAAGCACTACAGCCAATTTCAAAGCAGCATGTCAAAGGGCCGGGATTCTAATGCTTCCTGCTTCCTTGCAGTTCTTTCTGGGCAGAAGAAAGGCTTTTAAAAATGAGGGTTGGGTTTCTCCTCCCCCATTCCTTTCAAACAACTCAGTTTTTTGTTCTTAAAATGCATTTTTATGTGGCAATTGGGTTTCCGGGGGGAGGGGACAACTTCTAAGCACTACAGCCCGTTACAAAGTGGCATTTCAAAGGGCGGGGACTCACAAGCTTCTTGTTTTGAGCTTGGAGACTGCTGGTGCATAGCTTCATGAGAAGGAAGTGTGGGTCCAGCGAGCAATGGAATCAGAGCTCTCAAGGGACCGGATCCGCCCCCCGGGCCTTATGTTTGACTCTCCTGAAATAGAATATCAAGAAATACTGGCTGAGGACTATTCATTTTCCCTACAGTTACTCTGTAACTTGTAACCCACTCCTGTGCATGCAAGGGCAAACTGGCCATTACGGCCACCAGGAAAAATCCCAATGGGCCCATGGCCTGAGACACCACCTCTCCTGTGCTCCCTCCCAGGTCCAGCCAGCTGGACCAGCCCAGCTCAGCATTAGTTGGTTGAGCAGGAGGATCACTGAGGGAACGCTAATGAAACAAAAAAGTCTTCACCCGCCGGTGGAAGACAGCAACAGAGGGGCAGACAAAGCTCCCTGGGGTTAGGATATGTGGACTGGCAGGAAGAGGTAAATAGTGTGCAGAGGCAATAAAGGGGAAAGCAAGGCGCTTCTCTAAAGTCCTTAAAGGTTCCCTGCCATGCAACGTGGGCCAGCCCGAGTGGTCCCACACAACTCAGCCCAGCCCAGCAGTTGGCACTGTGCAACTGGGTCAGACTTTTCCCAGGGAGAAGCTGCCAGAGGGAGGGAAGGAGGGAAAGCTGAAGCCAAGGGAAAGCAGGTAAAGGTAGGTTGGCTGGTAGGTAGGACAGAAGAAAGCAGGACAAGTGGAGACATTTATGAGGGCTTTTGGGAAAGAGGAAACAGTGGAGGAGAGGAAAATGAGATGTCTAGGGTTGCCAGCCTTCAGGTGCTAGCTGGGGATCTCTTGCTGTTACAACTGATCTCCAGCCAATAGAGATCAGTTCCCCTGGAGAAAATGGCCACTTTGGCAATTGGACTCTATGGCATTGAAGTCCCTCCCCAAACCCCTCCCTCCTCAGGCTCCACCCCAAAAACCTCCGGCCGGTGGCGAAGAGGGACCTGGCAACCGTAGAGATGTCCCACGCAAGTCCTTGCAGATCCCCCACTTGAGAGATACTAACTTCCAAATGTATTCTCACTACTTAATCACTTTGTAAGAATGTTCATTTTCTAAGCTGACTTTTATTTTATTTTTTATTGAAAATGTTTATATTCCACCTTATCTCTGCCAGCTCAGTGTGGCTAGCAGAATATTGCTGATCCTGGAATTCCTTGGGAGTAGCTCTGCTCAGTTCAAAGAAGCCCTGCTCAGTTCATTCCGCTTTCTCCCCCCGCACCCCACCCTCTGAAAAAATTTTATTCTGCCCCTCGAGATTTGCACATCCTCCAACACTTGCTGCAGGGGGCAGCCGATGAGTCTGAGACATAAACTGAAACTCTCTCTTCTTGCTCTCTCTTTTTAGAGTGATCGGCAAAGCATACCTGACCAAGCAGAGATTTGAAGAGTATCCTTTACTGGGTAGGTGGATTTCTAACGTCCTGTGATGATAATGTCCAGATCACGTGAAGTGCTGGTATCGCTTTGCTCTGCTCTGGTTAGACCTCACCTAGAGTACTGTGTTCAGTTTTGGGCACCGCAGTTTAAGAAAGATGTAGACAAGCTGGAACTTGTCCAGCGGAGGGCAACAAAGATGGTGAGGAGTCTGGAGACCAAATCATATGAGGAAAGGTTGAAGGAGCTGGGTATGTTTAGCCTGAAAAGGAGAAGACTGAGAGGGGATATGATAACCATGTTCAAGTACTTGAAGGGCTGTCACATAGAGGAGGGTGCCGAGTTGTTTTCTGTTGCCCCAGAAGGTCGGACCAGAAACAATGGGTTGAAATTAAATCAGAAGAGTTTCCAACAGTTAGAGCTGTTCCTCAGTGGAACAGGCTTCCTCGGGAGGTGGTGAGCTTTCCTTCCCTGGAAGTTTTTAAGAAGAGGTTAGATTGCCATCTGTCAGCAATGCTGATTCTATAACCTTAAACAGATGATGAGAGGGAGGGCATCTTGGCCATCTTCTGGGCATCGAGTAGGGGGTCACTGGGCGTGTGTGTGGGAGGTAGTTGTGAATTTCCTGCATTGTGCAGGGGGTTGGACTAGATGACCCTGGTGGTCCCTTCCAACTCTATGATAAAAGGAAAGAAGCCATGGGTCTATGAGACCTGGATGGGCCAGGCCAGCCTGATTGGGGAAGCTAAGCAGGGTCAGCCCTGGTTAGAACTTGGATGGGAGACCAACAAGGAAATCCAGAGTTGTTATGCAGAGGCAGGCAATGGCAAGCCACCACTGTTCATTTCTTGCCTTGAAAAGCCTATAGGGATTGCTATAAGTTGGCTGTGACTTGGCAACACTTTCCACCACCATATGAGAGATGTGAGTAGGGGTTATTTATGCCTGTATTGTCTTGCCCATTGTTACTCTGCTCATCACAAGTCGTATATGCATGGGAGTTTTACCTGAGGTTCGTTGCTCACAGGACCCACCCTTTCCTGTTGGGAGTCTATGCACCAGCAGTCCCCAAGCTCAAATCAGGAAGTATTTGAATCCCCGCACCTTGAAATGCTGCTTTGTAATTGGCTGTAGTGAGAGAAAAGTTCCCTCCCCGCAAAACCAAATTGCCACATAAAAAAGAATGTAAAGAACATAAATCAAAAAAGGAGCAATCTGAAAAGAAGGGGGAGAAATCCAAGCCTTGGTTCTGAAAAGTCTTTCTTCTGCTCAGAAAGAGCTCTAAGGAAGCAGAAAGCAGGAAGTATTTGAATCCCCGCCTCTGGACACACTGCACTGTAATTGGCTGTGAGAGAAACAAAGCTTGCGTGGCTCGCACTTTGCCTTATGCATGGAGATTTCACCCGAGCTGAACTCAGGGGAGAGGGAAGAATTGGGTTAACAGAGGAACGGGAAGGTCCAGGATTTGTGAAGGCTGGTAGTGAGGTCATCTCTAATGGAGGGGAAACCCATGCATAACTCCAAGAAACAACTGAGACAGACGGGGGGGGGTGAATGTGAGTGAAAGTACCCATGCATAGACGACCACAGAGAGCCACATTAGCTTCCCTGGCATGAGGCTTGTACCTCAGCTACTCATTCCTCCACTGGCCATTGTCTCGAGGTGAAAACCACCTGCCAACCACATGCCCCGCCCAGGCAAAGATCTTGCCCACTTTCCTGAAATGTGGGTCAGGTGCCACATGGAGGAACAGTGCTCAGAAGTCCCGTAAGTGGCACGTCAGAGAGCCACATGTGACCCCCAAGTATCACTCGTCTTGATACTCTTTGGGGATTTGTGCATAAGGCAGGTCTAACTGCAGTGGGTGGGGAGATACTGAAAGAGAGATCAGCAAGTGTGAAGCTGTTGTTCCACGGTTGCCATTTTAGACTGCGCCCTCTCATCTGATGCTGCTAGTCTTCACATGTTATTTAAGAAGCATTGCCAGCAAATGCAGCCACATCTGCATTCAGCTTCAATGCTTCTCATAATAATAATACATATTCAGAAGGGAACTTGTGGATGGGGCGAGAGACCATAAGTCACAAGCTCACAGTTCAAATTCTAGTGCATCTAGCTCTAAAGCATTTGCCTGGCTGCATTTCTTAAGTTATTCCCAGATCAACCCGTCATTGGGATTGCACGAGGATTGTCCCAGGGCTTTTCCCCATTCTCGGGTCTTTTATGCATGGCTGTTTCACTCGCCGTCACCCCTCCGATGACTTTGGGTCTTTGTGTTGATTATGCATGTAGTTTCCAATAGTCAGAGGTCACCTCGCTCTCCCCCTGTCTTTTCCCATGTTTTGTCCACGTTTTCAAATTTAAGACAAAACAGGTCTCTGAAAATGCGGGCAAAATGCAGGGAAATGCAGGGGAAGAGCGAGGCGACCTCTGATGGTTGGAAATGGCATGCATAATCAACACAAAGACCCGATTCATCGGAGGGGTGACAGCAAGTGAAACAGCCATGCATAAAAGAACTCAGTTTCCTCACTTCTAAGTTCCTGTTTCTGATGGGGGGGGGGTCAGTTCTGCACATGGTTTGCTCCCTCTAGTGGACAATGTGACATACAACAGCTTAAAATCCAGAGTAAAAACCCGCAGTTTAAATCTGTAGGGAGATACACTACATTTAAAACTGTTTTATATTGAATCGACCATGAGAGGGAGCAAAACGTGCAGAACTGGGGGGGGGGGGAGTCCTGTAGAAACAGGAACTTGGAAGCGAGGAATTTGAGAATGCAGAAAAGCCTTAGAGGCCCATGTGACACAGGAAGGGGCTTTGGGATTAGGGTTGCCAACCTCCAGGTACTAGCTGGAGATCTCCTGCTATTACAACTGATCTCCAGCCAATAGAGATCAGTTCCCCCAGAGAAAAGGGCCACTTTGGCAATTGGCCTCTATGGCATTAAAGTTCCTCCCCACCCCAAAACCTCACCCTCCTCAAGCTCTGTCCCCAAAAACCTCCCCCTGGTGGCGAAGAGGGACCTGGCAACCCTATTTGAGATTGGGGGGCGGGGGAGTCCAGCAAATGCTACATATGTTGATGTTTTGAAGATATTCTCATTTGCTTTATTGTTTTTTCCCAGGTAGGAAAAGAGAAACAGATCTCTTCGAAGCCACACTGGAAAAATTCAAAGTCTCCCAAAAAAGCCATATCATGTTGTTTGAAGGCCTCTTTGGATATGGGAAAAGCCAGTTAATGGCTGAAATTGCTTACCTAGGGCAAGCTGGTGGCCAAAAGTTAGTGCATTTAACCTCACTTTTTGTTACATATTCCAGACCACTTTGAAAACCCACATTCTGCTCCTCAAACAATCTATCACTCCCCAGGCTGGGCTCAGTTCTGGTCTAAAGGAATATCTCCTAGCAGTACAATGTTTCCCTATCACCATCCTGGCCCAGGCATTTCTGTTCACAGTGGTGCATCAAATTTATAGGTTTACTTATGAACTTGAAAAGACAAGTGGTTGTGTAAATCAGCTGTGTTTTCTCCTCCAACAGCATGATCTTTGTTATATTAACCATTCCCAATGCAAGGAAATTATTCTCTGCCTCCTAGCACTTGCAGGCTGGTTGCCCCCCAAATGTCCTGACATTTCTTATAGATGGTGGACAGCATGGGGCCCTCCACACCTTCATGGGGAGGGTGTTCCATAATGCTGGAGCTGCCACTGAAAAAGACCAGGGCACTGCTACAGCCGAATTGGTAGGGTTGCCAACCTCCAGGTACATTAGAAAATTTCCAAAGGAAAATCAATATATCAACACGCAGCCACTAATTATGATATGTCTCTATATTTGTCAGTCACTCATGTAGGTAACTTATTGCAATTAAACCAACTTACAAAATAATACAGTGAGCTGTGTTATATATAATATTCAATACAAAAATCGGACCATATGTTAACAATGTGTAGACTTTCCCAAAGTCCATAACCTCCGTTATTATGAGTTTGTTGTTTGGTCCCGTATCAGTTCCAGAGACGGGACCTAACAACTAACTCATAATAACGGAGGTTATGGACTTTGGGAAAGTCTACACATTGTTAACATGTGGTCTGATTTTTGTATTGAATATTATATATAACACAGTTCACTGTATTATTATTTTGTAAGCTGGTTTAATTGCAATAAGTTACCTACATGAGTGACTGACAAATATAGAGACATATAGTAATTAGTGGCTGCATGTTGATATATTGATTTTCCTTTGGAAATTTTCTAAATTACTGATTCAACCTCCAGGTACTAGCTGGAGATCTGCTGCTATTACAACTCATCTCCAGTCGATAGGGATAAGTTCACCTGGAAAAAGTGGCCGCTTTGGCAATTGGACTCTATGGCATTGAAGAACATTGTCTCTTTACCTTTGATCACTATTTCTATTAAAGGTACCATACTTGTCAATCAAGTATACCATTTATAGATTTAGTCATCAATAACGATACAGAGTCCGTTTCAGGCCATTTATGCAGGGTCAGTTGTGATGCTCGCTCAAATCTCTTTTTTTAAATGCTACCTTTAAAATGCCTGTTCACGGTCCCGACGCAAAAGGAGAAATTCCACACACACACACCACTCGCCTGCTCCTTTGTTCCTTTGTTTGCATAGCCATTAGTAAAAGGCGAGTGCACAGCTAACGAGCAGATGTGATTTTGCATGGCTCCTTGAGGGGATTCTTCACGGCGGGGGCAGAGCAAGCACAAAAGGTCACGTTAAAGGGGCTGTTAAGATATGCGAAGCAGGTCTGCACCAGCTTTGCAGTCACTTCCTGAAAGACAGTTCAGCATGAAAAACTCAAAAAAATATTTGGGGCAATTCAGCCTGGAACTCTCTGCTAATTACCAAGAATAAATGGCAATAGAGATTTAAGGAATTCCTAGACCGCCGTGTGACACCGATTTGTGCAGTCTCTGTCCCCCCCACTCCATGGTCCTGCAGGTGGACAGCCAAGTGCTGGCAACACTACAGCCAACTCCTTAATCTTAGGTTCCTGTTTATTGTGTGCTACTTTAAAAAAAAAAAAACCTGGAAGAGAAATCTGGGCTTTCCCCCCTTAGAGTAGGGTAAGCAGTACACCAGGAGTTCTTGTGTAGTTTTCAGCGTGGTGCCAGCGTGGTGTAGTGGTTAAGAGCGATGGTTTGGAGCAGTGGACTCTGATCTGGAGAACCGGGTTTGATTCCCCACTCCTCCAAATGAGCGTGGAGGCTAATCTGTTGAACAGGGCTGGTTTCCCCACTCCTCCACATGAGCCGGTTTGATTCTTCCTTAAGTGGTAGAGAAAGTCAGCATAAAAAAACCAACCATCCTTCTTGACCTCCTCCTCCTTCTCCTTCTCCTTCTCCTCCTCCTCATGTTGGCCATGAATGTTCAGCATCAATACCTTAGTTTATCGAGCTAGAACTAAGTCCATTAGCACCTTAGAGACCAATGAGATTTTTGGATTTTAAGCTTTCAAGAGTCAAAGCGCCCTTCGTTAGTTTATCGAGGTTGCATTGTGATAATCTCCTGCTTTGTTTTTGTCCTCCCACTGAAGATAGTTTGCATTCTTCTGTATTCCAGCAGGGTTGTGGCTATGGAGTTAGGAAAGGTAAATGGATCACAGAATTTCTTCACCATCCAGACACTCATGGCTATACTCCTGGGGATTGATACCTGCAAAACCTATGATGCCAGACAACGCATCCTTCTGAACAAAATCCGAGGAACGATACAAGACTCCTATTTTTGCCTTCTCAACAAGCTCTTTCATGTTAAGGTAAATTTGTAAGTGTGCAATAATTGCGGGAGAGAAGACGTGGGCATCGTAGCCAGGGTATGTAGATTATTCAGTGAAGCGGGAGAAAAGCAACTCCCGGCGTTGAAGGGGCCATGGCTCAGTGGTAGAGCATCTGCTTGGCATGCAGGAGGTCCCAGGTTCGATCCCTGGCATCTCCAGTTAAAGGAACTAGGCAAGTAGGTGATGTGAAAGACCTCTGCCTGAGACCCTGGAGAACCACTGCCAGTCAGAGTAGACAGTACTGACTTTGAAGGACCAAGGGTCTGGTTCAGTATAAGTCAGCTTCATGTGTGGCATTTTACATGGAATGTCCAATTGCGCCACTACTCACAACATGGCATTGAGTGAATGACACCACAGTGCTCATTACAACCACCCACAGCCAAAGGGACAAAGAGAATGGCAGGTGTCGTGGTGTGTTTAGGGTGGTCAATTTTCAAATGTTTTGAAGAGGGACTTCGTATTCTATTTTCGGGGACTCACTTTTAAATTTACCGTCCTTGGAATTCCACACTACTTTCTTACTTCACAACATAAAATGCAGGGATCTTGCCTCATTTAACGTGGACCGAGTTTATATTTGCACCTGGCATTATTGAGCAAGAGGCTGTCTTTCATGGCCATTTCACGTGTGATGCAGAGGCAAACCCCAAATGTGTCATCCAGCCTCACTGAGTCTCCTCTCTCAGCTCTCTCACCTCTTCCCTCCTGCCCTTGCAACATGGCTGCAGGAGAATCACAGCCCAAGGCCATAGAGTCCAAATGCCAAAGTGGCCATTTTCTCCAGGGGAACTGATCTCTGTCCCCTGGAGATCAGTTGTAATAGCAGGAGATCTCCAGCCACCACCTGGAGGTTGGCAACCCTAGCTGGTGAGGCATGGCCAGGCCTGACCAAGTGACATTTATGTCATATCCGGCCCTCATAACAACTGAGTTCGACACCCCTGCTCTAAGCTATCTATCATACTGGCCTCCCCAACCCTTTTCCCTCTGCTTGCCATCTGTGGGGGCAATCCTGCTGTCCGGTCCACGGCGATCACTACTATCTTAATGCCATCTTGTTTTAAATTGTTGTATTTTAATTATTGATATTTTAATGTTTAGTGGTTTGGTTGGTTTTAGAGATTGCAACCCGCCCTGAGCCCAGTCTGACTGGGAAAGAGGGTGGGCTATTAATAAATAATTTTTTTCCCTGTCAAATGCTTTTGAAAGAACACGCTTGAATTCATCAAGTTTTCAACAGGATTTTTTTTTAAAAGAGCCAATTTTTGTTCAAAACGAGCCAAAGGAGGGATTTCTCACTTCATTAATCAAGCCACTGTTGGGGTTTTTTTTTTTTTGTTCCTGCACAGTTCCCCACTTCAGAAGAGGTTTCCAAAATGGACAATGAAAAGAGGAAAGCGGAGATGGAAGCAGTTCTTCTAAAGATTCTTGGGAGGGTAAAGAGCTTCTCCTCTTCAAATTTCACACACCGGGCCGGATTAAGACCTTTAGGGGCCCTAAGCGCTTAAAAGATTTTGGTGCCCCCGTATATATGTAATTCAAGATATGAACAATAATAACAAAACTTACAGTAAGATGGAAAATAATGTTTATTTTTGTATGCTTCCACTTTGGGAGGGGCTGTGGCTCAGTGGTAGAGCATCTGCTTGGCATACAGAAGGTCCCAGGTTCAATCCCCAGCATCTCCAGTTAAAGCGACTAGGCAAGTAGGTGATGTGAAAGACCTCTGCCTGAGACCCTGGAGAGCCGCTGCCGGTCTGACAATCCTAACTTTGATGGACCCAAGGGTCTCTGATTCAGTATAAGACAGTTTCATGTGTTCATATGTTTATTTATATTTGTGTGACTATTCTCAGCTCCCACTTTGCCTTCAACCTAGAGTAAAAATTGTGATGTTCAGGGGGGGTTTTTGGAGTCACTGTATGTATGTAATTATTTAATTTATTGTGGGGGGCCCTTTGGTGTAAGAGTATCAAAAAGAAGAAAGCCTCTTTCGTTTCCCTTTTAGGTGCCAAATCACGAAGAAACGTAGGTCATTTTCAGAATGTTTAAGCTCCCAAAAATGGCTGACCACCGGGTCGTCTATAACCTTAGCGTGGATCCTTGAACAGGAAACAATTTGACAGACGAGATGCTGAAAGAATACTTAGACAGAAGAGGCTTTCTTCATACATCTTTTTGATACTCTTACACCAAAGGGCTTAAATCTAGAAAATGATTTGTCATACTTTGTATAAAAGGCACGCAGCTCCTTTAATTAGAGCAGTTTGGAGAATCACACACCTGTATGTCATTACAAGAGTGATAGAAATGTTTGGGTTGTTTGTCACAGTTAGCAGTATCCCTTTTGGGAACTCAGCTCACTATCCTAACCTGGTAATTGAACAAAACTAAGAAATTTAATTGCTGTTGAAAAATGGACCCAAAAATGGATTTTTGGGGCAGAGCCTGAGGAGGGTGAAGTTCAGGGAAGGGCTTCAATGCCATAGAGTCCAGTTGCCAAAACAGCCATTTTCTCCAGGGGAACTGATCTTTGTCGCTTGGAGATCAGTTGTAATAGCAGGAAATCTCCAGCTAGCACCTGGAGGTTGGCAACCCTACTTGTGACAGCTCTGAGTCGGAGACAAGGACTCCCTGACTGTCAAATCATCTCACTATTGGGGGTTCTTGATGTCCCCCCCCCCTTATTTTCAGGCTGCGGAGAAAGAATTTCTTATTTGGATCATCGACGAAGGCCAGTTCATTGATCCTGCCTCCTGGGACTTCCTGGATAACTTGCTGAGGGCCATCTCCATCTTTGTCGTGATGTCTTTGTCTCCTTCTGAATACAAGGGACTGATACTCTGCTCCACTGCAACTCGAATCCTGGGCAGTATGGCGAACACTTATGTTAAATTAAAGGAGTTAACTCCTACTGTGATTGTTCAGAAGGCCTGCCAGGACCTCGGGGTGGTCAGCATCGCCAGGGAACTTGAGATGTAAGTACGGGGAAGTCAAAGTACTCTGCTGGTTAGAGGGGAAAAAACTAGAAAGGGGGAGGCCTGGGTTGACGTTAGGGTTGCCAGGTGCCTCTTCGCCACCAGTGGGAGGTTTTGGGGAGGGCGGGGAGGGAGTTCAATGCCATAGAGTCCAATTGCCAAAGCTGCCATTTTCCACTTTCCAGGGGAACTGATCTCTATCAGCTGGAGATCAGTTGTAATAGCAGGAGAATGACAGACAATGATAACCAAATCTCCAGTCGTGCGAAATTGTAGATGCAGAATTGTCTGTCATTCAGTGCTTTGAGTTGATTGATATTTGACCATACACAAGCAGACATCCTCCAATACGGGACTTGTGGTGGAATGTTGTTATTGGACTTCTTTATAGATAATCTGCGTTGTTGGTTGCGTTGTGTTATGACTGTATGTTAAGGTTTATTTTTCTGTATAGTAGTATTAGGGGGGTTGACAGTGAGGCATGCAGTTAATGCTGAGAGTTGCTGACGTTATATTAAATAACATATTGCTTTCTCACCCTTGAAAAACGTAGAAATCATCATCGGTTTATATATATTGAGCCTTCGTGCTGACTGTTTTCTCCAGCAGTACCTGGAGGTTGGCAACCCTTGTTGAACGTCTCACAGCCATGAAGTTTACAGGACGATCTTTGGGCCTCAGTCACCCTCAGCGTAACCTACTAAACCGGGTGGGATATGGGATGAAATGGGGGAAGGGAGAACCCCCATCTTCTTGGAAGAGGCCCAGGACACAAATTATTTGGTCCCTCCTGACTACAGTTGCTCCGGTTGCCCGTGCTGCTCCCATTGTGTGAAGAGGCGCTGGCCGCACAAACAAGAGTGTAATTGTCGAAGGCTTTCACGGTCAGAGTTCATTGGTTCTTGTAGGTTATCTGGGCTGTGTGACCGTGGTCTTGGTATTTTCTTTCCTGACGTTTCGCCAGCAGCTGTGGCAGGCATCTGTCCTTCAGTGTTACTCCTCTGAAGATCCTTGGCACAGCTGCTGGCGAAACGTCAGGAAAGAAAATACCAAGACCTCGGTTACACAGCCCGGATAACCTACAAGAACCAAAGAGTGTAATTGTTGCTTTGTCTCTAAGGATGCTTGGGAAATATCATCTGAATTCTTCCTCAGAGCTCAGAGTTTTAAGATGCCCGCTCTTGTTTTTGAAGTAGAGTGAGGCGAGGGCTTGTTTGTGGGCTTCCTAGAGGCCCCTGGTTGGCCACCGTGTGAACAGACTGCTGGACTTGATGGACCTTGGTCTGATCCGGCATGGCCTTCCTTATGTTCTTATGAGGGGTGCTTCTGAATTTTCTAGAGAGTGCTGTACAGGTTGCTTCAAAGTTCGTTTCTCCCGTTCCTAATGTCTCCCCTCCCTCATGCTACCCATACTCAAGGGCATGTTGCTAAAGCACTACAAGAAGGCTGCCTTGAAGTGATACAGTGGTTTCCAGCATCTTTTTGTGTGTGGTGTTTTCACCAATTCACTGTAAATGTAGCTGCTATAGGGTTGCCAGGTCCCTCCTTGGAACCGGCAAGAGGTTTAGGGAGGTGGGGTTGGGTGGGTGGCAATCGGCGTCATCTATGCGATGATGTCACTTCCGGTGTATGCGAAAGTGCCGGCATTGCGCTGGGGGGACAGTTTAGCGCTCATGAAAAACTCCCAGCACAATGCCAACACTTCTGCAAAAACTGGAAATGATTTCATCAAGTAGATGACACCGATCGCTCCCCCTCTCTTCCCCAGGCTTGCTTCCGCCTGTCGACCAGCTGAGGGTCGGCAGGCCGCCCAGGTAATTGGCAGGCAATTGCCCACCATAACCAGGAAAATGGGAACCCTAAGATGCTATGATAACAAAGTAGTAAATAAAGGCTTCATCCTTCTGTGGTGTTGTGGTTAGAGTGTCATACCAGGATCAGGGAGGCCCGGGTTCAAATCCCCACTCTGCTATGAAGCTTGCTGGGTGACCTTGGGCCAGTCTGTGTGTCACTTTGACCTACTTCACAGGGTCGTTGTGAAAATGAAACAGAGAAGGTGAGGCCAGTGTATGTTGCCTTGAGCTCCATGGAGGAAGGGCGAAAGTGTTCTAAATAAATATTTGCCAGCGACAGCACTTTGTGCCTTAAGCAGCACAGGATACACCATAACATACATAAGGTTTGAGTCCAGTGTGTCATAATGGGTCACCTAAGGGGTTTTCTTTCCAGCATGTTCCTCATCCAATATATGGGCACTTTCACACATGCCCAATAATGCACTTTCAATCCACTTTCAATGCACTTTAAGGATCTTTTGCAAGTGGATTTTGCCCTTTCACATAGTAATATCCAGCTTCAAAGTGCATTGGAAGTGGATTGAAAGTGCATGATTCGGCCTCATCATCATTCCTTTATTGGCATACAAACGCAATTCAAAAGGTTACCAAAGGAATGGAAATGCTAAACGGGGCCCTTTATAATATGGTTAAAAGGTGTTTACGTTGAGAAATACAGTTTGTTGTTACTGCTATCTAATTAGCTGTTTGGAGGGCTTTTAAAACAAACTTTAAAAACTGTGCCGACCGTCTCCAAATTTTGGGGCGAACGATTGTTCAATAAATAGAGAACGTTAAAAGAATCTGAGACATTTCAGTCGATTTACCAACAGGGGGCTTAGTAGCTCATTACGAGATTCTGTGTAGCAACTGCAATAAAATAAAATGCGAGCAACCGTTTCTATACAATTATTGTCACAAGTTTGAGTGGGAAAGGCCTCTTGATGCAGCACTTCCCGTTGTAAACTGGAAATGATGTAATCGCGTCGGCGCGGCCGTGTGCGTGAGCGCAATCCCACCTCACCTTCGCCCTAAAAACCTCCCACCGAAGGACAGGAGGGACCTGGTAAGCCTAGCCTGTGGCATAGAGGAGAGGGGCTTCCCGTGCATCATTTGCCTGATCCAAAACCGCACTAGGGGGACATTATTTGCCCCATTTTTGGGGGGTCGGTGTATGCGTCGGGTCGCCAACCCCTAGGTACTAGCTGGAGATCTCCTGGTATTACAACTGATCTCCATGGCCGCTTTGGCAATTGGACTCCATGGCATTGAAGTCCCTCCCCTCCCCAAACCCCACCCCCTCAGGCTCCGCCCCTAAAACCTCCCACCAGTGGCAAAGAGGGACCTGGCAATCCTATTTATGCGGGGTTGGGCATCCCTGCAATGGGACAAAAAGAGCCCCCAGACCCAACTCACGGAAAAAGTCACGCCTAGTTTGTCCCTTAGGTGTATCCGCACCTCAACTTGGTTTCTTCCAAATGCTTCGCTTGAACATTGTTCTAGGTTCTTAATACAAAGAAGCCACGGAAACCCCTTTTACTGTGAGGAGCTCCTCCGGAACCTCCACCTAAACAACGTCCTTCAGTTCTGCGTCCTAGAAGAAGAGGGAGAAAGCGAGGATGAGTGGGAAAGCCTTTTCAGTAAGCCGCTAGCCACTAGCTGCCCATGCAAGCTACTATTTTCTGAACTGCATGCTCCAGAGCAGTGATGCTCACTCTGTGGCTTGTGGAGAGCCACGTTTGCAATTGCTGTCAACCAGAAGGAGCCCCCTGACTACTGTTTGCCCTGGGTGCCACCCCAGATGTCCAAAATCTAGAATTTTCCCCATGTCTCTATAGTCTTTACCATACAGATTAGGGATAAATTCCTAGAGATTCACCCAGAAGTGACATCAAATCCTCCCCAAACTCCACCCTACGAAGGCCTTTGCCAGTAGGGTTGACAACTCCAGGTTGGGAAATACTTGGAGATTTTTGAGGCAGAGCCTGAGGAGAGCAGGGTTTGGTAAGAAGAGGGACTTCAGTGCCATAGAGTCCAATTGTCCAAGCGGCCATTTTCTCCAGGGGAACTGATCTATGTAGTGCGTACCTAGGCTACGGTTGCCAATCCCCAAGTAGTAGCTGGAGAACTCCTGCTATTACAACTGATCTTCAGCCAATGGAGATCAGTTCACCTGGACAAAATGGTCGCTTTGCTAATTGGACTCTATGGCATTGAAGACCCCCCTCCCCAAACCCCGCCCTCCTCAGGCTCTGCCCCCCAAAATCTCCAGGTATTTCCCAACCCAGAGCTGGCAACCCTAACCTAGGCCCTCAATCGTTACTCATCAAGGGGGGAGTCAACCCTGGAACAACTCTACTCATCAAGGGGGGAGTCAACCCTGGGACAACTCTTGCCCTTCTTGGGGGCTAAAAGCACCTCTCAGGTCTAGTTCCCTCAGCTGCTCCTTCCTTACTGTAGTACGGAGGAAGCCATCGGCCTAGACTGCTATGGGAACTCTGAGATGTCATTCATTATCATGACCTCTGAGCCTCAGTGCTTCACCCCACCCACACACAAAAACAACACCCAAAAACTGAAAACGTACATCACCTGTGGAGCAAGTCTGTGCAAAACAAGAGGGGAAATTTTCCTGGTTTCATTTATTTTAATGATAAGTACATTGTTGAATTTATTTTAATTATGAACAGGAAGAAGGGGTGGGGAGTTTGGCACAGCATGCAGTCAGACGCAGAGTACTGTTATGCGCTACTTTTCCTCTGTCGGTGTGGTTTCACACATCTCTCTGATGAGCAAATTGTAATCCATGACTGTGGTACTCCCTATCTCCTAGGGTTTTGTCAGAGATTTTGCAGGGGTGATCTGACCTTCTGTTACCTCTTTGCTTCTCCCATTTCTCTCCTCCACGAAGCCACCACGACTCTCAAGCCACAGGAGTCCAAACTCTTTGAAAACAATGAGAAGTTATCCTACATTTGCACCGTCAGGGAGAATGTGAAGCTGCACAACATATTGCTTCCTCCGATATTAAAAGGTGAGGCCAGTCTACTTGAACTCCTGCCCTGTTGAGGTAACAAGGGATGCCCAAACACCCACTGGTTTGGCCCGTTTCCTGCCTACCAGTCACAAACAGGGAGCTACTGCCACAATGGTCAATCAGTCAATCCATCAATCTTTATTAAAAACAGTCATAGACCAGCACAGCACAATTTACCATTAGAACCCTTAGTGTTACGCTCTACCCACAGGTTAATACAAATAGTAAAAAAGTTGCTTGGACTCTTTGCAAACGATATAAACTACCTATTAAAATTATTGACACACCGGTGTTCTCATCAGCGTCTGGCGGATTCTACAGGCCGCTGCACAAAACGTAACCGTTCCTACTGTAACCTGTGGATTTTCGTCTATAAGCAACATTTCATTTTGCTCCTGACCTGAATGGCTGGTAAAATGGACTGCTGAACAATACATGTTCAATAGTTTTTATGCCACTTGTCCTACAAGGGTACAGTCTTTCAGATCTTGGGATCGTCTTATATTTTCCATCTAAAACCGCTGATGGCAGGGCTTGGCATCGGGCTAAAGTGTAGGCCTTCCTATAGTTTGTATATACAGGTTGAATATCCCTTATCCGGTCCATATTTCAGGTCTTTCCATATATTGGAATATTTTTGAATTTTTGCATATACATAATGAAATACGTCATGAAATCATGAGAGGGAGGGCATCTTGGCCATCTTCTGGGCATGGAGTAGGGGGTCACTGGGGTGGGGGGAGGGTAGTTGTGAAATTCCTGCATTGTGCAGGGGGTTGGACTAGATGACCCTGGTGGTCCCTTCCAACTCTATGATTCTATGATTTGTAGTCTCCCAAGAGTTTCAAACCATGGTCAAAAACGCATGGTCCCTTAACCCACTTTATTCCCCGTTTCAGCCAGGATCAAATTGACCCGGGCTGGGGGGGAAACCGTACGCATTACCTTGAAAAGCAGGGACGAAACTGTGTGCAAATCCATCCATGTAAACAGAAAGTGCGAGAGACGTGCACAGTTCCTGTTTAGCTTGCAACACCCCTGCCCCGGTGATTGGTCATTTCCCAGGGCAGGGAAGGCCCTCATTGGTCAATTTGAAACGTCCAATGTAGGGGGGCATGGGGTGTGTGCCAAACTAAACAGGTACTTCATGTCTCCCGCACTTTCTGTTTACATGGATTGATTGGCACAGTTTCGTCCCTGCTTTTCAAGGTAATCTGTAGTTTACCCCCCAGCCCGGGGAAATTTGATCCTGGCTGAAATGGGGAATAAAGTGGGTTATGGGACTACGCGTTTTTGGCCCATATCTCACGTTCATACTGTCATCTGTTCCAACATCTCCTTCAGTGATGTCCTAACATACAACTTGAACATACGTTAATTAGATTATCATAATAATTGTAACAATAATAAATTAATAAATGATTACCACTTAAACCCCGGGACATTCACCCCCCCCCCCCCCAGAGCTCAGCCTAGGAGAGGAAAGGTGCATTTTTAGTGAATACGGTGTCAAAGCCATCTACTTTTCTAAAGGTGTTACGTTGTCCTAAATTGTTCCTGTAGAACAGGGTTCCCCAACATGGTGCTTCTGGGCCCCCTGGTGCCTGCCAATACTTCCCTTGGTGCCCGCCAAGCTTTTCCCAAAGTGGGCGGGGGCATGTAGCAGCCATTTTTGGGTGGCACTCACTACGCTCTCTCCAAAGGTGCCCACATGCTGAAAAAGGCTGGGGACCCCTATAGAAGGCGGCTGGTCTATAGTGAATCTATCCTTTGGGGGGGGGGCAAGTTTTGATTCCTTGTACAAAAGCAGAACACAAAGGCAAAAGGCTCTTTACTCACATGAACACATGAAGCTGACTTATACTGGATCAGACCTTTGGTCCCTCAAAGTCAGTATCGTCTACTCAGACAGGCAGTGGCTCGGCAGGGGTCTTTCACATCACCTACTTGCGTGGTCCCTTTAACTAGAGAAGACGGGGATTGAACCTGGGACCTTCTGCATGCTGAGCAGATGCTCTACCACTGAGCCAGAGCCCCTCCCAAAGTCAGTCGTCTACTCAGACCAGCAGCGGCTTTCCAGGGGTCTCAGACAGGAGTCTTTCGCATCACCTACCTGCCTAGTCCCTTTAACTGGAGAAGACGGGGATTGAACGTGGGACCTTCTGCATGCTGAGCCGATGCTCTGCCACTGAGCCACGGCCCCTCCCTGCATTCTTATCTACGCTTGGCACTGTTTATAGAACCTGAGCTCTCTACTGTTCCCACCTGGCATTTTTAAAGGTCTCCCTATTTGGAACACCGCTGTTTTAAATTCTACATGTTCTTAAATACTTCCCGTCGGTTTTCTTTGGGTTAGGGTTTGCTCTGTCGAAGATTGACAACATGAACCCTTCAGAGCAGATGGTGGTGAAGTGCGCCGCTGTCATTGGAGTTTCTTTCAGCACTCACCTGCTGCTCCACATCCTCCCCAAAGGGACCAAGGTGAAGATGAACCAGACGCTGGCAGCCCTGGTGGAAACCCACGTCTTTGAGTGTTTTACTGAAGGGAAATCGCGGCTTACAGCCAAAACCATGGACATATTCGCCCACGAGCTTGGCAACCTCCCCAAGAAAACCATAGCAGCAGATGGGCCAGATTCAGGTTAGGTGCATTCCTTTGTTTTTGTTTTTTTTATATATTGAACACATGAAGCTGCCTTGTACTGGATCAGACCCTTGGTCCATCAAAGTCAGTATTGTCTACTCAGACCGGCAGCTGCTCTCCAGGGTGTCAGGCAGAGGTCTTTCACATCATCTACTTGCCTAGTCCCTTTCACTGGAGATGCCGTGATTGAACCTGGGCCCTTCTGCATGCCAAGCAGATGCTCTACCACTGAACCTCAGCCCCTCCACGGGACTGTTTCTTTCTTTGAACGTCCATACTTTATTTCTGACAGATCTGAAGTTCTTGGAGATGGTGCAGCTGTCTGGTAGTCCTCTTCTCACTGTTCATTATTGCTTGCTGGCATCTTAGGGAGATACCTTCAGATTATCTCTATAAAAAAGGAAATTTCTCATTAGAGGGGTCTTCCCCACATTCCCACAACACAATTATATCCATAATAAATTCATTAAGGACACTGAAAGCCAGCTAGAGTTGCCAGCTCTGGGTTGGGAAATTCATAGAGATGGAAATTTGGGGGATGGAGCCTGGGTAGGGAGGGACTTCAGTGGGGTATAATGCTATAGACTCCACCCTCTAAAGCAGCCATTTTCTCCAGGGGAACTCATGAACACATGAACACATGAAGCTGCCTTATACTGAATCAGACCCTTGGTCCATCAAGTCAGTATTGTCTACTCAGACTGGCAGCGGCTCTCCAGGGTCTCAGGCAGAGGTCTTTCACATCACCTACTTGCCTGGTCCCTTTAACTGGAGATGCCAGGGATTGAACCTGGGCCCTTCTGCATGCCAAGCAGATGCTCTACCACTGAGCCATGGCCCCCCTCTCCAAGGCTCTCCAGGGGTCTCAGGCAGGGGTCTTTCACATCATCTACTTGCCTAGTCCTTTTAACTGGAGATGCTGGGGAATTGAACTTGGACCTTCTGCATGCCAAGCAGATGCTCTACCATTGAACCATGGCCCCTCCCTGCATACACATATATGTTTGACAGTGTTTATAGAACCTGTTCCCACGTGACCTCTCTACTGTTCCCACTCTTGAAATCTACCCAACAATAAGAGTTTAGCTGTTTTTGCATGTGAACATTTTTTTCAGCTTCTCGCCCAGGTTGTGGGTTGTTGTTTTTTTGCAGGAGGGACTTTGTACTTTCACAAAGCAAACACTGAGGCCAAGCAACCACTTTGGTCCTTTATGCATGAGTACTTTGACTCATGTTCGCCCTTGGACAGGGGAGCTGGGGGGGTGACGTTTTTCTCACAGTAAGCACTATAGCCAATTACAAAGCAGCAATTGCACGGGGTGGGGTACACTTCCAGATTTGAGCTGGTAATTTTGCTGGTGCATAGCATTTTTTTTTAGAATTCGCAACAGAAAAGTGTGGGTTGAGCGAGCATCGAACCCCAGGTAAAACTCCCATGCATAAAAGACCCTTGTCTTTCAGATCTCGGATTGGTCATTTCCAATAGCATCAAGCAAGAGGAGGCAGTGATACACTGCAGACTCATGGGATTCTGCACCCCACTGTTGCAGGAAGCTGCCTACGAGCTCTGGCTCAAGAGCCAGAAGACCAAGTTGCACCTCATGTGCGCCAAATACCTGGACAGCGATGCTCACCGATGCAAGTGCTGCGGGGAAGGAGATTTTGTGGCCTTCCACCGCTATGCGGTGGATGGCATGGTGTGGGAAACAGCCTTACAGGACCTGCAAGATGTGTTGGAACAGGACAACGTGAGCGCGGCTGCCTCCCTCATAGTTTCCCAAACAATTCTTTGTCTGGATGCGGAACAACCAGAAGGTAAAGATGAATCTTTCATTGGGGCATGTCTTGGGGGTTGTGGTGACCTAACGTGTGTATGTGCGGAGCAGTGCCCTTAGTCAGAACACAGGGAAAGGTGCTGGGAAATCCCCAAAATGGAGAAGGGAAAGAGAGTATGGTTGTTTATGCGTGGGTACTTTCACTCACGGACGCCCGCAGTCTGACTCAGTTGATCCTTGGAGCTATGCATGAGTTTTCCATCCATTAAAGATGACCTCTCTGCCAGCCCTCACAAATCCTGGGACTTCTCATCCCTCTGTTAACCCGATTCTTCCATCTCCTCTGAGCACAGCCCGGGTGAAATCCCCATGCATAAGGCAAAGCTCGGGACACACAAGCTTGGTTTCTCTCACAGCAAGCAGTACAGCCAATTACAAAGCAGTGTGTCAAGGGGCGGGGATTCAAATGCTTCCTGGAAGTTCTTTCTGAGCAAAAGAAAGGCTTTTAAAAACGAGGGTTGGGTTTTACACAAACACACACACACACACACACACACACACACACCTTTGCTTTCAGATAGCTCCGTTTTTTGTTTTTGTTCTTAAAATGCATTTTTATGCAGCAATTGGGTTTCGGGGGGTTGACTTCTAAGTACTACAGCCAATTACAGAGTGGCATTTTAAGGGGCGGGGACACACAGGATTTTTGTTTTGAGCTTGGAGACTGCTGGTGCATAACTCATGAACACATGAAGCTGCCTTATACTGAATCAGACCCTTGGTCCATCAAAGTCAGTATTGTCTACTCAGACCGGAAGCAGCTCTCCAGGGTCTCAGGTAGAGGTCTTTCACATCACCTTTGCAAGAAGGAAGTGTGGATCCAGCGAGCAGTGAACCTCAGGCAAAACTCCCATGCATAAGCGACCTTTGCCTTGCCAAGCGACCTTTGCCTTCCTCTCCCCACAACAGACACCTTGTGAGGTAGATGGGGCTGAGAGAGTTCTGAGAGAACTGTGACTGGCCCAAGGTTGCCCAGCAGGCTTCATGTGGAGGAGCAGGGACTCAAACCCGGTTTACCAGATTAGAGTCTGCCGCTCATGTGGAGGAGTGGGGGGATCAAACCCAGTTCTCCAGATTAGAGTCTGCTGCTCTTAACCGCTACACCACTCTGGTTCTCAACGTATAGTTGAGGAGTTTTTTTAGGAGCTGGATTTGGGTTCTTTCAAGGCTCAACTTTGGGTTATTCGTGCCTCGTGTCTTAGTTATGAAATATCAGAGGAAGAAGCGGTCCGATCAGCATCTCTCTTGACTTTGCAGGGTCTGAGAATGCCGATGCTCAAAGCAGTGAATTATCTCCATCCACAGTGGACCCAAAGCCAAGTAAAGGTAAATTCCCCTTCTTGATGGGACATGTTACAGGATGATGAATAGGACGGCCAACAGAAAACTGGAACGCCGGTTTAGAGGGAAGGAAAGAATAAGCTTGGACCAACTAGATGGATCCATATTTGGATCCCAGATGTGAAACTGAGTGGTCATAAACAGCTGGGCTGTGGAGGGGTGACGTAGATCAGGGCTGCAGTGCTGGGGAGAGTGAGGTCCTGAGTGGAAAATGAACCCTCTGGCTTCTTTTAACCATGGTAGGGAAGAAGACAGGTACCTGTACTGTACGCATCTTTTTCCTTCTCAGAACCAAAAGTCGCATTGTCAATAAAAAACCGAGAGAAGATTTTACAAAGAACTGGAAACTATATTATGAATACATTGCTAAATAATTCAACTAAGTAGAAAGCTATAATCCGAGATGATAACTATATAAGATTATGATATATGCAAGCATCTCATCATTTTTAAATCTGCTTTTCAAATTCCATATAAGCTAACTTTTGATACCAGCAAATATATAGATAAATATAAAGTAGGTCAATGCAGTTTTAACCAATCAATATTATGAAGAAGAAGAGTTGATTTTTATATTCCAACTTTCTCTGCCACTTAAGAGAACTGTAACTAGCCCAAGGTCACCCAGCTGGCTTCACGTGGAGGAGCGGGGAAACAAATCCAGTTCACCAGATTAGCCTCCGCCGCTCATGTGGAGGAGTGGGGAATCAAACCCAGTTCTCCAGATCAGACTCCAAACCATGATTCTTAACCACTACACCACCATGTTGTGTAAGCATCTAATAGTTTTATAACAGTTTAAGTTAGAAAGATTATAAACCCGTTCCAGTTATTCATAAACAGCAACCTGTCCTAGAGATGTATTGACAGGCAGAATTGTTACGTCATGTGGTTTGTATGCCTTTTGTTGTATGTTGCATGATTTATAATACATTGAAAAATAAACAATTTTTTAAAAAAATAAAGAACTAAAAGTCGCTAGAGGGAAAGGCATTTCCGGTTAGAGGAATGTTCTGGGAGAGAGTTATATCCCTCTCTCTCCAGTGCAATGGTCCTGGCAGTGGTGTAGGGAATCACTGGAAATTGTCAACCCCCATGGCGCAGAGTGGTAAAGCTGCAGTACTGCAGTCCAAGCTCTGCTCACGACCTGAGTTTGATCCCAGCAGAAGTCGGTTTCAGGTAGCCGGCTGAAGGTTGACTCAGCCTTCCATCCTTCCGAGGTCGGTCAAATGAGTACCCAGCTTGCTGGGGGTAAAGGGAAGATGACTGGGGAAGGCAAACCATCCCGTAAACAAAGTCTGCCTAGGAAACGTCAGGATGTGACGTCACTCCATGGGTCAGGAATGACTCAGTGCTTGCACAGGGGACCTTTACCTTTACCTTTCCGCAAACAGAAAGGCCATGACGCTGCCTTATTAGGGTTGCCCCCTCCGGGTTGGGAAATTCCTGGAGATTTTGGAGGCGGAGCCTGAGGAGGGCAGGGTTTGGGGAAGGGGAGGGACTTCGATGCCATAGAGTCCAATGGCCAAAGCGGCCATTTTCTCCAGGGGAACTGATCTCTACCGGCTAGGAATCAATTGTAATAATGGGAGATCTCCAGCTGCTACCTGTAGGTTGGCAACCCTATGCCTTATACTGAATCAGACCCTTGGTTCATCCAAGTCAGTATTGTCTACTCCGCTCTGCAGGGTCCCCAGGCTGAGGTCTTTCAATTCACCTACTGCCAGATCCTTTAACTTAAGAAGCCAAGGACAGAACCGGGAACCTTCTGCAGATACTCCGCCACTGAGCTAAAGTCATAGCTGCTCCTTATTCTATCAGAGGAACCGTGATGTTGGATACAGGCCATTCTGTTTAATGCTGTTAATAATTCAAAGGGAGACACTCTTGAATTCTGTTTCCTTTCTAGCATCGACATCCTTTGACTTTCTCAACAAACAATATACATCTTTCAGCCCTGTTCAGACTGAATCAAGTAGTGGTAGGTAAAAAACATTGGTTTTATCTGCCTCCACCCTCCCGAGAGCATGCAATAAAAGCACTTTTGCTCTTTAGTCTGTTTTGAATGATGAAACCACACTGGCGATATTTTACCCATGTGTATCTCTTCTTTACTGTCAGCCAGTAGTACTATGGGCGTCTCTGGATCATCAAGGCGCTTGTATAGAAGAGGTAGGTCTTTTAATGAAACAGATTATTATTACTGAAAAAGTAAAAACGGCAAATGTACCCCACTCCAATATTCAGAGGAAAGCACTAATATTCTTAGATCTCCTTAAATTCCTGTCCACCCAAAATAGTTCCTGTTTGGAGTGTGTGTGTGTGGGGGGGGGGAAATTGCTTGTTGCAATATATTATTGGTTGGTTGGTTTAAAACAGGGGTGGGGAACCTTTTTTCTGCCAAGGGCCATTTGGATATTTATAACATCATTCGCAGGCCATACAAAATTATCATCTTAAAATTAGCCTGCTATATTTGGTCAAACGTTCAGCCAAGAGGCACGACCGGAGACGGCTCTGAGTGTCTGCCACGTAAAGCGACTTGCTTTTGAGCTCTTCCATCCCCAGCTGGGCCTGAGACATTCAGGCAGGGCAGCAAACACAATATGGCATGAGTGACAAGCCGCTCCGGGCTTGTAGGAGAGGGAGCCCAGTCCAGTAATGCCACAATCCGGCACTTTCCGGCCCTATGCATCTTTTTCAGGACTTAGATGGGAAAGAACCAGAAGGGAGAGGCGGTACTGACCAAGCCCCAAACAGGCAGCTGCCCAGATGACCCCCCCTCGCATGGGCAAGCAGGCAGGCAGGCATCCAATCGGTGGTGCACTCACCCACTTGGTGGCACAGGATGGTCTGTTGTACCAGCCGGGCGTAGCTGTCCAGCCGTATGCCGGAGTTGCTCCTGCTTCGCATGGTGGGGCTGGATTCTACAGCCGGCTCCTGATACCTCTGCCTGCAGGGATGAAATGAGGACACACTGGCTAAGAACACACACACACCGCACCTGCGCACATTCTGGCACTGCCTCTTTTAACCCCTCCATTGTCGTCACTTCTGCCCCCAGCCCTCTTGTAGTACAGACGGAATATGTTTCTCCATGGCTCAGGTAGGAAAGGGTTAACACAGTTTCTTGGGCAGTCCTAGCAGTTCCATAGCTAACGACTCTTCTGCAAGGGGGAAAAAAGGTTCCTTTTCTCGGCAAAACAAACTCACATCTGCCTTGAATAGAGGCTATTCCTGTCCGCGGGAGGGGGTGAATCACCAGTCTCAGATCCTTCTGAGCGAGAGATCTGCCAGGACCCACGAAGGGCCAGACCAAAGGATTTCATGGGCCTTATACGGCCCCCGGGCCTGACGTTCCCCACCCCTGTTTTAATATAACAGACTATTATTTTTATCTTTTCTTTCTTTTCCATTTAGAGATGCCAATGCTCTATCAAACACCGTTAAACATCGAAGACTTCTTTAGGTTTGGCAAGGACTCTCCTCTTCTTGAAATTTCTGTTCTGATTCGGGGAGCAATGCTTTGATAAGGCTCTTAAGGGATAACATGCCCCGGTCACCCAAAATGCAGGGGCTAGACTCATGTAGGCCATCCGCACAGGAATGTTCCCCAGAACTGGATTCTTAGGCAATCTTTTAACCTTTGGGATAGCTCTGTATGTGGTGTGAAGGAGGGCAAATGAGATCTTTGTCAGGGAGGCTGTGGTGGTTCTGGGTTGCCAGATTCCCCCCTGACAACTGGCGGGGGATGAGGGGTAGGGTTGCCAGATCTAGGTTTGTAAACTCCTGAAGGTTTGGAGATTGCAGTTGGGGAGGTCAGGGACCTCAGTGGGGTACAATGCCATACAGTCCACCCGCCAAAGTAGCCATTTTCTCCAGAGGAACTGCTCTCTGTAGTATGGAGATCAGCTGTAATTCCGGGGGATCCCCAGGTCCCACCTGGAGGCCGGCATCCCTAGTTCTGGGCCACCTGTAGGGTTGGCAGGGCCCTCTTCGACATCAGTGGAAGGTTTTTGGGGTGGAGCCTGAGGAGGGGAGGGACTTCAATGCCACAGAGAGTCCAATTGCCAAAGCGGCCATTTCCTCCAGGTAAACTGATCTCTATTGGCTGGAGATCAGTTGTAATAGCAGGAGATCTCCAGTGAGTACCTGGAGGCTGGCAGCCCTAGCACCGACCCTCTTTCTCTCTCCCTCTCCTTTCGGACAGAGCGGAAGATGCAGAAAAAACGTTTCTATACAGGTTGGATGAAATCATCTGGCTTCTTGAATATGGCTTGAAAAAGGTCAAGATGGGGGGCTCGTGTAATTGTGAAGAGACCGTGGAGTATGTCATCGTGCCCTTGTCCCACCACTGCATGGCACTGGGGCACAACGTCCGTGCCTTTTATTACTTGCTGGAAAGCGCTGCTGCTTATGTACACCTCTCCAACAACTACATGGTGAGTGAGGGTGTCCCATCCTCTTCATCTCCCAGCGTGGAGTAGTGGGTAAGAGCAGTGGTTTGGAGTGGTGGACTCTGATCTGGAGAACTGGGTTTGATTCCCCACTCCTCCACATGAGTGGAGGACACTAATCCTGTGAATTGGATTTGTTTCCTCATTCCTACGCATGAAGCCAGCTGGGTGACCTTGGGCAAGTTACAGTTCTATTAAGAGCTCTCTCAGCCCCACCTACCTCACAGGGTGTCTGTTGTGGGGAGGGGAAGGGAAGGTGATTGTAAGCCGTTTGAGTCTCCCTTAAGTGGTAGAGAAAGTCAGCATATAAAAACCAACTCTTCTTCTTCTTTCCCCATTGTCGGAGGACAGGCCAGATCTTGGTACCTTAAACACACTTTTTAAGATTTATTTTCACTTCTCTGAAAAATCTTAAGGCACCTGGATTTATTTATTTATTGTTCATTAAGTGGTAGAGAAAGTCTGCACATAAAAACCAACTCTTCTTCATCATCATCAATAAAAACAATTAGAATACTAAAACATAGCACAGAAATGTCTAACAATTAAAACCATAGATGGTGCATAAGATTGCAAACTGTTCACTGAAAGGGTGTAAGCAGGCAGGACCCCCTCAAGTCAATACATACGCAGAGTCCTTGATGAAGAAAGATGGAGGGGGGTAGGGAGGCCAGCATAGATAACACCTGTGGTTGCCCTCAGTTGCCCACTCTTGTCAGATCTTGGCAGGGGAGATCAGTTCCCCTGGAGAAAATGGCCACTTTGGCTATTGGACTCTATGGCATTGAAGTCCTTCCCTTCTCCAAACCCCGCCCTCCTCAGGCGTCACCCTAAAAACCTCCTGTTGGTGCCGAAGAGGGACCTGGAAACCCTAAGTGACCCCCTGAAGGTTGGCAACCTTACTTGTGCTCCATCGACAACCATAATTGTTAAATTTCACGAGTTGATAGAGTAATGTGGGGCGCAAAGAAAGTTACAGAAAAGTTAATTCTCTGTTCTGTGCTGTTCTCATTTGAGGCCTTTACGTATCTGAATACAGCAGAGAGCCTGTTAAAATCCCTGGACCCCAAACAGAAAATCATTAACCCGTTTGAAAAGTCCGTTTTGTACAGTCTCAAAGGCGAGGTAAGAAGACATCGTCTCGGTTTAATATTGTGCGGGTGGGACCACCTGGATACTTCTAGACACTGTTTCCTTTTCTGATGAGCCCATCATGCTGTGGAAATGAAAATCAGCCCAAAACGTACAGACCTCGTTGCCTCCTTGCTGTCAGAAGCAAGGCCTGTACATGTTCTTGCATTGGCTGGGTAAGCAAGGGCACAGACCACCTGGTGGATGGCAACCCTAGTACTTGTGCTTGAATGGCTCAGGAGACAAATCAGATGTGTTTTTCTCTCTCAGTTCAAAGGCCTCAGTATAAGGCAGCTTCATGTGCACCTAACTGATCTCCAGACTACAGAGATATACCCCACTGGAATCCCCCTTCCCTAAACCCCGCCCTTCTTGGGCTCCACCCCCAAAATCTCCAGGTATATCCCACCCTGGAGCTGGCAACCCTTATGTACATACCTGCCCCCGATCTGTTTGCTTGCTTCTCACAGCTTTCATGAGCGGAACTTACTCACATACCTTTTTATGAACCAGAGATGGGTATCAGGAACCTCGGTTTGTGCTACCGTGATTATATTCTGAGCAGGGTATAGAGTTGGAAGGGACCACCAAGAGTTGGAAGGGACCACCAAGGTCATCTAGTCCAACCCCCTGCACAATGCAGGAAATTCCAAGCTACCTCCCCCCAACACACACCCAGTGACCCCTATCCACACCCAGAAGATGGCCAAAGTGCCCTCCCGAGGAAGCCTGTTCCACTGAGGAACCGCTCTAACATTTTCCTAATGTCTAGACGGAAACTCTTTTGATTTAATTTCAACCCATTGGTTCTGGTCCGTCCTACTGGGGCAACAGAAAACAACTCAGCACCATCCTCTATATGACAGCCCTTCAAGTATTTGAAGATTGTTATCATATCACCTCTCAGTCTTCTCCTCTTCAGGCTAAACACACCCAGCTCCTTCAACCTTTCCTCAAAGGACTTGGTCTCCAGACCCCTCACCATCTTCGTTGCCTTCCCCTGGACACGTTCCAGCTGTCTATATCCTTAAATTGCGGTGCCCAAAGCTGAACACAATACTCCAGGTGAGGTCTAACAAGAGCAGAGTAAGACACTAGACACTATACTTCTGTTGCTACAGCCCAGGATCCCATTTGCCTTTTTAGCTACCGCATCACACTACTGACTCATGTTCAGTGTTTGGTCTGCTAAGACCCCAAGATCCTTTTCTCACACACTACTGCTGAGACAGGTCTCCCCCATTCTATAATCATGCATTTGATTTTTCTTACCTAAATGCAAAACTTTACATTATCTTTGTTGAAGTGCATTTTATTAGTTTTAGCCCAGTTCTCCAGCCTGTCAAGATCATCCTGTATCCTGGCTCTGTCTTCTACTGAACCCTGATGACCTTAACAGTGATCCCCATTGGTTTCTCCCACACATGTTTCTATAGGTCTGTTACAATATGGGTCAGTTTAATTTGGCAAAAAAACTGGTGAGGAGAGCTTTGGAGTTTTTGAATAAAGGCTTCCCGGTGACCATAGTTGGAGCCTTTTTCATGTCCATGGTGGAGTCTTCCAAACATAGGTCGTATCAGAAGAAGACGATTTCTTGCGAAACATCTAGCGGGTAGGATGTTAACAAACTTTTTTTAAAAAAAAAAAGACGTGAAGTCCCTTGAGTTCAAAGGGATTCTCAAGTGCTACCTGATCCCTCAGACATGCTGTCTTACAGGGCAACTGGCTGGCCACTGTGAAACTGGATGCTGGACTCGATGGACCAACTGGTCTGACCCAGCATGGCTCTTCTGTTGGACATTTTGCCACAGTCACCCCCATCGACTGCTTCGGGGCTTCCTTTTGATTATGCATGCCATTTTCACCCATGAGAGGTCGCCTCGCTCTCCCCGCGCATTTTGCCCGGGTTTTCCAGATGCTGTTTTAACCGGAATTTGGAAAATGTGGACAAAACGCACAGGGACAGCGAGGCAAAGGCATGCATAATCAAAAGCAAGCCCCGAAGCAGTCGACGGTGGTAACCGCAGGGAAACGTCCCTGCATAAAAAGCCATTCTTATGTATAGCTGTCTAGTCAAGGTTGTGTGGAAGAGATACAATAATGTAGTAGAGAAATGTGTGTGTGTGTGTGTGTAAAGTGCCGTCAAGCCGACTTATGGCGACCCCTTTTGGGGTTTTCATGGCAAGAGACTAACAGAGGTGGTTTGCCAGTGCCTTCCTCTGTATAGCAACCCTGGACTTCCTTGGTGGTCTCCCATCCAAATACTAACCAGGGCTGACCCTGCTTAGCTTCTGAGATCTGACGAGATCAGGCTAGCCTGGCCCATCCAATCAGAATGAAAAATGCCACGTGTGGTTCAAGTCTATCAACCTTAAGAGATGCCTTTTACCATGTTTTATTATTTTTAATGTTTTTAATTCTGATTTAGCGCCTTAAAATAAATATATATATATTTCTCGACTATATTATTTTATCTCTTCCACCCAGCCTTGGGTACCCAGCTAGAGTATATATAAAACATAAATGAATTTCGTGTTTAGACTCGGGTCTCATCCCCATGATATCTCATTATGTATATGAAAAATTATTCCAAAATACAGAAAGATCCAAAATACGGACCACTTCTGGTCCCAAGCAGTCCAAATAAGGAATACTCAACCTGTATATGAAATATTTGAAGACTGTCGTCATAGCCCCCTTGGATCATCTTTTCTTCTCCATTGTCTCTGGAATTCTGCTTTTGGAATTGCCTGTGCAAAGTTCATATTAACCTTTTCTTCAAAGCTCTGACAGGGGTGAAAGTGACGTGTTTTGTGGAATCCCAGATGGAAGTGGGGCTTTCGTCATACCTCCCCACCCCTTCACGTTGGTTCCCATTATCCTCAAGAACCTGAAACAGGATGAGCCCATTTGCAAGCTAGTGTCTCTAAACTGGTCTCATCAAGGGAGGGGGGAAATTCCAGGGTGGGGAGAACTGGACAAGGATGAACATTCCTTGGCAAAAGACACTTACTGATTTACATTGCTTTCTTGGGATGACCATACCCTTGCTGTCCTGCCATCCCTCGCTAGTCTGGGAAGAAGGGATCCAGGAAGAGTAGTTTTGTACGAATGTTTCCCTTTAGTACTCCACCATTATTTGGAAAGCCTCCTGGTGAAAGAGACATTTCACCAGTCCAGGATCTTCTAATCTAGAGCCAGCGTGGTGGGGTGGTTGAGAGCTGTGGTTTGGAGCAGTGGACTCCAATCTGGAGAACCAGGTTTGATTCCCCACTCCTCCACATGAGTGGCGGATGCTAATCTGGAGAACTGGGTTGACTTCCCCACTCTTAGCCATGAAGCCAGCTGGGTGACCTTGGGCTGGTCACAGCTCTCTTCAAGCTCTCTCAGCCCCACCTACCTCCCAGGGTGTCTGTTGTGGGGAAGGTGATTGTAAGCTGGTTTGATTCTCCCTTAAGTGGTAGAGAAAGTTGGCATATAAAAACCAACTCTTCTACTTCTTCTAATCAAATGCTCTGCAAAACTCTGGATCCAAGCCAAAGCGAGCACTATATAGAAAGCTTTAAGGTCAGTATGAGGCACAGATCATGTGACCTGACGTCCATTATGTCAGTAGTTAATGTCTGTGATGGAGAGATTCTAAGTGCTGAGGTGTTCCTTCCTTACCCACCCACACCTCACCAACAAAATTCCATGTAACCCCTTCCAATGGTTGCAATTCCACTGTGAAATAATTGGGACATTTGGTGGCATCTTTTGTAGCAGAGAGAAAAGACTGGCTGCCCTGTATCAGCAGTGCCACTGCCTTTCTCTGCTGTGGCAGATCTTTAGCCTGGACCCTTCCACAAACAGTAAGAAGTTGGCCCACTTGGCGGCTCTCATGATGGTGAACTGTGCAGAGGAGTCTCATAACGAGTGCCAGGTAGGTCCGTCACAGCCAAAGAACTTTTCCTCCTGACTATGCGACCTTTCTCGGAAAGCCAGCATGGCGTAGTGGTTAAGAGCAGCGGACTCTAATCTGGAGAACCGGGTTTGATTCCCCACTCCTCCACATGAGTGGAGGACTCTAATCTGGACAACTGGGTTTGATTCCCCGCTCCTCCACATGAGTGGCAGACTCTGATCTGGAGAACTGGGTTTGATTCCCCTCTCTTCCACATGAGCGGCAGACTATAATCTGGAGAACTGGGTTTGATTCCCCACTCCTCCATGTGAGTGGAGGACTCTGATCTGGAGAACTGGGTTTGATTCCCCACTTCTCCACATGAGCAGCAGACTCTAATCTGGTGAATGGGTTTGATTCCCCTCTCCTCCACATGAGTGGCAGACTCTAATCTGGAGAACCGGGTTTGATTCCCCACTCCTCCACATGAAGCCATCTGAGCGACCTTGGGCTAGTTACAGTTCTCTTTGAGTTCTCTCAGCCTCACCTACCTCACAATGTGTCTGTTGTGTGTGTGTGGGGGGGGGGAGGCAAGGCGATTGTAAACTGGGTTGATTCTCCTTTAACAAAAAAAAGGTAGAGAAATTGGCATACAAAAACTAACTCTTCTTCTTGTTTTTGCCTTGTTTTACATCTGTGAGAGGGAAAGCATTTACTTGGCAATGTCTTAACACAAGTAATGCTAGATGGTTTCATATTAATTGGTTATCCGTTTCGACCAAATCATATTCACAATCAGGAAGGTTAAAGAATGGTCAAAGAGTAAATTTGTTTCCCTCTTTTCTAATGCATGATTGTCGGTGAGGTGAGAATTCTCATCCGCATGATTGACTGCAAATACCAAGATCTTCACTTGTTCCAAAGTAATATGGGGAAGTGTAGTGGTTTCCCACCTTGGTCACATGATACATGCACTAGTCCTGTTCACAAGTGACAATCCATGGACAATATACACGGTTTTTCTGTATACATGGTGATGATAGAACTTTCCACAGTCGACTTATGGCAGTCCCATAGGTTTTTCAAGGCAAGAGACATTAAGAGGTCATTTGCCATTGCCTGCCTCTGCATAGCAACTTTGGACTTCCTTGATGGTCTCCCATCCAAGTACTAACCAGGACCGACCCTGTTTAGCTTTCGAGATCTGATAAGATCAGACTAACCGGGGCTGTCCTGGTCAAGGCCCCATTTACATGCATTGAGCCATTCTCATATAATGATATTCAATGCATGTAAACCTGAATGTGTTATTTAAACCCTTCATTTATCCAGGGTTCGTTTTTAAAATGAATATCCATTCACATTGTCCCCATTTCATTTTTGAAGTGAACATGCATTGGCCCACCCTTAGATTGCCGACCTCTAGGTATTAGCTGGAGATCTCCTGCTATTACAACTGATCTCCAGCCGACAGAGGTCAGTTCACCTGGAGAAAATGGCCGCTTTGGCCATTGGACTCTATGGCATTGAAGTCCCTCTTCAGGCTCTGCCCCAAAAACCTCCCGCTGGCAGTGAAGAGGGACCTGGTAACCCTACCCTTACAAACCCTACCCTTACAAAGACATCCAGCATATACATGCATTCACTGTATCATGTGAACAGGGCTAGTGTGGTTTCCTAAGGCACATTCTCAGGATGAAGAAAACACTTCTGCTAACATTAAGATAATATAGGATACATGTTTTCTCCAGCATAAATCCTAAATCTTTCAATTAAAAAAAAAGAACATTACTTTATACAAACTTGTTGCTGTATAAACTCTGCGGCTTCCAGTTTATCAAGCCACTTACAGTCCAGCCCTTAAGTGTTCCCTAACAGATTTCAACATAAACACCATGTGTTGTTTTCTCATTTGCAACATCACAGATCATCTCTTCCTACATGGAGTTCTCGCTCTGCTGTCAGCTGTTAGGCCGTCAACAGGAATGGATGAAATACGAGGCCATGGTCATTGACCGTAGTTCACACCTTGGGATTGTTGGAGGAGAACTAGCTACAATCGCTAAACTGGTGGTGTCCTTAGCCTACATGAAGCTTTGCTTGGGGAACCTGCCTTTAGCCATTCAATTAGGTAAGCCTGCTTGACTGCACCTGGCCCATAACGACTTTGTAATCAGGAGGGAAGGTAGGGTTGCCAACCTCCAGGTGGTGGCTGAGGGTCTTCTGGGATTGCAACTGACCTCCAGGCGCCAGAGGGTCAGTCTGCCTGGAGAAAATGGCCACTTTGGAAGGTGGACTCTATGGCATTGTACCCGACTGAAGTCCCTCCCCTCCTCAGGCTCCACCCCTAAAATCTCCCAAGTATTTCTCAACCCGGAGCTTGCAACCCTAAGGTCATTTCATTCACTGCTTTCTTTGCAGGTTACCGAGGGCATCAAATGTGTGTGCAGATGAAGAAGTTTAAGCTCGACTACAGTGCTCTCGCAAACCTTTTCAGCGCTCTTTTTCTCAATGTCAGGTACTTTTCATATAGATCTTTCTATGTTGACTTAATATGGTGGTTTTCAGAATGTCTACCTTCAGAGAATCCTTTTCATTTCACCTTGCCGGGAGTGGAAGTCTGGTGTATTGGCCACAGAACCTCTGGATTAAAGAAAACTTTGAAGGATGTTCTAAATAGGAATGCAGCCAGTTTGGCTCATGGCCTGCTCACCAGGTGCAACCAGGGCAGCTGAATGTTTGCTTACTGAGCATATGCAAACAGTGTCCATATCATTCATAAAAAGACAATCAAATGGGCACAGTCTCCTGCTTAGGATTGCCAACTCTGGGTTGGTTATACCTGACGATCTTTTAGATGCAACCTCAGATAACTCTGCACTTGGCGACTGGGTGTTTAGGATGGATGCCTTAATTGATAAAGTAGTAATCTGAGAATCTAAATTTCCCCCCTGGTTCCATACCTATAAGAAAGATCATCTCAGATCCCCCTATTTGTCAGCCTCACATCACAGAACCTTAGGGTGGCATTTACCTCCCTAAGATTTCAGACTATGCCTTCAGCCCTTCTGTCAGGACGGTGTAACAAAACCCCAAAGGAACATTGCACATGTATCTGTGGATCCTCATCACTGGAGGACATCTTTCACTATGTGTTAATATGTCCACTGTATAGTGAGCCTAGAGCCAAATTTCTGGACGGAATCCTGAAGGGAGTAACTTTTTGTTTTGAATTTGATAAATTGATCTTCCTACTTTCTGACTCTGATTCACATGTAACCTTTAGAATATCACAATTTGCTATTGCAGCCAGGAAGATTAAAGCTCTTGAAGTTATTAAGAAAAAGTCTGCACAGGAATCTAAATAATGCTTTAACAGAGATTGCATATGTAATTGATTTTACCAGGGAATTGCATACCGTTGTAATTTTTTCTTTTTTTGATATCATTTTAAGTTTTCTGTATTTATGCAAGGAAATTCTGTAATGCCCTATGGCTAAACAAATTAACAAATACTACTACTACTATTAACTCTGAGTTGGAAAATACCTGGAGATTTGGGGGGTGGAGCTCGAGGAGGGTTGTGGGGAGGGAGGGACCTCAGCAGGGTACAGTGCCATAGAGTCCATCCTCCAAAACAGCCATTTTCTCCAGGAAAACTGATGTCTATTGTCTGGAGACTAGTTGTAACAGTTGGAGATCTCCAGGCCCCACCTGGAGATTAGTAACCCTACTCAGGGTGAGAGCCAGTGTAGTATAGTGGTTAAGAGCGGTGGTTTGGAGCAGTGGACTTCAGTATAGTGTAAGCATAACTTTTATATGCACTGGGAAACCCAAAAAAAATTGTGTGACTCGCTTTATTGCGATATTCAACCTAACCTGCAATATCTCTGAGATATGCTTGTAAATTAAATAAACATGACATAAATGCATGGCTTGGTGCACAATTATCAAGTATTCACAACAAATCAAAGCAGCCCTTTTAGGTACTAGGGTTGCCAACCACCAGGTACTAGCTGGAGATCTCCCGCTATTACAACATCTCCAGCCAATAGAGATCAGATCAAGGTCGCTTTGGCAATTGGACTCTATGGAATTGAAGTCCCTCCCAAACCCTGCCCTCCTCAGGCTCCGCCCCCAAAACCTCCCACCAGTAGTGTAGAAGGACCTGGCAACCCTACTAGGGATTGATCTGCCATAATTAAACAGAGCGGTTTTTCTGTTGAGATAGATTGCGATAAATCGTGATCTTGTGGATCATAAATTAGGCACACACACAAAGTTCAAGACACGTTGCTTTCTTTCAGTCCATGTGGAACAGGGGACTGAAACCATTGAACCTGCACTGATATGTTGCCCATTCTACCACGAAGTTAGATCAAAGCTTACTCCCCTCTACTTGGTAAATTCCCTGATGAGTCAGTTGAGCTTTTGGCAAAGAAGCTCCTATTAGGAGAAGACCTCAGCTTACGCTCCAAACTGCCAAGTTCTGCGCTGTTGCTATTAAAATACGCAGAGCTTTATTAGAGAATGATTGCTAGAATATTTTACAATTTTATCAAATTTAATGTGATAATTTTAACCAGGGGTTGCTTTTATTGACTTTACACCTTTGTATGAACGGGCAGTCTGTGATTCTGTGGTGCAAAACTATTGTGCCTGGAAATTTTGATGTGTTGGCACGTGATTGGTCAGTTGACCTTATTAATAAACTTGACTTGACTTTCAGTAGAGGTTTGATATAGAGGTTTACTGTATCAAAAAGAGGATAAACTTGGAATATAAATTAATAACTCATGTCTCCAATTCGTTTCCTATACTTGTCAGCAACAGGTTCTAAGGCTTAAAACACAGTAAAGAATATAGTTAACATTATTTACTCTAGGAAGAAGTGAAAAGAAGGAAGTCTCTTCTTAACCAAAACAGTAGTTCAACTTAGGGCTGTCAATTCGGTTCGGTCCGAACTGAAAATCAACCAAATTTCCCCTGATTCAGTGATTTTCAGTTCGGACGGATCCGAACTCAAATCTGGCGGGCAACCGGGGGGGCCGAATTCAGCGAGTTCGGGAGTTAGCGAATAAATTTGGCCAATTCGGCCCCCCCTTCAGGGGAGCCCGCTGAAAGGCGCGGGCTGCCCTTTAAACTGATCTGCGCCTCCCAGCTGGGAGGCTCAGATCAGTTTAAAGGGCAGCCCGCCTCCCTTCAGCGGGCTCCCCTGAAGGGAGGCGGGCTGTCATTTAAACTCATCTGCGCCAGGCGCCAGGCGCAGATGAGTTTAAATGACAGCCGCGCCTCTCCAGCGGAGCCCGCTGGAGAGGCGTGGCTGTCCTTTAAGCTCATTTGCTCCTCCTGGCCGGGAGGCGCAGATGAGTTTAAAGGGCAGCTTGCCCCCCTTCAGCGGAGCCCGCTGAAGGGGGGCGGGCTGCCCTTTAAACTGATCTGCGCCTCCCAGCTGGGAGGCTCAGATCAGTTTAAAGGGCCCCCGCGCGCCTTCAGGGAATCCCTGAAGGCGCTCTTCGGCCGAATTTTCCCCCGAACTCCGGATCCCCCCGAATTACCGGGGATCCGAAGCGGGGGAGTTCGGACTTCGGCACGTACCGACCCCACAAGGGACAAATTCGGCCGAATCCGAACTGTACCGAATTTTTTTTTTTTTGACAGCCCTAGTTCAACTGGAGCTTCTAGGATCGCGCCAGAACATCACATGACCAATAGCTCTTGATCTGACCAGTCAACACTTGCCAAGTGGCTAGCCCCATCCCCCTGAGTCAATGGGCAAAAACGCATGGTCGCTTTATCCTCCTTTAATCCCTGTTTTAGCCAGGATCGAACGCACGCGTTTCGCCTAATGTGCGTTCGATCCTGGCTAAAACAGGGATTAAAGGAGGATAAAGCGACCATGCGTTTTCGCCCAATGTCAACGAAACACAAATATTTAACTCTTTTTGTAATCCTGGCAGAGACAAAATTCGTAGGCCATTTATGCAGGGACAATTTTGATGCTCGCTCAAAGCTGTTTTTTTTAAACGCGGCCTGTAAAATGCTTATTCGCTGTCCCAACGCAAAAGGAGAAATTCCACACCCACTCACTTGCCTGCTCCTTTGTTCCTTCCATTAGCAACCTCCGTTTGCATAGCTAACGCACAGCTGTGAATTTTGCATGCTTCTTTGAGGGGATTCTTCACAGCAAGGGCGGAGCCAACACAAAAAGTCGCGTTAATGGGGCTCTTAAGAAATGCGAAGTAGGTATGCGCCGGCTTCGCAGTCATTTCCTACATGACGGTTCAGTGTGCAAAACTAAAAAAAACCCTGCGGGGGCACTTCAGCCTGGAATGTGCTGCTAATTACCAAGCATAAATGGCCGTAGACTAATTCCCAACATCCCCCCCTTTGTCCCACTCTAGGTACAAAGAATCTGTACAAGTCCTGAGTTGGCTGGAGGACCTCTCCTTTCGAGATGACAATGTGATTGGGAAGGCCTACTTCATTTCTGGATGTCTGGATCTCTTGCTTTACGCTGGTACGTCCTGGGTGCTTATCATAATGTGCCTGATGCATGAGTCTGATTCAACAGCAAGCAAAGGTTTTGAACTGGGAGAGGTGGCTGTCGAAGTGTACCAACGTAAGCACAGCAGGGGTTGAAGAGGAGGTGGGTTGAGGCTTGTACTCAGGGGAGTGGTGTCAAGTTGGAGAAAAGCAGACTTCTGCGGTCTCTTAAAGACCTAGGGCGCTTCCACACCAGCTTCAGAACTAGCTGGCTCATTTATTTCTGAGAACATGGACGGCATTTCCCCACAAACCACTGCACTCTCGTTTCTTTTCTGAGTCATCCTAGTTTTTAAAGTGCTGGTTTGTAGAAATTTTATGAGATTTGGAGAGCCAGTGTGGTGTAGTGGTAAAGAGCGGTGGTTTGGAGCGGTGGATTCTGATCTGGAGAACCGGGTTTGATTCCCTACTCCTACATGAGTGGCGGAGGCTAATCTGGTGAACTGGATTTGTTTCCCCACTCCTACACACGAAGCCAGCTGGGTGACCTTGGGCTAGTCACACTCTCTCAGCCCCACCCACCTGACAGGGTGTCTGTTGTGGGGAGGGGAAGGGAAGGTGATTGTAAGGAGGTTTGAGTCTCCCTTAAGTGGTAGAGAGAAAGTCGGCATATAAAAACCAACTCTTCTTCTTCTTCAATGGTAGCACAATCCCCTCAGGTGTGTACTGATGTAGCGTTACTATGGTTTTCCCTCAGCTAAAGGTTGGCTTTTGATGTGCTTTCTCCATTAGATGACCTCCATTATTATTAGTAGTAGTAGTAGTACCCGGCAGGTCCTTCCTCAGAGGACTCCTGGTGCTGAAACAGAAGTGAGACTCTGAATTATGCAGACAGAGTACAATGCCTCATAGAATGGGCATTACAGAAACAACCCAGAAGTCCAACATGTCAAGCCCTGGTTGGTAATTAGTTTTTTCCAGTGGACCACCTTGAGTAGGGTTTGGAGGAACTCCTCTCCCTGGCTCCTCTGCAGCCTCCATTCAGTTTCTTCTGTGCAGTGTCTACTCTGTGTCTATATGTGTTTGTGTGTGTGCCATCAAGTCATAGCTGACTTAACGGCGACCCCATAGGGTTTTCAAGGCAAGAGATTTTCAGAGGTGGTTTGCCATTGCCTGCCTCTGCGTGGGCTGAGAGAGTTCTGAGAGAACTGTGACTGGCCCAAGGTCACGAAGCAGGCTTCATGGGGAGGAGTGGGGAATCGAACCCGGTTCTCCAGATTAGAGTCTGCTGCTCTTAACCACTACACCACACTTGCTCTAGCATCTACTTTCCCTCCCTTACTCTGTGCCTTTCTTCCAGCGCAACACTCTTTTCCATAATGTTTCACATTATGTAAAAACCTCGTAACAAAGATGTTGAACTTCGTGGCCCATATTTTCAAGGGTTCCTCAGAAGCAGGGAGTTCCCTTTTGGGTCCAATCTGAGTGAAACATCCATTCATGGGATTTGAAGATGGCTATCATATCCCCTCTCAGTCTTGTCCTCTTCAGGCTAAACATACCCAGCTCCTTCAACCTTTCCTCACAGGACTTGGTCTCCAGACCCCTCCAGACTATCGTCAACACAGCCAGAGAGTCACTGATGCCAGTTTTCTTTTGCAGGTTTTTCATATAAGCCATTTCAGTACTGCCTGGACTTCACTGTTGCCAGTGAAACAAACTGCATCCTTATGTCTCAGAGTGGCATCATGCTCGGCCTGTATTCTTCTCTGGCAATTTGGTAAAGCTTCACGGCATCTTGCGTTTCCCCCTCCCAGTCCTGGAGCTGCTGCGGCAGCACAACGTGGTCGCCTGTGGTGTTATATCGGCACTGTGAGCTAACATACACAGGTCACTGTACTGTGTGGCTGATGCTTAGAGTGGCCGGGTCCCTCTTTGCCACCAGCAGGAGGTTTGGGGGGCGGAGCCTGAGGAGGGCGGGGTTTGGGGAGGGACTTCAATGCCATAGAGTCCAATTGCCAAAGTGGCCATTTCCTCCAGGTGAACCGATCTCTATCGGCTGGAGATCAGTTGTAATAGCGGGAGGTCCCCAGCTATTGCCTGGACGTTGGCAGCCCTACTGGAAGTGGGCAACCCTATCAGAAAGGAAGGGCCCAGCTCTCTGGCTTCCTGAAATGTGATTCATGTAGGTCTGTCTTGCACGTGAAGGTTTGCCAGACTTCATTTGTGGGAAGAGTTCAAAGAACCGTTTGAACAGGCCAGAAGGCTGGTGAGGAGAACGAGCGGCTCACTGTCTGCCAATTACGGATTCTGCAAGTTTGTGGAATGCGAGGCGCTGCTGCTGCAGAGATATATTGACAAAAGGCCTGAGAAAGTCCGCGAGATGCGCAATAAGACTTTAAAGGTGAAGAGCGTGTTTGCCCTTGCAAAGGCCTGGAAACCCTAAGTCAGTGGGAGATAGGGTTCCCATTTGCCCACTTACGGTAGACCTCCAGGTAATTGGTTGTGCCCCACAAACCTCCCGTCGGTGGCAACGGGGGACCTGACAACCCTAACAGCACGGGACCTTGACAACAGGGAGCTTCACAAAAGTGTGTGTCTTTCCTTCAAGTCTAGTTATGGCCTTTCCTGTTTGGCCTTCCATCTAGTCTTTAGTTACACCCTTGGCTCTACCTGACGTAGGGTTGCCAGCTCCAAATTGGGAAATACCGGGAAAATTTGGGACGGAGCCTGAGGGGGGGTTTGGGGAGGGGAGGGGCTTCAGTGCCATAGTCCAATTGCCAAAGTGGCCATTTTCTCCAGGTGAACTAATCTCTGTTGGCTGGAGATTAGTTGTAATAGCAGGAGATCTTCAGCTACTCTCTGGAGGGTAGCAACCCTACAAAATGGCCATATTCTCCAGGTGAACTGATCACTATCGACTGGAGATCAGTTATAATAGCAGGAAATCGTCAGCTAAGACCTGGAGGTTGGCAACCCAACAAAGCGGCCATTTTCTCCAGGTGAACTGATCTCTGTCAGCTGGAAATCAGTGGTAATAGCAGGAGATCTCCAGCCACCAACTGGAGGCTGGCAAACCCTAACCTAGGGTTGCCAGGTCCCTCTTTGCCACCAGCAGGAGGTTTTTGGGGCGGAGCCTGAGGAGGGTGTGGTTTGGGGAGGGGAGGGACTTCAACGCCATAGAGTTCAATGGCCAAAGCAGCCATTTTTCTCCAGGGGAACTGATCTCTGTTGGCTGGAGATCAGTTGTAATAGCAGGAGATCTCCAGGTAGTACCTGGAGGTTGGCAACCCTACCCTAACCTGACGTGACTCTCCATTGATCTCTTGCTAGCATTTGGAACTTGTATTGACACAGTGCTCCACGAGCCCAGTCTACTACCCCAGGGTTTACCACCTGAAGGCGTACGTCCACTTGATGCTCGGGAACGATGAACAGAGCCAAACCTTTCTCAACATGGCTTTCCAGAGCTGTAATGAAAACAAGTTGGAGAAATCCTGGCTGGAGTTTAGCAAGGTACGGTCTCGTCAACCATCAGCAACAGCTTTCTTTGGGACTCCAGACAATGCACTGTGGTACCATAGCATACCATATGGGGCGTGTAATAAACTGGGAGCTGAATTTTAAAGTATTGGGCCGCAAACGGGCCCACGAAAGCTGGGAATTTCTCCAGGGCATTGGGGTTTTGGGGTTGTTGTTTTTAAGTAGTAGTGTGTCCAGATGGAACGAATCCTTGCTCAGTGGGCACATGACTAGGGTTGCCAACCTCCAGGTCCTAGCTGGCCAAGGTGCCCTCCCTCTCATGATCTGCCTAAGGTCATAGAATCAGCATTGCTGACAGATGCCCAACTAACCTCTGCTTAAAAATCTCCAGGGAAGGAGAGCCTACCACCTCCCGAGGAAGCCTGTTCCACAGAGGAACCGCTCTGTTAGAAAATTCTTCCTAATGTCTAGACGGAAACTCTTTGGATTTAATTTCAACCCGTTGGTTCTGGTCCGACCTTCTGGGGCAACAGAAAACAACTCGGCACCATCCTCTATATGACAGCCCTTCAAGTCCCTTCTCAGTTATCATGTCCCTTCTCAGTTTTCTCCTCTTCAGGCTAAACCAGTACTATAGTTCTTTTTTTACAGTTGGGACATTGGTGCATCAGTTTCGAAGTCATGCTCCCACTTGGCTTGGTCCTTCCCTTTAAGTGGAGCGGCGCATGTGCTAATCACAGGATCTTTTACCCTATCAAGATTCCAGCATGTAGCCTTAAACAAACTGCAATTACAGAGGGCTCAAGGATCCATCTCGTCTGGCCCTCTGGGAAGTCCTGGCTCCTTTCAGTCATATTGTGAGCAGTTTCCTCATTTCTTCTAGGAGTGGTGGTTCACTGGCGTGGAACCCATGGAAGACTGGTGGTTGAAGTCAGCTCCAGATTTTCCAGAGTGGACATTAGGAATGTCAGCTGTAGACCTTGAACCATTTGATAAAAATAAGTACCTGCTGAAGATGCCAAAGTCGGATATCGACACTCAGTTGGCAGCAACAAAGAATAATGACCAGATGACATAGTTCTTTTAGTATCCTGGGAGCTCTTCAGATCTACAGGCAATTTACCCTCCTATCAATAAAGCACCAGATAACAAAACTCAGGTTAAACTGGGTGTATTAAATAGCAGCTAATCTGCATGCCTATTGACTATCCTTCACCCCTCTTACTAGAAATTTTCCTGTCTACTGGGCGGACTGAAGGCATGCCTTATTAAAGAACAATGCACCTAAACTCAGAGCTGCATTTCTGCTGTCCATCACCCTTCCAAATTTTGGTTTTCCTAGGCATCTCTCGAATCTTTTTCAAACCGGCTTCGCTGTGTTGTTTTAGGGAAGATTGCAGCAAAGCTGGGCTCACTGCCCTGTGTGTAGGAAAGTCTGGATTTTTTTTAGTCCCTCTCACACAGGCAGTAGGGTTGTCAGGTTTCCTACCATGGCAACCCCAGCTGCCCGCAACCACTCTGTTGGCTGGAGGGGAACTCCCCCCCTCAAAAAAATCAACATCGGCACAATGGTATTGGGGCACCTCTGGGGAAACCCAGAAGTGCGGTCAAACCTTCCCCCCTGGAATTGCCAGAAACTCTATAGTTTGACCATAGAGGTCCCAGCAATTCCTAGAGGGGCATGAAATTGTTTTCAGGTTTCCCCCAGAAATGATGTAACACTTTCATGTTGACACTGTCCCCCTCATGTCCCCACCATCCCAGACTCCTACCAGTTGGCCATCAGCTAGCAACCCTACACAGCAGCCATTCCCCTCAGTGCCACTAGGGGAGACTCTTGTGACATTTTTAAACAATTGGTAATTGTCATGTCAATATCGTAGTATATTGGTATGTCCATTGGGTGTGAGAAGTGCCGTCAAGTCGCATCCGACTTATGGCGACCTCTTTTGGGGTTTTCATGGCAAGAGACTGACAGAGGTGGTTTGCCAGGACCTTCCTCTGCACAGCAACCCTGGTATTCCCTGGTATGTCCATTACCAGTAAAAAAAAAAGTCAGAAAAAACTCCCCACGTACACACACACACACACAACATGGAGCGAATGACTGCCATGGGGACAGGGGCAGAGAAAATATAGGGAAAGCTGCCATTTGGAAGACCCATTGATGCAGTAACACTGCAGGGCCAGCTTCAGCAAAACTGGGGCTTCCATTGGAAAGTAACAATTTCCATTTATTTTCTTAACTCCCATAGATCATGGATGGTTTTACAAAACTTGGTGTAGTGGTTAAGCGTGGTGTAGTGGTTAAGAGCTGTGGTTTGGAGCGGTGGACTCTGATCTGGAGAACCGGGTTTGATTCCCCACTCCTCCACGTGAGCGGCAGGGGTTATCTGGTGAACTAGATTTGTTTCTCCACTCCTACACATGAAGCCGGCTGGGTGACCCTGGGCTAGTCACACTCTCTCGGCCCCACCTTCCTCACAGGGCGTCTGTTGCGGGGGGTGGAAGGGAAGGTGATTGTTAGCCAGTTTGATTCTTCCTTAAGTGGTAGAGACAGTCAGCATATAAAATCAATCAATCAATCAAAGTTTTAGTTCAATATAGTATCAGCTCTGAATAAAAATCAAAGTTCGGTTAAAATAATAAAATAAAATAATAAAAGTTGATGATTTGGGGAAGGATGAGTTGAAGAAGAGGAGGAAAGATCTGGTGAACTGGATTTGTTTCCCCACTCCTGCACATGAAGCCATCTGGGTGACCTTGGGCTAGTCACACTCTCTCAGCCTCACCTACCTCACAGGGTGTCTGTTGCGGGGAGGGGAAGGGAAGGTGATTGTAAGCCGGTTTGATTCTGCCTTAAGTGGTAGAGAAAGTCGGCATATAGAAACCAGCTCTTCTTCTTCTTTCCACACTGCATTGGTGCAATTAACCTTCCCATTAGAGTACCACCTGGGAGAGCTGATAAGCATTCCAGCCATAAACAATATTGCTCCATGCTGCTTCAAGGAGCAGTCGACCACACTGGCAGACTTATTGATGCAGAAGTTGGCTAGAGCAGTCACAATCACAGTGCATTTGTGTCTCACAGCTTGGCGATATTCATCGTATTTGTCCCCCCGCTGTCAACGTTGGGTGGAATGGACGTTCCCGCATTGATTGCAGCTAGGGTTGCCAACTCCGGGTTGGGAAATACCTGCAGATTCTGGGGGTGGAGCCTGAGGAGGGCAGGGTTTGGCGAGGGGAGGGACTATAATTCCATAGAGTCCAGTTGCCAAAGCAGCCGTTTTCTCCCGGCGAACTGATCTCTAATAAGCAACGAGCAATTTTACAAACAATTTTTTTTACAAATTTTACAAATATACTCCAGTCAGAAGAAAAAGTCTAAAAAGAAGGGCTAAGAAAACCGGAAGAATACCAACTTGTTTTGTTTGTTTTTTAAAGTGGAAGGGGGGGAGTAGAACCATTATAATATTAATTAGCTTTTTTCTTAGATAATAAAGTTTTATAAGATCTAATCCATTATAATTGACAGAGATGAAGGCTTGGAAAATAATGTATTAATATATTATGTGTAGTCTCTTTTTTCTTTCTTAATGGTTTTTTGTTATTATTATCTTTTTTCCCTGCTTATTAATATTATTATGTTATTATTTTTGAAGAGGTATAATATAAGGGGGAATTATAATATTAAAATAATAAGGTAGCAGGATTAGAAGTTATTAGTACAAAGGAGATACCAATTTAATGCTGGGAGAGAGGTGGCCAGTGGGGAAGTTCATCATATTTTATTAGATTTAATATAGAAGACGAACGCCTAAGAATTTGTTAATATTTTTTTAATACGTTATATGGGTTGTATTGTCAAATGAATATATTATTTGTTGAAAAATAATAAAAAATATATTTTAAAAAAAATCTTCTATCCGTCACCTGCTCGTACTCAACAACAAAAAGTGTGATGAGTAGGGTGGCCACTCTCCAGATGGTGGTTGGAGATCTCCTGCTATTACAAATCAGTCCCCCTGGAGAAAATGGCCGCTTTGGCAATTGGACTCTATGGCACTGAAGTCCCTCCCCTCTCCAAACCCCACCCTCCTCAAGCTCCACCCCACAAAATCCCCAGGTATTTCCCAACCCGGAGATGGCAACCCTAGAGATGAGTTGGGTGAAGCCATGAGAAAAAAAGCAGAACACAAACACACAAGGCTATAGAAAAGAGCAAGAGTCCAGTAGCGCTTCTGAGCAGAAGGCTTTTAAAAATGAGGCTTGGGTTTCTCTCCCGCCTGCCCCCGTTCCTTTCAGATAGCTCCATTTTTGTGTGTTTGTGTGGGGGGAAACTTTTATCTCGCTACAGCTAATTACAAAGCAGCATTTCAAGGGGCGGGGACTGAAATGCTTCCTGATCTGAGCTTGGAGACTGCTGGTGCAGAGATTCCCAAGTGTGGGTCCAGTGAGCAACGGACCTCAGGTAAAACTCCCATGCATAAACAACCTTAGTAGTGCTCGGGCTGAGTCTGCATCTGAATACTTTGACCTCTCATACGCATACATCCTCAAAGCGGGTTTGATTCCCCACTCCTCCACAGGAGCGGTGGAGGCTAATCTGGTGAACTGGATTTGTTTCCCCACTCCTCCACATGAAACCTGCTGGGAGACCTTGGGCTAGTCACATTCTCTCAGTCCCACCTACCTCACAGGGTGTCTGTTGCGGGGAGGGGAAGGGGACTGTAAGCCGGTTTGGTTCTTCCTTAAGTGGCAGAGAAAGTCAGCATATGAAAAACCAACTCTTCTTCTAAAAGCTAGACGTGGCCAGGGTCTCTCTGGACCTTCTGAGAAGGTCTGGTTCCTTCCAGTCATATTCTGAGCAGGTGTCCATTTCCTCGTTTCTCTAGGAGTGGGCGCTCGTTGGAAAGAACCTCACGATGGTCAAAGTCAACTCCAGGGTTCCCAGGACAGAAAGCAGGAATGTGAGGAGCAGCCCCTGGACCATTCAATTGAAAATATCAAAGTTGCACTTACCTGTAACTGTTGTTCATCGAGTAGTCATCAAGCTGTGTGCCAGGGGCCTGCTGCCTGGATTGTATTATGTCTACCCTTCACCATTTTCATTGGTTGTCAGGCTGTTTCTGGGCACAATTTTCAGTGCTGGCTGGCTGTAACCTTTAAAGTCCTAAACCACTGCAATGCCCTGACAAACCTGTGTGCTCTTCCCAGGCCCTTCGTCATGCCCTCTCCTATTGGAAATATAGGGCGAGAACACATGGTCGCTTTAGCCTCCTTTAGTCCGTTTCAGCCAGGATCGAGCGCATGCATTTTCACCGAACGTGCGTTTGATCCTAGCTGAAACGGAACAAAGGAGGCTAAAGCGACCGTGCGTTTTCGCACATTGTGGTTGGCTACACAGAAGAGGGATTGCTCAAAAGCAGCACAGGAAAAGAGGAAGACCCAACAAGAGATGGATTGGCTCTGTAATGGAAGACACGGCCCGCAGTTTGCAAGACCTGAGCAAGGCTGTTACGGATGGGACGTTTTGGAGGACACTGATTCAGAGGGTCGCCATGAGTTGGAAGCGACTTGACTGCATTTCACACACACACAGCACAGGTATAGGTCCTTGGCTGTCTGCACCTCCTGCTGACATTGCTGGATCCAGCTCACTGTTTTGTAGCAAAGGAGCTGCCATTGTGGTTGTTTATTACTTTAAGGGTGATGGACTTGCCCCCACTTGCTCGACCCCGAGTCAAGTCTCCAGTTTGTGCCGTTGCCAGCCCGCCTCCCCTTGAGACGCCGCCGGCTCGGCCTTTCTCTGTGGACGGACTTTGGATCTTCCATGATATGGGACACTCTGGATTTACCTTGGCACTATAGAGCCGGTTTGGCCATTAAGTGCATCCCTACCAATCTGGTGTATTGGCTGATTCAGCCGTGTGCACTATAGAGCCGCCTTGGCCGAATTGTGCATCCTTTTCTGTTTAATTTTAGGTAATCGCCGGTTTAGGCTCCTTTTTGATTTCATGTATTGGTGATTGTTCTGTAATTAGCTATTGTAACTGAGGGATTTGTAGTGTTGTATGATTTTTTATTACATTAAGGGTGAGGGATTTATAAATGTAGACATAGGGGGGGAAGTGTTTATTGGTTTGTTTATTAATTGAGCCCTCGTACTGTTGTTTCTACTAGCTTATTCTATTACAGCATAGGTATTTGTTTGCATATAACCTCCAGGAAGTAACAGGAGATGATCTGCTATTTCAACTGATCTCCGGCCAATAGGGGTCAGTTCACCTGGAGAAAAATGGCCGCTTTGGCCATTGGACTCTATGGCATTGAAGTCCCTTCCCCCCAAACCCCGCCCTCCTCAGGCTCTGCCCCCAAAACCTCCCGCCGGTGGCAAGGAGGGACCTGGCAACCCTAGTCATGTGGGTGTGAGAGCGATCTGGCTGCGACATCTGTCACCCCATTGATTGCCAGGGTTGATTCAGCTGATCTGGCTGGCTAGGCAGGTGTCCCCTACCTCCCTCACCGCTCCAGGTGCGTCCCTCCCGAAGCTGCGCACTCGCTGGAAGAGGACGACCATCCCAGATAGAAGGAGTGTACCGTTCTTTGGTCAAGGATACACGATACCCTAGACATGTGGCTGCCAAGAAGGAGGAGGAATAGAAGGTTTTTATGCCCCTTTTTTCTCTACCTCTAAGGTGTCTCAGAGCGGCTTACAATCACTTCCCCTTCCCCACAACAGGCACCTTGTGAGGTAGGTGAGGCTGAGAGAGTTCTGAGAGAACTGTGACTGGCCCAAGGTCACCCAACTGGCTTCATGCGGAGGAATAAGGAATCAAACCCAGTTCTCCAGACTTGAGTCTGCAGCTCCTAACCACTACACCACGGTGGTTTTTCCATGGACTTTACAACGAAGGGAAAGGGGAAAATTTCCTTGGAAGATAGCAAAACCACAGCTAACTTTTGTTTGTTAGTTTGTAATTATTTGTCTGTGTATTACATGTTATCCTGTCCTTCCTCAAAAATGCACAGAGCTACAGATATGTTTCCCCCACCCTTCACTTTAGCCTCCCAACAACTCCAGCATGGTGTAGTGGTTAAGAGCAGTGGTTTGGAGCAGTAGGCTCCGATCTGGAGAACTGGGTTTGATTCTGCACTCCTCCACATGAGCGGCAGATGGTAATCTAGTGAACCGGGTTGGTTTCCCCGCTCCTACACACGAAGCCAGCTGGGTGACCTTGGGCTAGTCACACCTCTCTTAGAGCTCTGTCAGCCCCACCTACCTCACAGGGTGTCTGCTGTGGGGAGGGGAGGGGAAGGGAAGGTGATTGCCAGCCAGTTTGAGTCTCCCTTAAGTGATAGAGAAAGTCGGCATATAAAAACCAACTCTTCTTCTTCTTTCATCAGGTAGGTTAGGCTGAGGGAGAGTGTCTAATCACCTAGTGACCTTCGTGGGACATTAAGCATGTGAACCCAGACCTCTTTTTTCCTAGTAGAACACCTTAGCCATTACCCCACACGGGCTCCACAATAAAACAGAGGCCAAAATCATGATGTTGACGCTTGTAAATGTTCCAAAAGAGCAATTTTAAATCATCGTGTACTCCTCGTCGTCGGATTCGTCATCAGCCCTCATGGTAGGGTGATAGTACATCACGGTGCTTATGCCGACCAACCAAGCTGCAATCATTCCACCGATAAATATGCAGAAGGCAATTATGGCCATATTTAAGAAATCCTTGGTTTCTAAATGCACGAGGCAAGAGAAATGGAGTTCTTGTTGCACTGGGCCAAAAAGCTGGAGACCCTGAAAGGACTTGGGTTCACTGCAGATGATTTTGTCGGTGTCTGTGAGCATAAAACACGAGAAGGATCAGCATTTTAAGAAGCAACCAGTAAGTCTGTAATTGGTTTTCTACTTAACGCTGACAGAGCAAGGTCCCCCATAATATTCTTGTTGACAAATTGGGAAAATGTGGTTTAGATCCTATTACTGTTAGGTGGATCTGTAACTGGTTGACAGATTGCACCCAAAGAGTGCTTGTTAATGGTTCATCATCCACTGGGAGAGAAGTGACACGTGGAGTGCCTCAGGGATCTGTCCTGGGTCCTGTGTTGTTCAATATCTTTATAAATGATTTGGATGAAGGAATAGAGGGGATGCTTATTTAATTTGCAGAGGATACTAAATTGGGAGGGGTAGCAAATACGGTAGAAGACAGAGCCAGAATACAGGATGATCTTGACAGGCTGGAGAATCGGGCTAAAACCAACAAAATGCAATTCAACAGAGATAAATGTAAAGTTCTGCATTTAGGTAGGAAAAATCAAAAGCATAATTATAGGATGGGGAGACTTGTTTTAGCAGTGTGTGCGAAAAGGATCTTGGGGTCTTAGTAGACCAAACACTGAACATGAGTCAGTAGTGTGATGTGGTAGCTAAAAAGGCAAGTGGGATCCTGGGCTGTATCAACAGAAGTATAGTGTCCAGATCACTTTACTCTGCTCTTACTAGACCTCACCTAGAATATTGTGTTCAGCTTTGGGCACCGCAATTTAAGGATATAGACAGCTGGAACGTGTCCAGAGGAGGGCAAGGCACCTCCTCGGGAGGTGGTAAGGTCTCCTTCCCTGGAGGTTTTTAAGCAGAGGCTAGATGGCCATTTGTCAGCAATGCTGATTCTGTGACCTTAAGCAGATCATAAGAGGGAAGGCATCTTGGCCATCTTCTGGGCATGCAGTAGGAATCACTGGGGTATGTGGGGGGAGGTAGTTGTGAATTTCCTGAAATGTGCAGGGGATTGGACTAGATGACCCTGGTGGTCCCTTCCAACTCTATGATATGCATGGATAAAGAGCCCTAAGGAGAATGAGGGAAGGGTGCAAAGTCCTCTATCATATATCTAATTCTGGGCCTGCCCCCAGTGCAGATCGAAAAACCCAAAGAATGGGGCCATGTATAGACAGGAGATATTTTTTTACAAATCTGAGAGCCCTCAGGTTTGTGGGAAAATTCCAAAAGTCTTTTTTTTTTAATGGTGGGGATTCAAAATCCCCCAAAGCAGAGCAGCATATTATCTCTGCTTACACCAGCTATGTCAAGAAAAACAGATATCACGGTCTTTCCTTCCCAAGTTGCACCCCCCCCTTTTCTCAGAGAGCAGGCAGTAAGGCAGGGGTGGCTAGGAGGATATGGCGACCCCTCCACTGTTTTCTCCTTCCTCCCTCTCCTCTGCCTAAGAAAGGTGATCGAATGGCAGAGGAAGAGACCTGGAGAGGGAGAAGGCCACTGCAGCTCCCCCTCCACCTCCCATAAGTTCCTTGGGAGTGAGACAGAGAGAAAGGTGGGGCCAACCAGGCAGGCCCTCCTCAGGAATTTCCCAGCCCGGAGTTGGCAACCTAATGAGGAGGCCTGGCAGCAATCGGAGAAGCAGCAGTTAAAAGACGGAAGAGGCTGTGGGGAGGTTGAGAGAGGTTGTCTTGTTTGGGGGCTTCCTAGAGTCACCTGGTTGGCCACTGTGTGAACAGACTGCTGGACTTGATGGACCTTGGTCTGATCCAGCATGGCCTTCCTTATGGTCTTATGTCATTTGTGATGGATTAATATCTGTTTGATATGCATAAATATTCTCTCCAGGATCGGAGGAGCGTACTGAATATATTTGGTGCTGTGGAACACAGGCAGGATAATGCTGCTGCAGTTGTCTTGTTTGTGGGCTTCCTAGAGGCACCTGGTTGGCCACTGTGTGAATAGACTGCTGGACTTGATGGACCTTGGTCTATCCAAAAGACCAAGGTCCATCAAGTCCAGCCACGGGGCTCCCGGCAAGCCTAGAGCTTGTAAATATTCATTCAAGTTGTATGTGCTAAAAGGTGTGGGAGCAATTTGAGGGAGCAACATGCCATTTACAAAAAGAAAATGCCATTCTTACGGAATTGTGAACAATGGAAAGATTATGTATCTCACAGAAAAGGTCTCACTTGAAAGCTCAATTGTAGTCTCCTCTATCCAGGTACAAAGCTCCAGCAAAGCACAGTCACACCTCCAGGGGTTATTGTGTATCCCCAAACTATAAAGGTGGTGCAGGTTTTCAAATGTGTCGTCATCGATATAACGCAGGCTACAGCCGCTCACATCCAAGTAGGTCAGCATGCCATTGCCGCTGAACGCGACCGCGTCGATCAGCGTGAGGTTCGCGTTGCCTGAGAGATTGAGCAGCATCAGCTTTCCCAGCTGGGATAAAGTATGGTGAGCTATGTAAGAAATTCTGTTGAAACTGAGATCCAGGTAGATCAACTTGACTGTCCCGGTAAAGGAAAAGGGCGGATCCATCGTGAGCTGGTTGTGGCTACAGTCCAGGTAGACCAGTTCGCTTAAATAGTTGAGTTCTATCGGCGGTAAAACAGTGAGGTTGTTGTTCGCCAGAATCAATTCTTTGCTGGTCCGTGGAATGTTGCTCGGAACATTGTGCAATTTCTTTCCTTGGCAATTCACTTTCCCTGGCTCACAGGTGCATTCTGCTGGGCACCCAAAGCTCTTTTGTGTCCCTATTATTCCCATTAGAAGAGCCAGCCACAAGGATACGAAGCCGTGAAAAGAGGGCCGGACGCCGTGCCCCATCCTGTATATCTTTTCTCTTTGAGTAGGGAAGGAGAGGTCTTGGAAACGCCTTCCGAAGTTCGAAAGCCAAGGAGGGCCACTTACTGCTGAAACTGTCCCGTGTGGCCTCAGTTTCTACCGGTTACTTTTATGACATCACCAGCTGGGTGCAAACTGAAGTGATGTCTAGCTTAGCAACAGAAGAGGCACAGCTAGGGTTGCCAACCTCCAGGTACTTTGGCAAACGAGAGTTAGCGTGCTGTCAGTTAATTAGCAAACATAAAACAGCAATTAAACTGCATTCAACTCAATTTATATACATGAAGAATTAGCAAACATAAAACAGCAATTAAACTGCATTCAACTCAATTTATATACATGAAGAATTACATAGTATACAAAGCTTATAGCCAACGTAGTATTGTAGCTTATCAACAAGTAGTCAACATATATTTACAGTCCGTATGCACTAACATTGAAGTGCACCATAAAGTCCTGAATCAGGATTGTTTCCTGTGTCCAAGAGGAAGCGTGTTAATAACAGCTAGTGTTGGTCCCTGAGCAAGGCTGTGATAAGCTGAAACAGAAAGGATACCGGTCTTCTGTTGAAGTGAAAAGACAACTAACTTTACCTCTTGGACACAGGAAACAATCCTGATTCAGGACTTTATGGTGCACTTCAATGTTAGTGAATACGGACTGTAAATATATGTTGACTACTTGTTGATAAGCTACAATACTACATTGGCTATAAGCTTTGTATACTATGCAATTCTTCATGTATATAAATTGAGTTGAATGCAGTTTAATTGCTGTTTTATGTTTGCTAATCTCCAGGTACTAGCTGGAGATCTCCTGATATTACAATTGATCTCCAGCCGATAAGAGATCAGTTCACCTGGAGAAAATGGTCACTTTAGCAATTGGACTCTATGGCATTCATAGAATCATAGAGTTGGAAGGGACCACCAGGGTCATCTAGTCCAACCCCCTGCACAATGCAGGAGATTCACAACTACCTCCCCCCCCCAGTGACCCCTACTCCATGCCCAGAAGATAGTCAAGGTGCCCTCCCTCTCATGATGTATCCAGTCCTTTTTCATTGTCAAGATATAAGGTGAAAGATGCAGGTAGTTTTTGTTCCAATTGTCCAAAAGGAATGGGGAGGGCAAGCTGTGAGACAGCAGGAAGAAATAGTGTTTGTATGTCGATATTGTGCTATAGTGCTGTAACGAGCTATTACCACTTACCTATTTGAAATTGTAACAGAACTATCAATGTGCTATAGTATAAACATTGAGGCCAAAAATAAGATTGGAGAGTCAGTACAGCAGCCATCTACTGTATAAAACTAATCAAATAAAAATAAATCACCATGCTTCTCAGAGTCATTGCAGAGTTGCCGTGGAATACTTGTGGAATAGAAAAGTCGGGGTGGGGGGGACAGGAACACGGGCAGAAAAATCCCACTCCATCGCCAAAGCACATGCCTCTACACCTGCAGCAACGAAATCAGCACAGAGAATCCTCACTGTGTGGAAACAGCCAAATTAAGTTACCATTTGCAATTATGTTCCCCTCCGGATGCTAGCTGTTGGTTAGATTAATTTATTGCTGGTTTTAGACAACTGAAGGGAAATGTCCCGATCCTGCTCAAATATGGCTTGTGTTGTGTGTGTGTGTGTGTGTGTACATCTGTCCTCAGGAAAAGGTTTATGGGGAAAAAAACATGAATTCATTGTCATTATAATTTATTGCGGTTCTTGACCAGTATTACAAAGTTAAAACATCATTAAAACAACAATAGTTCAATACAACAACAAAATTAGCTGCATGAACATTTTTTTGGAGAGCGAATAAACCCAATACAGTTGAGCTAGCCAAATGGGTTTAAAACTCTGCCTCAGCTTTAATATCATTTCCCCGTGTCTTACATACCCCTAGATAGAATTTGGCTACTTGTCTGGATACCCAGTGGTTTCTATCAGACAAAAGATATTCCAGTTTAGCTGCATCAGATTCATCAAGAAGCCCAACTAACACTGGCTGGAGATATTTTGATCTGGCCTCCTTGTAATATGGACATCTCAGAAGCATGTGCTGTGTAGTTTCCACCTCCCCCATTGAGCATAAACATAATCTTTCTGAGTAAGTGATCTTTTTGAATCTCCCTACCAGTATGGCAGAAGGAAGTGCCATGCACCTTGCCAAGAAACCATGAGTTTTGATGATATAATTCCAACTAAACCCAAAAGAGCCATTGTTCCATTTCACAGGCCTCTGGAATTATAAGACTGTTTTAGGTCCTGCTGGAGATGGAAATTTTGGTGAGTCATTTCTTCTCGCTAGAATTTAAGGAAGTAAGGAGAGAGAATAAGACGCCATTGTTTCTTATCAGTGTAGTGGGAAATTATATCTTTAGATCTGCTTCTTGGAAGACACATCATTGTCTTAGAGACTATTAGGGTGTGGATAGTCTTAACAATAATCGCAGTTCTAGTTACCTTCTAGATAAACTTGCGATGAATAAACGTATCTTATCTGACACACAAAAACATCATTCCCTAGAACAGCTAAAGCTACAAACATGCAGATCTTATTGACCTAATATAACTTATAGGCCCAGTTCAGATTCGTAGCAGTCCATGCATAATCACTAGTAGAAAGGCATAGCTGGCAAGATCATGAGACACCAATTTATAGTGCCTTAAATGAAAAGCTGAACATGGTATCAACAAGGACATCTAGGAGCAGATGTTATCAAGTCTGCAACCTTCTCCCCCACTGTTAAACCAGGCATTCACCTCTGTGACGATACCTTTTTCCCATCTGGGGATCAACCGTGTCCCTTTCTGAGCAAGAAGGAAGCATGAGTAGTTCTGAGATGTCTTTGAAACTCTAAGGCTTTGGCTTTGACGTTAATTCTCCAGTCTCTAAAGATTGCCTTCAACAGATTAACCCTGAAACCCATCTCTGTATGACTCAGTTTGCCAGCTACGAACTATCCAGAATATCATCTTCCTTTTCCTTTAGAAAGGTTATTGAAAAAAATGCCTTATGGTGAATCAGCCCATTGGTCCATCAAGGTCAGCATTATCTAAGACTGACAGCAGCTCTCCTATGTCAGACAGAGGTTTTTCACATCATCTACTACCTGATTCTTTTAACTGGAGATGCCAGGGATTGAACTTGGGACCTTCTGCATGCCAAGCAGATACTCAACCACTGAGCCATGGCTCAGATCACTGTACATGATTATCAGTTCCTTTTTTTTATCATTTATTTAGAACATTTTTATGCCACCTCTTTACAAACCCTCTTGAAGTGTTTTTTTAAAAATAATTTTTTAAAATTTCACATCTATAAAAATACAAACAAAAGTAGGGTATGTGACAACATAACAAAAACAACACCATACAATACAAACATAAAACATAAATTTAAAAAACAAGCAATTTCTGGGTGAACATATAGAATTTTGTTTCCATTTCAGTAACTTCCCTTAGTTGTACTCTTCTAGCTATTTTTAACATTAGATGTGCTACTTTTTACTTACTTACTTTGCATTTACATAAACCTTCTTGAAGTGGTTGACAAGTAAAATGTGAGAAAAACTGCCACAGATAAAATTAGCTTACAAAAATTCAAGCCATTAACATAGTATATTAACTACGGAATAAAATGTCTAGCAGCATAAAGAGTCTCACGAAACCGACTGAAAAACAAATTGGAAAGACTGGTGCCAATGCCAAAAAAGCCCTCTCTGGAGGCCACCTACCTCACCCCTACGGGCATGGGCACAGGGGCTGGGGAGGAGGAGCTTAATTGGTGGGTTGGTAGGTATGGGAGGAGGCCGTTTATCCTCACAACTGCCCTGTGAGGTAGGTTAGGCACAGAGACAGTGGCTGCCCCAAGATCACTCACGAAGCATCATGATAGAAGGCGGCTTAGAGGAGACATGATAGAGGTCTATAAAATTATGCATGGTTTGGAGAGAGTGCACAGGGAGAGGTTTTTCTCCCTCTCCCATAATACTAAAACGCGGGGTCGTCTGCTGAAGCTGGAGGGTGAGAGATTCAAAACAGATAAAAGGAAGTATTTCTTCACACAACTCACAGTTAAATTGTGGAACTCCCTGCCCCAGGATGTGGTGACGGATGCCAACTTGGAAGGCTTTAAGAGGGGAGTGGATATGTTCATGGAGAAAGGGCTATTCATGGCTACTAGTTAAAATGGATACTAGTCATGATGCATACCTGTTCTCTCCGGGATCAGATGAGGATGCCTATTATCTTAGGTGCTGTGGAACACAGGCAGGATGCTGCTGCTGCTGCTGCAGTCGTCTAGCTTGTGGGCTTCCTAGAGGCAAGTAGTTGGCCACTGAGTGCTGGACTTGATGGACCTTGGTCTGATCCAGCAGGGCTTTTCTTATGTTCTTATGATAGAGTGAGGATTTGAACTGAGGTCTCCCAGTTCCTAGTCCAACATTCTAATGACAGCACCACACTGGTTCTCATCGTGTGAGGAGATCCCTTGAAGAAATTGCTTTGCTTACTCTGCCTACACACCCTGAAAAGGCACCTCAGACTGCAATGGCCCCTAAGGTAACATGACAAGGGTGGAAATAATACAAGGTTGTTAAAGGAATGAAGAATATTGAGAAGGCATTACCCAGCCTGGATCTCAGAGAAGCAGAAAATTGCCAGCTTCCAGGTGGTGGCTGGAGATCTCATAGAATCATAGAATTGGAAGGGACCACCAGGGTCATCTAGTCCAACCCCCTGCACAATGCAGGAAATTCACAACTACCTCCCCCCCCCAGTGAATCCTACTCTATGCCCAGAAGATGGCCAAGATGCTCTCCCTCTCATCATCTGCCTAAGGTCATAGAATCAGCATTGCTGACAGTTGGCCATCTAGCCTCTGCTTAAAAACCTCCAGGGAAGGAGAGCTCACCACCTCCCGAGGAAGCCTGTTCCACTGAGGAACCGCTGTCACTGTTAGAAAATTCTTCCTAATGTCTAGATGGAAACTCTTTTGATTTAATTTTAACCCGCTGGTTCTGGTCCGACCTTCTGGGGCAACAGAAAACAACTCGGCACCGTCCTCTATGTGACAGCCCTTCAAGTACTTGAAGATGGCTATCATATCCCCTCTCGGTCTTCTCCTTTTCAGGCTAAACATACCCAGCTCCTTCAACCTTTCCTCATAGGACTTGGTCTCCAGACTCCTCACCATCTTTGTTGCCCTCCTCTGGAGACGTTCCTGGGATTACAACTGATCTCCCGGTGACAGAGATCAGTTCACCTGCAGAAAATGGCCACTTTGGAAGGCGGACTCTATGGTATTGTACCCCATTAAAGTCCTTCCTCAGGCTCCACCCCCAAAATCTCCAGGTATTTTCCAACCCGGAGCTGGCAACCCTAGAGACACAGCAGCAAACAGATATGAATAAATCATATGTAGTCAGCACCTATACCCATTATTTAGACAAAGCAGGTAGCTTAATCAGGCATATATGGGTCTCCAGTTTTACCCTAATGATAACCCTGAGAGTTGAGTTGCCAGCCTTGGGTTGGGAAATACCTGGAGATTCTGGGGGTGAAGCCTGAGGAGGGCGGGGTTTGGAGAGGAGGGACTTTAATGGGGTATAATGCCATAGAGTCCACCTTCCAAAGCAGTCGTTTTTTCCAGGTGAACCGATCTCTGTCGCCTGGAGATCAGTTGTAATAGCAGGAGATCTTCAGCGACCGCCTGGAGGTTGGCAATCCTACCTGAGAGAGAGAGGCTGACCCAAGGTCACCCAGTAAGCTTCATAGGAGGGTGGAGGTTGTTGCTTCCAGTCTCTCCAGTCCAAGTATGACCCTCCAGCCACTGCACCACACTGCTCTGTCACAAGGGATTTGAGGTTGTCATTCATACAGTGTGTTTATACAGGAAACTACTTGATAGGGCAGGAGCAGACTTGGTAGGGTTCTCATCTTCAGCAGAAGTCTACCCTCCTCTAATCTCCTCCTGAGATGCCACTTTCAAACATTCAGTGACGCTTAACCCTCCAGATGAAAAAAATGTCTCATTTAATTTTTGTTTACTGTCTGGAACCTGATGCTTAAGCCGTGGCCCATTCATCTTGCAGCCCGACACCTGAGCACACAGGATTAGAAATGGATATTTTCTTCCTTTAGGTGATATGATATTTTGCTCACAAAGACAGCCCTTAACCACCAGTCGGTCTGAGAGACTCGGACTAAAAACAGAACTTCCAATCCTTCGGTTAAACCACCGGTGTGTCAGATCTGGTTATTCATTCAAAAAAGGCGAAGAAGTTAACGGAATCAATCTGTTTGCAACAGAACAAGTTATCCTGTTGATCCATGGTTATTTTCCCTGCGATCTTAATTAAATTACGGACAAGGTAAATAGGTTGCATTATCCCAACTCCACCTCTCTTTGGAGCTTTTAAAGGATTAGTTTAGGGCCATACATTCTGGGTGCGGGAGTCTAGCAGCACCCGAGAGACGAACGGGATCTTCAGGCTTTTGAGAGTCAAAACTCCCTTGCTCAGATCACCAGATATTTTGTGGTTGTCTGATGAAGGGAGCTTAGACTCTCGAAAGCTCATTCCCAGAAAACCTGGTTGGTCTCCAAAGTAGGCTTGCCCGGTCCCTCTTCGCCACCAGCGGGAGGTTTTGGGGGCGGAGGCTGAGGAGGGCAGGGTTTGGAGAGGGAAGGGACTTCAACGCCATAGAGTCCAATTGCCAAAGAGGCCATTTTCTCCAGGTGAACTGAGCCAGCGTGGTGCAGTGGTTAAGAGCAATGGTTTGGAGCTGTGGAGTCTGATCTGGAGAACCGGGTTTGATTCCCCGCTCCTCCACATGAGCGGCGGAGACTAATCTGATGAACTGGATTAGTTTCCCCACTCCTCCACACGAAGCCAGCTGGGTGACCTTGGGCTTCTCACAGCTCTCTCAGCCCCAGCTACCTCACAGGGTGTCTATTGTGGGGAGGGGAAGAGAAGGTGATTGTAAGCCGATTTGATTCTTCCTTACGTGGGAGAGAAAGTCGGCATATAAAAACCAACTTTTCTTCTTCTCTATCAGCTGGAGATCAGTTGTAATAGCAGGAGCTCTCCAGCTAGTGCCTGGAGGTTCAAACAACAAACCTCGTGCTTATTTAGGAGATTAACAAACGCAACAAAGCACTGATGTCACGCTGCTTCTAAGTATAATATTCTTCTGTAACTTTGTACAGACTCGGGAATTTGAAAATAGTATTGTATGTGTTTGTGGTACTTCTATTATATTTCTGTGTGCCATCAGGGCTTTGTTGTGTTTGTTAAGCGCCTGGAGGTTGGCAACCCTACTCCAAGGTGCTGCTGGACTCAATCTAGCTCTTCTACTGCAGACCAAGACGGCTACACTCCCGGAAAGTATATTCTAGGTGCAGCCTCTTCCTTATTTGGATATGTCTAGACGGCTAATTTCAATGGGCAGCGACTGACTCTCAGATGAATGACTCCGCGACTTCCGTTTTGCTTAGCTGGTGATTCAACCTGGTGGGAGGGGAGGTGCGGGGGAGGCAGGCCGCTGAATCAGCAAAACCATCGCTGTCATGACTCAGCTGCTTCTCCTCTACCAAAACAGGATGGTGAAGAAAATCTATTTTTAAAGAGGCGGGCGTTCGAGGAAGGCCCATAACCTCCAGGAATAGTGAACCACGTTACGTTTTACTCAAATCTGATAACGTGCTTTGCTTAATTTGTGGTTTTTAAAGAGTTGCCCTGGGCACGTCTAGGGTTGCCAGGTCCCTCTTCACCACCGGCGGGAGGTTTTTTGGACAGAGCCTGAGGAGGGCAGGGTTTGGGGAGGGGCGAGACTTCAGTGCCATAGAGTCATAGAATCATAGAGTTGGAAGGGACCACCAGGGTGATCTAGTCCAGCCCCCTGCACAATGCAGGAAATTCACAACTTCCTCCCCCACATACCTCCAGTGCCCAGAAGATGGCCAAGATGCCCTCCCTCTCATGATCTGCCTAAGGTCATAGAATCAGCATTGCTGACAGATGGCCATCTAGCCTCTGCTTAAAAACCTCCAGGGAAGGAAAGATCACAACCTCCCAAGGAAGCCTGTTCCACTGAAAAACTGCTCTAACTGTTAGAAAATTCTTCATAATGTCTAGATGGAAACTCTTCTGATTTAATTTTAACCCGTTAGTTCTGGTCTGACCCTCTGGGGCAACAGAAAACAACTCGGCACCATCCTCTATATGACAGCCCTTCAATTGGCAAAGAGGCCATTTTCTCCAGGTGAACTGATCTCTACCAGCTGGAGATCAGTTGTAACAGCAGGAGATCTCCAGCTAGTACCTGGAGGTTGGCAACCCTAGCACTGTGTGAAACACCTGCTCAATGAAAAGCGTGCTAGTTGGAACCGATAAAGCACGAGGGGTTTTATTTTTTAAGCAGCATTCTCTTTGTGCTGATACTCAGCTGAAGGCCTACCTTAGGGTTGCCAGCTCTGGGTTGGGAAATACCTGGAGATTTTGGGAGCGGAGGCTGAGGAGGGCAGGGTTTGGGGCGGGACTTCAATGCCATAGAGTCCAATTGCCCAAGCGGCCATTTTCTCCAGGTGAACTGATCTCTGTCACCTGGAGATCAGTTGGAATAGCAGGAGATCTCCAGCCACTACCTGGAGGTTGGCAACCCTACCCCATGTAGACACAGAGACATTCAGTGCAGCAGGCAATAAGTGGACAGTTGCTCTTCTGATGGTCAGAATCCCCCAGGCCAAAAAAGAAAGTGAAGATAAAACGATGGATTCTACCATCTTTTCTGTTTGACGGGGTATAATACCATAAAGTCCACCTTCCCAAGCGTCCATTTCCTCCAGGTGAACTGACCTCTGTTGCCTGCAGTTCAGTTGTAATAGCAGGAGATCTCCAGCCACCACCTGAAGGTTGGCAACCCCAGACTACCTTAGCCTCAAATATTTTTATAGCTGCTGGTATGAATCCCCTCCTCGCCTGAAATAAAACCTCACACATTTAACAGAACTTTAAAGAGCTGCGGGTTTGTAAAAATAATGTATCAACGGAGTTAGCCAGTGGGTGAGCAGGAACTCTGCTCCAGCAGCTTCATTGTTCTGTACTGTCTCTGGCATCAGAAAGATTTTGGAGTGACTAATGTTGTATTTATAAAGGATTACTCTATAAAGGAAGCCAGGGCCCTCAATTTGCAAGATCTGAGCAAGGCTGTTAAGGATAGGACACTTTGGAGGACATTGATTCATAGGGTCGCCATGAGTCGGAAACGACTTGACGGCACTTAAACACACACTCACAATGTTGTATTTTGAACTCCCTTTTACAGGGGCATTTTATTTTAGGACTTCTGGCTATTTTAAAACCTCTGCAATGATTCCGGCTATGCCATCAAGTGGAACGCCAGCCTCAGGGGGCAGCTTTGCATTTGTGGCTGCTCCTTCTGTAATATGTAGTTAAAGGTAAAAGGTAAAGGTCCCCTGTGCAAGCCCTGGGTCATTCCTGACCCATAGGGTGATGTCACATCCTGACATTTACTAGGCAGACTTTGTTTGCGGGGTGGTTTGCCAGTCATCTTCCCTTTACCCCCAGCAAGCTGGGTACTCAACTTACCAACCTCAGAAGGATGGAAGGCTGAGTCAACCTTGAGCCGGCTGCCTGAAACCGACTTCCGTCGAACTCAGGTAGTGAGCAGAGCTTGGACTGCAGTGCTGCAGCTTACCACTCTGTGCCACGGGGCTCCTAAATATGTAGTTAGGGCAGGGGTCTCAAAACTGCAGCTCCAGAGCCGCATGCGGCTCTTTGGCCCGTTGAGTGCGGCTCTTGCGCCCGCTGGCGCCGGCAGCCAGGCTGCGGAGCCGGCACGCCTGAGAGAGAGAGAGAGAGAGCGGGCGAGCGGACACGCTGTCTTTCCCCCAAACACACACCGTGGAGAATGGCCGGGTCCCCCTTTCCCTCAATGGTTGGGAGGCTAAAGCCTCCCCTACCCTCTAGCCGCGTGATTGCTGGGTGGGTGGCTCAGCGGTTCCTGCCCCCCCCCCCCGCCCGCCTATCACCTGTTGGGCGGGGCGGGCTTCCTTTGGTAGACCTGGCCTCCGGTTGAGTCCCATTGGGAGGCCATGTCTACCCACTGGCTTTCTTGGCGGTAGACCTGGACTCCGAGGAGGGGAAAAAGTCCCCCTTCAGAGGCCAGGTCTACCAATTGGCTTCTATGGGCCTCCGGAGGCCAGGTCTACTGCCAAGAAAGCCAACGGGTAGACCTGGCCTCCGCCAGAGGCCAGGTCTACCAATAGGCTTTTATGGCGGTTGACCAGGCCTCCAGACGAGGACACCGGACGGGGACGGGGAAATGGCAGGGACTTACCATTTAATTTTTATCAATAAATAAGATCACTATTAAGTATGATATCAAGTTTTATTCAGTGTACCTATAGTTTAATTAAGACTTAAAACGTTAATTAAAGTTTATTAAGTTAATAAACAGTGTGCCTACCTATATAGTTTAAGTTTAAGAAATTTGGCTCTCAAAAGAAATCTCAATCGTTGTACTGTTGATATTTGGCTCTTTTAACTAATGAGTTTGCCGACCCCTGAGTTAGGGCATTTTTATCCCGCCGTTTCTCCAAGGGTGGGGTGTACATCAGTCTCCCCTTCTCCAATTTACCCTCACGACCACCCTGTGAGGTAGTTTATCCAGAGCGTGACTGGCCCATGGGCCCCTCTCCGGAGCGGTGTCTGAACTTGGCTGCCGCAGCTTACCATACAGTGAAGAACCTTGCGCTTTGGTGGCAGCTACTGCCAAAGCACTATTTTTAAAAAACCTGCACAGCCGATCAAATGTTCAACAGACAATCAGAAGCCTTGCTGGACGAAAGCCCCAACTCACCCTGCCCACTTTTAAAAAACACTAGGTGGGCGCCAGGAAAGGTGGTACCCCCCCCCCCTCCAGCACCACGTTGCATTATCTATATAAAAACTTGTCTCTATGTGGCCTGGTTTACTGCTTCCTTTATCACAAGAAGACCTGCCGCTTTTTGAAGGAACTACGGATAGGATAACCACCCTATTTCTCCTCTCAAGGGAGAATTTTTAAACATATCTAAAAGTCTAGCCTCCTTGGCAAATCACGTAAGTAAGTAGCCGAGTTAAGCAAAGGTAACTAGATCGTTTTCTTGGTAACCGGATACCATTTCTGGACATTCACAAAGCTTTGTAAATATTTAAACTTTTTATGGAGAGCCAGATTGTTCCAGTGAGTCACCCTTAATATAAGCGTTTGAAAGCAAAGTATTTAACTTCACAAGAGGTCTATCTGAGTTTGACCCTGGGCTGTAGGGGGGATGCAGGAAAGCGAATCACAAGAATGCCCCCTTGGGAACAATGGGAGATGCCTGAAGGCCTATGGATATCATAGGAGACAGGGATGCCAATTGGCTTGCATGGGCTCCATTGACACAAATTAGAGGACAGAAAAGTTGCAATGAAAACGCGGAACAGATTTAGAGGTCCCTCTTGGCAACCAGCGGGAGGTTCTAGGGGCGGAGCCGGAGGAGGGCGGAGTTTGGGGAGAGGAGGGACTTCAATGCCATAGAGTCCAATTGCCAAAGCGGCCATTTTCTCCAGGGGACCCGATCTCTGTCGGCTGGAGATCAGTTGTAATGGCAGGAGATCTCCAGCTAGTACCTGGAGGTTGACAACCCTATGTGTGGCCCAGTGGTGAGAGAAAATGTTTTCCTGGTAGAAAGTCCCACTTTCACTCCCAAACATCTCACCTGGTGGAAAGGGCCATCAAGTCACCGCCAACGTATGACAACCCAGAAGGGTTTTCAAGCCAAGGGACACACAGAGGTAGCTTGTCATTGCTGGCCTCTGCATAGCAACCCTGGACTTCCTTGGTGGTCTCCATCCAAGTACTAACCAGGGCCAACCTTGCATAGGTTCTGAGATCTGATGAGATCCAGCTAGCCTGGGCCATCCAGAGCATCTCATTAGAGCATAAGAAAGGCCCTGCTGGATCAGACCAAGGTCCATCAAGTACAGCAGTCTGTTCTCACAGTGGCTAACCAGGTGCCTCTAGGAAGCCCACAAACAAGACGACTGCAGCAGCCCCATCCTGCCTGTGTTCCACCGCACCTCATATAACTGGCATGCTCCTCTGATCCATCACGACCAGTATCCATTTTGACTAGTAGCCATGAATAGCCCTCTCCTCCATGAACATGCCCACTCCCTTCTTAAAGCCTTCCAAGTTGGTAGCCATCACCACATCCTGGGGCAGGGCCTTGCTTGTGGGCTTCCTAGAGGCACCTGGTTAGCCACTGTGTGAACAGACTGCTGAACTTGATGGACCTTGGTCTGATCCAGCAGGGTCTTTCTTATGAGGGGAGGAACTTGGATGGGTATAATGCCATAGGCCATTTTTGCATGGTAATTAGCAGCGCATTCCAGGCTGAATGGCTCCTCATATTTTTTTGAATTTTACATGCTGAACCGTCATTCCGAAAGTGACTGCAAAGCCGACGCAGGCCTGCTTCTCATTACTAAAGAGCCCATTTAACGCAACCTTTGGTGTTTGCCGTGAAGAATCCCCCTCAAGGAACCATGCAAAATAAAAGCGGCGCGTTAGCTATGCACATGCTAATGGCTATGCAAACAGGAACGAAGGAGCAGCCAAGTAGGGGGTGGGTGGAATTTCTCCTTTTGTGCCGGGACCGTGAATAGGCATTTTTAAAGTCACATTTTTAAAAAAAGCTGTGAGCAAGCATCAAAACTGACCATGCAAAAATGGCCGAAGGCCTTTTATGCATGGGAGGTTTTGCCTTGGATTTGCTGCTTTCTAGATGCACATTTCCCCCATCCAAATTCTCAAAACTCAACAATAAGCCCCCATGCAGAGTTTTGAGGATTAGGATGGGGAAAATGTGCATCTAGAGAGTGGCAAAACCAAGGCAAAAACTCCCAGACATAAATGGTAGGGTTGCCAGATCCCTCTTCACTACCGGCGGGAGGTTTTTGGGGCGGAGCCTGAGGAGGGCGGGGTTTGGGAAGGGGAGGGACTTCAATGCCGTAGGGTCCAATTGCCAAAGCAGCCATTTTTCTCCAGGGGAACCGATCTCCATCGGCTGGAGATCAGTTGTAATAGCAGGAGATCTCCAGCTACTACCTGGAGGTTGGCAACCCTAATAAATGGCCATGGAGTCCGCCTTCCCAAGGGGCCATTTCCCCCAGGGGAACCGATCTCCGTCGCCTGGAGGTCAGTTGCAATAGCGGGGGGTCTCCAGCCACCTCCTTTGATCTGTTAGCTATATGCTTTTCAGCGTCTGAGATAGATATTCATCTCTCGCTATTTTCCACTTCCCCAATGGACAAAGCCACGGCGAAACGGGTCTTACCGGTCTCCCATCTCGGGATGAAGTCATTTCAATTCCAACTGCGGCTTTATCGCGATGTTATTTGATGAACTTTCATCTTACTGCGCTGGCCCAGTCGATGCTCAAGCGCAACGGAGGCAATCCAGCTCGGGTTTTCCACGTTTCTTTGGCGCTCGCCTTCTCTCCGAGCCCATTGGAGCCGCTTCGCCTTTTTGGTGTGATTCACACACACACTGCTCAATCACAGTTGATATTCCAACTAAAGTCAATGCATTTACCTGGGCTGAATAAAGACCTTGCACTCATGGCTCATGACCAATGCCGATTTCTCCACCCCCATCTCTCCCCTTGACATCACAGACTCTTCTGCAGACCACCCCTAATCCCATCATACCCACTATTCACATTTACACACTGTTAACATTTATATACTAATGCTTGCCTGAATTCACTCTCCTCTACTTAAAGACAGATGGATTCACTTTCTAGCTGTATCTGAAGAAGCGAGCTGTGGCTCACGAAAGCTCACACACCCTGCCAGAAAATATTTTTTGTTCGTCTTTAAGGTGCGACTGGACTCTTAACATTGACACACTAATGCTTGTCTGAATTCACTCTCCTCTACTTAAAGACAGATGGATTCACTTTCTAGCTGTATCTGAAGAAGCGAGCTGTGGCTCACGAAAGCTCATACCCTACCAGAAAATATTTTTGTTAGTCTTTTAAGGTGCTACTGGACTCTTGCCAGTGTTGGCATCGACAGACTTGGGGAACTCCTGCATATTGCTAGATGCTTAGATCGGATCGGATTGATGCAAACGGGAGTTGTGTGCCATCAGCGCTTGCTGTTCTTTGGCGAACCTCCCTGGAGGTTGGCAACCCCAGCCAGCACGGGACCGGCGACGCCGCCTCCATCCCCATCCCTCCATCCGAAGCCGGAGCAGCTGCCCGAGGGGGGCAAGGCGGGCTCCCCCGGGCCCCCGGGCCCGGCTCCGCCTCCCGCTCGGCTCCGGCCCGCGCTCCGCCTCCGGGGGCGGCCGCACCACGGGCGTCTCTGCCCTCCGTCCCCGCCCCGCGCCCACGACGCGTCCCGGGGAAGCGGAGAAGGCGACCCGCACCAAGGGCGGACCAGCCTCGGCCCGACCAGCGGGCACAGCCCCAGCCGCCCTCCCACGTCCCCGCCCGGGCAGCCGGCCAGCCCCCGCCCGGGGGCAGCGCGGCGCGCGGCCGTCCCTCCCTCCCTGGGTCCGTGCGCCCCGGCCGGCCATGGCTCGCGTGTGCGCGCTGCTCCTCGTCGGCCGCCTGCTGGCGCCGGGCGCCGCCTTCAACCTGGACGCCGACGGCCCCGCCGTCTACTCCGGCGCGCTGGGCAGCTACTTCGGCTTCGCCGTGGACTTCTTCGCGCCCCACCCGGCCTCGTAAGTAGCAGCAGGCGGGGAGGAAGGAAGGAAGGCGGACCTTTTCTCTTCCCCCCCCCAAAACCCCCCAATCTCTGGCAGGCTGGCGCCGGTTCCCAGAAGTTTTTTCTTAGACTCCAAAGTCTCAGACACCCCCCCCCAAACACCCCCAAACCCCCCCCAAAAACCCCAACCTCTGGCAGGCTGGCACCGGTTCCAAGAAGTTCGTTCTTAGACTCAAAGCCTCAAACGCCCCCCCCCAACACCTCCCCCCCCAAAAAAAACCCCAACCTCTGGCAGGCTGGCACCGGTTCCAAGAAGTTCGTTCTTAGACTCAAAGCCTCAAACGCCCCCCCCAACACCTCCCCCCCCCCAAAAAAAACCCCAACCTCTGGCAGGCTGGCACCGGTTCCAAGAAGTTCTTTCTTAGACTCAAAGCCTCAAACGCCCCCCCCAACACCTCCCCCCCCCCAAAAAAAACCCCAACCTCTGGCAGGCTGGCACCGGTTCCAAGAAGTTCTTTCTTAGACTCAAAGCCTCAAACGCCCCCCCCAACACCTCCCCCCCCCAAAAAAAAACCCCAACCTCTGGCAGGCTGGCACCGGTTCCAAGAAGTTCTTTCTTAGACTCCAAAGCCTCAGACACCCCCCCCCAAACACCCCCAACCTCTTGCAGGCTGGCGCCGGTTCCAAGAAGTTCGTTCTTAGACCCAAAGCCTCAAACGCCCCCCCAACACCTCCCCCCAAAAAAACCCAACCTCTTGCAGGCTGGCACCGGTTCCAAGAAGCTCTTTCTTAGACTCCAAAGCCTCAGACACCCCCCCCAAAACACCCCCAACCCCCCCCCCCCCAAAAAACCCAACTTCTTGCAGGCTGGCGCCGGTTCCAAGAAGTTCGTTCTTAGACTTCAAAGCCTCAAATACCTCCCTAAACACCCCCCCCCCAAAACCCAACCTCTTGCAGGCTGGCACCGGTTCCAAGAAGTTCTTTCTTAGACTCCAAAGCCTCAGACACACCCCCAAACACCCCCAACACCCCCAAAAAACCCAACCTCTTGCAGGCTGGCGCCTGTTCCAAGAAGTTCTTTCTTAGACTCCAAAGCCTCAGACACCCCCCCCCAAACACCCCAAACACCCCCAAAAAAACCCAACCTCTTGCAGGCTGGCACCGGTTCCAAGAAGTTCTTTCTTAGACTCCAAAGCCTCAGACACACCCCCAAACACCCCCAACACCCCCAAAAAAACCCAACCTCTTGCAGGCTGGCACCGGTTCCAAGAAGTTCTTTCTTAGACTCCAAAGCCTCAGACACACCCCCAAACACCCCCAACACCCCCCAAAAAACCAACCTTTTGCAGGCTTGCACCGGATCCAAAAAGCTAATTTTTAAGGGCACTTTCACACATGCCAAATAATGCACTTTCAATCCACTTTCTGTACACTTTCATGATGGTTTGCAAGTGGGTTTTGCCAGTTCACACAAAATCCAGCTCCAAAGTGCATCGAAAGTGGTTTGAAAGTGCATTGTATCAGCATGTGTGAAAGTGCCCTTATTAGTCTCCAAAGCCTGCACTCCCCAAGCCCCTGCAGGCTGCTGCGGGTTCCAAAAGTTCCTTCTTAGACTCCAAATCGTGCACCCCCCCAAAAATAATAAATCCCCATCCTCTTGCAGGCTGGCACCGGTTCCAAAAAGTTCCTTCTTAACCCCCCGGGGGCTGTTGGACAAGTCCCAGGTGGAGAGTCCTTGAGGGAGTCCTGGAAGAGAAACTGGAAATGCCTCTGTCCTGATCTCTATTCTGAGCACATCTCAGCTGTGGAAGCGGTTTCCTTGAAATGAATGGAGCTTTACTTTCGATCAGATGTGGCTGGAATGGAGATAGGAGCTTTTCTCCCTGCGCCTGCTCCCTCGCCTAGCTGTGTTAACAGCATCTATCTCTTCTTAAACCCTTGCAGTAAGGTGGGATAAAAAAATTGCTAATAAACAAGGTCCCCAAGCCCGCTTTCACTGCGGAGGGGGGATTTAAACCCCAGTCTCCCAAATCATTCTCTAACCACTGCACCACAATGGTGTTTGCATCTGTGTCCTGCCTTTCAGAGACTCCCCCGGGCTTATTAAGTAAAGTATTTATTTGCCAATGCAGTACCGAACAGTTGTAAAATAAAACTAATAAACCCCCATAATATTAAAAAAATACTCCACCCTTGGTAGTGAAATATTTATTTCTTTACCAGATTACTGTACCGTTTTTCTTTGCTGTTCAAAGTGACTTACAATGAAGAAGAGGAGTTGGTTTTTGTATGCCGGCTTTCGCTACCACTTAAGGCAGAATCAAACCGGCTTACAACCGCCTTCCCTTCCCCTCCCCACAACAACCCTGTGAGGTAGATGGGGCTGAGAGAATGGGACCAGCCCAAGGTCACCCAGTTGTGTAGGAGTGGGGAAACAAATCCAGTTCACCGGATTAGCGTCCACTGCTCGTGTGGAGGACTGGGGAATCAAACCCGGTTCTCCAGATCAGAGTTTGCCGCTCCAAACCACCGCTCTTCACCGCTGCACCACGCTGGCTCTACTTAGAGACCAACAAGAGTTTCAGGGCATAAGCTTTCACAAGTAGAGCTCCCTTTGTCAGACAGGAGTAGAAATGGAGATCTCTTGAGTCCTTTTATCTTAGAAGTTGGGAGAGATGTGGTAAAGAATGCTTGTAAAGGACGGAAAGCTTTACTGGTGTTCTTGACATTTAATTTAAGATGATTATTTTTGTTTAAGTGCTTATTATTTTTATTGGGGATTTCTCAATTTAAATGTGATGCTATTGTTGTATGTTGGTTTTAGGCGCAAAAACCGTCTGAGGAGCTTTTTTAAAACCAGAAATATGCCTTCCGGTCACAACCAACCTAAGGCGTCCCCAGCCAGGGGCTTTCAAGGCAAGTGGGAAGCCGAGGTGGTTTGCCATTGCCTTCCTCTGCAGAGCCTTCCTTGGTGGTCCCCCTTCCAAGTCCTGACCCTGCTTAGCTTCCGCGATCTGACCAGTTCGGGCTATACCGTGCCGCCTTCCTTTCCATCAGAAAGACAGAAACTTTTAAATTAAATAAGATCCAAAGGTCAAGAACCCTAAGCTACATCCTGCTTGAACCTCTTGACACCGAGTATGTCAGAGAATATTTTCCGCTTATGTATGATTCAGGTATTAAGAGGGATCCAGTTTTGGCTGAAAAGTTCAGCTTTGCTCTGACAGGTCTTCATATCGACTCCGGAGAAAATCATTAGGGTTGTAGTTAGACCTAACCTGGGGGGGGGGGGCGGGAACAGTCAGTGGTTTCATAAGCGGCTGGGCTTATGACTTTGAAGTGCATTGCCCTGATTTAATTGTAGTGGAGTGTAACATCAACGGTGTGACTGTGCGGCTATGTTGAAGAAGAAGGAGGAGAAGAAAAGTTGGTTTTTATATGGTGACTTTCTCTACCACTTAAGGCAGAATCGAACCGGCTTACAATCACCTTCCCTTCCCCTCCTCTCCTCACAACAGACACCCTGTGAGATAGGTGGGGTTGAGAGAGTGTGACTAGCCCAAGATCACCCAGCTGTTTGTTCCTTAAAACCCTTTTAATATTTTTTAGAAGCTGCAACGGTTAGAACTGAACATCCCAAGGTTGTTGTTTTTTTAAGTATGAAAAATTAAACAAATTTTTTTGGTTTAATTTTGGCGTGGTTTTGATGTCACTCCTGTTGTGAGCAGCCTCACTTGGCTTAAAAACAAGCCTTGACTCTGACTCCGGTAGGGGTCACGAGCAAAGTTTTCATCCTCGCATGATGGTAATCCAAGGTCTACTGCCCTGCGAACACAGACGTTGTGTCTAGCAATCATTGCTATCTGACGAAGGGAGCTTTGACTCTCGAAATCTTATATCCTGGAAATCTTTTTGGTTTCTTAGGTGCTACTGGACTCGAATCTAGCTGTTCTACTGCACACCAACACAGCTACCCTCTGCTAGTTGGACAACGTTGGTACTGTGGCTCAGTGGTAGAGCATCTTCTTAGCATGCAGAAGGTCCCAGGTTCAATCCCCGGCATCTCCAGTTGAAAGGACCAGGCAGTAGGTAATGTGAAAGGCCTCCACCTGAGACCCTGGAAAGCCGCTGCCAGTCTGAGCGGACAGAACTGACCTTGATGGACTGATGGTCTGATTTAGGGTTAGGGAGTTTCACATTTTGGGAGAGGGGCCGTGGCTCAGTGGTAGAGCATCTGCTTAGCATGCAGAAAGTCCCAAATTCAATCCCCGGCATCTCCAGTTAAAGGGACTAGGCAAGTAGCTGATGTGAAAGACCCCTGCCTGAGCCCCTGGAGAGCTGCTGCCGGTCTGAGTAGATAATACTGACTTTGATGATTCAGTATAAAGCAACTTCGTGTGTTCATGTGTTGTTTGCTGCCCTGAAAGCTCCGTAGCTGGAGCTCAAAAAGGCATTTCCAGACTTCTTTCCCCATTACTCTCCGTGACGTATCTACGAACTACGTAGAACTAGGCGGCAGCTAACTCTCTGGACCGCCACCTGATTGAAGAAATTGTAGCTTGTTAATCGTATGGGTTTAGCCAATTAATCAAATTTGCATGGACTTCTCACAGGTGAGAACAGCAGCATGCTTTCCTGACCTCCTTTTCCTACCCAGAATCGCTTTGGAAGCCCTATTCTATCGGTTGCTGGAAGTTCTTCGCCGCCTGGATGTATGCTGCATGGATTGGGAATAGCCCTGTTGAAACAGTTAGCAAAGCGGTTGTTCTTTTGGTTAAACATAAACAGGTAGAAGGGAACGCTATTGTCCTATGATTTATTATCATTCGCTCCAGATGTACCTCTGCGACTACACTGTGTGAAACGGCACTGTGTGTCTTAGGGACAGAGAGCTAATTTAACTGTGCTTGAACCCTGCTGGGCTGTTATGCAGGCCTCATTTCTCCCTTCCTTCCTCGCGTGGAGCATGATAAAGCAATCCTAGTTAAAAACTAACTCTGGCGACCAATGATGTGTGAACGCAAGCATGCATGATAACTGGAATTAATCTTCCCTTCCCCCCACCCCCGTCCCCAACAACTGGGATTCTAGACCAGTTTAATCCAGACAGAGAATTCCAGTTAGTGGGGGGAGAACTATAGAACTAACTCTTTGTACCTGGGCAAAGAATTGGTTTATGTATCTCTCCTCCCATACACAGGCATAAGATAATACTACCCAGCTGGGCACTGACTCTTTACTTTGTACGCTACGAGGAAATTCCTACCTGGGAAGTCATTGCAGGGATTTTCATGAGCTTTGCCTTTTCTGCGTGTCCCATTTGTTATGCATTTGTGCTAGGAAGACCATGGCTTCTCAGCATGGTGCTCGTGTAAATACTATGTGAGATTTGGGATGCTATGGTGTAGGATGCTATGAGATTAGTGTTGATTCCGATCAAAGTGCCTCCCATGAACGAACATCACCAGCTATATTAATGGACTACTGAGATGCAAGTGGCCTATTCTTGTGAATTGTTTTGGAATGGATTTTTTCATTGCTGGGGGAAAAATACAGAACTTCGATACTTGCCTTTTATGCATGGTTGGTTTCCATTGGATATGCTGCTCTCTCAATGCACAGTATTTGCCGTCGAATTCTGAAATCACTCTGCTCAACCCCCCCCCCCCCCCGACTAAGCTCCCAGAGTGCTTGGGATTACTCTGAGTAAATTTCTGCATGTGCTAGTGAAAATGCGGAGCGTCTGAACCAAGGGGGGAGTGGTTACTGATGTCATCGTTGTTATGCAGCTTGCTAGCGATAGATCAATCTCTCCATAGATCGCAGGCAGGGAAAAGGCACTTATGCATGAGACACCCCCCCTTGCAAATACTGCTTTGTAATTGGCTGTAGTGTTTTTTTTTAATACGTCACCAGCCTCATGGTGGGATTTTTTCATTTTAACCTAGCCGAGTTAGCCCCCTGTCTGGGAGGGGGGAGCAGTTGACAAGCACATTAAATGGAGACTGGAAAAATAAGCAGCCGCATAGGTCATTTGTGATTATTCCAGGGTTATATTGCTAGTCCTTCACACACAAACACAAAAAAATGGCTTTCATGTCTATCCTAAAGAGGATGGGTGGGTGGGGGGGGGGAAATGAGCCTGGCTCTATTCAATCAGGCTGAGGTCTGAAACTGACCACTTGCTGTGAAACTGACCAAAATAAGCAGCTGCCTAGGTGGTTTATGATTATTTCTTGCTAGTCCTGCATTTTTAAAAAATGTCTTCGAGGGGAGGGTTTGGATGAGAAAGAAAGACAAGTGGGAGGGAGAAGCAAAAAATGGGCGTGGGGAGAAAACTCCAAGTTGACAAGTATGCATAGAACCAGTTTTCGACTTGGGATTGAGGCGGACTTTAAACTCGGGCTAAAACAGCATCCAAAAAACCCAGGGAAAATGCAAGGGGACAGCGAGGTAGAGAAAACGTGCATAATGAAAACCAAGCCCCGAAGAAGTGGGGTGGGTGGGGGTGGATGGCGATGGAAACAGCCCGTGCATGAAAGGCCACTGTGTTTATTACAAGAGTTGCAATACTATCTTTAGAACATTGGAGTAGGGTTCTATATAATTTCCGATAGAGTCTGCAGAAAACGCCGACGAAAAGCGACATTTTAGAAGTTCTTCCATCTGGGTCCCCACCTCTCCACCCCAATGTTCAGTTTAAATCCAGGTGGGACAATGATGCATGTTCATAAATAATGTTTACTGCCGAGAGCATGGCCCGTATCGAAAACTCTGCACAATTAGTTTCGACTGTTGGTTGGGTTTTAGACTTCTCAGACAGTGGCCTTGTGTGTGGCAAACTGCTTTTTAAACTGAGGGGGAATTCCAAAAGCACTTCACAGATTTCACTGGGCAGGCCCGTACAGCTTACAACCTACTAGGCCGATCTCCGCCCCCACCAGGCAGGTATCACCTCTTCATGGTGATATTTGGGGTGCACCACCCAAGTGACCGAAGCAGCTGTTTTCGGAGCCAACATGGTGTAGTGGTTAAGAGTGGTGGTTTGGAGCGGTGATCTGGAGAACCAGGTTTGATTCCCCACTCCTACACACGAAGCCAGCTGGGCGACCTTGGGCTAGTCACACTCTCTCAGCCCCACCTACCTCACAGGGTGTCTGTTGTGGGGAAGGGAAGGGGATTATAAACCGGTTTGACTCTGCCTTAAGTGGCAGAGAAAGTCGGCATATAAAAACCAACTCTTCTTCTTCCTCCGACGGGGAGGCAAAGGGCATGGCTTGCACCAGTGATCACATCCCAGAAGCCTTGTCACTGCAGCCTGGACTGTGGCCACCACAGGAGCTGGGTACTCCTGTGCCACCTAGGGCTGCTGGTGCCACTTAGATAAGGATGCCAACCTCCAGGTGGGGCCAGGAGATCTCCAGGATCTTCAACTGGCCTCCAGGTTACAGAAATCAGTTCCCTTGGAGATGGCCGCTTTGGAGGGTGAACTCTGTGGCATTATACCCCACTGAGGTCCCTCCCCTTCCCAAACCCTGCCCTCCCCAGACTCTGCCCCCAGATCTCCAGGAATTTCGCTACCTGGAGCTGGCAACCGTTTGACAGTGACGTGGGAGGAAGCATGTGCCATACTAACCCCTGTCATCTCCACCTGGGTCCAACATAGGACAGAAGGACTAGCCCAAGGTCACCCAGCAGGCTTCATGTGGAAGAGGGGGAGAAACAAACCCGGTTCACCAGATTGGAGTCTGCTGCTTATGTGGAGGAGTGGGGAATCAAACCCGGTTGTCCAGATTAGAGTCCAATGCTCTTAATCACTACACCTGCATGACAGAATATGTTGAGCTAAGGGGTTCCTCACACACAGATCACACTTTGGGGCCAAGGTATCTCTCAGGATCCCAGAATATCCATTTTAAAAACGCTTTACAATCTAGCTGAAGCTCTGCCTTTTGAAGGGAAGAAAGCCCTCGGTGGGGAAGGAAGGGCAGGAATGACAAGAGACAAGCTCATCTTTATTTTTATTTTATTTTTTAAAAATTATTATTTTTTAAACTAGTTCACAATCTATTACATCATTCCATTCATATAGTATATACTATAAACAATTTCTGTCTTATCATTAAACAAATATATATAGTTGACTTCCCCTCTCCCCCCTCTGTCCATTTGATATTCTTATTTCTCTCTTTGTATTGAATGTCTAATTCATTGTAATAAGCCACCTTTACTGTTATCTTAAACTCTACTCTTTAACATAAGTATCTTAATTACTTCAAAAATTTTGAATGAGATCAAAACATATCCCTTAATGTTTCCCAAATTAAATTCATTTACACAGTTTGTTGTCCATGCCTCCCATTCTCCCACAAATTCAGCATTTTCTTTTTGATTTATTAATGCGGAAAGTTTTGCCATTTCAGCCAGTTCCATCATTTTATCTATCCAAGCGGTCTTATCTGGTATTTCAGATGTTTTCCATTTCATTGCATAGACCAGTCTTGCAGCAATAGTGGCATGTATCAAAAATGATCTCTGAGTCACTACAGAGTCTGGTATTATACTTAACAACACCACTTCCGGTGTTTTAGGGATATTATGTTGTACTATCAACCTTAGTTCGTTGTAAATCATATCCCAGAAATTTAAGAGACAGGCTCATCTGTATTGAGGCCTGTCAAAGGCTGTGCCGGAATAGCCTGCAAAATGGATTTGACTCTGCCAGGTTTGAACATCTGTAACCAGCTGTGTCTGCTCGGTGTGATGTCATTGGCCGAGTAGCACCACATAGCTGCAGCTACAGCTCGCTGGGGACTGAATCTTTGTCCATTCTCCCCCCTACTATAAAGCACCGTTTTGTTTTTTACTGTGCTGGTTAAATGTCTCAAGGTTTTGCTTTACTTGAAGACTGAAGTCTTTGCCTCAGCTTGTGACCCCTCAAGCTGGGTCTCAGGCAGAGGTCTTTCACATCACTTGCTACATTATCCTTTTAACTGGAGATGCCGGGGATTGAGCCCGGGACCTTTTGCGTGCCAAGCAGATGCTCTACGGCTGAGCCACGTCCCCTCCCCAAACATGACTGATGGAGTTACAAATTGTGTAGGGTTGCTTGACAAAAACTTCTTTTTTGCTGCCCACCAGATATTGTGCCCTGTTCTCACCTGCTGTCAAGAGAATCGCTGCTCTTAGGGGGGGTCTTACAAAACTGTGGATCATTCTGCTGGGGTTTCAAAGGCCTCGCTTCCCTTTCCCACCGGTCCTTTTGACCCTCTTGTCAAATTTTCTAACGTCCATTTTGCTGTTATGGATAGATGCCAGCAAGCTCCCTTTTAAGTTGTGACGTGCTTCCGATTAATTATGCTGTAGGCCGGGGTCTGCAAACTGCGGCTCCCGAGCCGCATGCGGCTCTTTGGCCCGTTGAGTGCGGCTCTCCAAACTTGGTTCGTAGCCCCTGCTCTCGCGCCCGCTCGCACCGGCAGCCGAGCCGGCGGGCCTGAGAGAGAGAGAGCGAGAGAGAGCAGGCGAATGGACGCGCTGTCTCTCCCCCCCCCTGCCGTGGAGAATGACCAGGTCCCCCTTTCCCTTGCCCTCAGTGGTTGGGAGGCTAAAGCCTCCCCTCCCCTCTAGCCGTGCGATTGCTGGGCGGGCGGCTCAGCGGTTCCTGCCCCCCCGCCTATCAGCTGTTGGGCAGGGGGGCCTTCCGCGGGGCGGGCTTCCTTTGGTAGACCTGGCCTCCAGCTGAGTCCCATTGGGAGGCCATGTCTACCCGCTGGCTTTCTTGGCGGTAGACCTGGACTCCGAGGAGGGGAAAAGTCCCCCTTCAGAGGCCAGGTCTACCAATTGGCTTCTATGGGCCACTGGAGGCCAGGTCTACTGCCAAGAAAGCCAATGGGTAGACCTGGCCTCCCAATGGGACTCAGCCAGAGGCCAGGTCTACCAATAGGCTTTTATGGCGGTAGACCAGGCCTCCAGACGAGGACTCCGGACGGGGAGGGGGAAATGGCAGGGACTTACCATTTAATTTTTATCAATAAATAAGATCACTATTAAGTACGATATCAAGTTTTATTCAGTGTACCTATAGTTTAATTAAGACTTAAAACTTTAATTAAAGTTTATTAAGTTAATAAACAGTGTACCTACCTATATAGTTTAAGTTTAAGAAATTTGGCTCCCAAAAGAAATCTCAATCGTTGTACTGTTGATATTTGGCTCTTTTGACTAATGAGTTTGCCGACCCCTGCTGTTGGCAAAGTCGAATCAGTGCTCTAGGAGCCGTTGACTCCTCTTGTTATTTTTAGTCCGTGACTCATTTCATACCGTGTTTCTCTTGATGCTTCTGTATTGATTCGGAAGAAAGGAAGCATGGAACTGTAAACCCAACAATTTGTTCAGCGAGTTCCGTTGAAGTAATTGGGGGTCATTTCTGACCAAAACTACTTGGGAACTCGCTGCCTGCTAGAGTTCACAATATCAGCCATGGGTAGAGAAAGGCATTACGGTGTCTGAAGGTGAAATCCCAAATAGCTTTCTCCCCAAACATGCTAAATTACATGAGTAATGGGTTAATTGCTGGTTTGAGGGAGGGGGTTAAGCATGTTAGATTAATTGCACAATCTTCGATTGAAAAGCCCAGTAAGGTAGGGTATGCAGTAAGTAAAATAATTAACACTGTCATCTTCTTGTGAAACTCTTGTTTGTTTTAGTGGTGCGTGTATAGCTGAATTTCCTGGCAGTGTGTGTCTCCGGTGTCGGTTATGTCTCTCTTCTGTCGGCTGGGAGCCAGCGTGGTGTAGTGGTTAAGAGCGGTGGTTTGGAGCGGTGGACTATGATCTGGAGAACCGGGTTTGATTCCCCACTCCTCCTCCACAAGAGCGGTGGAGGCTAATCTGGTGAACTGGGTTGGTTTCCCCACTCCTACACACGAAGCCAGCTGGGTGACCTTGGGCTAGTCGCAGTTCTCTTAGGAGCTCTCTCAGCCCCACCTACCTCACAGGGTGTCTGTTGTGGGAAGGGGGAGGGAAGGTGATTGTAAGCCAGTTTGAGTCTCCCTTAAGTGGTAGAGAAAGTTGGCATATAAAAAACAACTCTTCCTCTTCTTCTCTCCCATTTTATGACACATAATGGCACCCCAAACCCGACGCCAAACACATTTCTCTTTCTACTGTTACTTTTCTTGGAACAAGTTCTCTTTTTGTGAAATGTTTGGTTACATCATTAATAAATCCCGTAAAGGTTTTTGACATTCGAAACATGGTGCAGTGGTTAAGAGCCTTGGACTCTAATCTGGACAACCGGGTTTGATTCCCCACTCCTCTGCATGAGCGGCGGACTCCAATCTGGTGGACTGGGTTGGTTTCTCTGTTTTACAAGCTCAGCAGAACTGAGCAAGGTCCCTCAGAGCCCGGGTCTCTTCACACAGAGGGTTCCATCAGGTAGGGGCCATAGCCAAAAAGGCCCTGACCCTGGGCGAGGACAGCCGGGTAGACTTTAGGGCAGGGGTTACCAGGAGATTGCTTGTTGAAGAACGTAATGTTCTCTGGGGGACATAGCAGGAGAGGCAGCCCCGAAGGTACAAAGGCCCCAGGCCGTTTAGAGTTTTAAAGGTCAGCACCAGCACCTTGAACTTGATCCGGAAACCAATCTGGAGCCAGTGCAACTGGTGGAGTACCAGTTGTATGTGTGCCCTCCGTGGGGTCCCTGTAAGGACCCGTGTAGCTGCATTTCGGACCAGTTGCGGTTTCCAGAGCAACCTCAAGGGCAGCCCTGTGTAGAGCAAGTTACAGTAGTCTAGCCTGGAGGTGACTGTTGCATGGATCACTGTGGCTAGGTTGGAGCGGGACAAATAGGGCACTAACTTCTGTGCACGGAGAAGGTGGGAAAAACCGTCCCAGACACATTTGTAATTTGCCTCTTTAAAGTGAGAGAGGCATCCAAGATTACCTCCAGGCTCCTGACAGACGAAGATGGTACCAATTGTGTTCCCTCAAGGGCTGGGATCAGGCTGTCCTGCTCGGTCCCTTTCCGACCCAGCCAGAGGACCTCCATCTTTGATGGATTAAATTTCAGTCGGCTCTTCTTCAACCACTTCACTGCAGCCTCCAGGCGCTCAGCCGAAGTATTGGAGATAACTCCTGGCCGTCCATCAACAGATAAAGCTGGGTGTCTTCCGCATATTGGAGACATCCCAGCCCAAAGCTCCTGGCTAGCTGGGCGAGATATTAAAAAGCATTGGGGAAAGGATCGCCCCCCGAGGCACCCCGCACACCAAGGGGTGCCGGGTTGAGACCCTCTCTCCCAGCGATGCCCTTTGTCCTCGACCTTGGAGGAATGAGACCAGCCATTGCAAGGCTGTCCCTCGAAGTCCAATGTTGGCGATGTGTTGGGTCAAAAGGGGTGTCAAACTGAAGTCCTGAGGGCCGGATCCGGTCCCTTGAGAGCTCTTATCCGGTCTGCAAGGCAGCCCCCTCTCCCCCTCTCGATCTGGACTGGCGAAGCATGGCCCAGCCCGACCGAGTGACGTTTATGTCATATCCAGCCCTCGTAATAATTGAGTTCGACACCCCTGGCTTAACGCTTCGAAGAGCAAACTCAATTTAGGATTGCTCTATGAGAAACAAGAATGAAACAAAATGAAACTGGGCAGGAGCGCTCACGCAGACACCAAATTCCAGGTGTCGTTTTTTGGTGATCCCTCCCATATTGTTTTTTTTTTTTTTAAGTTGTGTTTGTAGATCTTCCACAGCCCTCTGAGAATGACAAAAGCCTTATTCCTTTCGGAGTATGTTGGCATGCATCCTATTTTGTGGTTTACCAGTACAGCGATTCATATCTGTAGGATCGACGTGTAGCACTCCAAGCCTAAATATTTGTGTTGGCCAGCATTGATGTCCTTGGCAAACAGTTATGCTGTGAGACAACAGGTTGGTATAGCAGCTCATAGGCCACATATTTTGCATTTAGTTGCTGGCTTAGAAGGTATTAGAATCAAGATATTGCTGTGAGGGTGTGCACGTTTGACTATTTCTTTTCCTCGCTGTGAAAACTATCATTTAAATCCTGTTAAGGCCAGGCTAGCCCAGTCTCATCAGATCTTGGAAGCTAAGCAGGGGCAGCCCTGGTTAGTATTTGGATGGGAGACCACCAAGGAAGTCCAGGGTTGCTATGCAGAGGCAGGCAATGGCAAACCACCTCTGTTCGTCTCTTGCCTTGAAAACCCTGTGAGGGGTCGCCATAAGTAAGCTGCAACTTGACAACACTTTCCACTGCCAGGATCAGGAATGTCAAATCAAAACCATTTGAGTGAGGCAAACAATTTTTGGTGTGGTTGATGGTAACGGTGTACAGGGGGGAAGAGTTTGCCCCTTTTGGGAGGGGCTGTGGCTCGTGGTAGAGCATCTGCTTGGCATGCAGAAGGTCCCAGGTTCAATCCCCGGCATCTCCAGTTAAAGGAACCAGGCAAGTAGGCGATGTGAAAGACCTCTGCCTGAGACCCTGGAGAGCCGCTGCCAGTCTGGGTAGACAATGCTGACTTTGATGGACAAAGGGTCTGATTCAGTGTAAGGCAGCTTCATGTGTTCATGTGTAAGGATTCACAGACATGATTTGGTTTATTTTTGGAGGAAATTTGTTGTTTTTCCATGTATTTCTGAGGTGAGGTGTTAAAGGCTGAAATTGCTTTATGTTACGTTGTATGAAATGGAACGCAAAGAATAATTTCCACAAGGTTGAGAAATCACTAATCCTCACATGTTGCTTTCTTCTTCTTTTTAATTTAAACACTAAAGATTCTGCTGTTTACTCAAGCCCAGTTGATGGAAACATCTGAGTTTCCAGATGACACCGCTGTCAGATAGAGTTCATCTTTCTGTTTCTTTTTGCGGGGTCTTGCAGCCCGGCTCTGTAGCCTGCCTGCAGTTGAAGGAGGCGCGTACCATGGGCTTTGCTGTTCCAGCTGAATTAGATTCTAGGCTTGGCAAGTGAAAGAGACATGTTGGGGAAAGTCGTGAAATACAGCCAAACCTCAGTGATCCAGACAAAAGGAAGTCTTTCTTCACACAGCGCATAAACTGTGAAACTCCCTGCCCCAGGATGTGGTGATGGCCACCATCTTGGAAGGCTTTAAGAGGGGCGTGGACATGTTCATGGAGGATAGGGCTACCCATGGCTACTAGCCAAAATGAATACTACTAGCCAAAATGAATACTAGTCACCATGCATACCCATTCTCTCCAGGATCAGAGGGGCATGACTATTAGCATTTGAGAGCCAACATGTTGTAGTGGTTAATAGCGGTGGTTTGGAGCGGTGGACTCTAATCTGGAAAACTGGGTTTTATTCCCTACTCCTCCACATGAGCGGCGGACGCTAATCTGGTGACTGGGTTGGTTTCCCCACTCCTCCACATGAAACCAGCTGGGTGACCTTGGGCTAGTCACAGCTCTCTTAGAGCTCTCTCAGCCCCACCTACCTCACAAGGTGTCTGTTGTTGGGGTGGGAGGGAAGATGATTGTAAGCTGGTTTGATTCTTCCTTAAGTGGTAGAGAAAGTCGGCATATAAAACCAACTCTTCTTCTTCTTCTCCAGGATCAGAGGAGCATGCCTATTATATTAGGCGCTGTGGAACACAGGCAGGACAATGCTGCTGTGGTCATCTTGTTTGTGGGCTTCGTAGAGGCACCTGGTTGGCCACTGTGTGAACTGCTGGACTTTATGGGCCTTGGTCTGATCCAGCATGGCTTTTCTCATGTTCTTACATTGCATGGGCTTCTGTAGCTCTTATGAGATTAGAAGGGGCCAAGCGACAGGATTGCGCCACACTTGCCGTGTTGTATGGCCAACCAGGAACTTGATACCCCTCCCTTCCACTGTGCCTAGCAAGCATCAAAACCAGGAATCTTGCTTAGCCTCTAATGTCTGTTGGATTGGGAGGGAAGGCAGCATGGTGCAGCCCGATCTTGTCTGGTCTCAGAAGCTAAGCAAGTTTGGCACTTGTTGAAGAAGAAGTAGAGTTGGATTTTATATGCTGACTTTCTTTACCTTTTTTTATAAGGAGAATCAAGCCGGCTTACAATCCCCTTCCCTTCCTCTCCCCACAAGAGACACCTTGTGAGATAGATGGGGCTAAGAGAGTTCACAGAGAACTGTGACTAGCCCAAGGTCACCTTGCTGGCTTCATGTTTCCCCACTCCTAGGGGAACCCAACCCGGTTCACCGGATTAGAGTCCACCACTCTTAACCACTACACCATGCTGGCTCACTTGGATGGGAGACCACCGAGGAATGCTGTGCAGAGGAATGGCAATGACATACCACCTCTGCTCCTCACTTGCGTTGGAAGCCCCTTGCTGGGGTGGCTAGAAGTCAGTTGCGACTTGGTGGCACGTACATACGTCTCTGGTAGATCTGGTGGGTCACTAGTTGTGCAAGTCTGAAGTAGCCGGTCCTAACTGTAGGCAAAATAGCACTTCAGTGGATCGCATCTCCAGAAACCAAGTCTTATTTTCTTAGCCATTACATTATACTAGTGCTCTTTCTGCTTCTCGATTCTCCTGTGCCTCGTATTGACTTATACTCACTCAGTTTTGCAGTTTGTGTACTTAATCGGTAACCTTCCGTGAAACAATGAGCAGTCTTGAACTGTCTTTTTTATTGGTTTGTTTGTTTGTTGCAGGACATTTCTTCTAGTGGGCGCCCCAAAGGCAAATACGAGCCAACCTGGAATTGTACAAGGAGGTCAAGTTCTCAAGTGTGGTTGGAATTCCAACAGAAACTGCCTTCCTATCATATTTGACTCTACAGGTAATGGCTGATACAGTAACAGCATCCGCTTTCCCGTGGTGTTTGAACTGTAGACGTGAAAACAGCTGATAACAGTTAAAGGTTTTGGATGGAGGGCCATCAGAACCAAAGCGCGTTGTGAGAGCCAGCTTGATGTAGTAGTTAAGAGTGGTGGACTCTAATCTGGAGAACTGGGTTTGATTCCCCACTCCTCCACATGAAGCCTGCTGGGTGACCTTGGGCTAGTCACAGTTTTCTCCAAACTCTCTCAGCCCCATCTACCTCACAAGGTGTCAGTTGTGGGGAGAGGAAGGGAAGGGGCTGTGGCTCAGTGGTAGAGCATCTGCTTGGCATGCAGAAGGTCCCAGGTTCAGTCCCCAGCATCTCCAGTTAAAGCCACTAGGCAAGTAGGTGATGCGAAAGACCCTGGAGAGCCGCTTCCAGTCTGAGTAGACAATGCTGACTTTGATAGACCTAGGGTCTGATTCAGTATAAGGCAGCTTCATGTGAAGGAGATTGTAAGCCGGTTTGATTCTCCTTAAAAGGTTGAGAAAGTCAGCATATAAAAACCAACTCTTCGTCTTCTTCTATTTTTATGAATATTCAAGATGACCATGGGCCTGTTGGCCAAGGGCCCCCTATATTACAAGACATCTTTAGGTTCCTGCTAGCATTGCAAAACTTTTATGTTGTAGGACCACAGAGATGCAAGGAATTTGAGTGAGAAATTCTGAATTGTTTTTGACATGTAAGCAGGGTCAGGCCGCTAACCAAAATATATGAAAATTCGGTGGCTGGGAAAATCAGCAAAGAGCATAAGAACATAAGCAGAGCCTGCAGAATCAGTCGTCCATTTGGTCCAGCATCCTGTTTCGCACAGCGACCACCCAGTTGCCTTGCAGGGCCAACAACAAGGCATTGAGGCCTTCCCCCAGTGCCGCCTTCCAGCACTGGTATTCAGAGGTTTGCTGCCTCCACGTTTTGAGGTGACGTGTATAGGAGAAGAAGAAGAAGAGTTGATTTTTATATGCCAACTTTCTCTACCATTTAAGAAAGAACCGGCTTACAATCGCCTTCCCTTCCCCCTCCCCACAACAGACACCCTGTGAAGTAGGTGGGGCTGAGAGAGCTCTAAGGGAGCTGTGACTAGCCCAAGGTCACCCAGCTGGCTTCGTGTGTAGGAGTGGGGAAACAAATCCAGTTCTCCAGGTTTGCGTCCGCCGCTCATGTGGAGGAGTGGGGAATCAAAACCCGGTTCTCCAGATCAGAGTCCACCGCTTCAAACCACCGCTCTTAACCACTACACCGCGCTGGCTCTCCTACACCACGCTGGCTGGTATAGAAGAAGAATGATATGTCTTTGAGGTGTAATGGTTGAAACTTGACTCTGTCATTGCTACATCTTCTGATCCAGGGCTTTGTTTCTAGCGGCCCCTCGCAGAAACCTGTAATCCCATCAGATAAGATGGAGAACTCACAAGGGCTAGGTAAGGCAGGGAGCCAGGCTTGTAACAAGTGATTAGATAAGGTCTGGGAATGGCTTGTGCAGAACTCTTTGTCGGCCCCTCTGAATGTGCAGCACATATGGGTAATTGTCATGTATACTTTTACATCTTTAAACCCCTGCATACCTGCATTTGGGAATCCCGGTGGGCCAGAGTAGCCCAGGGTGTATACCTGGAGTTTAAAGATAATGCGTGTAATCCACACTTGGTTTGCTGTGGGAAATGTTGGCCTAACGGCTGGGAACCATGGCAGAGGGGTAGCCTTATTAGTCTGCTGCAGCCAAAATAACCAGGAATCTTGAGAGTCCTTCAATATAAACGCAATACATAAATGAATTTATTTTCACATAAGCTTTTGTGGAACAGAGCCTGCTCTGTCAGATACATGTGCCCAGTAACTAGGTTTGCCCTACCAGCAATTCCAGTACCCACCATCTCTCTGAGTGGCAGCTGAAGAAGAATTAAAACAAACAAACAAAAAAACCCAGCCACATCTCCGATATCACTATGTCACTTCTGGGTAAAACCACAGAATATTTGGCAATTCCTAGAGATACCGACTGTCACTTCTGGGTTTTACCTGGAAGTGACAAGGCAACGTCACGTTGCACGCACCCCCATGTCCCCAAATTTGCCATCGGGCCTCCCAGAACCTCTACTCCCAGTTCATCTAGTTCCTCCTCCTCCTTGCCTCGCAACCCAATGCAAGAGAACGGTGACCCACTCCTGACCCACAGGTTGAGAACTGCAACATTTTAAAAAATCTCCAAACCAGCAGGCATGCCACTGCTGATATAAATACATAATATAAACATCCAGCATGGAAATATTTATATATGTATTAAATAATGTTGCTGCCCTCCTTTCAAGCTCTGTTTGATGTCATTAGTATTCTTTAGCTTTGCAAAAGTGAACTGTTACCTGCATCATGTGGACGTGTTCATGGAGGAGAGAGCTATTCATGGCTACTAGTAAAAATGGATGCTAGTCATGATGCAGTTCGATTCTCTCCAGGATCAGAGGAGCTTGCCTTTTATATTTAGGTGCTTTGGAACACAGGCAGGATAATTCTGCTGCAGTTGTCTTGCTTGTGGGCTTCCTAGAGGCACCTGGTTGGCCACTTGTGTGAACAGACTGCTGGACTTGATGGGCCTCGGTCTGATCCAGCGTGGCTTTCCTTATATTCTCGTGTTCTTATGTGTGTCTGCACTGAGACGCCTCGATGGTGTTGAATTCCTCCCCCACTGCCTTTTATAAATGAGCCCATGGAAAAGGCTTACGTGTCATGGGAAAGGATTATCATAGCAAGGTCTTAGTGAGTTCCGCCATTAATGGCAATGGGGGGGGTGCGGGATTGTGTAGTATGTGTATAAACAGGAATGTACTTCAGCTAAAGGCCTGTAAGATAATAGCTAAATTGCAAGCTATACAAAATAATCCAAACAGTTGACAGAGCTTGGATCGAGTGGCCAAGATCCAAAGATCTTGTGCATCTCAAGTGTTTCCATATGTTCAAAAGGAATTTGCCTAATGTTGCATGCAGCTCCAGCCCCTTAAGCTACAGTGCAGGGTCTTCTTGCCACTTTTACAAGGGAGACAAGCTGCTTTGGTGGGGGGAACCCGAAAAGCCCCAGTGTGCATATGGAAGGCATTTCAAAAACCTTCGGATCCTGGCCAATAGTCCTCAATCCTACAATTCACTCTGGCTTGATCGACCTTGGTATCATTATCGTCTAACCTATTTCAAAGGCAGTACGATTATTTCTGTTTTATTGTCGTCAGTTCAGGCCAGCGTGGTGTAATGGTTAAGAGCGGTGGACTCTAATCTGGAGAACTGGGTTCGATTCCCCACTCCTCCACATGAAGCCTGCTGGGTGATCTTGGGCTAGTCACAGTTTTCTCTGAAGTCTCTCAGTCCCACCTACCTCATAAGGTGCATGTCTCGGGGAGTGGAAGGGAAGGTGGCTGTAAGCCGCTTTGAGACTCCTTCAAAGGTAGAGAAAAGCAGGGTATAAAAACCAACTCTTCTTCCTCTCAGGGCAAGTCAAATGGCAGTTTTAAACTTACGTGTATTTAATTGAATTGTTTTAGAATGGGTGTTCGGGAGTGCTGGTGCACTTAGACCAATGTGTCATAATGCAGATATTAACAGATGTCAGCACAATAGTGTCTGCTTTTAGAAATAAGGATTTCTCCCCACCCTTTCCTCCTCTCTCACCATACATAGAAGCTATTGCCCAAGGATGGAGACCCAATTTAAAAAAAAAAAAACTTTACCTTGTAGTATTGGCCAGATTCAGAAGCCCCAATAGGGTTGCCAGATCCTCCTTCACCACCAGTGGGAGGTTTTCTCCAGGGCCATTTTCTCCAGGGGAACTGATCTCTATCGGCTGTAGATTAGTTGCAATCGCAGGAGATCTCCAGTTAGTACCTGGAGGTTGGCAACCCTAAGCCCCAACTAGGCCTCAATTAAATTCCAGTTTGCCACGATGACGGGTAGAAATGTAGCTCATTAATCACGTTCATGTGATCTCCTTGTTCCCTTCTCTCTCTCCCTCCCTTCTAGCACAGAGCTCAAAAGCAAAATCCAAATTCCTGTGGCCAATTGAAAACAAATCCTTTTAAAAAAATTAGAAAATACACTCTTCAGCTTTTAGCCTCACAGACTTTTCTAACTGCTGAGACTCTAGGAAGGATATATGATAAAATCAATGCCTCGTATCAAGCCCTTTTCATCAAGTTTGGGAGGAGGGGGGTCATACTCTGTCCCAGGTTCTGTCTGGAACCTATATTTGCACTCTGATTAAGATTTATTATTATGGTCCTTAGACCAAACATAAAATTTTTGCAGTTACATTGAAGTACCCAAACCAGCAATATAAAATAATACATTTTGGTTAAAACACTATAAGCAATCAATCACATCTACAGCTTTTCATTTCTATTTAGATTTCCGAAAATTAAATACTATTCTACGAAACTTGGCCACCGATAGGGCTGTTGAAAAAAAAATCGGTATAATTCGGATTCGGCAAAATTCGGCCCGTTTTGATTCAGGCCGTGCCGAAGTCCGAACTCCCCCACTTCGGATCCCCGAAATTCGGGCGAGATCTGGAGTTTGGGGGAAAATTGGCCCCCCCGTGCGCCTTCAGGGGAGTCCCCTGAAGGCGCGCGGGGGGGAGGTAGAACAGATTTGATAAAAGGCAGAAGTTTTGAGAGTATTTTGAAAGTAAAATCTGCCTAGGCTTAAATTCCTGTGCTGTGAATTACAGATTGCCCCAGCAAGGCCTCAAACCCAAGCAATGAACAGGGAGCAATCTCCTTCTGAAAAATTGCAAAACTTCTTCTGAAAAGCTGAGAACAAGATTTTTAATCACTGCACTACCATGGTATAGCGATTAGCATGTAGGACTAGGATCTGGAAGACCCAGATTCAAATCCCCACTCTCGAAAATGCCCTCTTTGTCCGGATCAGATAGACTCCCTAGTCCACATTGTTTTAGCATATCCACAAAATAATATTGCACAAAATAAATATATCACTCCTTGGATAAAACAGCTAAAGACATTTTCTGAGAAGCGGGCACTGCGTGATCTGCTGTCAAATAGATCGGTCAATTGCGTGAGAGATGCTGCAACCTTTCTCTTTATAGTGTCAAGGAAAAGTTAAATTCCATTTCGTCTTTTTAGAGTGTGAAGTGGTTGATGGATAGCCAGTGGCTGCTAAATCTAGGGGAAGGAAAGAAAAGAAACTTAGAAGCCATAAAGCTAGAAGGGACCCCCAAGGGTAGGGTTGCCAACCTCCAGGAGGTTGCTGGGGATCTCCCGCTATTACAACTGAACTCCAGGCGACAGAGATCAGTTCCACTGAAGAAAATAGCTGCTTTGGCAACTGGACTCTATGGCATTGAAGCCCCTCCCCTCTTCAAACCACTTATTGCACAAAATAAATATATCACTCCTTGGATAAAACAGCTAAAGACACTTTCTGAGAAGCGGATACTGCGTTATCTGCTGTCAAATAGATCGGTCAATTGCGTGAGAGACGTGGCAACTTTTCTCTTTATAGTGTCAAGGAAAAATTAAATTCTATTTCCCCTTGTTATAGTCTGAAGTGGTTGACGGCTAGCCAGTGGCTGCTAAATCTAGGAAAAGGAAATCCCTACGTTGCCATGAAACGTTCTGGGTGACGTTGGGCCAGTCACTCTCAGCCTAACCTACCTCACAGTGTTTTGAGGACGAAGGGAAGATGATGATGTAGCTGATTTTAATCCCCATTGAGAAGAAAAGGGGGGTATAAATATCTCAATAAACAAAAGTAAGGCTAAAAGTGGGGTATAAATATTTAAATAAACAAAAGTAAGGCTATCTTAGATTTGATACATAACTGTCTCAGGGGAGGAACAATAAAATAGGAAAGATGTGTGCGGTGGTTTTGTTCATTTGAATATCATTGTATCTAATTCTTGGGATCAGTTTTTTTTATGTCTGTGTGTATAAATATATAGTCATTTCCAGTGTGTTTGCAATGCCAGTCTCATGCAGTTACAGCTGGAGTCAGCTCACATGCTTCTTTAGAGCAAGGTGGCTCAGTAATCTAGTCTTCATTCCTTATTAACTGTTATTAAGAATGGAGAGACCAGGCCAAACCTAGGGATGCCAGCCTCCAGGTGGGGCCTGGAGATCTGGATTTATAACGGAAGAAAATGGCTGAAAACCCCACACTTCCAGGCTCCACCCCCAAATCTCTAGGAATGTGTTAACTGAGAGTTGACGACTCTATTCAAATCCTCCTGTTGACCTGAAAATCATTGGCTGATTTTTTTCCCCCTTTGGTCTATCTCACTTCACAGGTGGATGCGAAAATTAATGGGGAGTGGGGGCTACTTATGCTCTGAGCTCCTTTAGAAAAAGGTAGGGGGGGAATGCAGCGTGGGTATAATTGCATGGCTATTTCCCCCCAAATGAATACATAATTTTAAATTTCAGTGCTTGATTTGACACTCGCCTTTCATGTCTTGCGCCTTTAAAAGAACAGTTCGTTCGACCACCCCCTGAAAACCGGGCAGATCAAGCAGAAAGAGTCCATAAGGCATCAAAAGTAGGATCCCTGCCCTCCTCCCGCCAGGGCAAGCTGTCTAAAACCATTACTTTACTGGGTGCAATGTGGCAAAAGCCCATTGAGTTCCGCTTCCCTTCATCCAAGCATTGATATGTGCAGAAAGACCCCTTCGACATGCATGTACGACTCATGTCCCGTCGCCGTGTTAATAGGAGACCACGGCTTTAGAAATAATAAGCATTTCCTCTTCACCCGGGTAGCGTAGCCACATTCCAGGCTGCCTGTTAAGAGAGTGACCCCCCCCCCCTACGCCAACAACAGGAAGCTTTGTTGAGAGCCTATGCGGTCACTCTGGCCGCTTCTGTGACCCATTTAGCGTTGGACGGTGTTGCTTAAGAGCCTCGGGCGGCTGCATCTTTCCAACCACCTCCAGGGCAGAAAATGTGGGTCAAGAGTCTAAAAAAGGGGGGGGATTTGTGCAGAGCCGCACTCAGCCTTCCCTCCTCAAATAAGCTAGTGGAGTGGAGAAAATTCGAACGGGTCATGGTTAAAAAGCGGCGTTTGGCGGTCCTACAAAGGCCTTTTTCCCGTTTGTGGTTTATTCTGATTTTTTTTTTAGAATCTCGCCAGCAGCCGGCTGTGGCAGCTAACGGCAAATTTAAAGTATAAAAACACAATGCAAACATTTACATCACTGAGGCCGGCCTAACAAAAGAACGGCGATAGCAGTCAAAACCCCTTTTTCTGCTTTAGAGGAACTTTTCTGTTTGTTGCCGTTCAGAAGTGAGGTGGGTGGGTGGCCAGAGGAATTTGGCATCAATGAACCATTTATAATGATTTATGAAATATTTTCTGGTTTTGTTAGCTGTTGTTTGTTGTTGTTGGATTTTTTTGGTCAATATATATATATTGGTTTTTCAAAAAATAATACAGTCCAACTTATTCGGCATTTCATAAAGCTTATCTTTCCATATATCAGTAAAAAACAATATTTGCTCGATGCATGCCTTCATTAAATACAGATATTAAAATTGACTTCAGGGTATTAGCATTTTAACCTGCTCGCCTCTGTTTGGTAATGGGAATTTTCATGGCTTTTGAATTATGGGGGGATTGTTTTCCTCTTGTAAATTCGATCCTGCCTATTTTGTGTTTGTGGACTACCTAGACAACTTTGGTTGAGGGGCAGGGTTCCCAGTTCCCGACTGGGAAATACCTGGAGATGTGGGGGGTGGATCCTGAGGAGGGCAGGGTTTGGATTGGGGAGGGACCTCAATGCCATAGAGTCCAATTGCCAAAACGGCCATTTTCTCCAGGGGAACTGAGCTGTGTCGCCTGGAGATCAGTTGTAATAGCGGGAGTTCTCCAGCCACCAGCTGGAGGCTGGCAGCCCTGCTGAAGTTCTCCAAGGAAGCCAGCCAGATGGGCATCTCTGATGCAGAGTTGCAGGTAAAGGGTGCTCTCAAGGAGAAAGACTTCCTCCTCATTGTAAAGCTGCTTAGGCAGTGGCAGCACCCAGAGTGGAAATCGTTCTGAAGTTCTGCATACGAAGCTTCTCCTTTGGGTTTCCTAGACTTCGGCTTGCCAACTTCCAAGTGGTGCCTGGAATTATAACTGATTGCCAGTTGGCAGAGATCAGTTCCCCAGAGAGAATGGCAACTTTGGAGGGTAGCCTGTTGTATTGTACTGTGTTGAGGTCCATTATCTCCCCCAAACCCCACCCACCCCTAGGACCCACCCCAACATTTCCTGGAATGTCTCAGCCAGGATGTTGGCAGCCCTGACTAGATCCTGACTTTTTATGGAGCATGGCATGTGGTAACCTAAGGGCTTGTACTAGGACTTTCATTCATGTCATGGAGATCGATTAAATGTCCATCTGGTACAATATTGTTCAAGAGACTAAAGGAGAATGCTATCTAAAAGAATAATAGAAAAATCAAATATAACGAGAAGAATTGAGAGTAAACGTGGTGGACAAAATGTAGTGTGGCTAGGTACTGTGATACACTTAAGGAGAAAGATGACTGCACATTTCCCCATTATTAATTAATCATTGCCACACAGGAAACATTGCCTGTCTTATTAGTAATAGACCTTTAAATAGTTACGCCTTTTGATATATACAGCAAATGACTGATTGGGAGGTTGGCAACCCTAACAGTTATACTGATAATTAGGTCTATGCAAGGCATACCAATTCATCCCCCCTTGAACAATCTTAAGACCTACAAAAACCTTTCCAAATTTTAGTAAATAATTCAGCCTTAAAAGTAACATTTATCTGTCAATTAAAAGACGAATCAACATTTAGTCAATTAAAAGACGAATCAACATTTAGTTATCTGTCAATTAAAAGACGAATCAACGAATCAACATTTAGTATCTTATCAAAGAAGGACCCTAGTAGTTCCATTCTAGAGATTTTATACAAAGAACAGCATCTGACCTGACGTGTTAGATCTTCAGCTATCCCTCTGCCACATGAGCATTAAATCAAAATAGAGATTTCAACCAGCTGTATTGTATTTTGGCTGCCAACAGAGACTGGAATATAGTTCTCCAGAAATTTCCCAACAGGAAGTAATAAAGCGCCTGAAGAGATAAAGATTTCCTTACAAATCTATACCAGACAAAGATGTTTGGATGAGTCATATTAAGCTTCTGCCTCACGAGAAAGCAAGAATGTTCTCTCTCTGGGCTTGGTGTGGGGGCATGTTATCTTTGTGAATCCTGTTAAGGGGGTCTAATCACAACCTGTTTGCACTTTTGGGGGCCCGAATGCACACAGACGTGGTTGTTCTGCACGATCAGTTTCATTAACACCTATACATACGGTTGCCAGCTCCGGGTTGGGAAATACCTGGAGATTTTTGAGGTAGAGCCTGAGGAGGGCGGTGTTTGGGGAGAGTCCAATTGCCAAAGTGGTCATTTTCTCCAGGTGAACTGATTTCTGTCAGCTGGAGACCAGTTGTAATAGCGGGAGATCTCCAGCTAGTACCTGGTAAAGGTAAAGGTCCCCTATGCAAGCCCCAGGTCATTCCTGACCCATGGGGTGATGTCACATCCCAACGTTTCCAAGGCAGACTTTGTTTGCCAGCGCCTTCCCGAGTCATCTCCCCTTTACCTCCAGCAAGCTGGGTACTCATTTTACCGACCTCGGAAGGATGGAAGGCTCAGTCGACCTTGAGCCGGCTACCTGAAACCAACTTTAGTCGGGATCGAACTCAGGTTGTGAGCAGAGCTTTTGACTGCAGTACTGCAGCTTAACACTCTGCACCACGGGGCTCCTAATCTAGTACCTGGAGGCTACACAAAATGTGACACCTCTGTGTTCAATATTATAGCTGAACCTGAAATCAACACAGAACGGCAAAGATACCTAATATCTCTATATTATATCAAATCAAAGAGTTAACACAAGTAACAGCATAGCCACCATGTGAGTCACCAGCTCAATAGTATACAGGAGTTCACAATCCCAATATGGACTATTGGGATTGTGAACTCCTGTATAGAGATATTAGGTATCTTTGCCGTTCTGTGTAGATTTCAGTACCTGGAGACTGGCAACCCTATGCTGGATTGCCAACAGAAGATACAACTTCAGTTGCTTTGGAGGATAGTTCAGGCATGGGTTGTCCGTCACTTTTGACAAGGGAGTGTGTGAATGAGTCGTCTCGGATCAGATATGAGAGATAGAACTGTCATGCCATCTGATTCCACAACGTTTTTCTGTAGAATCAGCCTGCTGGTCATCAAGCGCTTCATGCTCAACGAGAAAACAGAGAACAGCCATGCATGACGCATGAAACAGCCCTAAGTCATTTTCCTTGGGCTTTCCCATGAAATCATCACTGAGATGTTCAGACATGGCAGCATTTCAAGATATTTTTCTCACTGAATTGTTTCTCTTCTTCAGGCAACAGAAATTTTGCTGAGAATGACCCGCTGGAATTCAAGTCGCATCAATGGTTTGGCGCATCCGTGAGATCTAAAAACGATACCATTCTGGTAAGGCTTCAGCAGAATAAACTAGGCTTCTATGGTCTCTCCCAACAACTACTTCTATCTATGGATTATCTGCAGGCCAGGGCCTTGATAAGGCAAAGAGTACTAGATGTAGAAAGACAGCATGATCTAAATAGACTCAAAAACGTGTGTTACAATCGAAGCACCCTTACTAATGTGGCCCCGATGCCTTATCTTATTCATTTGGATAACCCTGATTATAGGAGGGCCTTTATCTTGCTACGTGGTAATGCTCTTCCTTCAGCTATACTGGAAGGGAGATATAAAAAGATACCCTATGGTGAACGTTTATACCCTTGTTCTGATGGGAGCATAGAGACCCTTGAACATGTCATTTTTGACTGTAAAATTTATAATAAAATTAGAAAAGACATTTCCCTTGTAATAGCTGGCTACCCAGGGAGAACTAGAGCAACTCGTCTCTCTAACATGCTCTCAGATAAGGACACCGAGCTAACCTTTAAAATGGCCAAATTTGGATGGTGAGTAATGAAGACTAGGCGAGCATGGGTCGAACCTAATGGATGAGTGTTTTTATATTTATATATGGACTGTAACTGTGTTTTATTTAAGGTTAGTTTTTAATGGTTCTCTTATGAGTGTATGATTATATTTGACAAGTATTTATTGATGTATATAGCTATTATTCTTGTATTATGTAAAAGTTTTTATGGTTGGTCTTGGACCGTATTAAACTATATACATGGTAAGGCTTCAAGGCTTTTCACATATTACTGTGTTTAAACTCTGCAGGAATTCTGAATGTAAAAATGTGACGTATGCAGGGGTGGGGGGAAACTTCTTGCAGGTCGCGTGACTTCTGTCCCTACCCCTCCTTCAAATACACCTTCATCATTTTTTGCCCTGACATCATTAAACTGGCTAACTGTCCTCATGACATTACAATACTTTTGGAATTTTTCTCTGAAAGTCTTTATCTGCAGCAAAATGTTATGGGAATGTTAAGCACTGTGGAAATGCCAGGCTGTGGAGATTTTCTATGATCTAGAGCAGTCGTTTTCGGGCCACCGCCCCCCTTGGTTCCCCAAACTCAACCCCAGTGCCCCCTATCCAAAAACACAGTTGAAGGGGCCCACCTCTAGCGCCTGCCTGCTGCCCACTTGCCTCTTAGTGCCCCCCCAGGTAATCCCACCGCCCCCCAGGGGGTGATACTGCCCACAGATCTAGAGTATCATAGAGTAGTGGAGGCCATAGTCCCAAATCCAGCTCCTTGAGGGATTATATGGTTGCCAAACTCCAGGTGGTGGAAATCCCTATAAAGGAAGGTTATCAGAACACAGCCACTAATCACTCTAAATTTCCTTTTAAAAATTGTATTACACTTTATACACATCAACGTATGATGAATTATTACAATAAGACATACAATACTAAATTCGCAAAACGGACATAACATATAAGTGTCCATAAATCAAAGTTTGTGTTAGTTATCTGGATAAGTTGAATTTTTCTTTTTTTTCCTGGTGTTCCAACAATTACATGATTGCAATTCTGGATGGATGTTTGTTTTACAACTTTGAACATCAGTAACACGAACTTTGATTTATGGACACTTATATGTTATGTCCGTTTTGCGCATTCAGTATTGTATGTCTTATTGTAATAATTCATATGTTGATGTGTATAAAGTGTAATACAATTTTAAAAAGGAAATTTAGAGTGATTAGTGGCTGTGTTCTGATAAATAACCTTCCTTTATAGGGAATTCCATAAACTCCAGGTGGTGGTTGGAGGTCTCCCGCTACTACAACTTCAGACGATAGAAATAAGCTCCCCTGGAGAAAATGGCCACTTTGGCCATTGGACTCTGTGGTCTTGAATAAAACGAAGGCATTCGTGTATTTATATTTTATAAATTTGCCAAACAATAAATTTATATATGCTAACAAAACTGTGAATGATAGATACGTTTTATGTTCTTAAAGCTGTAATGCAAAGGTAAACTTTGAGCCCCGCGTGGGGGCACCCTCCTGTACCTGAAGAGAAATCCTAAGTAGGTCTACTCAGAAGTAATTTCAATTTAATTCAGTGGAGTTTACTCCCAGGAAAGAGGATTGCAGCCCTGAAGACCCCGGCCACTGTACCAAGCCTACTTCTCTCTGTATAAGCCCATCCTAGGTTGCATTTCTTGGTCATACTAGAATGTGAAGGGCTGTTAGGAACTAAGGCTGTGTAACACATCAGCATGTAGTTAAGAAGGGCCCTGCTGGATCAGACCCATTGCAAGGGTTGCCAGCTTCTGGGTGGTGGCTGAAGATCTACTGGAATTACAACTGATCTCCAGGTGACAGAGTTTCCTTTGAGAAAATGGCTGTTTTGGAAGGTGGACTCCGTGGCATTATACCTCCCTGAAGTCCCTCCTCTTCCCAAACCCTGCCCCTTCCCAGGCTCCATCCCCCAAATCGCCAGGAATTTCCCAACCGATAGCTGGCAACCCTGCCCATGGCCCATCAAGTCCAGCATTCTGCTTCTCACAATGGCCAGTCAGATCCCTGAGCACATGAACACATGAAGCTGCCTTCTACTGAATCAGACCCTTGGTCCATCAAAGTCAGTATTGTCTACTCAGACCGGCAGCTGCTCTCCAGGGTCTCAGGCAGAGGCCTTTCACATCACCTACTTGCCTAGTCCCTTAACTGGAGATTCCGGGGATTGAACCTGGGACCTTCTGCATGCCAAGCAGATGCTCTGCCACTGAGCAACGGCCCGTCCCTACAAGAGGAGGAATTACTACTCCATGAAATACAGATGGCTTGGAGCATTTCAACACTGATATACAGTAGATGTCCAGTGAACTGCAGAGCAAAACAAATGCTGATGCGGCCTCCTGATGATGCGGCGCCAGTAAATTAACAACTACAGCTCCCTGGAAGTCAGCAGACGTTATTTAATTTGGGCCCTCCTTGTCCTGTTGCAAAGCAGATAATTCACAAGCGCTTTCAAGTTCAGTAACATATCTCAAATTGCAAATGAGGCCGAGCTTTCCTTTTGATTCTCCGCATTGCTGCCCAAAACATAGGTAAGGCGGAAGCGGCGTATTTTTGCTCATTGGAGTCAAATCTTCCCTGTTGAGTCTTCCATGGTTTACGATACTCGCTCTCCCCTCTTCAGACATGCTGTAGCGGTTTCTAAGCGGCGATCGTTTTGCTTCATCTGCAGGCATGTGCGCCGTTGTATCACTGGAGAACCGAGCAGAAAGCAGAGCGGGAACCTGTGGGAACTTGTTACCTTCATGACGGGTCTAAAGCTGTTGAATATGCTCCCTGCAGGTCAAGTATGTGGAGAATGTCTTGCTGTTGTAATTATCTCCCTGAGCCTCTTTTTCTCTGCGCCATCACAGTTTATGCACAACGAGAAGGGATAAGTCATGCACTCTCTCTCTCTCTGGCTGCTTTCATTGTTGGATAAATGCACTCTCAATGCACTATAGCACTGGTTCCCAACCTTTTTTTATTTGCGTACGCCTTGGCAGCCCATTTCCATAAATTGCACCCTTCACATTACCAAAATGTTTGCAATTAATATAGTTGCCGTTATTTTAAATGTATATATGTTTGTAAATAAATAGCCCAATAATGGAATTAAAAAGCAGTGGAATAATAAGGTCAACAGACAGTGCATATATATTTACATTTACAACTCAAAAGATACAATGAATTGAAAACCACATTACATTTCTCCCTCTCCCATGATACTAGAACACGGGGTCATCTGCTAAAGCTGGAGAGCGAGAGATTCAAAACAGATAAAAGGAAATATTTTTTCACACAACGCATAGTTAAATTGTGGAACTCCCTGCCCCAGGATGTGGTGTTGGCTGCCAGCTTGGAGGGCTTTAAGAGGGGAGTGGACATATTCATGGAGGAGAGGGGTATTCATGGTTATTAGTTAGAATGGATACTGGTCATGCTGCATACCTATTCTCTCTAGTATCAGAGGAGCATGCCTATTATTTTGGGTGCGGTGGAACACAGGCAGGATGGTGCTGCTGCACTCGTCTTGTTTGTGGCTTCCTAGAGGCACCTGGTTGGCCAGTGTGTGAGCAGACTGATGGACTTGATGGTCCTTGGTCTGATCCAACAGGGCCTTTCTTATGTTCTCTTATGTTCTTATTCGTTGATACATAACATTTGTTACTTTAATTCGCCAAAATAACAAAGCAAGGGAACGGGGCTTTTCTCAAGGTTAAATAATGAGGAAAACCCACTCCGCCACTCGTCATAACGTTCCATTAATTTCACAGCTTTTTACTTGTATCTTGTCTTACACTGTTGACATGTGTTCCTTTTCCTGCCATTATTCAATTTTTTTAACGTACCCCTAAATGTCCTGGTTTGTACCGCTGGGGGTACTCATACCCCAGGTTGGGAATCACTGCACTATAGCAATCATTTGCAACCAAATTTTCCTGTGCGAAGCAGAAAAATCCAGTTGCAAACAATTGCTGTAGCGCATGGAGAATGCATTATCTGATGTGTGTGAAAGCAGCCTCTCTGTGTCGCTCACTCTTGCTCACAAGCCATACCATAGAAGAGGCTGTCCCATGCGTAGGGATGTGCTTCAGAAATATTTGTTCTCAGTTCCTTTTGAGTTTCATTTTTTTTATTTGTTATTAGTTGGGAAACTAATAACTGCAGTTGGAAAAGGATGGGGTACAAATCTAATAAAATAAATAATAAGCCATTGTTACATGTGCAGTGGATAGGGTTGCCAACCTCCAGGTACTAGCTGGAGATCTCCTGCTATTACTGCTGATCTCTAGCTGATCTCTAGCTGGAGAAAATGGCCACCTTGGCAACTGGACTCTATGGCATTGAAGTTCCTCGCCAAACCCCGCCCTCCTCAGGCTCCATCCCAAAAACCTCCCGCCAGTGGTGAAAAGGAACCTGGAAACCCTAGCAATGGAGATGGGGAGGCTGAAGTCCTTTCTTCTCACAGCCCCAATTTAATGCACCTAGTATAGGGTTGCCAACCTCCAGGTGGTGGCTGGAGATCTCCTGCTATTACAGCTGATCTCCAGCCGATATAAATCAGTTCCCCTGGAGAAGATGGCCGCTTTGGCACTCTATGGCATCGAAATCCCTCCCCTTTACAAGTCCCCCCCTCCTCAGACTCCAACCCAAAACTCCAGGTATTTCCCAACAAGAGCTGGCTACCTTTTTTCTTTGCCTACCCACTAATGGGGAACCATCCTCATCTGCATGGCCCAGGCTAGCTGGATCTCATCAGATCTCAGAAGCTAAGCAAGGTTGGCCCTGGTGAGTACCTGGATGGGAGACCACCAAGGAAGTCCAGGGTCGCTTCTCAGAGGAAGGTAATGGCAACCCACCCCTGTTCATCTCTTTCCTTGAAAACCCTACAGCAGTGGTTCCCAGCCTGGGGCTCACGTATCCCCAGAGTATGCAAAAAAATTGAATAATGGACCAACAAAAGCCAAAAATCTGTCTCAAAATGGTTGCTTTTATTTCTTTTCTCACCCCTCCCCACTACCATTTAAATAGCAACACCAGTTCGGGAGAGATTGTGAATCACCCCTCGGATCAAAAGGATAGGAAAAATGCACGAAGGAAAAGGAACATTTCATTGTATGCAGCGATAACGATAAGGGTCTATTAGCATTTATGTTGTAAAGCCCTGCATTCAGAGGATTAACCACATCATAAAAAATATCCTTGGTCTCACTCGTTGCATGTGAGGCATCAGCTCTGGAATGCCTTCTTTTCCTCTTATAAGACAAGCACTATCTCGAAGCTTTCTGTGGCTTACTCTTCTGTAAATATAGGCAAAATGGAAAGGAGCTCTTTAGATTTTCTACCAAGCCTCAGTACTGGTGGTGCTAGCCCCAGTTTTTACAGGGCTGCATGACATAATCCGCAAAGTCAAACAAAGCCCACCAGTTACGTAGGGCAGTCCACTAGTAGGGCTGCCAAGCCCTCAGGGAATCCCCCACCTCCAGGTCCCATTGCCTGGGAGTTAAAGGGTAGCTTTAATAATCCAAGCTGGGTCCGTGCAATCCAGACCTAACTTTTTTCAAAACAAATATCTAGTTTGACCCACAATCCCTGCAAGAGAAGAGACAACCTTCTGCATCCCTTTGAATTTGGTTACGTGTGAGGGATAGTGGGAAATGCCTGAGGTCACTGTTGCCTGGGGTGAGCAACGGCTGCGGATTTTGGCAGCTAGGTTTCTTGAAGGCAATGTTCTCTCATGGCTTCAGGAGCATGGGAGCGTGGGATCAGCCTCCCTGTCTGACTCCAGCTTGTGTCAATAGTCTGTTCAGATACTGAGAATTTTGAGGCTCTGGGGTATGGTTGCCAACTCCTGCTTGAGAAATACCTGGAGATTTCTGGGTGGGGCCTATAGAGAGCAGGGTTTGGGAAGGGGGGGATCTCAGTGGAGGATAATACCATAGAGTCCACCCTCCACAACAGCCATTTCCTCCGGGGAACTGATCTTTGTCGTCTGGAGATCAGTTTTGATTCCAGGAGATCTCCAGCCACCGCCTGGCGGTTGGCAACCCTACTCTGGGGTCAGGGTTCCATTCTGCTAAACAGGCAACGTTTGCTAGACTCCAATGCTTCCACGATCATTTTCCTCACATTGACCCCAGGGAACTGGGCACGGCCAAGAAAAATGAACACATGAAGCTGCCTTATACTGAACCGGACCCTTCGTCCATCAAAATCAGTATTGTCTACTCAGACCCGCAGCGGATCTCAGGCAGAGGTCTTTCTCATCACCTTCTTGCCTAGTCCCTTTAGCTTGAGATGTCGGGGATTGAACCTGGGACCTTTTGCATGCTAAGCAGATGCTCTACCACTGAGCCACGGCCCCTCCCTTTCCTGACTGGAAAGAGCAGATGCTGGAATGTATTTTATGCATCCTTACAGTCAATTATTTCCTCTTGTTCTGCAGCGAACATCGATGCCGAAGGACAGGGCTTTTGTCAAGGGGGATTCAGCATTGACTTTGCCCAGGTACGGAAACCTGTTGGAGTGTCTCTTTCTTCCATTCACATTGCTTGACGATAAAGGAGAGAGGTTGCAAAAATGAATTCGATGGCCTGTTTGTCCTAGCACCTTTGCGAGGGACTTCTTATCGCTTCAGTTCTGCGGTCTAATATTTATGCTTCTGGATGTAGCTGCTAGACTGAATGTTTTAGTCCGTTCCGAATTTAAAAGGATTTGTAAGGAAATGCAGGAAGAAATGACATTAATGCAAAGGAGATAGCTGGTCTACCTCTGCTTTCTTAATCTCGTTACAGAAGACTAAAAAACCTGTTTCAGAATTTTCTTTTCCTTTTGTCTTGTAACAACCTTGGTGAATCTAAAATTGTTAATTAAAAATACTGCTGTGAAATGAATGGTTCATGGTAGTCGAGGGAATTCAACAGTGCAACAAGATACGCGATGGTAGCTGAGAATGGAACCTCCATGTTCAGAGGCAGTATGCTTCTGATCATGTGGGGAAATTTTCAGTGCAATCCTAATAACACTTTCCTGGGGGTACAGAACTGCCGGACCTCCTACTATGGCATTTAGGAATCACCAGAAACTGATTCCTCGGAGGAAAAACGTACAAGCGTCCTTCAGTGCTGAAAGACCTGTACTGGCAGTCCATCTGTTGCCCAGGAAGGTCGGACCTGAACCAACAGGTTGAAATTAAATGAAAATAATTTTTGGCTAAACATTAGGAAGAACTTTCTGACAGTTAGAGCGGTTCCTCGGTGGAACAGGCTTCCTCGGGAGGTGGTGGGCTCTCCTTCTTTGGAGGCTTTTAAGCAGAGGCTAGATGGCCATCAGACTGCAAGGCTGTGAACATAGGCAGATCATGAGAGAGAGGACAGGAAGGGTCGCATCACTGCTTGGCTCTCGTGGCCCTTTCTTACATGCCCAGGGAAATGCTGATCGCCCCTTTGGTGTCAGGAAGCAATTTTTTTCTCTAGGCCAGATTGGTAGGGTAGCCAACCTCCAGGTGGTGGCAGGAGATCTTCCACTATTACAACTGATCTCCAGCCGATCAGTTCCCCCGGAGAAAATGGCCGCTTTGGCAATTGGACTCTTTGGCATTGAAGTCCCTCCCCTCCCCAAATCCCACCCTCCTCGGGCTCCGCCCCAAAAGCCTCCCTCCTGCTGGTGGTGGATAGGGACCTGGCAACCCTACAGATTGGCCAGGGGTCCTGGAGTTGTTGTTGTTGTTGTTTTGCTATCTTCTGGGCATGGAGCAGGGATCACTAGGGGTGTGTGGGGGAGGTATTTGTGAATTTCCTGCATTGTGCAGGGGGTTGGACTAGATGACTCTGGAGGTCCCTTCCAGCTCTGTGTTTCTATGATTCTATGATCAGTTTCCACCCACAATTCAAAGTGCTGGTTCTTACCTTTAAGGCCCCTTGGGGCCAGGATAATTGAAAGAGCTCCTCTTCCCATACTGTCCAGCCCACCAACTAAAATTCTCCTCGCAAACCTGGCTCCGTATATCCCTGCCTTCAGAGGCAAGGCAAGCGGTGATTGGCGACAGAGCTTTTTCAGTGTTGGCACCTCACCTGTGGAGTGCCCTTCCCTTTGAGGCTCACCTCGTGCCCAAATTTGAGATAAAACAGGTCTCTGAAAACACAGGCAAAATGCGGAGAAATGCAGGGGGAGAACGAGGTGACCTCTGATGGTCGGAAATGGAATGCATAATCCAAACAAAGATCCAAAGTCGTGGAAGGGTGACCGCGAGGGGAACAACCAAGCATAAAAGGCCAGAGTTATCAGGAGACCTTCCACACTGAGCAAACTGACTTGCTTAGGCCTTCCCTTCATACCCCAGATAAAATAACAACAGAACATTTATATAGCTCTTCAAAGAGCTATAGTTCAGTAATCTTTACACCAACTCTGCAAGGTATTGTACCCCTATTGCAGATGTTACGGGGATGGGAACTGAGCCAACTACTCAGTTCACAGCAGCGGTAAAATGTGGCCCAGGGATTTTCTGGTTCACGGTCCGGTCTCTTTGTTCGCTGCTATGTGACTCGTGCCAAGATTCTCTTTTCTTTAAATCAAGGTTTTTCCTAAAATCCGAATCATAGCAGCTTCCAGATCAAACGACACAAAAATGTAGCAGAAATCTCTGGCGTATGCCATTTAAATAACAAAGCAGGAGAAACCAATAAAAGTTGGTCTACCTACCTGGGGAAATTTGCTAGTTGTTTAGGCTGGAGAAATTCTCTGTAGAGAGAATTCTATAAAAATGCAGCATTAGCTGAACAGGCACTGGTACCATAACAAAGGTACTACAGCAAAACATGCTTACTTAACTCACTTTTTTTTCCACATTAGGGAGACAGAGTGCTTCTTGGAGGACCCGGGAGCTTTTATTGGCAAGGTGAGACAAGACTCTTTGCTGTCAAAATGATGGTCTTTAAAACCATCAATGTGTATGTGGCCCTGACCTGGATGGCCTGGGCTAGCCAGCTTTTCAGATGTTGGAAGCTAAGCAGGGTCAGCCCTGGTCAATATTTGGATGGGAGACCACCCAGGGATACCAGAGTTGCTACGCAGAGGCAGGCAATGGCAAAACCCGCCTCTGAACGCCTGGAAAAACCCTACGGGGTTGCTGTAAGTTGGCTGCGGCTTGACCTCACTTTCCGCCACCATGTATACGTGACAAAAAAAATGTGGGGAATCAGATCCCAGGGTAGGGTTGCCATCTCCAGGTTGGGAAATAACTGGAGATTTTGGGGGTGGAGCCTGAGGAGTATAATGCCATAGAATCCACCTTCCAAAGCAGCTATTTTCTACAGGGATATAATGCCATAAAGACCACCTTACAAAGCAGCCGTTTTCTCCAGGTGAACTGATCTCTGTCACCTGGGGAATCTGTTGTAATAGCAGGAAATCTCCAGCCACTGCCTGGAGGTGGGCAACCCTATCCCAAGGCCCCCTCGCTCCTGGAAAAGCTGCTTTGGGAAGGGGCAGTTTAGACTGAGGAAATGGCAGAGGGAGTAACTGTTTTCCTTTCTGTCTGTCTTCCAATCCGGCTCATCCTCCCAGTTACTTTTCCCCGCAAGGCTTCCTGACCTTTGCAAATGTTTGGAACCTTGTAGGGTGGGTTGCCAACTTCCATGCAGGGCCTGGAGATCTTCCAGAATTACAGCTTATCTCCAGGCGACGGAGATCAGTTCCCCTGGAGAAAATGGCTGCGTTGCAGGGTGGACTTTATGGCATTGTATCTTGCTAAGGCCCCTTCCTGCCCCAAACCCTGCACTCCCCAGATTCTAGCCCCAAATCTCCAGAAATTTCCAACCTGGAGTTGGCAACCCTCCCCTCCACCCATTCAAAATTCCATTTCATCCCTCTCTAAATTCAAAATTTCCCTCCCTCAAGTAGATTTTCTGATGGGTAAGAATCGGTGGCATGGTATGCTTACATGTGTAGTCTTTTTAAATGTAGTTACGGCCTTGATGGCTGAATCTTAATTTAAATAAGCCCTTACCTATGAAAGATCTTATATTATTAAACGTGTTACTCTTTAAAATGCTGCAATGCTATCTTTGTCTTTAAAATGAACACATGAACACATGAAGCCTTATACTGAATCAGACCCTTGGTCCATCAAAGCCAGTATTGTCTACTCAGACTGGCAGCGGCTCTCCAGGGTCTCAGGCAGGGGTCTTTCACATCACCTACTTGCCTGGTCCCTTTAACTGGAGATGCCGAGGATTGAACCTGGGACCTTCTGCATGCCAAGCAGATGCTCTACCACTGAGCCACGGCCCCTCCCAAATGCTACAAGGCTCTCTTATTTCTGCTGCAGCAGATTAATGGGGCTGTTCTTCTGGAAACCTACCTTGCAGTAACTCTCCAGTTTTCCCAGGTGTGATAATTTTTTTTTTGGAAGCTGTGCTTTTAACATAGCTCGAGAGATCAATATCATTTAAAAATTTGGACTAATAAGAAGCCCTGAGCTAGATAGCGCCAGGCTAGCCTGATCTTGTCAGATCTCAGAAGTTAAGCAGGGTCAGCCCTGCTTAGTATTTGGACAGGCAACCTCCAAGGAAAACCAAGGTTGTGATGTGGAGTCAGGCGATGGCAAACCACTCCTGAACATCTCTTGCCTTGAAAACCCTACAGGGCTGCTATATGTCAGATGTGACTTGACGGCACACAAACAAAAAAAGCCAGATTGGATAGCTGTTTTTACTTCCACGTAGTTGTCTCTTTTTGGCGAATGAAGAGACTAAAAACATTCCTTCAGAACTGTATCTGCGTTCCCTCCACCTCGTTTTCATCCTTCCTTCCTCTCCCCTTTCTCCAGGCCAGCTCATCTCTGATCAAGTGGCCGAGATTGTGTCGAAATACAAAGCCAACGTCTACACCACAAAGTATGACAACCAATTAGCGACCCGGGCAGCAAGTGCTACTTTCGACGACAGCTATTTGGGTGGGTCGCTCGGAAGTAAAATGATAGCCAGTTTGTGTGGATGATGGGACCACATTTGGGGCTTTCCCTCCAATCTTCAGTAAGACTGATGAAAGTCTAGTTTTCATGGGTTTCAGTTAGAAGATAGAACCTTCACAGACACATTCATACTAATGCTTACAGATGTTCTTCAGACCACCAGAACAGGAACATAAGAAAGGCCATGCTGGATCAGACCAAGGTCCATCAAGTCCAGCAATCGCTTCACACAGTGGCCAACCAGGTGTCTCTAGGAAGCCCACAAACAAGATGACTGCAGCAGCATCCTGCCTGTGTTCCATAGCACCTGATATATTAGGCATACTCCTCTGATCCTGGACAGAACCTAAGAACTTAAGAAAGTCCATGCTGGATCAGATCACGGTCCATGAAGTCCAGCAGTCCATTCACACAGTGGCCAACCAGGTGCCTCTAGGAAGCCCACAAACAAGACGACCGCAGCAGCATTATCCTGCCGGTGTTCCACAGCACCTAATATAATAGGCATGCTCGTCTGGTCCTGGAGAGAATAGGTATGCATCATGACTAGTATCCATTTTGACTAGTAGACATGAATAATGAATAGCCCCCTCCTCCATGAACATGTCCACTCCCCTCTTCAAGCCTTCCAAATTGGTAGCCATCATCACATCCTGGGGCAGGGAGTTCCACAATTTAACTACCGTATATACTCGCGTATAAGCCGAGTTTTTCAGCCCAAAAAAGGGCTGAAAAAGCCGAACTCGGCTTATACGCGGGTCAATACAGTAGAGGGAGGAGGGAGGGGGGAACTTACCTCCGCCGTCTTTTCCTGGCTGGGAGCGGCCTCCAGAGGCGCCCTGCGGCCGCGAGGAAGCCGCCCAACCGCCCCCACCGCCTTCTCCCGGCCGGGAGCGGCCTTTAGAGGCGCCCTGCGGCTGCGGGGAGGCCGCCCAGCGGCCCCCCCGCCTTTTCCAGGCCGGGAGCAGCCTTTAAAGGCGCCCTGCGGCCGCGGGGAGGCCGCCCAGCCGCCCCCGCCGCCTTTTCCAGGCCGGGAGCGGCCTTTAAAGGTGCCCTGCGGCCGCGGGGAGGCCGCCCAGCCGCCCCCGCCGCCTTTTCCAGGCCGGGAGCGGCCTTTAAAGGCGCCCTGCGGCCGCGGGGAGGCCGCCCAGCCGCCCCCGCCGCCTTTTCCAGGCCGGGAGCGGCCTTTAAAGGTGCCCTGCGGCCGCGGGGAGGCCGCCCAGCCGCCCCCGCCGCCTTTTCCAGGCCGGGAGCGGCCTTTAAAGGCGCCCTGCGGCCGCGGGGAGGCCGCCCAGCCGCCCCCGCCGCCTTTTCCAGGCCGAGAGCGGCCTTTACAGGCGCCCTGCGGCCGCGGGGAGGCCGCCCAGCCGCCCCCGCCGCCTTTTCCAGGCCGGGAGCGGCCTTTAAAGGTGCCCTGCGGCCGCGGGGAGGCCGCCCAGCCGCCCCCGCCGCCTTTTCCAGGCCGGGAGCGGCCTTTAAAGGCGCCCTGCGGCCGCGGGGAGGCCGCCCAGCCGCCCCCGCCGCCTTTTCCAGGCCGGGAGCGGCCTTTACAGGCGCCCTGCGGCCGCGGGGAGGCCGCCCAGCCGCCCCCGCCGCCTTTTCCAGGCCGGGAGCGGCCTTTAAAGGTGCCCTGCGGCCGCGGGGAGGCCGCCCAGCCGCCCCCGCCGCCTTTTCCAGGCCGGGAGCGGCCTTTAAAGGTGCCCTGCGGCCGCGGGGAGGCCGCCCAGCCGCCCCCGCCGCCTTTTCCAGGCCGGGAGCGGCCTTTAAAGGCGCCCTGCGGCCGCGGGGAGGCCGCCCAGCCGCCCCCGCCGCCTTTTCCAGGCCGGGAGCGGCCTTTAGAGGCGCCCTGCGGCCGCGGGGAGGCCGCCCAGCCGCCCCCGCCGCCTTTTCCAGGCCGGGAGCGGCCTCCAGAGGCCCCCCATTTTTGGGGAGAAATTAGGCACCTCGGCTTATACGCGGGTCGGCTTATACATGGGTATATACGGTATGCGTTGTGTGAAGAAATACTTCCTTTTATCTGTTTTGAATCTCTCACCCTCCAGCTTCAGCAGATGGCCCCGCGTTCTAGTATTACGCGAGAGGGAGAAAAGCTTCTCACCGTCCGCTATCCCCATACCATGCATAATTTTATGGAACTCTATCTAGTCTCCCCTTAACTGCCTTCTTTCCAAGCTAAACAGCCCTAAGAACAAACCCGCAGAACAAACCCAAACAGACGTCAAAGCATTCCAACAGATAAAGATTATATTAGCTGTCATGCAATGTGAAGGAAAAGAAATGCCTTTTAATCATGATTTGGTGTTTTTTTCCCCGTGTTTGTCTGACAGGATATTCAGTGGCTGTGGGAGATTTCAATGGTGACGGCACAGAAGGTATGGCTCATTAATATTCGTATGGAATGTGCAGAAACAGCAAATTCTTGTTCACAGGGAATAGATTTAAAGACCTGCATAATTAAGAATGCAGAAGATGGAATCCAGTATGCGGTATTATGTCTGTTCGTTCCCGCTGATTTCAGTAGAGCTGAACGTTTCAAGTGGGTGAAGGATTGTAGTCTTAATAGGGAGTCATACACTATAACTTGTTCTCACAGTATTTTTGTAGATGCTGTCAGGTTATTAAAGAGTGCTCTGTTTTTTGTTTTGCTTATGTGTGGGGGGAATTGTAAACTGAAAAAAGAAAGAGTAATAGGTAAAAAAAAAAATTCCCCATCAGATGAATTAGTTTTAAAGAAAACATCTTTACATGGATGCTACATCTCATTAAACTCAGTGAGACTTATTTCCTGGTAGGTATGGTTTGGATTTCAGGTTTAGGTTATGTTCTTTCATAATGGCTACCAGCATGGTGTAGTGGTTAAGAGCAGTGGTTTGGAGCGGTGGAGTCTGATCTGGAGAACCAGGGTTGATTCCCCACTCCTCCCACAAGAGTGGTGGACGCTAATCTGGTGAACCGGGTTGGTTTCCCCACTCCTACACATGAAGGCAGCTGGGTAAGCTTGGGCAAGTCACACTCTATCAGCCCCACCTACCTCACAGGGTGTCTGTTGTGGGGAGTGGAAGGGAAGGAGAGTGTAAGCCGGTTTGATTCTTCCTTAAGTGGGAGAGAAAGTCGGCATATAAAAACAAACTCTTGTTGTTGTTTTGACCAATGATGTGGCTTTATATATATATATATCGGCATATAAAAACCAACTCTTCTTCTTTGCGGCTGATTAGTGGGATCAATCCCATGAAAGTCAATGGAATGCATGCATGTATGACAAGTGGCAATATTGCTCTCTAAACTGTCGTTCTATTTGAAGGGCCTTTGTTTCTTCCACAGAGATTGCAGAAGAATGTATCTTCTCTTTTATTTTCAGATTTTGTCTCCGGTGTCCCAAGAGCAGCGAGAACATTGGGCTTGGTAGGAAATTTAAATAAGATACATGAAATTGTCAATTTTTTTACCAGCAGCCACTAGAATAATTCTCAATTTCTGTCTCTTGTATAGGTGTCCATTTATGATGGAAAAACCATGGCATCTTTGCATAATTTTACTGGAGAACAGGTATGATTTTCTCTATATCAGAGGACAGCATTGTGATTCACACTTCTGTCTTTGGCTAAAGGAAAAAGTGAAGGACTTATGATTTAAAAAAATAACCTGGACAGATTGAAATAAGGTGGAGAGGTGGGTTTGGGTTTTTCAGAATGAGGACCTCACTGATTTGTACCGGAGAGGTGCATTATTGTTATCTGGCCAAATATATCTAAAGTCAGTGAATTTACTTTGACGTAAGAGTTAGTCTTTTTTATTTTTGTAATCAAGTCACAGCTGACTTATGGTGACCCCGTAGGGTTTTCAAGGCAAAAGACATTCTGAGGTGGTTTGCCATTGCCTGCCTCCACGTCAAGACCCTCGTATTCCTTTGAGGTCTCCCATCCAAATACTAGCCAGGGTCAGGGCTGAGAGTGTGTGACTGGCCCAAGGTCACCCAGCAAGGTTCCATGGTGTGAGTCAAGTTTATTAATACAGTCAACTGACCAATCACATGCCAACACATCAAAATTTCCAGATACAATAGTTTTGCACCACAGAATCACAGACTGTTTGTACATATAAAGGTGTAAGGTCAATAAAAGCAACCCCTGGTTAAAATTATCACATTATAATAGATAAAATTTTAAAATATTCTAACAATCATTAATAAAGCTCTGTGTATTTTAATAGCAACAGCGCAGAACTTGGCAGTTTGGAGCGTAAGCTGAGGGTCTTCTCCTAATAGGAGCTTCTTTGCCAAAAGCTCAACTGACTCGTCAGGGAATTTACCAAGTAGGGGGGAAATAAGCTTTGATCTAACTTTGTGGTAGAATGGGCAACATATCAGTGCAGGTTCGATGGTTTCAATGTCCCTACGTGGCGTGAGTGGGGATTCAAAACTGGGTTTCCCAGGTTCTAGTCTGACATCTTAACCACTACACCACGCTGGCTCTCCAGAGTTAGTCTGCAGCAGTCAGACAAATGTTCTGTTCTATGGATTGTAAACAGTAGCACTCAAACCTTTTAGAACAGGCCTTTGACTCTAGGAGCTAACTCCAAAAGTTAGGAGTCAGTTTTAAAGTTGCCTTTTGCCATCTGGATGCCACTGAAAATGACATCCCTGTGGTTAACTTTAAACACATACATCAGTAGTGATGTGAAACTACTCATCACATGAATCGGAGCCATCCCACAATGAGTCTTGGTACTCCTGCTCCATGAAGGTGAAGGGCCGAGGCTCTGCAGCAGAGCATCTGCTTGGCATGCAGAAGATCCCAGGTTCAATCCCTGGCATCTCAAGTTAAAAGGATCAGTTAATAGGTAATGTGAAAGACCTCAGCCCAAGACCCTGGAGACCCACTTCCAGTCAGAGTACACAGTACTGACCAGCGTGGTGTAGGGGTTAAGGGTGGCGGTTTGAAGCGGTGGAGTCTGATCTGGAGAACCAGGTTTGATTCCCCACTCCTCCTCATAAGCGGTGGAGGCTAATCTGGTGAACTGGATTTGTTTCCCCACTCCTCCACACGAAGCCTGCTGGGTGACCTTGGGCAAATTACAGCTCTGTTAGAGCTCTCTCAGCCCCACCTACCTCACAGGGTGTCTGTTGTGGGGAGCAGAAGGGAAGGAGATTGTAAGCCGGTTTGAGTCTCCCTTAAATGGTAGAGAAAGTCGGCATATAAACACCAACTCTTCTTCTTCTTGATAGACCAATAGTCTGACTCACTAGAAGGCATCTCCATGAGTACATGCTATTGGCAGCTGCTAGTGGGGAGCAAGGAATCTCACTGTGGCCCCAATTTATATTAAAGGATGTGCTGTTCAGTGGTAGCAGCACGGTGAGAGGAATATCGATTGCAGAGCTGAGAAGTTTCAGAGCAAAAGTCTATAATCCATAATACAGAAGAGTCTCCATATTCATGATGAGCTTCTCTAGTCCCAGAAAATAGATGTCTAAGCCTCTCCCACTGCAACTGAGGAGCCGGCCTGGCCGTCTGTGTTGTGTATCCTTAGGCTTCTCTGTTCTGCATTTAGAAATAAATTTTAGCAGAGAAACTCCTGATGACTGGTTAGAAAGGTCATTAGCCTGGGAGAGTGCTTTTCAGTTCAACAAAAGGAGCAAAATGCATTTCTGTGTGTAGCTGCTTGTGCGGAGGGGAGGGAACATTCTGTTTTTTCTGGCTCTTGTAGAAAATAACAGGTTTTACAGAGGAAGGAAAAAAGTGAAACAGGAAATCAACTGTTTTAGCAAACAAAATTTGAAATGTGCGTGGCAGGTGTAAGGGAACTTTTATTGGGCAACAGCAGAAAAAATGCTTAAGGGCCAAAACAGAACTGATGCTGGGAAATCCATGATTGTGTTCCAAGCATGTTAAAAAGGCCACTGCTGCTGTGTAAACCTCTGATTCAGATTGGGGTTGGGACACAGGGAGAAAAGGGGAGTTTGAACTTCCCCATATGGTTTTGTTAATCTAAGGTAACCATTCCACTCCCCCAGTTCTGTTTACAGGCTCAAAAGGAAAAAAGACAGGCACTTTCTCTTAGCTTGTCTTTTTCCCTGGCTCATGCTAAAAATAGTGTGGATGGACCTCTGATTCAGATCGGGGTTGTGACACAGGGCGGACAGCGAACAAGGCAGTTTGAACTTCTACCCCACATGTTTTCGTTAATCGAATCCAACCACTTCCCTTCCCCAGTTCTGTTTACAGCCCCTGAAAGGAAAAAAGACAGGCTACCTTCTTTTGTCTGTCTTTTTCCTTATCTCATGCTAAAAACAGTGTGGGTGGGATGTCAGTGTCATTTGTTTAAACTCTTCTTCCTCTCTGAATCAAAGCCACTCACAGCAGTTCTTAGCATTTCTTAAACATGGGGAAGCATTTTTAAAAGTGTCTTCAAATATTACATCTATTTCATCCTGAAGGTTTTTACTTCAGTATTTTCATCTAATGCAACAATTGTCTGTTTCATTTTGTCTCCCAGATGGCTGCATATTTTGGATATTCTGTAGCAGCCACAGATATTAATGGAGATGGGTAAGTTATGCTTTTTTGGGGAGGAATTCTGGATAGAGCTATCAGTCTTTGTAAGATAAAAATAGAATATTTGATTAACAAAGAGCAACAGGAAAGCCCAACTTTTTTGCTTTTTGCTGGCTTGTTCTGTTACATTCCTTGCATAGTATCTTATTCAAAACACTTGGCATGAACTTTTGAACAGTTCATGCATTACTTCTTCATCCTGTGAAGACAGCATACACAGCAGAACTTGAGATTGGGGCCTGTTTGTGTGTTTGTAAATCTAGAACATTGGTTCCCAAACTTTTCGGGCCACTGCCCCCTTGGTTCCACAAACTCAACCCCAGCGCCCCCTACCCTATCCTATAAAAATCATTATTCAAAGTAGGGGTTTGCATGACTCACTAAAGAAGATAATAACAATAGAATTTCAAAACAGTCACAATTAATTGCACATCTATTCAAAATCAAATTAAAACTTTTTAGTTGAAATTGATTCCACCAATTCAAAGTCTGGAAAAAAATCGGATAGTTTCCACCAAATTTGCCAGCATGGTGCCATAGCTTGATCTATTATAAATTAGTGAACAATACAGTTGAAGGGGGCCACCTCTAGCGCCCCCCTGCTACCCGCTTGCCTCTTAGTGCCCCCCTAGGTAATCCTACTGCCCCCAGGGGGTGGTTCTGCCCCCTTTGGGAACCACTGTTAGAAGATCTCAAGCACAGATCACCCATTATCACCCAGGTCTCCCTTTCAGCATGACTGTTTTCTTTCCCATCGTCCCTTATTTTTCATTCCCCTCCTGCAACATCCCCATTCCCTGAATAACGTTGAATCTGTCAGCTGCAACGTTTTGAATCAACAATGGCTTGCTTTGTAGAAGGTTTTAGCTGATTTTTATCACACTGCAACGGGATTGCTTTTATGGCAACACTGAAACTGGATTGCCGCATGTTGCTTTGGGGATCTTGTTTGTCAGACAATGGGAATGTGAAATGTTGGCCGCCATCCAAAGAGCTGTATGCAATGTGCTGTGAGAGCACAGAGGCTTTTCAGCAGGAAGAAGGCTCTTCTGGCAGAAAGTCTTTTAGTCATTCAGAGCCACCCAAAAGCCCAAGATCTGCCTCTCAAGTCCTGTTCTCTGCGCCTCTACCTTTAGAGGTGAGGCAGGTGGTGACAGGGCATTTTCTATGGTGGCCCCTCACCTTTGGAATGCCCTCCCCTTTGGTAGGCTTTCCTGGCACTTGCTTTCCTTTCCTTGAAGCACTTGGCTAAAACGTAGCTTTTGCCCTGACTTCTAGTTAGGGGTTTTTTCTTATCTTTTTAATGGTTTGCTTATGCTGCTTGCTTTTTTTATGCTGCTTGCGTGTTTTATGCTGCTTGTGATTTTCATTGTAAGCTGCCTCAAGCAGGACTCTGAAAAGGTGGCATAGAATCATCCTAAATAAATAAAAAGTCTGTGTGACCCTCTGAGTGGCGTTCCTTGAGGTATTAGGCATGGCATCTTGAGGGGGAAATTGGCAAAAGTATCATTTGTTAGTATCAGTATCATTTGTTAAACCCCTCTCCGTCTGTGATAAAGCCTTCCACAGACCCCCATCCTGTGCACAGGCAGAATCCCTTGGCATATGTGCAGAGAGCTTTTTTGTTGTTGTTGCAGTCCCACCTCTTATAAGGGGTGTGGGTTACTACTTATTGACAGAATTAAAAAATATAGCTCTGATATTCCAATATGATCATCTAATATATGGACACTCCGTTCTTGAACCAAAAGCATAGAAACAAAAGTGTAGTCCCTAACGATGGTTGTGATCAGTTTGAAGCCAGGCACTTCTCGGTCTCGTGGATTTCAAAGGATAAGAAGCTAAGCATTGACGCGGGAGCTAGTGGATTAGCAGTTATCCAGAACACACCACCAGAACTCCTTGGCTTTGTAGTAAACAGTACTCGTTTATTTTTACAGTGCACAGATAAAACCAACCATCACATACACTTACTCCACTATACTTCCCGACACAGAGTAATTATCATACAGTCTTATATACATGTTCAGCACCAGATACCAATTAGGCCACCTGCAGACCTGCCCACAGTATTGCATCAGCCTACTGCCTTAATCTGGTTTGCTGCAGTTCACTCTGGAACCTCCAAGGCTCTTGCTGCCTCTTGCATCAGTATAGATGTCCCAGATCTGACAGCTATCTGACAACTGTCTCTGTCAAACTATTATGGTCAACTTGTATCTCTGACAAGCATATGCTTAATTCTCACACTGAAATCAGTAGGCCTTAGAAGTGCCCGGATTGTGGCTGTCTGTGATGTGAGCCTGTGTTTCTGAAAGCAGGAAGGGTTGTGTGTGTGTGTTCTTTTTTTTTGCAGTGGTTGAAAGACTTTTTTTTACAGCTACACAGATTTGCTTATAGGAGCCCCACTCTTTATGGACCGTGGTTCTGATGGCAAACTTCTAGAGGTGGGCCAGGTGACTGTATATCTGCAGCAAGCCTCTGGAGGCTTCCTCCCCACGAAGCTGAACGGCTTTGAGGTCTTTGCACGATTCAGCAGCTCCATCGCACCTCTGGGAGACCTTGACCAGGATGGCTTCAATGGTAAGGCATAATTAAAACATAACTTGGTTCAATTGTCTCACTGCTATACTTAAGCAGCTTACAGCAGCGTTCACTTCAGGCCAGTTGCTAAATCCGGCTGTCCGCTTTACACCCAGAAAGCAAGATTAGATGGCCCTTAGTCTGATCCAGAGTTCCCCAGCATGGTGCCTATGTAGGTTGCCAGGTCCATTGAAGTCCATCAGCTCAGAAGGGTATAACTCTGTTTAGGATAGCTTGTTAGACATCTCAGCAAAACACTATATTGGTGCTTTTGGGTAAGTGTCTTCCTTAAAACTGTGTGTGTTAAGTGCTGTCAAGTTGCTTCCGACTCATGGTGACCTTATGAATCAATGTCCTCCAAAACATCCTATCCTTAACAGCATTGCTCAGATCTTTCAAATTGAGGGCCGTGGCTTCCTTTAAAGAATCACTCCATCTCTTGTTGGGTCTTCCTCTTTTCCTGCTGCCCTCAACTTTTCCTAGCATGACTGTCTTTTCCAGTGACTCTTGTCTTCTCATAATGTGACCAAAGTACGACAGCCTAAGTTTAGTCATTTAGCTTCTAGGGTCAGTTGAGGTTTGATTTGATCTAGAAACCAATTATTTGTTTTTTTGGCAATCAATGGTATCGGTAGCACTCTCCTCCAACACCACATCTCAAAGGAATCTACTTTCTTCCAATCAGCTTTCTTCATACATTTTCTTCATATATTTTGGTAAATACAGTATGCTTCACATATGTTTGTTTCTATCTGGAGATCCCAAGAATTCCTTTTTTTTTTTTTCTTGTTTTCTTTCTATTTTCTTTTTGGTCTAAGACATTGCAGTATCTGCTCCTTACGGTGGAGAAGGAAAGAAAGGGATGGTTTACATCTACAATGGGAGAGCCACAGGTCTGAATGGAATACCATCTCAAATCCTCGAAGGGCAGTGGGCGTCTCAAACCATGCCCCCGAGCTTTGGGTACTCGTTGAAAGGAGCCACCGACGTGGACAATAACGGCTACCCAGGTGACATTTCAATGATGAGAAGGTGGTTTCCGCTGACCCTGAATTTCATCAAAGTGCTTGATTCAAAGTCACATGACAACAGAAAGGGTTTAGTACAGGGATGTCGAACTCATTTGTTACGGGGGCCGGATATGACATAAATGCCACTTGGTCAGGCCGTGTGATGCCTCGGCAGCCCAGATCGAGAGGGGTGGGTGGCTGTCTCAGCTGGCTCACGGACCAGATAAGAGATCTCAAGGGGTCAAATCTGGCCCGTGGGCCTTACGGTTGACACCACTGGTTTAGTACATTTGGATCTTGTTTATATCTCAGTTTAAATAAAAACAATGTTTTGGAGGAAAGGGTGTCTTTCAGTCTTATATGCTGGGGGCATACCAATGATCAGAATAGGACCCTTAAAAATTAAGAAACTTCCAAACCTGTATTAATGTATTTTATTTTCAGACTTGATCGTTGGAGCTTTTGGCGTCGACAGAGTTGCCTTATATAGGTAAGAAAGCTTCCGAAAAGTAAAAGCAGAAAGCGTGGTGATATTCGCATTGCAGTAGTAAACTTAGTGAAGTTCATCTTATTCTATCAGGCCGTATTAGGGTAAGCAGGCAGCAAGGAGAACTTTAATGTTCCAGGATGCTTTGTTCTCCTAGCCCATCAAAAGGATAAGGTGTGGGGAGATCTCTGCTTCATGGAAGAATGACCACAAAAGTCTCACAGGGGTATTTTGTGAGATTTTGGGTACGCATGTATACATACACATGAAATCCATTAAGGTCAGTATTGTCCACTCAGGCAGGCAGCAGTTGTCCAGGGTCTCAGGTGGAGATCTTTTCACATCACCTGATCTTTATAAGTGGAGATGCTGGGGACTGAACCTGGGACTTTTGGCGTGCCAGGCACATGCTCTACCGGTGAGCCGCACCCTCTCCCAGGCCGTAGACTGCATCTGTTATAATATGTCTTATTAGTCTGTCATCCTATTTTAAGGGAATCAAGTATTTTAAGATATCCCGCATAGGATTAAGTCGAAGTGTTCATATGTTGTTTTTGTTTGTTTGTTTACTGTTCGTTTTTTTTAAAAAGGGCCCGGCCAGTAATTACTGTAAATGCGGTGCTAGATGTTACCCCGTCCATTCTCAATCCAGAGAGCAAATCCTGCGACCTGTATGAAAATAGCCAGAAAGTTTCCTGGTAAGAAAACTTGCTTTTACTTTCGAGTATCTGAAATTAACGTTTTAAGACTGGCTAACGGAGAAAGGGCCTCTTCCGGGGGTGGGGGGGAATTAAGAGAGAAAGTTTGAATTAAATGTGTTTGCTTCTGTACATTTCCAAAAGTGGAAAGATGCATAATATCTCTGTAGGGAGATGCATGGATGCATGCAAAGGTTGGGGAAAGTCTTGCCTAGGAATTTACCACCTTCTAAGTTTCCCCCAGCCCTGATTTGGATGGCCCAGGCTAGTCCAATCTCCTCAGATTTCGGAAGCTAAGCAGGGTCAGCCCTGGTTAGTTGAAGAAGAAGAGTTGGCTTTTATATGCTGACTTTCTCTACCACTTAAGGCAGAATCCAACCGGCTTTCAATCACCTTCCCTTCCCCTCCCCACAACAGACACCCTGGGAGGTAGGTGATGCTGAGAGAGCTCTAAGAATGCTGTGACTAGCCCAAGGTCTCCCAGCTGGCTTCGTGTGGAGGAGTGGGGAAACAAATCCAGCTCACCAGATTTGCCTCCGCCGCTCATGTGGAGGAGTGGGGAATCAAACCCGGTTCTCCAGATCAGACTCCACCACTCCAAACCACCGCTGTTAACCACTACACCATGCTGGCTCTCTTGGATGGGAGAGCACCATGAAGTCCAGGGTCACTATGCAGAGGCAGGGAATGGAAAACCACCTCTGTTCATCTCTTGCCTTGAAAACCTCAGTGGTTGCATCTTGGCATGTCATCCCTAAACGATAGGGTTTTTAAAAAACTATTCTTTAATTCTTTCCAACAGCTTTAAAGTGAAATTCTGCTTAAAAGCTGATGGCAAAGGAAGCCTGCCCAGAGAACTCAGTAAGTACTGTGTGTGTGTATGTATGTATGTATGTATGTATGTATGTATGTATGTATGTATGTATGTATTTAAAGGTTCTTACTTTTCCCTGTTACCCCACACTGTTTTCCTGACCTGATATGGCCCAGGGATGGGTGGGAGCTATCGGCCCATTTATTTATTTATTTAATTGGTTTTGTATCCTGCCCTCACTCCCCAGCCAAAGCCAGGCTCAGGGCGGCTCACAACTTGTAATAAATACAATAAAACAGGATAAAATACAATAAAATCCCCGAAAACTACATAGTAGAAACAATCAATAATTTAACAATTAAAATAGCAGATGGCCCTCACAGAAAAAAATAGGCGTCGCTGCAGGGCCTGCAGGCAACCAGGTCCCCCATAAATTCCAGTAACGTAAGGGGAGGGGGTAGGGAGGCCAGCATAGATGATAAAACTGTAACCTAGAAGGGTATAACTGTGCTCGGCATTGCGCTGTTATCCCGGCCCCCTGGCTAAAGTGGTCGGCCAGGGCATGCTAGAAATCAGCACCCATGAACTTGAATATATTGGTCGAAGAACCCACCAGTAGATGACTAATGGACAAAGTTGGGGGAGGGCAGAGGGGTGGTTGGGAGAACAGAAGAAGTCGAAGAAGGCCAAGCAAGAGAATAAGTGGCTCCTGGGCCCAGCTGCTGCAACATCTGAAGGGGGATTATCTTTTACATCATAGCGCTGAAATGCTTAAAGGCCTCCTTTGCATAAACAAGCTGTTTCTGTGCTGGACTGTTACAGCCAGGAGTTCCCATGACTGAATGTTCCTTCATACAGAAAAGTTCCCTGCTTATTAAAAACATAAGACATTGGAGAAGCCTAGGCTAGAGTTCTGCTTCCTGACAGCCTCGCTGGTTGAGACCCCAGCTTATCCCCTCGTCTGCCCTGCCACGTGTGGGCACCAGGCTTAAGAGGAGCCACTGAGAGGACAAAAGCAACATTACGCCTTTCTAAGTCTGCTACAAATTGTACTGTAAGATTCCTAACATATGAAGCAGGGCGAGAAACTAGTGAGAGAGGTTAAGAGTTGAGAGAGTTGGCCGCCACTGGGGGGAAACAGAGGGTGTCGGGGACTTTATGCCCGTATCTTATGCAAGATGGAAGGGGAGTAACGAAGCACTTGGAATCAGAATAGTAGAAGAAGCAGAAGAGTTGGTTTGATATATGCCAACTTTCTCCACCACTTAAGGGAGGCTCAAAACCGGCTTACAATCCCCTCCCCTTCCCCTCCCCACAACAGACACCCTGTGAGGTAGGTGGGGCTGAGAGAGCTCTAAGAGAGGTGTGACTAGCCCAAGGTCACCCAGCTGGCTTCATGTGTAGGAGTGGGAAAACCAACCCAGTTCACCAGATGAGTGTCTGCCGCTCGTGTGGAAGAGTGGGGCATCAAACCCGGTTCTCCAGATTAGAGTCCACCGCTCCTAACCACCGCTCTTAACCACTACACCACACCGCTTCTCTCACATTGGACATGTGTTGGACTGCTGATTGGCTAGGAGCAGCCAGCCCAAGGTCAAAAACCGTTAGCAGCCCGCACTTTAGCGCTCCTAACCAGTCAGCTTCTCCGCCTCCTGAAGCTCTGACTTAAATCCACTTGGATTTAAGGGCACTGGGTCCCTTTTCCCTCCCGGACTCCACCTAGCTCCTCACCTCACTGAGTAACACAAACGTAACCATTCCTTATCTAAACAGATCTTTGCCTCTGTTGATAGCTTTCCATGTGGAACTTCTGCTGGACAAGCTCAAGCAAAAAGGTGCCATAAGGAGAGCCCTCTTTCTCCACAACAGGCAGTCCGGCCATTCGAAGAACATGACCGTCCTCAAAGGAGGGCGGATGCACTGTGAGGAGCTGCTAGCCTTTTTAAGGGTAGGTGACCATGAACCTCATTCGTTCTCAACATTGGCTCAACCTTTCTGAGGCCCACCGTCAGGGACGTGCAGACTAATGCTTATTTGTTCGTTTTGATTTTGTTGAAATTTGATTGGAGAACCACAATAACAATATGCAATTACAGCAACTAAAAGAAGCAGAAAAAAAAGACAATCTTCGTGATTTAAAATACAATATATCTATATACACAATAAAATAACAACCGGATTCCTACACTATAGCTTATTTCTTTGTCTTCATATTCATCGTTCCATCCTGACGGAGCACAATGCTTTCCCCTTCCTCACCCTTATTTATAAAATTCTCTGTTTTATTTATAGTTTGTGACCATAACTCATCTAAACTTACTGTATCTCTGTTTTTCTGAAATGTTAGCTTAATTAAAACATATATTTCTTTAACCAGCCGTTCCTCTATCTTTGGAGTCGATTTTTGTTTCCAATGTCTGGCAAAGGTCGTTCTAGCAGCAGTTACTGTATTTTTCGCTCCATAAGACGCACCTGACCATAAGATGCACCTAGTTTTTAGAGGAGGAAAACAAGAAAAAATATATTCTGAATCAAATGGTGTACTGCCCCTGGGGCATCCCAGGCAGCGCAGAGCACTTTCAAGACCCCCCCGCCCGGCTTCTAGGGACTCCCTGGAAGCCCGGGGGGGTCTTTAAACTTCTCCATGCTGCCATCCCAGGCAGTGCAGAGCACTTTCAAGACCCCCCCCCCCCGCCCGGCTTCTACGTACTCCCTGGAAGCCCGGCGGGGGGGTCTTTAAACTCCTCCGCGCTGCCATCCCAGGCAGCGCAGAGCACTTTCAAGACCCCCCCGCCCGGCTTCTAGGGACTCCCTAGAAGCCCAGCGGGGGGTCTTCAAACTCCTCCGCGCAGAGCAGTTTAACCTCCCCCCTCCGTCCAACAGCTGAGCCTCAGGACCAGGAAGTGCGGGGGGAGGTTAAACTGCTCTGCGCTGCCTGTCCAGGCAGCACAGAGCAGTTTAAAGACTCACCGCCCCCATTCCCGGGGCTCCCTGGGCAGGCAGCGCAGAGCAGTTTAACCTCCGCACACACACCCCGGCGCTTCCCGGTCCCGAGGCTCAGCTGTTGGGCGGGGACCTGTTGGAAGGGAGTCCTGGGAAGCGCGGGTGGAGGTTAAGCTGCTCTGCTTCCTGGGCAGGCAGCGCAGAGCAGTTTAAAGACCCACCGCCTCCCTTCCCGGGACTCCCTTCCTGGGCAGGCAGCGCAGAGCAGCTTAACCTCCACACACACACACACACAGTGCTTCCCGATCCCGAGGCTGTGCTGGGTGGCTGGGAGGGGCCTCCCCCAGCTGGGTGGCGGCGTCCCAGCCAGCTCCCGGGGTGGCCCGGCTCCGCGCCCCGCTGCCACTGGCTGGAGGCTTTTAAGCCGGCTCCCGGGGCGCATGGGCTCCGCGCCGGGCTCCCGCTGCGCTTGGCGGCTGCTGGGAGGGGCCTCCCGCCCCCCATCTGGCTGGCGGCTTCCTAGCTGGCTCCCGGGGCACTCCGGCTGTGCTCTGGGCTGCCAGGGCCGGGGCTCCCAGGGTCTCTCGCAGCTTTGCCCTTCTCCCTGGGGGGCGGATTCACACACATTCGCTCCATAAGACACACAGACATTTCCCCTCACTTTTGAGGAGGAAAAAAGTACGTCTTATGGAGCGAAAAATACGGTATCATATGTAGCCCCATACAAAGTTGGTCTTTAGTTAGATTAGGTACCAGGTTTTTTGTTTTGATTTTTATCCCACCCTCAATCCCCAGCCAAGGCCGGGCTCAGTTTGGTTTTGGCCCACAAAGACTTTTGTCTTGGGAAGGGTTTTATACATAAATTGGAGAAATGGCCCATTTGGCTGGGGAATTTAAGAGTGGTTGGATGCTCTACTGACTTCAGTGGGACTTGAAGGCCATAAAAACATGTTTCTTTCTTTTCGAGGTGGCTTAGGGCAGAATCTTGACTTTAGACTAGCCACCATGGACTTACTGTTTGATTTGTAGCACTGCAAATGGCACTTCGTATAAGTATTAGTGCCAGTTAATTTCATCTCTTTGAGAAGCACATTTTTGCTTTAGATAATCTGTAAAACACTATGTTGTGTATTATGATAGATTCTTTGGATGCAATCCAGAGGTTTTTAAGTTTTATTGAAAACCAAGGGTCTTCAGCACACAGCAGTTGCTCCATTCATTTCAATGGGACTTGAACTTTTTTTGTGGATTGTGATCCCTATTTTTTTCTTCTGTGAAGGCTCCCTGCTTTTTTAATGCACACACACACAACACAGACACACACACAACACAGTGGCTGACCTTTTTTTAAAAAAAATCTGTCTGTTAAAAGAGTTACCCTTCCCATTAAAGTGCTGTTCCCAGTAAAACGGTAGATAGTTTTGAGGAAGCTAAAATGATTCAGCTGAGGCTATCGTATTTTGGTCACATTATGAGAAGTCAAGAGTCACTGGAAAAGACAATCGTGCTAGGAAAAGTTGAGGGCAGCAGGAAAAGAGGAAGACCCAACAATCAGCAATGCTGATTCTATGAACTTAAACAGTTCATGAGAGGGAGGGCATTGTGGCCATCTTCTGGGCATGGAGTAGGGGTCACTGGGGTGTGTGTGGGGGAGGTAGTTGTGAAATTCCTGCATTGTGCAGGGGGTTGGACTAGATGACCCTGGTAGTCCCTTCCAACTCTATGATTCTATGAACAAGCGATGGATTGACTCAATAAAGGAAGCCATGGCCCTTAATTTGCAAGCTCTGAGCAAGGCTGTCAAAGATAGGACATTTTGGAGGACATTGATTCATAGGGTCGCCATGAGTCGGAAGCGACTTGGCGGCACTTAACATACACAGTTTTAAGGAAGAATCATACCCAAAAGTACCAATACAGTGTTTGCTGAGATGTCTAACAATGCTATCTTAAACAGAGTTATACCCTTCGGAGCTGATGGACTTCAATGGACTTAGTGAATTTACAGTCCAATCCTGAACATAATTACAACCCTCTATCAGTGAGCAATATTATTGTTGTTGTTGTTGTTGTTTTATAACGCTGATCTCATTTTTGGTTCATTTCAGGATGAATCTGAATTTAGAGACAAGCTTACTCCTATCACCATATTCATGGAATACCAGTTGGATTATAAAACAGCTTCAGATTCTACTGGTTTACAGCCCATCCTCAACCAGTTTAGTCCTGCGAACATTAGCAGACAGGTACAAAATTAATAGATTTATTTGTGAAATGACTGGCTTACCCTTTTGCACCTGCAAATTCTCCTGAAGTTGATTATTGTGACCATTCTTAGAAATAGGCCTATTTAGTCTGAACGATTTACCAGAGAGGGGTTGTGTGGGGCTAGGAGCAGTACGGTCTCAGAACAAGGTGGTTTTTAACATAATAAGTTTTTCCCTGTATCATTGGACAGATACCAGTACATATAACCTTGTAAAACTCCTTGGAAGAAGGTTGGGATAGAAATGTGATAAATTCCCCACTGTCTTCTCAATTTAGACTTTAAAGGAAAAATAATTCTTCATTATATGCTTTTCTTTTTCGGTGGTCTGCGAGGGAAGGGATGGGCCAGCTTTCCACTATGAAAAACTGTTCTTCCTAAGCCTAAGTCAATTTCTTTCTTTAAATTTAGGCTCATATTCTTCTGGACTGCGGTGAAGACAATGTCTGTAAGCCAGATTTGCGGGTGCAAGTCAACAGGTAGAGTCTTAGCAGGAGAGCCAGCGTGGTGTAGTAGTTAAAAGCGGTGGTTAGGAGTGATGGACTCTAATCTGGAGATCTGGGTTTGATTCCCCACTCCTCCACATGAGCTGCAAACACTAATCTGGTAAACCAGGTTCAATTCCCCGCTCCTCCACATGAAGCCAGCTGGGTGGCCTTGGGCTAGTCACAGTCTCTCAGCATCACCTACCTCCCAAGGTGTCTGTTGTGGGGAGAAGAGAAGGTGATTGTAAGCCGGTTTGAGTCTTCCTTAAGTGGCAGAGAAAGTCGGCGTATAAAAACCAACTCTTCTTCTTAACAGTTGTGCAAACAGCAGAGAATTGAGTCTGAAGCCAGTCATAGCATGCATTTCACCTTGTGTATGCATATCTATATTCTAGGGTTAGCTAAACTTGTTGCCATGCGAAAGAACATCTGAAATGTGGGATATTGAGCTCTCTTCCTATGGCCCTAACAGCAAACTACATGTTACATGCTAACATGTTTTGCAGTGCCCAAACACCTCTTGTTAAAGCAAGCAAACTATTCTTGGAAAAGGGGAATTCAGAGCAAGGTAGTGGTGGAGACACAGGGCTGCATAACCTTTTCATCACTGTGATTTCTACCCCCAACTGTAAATTCTTCCCAAGTGCTTTTCTCCCTGCAGGATGTCAGACATATTTGCTCTCCCAAACACGTTTTAAATAGGGTTGCCAACCTCCAGGTACTACCAGAAAAAGAAGGCTCTGTGCTGTGCTATACTATACTGTGTAGTATAGAGAAGACAAAAACAGCACAAATTTCCAATGCAATTAAATATATTAAGTGCAAAAAGGTGTACAGTGAAAACACACACAACAAACAATATACACAAAATACAAAGGATCAAAAAGATAAGGTAAGTACTAAACTTTGCTTATCAATAACTTGACAATTTCTTTTACAGAGTTCAAACTTCCAGGTAAGTGCAATTGTCCAAAAGTTTTGAGGACCTATGTTTGTTGTATGTGTTTTCACTGTACACCTTTTTGCACTTAATATATTTAATTGCATTGGAAATTTGTGCTGTTTTTGTCTTCTCTAACCTCCAGGTACTAGCTGGAGATCGCCTGCTATTACAACTGATCTCCAGCCGATAGAGATCAGTTCCCCTGGAGAAAATGGCCGCTTTGGCAATTGGCCTCTATAGCATTGAAGTCCCTCCCCAAACCCCACCCTCGTCAGGCTCCGCCTTAAAAACCTTTGGTGGCAAAGAGTGACCTGGCAACCCTAGTTTTAAACCTTGTTTTGCAAAAAAAACAGCGATGGGATTGTGGAGGGAAGTATGTGGAATCGGGAAAGGGTGAACAGTTAAAGAGTTAGGCCCCTTCTCCTTTCATTGCTGCTTCTTGTGTTCTGAAATCCCCTCTCTAAAGAGGGGGAGGCAGTGTCAAGGCATTGTTACATACGTTTGCACAGAACCCAAATTTGGCCCCTGTACCATATTTGCCTTGGTTGCTAGGAATCACAGAGATGGTTCTGTGTGGTTTCATCCAGCAGAGGGCAGCACTGTTTTTGTGCATGTGTTTCAAGTCGTTTTCGATTTCGGATGGCCAAATTCTCCTGGGCGTTGGACAAGCTACAGCTGCCTAGACTGCCTCTTTGACACATCCCAGGCCAACATCCCTCTGCCTTGCTCCGGATCCCTCAGAGACATCTGGTTGGCAGCTGGCTGAAAGAGAAAGCTAGATCAGATGGGCTTTGATCTGATTCAGCCATGCATTTTTTAGGGGGTTCTTGAATGTAGAAAAGCATCTGTTGCATTTGGTCACCATGCTCAAGCTCTGAGATTGTGTCCCTTTTTTATGTGTAGGAGAGTCCTTTGTAATTTCCATGTGAAATTATTGTAGGGGTTCTCTAGGAGAAAGTTGCCACAGCTTTCTTTAATGTCATATACGCAAGCCTTACCTTTTCTACCATTGCAATTTTGTGCACTTCTCCCTTTCCCCCAGGAACCAGCCTTGTTCAGTTTGCCTGTCTGCTTTAGCAGCCATTGGTCCTGGCTTTCCATCCCCTTAGGTCTGCTGTAACTGGGATTGCTAACTCTGGGTTGGGAAATACCTGGGGATATTGGAGTGGGGAGAGAGAGAATTTGGGGAGATGAGGGACCTCAGCAGGGCATAAAGCCATAAAGTCCACCTTCCAGAGCAGCCATTTCCTCCAGAGGAAGCGATGTCTGTCATCTGAAAATCCATTGTAATTCCAGGAGGTCCCAGGCCCTACCTGGAGGTTGGCAACTGTAGCTGTAACACACACATTGGGGTACAATAACAATGCCTGCCAATCCCAGCTAGGCAGTAGTGTAAGAGATACCTTTTCCCCATGAGTCTTCCAATTAATGTAATTAGAGGAGGGGGTCCTTTCTGAGATGTCAAAAGAAACAGTACTAGAGTAAAAAGAGCAGGGCCTTAACAGTAGTGGCTCCGTCACTTTTGGAAATCCTTCCTAAACGCAGTTTTCACCATTCATCAATGCTTGAATTAAGCCAAGCAACGCGAACATTTTTTGTTTGAAGGGTTTTAACTTTTCAGTGGATGTTTTATCTTTTTTCCGTTTATTGTTTTAATTATTGTAAGTAGCACTGTTTTCGGTAAGAAGGGAGAGAGAGAGAGAGAGAGAGAGAGACATAATTTAATTTTTTAAAACATCCCTGTTGATTTGTTCCCATTCCCTCACTATGGTATTGATGCTGTTCATACAACGTTATTGTATCCGGCGGTACATGGCAGTTCTTCAGCTCTTGGTGTCAAAGAACTCTGTGTGTGTGTTACACTAAAAGAAGTAATTTATCAGGGATGGGCCTTTTTTCAGCATGTAATTTATGATTATCAGATATTTTTTGTAATTGTGTTGTAATTGAGTAGATGAATGTCCATTCACCTCTTCAAGGGCACTCTGCTAATCTAGATCAACGCTAGGGTGACACTAGGCCATTCGTTTAATGTAACTGAGCACGCTGTGATTTAGAGAGCTCTCTTCTCTTCCATGTTGGCCTTGGGCAGCGATCAGAAGCAGATCTATATCGGCGATGACAGTCCTCTAACTCTGATCGTAAATGCCCAGAATCAAGGGGAAGGAGCCTACGAAGCAGAACTCTTTGTGACCGTCCCTCCTCAAGCTGACTTTATCGGCATCGTTCGAAACAACGAGGTAGGTCCAGTAAATATTGCAGTCGCTCGGTGTATCTGTTGTGGTATAGCTGTTGGGATGCTAGGCCTTTATTCAGCATACTGTTGCTAACTCTTGGGAAATTCTGCAAGATTTGGGGGCAGAGCCTGGGGAGGGCAGGGTTTGGGAAGGGACCTCAGCGGGGTATAATGCCATAGAGTCCACCCTCCAAAGCACCCATTTTCTCCAGGGGAACTGATCTCTGTAGTCTGGAGATCAGTCGTCATTCCGGGTCGTCTCCAGGTCCCAAATGGAGGTTGGCAATGCTAATTTAGCATCACATTAAACTTTAGCGTGTTGTTCATCTTTATACTGAAACGTTTTTGATGTCTGGCTGATGGTAAAAAAGAATGTCTGGAAAATGACTATTTTGGCTTTGATGTGGGGCCTTGGCTACGGTAGCCAGCGTGGCCCAGAGCAGACAAGCATATTTGACTCGAGAAATCTCAATACTATCCGAGGATAGATGGACTAGATAGTTCACTGCTTCTTGAGAACTCTCATTGAGAACCAACTCTTCTTCTTTCTTTCTTTCTTTCTTTCTTTCTTTCTTTCTTTCTTTCTTTCTTTCTTTCTTTCTTTCTTTCGTCCGTCCATCAGCTAGTTAAATTTATAATCCGCCCACCCCAACCAAGACTGGGCTCAGGGCAACTCACATAAATAATAATTATCATAAAACACAATAAAACAGTTAAAACTGTGGTTAAAAAACAGCCCTGTACATCACGAAGCAATAATATATTATCCAGCAAGGCACAACTGGTATGATATATTGGCCACAGCAGAGCCTGCTCTATTCCACATCCCCAAAGATAGAATGATGCTGGGGCGGGGGGGAGTGGAGTGTGCATTGTAGGGAGGCCAGCATTGATGGAAAAAAAAACTTAGCTGGCCTCAACCATAGGCCTGGTGGAATAGCTCTGTCTTACAGGCCCTGCAGAATTCCCTACGATCCCGCAGGTCCTGGTCTCATTTGAGAGGCTCTTCCACCAGACAGGGGCCAAGGCAGAGAAAGCCCTGGCCAAGGCCAGCCGGACACTCTTTGGGCCCGGGACCACCAGCAGATTTGTATTTGAAGATCTTAATGTTCTCTGGGGAGCATACCAGGAGAGGCGGTCCCGCAGATACAAAGGTCCCAGACCGTATTTGAAGGAAGGAGGCTGTTAGACAAAGGGAGCCCACACCCTTCCCTTAAAGCTTCCTTGGTTTTGCCTTGACCTGCCGAAGCTATTTTAATTTCATCCGTTTAAGAGTCACAGGGCCCAGCATGAGGACAGCCAGCTGGACCTATAAAATAGGATGATCCGTACCTTAAACGGGGAGGGAGGTGTCTGCCTAGTAAAAATGCACAGCCTGCATGCAGCACACCAGGTTAGCTACTAAGACAAAGCTATTTCTGTTGAGGCGCTTCGAGCCACACATGTGGTAATTAAATTAATTCAGGCTCATCCTCTTACAGCTTGGGAAAGGCGCAGAGCAATCCCAGGAGAATAGCCCCCGTGTCTAGCGCTTGCTGTTCTCTTCCCAACATGGCAATAATTAACAGGGTTTTTGAAAAACTCAGTTAATTCCTCCAAAGATTCTGCCACTGGGAATGTTCCTCCTCCGAAAGCCTTCAGGATTACCTTCACAAAGAAGTAACGATTGTCGATATTACTATCTCAAACACCGTATCTGCAATTAAACAGTTTTGTACATTAACTGAGCAAAATATTTTTTGGTCGATTAACTTGACAATATTGCTGCCGAATTCATAGAACCGAGTTACTGTGTAATGGCATCATGCAAAGCTTTAATTAGTTTATGAAATGGGAAAAGACATCATTGACATAATGAGTTAGGCAGAAGCTTCGTTTAACTTGGGAGCCAGCGTGGTGTAGTTGTTAAGAGCGGTAGTTTAAAGCAATGGACTCTGATCTGGAGAACCGGGTTTGATTTACTGCTCCTCCACATGAGCGGGGAAGGCTAATCTGGTGAACCGGGTTGGTTTCCCCACGCCTACACATGAAGCCAACTGGGTGGCCTGGGGCTAGTCACAGCTTCTCTTAGAGCTCTCTCAGCCCCACCTACCTCACAGGGTGTCTGTTGTGGGGAGGGGAAAGGAAGGTGATTGTAAGCCGGTTTGATTCTTCCTGAAGTGGTAGAGAAAGTCGGCATATAAAAACCAACTCTTCTTGTGTGACTTTTCTGAATTTGATAGTGGCATTTCTGATTTTCATAAATTAGGTAGGGTCTCGATTCATACTTGATAATACTTTGCTGTATGTATAATATAATTGGAGTTAGAGTGAAGTAAGGACTGGTGGAATTTTATATGGCACAGCAGAATTTATTACTGTATAATGTTGAAGAGTCCCCTAGCACCTTAAAGACTAACAAAATTTCTGGCAGGGTATGAGCGTTCGTGAGCCGCAGCTCACTTCTTCAGATACTTCTTCAGAAAGCTCACACCCTGCCAGAAATTTTGTTAGTCTTTAAGGTGCTACTGGACTCTTGCTCTTTTCCACTGATGCAGACAGAGTAACACGGCTACCCATCGTGTATAATATTGAGAACAGATTTGCTCGAACAACTTAATTTGTTCTCTGTAAAGATCATTTCCCACCCAGATTGGGGGAAAGTATTCATTTAGCGGAGATGTCATGGGAGAGCAGAAGGTCCCAGATTCAATCCCTGGCGTCTCCTGTTAAGAGATCGAGAGCGGGTGATGTGAAAGGCCTCTGCCTGAGAGCTACCGCTAGTCAGAGTAGACATTGGATTGGATCCTACCGGGATTTTCGCCGGTTGGTGAAGTGTGGCAGTTTGTATGGGCCAACTTCCATTTGCTGGTCACCTTTTTGACCATCCATTTCTTCTTTTGTGTCAAAGCTTTCACCCAGCATGAGAGCCGGCGTGGTGTAGTGGTTAAGAGCGGTGGACTCTGATCTGGAGAACTGGGCTTGATTCCCCACTCCTCCACATGAGCGACAGACGCTAATCTGGTGAACCGGGTTTGGCTTCCCCACTCCTCCGCATGAAGCCAGCTGGGTGACCTTGGGCTAGTCACAGCTCTCTTAAGAGCTCTCTCAGCCCCACCTACCTCACAGGGTGTCTGTTATGGGGAGGGGCAACGAAGGTGATTGTAAGCCGGTTTGATTCTTCCTTAAGTGCTAGAGAAACTCGGCATATAAAAAAACCAACTCTCCTCTTCTTCAACTCTCTTATTATAGTCCCCATCCCACAAGGCTTTTCTCCATGCAGGTCCCATGATCAGCCGCACAGATTTTTGGGTGGGCAAAAGGGACTCCCTTCTTTCCTTTCCGCCAGTGGAAAAGCCTGTTGGATCCCCCATGATAGACCTACAGCAGAAGTCAGCTTCAACTAACTAGACTGAGAGACTTCTGTGTACATTGGAGGAAGTATATTTAGAACTTTCTATCTATGACTTTCTTTGGGATGATGAATCATGCTGTGCTGTTGTTGTTTTTTAAAATAATCACCTTTGTTCCCCTGCAGGCTCTAGCAAGGCTATCCTGTGCGTTTAAAACAGAGAATCAGACACGACTGGTCGTCTGTGACCTTGGAAATCCCATGAAAGCTGAGACCAAAGTAAGAAGGAGGAACCTACTTACTAGTTTGCTGCTATGTACGCAGTGAAAGGAAGGGTACATGGTGTATGCACCAAGCCTGTGTGTGCAGGGCAGCCAGTGTCTAAAGAGGGGCAGCACCACATTCTTGAATTTTGCCGGCTGGTGAAGTGTGGCAGTTGGTATGGGCCAGCTTCCCTTTGCCGGTCACCTATTTGACCTCCTGTTTCTTCTGTTGTATCAAAGCTCTCGGCAGGTCTTCATTTCAATGTCCACCAAGAGTCTGAGATGGATACTTTTGTGAAGTTTGATCTTCAGATACGTAGGTAAGGAGCGCTTACGTCACCTATGGGCCCCAGGAAGGTCGGAACAGAACCAGCTGGTTGAAATTAAATCGAAAGAGGTTTTGGCTAAACGTTAGGAAGAATGACAGAGTGGTTCCTCAGTGGGACACACATCCTTGGGAGTTGGTGGGCTCTCCTTCTTTGGAGATTTTTAAGAAGAGGCAATGCTGGTTCTATGATTCATTATGAATTTAAGCAGATTGTGAGAAGTAGGGCAGGTAGGGATGAGTCAGTGTTTGGCTCTCATGGCCCTTTCTTACATGCCCAGGGTAATGTCAGTCGCCCCTTTGGGTCAAAAAGCCATTTTCCTCCAGGCCAGATTGGCCCAGGGAACCTCTGGGCACAGAGCAGGGGTCTCTGGGGGAGTAGAGGGGAAGGTAGCTGTGAATTTCCTGCATTGTGCAGGGGGCTTGACTAGATGACACTTGGGGACTTTTCTAGCTCTATGTTTCTATGTTTTATCTACCTAGTTAATAACTGTGGAGAGCCAGCATGGTGTAATGGTTAAGAGCTGTGGTTTGGAGCGGTGGATTCTGATCTGGAGAACCAGGTTTGATTCTCCACTCCTCCACATGAACGGCAGAGGCTAATTTGGCAAAATTCAAACTGGCTTACAATCACCTTCCCCTCCCTGCAACAGATACCCTGTGAGGTAGATGGGGCTGAGAGAGTATGACTAGCCCAAGGTCACCCAGCTGGCTTCATGGGTAGGAGTGGGGAAACAAATCCAGTTCACCAGATTAGCCTCCGCTGCTCATGTGGAGGAGTGGGGAATCAAACCTGGTTCTCCAGATCAGAGTCCACCGCTCCAAACCACCGCTCTTAACTACTACACCACGCTGGTGTAGTAATATACAATGTCTGGATGTTTGAAAAACTGTGTGTGTGTGTTAAGTGCTGTCAAGTCGTTTCTGACTCATGGCGACCCTATGAATCAATGTCCTCCAAAGTGTCCTATCCTTAACAGCCTTGCTCAGATCTTGCAAATTGAGGGCCGTGGCTTCCTTTATAGAGTCAATCCATCTCTTGTTGGGTCTTCCTCTTTTCCTGCTGCCTGATTGTCTTTTCCAGTGACTCTTGTCTTCTCATAATATGTCCAAAGTACGACAGCCTCAGTTCAGTCATTTTAGCTTCTAGGGTCAGTTCAGGCTTGATTTGATCTAAAACCCACTGATTTGTTTTTTTGGCGGTCCAGGGTATCCGTAACACTCTCCTCCAACAACACATCTCAAAGGAATCTACTTTCTTCCTATCCGCTTTCTTCATTGTCCAGCTCTCGCACCCATACATAGTAATAGGGAATACGATGGCATGAATTAAAACTGTAACAATTAAAAAAAAGTAATCAGAAATGAGGCACTTTTCAGTCATCACAGGAATAACGCACTAGAAATACCATGAAGTATTAGATTCCCAGGAAGGTGGCTTGGTATAGCCCAGTCTCATCAGATCTCAGAAGCTAAGCAGGGTCAGTACTAGGAAGGGAGACCACCAAGGAAGACTCTGCAGAGGAAGGCAATGGCAAAACACCTCGGCTTCCCACTTGCCTTGGAAACCCTTTGCTGGGGTCATCCTAAGTCTGCTGTGACTTGATAGCACGTTATACAAACATTAGGTTCCCAGTATGATGTTGGAATATAACGACCGAGCCTTCCCTTTGATGGCGGGTCCTGGCTTGAATCCAGATGTTCTCTCTATGACGTTGTACTTTTTTTCCAGCTCCAACTTGTTTAACAACCTAAGTCCAGTGGCATCTTATCAGGCGGACCTGGCAATCTTAGCAGCTGTTGAAATCAGAGGGTGAGTCCTGAGTCTTGTGCCGCTTCAGTCAGGGGTTTATTTTCTGAACCGTGTAACAACTTCCACAGCTTGTTCAGTGTCTGACATGACTGTGTGTGTTCCTTATTCAGGGTCTCCTCTCCCGATCACATCTTTCTCCCAATACCCAACTGGCAACCCAAGGAGAATCCAGAAACAGAAGATGATATTGGGCCTCTGGTTCAACACATCTATGAGGTAAACCTCGCTATAGCAATGTAGGCCTAATCCTCCTTTTCTTAGAAGAAGAAGAGTTGGTTTTTATACCCCGCTTTTCCCTACCTATAAGGAGCCTCAAAGCGGCTTACAATCACCTTCCCTTCCCCTCCCCACAACAGACACCTTGTGAGGTAGGCAGGGCTGAGAGAGTTCAGAGAGAACTGTGACTAGAATCATAGAATCATAGAGTTGGAAGGGACCACCAGGGTCATCTAGTCCAACCCCCTGCACAATGCAAGAAATTCTGAACTATCTCCCCCCCCACCCCCAGTGACCCATACTTCATGCCCAGAAGATGGCCAAGGTTCCCTCCTTCTCATGATCTGCCCAAGATCATAGAATCAGCATTGCTGACAGATGGCTATCTAACCTCTTCTTAAAAACCTCCAGGGAAGGAAAGCTTACCACCTCCCAAGGAAGCCCCCTTCCAAGACTTGCCCAAGGTCACCCAGCAGGCTTCATGTGGAGGTGCAGGGAAAGCAACCCAGTTCACCAGATGAGCACCAGATTAGTGTCCGCTGGTCATATGGCAGAGTGGCAAATCCAACCTGGTTCCCCAGATTAGAAGCTACCGCTCTTTTGTTTTGTTTTTTGTTTTTTTGAATTTTTTTTATTGGTTTTTATAATATAAGTTTTCCATGTTAACAAACAACAATATACGTAGTATTAAAAACTAAATCATAGGTAATGTTGTTATAATTGTTTAAGTGCTAAATAAAAATAAAAAATAAAGGAAAATTTATTGACTTCCCCATCACCTCCGTCCGCCTCTTAATAAAGTATTCTATCCCATCGTGATATGGTCTGATCTTAATTATTCTTATATCTCAATTAGGTTTCAATCACATTATACTATCAATATAATTAATTACGTTTCTTTATGTTAACAATGTCATCTAGATCAGATTAAAAGGTATTCTTCCATTTTCCCCAGTCCTAGTTCTGATTAGAAGCTACCGCTCTTAACCACTACACCATGCTGGCAAAATCCAAAAGAGAATAGTCCCTTATGACCCACTTGCTTTTCTTTCTCCCCGCTAGCTCCGAAATAATGGCCCAAGTGCCTTCAGCAAGGTGATGCTCAATCTCCAGTGGCCGTACAAGTACAACAACAGCACCCTGCTGTATATCGTCCAGTACGAAATTGAAGGGCCCATGAACTGCACCTCGGATATGGAGATCAACCCGCTAAAAATTAAGGTAAGAGGAAGCTGTTTTGAAAATATTGGTGTGCTGAGCGGTCCTTTTTCCCTATATGTCTGAGCCGACATGGCTCATTATTAGTAATAATAACTGCAAAAAAATAATGGAAACGTCACCAGAGAAGGAGATATTAAGACAATCCAATGGGGTGTCAATTTGAGTACCTCTAGCGCTATATTTCTAATCACACCTGATCGTGTTGATATGACCACTTGCCCGTCACCTCCAGGTGACTGCGTCATCCTAAGCAAAGTTACTTTCTAAGGCCATTGAAGCGCATGTGCTTAGGAGGGTGTAACTGTGCTTAGGACAGATCTGTAAGTGAAGCAGCTTCCCCATGCAGGTGGCGAGATGCACTCCACCATCCCAAGACTTCATATTCCTTCCCTTGAGTGGGAATAAGGTAGAATGAAGGGGTGCCACCTGGACGGCACTTAACAGTATATTTGGGAACAAGTGCGCCGTCATGTTGGGGGTTTGAATGTTTTATTGAATGTTTTTATGTGCTGAATGTATTGAATGTTTTTGTGTTTTTAAATGATGTTACCCGCCCTGAGCCAGCATGCTGGGGAGGGCGGGTTATAAGTCTGAAAAATAAATAAAAATAAATTAGAATGGCATGTTGCCATTGTCGAAACGTGGAACAGTCAGCAGACTTAGTTGTATCTCAGCATCTTTTCTGGCAGGAGCTGGGAGCCTTCGCATTCAGATGCAGTAAGCCTCTGAATACCACTGCCAGGAGGCAACATCAGTGGGCGTGCTTGACCTCCATGCCCTGTTGGGTCTCCAGCGTAACTGGTTGGCCACTGTGTGAGACAGGATGCTGGACTAGACGGACCACTGGTCTGATCCTGCAGGGCTCTTCTTGTGGTCTTACGTCATGTTCAGGGCTTGGGATCTTATGGTGGCATTTTTTTTTAACAACAAAAGGGGGGGGAACTTAACCCTAAAAAACTAGAATAAGGTACCCTAAGGTCAAGCAGCAGGAAAAGAGGCAGAACCAACAAGAGATGGATTGACTCTATAAAGGAAGCCACAGCCTTCAATTTGCAAGATCTGAGCAAGGCTGTCAAAGAAAGGACATTTTGGAGGACTTTCATTCATAGGGTCGCCATGAGTTGGAAGCGACTTGATGGCACTTAACACACATACACAAGGTCAAGTATCAACATGAAACTTGGGGCTAATATTGGTACAAGTGATCTTATAAATGGTGTGTAATAAATTTAATTCAAACACAAATAAACAACTTATATACATTCCTGTATATAAGTTTTTTGTGTTTGTATTGAATTTATTAGACATCATTTATAAGATGACTTGTATCAATATTAGCCCCATGTTTCATGTTGATTCTTGACCTTAGGGTAGCTTATTCTGGTTTGTTTGTTTTTTTGTTTTAAGTCATGCATTCTACCCCAGGGTGTCCAACTCAATTGTTACGAGAGCTGGATATGACATAAATGTCACTTGGTCGAGCCTGGCCATACCTCGCCAGCCCAGATCGAGAGGGGGAAGTGTGGCTGCCTCGGCTGCCTAGTGGGCCAGATAAGAGCTGTCAAGGGGCCAGGAGGGGCCATGGCTCAGTGGTAGAGCATCTGCTTGGCATGCAGAAGGTCCCAGGTTCAATCCCTGGCATCTCCAGTTAAAGGGACTAGGCAGGTAGGTTATGTGAAAGACCCCTGCCTGAGACCCTGGAGAGCCTGCTAGTCTGAGCAGACAATACTGACTTTGATGGACCGAGGGTCTGATTCAGTATAAGGCAGCTTCATGTGGATCCGGCCCACGGGCCTTACGTTTGACACCCCTGTTCTACCCCATTCCTCTGTCTTTCTCTTAATCAATGAACTGTATATGATGCACTAAAGAGGGTGGGAAGAAAAGCAGGTAAAGCTCTGGTGGGACGTAACATTAAAAAGAATTAGAACTATATATTGTTTTAAATGGCTTGTTTTTTATATTGTGGTTTTTAATTATAAGCCGCCTCACACAGTACTCTGAAGAGGTGACACAGAAATACCCTCACGAAGTAAATATATGCAGCAATTTTGTGCCTTGGTATTCTCAATTCAAGAGTTGTATTGCCTGGAGTTCTATGTGCGATCCCTTGATTCGCACCTCCCTGTTCAGTAAATCACGTTTGTTTTTACAATTCTTTGTCAGATTTTTTGGGGGTTTTTGCTAAAGAAGTTGAAAAGACAGGCTTCATGTTTTCCACAAGCTTAGCTGAACAACAGGAAAAAAGTCTTGTTTTGGTTATGCCTGACTAAGGGCATTTTCGATTGTTCAGAATGCTAGTCTCGGCCTTCTCTTTAATCCTGGCCAGAGATACTTGTGTGGAATGCAAATGTTGCTTTATTCCATTCCAGGAATAATGGCATTTTTTTTGGAAGCAGTGAAGTAATTCACTATATATAGTAGAATTCTTGAGTTATGAACACCTCGAGAATAAGGGTCATACATCCGCTTCGTACATTTCAAATGCCATTAACACCTGCCTCTGTCACACCACCCAATAAAGACTTGCTAGGGCACTGTGCCCAGAACTTCTAGGGCAGTGATGGCGAACCTTTTAGAGACCGAGTGCCCAAACTGCAACCAAAAACCCACTTATTTATCGCCGAGTGCCAATGCGGCAATTTAACCTGAATACCACCCCCAGAGGGGGCCCAGAGGGAGAGGCTAGGGTTGCCAAGTTCCTCTTCGCCATGAGTGGGAGGTTTTTGGGGTGGCGCCTGAGGAGGGGCGGGGTTTGGGGAAGGACTTCAGTGCCATAGAGTCCAATTGCCAAAGTGGCAATTTTTTCCAGGGGAACTGATCTCTATTGGTTGGAGATCACCTGTAATAGCAGATCTCCAGCTAGTACCTGGAGATTGGCAACTAGTTCCTTAGTGTTTTCTCTCTACATATCAAGATAAATGGAAAGGTGTTTGGAGGATGGCTTGTGGGCACTTCAAAGGTGGAATAGGACTGCACGCCCCTCCGCCCGCACAGACCCAGAGGGTGCCGGAGAAGCCGCTGGAGGGAAAGAAGGAAGGAAGGAAGGAAAGAAGGGAAGGGAGGGGGAAAGGGAAGGAAGGGAGGGAGAGAAAGAAAGAAAAAGAGACAGAAAGGGAGAAAGAAATGGAGCAAGGGAGAGAAAGAAAAGGACAGAGGGAGACAGAAAAAGAAAGAGGCCATTTATGCATGGGAGGTTTTGCCTTGGATTTGCCACTCGGTGGGGCGCGGCGGCAGGCTTGTGAGAGGCAAGCAGGGTGGGGCAGAGGGCGCCTCCTTCGCACCCACCGACCAGCCATGCCCCTCCGCCCGCACAGGCCCAGAGGGTGCCGGAGAAGCCACCGGCCATGCCGAGTGTGAGCGCTCGGCTTCTGTTCCCCGCTCTCCCACCCGCCTGGCTGGCCGCGCACGCTCCAGCGGCGGCAATGGCGGCAGCTTCTGTGGGAGAGTCCGGGGGCCACCGCCAATCATGTCGGAGGTTCCCCACCCCTGGGCTACAGCCTCCCCCATCCGGGGTGGGGCAGAGCTGGAAAAGCCAGCGGCTTGGAGGAACCGTGCGTGCCGGCAGAAAGGGCTACGCGTGCCGGAAGTGGCACCCGTGCCATAGGTTCGCCAACACGGTTCTAGGGGATGGTCTGTGATCATACTGGCTGTATTTTGTGCATTCCTTTTGCTCTTGTTGGCACAGTATTACCGGGCCTGTCTCCATCACCCCATGCTTCGGAGAGTTTCTTTTTCCCATGAAGAAGAAGAGTTGGTTTTTACAAGCTGGTTTTCTCTGCCACTTAAGGGAGAATCAAACCGGCTTACAATCACCTTCCCATCCCCTCCACCCCACAACAGACACCCTGTGAGGTGGAGGGGGCTGAGAGAGTGTGACTAGCCCAAGGTCACCCAGCTGGCTTCATGGGTAGGAGTGGGGAAACCAACCCAGTTCACCAGATTAGCCTCCGCCACTCATGTGGAGGAGTGGGGAATCAAACCCGGTTCTCCAGATCAGACTCCACCGCTCCAAACCACCGCTCTTATCCACCACCACGCTGGCTCTCCGGAAGTTCCATTTTTAAAGAATGATAAGAACAGCACATTGGTATTGAGGTGCGTTAGGAGAATCCAAGGGAGCTGAAGGACAGAGCATAAGAGTAGTCTTGCTGGATCAGGCCAGCTGTCTGTCTCATCCAGGGGCCCCCAAACCTTTTCAGCCTGTGGGCACCTTTGGAATCCTGACACAGGGTGGTGGGCAGAACCATAAAATGGCTGCAGCCGGAGGCAGAACCACACACACACAGAGGACTCCTAAATGCAGGGGAGAAGAGGGATGGTTTTTTAAAAATACACTGAGAAAGAGCACTACTTATGCTTTATTCAGGCAACCGTTCCGTTTCAAATTTCTGCAATTCCTAGTCCTATTGCATTGCTTATTAGATGTATGGTCCTAACGATTGCAATGATTTACACTGTATAATCCGCCGTGAGTCGCGGTGAGAAACGTGGTTTTTTAAAAAACATTAAAAAATACATGAAGTATAATAAAGAATATATATTAAACCAGTCGGCATACAAGTTGCTTTGCACAAATGCTGAGGGAATTCTTTTCAAGATGAGAGACGCAGGGAGCAAATAGATTTTGGAAGGCTGCGATTCAAGCACACTCTAATTCAACCTACCTGGGCAGACCTTGCCTGCACAAAATCTGGTCATGGAGTCACTCGCTTATGGGCTCACCTGGTGAGTCTTAGTGAATAAGCAGCTTGCCGAACGAGGCAGGTCAAGAGAGCCCGGATTTTTTGCAGACTTCGTATCACATTTAACTCTCAGGTGCTCCTCTGTTGGCTGCTTATCAGCAGATAAAGTATTTAGGGGTGCATGTGTTTGTACAAAAACCATTGAACTTTTTCTTGACGCTGCCTCTCTAGATGTCGGCTACTGGACAAGATGAAAAGAATGAAACATTGAACGGAGAAGACAACCGCGATCACCATATCAATCGGAGGGATCTGAGCGCTGCAGAGGGAGACGTACAAACTTTGGTAAACAGCTTTGCACTGATTTCTTTGCCAGTAATCATTTGCCATTTATTTTAATTATGGTGTGAGAATTTTAGGAGCACTTTTTGTGTCATAAGGTTGGTGGAAAGTGCTGTCAAGTCGCAGCTGACTTACGGCAACCCTGTAGGGTTTTTAAGGTAAGAGACATTCAGAGATGGTTTGCCATAGCCTGCCTCTATGTAATGACCCTGGACTTCCTTGGTAGTCTCCCATCCAAGTACTAACTAGGGCTGATCCTGCTTAGCTTCCGAGATCTGGGGACATCAGGCTAGCGTGAGCCATTCAGGTCAGGGCCTGCTAGTCATACCCCTATCGAAAACACTAAAGAGAACCGATTTATAACGCTGTCTACTCATAAAGCATCTTGGGCACCCTAAACCCATTTCAGGTTTTCGGAATACATAGCTCAAATCAAATCAAATTTATTAATACGGTCAACTGACCAATCACATGCCAACACATCAAAATTTCCAGACACAATAATTTTGCACCGCAGAATCACAGGCTTCGCATACAAATAAAGGTGTAAGAGCAATAAGAACAAACCCCTGATTAAAATTATCACCTTAAAATTGATAAAATTGTAAAATATTCTAACGATCATTCTCTAATAAAGCTCTGCGTACTTTAATAGCAACAGCGCAGAACTTGGCAGTTTGGAGCATAAGCTGAGGGTCTTCTAATAGGAGCTTCTTTGCCAAAAGCTCAACGGACTCTTCGGGGAATATACCAAGGGGGAGGGGGAATAAGCTTTGATCTAACTTCATGGTAGAATGGGCAACATATCAGTACATGTTCAATGGTTTCAATGTCCCCTGTCCCACATGGAGAATAAATAGCCCCAGTCTGCACCATAGGCCTTTCAGTGCACGCTTGGAACACACAAATGACACATTTCCATCATTCACCTCGAGAAGAAGAGAAGAGTTGGTTTTTATATGCCGAATTTCTCTACCACTTAAGGGAGAATCAAACCGCCTTACAATCACCTTCCCTTCCCCTCCCCACAACAGATACCCTGTGAGGTAGGTGAGGCTGAGAGAGCTGTGACTAGCCCAAGGTCACCCAGCAGGCTTCATGTGTAGGAGTGGGGAAACGAACCCAGCTCACCAGATTAGCCTCCGCCGCTCATGGGGAGGAGTGGCGAATCAAACCCAGTTCTCCAGATCAGACTCCACTGCTCCAAACCACTGCTCTTAACCACTACACCACGCTGGCTTAACCACTACACACCCTGTCTCTGGCACATCCTCCTCGGCTTCTGCGTTCTGGCAGACGCTGAAGGCCATTCGAAACGCAGCATACACGCTTCTCTGGCAACAGCCCCAATAGCATTTTTCCCCCGAAGGGGAGGGAGGCGCACGGCATTACCTCAGCCGCTGCAGAGTAGCCAGCAGTGGGTGTTAATGGCCCTCGCTAGCCATGATTGAATGCCCCATGTTTATTGCAATTCGGATGCCTGTGATGTACAGCGGGCAGGTTACCCCGGCTGATTCATTCACTGAGTCACCAGGCTTGACAAATGACTCCTCCTTCGAGGCCTTTCCAGGGATGGGAAATGTCAAGGACTCTGGAATTCTAAAAGAATGCGCCGAGGGTGTATCTTTTTATCCAGCTCTCTCAGTTCAAGGACGAGGCCTCCTGTGGCCCAAAAGTGTTTTATTAGTGTCGGGGAAAGACATTGTGGGAGGAAAAAAGAGGACCTTGTCCCTCTCTTTTTAATTTTGCTTTCAAGTTTTTAGCGCATCGTCAAACATGAGGATGTGGTGACATCAATTTGCATTCTGAACGTAATCAGTGTTACTTACACACATAAACACATGAAGCTGCCTTATACTGAATCAGACCCTTGGTCCATCAAAGTCAGTATTGTCTACTCAGATCGGCAGCGGCTCTCCAGGGTCTCAGGCAGGGGTCTTTCACATCACCTACCTGCCAAGTCCCTTTAACCGGAGATGCCGGGGGTTGAACCTGGACCTTCTGTGTGCCAAGCAGATGCTGTACCACTGACTTACGGCCCCATCATCAACACAAACTGCTGTTGTTTTACTTAGGGACGTGGCAGATTGGGAGGCCAAAAAATGGACCTTAGACAGGTCCCTGGCCCTGCACCGCCCCTCCTATGGAGGTGGGAGGGATGGAGGAAGAGCAGACAGCCTGCCTTGCGCAGGGAGAGAGCCATGGTCTTGTGTCTGCCTGACCACACAAGCGGGTGGAGGCTCCCTTCCGCCTTGCTTGGGGCCCGGTGACCTTAATGACCAATCTGCCTCTGGTCTATGAACACTGACTTACAATGATAATATCCCCCAAATGATCAAATGCACACGCTTCAATCACTGCCCAATGTATTCTTAGCGGCAGCAACATTTTATATGGCCCTGTGGCGCAGAGTGTTAAGCTGCAGTACTGCAGTCAAAAGCTCTGCTCATGATCTGAGTTCGATCCCGACGGAAGTGGGTTTCAGGTAGCCAGCTCAAGGTCGACTCAGCCTTCCATCCTTCCGAGGTCGGTGACATGAGTACCCAGCTTGCTGGGGGTAAAGGGAAGATGACTGGGGAAGACACTGGCAAACCACCCAGTAAACAAAGTCTGCCTTGGAAATGTCGGGATGTGACGTCACCCCATGGGCCAGGAATGACCCGGTGCTTATACAGGGGACCTTTACCTTTACCTTTTTTCTTCCAAAAAGCTTAGGGTGGTCTATATGGTTCCCTCCCATTTTTATCCTCTCGACAACCCTGTGACGTTGAAGAGCAAGATTCTAGTCCAGCAGCATACTAATTCCATCACAAGTAACCTTTTTTTTTATTGAATCGAGACTTCTGAAAACCTTTCTTAACCACTACAGATCAAAGAACAAGTTGTCCAGATACCAGAAGTACTGAACGCGTGGCAAATTCTGTGCTACCTGGCTTCTCGGAAGATGAAACATGAACATTAAAACCATTGTACATTATTTGTCTCTTGTTTTAACCTCAGGGCTGTGGAACTGCTGAATGTTTGAAGATATTCTGTCAAGTTGGTCGCTTGGAAAGGGGAAAGAGTGCGATTCTGTATTTAAAATCTCGCCTCTGGACTCAGACCTTCATGAATGTGAGCATCTGCTGCTATTTTATTATTCCTGCTGTCTCGTGAGACTTCTAGATCTTGCTGACATTCCTTTTTTTTTCTCCTTCCCATTAAAGAAAGAAAACCAGAACCATTCATATTCACTTAAGTCGTCCGCATCCTTCAGTGTGATCGAGTTCCCATACAGGAATCTTCCCTTTCCTGAAGACGTTCACAATTCTACAATAGTAAGCCGTTTTGATATTTGAAATGGGTTTGACCCGTAGCGACATAATTAAGGTGAAAAGATCAGGGGAAATGAAACGCTCATTTGACCAGCTTCCACCAATTTTTTACCAGCTGATATTAAATGGCGCACCGTTGAATGAGCTTGATTTCATGCTGCTTAAGCTTTTAATTAAATTTTAGCCTTCAGTTAAAAGCTTTAGATGAATAGCTTGATCTTTGCATTGTTGTTTTAGTAGGAACTGGCTCTGGCACGCAGATTAACATTTTGGTCTGATAGCCAGACAGTGAAAGCCACAAATCATAGGCACCATAATCCTCTGCCCTCTGGCTTGAAAGAAAGTCCCCCTGGGTTCAATACAGCTTCCTCCCAAGCGTGCGAGCATAAGACTCCACTCAATGTAGTTTCTCAAAGATCCCTAAAGCAGCTTATGATATATAGCGATTAAAAGCAGCGAAATCACTGAATAAAAACTGCAACTATTCAAACAAACATGTGACGTTGAAAGATGTTAAAAACAAATCATATAAAAAAGGTAAAGGTAGAAGAAGAAGAGTTGGTTTTTATATGCCGACTTTCTCTACCACTTAAGGGAGACTCAAACCGGTTTACAATCACCTTCCCTTTCCCTCCCCACAACAGACACCCCGTGAGGTAGGTGGAGTTGAGAGAGCTCTAAAAGAGCTGTGACTAGCCCAAGGTCACCCAGCTGGCTCTGTGTGTAGGAGTGGGGAAACCAATCCAGTTCACCAGATTAGCCTCTGCCACTCATGTGGAGGAGTGGGGCATCAAACCTGGTTCTCCAGATCAGAGTCTACCTCTCCAAACCACCGCTCTTAACCACTACACCACGCTGGCTACACCACACTGGCCCATAGGGTAACGTCACATCCCGACGTTTACTAGGCAGACCCTGTTTACGGGGTGGTTTGCCAGTGCCTTTCCCAGTCATCTACACTTTACCCCCAGCAAGCTGGGTACTCATGTCACCAGCCTCAGAAGGATGGAAGGCTGAGTCAGTCTTAAGCGGGCTACCTGAAACCGACTTCCATCGGGATTGAACTCAGGACATGAGCAGAGCTTTTGACTGCGGTACTGCAGCTTACCCCTCTGCACCATGGGGCTTCTTCCCAATCATATCAAAAGGTGGTCTTTTGAAAACCTTTTTCAACGTGAAATGTGGCTATTGTTTTCTAACGATTTCAGATCCAGGCACAATGCATCTTTTCCCTTGATTCTAAGGCTTTTATTCACTGGCCTTGTGTTTGTCAAGGGAGTGAAGCATGGTTCTGCAGCACGTGATATAACGTTGGTCTTGAATGAAGAGCACAAAGGGGTGCACCAGGAAAACACAGTTGCGATGGCAGAGTATTCATTATTTGTTTTTATTTATTTGTGTTCTTTATTTATTTAGAACGTTTCTCAGCCGCATTTCTCTCTTGCAGAACTCGCGGCGGCTTACAATATAAATAAAACCTTATTTAAAGCACCATAAAAACAACAATTATAAAACCCACAAAAGTCACAGTTTTAAAAAGTCCAGTTAGGACTGCCAATAATAGAAGTTATTTTACACAGTTATTTCACCCTACTGATAGTTTTTGTATTTATTTTTTCCCTTCGTTTATACTCCACCTTTCTCCCCAGTGCGGACCTAAAGTAGCTTATGTTGTTCTTCTTCCCTTAAGGAGGGGACCATGGCTCAGTGGTAGAGCATCTGCTTGGCATGCAGAAGGTCCCAGGTTCAGTCCCCAGCATCTCCACTTAAAGGGATTAGGCAAGTAGGTGATGTGAAAGACTTCTGCCTGAGTAGACGAGTGACTTTGATGGACCAAGGATTCATGTAGAAGGCAGTTTCATGTGTTCATGTGTTAATTTTATCCTTACAACAAGCATCCTGTGCGGAAGGTTAGGCTGAGAGTGTGTGGCTGGCCCAAGGGGCACCCAGTGAGCTTCCATGACAGAACAGGGATTCGCACCTGGGTCTCCCAAATTCCAGTTCAGCATTCTGACCACTACTCCAGGCTGGCTGCCACGCTGTCGTGTTTGTGAGAAATTTTCACAGCTTGTCATTCATGCCATGATATCCTCATGTTGTATCTCTCTCTCAAAAAAAATGTTTTCTTTTTTTGTCTTTTTGTTTTAGGTTACCACAAATATCTTGTGGGGTATCCAGCCAGCTCCCATGACAGTGCAAATATGGGTAATCATATTGGCTGTCCTGGCAGGGCTATTGCTTTTGGCCCTCCTGATTTTTGTAATGTACAGAGTAAGTGGTGTATTTAATTGTTTAATTGTTTTCTTTTTTTAAATCTTGGTACTGATGTCAGGCCCTGACCTGGGTGGCCCAGGCTAGCCAGGTCTCATCAGATCTTGGAAGCTAAGCAGGGTCAGCCCTGGTTAGTCCTTGGATGGGAGACTACCAAGGAAGTCCAGGGTTGCTACGAAGAGGCAGGCAATGGCAAACCACCTCTGTTCCTCTCTTGCCTTGACCATGAGGGGTTGCCATGTCTCCTGCGACTGGACAGTACTTCCCACCACTGATCTCACACTACATGTGGCCTGAAACTGTCTCCTGTTTCAGCATTTTGCAAAGTCCTTTCACTTGTCATATGCCAGGGCCAGAGGCAGAGGAGCATGGTCAGGAGCGGTCCAAGGTCACAGTCAGGCGATCTATAGAGTCCAGGTCAAAATGTAGTCCATGTGATCTATAGAGTCCAAAATGTAGTCAGGTGATCTATAGAGTCCAGGTCAAAATGTAGTCCATGTGATCTATAGAGTCCAAAATGTAGTCAGGTGATCTATAGAGTCCAGGTCAAAATGTAGTCCAAGAGAAAAGTCGGTTCAATTCAGAGTCAGAGGTCCATACCTGTGGTTTCTGTTAATTTACCAGATAGACTACCGAGAAAAGGGGGGGGGGGCTCAACCAGAAAAGTACAGGGAACCCAAGGGTTGAGCTGGAAACTGAAAATTCTTATAAAGTAATATATTTTATTGGTGTACACAATAAAATGGATTAAAACACTGGCCCTGGAATACAGGCTACATATAAAACCACCAGGATAAACTGTTACAGAAATAATCAGGGTTGTTGATGATATACAAAATATAAATGGCCAATAGACCCTACGCCTCTTGAGCCTTCCTCAGTGGTCAAATTATACAAAACATTATTATTAAAAACACAAGTATCTGGTCCAAAAATAGTTTATATTTCCAGATGTGTTGGCTAATATATTTTGTCACTTGTTGATGTTACAACACATCCGGAAACATAAAAAATGTTTGCAGTAGATACTTGTGTAAGCAAATTACCAGGCTGAAAGACCTGTGATTGGTGTTATTAATTTACATCTAGCCACACGGGATATAAGGTTTATAAATTTCTGATATCATACCTTGTAAAGTGCATTTCCAGAGGTGTTTTTAATAATCGTGTTTTGTATAATTTGACTCAAGAGACTGAAACACCTCGGGTCTATTGGCTATTTATATTTTGTATATCATCAACTGCACTGATTATTTTTGTAACAATTTATACTGGTGGTTTTATGTGTAGCCTGTATTCCAGGCCCATTGATTTAATCCGTGTTATTGTATATGCCAAATAAATATATTACTTTTTTCTGTTAATTTACCCCCAGCCATACAAGTGAATGAACCTCTGTTCCCAATATGCAATGTGATTTTTTCTCTTTCTCTCTTCGATACAGATGGGATTCTTCAAACGGGTGCGGCCACCTCAGGAAGAACAAGAAAGGGAACAGCTGCAGCCCCATGAAAATGGAGAAGGGACATCAGAGGCCTAAACAGTGTTTTAGCTGTGTCATTTACTGAAATATTTTACAGTTGCCAACGTCTTCCCTTTAAAATCTGCCTTTTTCTCTGTTAAGGGTCAGAGAAATCGAGAACTGCGCTGCAAAATGTCCCTGAAACATCGGGAGTGGTCTTAACTGCAGAATCAAAGCAATACGTTTTTAACTTCCCTCATATTAATCATGTTCACACATGTGACTAACACTTGAGTACACTGATGAGCATATTTTAGTGCCACAATTTTCCTTATCCAGCTTCGGAAGGTAAAAAATGTTTTCATTGTATGGATTGGTATGACTTGAGCGGTTACCGAGATGGCATTTATAGTTTGCAAACCTGCAGCTACTACTACATCGGTTTAATGAACTACACGGACATTAACTAGAGACCTGTACTCTTGAATGTTCCCAACTGGACTTTCCCAAGGTTCCTACAAGTTCTTCAAAGTACTACTCACCATTACAGATCTGCTTCAGTGATCTCCCTCCTGATGATTTTATTGTAGATGAAAACTGGGCTATCTCTGTTGTATGCTACATATTTAAGAAGTTGCTGACCGGTTCACAGAACATTTAATGTGGAATATGTGCTTTAATTCCTGGTTTTTATGAGAGATCGATAGCCCCTTTTCTAGAAATTTAAAATCCCCATCGTCTGTGGCAACGTTAGACTGATCCTTGGAACCATTTTTTAATAACCTTCTTAATGTCCACGGGGGCATGTTAAATATGTTCCTGCTTGCAGGAAGAAGCAGCTTTGGGTTTTCTGCATTTAAGAAAATTCAGAATTCTGTGCGAGGAAATCCCAATTCTGCATCCAGAATAAATTGTGCAAATTAAATATAATTTCCTGCATACACAATTATTGCTTTCAAAGGTTTTTGGGTAGAATAGGATGCTTTTTAGCAAAGAAGCGGTTATCAGAGAACAAGGAAGGCAGAAATCAGAGGGATGATATGATTGTGACGGCCTTTTTGAGGCAAGGAAATGTAACTATGGAAAGTCCTTCAAAGCTGTGTGGAGCAATAAGCCCCACCTCTTTGCCATTTACAGTCCTACCTTGTCCTGCAGGCCTGTACTGGACACTCCCCACACAGTTCTAAGCTCTTCTCGACAACCATGAGAGTAGAAACTTCCTTCTGAAACTATTGAAAACTTAAAAATGAAAGCAGATACTCTGGAGGTAAAAATCCAGTGTGAGATGGTATGTTTCTCATTCACAGAGGGAATCTGCAGTTATGCAAAAAAATTAAAAAGTGCACATCCTGGTCTGTAGAACAAAGGAAAGTGAAGGTGATCACCTGGTCGTCACTGTAGAACCATAACGGGCAGCTTTGTCTCCGACTGAGCACAGTCCCATACTGCCATGGCTGTTCAGTCCTTGGTTCTGAACATTCCCACGTGAGGCACCTTGAGAAAAGTTGGGTGGTTTGGAATTTGCAGTAAAGCCCATCATTTTCTGTACTAAGTTTCCTGATTCCTCCCCCTCCCACTACCACGCTATCCTTTTCTGTTGGCCAATGTAACTCTATGTAAATAGTACTCTGGTTTGCCCAGATTTCTTTATCCTGGCTACCCCCCAGGCCATTCAGAGGAATGAGCTTGTACTGTATGTAAATATTTTTTAAAAGGAAAGATGTCACAGAAAGAAGTAGGCACAATAAAACCTATTCGGTCTTTTCGACACGATACATTCTTATAAAGAATTTATATTTTGTACACAACGGATGTTAAAACACCATCCCTTTTTATTTTATTTTTTAAGGTCAAATTCTATCCCTAAATCTGTTTTTGTGGAAGGAAATTATACCCAGGATCGGGCCTTTTGTCGTTTAACACTGTCGGGCATTTTTCTAACAGATTTCTTTTCCCCGTGAATTCTTGTACTTCGAGGATACAGTGAAGGGGACGTAGTTGCCCATATATTTGTGGTGGTTGTGGAACGTGCCGTCAAGTCACAGCTAACTTAGGGTTTTCAAGGCAAGAGACCTTCAGAGGTGCTTTGCCGTTGCCTGCCTCCGCATGGGTTGAGAGAGTTCAGAGAGAAATGTGACTGGCCCAAGGTCACCCAGCAGGCTTCATGGGGACGAGTTGGGAATTAAAACCAGTTCGCAAGGTTAGAGTCCACTGCTCTTTGAGACTCCTTTAAGGTAGAGAAGAGCGGGGTATAAAAACCAACTCTCTTTTTCAACACAACACCATTTCCTTTTCACGGATGTGACTCCTCCATCCAGCACTAATGGAGACTTCAGCCGACTTAACATGCCTGAAGTCAGGCCAGGACAAATTTTCTTCCTCGATGGCAGTGTGGTCTTATGCCCACCATCATCTCTTGGACCTGCAAAGTCCCTTATTGGGTCCAAGGTAACCCCCTGGGGTGCTGGTAGTGCCCCTGGGGCACAGTTCACTCTCAGAGCATCCATCCAAGTACAATCTTCCTGTCTCCCTCCCCTCTTTTGTTTGCTGGCACTCCAACTTCCATAGGTAAACATTGCAGGTGATGGTGGTGTGTTTGTACCAAAAGGGATTCATGCCCCAGATCTAAGCCCATGTTCCGTTCCAGGGTCTAGCTTTTGTTAATGAGAGACAAGACTATCCAATGAGCCTATGAACTCTACTGAAGGTAACTTGTCAGAGAGAAGGCGCTACGATACAGGCATTGTTGCTGTGGCGCACATGACGTGATTATTTTTGTTCTGCTGTCGTCTCTGTCTAAACACATTTTGCTGGGTTTTGAAGCCCTGTCAAAACCTGCCAAAGATGTTTGACCAAAGATCTTAACAGGACAGAAAGAAAAAAGCCCCAAACAGTGTGTTGTATGGCTCTTATCGTTTCCTCTATAGATCTCTGACAACCTGTTCTTTGTAAACACTAAAATGTGGAATTGCTCCATGAAAATTCCAACAATAATCCACTGCCCAAGTCCGCATAAGACTTTGCCTTTGTGTTGGAGATAGGGATGTTATCTATCTGTTGATTATAATTTTATATGTTTAGTATCGGTACACAGTTGTTTAATTTTCTTATCAATCTCTAAGAGGTACTGAATTAATTCAGTTTCCACTGACTTCAGCATAATTTACTGTAATGGATGGGAACTGAATTGGTGATTGGTAGAGGCAGCATGAAATTTTATGATGTTTTTTTGTTTTTGTTTTTTAGTTATTCAAGTGCAATATGATTTTTAACCAGTTCTGAGTAATTACTTACCAAATTATCATTGGCAGCCTGACTAAGGGTTTGCCTGATCTGTTCTCCCATGAAGATAGCCAGTTAATACATAACTTCCGGCCACTTTAAAGTCAGTTTGCGTATGCATATTCATTGTTCAATGTCATCCGTTAAAAAAGCATCGCGTTTGACGTGATGTGAAAACTTCCAAGCTTCTCTGTTGCTTATGATCCATGACAGTCGTTTCAAAAGCAGCATCAAGTCATTCACACAAGCATGAGTGATATTGCTTGTCTGAATGTAATGATGAATATGCGTGTGTGAATACGCACCCAGAGAGCGTACAGGTGTGAATTCATCCTGAATGGATGAATTGCCTCAACTGAGAACCAGAGATTACGAGAAAGTGCTATTTGTGTTGTTTGATTTGCAATGTCTGTTTTGGTCATGCATTAAATCATTGATGTTGAATGTGCATGTGTAAACTCATCCTGTGGAGGGCTCTGTATGAAATAAAAAGTTCCAGGAAGCTAGCGAAGAGGTTTCTGTACTTTAGTGTTCCTTGTGAGGTCCCTGAAGATTGTATGCTTATACAAATATTTTAGATTTAACATACATGTATACTTTCAATTTTCTCCTCCCCTTACAACTCCCTGCCCAAGATTAATGTGTGCAATCAAGCTGAAGAATCTCACTTTGTAAATCAATGCTGGAGTGACATAGGACCCCAAAACCAAGCCCAGAAAGAGCATGCAATGCGGTACAGCCTGCTTAAGTTGCCCTGAACCGAACAAGTCATATATTATCTCCCAGAGATCTCTAATTGTAAGAACAGAGAGCAAAGATACTAAAAGGAGTTGCTATGTGATTGCTGAAGAAAGTGTGTCGATTGCCCACATCGGGTAAAGCACAATGTATGCTGTGAAGATTGCAAGTTGCTAACTCTTTGGCCATTTGTGCATGGTAATTAGAAGCGCATTCCAGGCTGATTTGCCCTGCATGTTTTTTTTTTCAATTCACCCTGAACTGTCATTCTGGAAGTGACTGCGAAGCCGGCACATACCTGCTTCACATTACTTAAGAGCCCCTATAACGCGTCCTTTTGTGTTTGCTCTGCCGAAGCCGAGAAGAATCCCCTGAAGGAACCATGCAAAACAATAGTGGCGCGTTAGCTATGCATATGCTAATGGCTATGCAAACGGGAACGAAGGAGCAGGCAAGTGGGGGGTGGAATTTCTCCTTTTGCGTGGGGACCGTGAATAGGCATTTTTAAAGTCACATTTTTAAAAAAGCTTTGAGTGAGCGTCAAAATTAACCATGCAAAAATGGCCTTTGATTTACACTGCAATTCTGTGCATAGGATTGTACTATCCATTGGAGAAGTTTTGCAGCTAGCCTAATGACTGTATGGTCACTGATTTGATACTAAAATGCTTCTACTGTTTCCAATTTGTATTCTCCCCCCTCCCATGTCTTTTCCTTGTCATGATTGTATTCCTTGTCATTTCAGTATGAATTGGAACACAATCCATCATAAAGAGTAATACAAATTTTACTTAACGCTAGCAGTATCCCTTTCTAACACAGAGACACAATGCCCAGAATCCAAAGATAGACTGAACTTAATCTATGTGCCCAAGAGTGCTTTGGGATCAGGAACTCCCCATATGCTGCATGGCCAAAAATAAAAACCACAACATTTATAACACATCTGTGCCTTCTCTATGTAATATCTAGAAAAACTCAATGCATGACACAATGTGATTAGTAAAAATGGATGCTAGGCATGATGCATACCGATTCTCTACAGGATCAGAGGAGCTTGCCTATGACATTAGGTGCTTTGGAACACAGGCAGGATGGTGCTGCATTCGTCTTGTTTGTGGGCTTCCTAGAGGTACCTGATTGGCCATTGTGTGAACAGACTGCTGGACTTAATGGACCTTGGTCTGATCCAGCATGGCCTTTCTTATGTTCTCATGCTGTCTCGGTTCCTGTACTTCCCTTCCGCTTGCGTATTATGTTCCACTGTTGCGCAGCATGCACCTCCAGTGCTAGCCGCTTTCTGTCCATGCAAGGCATAGCACTTTTTGTGAGTCGAAAGTGCCTAGTGTTGGAGGAACACACTGAGCAAGGAGAAGAAAAGTCTAGCACCCCCAGTCCTTTTGCTTTTTGTTGCCTTGGTCCCATGGCTGGTTACGTGAGATGTCAGGGTGCATGAGATCATCGCATCGTGTTATGTTTACCTTTCTAGACATTACCTTTCCTTTCCTTTTATCCCTTAGAAGCTCCTTGATCAATTGATCTTGAGCAGCATATATCTAGTGTTGGAGGGATATAAGGACTGAAACAAATCTTGCCACTGACCATGTAGCCTTGGGGTCCCTGTCGCTTAGTAAAAAAGGCATTATGTCAGTCACAGAGGCATTGGATTTGTATATTAAAAGGGGGGAAATATAGTGCGATCGAAGTTCCTCGTAAAAGCGGCATGCCAAAAGGGCATGGGCTAATGTGTCAATAGAGCCAGAAGAGCAAGGGCAGATCCTGTCTGAGTATGGGATATTCAGAATTCTGCCCTGCATTACCCTAGAAGGATTAGCATTCAATCTAGCCAAGCAAAAAGCTCTACAGAGACGAGGAGTTGTCAGATAATATGTATAGGCAGGCAGACCACGTGGAGGGGGTATTCCGAAGAACTGGGATGAACAGACACGACGAGCACGAAAAGTCGTGCTGTTATAATCGAGCTCTTTAATGCGCTTTTTAATTTTGGCAAAAGCTTCAGTTTTCCCAAGATCTGATATCATATCCTGCGAGAAGCCCAGCAACGCCAGTTTCTCATCTAAGATTTTTTGCCATGAGGATTTGAAAGGGTCATGCTTCAGAGAAGCTAGGAACCCCTCAGTGCTAAAGCACAGTTTAAGATGGAGTTTAAAGGCGGCCAACCACGCCCTAGCTTCAAGTGACATTTGGCCAAACTCGGAACGAAGAGTAACGCCAGCAACACATCGAGGGGCATTTAGGAGTTTTCGTAAGAACTGAAGCAGTGGACGATCTATAGATTCATTGATGACTGTAATCCAGATGGCAACACCAAAGAGGATAATTGGGGTAATTTTCAGGTTAAAAAACTGAATAGCCCCTGGAATATATTTGCCACCTTTGGTGTGAAAAAAATTGACAATAGCACCAACCCCAGGTTTAATTTTGTTGGACACTGCTTTTTGATGGGCATTCCAATTTAGGTTACGGGAAAAAAGAATGCCAAGGTAAACAAACTCCTTGACTTGGTCAACCTCAAAGCCATCTAATACCCAGCGAAAAAGAGGCATTTTTCTCCTCTTAGTGAAGATCATGATCTTAGATTTATGATGGTTTATTTTAAGACCTTCCCTAGAGCAGTACTCAGAAAAAGTTTGCAAAGATCTTTTCAAACCAATTCTTGTGCGGGACAGGAGAACTGCATCGTCAGCATAGAGTAGAATCGGGGTGGAATGGCTTGCAAGCTTTGGGGGGTGGCAAAACTCTGAGAAATTGGTTGCCATATCATTCAGGTATAGATTAAACAAGAGAGGAGCAAGGAGGCAACCTTGTCTAACTCCCTTGGCCAGTTCAAAAGGCTCGGTTAGTTCTCCTTGGTTGCCACAGCGAACCTGAGCTGTGAGGTCAGTATGAAATTGCTGGATAAGCCATAGTAACCTCCTATCCATAATAGAATGTTCTAGACATTACCAGGTAGAGGACAAAAGAGTCTTGGTGCAACAGTAGCTCTGTTATGTCCTATGCTATCTGGCTAAGCCTGTAAAAGTAATTCGTGGTACATCATGGGGAATCTTGCAATTCACAAATAAATGTCCAAAATCCCACTGAGATAACACCGGCCTTTTGGCTAGCCTATAACAGAACTTTGGCATCCTAGCCTACGTTCATGCTGTTGAGATTGGGAATATTTTGCAGTGTATTTTTATTTACATGCAACTGCCCTATGAGGAGCGGTTAAAACGCTTAGGGTTGTCTAGCTTGGAAAGGCGGCGAGATCATCTGCTGAAGTTGGAGGGTGACAGATTCAAAACTGATAAATTGAAGTATTTCTTCACACAACGCATAGTTCAGTAGTGGAACTCCCTGCCCCAGGGAGGTGGAGATGGCAGCCAACTTGGAAGGCTTTAAGAAGGGAGTGGACAGGTTCCTGGAGGAGAGGGCTATCCATGGCTACTAGTAAAAATGGCTACTAGTCATGATGCATACCTGTTCTCTCCAGGATCAGAAGAGCATGCCTATTATATGAGGTGCTGGGGAACACAGGCAGGACAGTGCTGCTGCAGTCGTCTTGTTTGTGGGCTTCCTAGAGGCACCTGGTTGGCGACTGTGAACAACCTGCTGGAGTTGATGGGCCTGGATCTGATCCAGAATGGCCTTTCTTATGTTCTTATGGAGGATGGGGCTATCAATGGCTACTAGTCCAAATGGATACTAATCATGATGTATATTCTCTCCAGTATCAGAGGAAGCATGCCTATTATGTGAGGTGCAGGATTTGCCTTGTTTGTGGGCTTCTTGGAGGCACCCGGTTGGGCACTGTGTGAACAGACTGCTGGACTTGATGGACCCTGGTGGAATAGCCTACCTGAGGAGGTCAGGAAGGATGCCTCATGCCTATTATTCCACAGAAGATGTAAAACAGAAATGTTAAGGAGGGTATTTTTATGAAGAAAATATGGCTGTAGTGTTATGGAATGGTTCAGGCGGGTCCTTTTAGAAAGTGAGTTTGATTGTAGTCTATTGCACTGATTATTGTATGTATTGGGTTTGCTGTCTTGTATTCTATTTTGTAAATTATTTTCTGGACTTGATGGACCCTAGTCTGATCCAGCATGGCCTTCCTTATGTTCATGATGCACACCTATTCTCTCCAGGATCAGAGGAGCATGCCTATTATATGAGGCGCTGTGGAACACAGGCAGGATAGTTCTGCAGTTGTCTTGTTCGTGGGCTTCCTAGAAGCACCAGGTTGGCCACTATGTGGACTTGATGGGCCTTGTCCTGATCCAGCAGGCCTTACGTTCTTATGGATACCAGTCATGATTCATACGTGTTCTCTCCAGGATCAGTGGAGCATGTCCATTCTGTGAGGTGCTGTGGAACTCAGGCAGGATGGTGCTGCTGCAATTGCCTTGCTTGTGGGCTTCCTGGAGGCACCCGGTTGGCCACTGTGTGAACAGCCTGCTGGACTTGATGGGCCTCGGTCTGATCCAGCAGGACCGTTCTTGTGTTCTTATGGATATTAGTCATGATGCATGTGTGTGTGTGTGTTAAGTGCCGTCAAGTCGCTTCCGACTCATGGCGACCCTATGAATGAAAGTTGATGCATACCTATTCCCAAACCGAAGAGGCTGAGCTGAATATACTGAATGGGAAAGTCTTGCCTACGCTAGAGACCTTATGTTTTTAACTCAATTGTGGACCTTATTAAAATTTATAGATTTCTAGATGTCTCATTTGAGGGCTTCCTAGAAGCCCCTGGCTGGCCACTCTGTGAACAGACTGCTGGACCTGATGGGCCTTCGTCTGACCCAGCGTGGCCTTTCTGATGTCCTGATGTCCCACCTTGACTCCTGTCCGCCGGGTCAAGCGAGCCCGGCAGGGGTCGGCAAACTCATTAGTCCAAATAGCCAAATATCAACAGTACAACGATTGAGATTTCTTTTGAGAGCCAAATTTATTAAACTTAAAACTATATAGGTAGGTACACTGTTTATTACCTTAATAAACTTTAATTAAAGTTTTAAGTCTCAATTAAACTATAGGTACACTGAATAAAACTTGATATCATACTTAATAGTGATCTTATTTATTGATAAAAATTAAATGGTAAGTCCCTGCCATTTCCCCCTCCCCTTCCGGAGTCCTCGTCTGGAGGCCTGGTCAACCGCCATAAAAGCCTATTGGTCGACCTGGCCTCCGGCGGAGTCCCGTTGGGAGGCCAGGTCTACCCATTGGCTTTCTTGGCAGTTGACCTGGCCTCTGGAGGCCCATAGAAGCCAATGGGTGGACCTGGCCTCTGAAGGGGGACTTCTTCCCCTCCTCGGGGACTTCTTCCCCTCTTCCCCAGCGCCAAGCCAGTGGGTCGGCCTGGCCTCCCAACAGGACTCAGCCGGAGGCCAGGTCGACCAAAGGAACGGGCCAAAGAGCCGCAGTTTGCAGACCGCGAGCCGCCTTACGCGCAGCCGCCTCTCCTGCTAGGCGTCTCCAGCCAGCCGGCCCAGGCGAGGAGGGGGAGGCCCCGGCCGCCGCCTGGCACCTCCCCCGTCACGTGGGCGAGGGCGGCGGCGGCGGCAGCAGCAGCGAGGGAGCCCCTCGCGCCGCGGCGGCTGAGCTGCCGGCCCGCAATATGCCTCCGCTGCCCTCCGGCTGCTGCTCGCCATGCCGGGGACGCCGCGCGCCGGACGGGACGCCGCCGCCGCCGCCTTGCTCTGCCTGCTGCTGCTGCTGCTGGCGCTGAAGGGCCGCCCGGCCGCCGCCGCCGGCCGCCCGCCGCCTCCGCGCGCCCTGCCCGGGGCAGCCCCCCCCTCCCCAGGTAGGGCTCCCTCCCTCGCCTTCCCCGCGTTTGCAGAGGGAAAACCCCCCCTCCACCCCAAGCCTCTTGCGACGTCTCCTATAGCTCCCCCCCTAAGTTGGGGGTTTGCACCTTTGGACGATGCATCCCCCCCCCCCCGCCTTCCAAGCCGCCTTTCCCTTCTGACCCCGTTTATTATTTTTCACTAAGGTGCACCAAGGCCAAACCTCCCCTGTATCAATAGCCTGTGCTTTACCAGCCTGGGCATCCCGGCAGGGGCGTGCAAGGGGAACGAGGGGGTTTGCAAGGGGGCAGGAGTGTGGCCGTTGACGCAGGGGAGGTTTTGCCTTGGGTTTGCGCTCTCCGGATGCGCCTTTTCCCCATCCGGATTCTCAGAACTCTGCAGGGGGTGGGGGCTTATTTTTTAAATTATTATTATTGTTGCTTGTATTTATTTTCATGATGGGATGCGGAAGGAAAAGGGGAGGGGGGATGCAAAAAGAGAGAGGAGCAGCAACATAGGGACCGCGCGCAAGCATTCGCCGCCTTCATCGTGGCCCCCAGCCGATAAAGCGAATCAGGATGCATTCAGCACCTTCAGCAGCAGATTAATGCGGTCATTGGAAAGCAAAAGAAATACTATAGATTGGGGCTTATTTTTGAGCTTTGAGAATTGGGATGGGGGAAATGTGCATCTTGAGAGCGGCAAGTGCAAGGCAACCCCCCCTCCGTGCGTAAATGCTTCACTAGGGGTCATTCATCTGCGGGTGTGCGGTGAGCTCCTCCACCAATTTGCATCTTTGGAGTGCTGGGGTTTTAGGGGTTTTTTTGCCGCATCCCATCCACTGCCGCCTTTGGATCGCGCTGGACCGCTTCGCTCGGCCAGCCAGCAAGTTGCGCCGACGCCTGGTTTCCCCCGAGTGTGCAGCAAACCCCTGGTACTGTGCATGGGAGGTTTGGCCTTGGGTTTGCCGCTCTCTAGATGCACAGTTCCCCCATCCCAATTCTCAGAGCTCAAAAATAAGCCCCAATCTATAGTATTTCTTTTGCTTTCCAATAACCGCATTAATCTGTCGCTGAAGGTGTTTCCGCCATCCCGATTCTCCAAACTCAACAATAAGCCCCCCCGAGCGGAGTTTTGAGGATTCCGATGGGGAAAAGGCGCATCTGGAGAGCGCAAACCCAAGGCAAAACCTCCCCTGCGTCAACGGCCACACTTCTGCCCCCTTGCAAACCCCCTCGTTTCCCTTGCACGCTTGGCGCCACCTCTGCCGGGATGCCCAGGCTGGTAAAACACAGGCTATTTATACATGGGAGGTTTGGCCTTGGATCTGCCGCTCTCCAGATGCACATTTCCCCCATCCGAATTCTCAGAACTCAACAATAAGGCCCCATGCAGAGTTTTGAGAATTCGGATGGGGGAAATGTGCATCTGGAGAGAGGCAAATCCAAGTCCAAACCTCCCGTGCTTAAATGGCCACATTTGCCTAAACTCAAAGGCCAATATTTTAAACACACACACAAAACGTCGACTAAATAGGTCTAGAAGGCTGGAACAGTGTGCCTGCAAGAGCCCTCTCTAGGCCATTTATGCATGGGAGGTTTGGACTTGGATTTGCCGCTCCCCAGATGCACATTTCCCCCATCCAAATTCTCCAAACCCAACAATAAGCCCCCATGCAGAGTTCTGAGAATTTGGATGGGGCAAATGCACATCCGGAGGGGGCAAATGCACATCTGGAGAGCAGCAAATCCAAGGCCAAACCTCCCCTGCATCCCTCTCCCTTCCCAACCCTTCTTTCTGCTCTCTTCTCCCTCCATCCCTCCCTCCCCTGTTGCTTTCCTCTTCGCTTTCCCTTCTGGGGCTTCTTCGCATTTAATCCTGGCCTTGTTTGCACAGCTCCCCCCGGGATACATCACCCCCCCACCCTCACAGCTGCACCTGTACCCTGCTTTTCCTTTAAAAAAAGAAACCCCCACATCCTTTAATCGCTCCCGGTTCTGCATCCCTTCTGAAGCCTGCAGTCTCTCCAGCTCCCAGTAGGCCGCCCCTAGACATGCATGTGTGCCGCTTGTTATTTATGGCTAGTGTTGCTGGGGAGAGCGGCCTGGGCCGCTGCGTGTTTAATGAACCGGGGTTGGTGCCTCTTGGGGACGTGTGGATTGGCTCTCCAGTTGCTCTTCCTTCCCTGTGATGGGATTTTAATGGCTCCCTTGGAGCAGCAGCTGCTGTATTTTATAGCTGATGTGAAAAACGGCTCTGTCGGTGATTAGATCTTCCTTCATCACGCTCCTTGCACCGAGAAAAATGCCTTTTTCCCCTCTCCTGGAAGGTGCTTTGGGTTCTGTTTCAAGAGCACAGAAGTGTGTTGGTTAAACAGGGGGGAACGCGACTTGGATTTTTGTGTGGCTCAGAATTCATTATTTCCTCTTTATTTTTCTCACCTGGATGTTTTTAGGATTATAGGTTGGGTAAAACGGGGCTGAATTTCAGTTGCAACATCGTTTAAAGCGGATCTGGCTCTCATGTTTGTTGTGTACTCCAATACATGACTAGGGGTGCCAGGTCCCTCTTCACCACCAGTGGGAGGTTTTGGGGGCGGAGCCCGAGGAGGGCGAGGTTTGGGGGGGGACTTCAATGCCATAGAGTCCAATTGCCACAGCAACCATTTTCTCCAGGTGAACTGATCTCTATCGGCTGGAGATCAGTTGTAATAGCGGGAGATCTCCAGCTAGTGCCTGGAGGTTGGCCACCCTATACATCACACCTCAGACAGGGAACTTGTTCATGAAAACGTCTGCGACACACCTCCCTGTTGGCCTAATTTGCAAAAATAAAGTTCCAGTAGATGTCTGTATTTTTGATTGCCAAAAATGTTTTCCAGCTTTTTTTCCGTTTCTAATTATAATGGGAGAGCCCCATGGCGCAGAGTGGTAAGCTGCAGTCCAAGCTCTGCTCACGACCTGAGTTCAGTCCCGACGGAAGTCGGTTTCAGGTAGCCGGCTCAGTGGTGGACTCCGCCTTCCATCCTTCCGAGGTCGGTAAAATGAGTACCCAGCTTGCTGGGGGTAAAGGGAAGATGACTGGGGAAGGCACTGGCAAGCCACCCCGCAAACAAAGTCTGCCTAGTAAACGTCACCCCATGGGTCAGGATTGACCCGGTGCTTGCACAGGGGACCTTTACCTTTACCTTTTAATTAGAGTGGGAGGTTAATCTGTCTGCTGTTTGGATACTGCTGTGTTTGCTTATTGGGGAAATGGGTCAGGATCTTGGGGGTGGGCAGGCTATAGGTCGGTTGGAGGGCGCGGCGTTCAGTTCCCCGATAATGTTCTCTGGTAAGCATGGCTCAGCAGTTTTGTGCTGCTAGAACTATAATCTCCAGATGGATGTAATAGCCAGCGTCCGTCTTAATTCCAGAAATCTGTGACCTCACTTGTTTTTCTGGGCGCTTTGCTGAGCAAGAGAACGTGTCATTTTCCCTTCTGCTGGTTGCATATACATACAGAAACGTGGTGGTGATTCAGCCTTTAGAATTTGTCCTGCATCACATGAAATGGTGCATAAGAATTGGTCCTTGAGGCTTTATCCGTAATGAAACTTTGTTGTCTGTAATGGTGTTGGCGCAGAAACAATGGGCATAATCACTAAAACATTACTTTCTCATAGATTTGGAGTTCTTTCAGACACATTATGCATAAGCCTGGAAGGGCTACTGCCCTGATTCAACAGAGCAGGTAAACAGGGCCTTAATTCCATTCCACTTCAAACGAAAGTCTCAAGGACAGAGGGGAATGGCTAAGTAGCTGCTTAAGGGAGATGGCATCTATGTGTTAAACGTAGGTTCGTAATTGGAACCACCAGTCTCAAACCTGACAAAAGGTTTCAGAGCCAGCACATCCTTTCTCATCCCAGAATTAAAACTGAGCAATATAAGTTGTGAACTGTAGAAAAAACAAGATATGGGGGGAAAACCAGCATCAGGAAAATAGGGATATTTTGCTAGGAAAGGTTGAAGGCAGCAGGAAAAGAGGAGGACCCAACATGAGCTGGACTGACTCAGCCAAGGAAGCCACGGACCTCAGTTTGCAGGACCTGAGCAAGGCTGTTAATGATAAGATGTTTTAGAGGACATTAGTTCATAGGGTTACCTTAAGCCCAAAGTGACTTGACGACACTTCTCTCTCACACACACACAGCCTGTTTACTCAAGATAACATAGTTTGCACCTAGGGTGCCAGCGTGGCGTAGTGGTTAAGAGCGGTGGTTTAGAGCAGTGGACTCTAATCTGGAGAACCGGGTTTGATTCCCCACTCCTCCACATGACCGTCGGACTCCAATCTGGTGAACTGGGTTGGTTCCTCCACTCCTGCACATGAAGCCAGCTGGAAGACCTTGGGCTAGTCACAGCTCTCCCAGAGCTCTCTCAGCCCCACCCACCTCACAGGGTGTCTGTTGTGGGGAGGGGAAGGGAAGGTGATTGTAAGCCCGTTTGATTCTTCCATAAGTGGTAGAGATAGTCGGCATATAAAAACCAACTCTTCTTCTCTGCTTATGCCAAATACCTTGACCATGACCAATAACATTATTTCATTTTTTTCAGTATTAGTGACTTTGTTTATTTTTATATTCCTCATGCATTACTTTATTACTTTCCACAAATGAAGCTGGTTGAGATTAGCTTTGGGATGCTTGGTTGGTAATGAAAACCATGAAAAGATGAGCTAAGAGTTTATAGCACAAATGAGGAAAGGTACACAGAAGGACAGTTAACTGCACAGTCATAAAAGGCAAGAAGGTTTTGAAAAGGTGGCTACCTTGCCCAAATGAGAGAAATAAAAAGGTGCATCAGTTCCATCAGAACTAATTAAATGGATAAAAGGCAATTTTTAGGAGTATATTGCTGTGAACATTGGTACAATAAAATTATTTAAACACACAAAGCGCTGTGGCTCAGTGGTAGAGCATCTGTTTGGCATGCAGAAAGTCCCAGGTTCAATCCCCAGGATCAGGTGGTAGGTGGCAGTGAAAGGCCTTAACCTGAGACCCCAGAGAGCTGTGTCTGAGTAGACAATAACGACCTTCATAAATCACACAAGGTTGGAAGAGACCACAAGGGCCATCCAGTCCAACCCCCTGCCATGCAGGATCCCACGATCAAAGCACTCCCGACAGATGACCATCCAGCCTCTGCTTAAAGACCTCCAAAGACAGGGACTCCACACACACACACCCCAAGGCAGCGCATTCCACCGTCAAACTGCCCTCACTGTCAGAAGGTTCTTCCTAAAGGTTTTTCCTTGATTGGACCATTGGTCTGAATCAGTATAAGGCAGCTTCAGATGTGTTCACATCAGTAGCCAGAAACTAGCCATGGTGATGATCAAACCTTTGGACAGACATGTAGGCCAGCATGGTGTAGTTGTTAGGAGTGGTGGACTCTAATCTGGAGAACCAGGTTTGGTTCCCCCACTCCTCCACATGAGCGGCGGACTCTAATCTGGTGAACTGGGTTGGTTTCCCCACTCCTACACATGAAGCCAGCTAGGTGACATTGGGCTAGACACAGTTCTCTTTGAACTCTCAGCCTCACCTACCTCACAAGGTGCCTGTTGTGGGGAGAGGAAGGGAAGGAGATTGTAAGCTGGTTTGATTCTCCTTTTTAAAAAGGTGGAGAAAATCGGCATATAAAAACCAACTCTTCTTCTAGGCTGCATTCAGATATCACAATAAACTGTGGGTTTTGCAACAGACTCTAGTTAGACTACCAGCCCTAAATAACAAATTCTAGTCTGTGTGTTAACCTTGGTTTGTTTGCTTCTTGCCTCTCAGCAGGAAGGATAGTATACTGTTACTTTTTGTTGGGCCATTTGCATTCAGACATCACAAAGAGGTTTAATTAGATGATTAAAAGAATGTCTGAATGAAGCTGCTAAAGGAGGGCTGGAAAATTAGAAGATGGGTTTATTCATTTTTTGCATTGGTCTTCACTGAGTTGGACAGATCGGCATCATCGTTTTTAGGGCCCTCAACTGAACAACTCAATCGAACAGAAGCGACAAGATGAAATTCTAGAACTAATGATTAATTGAATAGGAATAAGTCACTGGGTCCAGATGGCATGTAACTGAACGTTCTTAAAGAACTCAGATGTGCAATTGTTGACCTTAGTAAATGCATGAACTTGTATTGAAATAGGTCTCTTTACTGTAGGATCAGAAGGCTGGCAATGTAACTCCAATTTTTTAGAAAGGGATCCAGGGTAGAGTCATGACATTACAACTCTGTTAAAGGCAAGCTGGCCAAAGCATTGTTAGAGCTAGAACTATGAAACATACACAACAGCAATTCTTGCTGAAGTAGAATTAAAAGGTAAAGGTAGACCCCTATGCAAGCGCCAGGTCATTCCTGACCGATGGGGTGACGTCACATCCTGACGTTGACTGGGCAGACTTTGTTTACGGGGTGGTTTGCCGGTGCCTTCCCCACTCATCTTTCCTTTACCCCCAGCAAGCTGGGTACTCATTTCACCGACCTTGGAAGGATGGAAGGCTGAGTCAACCTTGAGCCGGCTACCTGAAACCGACTTCCGTTGGGATCGAACTCAGGTCGTGAGCAGAACTTAGACTTCAGTACTGCAGTTTCTCATTCTGCGTCAGGGGGTTCCTGAAGTAGAATTAGCATCACTCTTTTGGAAGATAAATATAGAGATAGGAATGATCTGGTAGACCAAATGTTTTTAGATTTATAAAGTTAGGAGTTAGCCAAGTTTGTGGATGATACATACGGCTCTGAGAGCCCAGTGCGACCAAGGTGTAGGAATCATGAACTAGCTTTTATATATAAATACAGATCATGACACACTCCCCCACTCTCTGTCCCCATATTTGCAACAGGGCTTGTATCCTACCACCCCACTTGGCGTATTTTACTAGTTGTGTGGTTCTTCCAATCCCAGCTGTTCATAATGTCAGGGTGTAAGACGTTTAAAAGTTTTACAACTCTTTTATTTTAATGTTAAAGTTTAAAAGCCTACCAGCGTTTGGGAGGGATTATCCTGATGCTGTTTTTCTTAGACATGTATCAAAACAATTAATTTTTTTTTCTGTCTCATATTTATCCCTAGCTCATTTTATAGGTAATTGCTTCAAATATTAAGAAGCACACTCTTAAACTAGCAGCTGTTTAAAACCTCCAGTGTTTGCAATTAACATACAAATAAATTTACTTTCAACATCTTCCCCAGACTCTAATGCTAAATGTTGCTCATTAAATAATCTCATTCACCCAGCTATGAAATTAGCTTGTCTTGCACACAACGATTCTGTTTTCACTAATGTTAACAGAATACTTGCATTTCTTGCGTCAAGAATGTCTTGGAAGGTAACCAAAAGTATAATTCTGTGCTGGAGAAATTAATCTTGCCACAGATCTTAAAAGTACCCTGAACTGATGTTTCACTCTTGCCTTTCTCCAAGGGAGTGAGAATCTTGTTGCTGCAATAACCAAGATTGTTGATTGTTTACCTGGTTTGCTGTTGCATTGTAAGAATTGCATCAAAAGTTGCTAGAGCAACTAGGATAATTGTTATGCAACATTTTTGTACATATATACAGAGTGAACCATGGTTTGCATTACTTACATGGTGCCATAGCGTACATATATATTATGGAATTTATGAGCAAAAGATAGACAGGTCTCAGAGACAGCATTCCATCACAGGGAAAATAAGGAAGACTGGGTAGAGTCTTGTTAGAGAGATTTCAGGGAAGCTGAAAGGCCAAGGATGTAATGGGGAAGCAAGGGTTGAAAGGTAGACTGGGAAAGGTTTTGAAAGTAGGAGCAGTGAAATTTGAGCTGAACGTGGTGCGGATGGGAAGCCAAGTGAAGGCATTTGAGTAGGGGCGTCATGTAAATGTTCAGCGACGGGAGAGAGAACAGTTTTGACAGTGAAATTTTGGGATAAAAGTAAGACCCCTCAGGCCTAGCAGGGGCAGGCTAGAAAGGAAACGTTTGAGGTCATCAAGGTGGAAGATGACCAAGATCAGGAACCAACGTTTTAGCCAATGGGAGGGAAATGGGTGGGAGTTTGCAATGTTTGAGGGAGAAGCAACATGAAAGCAAGTTGAGAGCCAATAGTTGAGGCTGGTAAAAAGTGATAGGCACTTCTCTCATAATGAAGCAACAGGAGAGTGGGCTCCATCCAATCCCTTCCAAATCTAGATCCTCAGTGAATTCAAGGGAGAGGGGTGGAGCCTCTTATGCATCGTGTTTGGCCCCCATTGCTAGTGCTAGGACGAGACTTCTGATCTCCAGTAGCAACCTGGTAACTGCATGTATGGAACCATTACAAGTATGTCCTGGGGTGTTCTCATTGTGTTGCAGCACAAAACATAGGATCAGGGGGAAAAAGCCGCAGCCAGTGGCAGCTTTGTTCCACACTGCTGTTGAAGTAGCAAGTTGGGTTGTGTAGAGGAAGAGTTATTATTATTATTATTAATTGTACCTTGCCCCTTTTTAAAAAGACGCCTAGGTGCATGGTGGTCGAGCCGTTACATTTTCTGTCAGCCTTGACAGCAAACCTGTGGTTGTACAGTGAGGTTCGTGGCTGAGGAGCAGCCGATCCAGATCTCCCCCTGTGCATTACCGCGCACTGATGCTCACATTTGCCAGGTACAAAATACTGCAGTGGTAGAAACTGCTGCCAAGTACTAACTAGGGCCCACTCTGCTTCGTTCCCAAAATCTGAGAAGATCGAGCTAGCCTGGGCCAGCAAGGTCAGGGCACAAAGTACTGTATTGAACGTTCAGAAAAATGTGTGTTTTCTTCACAATTTAGGTGCTGTCATAAGGGAAGATGCTGAGACCCAGTGTGATATAGTAATAGCCCCTTTGTCTTTGCACGGGGCGTGGTGGGGGGGATGTGCAGAAAAACAGTTGGTTTCCTGGTTGTTTTAGCTTAAGTAAGTTTCTTTGTTTTTGTTCCGATAATATTTAACCCTTCTAAGCACATAAAGCAGCATCCACAGCAGCAAGAAATTAGAAGCAGCGCAATTTATAATTCTGGAATTACTGCCTCTTTTTTTCCAGGAGATCTATTTTCCCAGGCACTTTAAATAAGAAGTAAAGCCAATGAATTCTTTTTGCTTTTTTGAGAAGCCTGTTGGTCACCTGCCCTTTTCTTCACTCTTTGCCATTGATTAATTTTTGTATGAAAAATTTAGTGAACAACGTTGAAAGAAAACACTGTTTGCACAAATCAGCCTGCTTCCATGTAAATATCAACTTTGGCCTCTAAATATTTCATAGGGCATATATTATTTATAGTGGATGTGGCTTTTAAGTTTCATGTGCAGAGACTGAATTAATTTGACAGCGGGCATCTCATAAATAAATGTCTGAAACAGAAGAAGGGATTTCAAGGAACAGCAAACATTTTGATATTTATGCTTGTGAATACTGCAGTGCCCTGGTCATGAAATGCACAATATAAAGTGAAGTGTTACATGATATCTGGTTCAGTAAATGTCAATAGATGTGAAATCTCCTTTATATCTGTACATGAGTTAGAATCACAGAGTTGGAAGGGACCACCAGGGTCATTTAGTCCAGCCCCATGCACAATGCAGGAAATTCATAACTACCTCCCCCCCACATCCCCTGTGACCAATAGTCCATGCCCAGAAGATGGCCAAGATTCTCACCCGCTCATTATCTGCCTAGGGTCATAGAATCAGCATTTCTGACAGGTGGCCATCTAGCCTCTGCTTAAAAACCTCCAGGGAAGGAGAGCTCACCACCTCCCGAGGAAGCCTGTTCCACTGAGGAACCGCTCTAACTGATAGAAAGTTCTTCCTAGTGTCTAGACGGAAACTCTTTTGATTTATGGTAATTTCAACCCATTGGTTCTGGTCCATCCTTCTGGGGCAACAGAAAACAACTCGGCACCATCCTCTATGTGACAGCCCTTCATGTACGTGAAGATGGATATCATATCACCTCTTAGGCTTCTCCTCTTCAGGCTAAACATACCCAGTTCCTTCAACCTTTCCTCATAGGACTTGGTCTCCAGACCCCTCACCATCTTCGTTGCCCTCCCCTGGACACGTTCCAGCTTGTCTACATCCTTCTTAAATTGCAGTGCCCAAAACTGAACACAATACTCCAGGTGAGGTCTAACCAGAGCAGAGTAAAGCGACTTTGCATGATGTGGACATTATACCTGGCTTGGCTCTCGTGACCCTTTCTGACATGCCCAGGGTAATGCCAATTGCCACTTAGGAGTCAGGAAGGAATTTCCTCCAGGCCAGATTAACCAGGGATCCTAGAGGGTTTTTGCCATCTTCTGGGCATGGAGTAGGGGTCACTGGGTGTGTGTGGGGAGGTAGTTGTGAATTTCCTGCATTGTGCAGGGGGTTGGACTGGATGACCCTTGTGGTCCCTTCCAATTCTATTATTCTATTAGTGAATTTCCTGCATTGTGCAGGAGGTTGGACTAAATTATCTTGGAGGAAGCTAAGAAGGGTCGGCCCTGGCTAGTATTTGGATGGGAGACCTCCAGGGAATACCAGGGTTGTGGCGTGGAGGCAGGCAATGGCAAACCACCTCTGAATGTCTCTTGCCTTGAAAACCCTGAGGTGTCACTATAAGTCCGCTGTGACTTGACGACACTTCCCACTACCACACCTGGCCTGATATATTACATTTTACTTATTGTGAGGCGTTGCTCCTTTTGATTTCTTAAGAATGTGCATTACTATATTTCTGCAATAGGGTTTTTACTCTGTGCTTCCATAAAAGCATGTGAAATTGATATCTTAGAGAAATCCAACAGCTTTTTAGGCCATCAACATGATGCTAAGAGATAAAAAGCTTCTGTGTACGGCTGTGAGTGAGTATATGTAGTTATGTGTGCGTGTGTGTATATATGTATATGCATATCTATTTATGTAGTATATATGTAGATACGCAGTATTGTTTTTGATTTCAGATGTGTTTATGGTACATATATGTCCCAATGTGATTTTTAAGTCTTGGAAGACTTCCAAACCATTTACATTTCTCTGAATAATTATTTCAGAGTGCATGTTATTCAAACACATTAGCTGTTGTAAAAGCTGAGATTAAAATACTTCTCAAAAGTGACTATGGATCTCTTTAGTCTAGCCCAAGCAATACTGGTTTTTTCCATTATGGCATAGTGGTCACTACACATAAACTGAGTGCCTTCAAATGAGATGTAGAAGTGGTTAGTAATGAAAGCACCATGCTTTTAAGTCAGTGTGGAGGGAAGGTGTGTATATCTCTCATGATGCGCATTTTGCCCATAGCATGTATTATGTCTCTTGCTATAAGGAATGTGTAGAACTCTTTTCTCCCTTCTTATCTCCTAATGGATTACTCTACTCAAAACTCTGCATTTGTGGAATTGTCTCCAGAGAAAGATGAAATCGGATGCCATACAGCAGATGGCTTTATGGATTAGCAGTGTCCAGAGTGAAGTGGAAATTGGATTGAGTAGGAATGGTGAGATGATATTTCAGACCTATCTTTTGGGAGGCATATAGCTAAATTAAAATTTTCATTGTTCTCCCATTTGTAGTGTGACTGTTCAAGGAGAAGAGGTCTCTTGTAAATAAGTTTTACTTCTATTGTATTTCTTTAATTAGTGGACATAGACATGTCCCTGGAAACTTATATAGCAGGGAAAATATATTCAGTCCAATTTTATGCTTGTACACTTAGAAGTAAGACTTACTTTGGGGATTACTCTCAGATATTCAGATAAGTGGGAGACGCGCCAGGACTTGCAGGGGGCATCTTATTTTCCCCTCTGCCACTATTTCCTTTTCCCCTTCCCTGAAAGCCCCCATAGCCTCTCCCCTTTTCCTGCTTCCTCCTCCCCTGTATCCACCTTCTCACACTATTTCTTGTCCCTTCCTTGTGGTTACTCCCCTATCCTCACTTTTCCCTGTCTCTCCCTCCCACCTACCAGCTGTCCTGCCTTTTATCTGCCCTTCAACTTCAGCTATATTTAATATGTGTTTACTTTACATATACTCCACCTTTCTCCACAATGGGGACCCAAAGTAGCTTTTGTCATTATTTCCTCCATTTTATCCTCACAATAACCCTGTGAGGTAGGTAGGTGTGTATGACTGACCCAAGCTCACTCAGTGAGCTTCTGTGGCAGAGTGGGAAATCGAACCTCCCAGTTCCTATTCTGAAGCTCTAGCCACTATACCACACTGGCTTTCATATGGAGGCTGCTGTTGAACAGTAGCTACTAGCAGCTGGGCCTAGGTGACTCATGCAAGTTGCCTGGTATTAAGTCGCCCAGTGGTTGTTACCAGGCCTGGCCACATGAATCTTCCTCAAAGGCCCAAACAGCACTGGATAGGACTCTGCCTCCTTCCCCTGCCTTTTACTGAAAGAAAATAAGGCTTCAACTGGCAATGCAGTTGTGGTTGCCTCTACAATGACCACTGTAGAGGGCATCTGTTTCTTAAAGGTACAGGCACTGCTTCTTTTATTTTGGGGGTTTAAACATCCTAGTGCAGGGGTTGGCAAACTCATTAGTCAAAAGAGCCAAATATCAACAGTACAACGATTGAGATTTCTTTTGAGAGCCAAATTTCCTAAACTTAAACTATATAGGTAGGTACACTGTTTATAAACTTAATAAACTTTAATTAAAGTTTTAAGTCTTATAGGTACACTGAATAAAACTTGATATCATACTTAATAAGGATCTTATTTATTGATACAAATTAAATTGTAAGTAAGGTATCCATAAAATTAAATCATGACAATGACTGACAAACACTTAATGTGAACAACGGCCTTGCATCTCCATGGAAAGTTTGGGTAAGTCAGGTTTGTATTTCAGCTAGAGCACAGCTAGTCCCCAAGATGTCACGATGTCTATTAATGTTCTGAATAGCATAAATTGAAACAAAGTCAGCTCTCTCACATGAAAGGCAGCTACATTTATTACTTAAAGAAGAAGACTTCTAAAAACAAGCTCTGCAAATTTAATGTATATAAAACACTGGATTAAGGGTTGCTTTCCCCAAATTTAATAATTAAGAACCCTATGATGGTCAGTACAGTCACTCAAACACCAGGCCGTATACTAGCAAAATCCCGGGCTGCGGACAATCTCTCAAATTTGCAAAGTGCAACAAATACAATTTGGGGGAAGGGGGTGGGGACAACTCGGCTGCGAAATTCAAACAGGTGAAGGCCATTACAACATAAGAAAAGCCAAGCTGGATCAGACCAAGGCCCATCAAGTCCAGCAGTCTGTTCACACAGTGGCCAACCAGGTGCCTCTAGGAAGCCCCCAAACAAGACGACTGCAGCAGCACCATCCTGCCTGTGTTCCACAGCACCCAATACAACAGGCATGCTCCTCTGATCCCGGAGAGAATAGGTGTGCATCATGATCCCCAAATCCTCTCACTCCTCCACTTAAGTTTGCCAGTTTATCAGCCCTCCCTCCATTTTGGGTGCCTGCCAGAATGTGGTGGTGGTGGAGGACAAGCGGCGGCTCAGCTCTGCCGGGTGCCTCCCGGAGGTGGTGGGGCACGGCGGCGGTGGGGCATCGTCGGGGCCTGCCTAGGTGGCCCAGAACTGGCCGGTGCCCCGCTGTGTGCTTTCCCCTCACACACACACAGGGCCACACATGCGGCCCCGCAGCCCGGTGCAACCGGGCAGAAGCCTTCAGCACTCCCTCTCCGGCCACGCACGGGCCCCGGAAAGCCCAGAAAAGGCCGGGGGAGGGGGGAAAGGGGCCCTTTCACTGGAGATGCCGGGGAATGAACCTGGGACCGTCTGCATGTCAAGCATATGCTCTACCACTGAGCCACACGGCGTCCCAGGCAAACATGGCGTCCCATTCACTCTTCGCCAAGCAGAGAGGAGGCGCTCAGTGAGCCCCGGCTCCTGCCCATTCCTTCCGCCGCCAGGCCCCGAGGAGCCCTCCGCCCCCCTCTCCGACCTAAATGCACCTCCGCCAGCCAACCACTTTCTGCCGGCCGCCTCCCGCCCTGGCCGGGCACGATCCCCGCGCGCACGTGCAGCAGCTGACAGCCCCCCCCAGCCAGACCCTACGGCGTGCGTGCCACCCCTCCCAGCAGTGCGGCGCAGTCCACGTCCCGCCACGCACCCACGGGGGGGAAACGTGCCTCGCCACGCACCCGCCTGCAGCCTCCGCTCAGCTGGCGGATCAACGAGGGTAGGGGACCGCGCTGCGCCAGCCTCCTCCCTCTGCCGCCTCCCGGCGGCCTCGGCTTGGGGCCCGCCGCAGTCCCAGGGGCCACGTGGTGTGGTGTGGCCGGGGAGGCGGATGCCGCCACTCGCCAGCCCAGGTCGCCCTGCGCCCCACTGCGGCCCCTCCCCAGCCCCCTTCCTAGATCCCCCCGCCCTCTGGCCACGTATTGGGTCGTTTGTGCGAGAGCCGCACGCAAGAAGCCAAAGAGCCGCATGCGGCTCGCGAGCCGCGGTTTGCCGACCTGTGTCCTAGTGTTTTGTGGGTCTCCTCTCCCCAGATTTCTTGCTTGCTTGCTTGCTTTCTTGCTTTTGCAAACCTGGGGCTTTTCTCAGGTTTGTAGAAAGAATTGTCTTGTCTGTTCATGGCTCCAGTCTCTGGGATTAAGTATCCACATATCTGGCCATGTCGAGAATTACATATATTGATGTGTAAAATGGCAACCTGAATCACAGATATTCAATCATAGTGTAGATTGGTCTGCTGCCGACATACTGCACTATTCAGCGCTGAAATGAGAAGCAATACCAAGAAAAGGACAGGCAAAGTTGGATTTCTTGCCAGTAGCTTTAAAACAAACTAAAGCTTTAAACACACAAAATATTTTGTTGTACCTAACTAAATGGGGGGGGGGGGGGAAACCAGATTCTCTATGTTTCTAGCTAAGTTGTGTTGTGAAATTTGTCTGTGTGTACCTATTGCCTCAAAACAGCTAGTAAGAATTAGCTTTCACAATAGGGTTGTCAGGTCCCTCTTCACCACCTGCGGGAGGTTTTTGAGGTGGAGGATGGGGTTTGGGGAGGGGAGGGACTTCATTGCCATAGAGTTCAATGGCCAAAGCAGCCGTTTTCTCCAGGTGAACTGATCTCTATCGGCTGGAGATCGGTAGTAATAGCAAGAGATCTCCAGCTAGTACCTGGGGGTTGGCAACCCTAAGCCAGGGAAGCTTTATGCCAAGATGTTTCATTTAGCAGAACACAGTCATCTCTATAATTAATTATGACTGCTGGAGGATGTAATTTAATGCTCAAGCTTGCATTTTTTTAAAAATCTTCATATGCTTATCCATTTCTGTCATGTGATCTCCTTTCTGATTTGTCCTTTTACTTTCTACACTATTAAAATCTGGTTAGGTTTTAACCACATTCCTTGTTTAACGGTTTCCAATTGGCAGCTCTTGAGCTCATACATCCTTGCCTGCTGCAATTGCCTAAAAATTTTGGCTCTTTGATTTTCCGTGTACTCGCACAACGGTATCCTGTCAGTCACTAAGAATTTTAGCCCAGTTGATCAGCCCCTGTGGAAGTAATTGTTTCTAATTGTTTGACAGAGTATTTGGCAAGGAGTCGCTTTCGCCCAGAGGCTCCTGCCATAATACCAGATTTGTGCTGGTAACAAGTTAAAGGCTGTGCAAATGACAGCTAGCAATATATCCACCAAAAGACATGTTCAGACTTCAGACAGATAGGATAAATTTGTTGTCGCTTCTGCTGGAATTAATGCTAAAGTTTAGCAGTTTCTTTTAGTCAGGAGTCTTGCGACAGCTTTATTTTTGGAATTCCCATATGGCGACAAGGGAGTTAAAAATGGAAGAAAAACTGTTTTCTTTGTATCTTACTCTAACGGTGCTGTCTACTCTTTATAAGAAAGGGAGGATTTTCTTTCCTTTTTTAAAAATTTTTATTTTCTTATACAATCCCATACATTTAATTAACATTGTCATTATAATCCCTTCTATACCGACATTTTAATCTATAAAATAATTCTACATGTTTTCTCTAACTTCCCCTCTTCCCTCCTCTAACTCTAACATATCTCAATAATCCTCTTTGCAATTATCTTCTAATTCATTGTAAAATATTCTATACTTATTTTTAACTACTTAATTTCCTCTTTCTTTTAAATACAATATTACTATTTTTAACAGTTGAATTAGACTAAAACGTAACCTTTAACATTTTTCATGTTAAGTTCATTATCACAATATACTGGATTTTCTTTCTTTACACACAAAGTCAACTCGGGTTCATTCATACTGTCACCTGCACGGTTTCTCATGCTCGATACCTGTAAACCACACAGGTAGGGTTGCCGACCTCCAGGTAGTATCTGGAGATCTCCCACTATTACAGCTGTTCTCTAGTTGATGGCGATCAGGTTACCTGGAGAAAATGACCATTGAACTCTATGGCATTGAAGTTCCTCCCCAAACCCTGCCCACCTCAGGCTCTGCCTCAAAAATCTCTAGGTATTTCCCAACCCAGAGCTGGCAACCCTACACACAGGGGCCCAGGTGATAAGCTTGATCTTATCCCCATAATTCCATACGAAAATTGGTGTGGGAAGTAGGTTGGGGAATTCCTGGAGATTTGGGGATTGAGCCCTGGGAGGGCCCTCAGTGAGATGTAATGCCATAGAGTCCACCCTCCAAATCGGATTGCCAGGTCTGGGTTGGGAAATTCCTGGAGATTTGGAGGGTGGAGCCTTATCACGCCACAGAGTCCACTGAGCTCTGGCTCAGTGGTAGAGCATCTGCTTGGCATGCAGAAGGTCCCAGGTTCAATCCCTGGCATCTCCAGTTAAAGCAGGGGTGGGGAACCTTTTTTCCGCCAAGGGCCATTTGGATATTTTATAACATCATTCCCGGGCCATACAAAATGATCCGCTTAAAAATTCCGACCAATACGTTTCTCCATGGCCTGGGTGGGAAAGGGTTAACACAGTTTCTTGGGTGGCCCTAGCAGCTCCATAGCTAATGACTCTTCTGCAAGTGGGATGGGGGGGGGAGGTTCCTTTTCTCAGCAAAACAAACTCACATCTGCCTTGAATAGAGGCTATTCCTGTCCGCGGGAGGGTGCAGATCACCAGTCTGATCCTTCTGAGCTAGAGATCTGCCAGGACCCACGAAGGGCCAGACCAAATGATTTTGCATGCCTTAAACGGCCCCTGGGCCTAACGTTCCCCACCCCTGAGTTAAAGGGACTAGGCAGGTAGGTGATGTGAAAGACCCCTGCCTGAGACCCTGGAGAGCCGCTGCCAGTCTAAGTAGACAATACTGACTTTGATGGACCGAGGGGTCTGATTCAGTACAAGGCAGCTTCTGGAGTTGTAATTCTAGGAGATCTCCAGGCCCCACCTGGAGGTTGGCAACTCTAGAAGGAAGGATTCCACAATTAGTATGGGAGGCACAGCTCAAAACTGTGCGGAGATGACGAATTCTGTGAACTGCTTGGTACCTCTTCCTTGAGATGCATATCCCCTTCCCCATTAGAAGTAGGAATGCAGACTCAGCCCTGGGGAAGCTGCTGCCTGGACAACTAAACAGACTACATTAGCACTCTGTTCATGCTTCTGAAATTATGTGATTGCTGTTCTCAAGGAGCTGCAAGCCCTTCTCTGATTTTCCACCAGATCAGTTTAAGTTCCTCATTCACCTATTCCACCTTCCCAGTTTTCTCTCAAACTGTGTTCTGTCCCCTTTCCTTGTGTTTGCTTTACAAATAAAACTTTCAAAATATCAAATTAGATGCTTCAGACATACGCAGATATTTCTAAAACTGCTTGCTTTATATATTTACTTGCTTCATTTATGCCCCACCTTTCTTCCCAGTGGAGACCCAAAGCAGCTTACATTGTCCTCATTCCTTCCAGTTTATCCTCACAACAGTCCTGTGAGGTAGGTCAGACGATGAACGTGTGACTGGCCCAAGGTCATCCAGCACACCTCCATGGCAGAGTGGGGGTTCGAATCTGTGTCCCCCAGACCCTAGTCTGACACACGCCAAGGTATTTTCCCTCCCAAAAGCCAGCAGAAAAGCAAATTCTTCATCCAGCGGAAAAGATCAAAGGCCCTTGTGGCTTAAATGCAACCCATAAAGCAACCCTGGTTTTAAATGGCTCTGAGGTTTTTAATCGAACATTTCAAACCTGATCACAATTACGGAAACTGAAGAAGAAACACAACTGGTACACTCTGCTGTTGAATTATTGATACTGATCAATACTTAATGAGCAGCAAGTATGCCAGGTGCTGCGCATCATGCTCCCGGATGAGAGTGTTTACAAGCGCATACAATGGAGCTTTACTGCATTCGAGACCTAGTGAGGGGTTAGCCCCACATTATTTCTTATAGGTCCATGTTCTCTTCCCAAGGGAACTGTTAAAAATCTAAATTCAAAAGGTTGTTACATCAGGAGAGGAGCATTTAAGAAGGAATCCTACCAGAAATACCAAGGCTGTTCAGTCATTCAATTTTTAATAATATTTAATGCTTCAGTAATTGAGAGCTAGTGTACTGAAGTGGTTCCATCTTTTTCTTAATTTAAATCAGCTGATTTAAAAAATCATCTCTTTCTTAATTTAAAATCAGCCGAGTGCCCAGCCCAAAACTCAAAACTGCTTGTGGCCCTACTATAACCCCAAACTCCACATTCACACAGTGCTCTCAACCCAGTTAGTAATTTACTTTAGTTCTATATTTATTTACTTTTATTTATTTTTTTAAATTTGCGTTATGAATAGACCACCTTTCTCACTGGGACTCGAGGTGTATTACACAGAGTGAATCGATACAATCAGTAGGATGGGAACATTCAGTAAACAACGAAATAGGATTTGGGTGGTGGAACCAACCAGAAATCTAAAAAACAGAATTGAAGCAAAGCATAGTTGTTAACGTGACACATATAATTATGCACGATTGCATGGAAGGATCCATTTTACAGCAAACTATACACCGTAGTATAGATCACACTCCTAAATTTGTCCAAGTAACTGCGAGTAATGTGGACGGAGCTATCCTATTGCCCATGTAGAAATGCCCTCCTGGATAATTCAGTGTTGCATGGTTTGTGGAAAGCCAGGAGAGCGGGAGCCTTCCTAACCAATTAGTTCTTGACCCTCGGGAGGAAATGAGGACGGGGCTTGGCATGCCGGCATCATGCTTGCAAGCTGACATCACTTCCGGTAAAGACCAGATGTGACTTGGGAGATGTGCTTCTATTCTGTAAATGTTCTGGCTTCATTACCCCCCCCCCCCCGCGCGCGCGCATGCCCGCACGCCACCATTTTTTGCTGCCAGCACCTGAGGCACTTACAGGCAACGAGTTCGGATGCCAGGAGGTCTCTTGCTATGGCAGCAGACCTAGCATCCCTGTGCCCACCTTTCAGGAAATTTCAGGGCTGCCTTCTTTTTTTATATATGCAAACCATCAGTTAACATAAGGTGGCGTATGTTGAATTTTTTCAGCTTCCCTTGCTGTTTGGCTCTACATGGTCCTCTTTGTGCTGAACTAATGCGTGGGAAAGCCCGATAGATATCCTTGGGACATCTGATTTCATCTTTATAGGTCAATGCACTGTTCGTATCTCTAACAAGGCGGAGCATGTTCTACACAGGCAAGAGCAAAATGCGGAGAATGGAGATTGTTCATTCAGCGAAGACCAATCACCCTGCATGGGAGATCGCAGCTGCTTACCATGTGAGATGGAAAGATATGTTGGAGGCAGCCTCTGGAAAATAAATCTTAAACACATGCCTGCCGTTTTGAAATTAGGGCAGACTTAAAAAAAAAAAGATTTATACGCTGACATAAATCAGTCTCAAACGCAGGGATGGGGAAGAGGGAGCCAAGGAAATAAGTGTGGCTGCTTCTTCTGACGGCGTGCAGTTTCAGGAAAGGAGCTTTGGAGCTAGGGTTGCCAACAGGCCTGGAGGAAAATGTCCTGTCTTTTAGTGGAGATTTAATGTCTAGAAATGGGCAGCTAAAGCTTGTGGTTGGCATGCAGGTAAATAACATCACCCGGTAAATAAAATCCCATTAAGCCTCTGTTAAAGAGGTAAGACTTTTTAAAATTCAGGCAGTTGGCAACCCTATTTGGAGTGGGGAAAGGATACGTATTCCTTCTCTTTTTTGCCACTTTCCCACTACATACCCACTTCCAAAACCCACCCCTCCCCCAAGTTGCGGGCCTTAGAAATATGTGCCTGAGGTTAAGAAATGTTGTTAGCTCAAGAAACATGTGCCTGAAAATACAGCAGTAGGGAACATAAGAACATAAGAAAAGCCATGCTGGATCAGACCAAGACCCATCAAGTCCAGCAGTCGGTTCACACAGTGGCCAACCAGGTGCCTCCAGGAAGCCCACAAACAAGACGACTGCAGCAGCAGCATCCTGCCTGTATTTCACAGCACCTATTATAATGGACATGCTGCTCTGCTCCTGGAGAGAATAGGTATGCATCATGACTAGTATTCATTTTGCCTAGGAGCCATGGATAGACCTCTCCTCCATGAACGTGTCCACTCCCCTCTTAAGGCCTTCCAAGTTGGCAGCCATCACCACATCCTGGGGAAGGGAGTTCCACAGTTTAACTATGCGTTGTGTGAAGATAGTGTTTGGTGTTTGGAAAGATAGCGTTTGGAAAGTAGTGTTTGGTCATTGTTCTGCCCAAACACCCAGGAGAACAACATTTCTTACTTAGGTCTTTGGATATTCTTTGAAGATTCCAAATGCCAGCTTGCTCAATATTTTATGGGAGGGCAGTTGTTGTCCCAGGTAATATAAGAAAATATTGAAAATGGGGTCCCATGGTGGTTGAGGGCATAATCTCACAGGTAGACCTGAATCCCTTTCTTTGCTTGTAGATGTTTGTTAAATTGCCTAAAATTCACAGTACTGAAGCAAAGCACAATCATGTTATTGGAAAGCTTTAAGGGTATTGCGGCCTGATACTTTCTATGCTTTCCTTGGAAGTCCCGTTTAAATCAGGTGGGTTTATTCTCTGAACTAATTAGCATAGGATTACATACTTAAATAGCTACTGTAGGTGTAAACTGTTTTAGCAAAACGTTGAATCCCTCGCCCATTATAGGTGTTAACTGTGTGTGTTAAGTGCCGTCAAGTCGCTTCCGACTCATGGCGACCCTATGAATGAAAGTCCTCCAAAATGTCCTATCTTTGACAGCCTTGTTCAGGTGTTAACTAGCTTTGCAAAAATACTGAATGGCTTCTGTATTTCTCCTGGTTAGATTTGAGTTTTGCATAATTACATTTCACTCTGTTCTTCCTGCAAGTGCAGCAAGCTCCTTGCCTCGCTGTTTCTTTGTTTTGTTTCTTTTTTTGTCCGGTTTCTTTACCCCCTACAGAAAACGCTTGAGTGATGAGTATCTACTCATTGAATCCGAAGAAGGGCACTATAGGCTGCAAACAACTAGAAACACATTTTATTTGTTTTGTTGCGACCACAAGGTGCTTATTTATTTGTGCTACCAAAGACTAACACGGCTTCTGGAACAGTCAATCTAGAAGGAGAGGAGGAAGAAAGGTCCGTAGAAGCATCGTCTTGTCTTCAGAAGCAGGGAGAAATATGTATTTGACTACAGAGTGGTGCTAGCTTTATTAACTGTGGAGGAATTCTTACATTTGAAATTTGCTTGTAGGCCAATCATCATGTGGAAGTTGAATGAGGGAAAGGGCCATGTAAGCTGCCCTGAGATCCTTTCAGAGAAGGTTGGATAAAAATGTAATAGATGCTGAGTGGTGATGATGGATTGGATAATGCTGCCTGTACGAGTAGGGACCATATGATGATGGATTGGATAATACTGCCTCTACGAGGAGGGATCATATGGTAAGGTCCATGCATTTCCGTGCGCTGAGCATTAAAGAACCCATTGCCTCTCCTGAGGGACCCTGAAATTTACATCAATATACGTCTGCATATACCCTCCATCTTCCAATGTCAGCCTAGATTTTCTGGCATGCTGTCTAATTGAGAAAAAAAGAATACCCAAAGTCTATGATAATAATAATAAATATTTCATTGCAGTTGTATCTTCCCTTCCTTCCATCATAAAATTCAAGGTGGATTACAAAGGATTCCTAGGACTTCTTCCATCCAGGCCCTTGAACAGGTCCCAAACTGCTTATTTTCAACAAGATTGCTGTGTCACGTGTTGAGATGCGAAGGCCCCGAAAAAACGTGTGTTTTTTTTCCCAAGGTCAGAAAAATTTGAATTTTTGGGGAGTGCTTAAAAACCACCACCACCTCCTACGAAATATTTTCTCTTTTAAAACGAGTGAAATACTTCTAAAGATAAAAGGCAATTTTGTCAAGCCTGGTAGTCGATTCCACGGGGGGGGCATCTCCGGGGTGTCAAATGGTCTGTTCAAAAATAACCGAAGGAGCTATTTGGGCAGCTCTCGCAACAATTACCTCAGGAAGCTGACCTAGTTTTGATCTTAATTTAGCAATTGATTTAAATCTAGCATTTTAAAAGGAACATTGGACATACAATTAATTTTTTTTAATTGTCTCCCCGAGTCAGAAATCCGTTACTGGCTATTCTCTTCCCCCCGAGGCTGTGATCGAATATTAACAGGATGAATCTGCCTCTTCCAAATGTTGCTTCTTCCAGCAACTTATTGGGAAAACCAGGATTTATTACCTCCACTTTGGAATACGCTGGGCTACGCTGGCTTTTGTAGCTGAGCTCCAATATCTTTCAATAATTATGAATTGGAGCAAACTGAAGCCTGCTAAATTTCCAGCTGCGAGACTTCTTTGTGTTTTGGTTAATATCGAATGAACATGTAAAGAAATGCCTGTTCAAAAAATGTGTAGGATGGATCCAAAGAATCATAAGCTGACCGCTGCTTGCAGAGCGAACTTTCCCTGGCTTCCTTCTTCAGAGCCCTATGCCCTCCAGAAAAGCCGTTCCTGCGTGCTGAGATACTTTTGGGGATTGCATAGAGGTCTGCGGCGGAAGGGGGATTGGTGGGAATCATTCCCCCATCTTTTGTGCCAAGATTCCTAATTCCTTTTCATCCCAAATAACTTTTCCATAACAATTCAGAAGACACTCATCTTTCTGTTTTTAGATTATCTTATTGAATATAATTCCCATTTTACGTGTAAAGAGAAAGAAGACACTCACTTGAATGCATGTAAGAATTGTACTCATTCACCCATTGTTCTGATGTTGTCACAGTACTGTTCCTGGACAGGTACATTACATATGCTGAGTGTAATACATTATATATAAGTAACCTGCCTCAAGGAAAATCCATAGACAGGCGATAGAATAATGGATATTGACATAACAGCATGTGTTTTCACGTATTCTTGCTTTCTGTTGTGTTGCTAGACAACTAATAATGATGATGATGATGATGATAATAATAATCTTTTATTTGTACCCTGCCCTCTCCCAGCCAGGCCAGGCTCAGGGTAGCTGTCAACATAGTTAAAATACAATAAACATTAGGTTTCAAAGATTAAAATTAAAACATTCTGACACACTGAGGTTTAAATTTTTCCTCTGATTCTATCTTTGATCCCCAATTAAATCCCAACGAGGAGAGATGTTATTATGGAGACTGGATGTTGGTTTAATACTGTATCTCATATCTCAGGCAATGAACCAGACATATAGGAAAGTCTATAGGCATATAGGAAAGTCAAGGGGAAAATCGGATGAAAGGGGGTATTTTGGCTTTACCAAAATGAAAGAAATAATTGTATCATTGGTTGCAAGGGATTTTAAACATTTAGAACTGTGTTGTTGTTTTTTGTGAGACTGGAAATAAACTTTCCAGCTGCCTGGAAAGCCCTGTGGATCAATGTGACAGAGTAAAAACCCTACTCATGAATGTGTAACCGTCAAATTTTTAGACACCAACCAATCAGAAGACAGGAAAATGTTAAAATTCCTAGGCACTCGCATTTTGAGCAACTGGACATGTTGGGTTTTCCTGGCTGTAGACAAATATGTCAAAACAATTCTGCTTCATTTTTTTATATATCATGGATCCCTAAGTACCGTACATTTAATTAAACAACATTTCTTTGTGAGAATGTTTCCAACGAGTTGCTGTATGCCTTCTCTTCCAGGGAAGGAAGCCCATTTGGTCCGAGTTTTCACAAACCAAATCTGCTAAATTGGCTTATCTTTGTAGCTTTGGGAATTCTGTCCATGTTGAAAAATAAGCACTGCATTTCCCTCTTTGTGTATAAAGTAACTCTTCGTGGGTTATATTTACCAAATCCTTCCAACACCATCTTAAAGTGATCACCTTAGCGTGTGTTAATAGATGTTCACAAGCAGGGGACTTGCGGAGGGCATCTCATATCCCCCTCCCCACTATTTCCTCTTTCCCTTTCAGTGAAAGCCCCCATAGCCTCTCCCCTTTTTCTACTTCCTTTTCTCCTTCCCACCTAATCTGAAACTCTTAACCAGTACGCTACACTGGCTTTCGTGGCGTTACTGCTGCTGAACAATAGCAGCCAGGCCTGAGTGAGTCTTGCACCTGGCATGGTAGCAGGGTGGATTGGATTTCAATCAAATCAATTTAAATCACGGTTTATATCACTAGTCAGTAAGTAGGGTTGCCAGGTGGGTGGTTTTAAACTGGAGAAATAGTCCGCAATGTCAGACGTCCAGGGGACCGTTGCGGCTAGAGAACGCCACTGAGCCCGAACAAGTCCAGTCAGGCGGTTAACTTCCACATCAGTTCGATGTAGCTCAGCTATAACGTCCCGTACGAGGTCGGGGTCGTCAGTCGGTGTCCCCAACGGAAGGGACCACGGATGGAAGCCTTCCAGGGCTCCTAGCAGGAACCCGCCACCCGGGGAACAGATCCGCCGGGTCCGGGCGAACCACACGGGGCTCCAGCCATGGGTAGGTCACTCGGAGTGGCAGGCGAACCCTCCGGGGCTCCAGCCTGACGGGTGAGAGAAAAGACTGCTGTCTTAATGTCAGCACTTGCCCTATCGAGAACCACTAACCACAGCAGGAGACGAAGTTGTCCAAAGAAGTTGGTTTAATGGTAGCAAAGGCAAACAGAGCAGAGAGAACCCAAGACAGCAGTGAAGGAAACTGGCATGCACTTGATAATATAAAAGCATTGAAAAAAGCACTCAGCAATACAGTCCAATGAGAACAGTTCAAACAGCACAGATGCTCCCACGGGCTTCAAAGGGAATAGGAATGCAGTTTCGGGAAAACAGACCTTGAAGGGCAGACTGTGATAAAACGAAACTATTTGAAACACAGGCCTGACAAATAGGCACAAGTACCAAATGCTAAGCTGAGGAAATAAATAGTACTAGGCTCTTGCAATGCAAACAAACATCTATTATACAAAACTGTGCAATAAGTGAAAGTGTAAACTCTTACAAACGGAACAACAACGTATACAATACAGCTCCAAAAGGCTGCTCAATGTTCTACAAGAATTAGCACAGAAGTGTCATAATCAGTCAAAATTAACTTGAACTAATACATAAATTATCTTGAGATGAGCGCAAGACGAGAACGCGGCCCGGATGACCCTCGCGTTTTCGCTCACTCATTGCAAGAGCCTAGTACTATTTATTTCCTCAGGTGGGTGGTTTTGGCAGGGAGTTGCCTGCCAATCCACCCTTCTGCTCTGGAGCTGTGATCGTGTGCGCGTGCGGTCGTGATGACTCCGCTTCCAGTTTTACTCCAATACCTAGTCACTCAGAAACACATATATACACATATCCCACCTTTCTGGTGACTTAAGGCACTGGGGAGGCTATTGGGGGATAGAATTAAGGCTGTCTTGAGTGGTCGCAGTTTCTACCTGATAACCATCTTCAAGTACTTGAAGGGCTGTCATATAGAAGAAGGTGTCGAGTTGTTTTCTGCTGCCCCAGAAGGTCGGACCAGAACCAACGGGTTGAAATTGGATCAAAAGAGTTTCCATCTAGACATTAGGAAGAATTTTCTAACAGTTACAGCGATTCCTCAATGGAACAGGCTTCCTCGGGAGGTGGCAAACTCTCCTTCCCTGGAGGATTTTAAGCAGAGGCTAGATGGCCATCTGTCAGCAATGCTGATTCTATGACCTTAAGCAGATGATGAGAGGGAGGGCGTCTTGGCCATCTTCTGGGCATGGAGTCGGGGTCACTGGGGGTGTGGGGGGGAGGTAGTTGTGAATTTCCTGCGTTGTGCAGGGGGTTGGACTAGATGACCCTGGTGGCCCCTTCCAACTATGATTCTATGTTTTCATTTTACCAAGCTGCTCAATAATTAATCCTTGTTTCTCCCTGGAAAAAGAATATTGGGTTTTGTGATTGTTGCAAAGAACATCATTCTTTCTGCAGAAGCAAGAATGAAAGCACTGAGGAATGTTATATCCCCTTTCAATAAATGGGAAGCTGTGAGAAATATATCACAGTTCTGGCTCCTGCATTTTTTATTTCCCAGTGTTCCCACTTGGCGGTGTTATGGGAATAGCATGTTTGAAGTAGGGATTCTGTCTGTCTGTATATGCTGTTTTTAGAAGTAACACGATGAAGTGTGTCTGTTGAAGGGGATTAAAGGGAAATTTTCCCCCTTTGAGTTTGTTTACCTTTAGCACTAGATAACATTGCTTCCACAATAAGCTACAATCATGGGTTTCCCAAAAAAAACAAAAAAAACTGTAGTTTATGTGTTGTAAAGTCCACTACTGGAAAGAAAATTGGTGACCTTAATTTTTTGGAAATTTTAATTTCAATTCCAAGGAAAATAATCTGTGGTGAATATATGACAGGATTGTGGATATTGACGGGATCTTTAGTAGGATTGCAAACAACTTTTACTGTAAAAAAAATTGTCCCCTAATATCCAGCCAGCACCTTTCCGCCCACAATTTAAACCCATTACTGCAAGTCCTATCCTCTGCTACCAACAGGAACAGCTCCCTGCCCTCCTCTAAGTTATAGCCCTTCAAATACTTAAAGACAGCAATCATGTCCCCCCTCCACCTCTCCTCGTAGGGCTTGGTCTCCAGGTCCCTGATCCTCCTCGTCACTCTCCTCTGCACCTGCTCCATTCTGTCCACATCCTTTTTGAAGTGAGGCTTCCAGAACTGCACACAGTACGTCAGGTGCGGCCTGACCAATGCAGAGGCAATGAGCCTCTGAATGCAGGTGCTGGTAGGCAACATCTGGGGAAGGCCTTGGCCTCTGTTCTCTATTTGTTGGCCCTCCTGGGCATCTGGTTAGTCACCATGTGAAACATTCGAGTGGATGGTCAGATCCAGCAAAGCTCTTGTTATGTATGAGTATGCCTAGTGGGGAGGTTCCTGTAAGCTTCATGGTATTTTCCCTTGAGGATGACCATAATCCAGAGAGATAATTTTGATCTGCGTAAGGACTTCCGTGGCCTTTCCTCATAGGGCTTGGTCTCCAGGCCATTGATCATCCTCGTCATTGTTGAGAGTACGTGAAGCGGGACCTAAGACTACGTTTCGCCACAAGACTTAGTTTTGGCTCTGGGGCTTAGCAGCCATAGTAGTAGAAGAAGAAGAGTTGGTTTTTATATGCCGACTTTCTCTACCACTTAAGGAAGAATCAAACCGGCTTACACTTCCCTTCCCCTCCCCACAACAGACACCCTGTGAAGTAGGTAGCCCAAGGTCACCCAGCTGGCTTCATGTGTAGGAGTGGGGAAACTAACCCAGTTCACCAGATTAGCCTCTGCCGCTCATGTGGAGGAGCGGGGAATCAAACCTGGCTCTCCAGATCAGAGTCCACCGCTCCAAACCATCGCTCTTAACCACTATACCACACTGGCTCTAGTACACAAACGAGACCTTTTGTAGCTGAATAACTCAATCTAAAGCTCAAGCAAGTATTTCTCTTGAGATAGGGAAGCAAGTCTGAGCCTCTCCCTTTCAAGCATATGCTGGAATTGAACAAACATGGCAGTGTTGTGACTGTCCTTTTCCCACCTTCTCTTTAGGATCGATGTTTACCCTAAAAGTGCAAGTCAACGACATCATCAGTCATCAATACCTACGTCAAGCCGTCGTAGAAGTCTTCGTCAATTACACCAAGACCAATTCCACACTAACTGGCAACAATGGAGCAGTATTGATAAGAGTTCCCTATCAACTAGGCCTAAGTTTAACTATCACATCTTATAAAGATGGCTATATGTTAACACCTTTGCCTTGGAAATCTGGGAGAATGCCAAGTAAGTAAAGCCTCTTTTAAAATCCTATTATTAAACTGAATCTAGTTGAACTTTCCTCCTTCCCTGGAGTAATCCGTCTGATTGCCACCTAATGAATGTGACTTAATGAAGCTACGCAAAGTAGGTCAAGCCTGAATGTGGTTGCAAAAGTAAATATCACATATCTTGAAGCAGATGTAAACTTGATCTTAAATGAAACCGAGGAATTACTGTGATTGTTAAGAAGATCTGTACTGAATATATGCAGATTATATTGAAGGAGGGTTGAAAACGTGCTTCAACTTGTTAAGGGTCTATGTTGAAATGCCAGAAGGAGGGTGAAGAATATATTATCTCAAATTATGGCCGCGATTCAGGAAGGTTTCAGTTCATATCTTGCTATTTGTCGTTTGAGATGAGGAAGGTTAGCCACAAGAAAGGGAAAGATTGCAATCTTTGAGAATTGGTGTACCGCAGAGCTCAAAGAATCCATGCACTCTCTGAGGAGGCAGGAAAAGAACTGAAGAGGGTGAGTACTCCCTTTCCTATCTGGGGTGGAAAGAACAATCTAGCTCTTGCCTCCTATGGTGATGGGAAGGGGAGTACCCAAATGTTCCAGGATGTCCTTCTCGTTCTCAAACAAAAGGAACCTTCACAGTAAGTCCAATGTTCTACTCTGCTTAGATCATTGGCAGGTAGGAAAAATCAAATACATGATTATAGTATGGGGGAGACTTGTTTGAGCAGTAGTGTGTGTGAAAAGGATCTTGGGGTCTTAGTAGACCAAACACTGAACATGAGTCAGCAGTGTGATGCTGTAACTAAAAAGGCAAACGCAGTCTTGGGCTGCATCAACAGAAGTATAGTGTCCAGATCACGCGAAGTGATGGTATCGCTTTACTCTGCTCTGGTTAGACCTCAACTAGAGTACTGTGTTCAGTTTTGGGCACCACAATTTAAGAAAGATGTAGACAAGCTGGAACGTGTCCAGAGAAGGGCAACGAAGATGGTGAGGGGTCTGGAGACCAAGTCCTATGAGGAAAGGTTGAAGGAGCTGGGTACGTTTAGCCTGGAGAGGAGAAGACTGAGAGGTGATATGATAACCACGTTCAAATACTTGAAGGGCTGTCATATAGAGGAGGGTGCCGAGTTGTTTTCTGTTGCTCAAGAAGGTCGGACAAGAACCAACGGGTTGAAATTAAATCAAAAGAGTTTCCGTCTAGACATCAGGAAGAATTTTCTAACAGTTACAGCAGTTCCTCAGTGGAACAGGCTTCTTCGGGAGGTGGTAAGCTCTCCTTCCCTGTAGGTTTTTAAGAAGAGGTTAGATGGCCATTGTCAGCAATGCTGATTCTGTGACCTTAGGCAGATGATGAGAGGGAGGGCATCTTGGCCATCTTCTGGTCACTAGGGGTGTGGAGGAGGGAGGTAGTTGTGAATTTCCTGCATTGTGCAGGAGGTTGGACTTGGTGGCCCTGGTGGTCCCTTCCAGCTCTATAATTCTATGATTCTATGTGCATCTTATTGATAATATTCAGCATGACCTTTAAAGCCCTAGAGAGCTTGGGGCCAGGATGTTTGCAGGAGATCCTCTCCCCATATATATTTACCTGTGAATTAAGGTCCATGGATATCCTTTTTTGCAGTAAAAACAATGTCGGTTGCACAGCAGGGCCTTATCAGTAATGGTTCCCTGGTTGTGTAATTCCCTGCCCCAGAAAGGTACCTTTGCCCCGTTGTTCCTGACCTTTTGCAAGTTGGTTAAGTCTTTAAATAAGAGCCTTGCATGGTTTTACTTCTTAACCTGATGGTTTTTGAAGCTGTGCTGGTTTCATCATGGATAAGTTGCAATTTTTTATGTTCTTTGTGGTTTTACTGCTTCCTGTCTTATCAGTGCTGCTGTTTTATGATCCAATGATGATTTATTAATTTTGCTGCAATATTCTATCATGTTTCTCTGCTCCTCTCTTAGTTTTTTTTTTTTGTATTATCATTGTCCTTGACTTGATTTTACTGTTTTTATACGCTTGTTAATTAGTTGCCTTGGGTGGCGTTTTTAATAATAGAAAGATATTTGGAGAGGTTTTGAAGTGTACTCTGTAAATTAAATTTTTTAATTAAATGGCCTGCTGCATACTAAGTATGCTCTAGGAGGCACAGAACTTAAGGCAGATGACAAAAGAAAAAGTGAGGGTGGAGGAAATTAGCTGACATGAGTCCCTGGGAGTTCATAGACTCCTTTAGAGGAAGCTTTTGTGGGTCACTGAAGATACCCACGTTGTCATTGTCCCCCTGGTATTGTTTTCCCCCTGCCAGGGTAACTCCTTACCAGATCTCAGCTTATGCCCACATAATAATAATTGCTTTATTGCTTAGTATTATTACTGAGTTCTAGGGTTGTACTATAAATAATGTAGCGGTAAATACATTTTCATCATGGTCAGTACTGGGGTGCTAACCAAGCTGCTGTCGTAGAATGTGGAATAAGGCTGCAAACTATGTTATGAAACTTAGGAGGGTGTCTGTCTGATACTGGAAAGTTTGGCTATCTTCTGGGCATGGAGTAGGGGTCACTGGTGGTGTGGGGGGGGAGGCAGTTGTGAATTTCCTGCATTGTGCAGGGGGTTGGACTAGATGACCCTGATGGTCCCTTCCAACTCTATGATTCTAAGTGCTTCACCATAAGTCAGACTTCTCATAGTGAGTGCTGGCAGTTATACAAGTAGCAGAATAATTGTGTGTAGGGGTTCTGCTCATTTGAAGAACATACAGCAGAAGCACTGTTGAACAACACACCGTTTTTACTAAACCAAAGTCAATAAAATCAAGTATTTTTCCTGATGAAATACTTGGTCCTCTTCTCTTCTTGTCTCCATCTTTCTTTGTGTTGTAAAGCTACCACCCTCGGTAACTATTCTCCTTTTGGCAACACATGCCTGTGTAGTAATATATTATTATTATTGTATTTTCTACAGTATATTCGTCTGTGACGCTTTCGCTGTTCCCTCAAAGCCAAGCAAATATATGGCTGTTCGAGGATACAGTTTTAATAACTGGGAAACTATCTGGTAAGTAATAGTAATGCAAGGATGAGAATCAAAAGGAGTTTGATGAGGTAGGTGAGGCTGAGAGAATTCTGAGAGAACTGTGACTGTCTCAAGGTCACCCAGCGGGCTTCATGTGGAGGAGAAGGGAATCAAACCTGATTCACCAGATTAGAGTCTGCTGTTCTTAACCACTACACCACACTGGCTCCAAAGAGGAGCTTGACGGCACCACAAAGACTACAGATTTATTGTAGCATAAATAATTGCGGAATTAGAATTAATCAATAGATTTAGTTGTATTAACTAGGATTTAAATAGAGGAAACACATTTCTTACCTATGAGGGATGTCACATTAGATTAGCATCATTAGGAAGATTGTGTTCTTGTCTGTTGCAGCTGTGGTGAGTGGTCGCTTCGCTTATCTTGTATACTTCTGAGTTTTGCAAAGAAATGTCACAAATTATATCTCTTGACATTTCATGATCATCCCCCCTTCCCATATTCATGTATGTGTCTGAATCTGCCGAGCCAGGATTCATTCCACGCATCTGATGAAACAGGCTTGATGATACAATAAATAAGTTAGCCTCTAAGGTGGCATAAGATTTTGGTTTGGCTACAAGAGACTGACAAGGCTAGTTTGTCAGTCCTGTGTGGTTTCTCTTCCTCTGGTCCTGAGTCAGGCCTTTAGGTCAACTCCATCTGGTTTTGACGATCGTCATCTTGGGCTCTTTTTTTGTCTTCATTACAAGATTCAAAAGGACATGGATTTTAGATGGGGTATAAAAGTAGGAGATTAGAGGGCAAAAAGTTAAGTCTGGAATTGATGGTGTGAAAATAGGCCTCAGTTTCCTGCTTTAGGAACTCAAAGTAATGATCTTGGTGACCTTCTTTCTGATACTAACTGGAGAAGAATGCTATTCTGGATGTGTCTTGGACATCTTTGTCTAAATTTGTCTTCATCTGGATGAGTAGATCTCATTTGCAGAATGTAATTCGCACAAATAAACTTGTCTACTTTTCATTTATTAGGAGGGGAGGGAAAGAACTTCCTTGTTCTTCAGCTTCTTCCTGCCTGGCACCTGATCCTCCGTAATTTATTAATTATTAGTCAATAAAGGCAACCAGCTTATTATTCAGAAGAGTCATTTGGCATTATTACCTGTCAATGTTTTACCTGTCACCTGGCAGCCCACTAATTTCCTGTTTGCTGTAGTTCATACCCTGTATAAAGACAGTAGAGGGCACCATGAGATTAAGTAAGCTTCGCTTGTCATGGAAGTCATGACAAAGGACACCAGAAGACGTCCCATCTTGGTCCTTCCCCACTGGAATCACTGAGTTCCGGCTTCACTGTTTGTACATCCTGACATGCAGTACCAAAGTTCTGTTGGTTTTGCCTCTGCCAGCTGTTGACTTTTAGGCTTACTTATGTACATTTGCTTCTGCTCAACCTAAACCCTACGGCAGTTTGACATGCAATCATGCCCGGTCTTCACTTTCTCTGACGAATTTTCCCAATAGTCTGGTTCAAAGACAGTTCTCCCAGAATCCCCCAACAACCACAGAGAGAATCAGACTTCCCTACTTAGCTCAGCTCCAGTACCAGCCAACAGGCCCTACTTAACATCCAGTTAAATCAAACCATCAGTTGTGATGTTGTACCCTTGATTAAGGCTTTGTTTGCTCCCAACTATTGGTTTTGCAGTACAGTCTAGCATTATGCCCTGTGGCGCAGAGTGGTAAGCTGCAGTACTTCAGTTAAAAGCTCTGCTCACGACCTGAGTTCAATCCCGGTGGAAGTCAGTTTCAGGTAGCCGGCTCAAGGTTGACTCAGCCTTCCATCCTTCCGAGGTTGGTAAAATCGAGTACCCGGCTTGCTGGGGGTAAAGTGTAGACTGGGGAAGGCAACGGCAAACCACCCCATAAACAAAGTCTGCCTAGTAAACGTCGGGATGTGACGTCACCCCATGGGTCAGGAATGTCCCAGTGCTTGCACAGGGGACTACCTTTACCTTAACCTTGTGTTATGCAGGTGAAGCTTGTGGTCTCTTACATGGTCTGTGTATTTAGCGGAACACCCAGCAACATGGCAGCAATGTCTTAGCCCATTCTCAGAACACAAGCAGCTTGTTACAGTGAATACACATAACTGCCTGTATATGTGTACATCTGTTTGTAAGAAAGAGGCAACACGTGTTCTTTTTGCAGATGAAACCAGAGACTGGTACCTGGATAAAGGTGGAGTTTAAATCATACATTCAGCTGTATATGCATTGAATGTCACATAACTCAGCACCTGTAAAAATAAAACAAAGATCAAGTGTACAGTGTACATGGATTGTACATTCGTTCACTGTAACTTGTGAACAGGTTAGTGTTAGCTGTTGATCAATTTCAGTCCAGTTTGCTGTATCATACTGAGCACATACAAGATTTGAAATGCCATATGTAATAGGTATCCCATTGCTGGTTCTGCCATATCCAAAGGTGGGGGCATTTCAACACCCAGTCTAAAGTCTGTGTCCAATGTCCAAGGGGTATTCATGGCTACTAGTCAAAATGGATACTAGTCATGATGCACTATAACTAACTATAAATGTTGGGAAGGGAGTATGGGAAGGTATGTAAACTCTAATTTCTGGATAGGGTTGCAGATTTAAAATGTCAGTTGTCTGGAAGAAGCGTTGCTAATTTGCTGACTTGGAATTGTTTCTGTCTTTCAGATGCCAAATCTCAACCAAGTGTACAGTTTCCAAAAAAATTAATAAAACTCCCGAGGAGCCACCACATTACAAACGTAACAGCCTATCTTACAGTGCCACAGCAGTTTTTGAAAGTGGATCATTTCCTCTATACAACAGGGATTCTTCTCAATATGTCAGGTGTGTTAGATTTGCTGCCTACTGTTGAGGATTCATAGTTCTAATTTTGTGTGCTTTTAAAAGTGTTGTACCTGGAATCCAGCCATATGTCTCATTATCGTAAAGGATTTGAAATGGGTCTCTTTAAGCCTGTATATAAGTTTTACTGATGTTGGACAGGAGTAGTCTAGTTGTGGGTGAGAAATGTTGATCTAAGTGTTCAGCAGGGCCTGTGGATGAAATTGTACCACATCAAATAGAGAGTCAGATTTTCAGCAGAAACCCTTGCCACTTGATTGAAAAGTCTGAGGTTTCTGCAACTGCTGGAAACCATGCAATTGGAGGTCTCTGTTCCCCTTACAACTTGCCACAGTTCTTTTGGATGAGGGATGAACAATTTGGTTGATTCTAAGGAGAGAGTGACTCGGACTCTCATATCTTCTTACCTGCTTCTAGACGAAGTAGTATATTAAAGAATTTTTAAAATGTCCTTTGGCATTAGATCTAATGCCACTGAACAAATTCAAGCTCTTGGAATAATTTAGACAAGGAAAAGATGGGGGGTGGAATTGTGCATCAGCACTAGAAGAAGAAGAAGAGTTGGTTTTTATATGCCTACTTTCTCTACTGGCTTACAATCACCTTCCCCTCCCCACAACAGATACCCTGTGAGGTAGGTGGGGTTGAGAGAGCTCGAAGAGAGCTGTGACTATCCCAAGTTCACCCAGCTGGCTTCATGTGCAGGAGTGGGGAAACCAACCCGGTTCACCAGATTAGCGTCCGCCGCTCGTGTGGAAGAGCGGGGAATCAAACTCAATTCTCCAGATTAGAGTCCACTGCTCCAAACCACTCTTAACCACTACACTGCACTGAGCTACACCATGAAGAAAGCTGATCTACCATATAAGTTTCAAATTGCGTTGTCCTTTTGCCTTAAGCCGTGCTTTCTGTCCCAGTATCTTTTGACTGAAGGAAGGGGCTGGATTTATATGTTCACCGAACAAGCACGTTTGAGTTGGCCTTTACCATGGCACGTTTTGATTTGTTTAACTTACAGCTTCCCACTCCCTCCTCCTCAGTCTCTCCTGCGGATGGATGGCAGGATCATATCGATTCGGCAGGCCTTTGAGCACACTCAGAGATGGAGAGGGATTAATAATATATGCCTGCACCTTTTTGCATTTGAAGAATCGGCAAATAAACCGGCTTTCTGTTGTGTTCCCCCCCTCCCCCCCCCCCCCGATTTTCTTGAAATCTCTCTGAAGTGTTCTTAAATTATTCATGTGCTGGAGGGGAGGTTCTGTCCCAGGGCAGGTGGAAGTTAATTGATAACGTGATATTTGACAGGTTTCTTGCAACCAACGTTTGACTGTCTGGAACAGTTAAAGAAGGAATCTGAAAGTTAATAATTCTGCATTAGCGTTTCGTTGGTGACGTCTGTCCTTGCAGATGGGTAGCCGAGTTCCTGTGTCAATAGCAGTAGAAAAGAGCAAATGTCCAGTAGCAACTTAAAGACTAACATAATTTCTGGTGGGGTATGATCTTCCTGAAGAAGTGAGCTATGGCTCACAAAAGCTCATAACTTGCCAGAAAGTTTGGTAGTATTTAAGGTGCTACTGGATTCTTCTGTCCTTGCTGGCAGTCCTGTGTTGTTCTAAGTTAGCAGAAAAGGAGAGAGACCATAAATGGGTAGTTTTCACAACATTTTGATAAGGCAGGGGAGTTGGACTTTGTATATAGTTTTTTTAAAAAAAAATGCAGGCTTTTGTGTTTAAGCTGAATATTTTACTTGATAATTTGAAATTTTAAAGGGGGAAACGTGCCATTAACGAGCTCCTTGTATGTGTGTTTGTTTACTTAACAAAATCCAGATCAGTTTATTCACAGGATCATTTCTGAAAATTGAATTCGGGAAAGCTGACGTGTGTAGTTAAATCAGATCAAGCTTCTCACATTGCACGCGTTCGTTGCTTACCCAATTGTGTCAGCTTAGCCCTTCCCTCTGCAGTTTCAACTTACAGAGTGGGAGAATTCTTACACTGCTAATTTGCAGAAGTGCAAAAACTTTTTTACCATCTACATAGTTTTGCAAACCCTTTTAAGCTGATCTTAAAAGGTAAAGGTAGTCCCCTGGGCAAGCATCAGGTCATTACTGACCCATGGGATGACGTCACATCCCAACGTTTCCTAGGCAGACTATGTTTATGGGGTGGTTTGCCGGTGCCTTCCCCAGTCATCTACACTTTTTCTCCCAGCAGCAAGCTGGGTACTCATTTTACCGACCTCAGAAAGATGGAAGGCTGAATCAACCTTGAGCCGGCAACCTGCATCCAACTTCCGTTGGGATCGAACTCAGGTTGTGAGCAGAGCTTTTGACTGCAATACTGCAGCTTAACACTCTGCGCCAAGTTGATCTTAGTAGACCAATATATATTCTGCATTTTGGAGTTAACTCATTCTTTGCAGAATTTCACTATACAGCTGATTATGTAATTGCTGCACTAGCATCCGTGAGTGTAAAGTGCCTTCAAGTTGTAGCTGACTTATGGTGACCCCTTATGGGGTTTTCAAGGCAAGCGACTAACAGAGGGGGTTTGCCATTGCCTTCCGCTCTGTGTGTGTTTGTGTGTGTGTATTAGTGCCGTCAAGTCGCTTGCAACTCATGGCAACCCTATGAATCAATGTCCTCCAAAACGTCCTGTCCTTAACAGCCTTACTCATATCTTGCAAACTGAGAGCCTTCCGCTGTAGTCACTGTTAAATGTGGTCCTGCGAAACTCAGGTGCTAGTTTGGGGGCTTTTTATTTCCATCTAGTGGTGCGTTTTTGTATAACGTCTGCTGCTAAAGGATGAAGAGTGTAGTTTTCAGAGCTATCCCCCCAACCCCAACCCCCAACAGTTATAGTGATGGATTGGTTCCAATTTGTATGATTGCTAGATAATCAGAAAAGGTAATGACGGAGAAGAGAAGAGCAGGTTTGTTCCACATGGATAGCTTAGCCTGTGTGGAAGAATACCCATTTTCTCCTTCCGTAAATGCTTTAAAAATAGAGCTAGAGAGAGGGAAGGCAGCATCTGTTCAATGACCATTCATTTTGAATAAATTGCCTTGAATTGGTGGGACAGTGCTGCAGGAGGGGAAACCATGTGCTGTTTTCTTTTGTTTAAAGGCCACATATGCACTCGTGTGCAAATGCATCCTTTAAATGTTAAAAGGGGGAAATTAAAAGCAGTAGCTGTACGTACCTGTGGCATCTGTTTCGATCTGCAGTCAAGGAAGAGGAACTGGATTTTGCCAAGTTCGGCTTGCAAACTTACAAAGCCAGCATAACCTAGTGCCTGCAAGAGAATGGAAGAGAACGTGCATATGAATTGTGGACAGCAAAGAGGCGGTCGAATGGTCCCCCTCTCTGCTCTGAAAACGTTCGGAGTCTACACAGCTTTCTATTTAGGAAATGCTTCCGTTTGCTAAATGGAAATCCTTCTCTCTCTGTGTGTGCGTTTAGGTTTTAAAAGTATTGAACTGACCCCTCTCGCCGCTATATGCGTAAACCTGTTTTCGGCTGGGAAAGAACTGAAAGTGGATGGGTCTATCCACATCACGTTGCCTCTTCTGCCTACGAGAGCTGTGAAAGCAGGAGGTCGGATCCTGGCGTGGACCTTTGATATGAACACGGGTAAGAGGTTCTGCATTCATGCGTAGGCCTGAAGCTTTGAGTTTGGTGCTGGGGTGGGGGGACATGGGGCGGATGGACAGCCAGAGCCATGGTAGCCTTTAAGACTTGCCCTCTGACCCTGTGTATGTTTTCTCTGAAGAAAATTCCCACGCGGTTCAGCTCTCTTTTTCAGAAGAAATTCCCCCTGGCAATCTCCAGTGAATGTGCATATAATATGACCTCTTAATTGGTCGATTTGCGGTGTAAGCATTTCTTGCCTCCAAACAGCTGAAAGGCAGTGCCAGTGTTTATCCACAATGAGTTCTTAACAAGGGGGAAGAGCCGTAGCTCAATGGTAGAGCATCTGCTTAGCATGTAGAAGGTCCCAGGTTCAAACCCCAGCATCTCCAGTTAAAGGGACTGGGCAAGTAGGTGATGTGAAAGACCTCTGCCTGAGACCCTGGAGAGCCACTGTCGGTCTGAGTAGACAATACTGACTTCGATGGACCAAGGGTCTGATTCAGTAGCAGGCAGCTTCATGTGTTCATGTGTGTGTTCATGTGTCTCAGACTGCCTGTGTTTTGACTTAAAGACCTTTTAGCTTTCTAAAAGTAAGTCTTATCATAATTTTTGTCCCCTCCAGGTGCTTGGGTAAATCACGGGACGGGCACGGTGAAGGATGCAGGTGACCATTTAGTATGGGCGTACACCGCTCCGAGTCTAGGCTACTGGATTGCAGCCCCACTTCCTGGAACCTCAGGTATACCATGGAAACACAGCATTATTTTGAACACAACTTAATTGTTGTTGCTTTCAGGGCAATGATTATTAACCAAGTTGGGGGTCAGGATGGGGAGGATAATAATCTAATAGGGAAAGAAAGACTCCCTCCTAACTTTAAAATAGCCTCATTTGTGGGTGGGGGGAGGGAGGGAGAGATTTAAGTTTTTAGGGTAGAGAATGTTGCATGCGATTTTACAACTTCATTGGAAGGGGCTTCCCCAAACACTTAAAGTGGTACAGAATTATGTGGGTGGTTGCTTCCAGCATGAAGCCAGCATGGTGTAGTGGTTAAGAGCAGTGGTTTGGAGCGGTGGAGTCTGGTCTGGAGAACTGGGTTTGATTAACCTCTCCTGCACATGAGCGGCGGAGCATAATCTGGTGAACTGGATTTGTTTCCCCACTCCTACACACAAAGCCAGCTGGGTGACCTTGGGCAAGCCACATTCTCTCAGCCCCACCTACCTCACAGGGTGTCTGTTGTGGGGAGGGGAAGGGAAGGTGATTGTAAGCCGGTTTGAGTCTCCCTTAAGTGGTAGAGAAAGTCGGCATATAAAAACCAGCTCTTCTTCTTCTTCCTTAAGTGGTAGAGAAAGTCAGCTTATAAAAACCAACTTCTTCTTACACCCGTGCCACCCTCAAATCCCCTACTCTGATGTAGCGCCTGGGCAGACTGTGCCTTTGGAAGGGGAAATGCCCTTCTGCCATTATTGTACAATTTGTTTTGGGAACAGTTCCATCCCTTTATTTTTTTAAAAATAAAACATTGTGAATGCTTCTCCGTATTTCATACCACTGACGTTGTGTAAAGATGTGCTGCTCTACAATCAGGTTCCTTCCATCCCAGAAAGGTACAAGTTATCTTTCCAGATCTGCTTGATGCCTCCTCCCCTTCCCTACCCAGCCAGAAAGGAATTGCCTGCATATTGTTTGAGCTAGATTCAAGTCCAGTAGCACCTTAGAAAGAAACAAGGGGTTTTTTTGGGTACAGACTGAGTATCCCTTATCTGGACTGCTTGGGACCAGAAGTGGTCCGTATTTCAGATCTTTCCATATTTTGGATTTTTTTTTTAATTTTTGCTATTACATAAATTAGATACCTTAGAAGTGAGACCCAAGTCTAAACGTGAAATTCATTTATGTTGTATATATGTTTTATATATACTTTATACACATAGCCTGAATGTAATTTTAAACGATATTTTTGATAGGTTCTTGTAGGTTATCCGGGTTGTGTGACCGTGGTCTTGGTATTTTCTTTCCTGACGTTTTGCCCACAGCTGTGGCAGGCATCTTCAGAGGAGTAACACTGAAGGACAGTGTCTTCTTTATAGTTTTTGATAGTTTTGTGTACATTGAACCATCAATGGCGCTGCTTAGTGCCTGTGAGTAATGTCCGCGTGTCGGCTCCAAACATCCAGATTTCAGATCAGTCCGGATATCAGATGCCCGGATAAGGATTACTCAAACCTGTATAAGCTTTTGAGAGTCAAATCTGAAGAAGGGAGCTTTGACTCTGAAAGCTTATACCCAAAAAATCTTACTGGTCTCTGAGGTGCTACTAACCAGTCTATAATAGATGGTTCTGCAGCAGCCAAGACTGACTGCCAAAGTCTCGAACCACCATTAAATCGTTCCAGGCATTTCTAGGCTAGAGCAGATGGCAATGGGCATCATCGATCCCTCCCGGGTAAACCATTTTTGTTTCATTTGAATTGGAAAATGCTGCCACCCATTTCCCTCTCACTGAAATACCTAATAACCAAACGTTCGAGGAAATGCAGAGTTAGGAAAGACGGAAGAGTTGTGGCTCGTTACTGAAACGCATCTTTATACACGAAGTCACTTTTTTGTTATTTATGTTTGTGTTCATTGCAGCAGGTATGAAGGATATAACGGAGTACCACACAGTGTTTCTGATGGTCATACTGGGAGGCACCGTCATCATTATCACTGGGTTCTTTGCAGTTCTCCTTTGTTACTGCAGGTAAGCTGCGGTGGGAGGGGGGCAGCTGACTCTATATTTTGCAAGTTTGTCTGCCTCTCTGTCAGTTACGTTTCTGTCTCACCCTGCCCACCCCCAGGAGCTTAGCACAGCATACGTTCTTCCCTCTCCTCCATTTTATCCTCAAAGCAGGCAAAGAAAGGGTGACTGCTGGCCTGTCATCACCCAGTAAGGATTAACACTTGGATCTTTTGAACCCTAATCCAGCATAGCCCGCTATATCACACTGGCTTTCTCTCTGTTTACATATTACATACCGTATATACTCGCGTATAAGCCGAGTTTTTCAGCCCCAAAAATGGGCTGAAAAAGCCGGCCTCGGCTTATACGCGAGTCAATACGGGGGAGGGAGGGAGGAGGAAGGGGGGAAACTTACCGCCGCCGCCGCCGGGCCCGTGCCGCTTCCTGCCGCCGGGTGCGGCCTGGGGCAGCCTTCCTGCAGCTGCAGGATGGCTGCTCCGGCCCCCCCGGCCCCCGCCGCCATTTTTCCCGGGCGGGAGGGGCCATGGGCAGCCATCCTGCGGCTGCAGGAAGGCTGCCCTGGCCCTTCCCGCCCCCCCCCGCCGCCATTTTTCCCGGGCGGGAGGGGCCTTGGGCAGCCTCCTGCAGCCGCAGGATGGCTGCTCAAGGCCCCTCCCGCCCCCCCGCCATTTTTTTCGGGCGGGAGGGGCCTTGGGCAGCCTCCTGCAGCCGCAGGATGGCTGCCCAAGGCCCCCCCGCCCCCGCCGCCATTTTTTTCAGGCAGGAGGGGCCTTGAGCAGCCATCCTGCAGCTGCAGGAGGCTGCCCCGGCCCTTCCCGCCCCCCCCCGCCATTTTTTTCGGGCGGGAGGGGCCTTGGGCAGCCTCCTGCAGCCGCAGGATGGCTGCCCAAGGCCCCCCCGCCCCCGCCGCCATTTTTTTCAGGCGGGAGGGGCGGGGGGCAGCCATCCTGCGGCTGCAGGAAGGCTGCCCCGGCCCTTCCCGCCCCCCCTCGCCATTTTTTTCGGGCGGGAGGGGCCTTGGGCAGCCTCCTGCAGCCGCAGGAAGGCTGCTCCAGGTCCCCCTGGGCCTCGCCGCCGCTTCCTCCCGCCGGGAGCGGCCTGGGCAGACTCCTGCAGCCGCAGGAAGGCTGCCCAGGCCCCCCCGGGCCGCGCCACCGCCGGACCCTCGCCGCTGGAGAGCCCTGTCAGGTAAGCCTGCGGGGGGGGGGGAGGGGTTATAAGCCGACCCTCGGCTTATACGCGGGTGCCTAATTTTTCCCCATTTTTGGGGAGAAATTAGGCACCTCGGTTATACGCGGGTAGGCTTATACATGGGTATATACGGTAAATTTGGAAACTGGGGAAATTGGTCAAAACACCGAAGGATGGAGTTCCAGTGGGAAAGGAATCTTAAAGGCTGCATATTGCCAGCCCCAGATGATTACATATTCACAATAATTGTCTCGAACTGTTCATGTAGTTGATCTGCTATCTGTTAGGAGATGAAAAATGTGTTTGCTTTGTCCGCCCCAGTGGAAATGAATAATTGTTAGCAACCAAAGGACACAATCGTTTTTACTGGTCTGTTTTGTTTTGAAAGGTGTGTACATTTATATATATATATATATATATATAGAGAGAGAGAGAGAGAGAGAGAGAGAGAGAGAGAGAGAGGTTTCAGGTTCAAGTTTGTAAGGTGTGTGCATTTATAAATGTAGATAGGTTTCAGGTTCAAGTTTATTGTGTATGGTATGGATAAAATTACAAATAGTTTGAAAGGAAAATATATAGAAGTATTTAAGAAACAATGGCAAAAACATTTATATATTGGGCAAAAACTGCAAAGGTAGATTTTACAAAAATGATGAAGGGGGTTGTAAGCAAAATAAATAAATACAGGGTAAGTTAAAGTATAAATCTAAGAGATTAATCAATGGGAGTCGTTCATGGGTGAAGGGGGGTGATGGGAGATGGAGGGTTACAAAGGAGGTAATGGGTAAGCTGAGCATTATTATTTTCCTTTCTTGTTGTAATAATGAAATAATGTAATCCATTTTCTATGAAAACAATAAAAAAATAATTTAAAAAAGTTTATTGTGTATGACCAGAGGACGTTAGAGAAATTAAGCTAAAAACACAATAAGTCTAGATAACAAGCATTAATAATAACAGGAAAAGCATGCTTCTCAGAACCACCAAAACTTTTAAAATACTACGCATAAGACATTGTTCTAAGTTAAACATTCAGAATTATCTAGAATCTAACAAACTAACTAGAATTTAACACAGTGGGTAGCCGTGTTAGTCTGTTTGCAGCTGTGGCTCACGAAAGCTCATACCCTACCAGAAAATATTTTTGTTAGTCTTTAAGGTGCTACTGGACTCTTGCCCTTTTTGACTAGAATTTAACAATGTAGCAATATCGTAGCTAATGAGGTTAAACCAAAGCGCGATTATTGCTAGTTGAAAACTTTCCCCAATGCTCTGCCTGGATGGATGGATGGATAGTGTTGACATTTTGCTCTGTTATATGCAACAGCTTGTGCAGTAAACTTGACCTCTCTCTCTTGCATGCTCACACACCAATATAAGGCACTTCCTAGCTTTAGGACTGTTCACTATTCTTCCCGTATATTTTATTCTCCAAACAAATCTGATTTATAGTAGGTAAAAGTTTTGTAGGTCTTTCTATGATGTACATATCCAAAAATAACTGGTTGCAATCCTGAACAGAGGCTGTTTAAATCCCAGTGATTTCAGTTTACCGGTGCTCAGGACGGCATCCTTCATATCCTGATATACAAAGATGCAGCTTTTCAAGGTTTTTCTTTTTTCCCTTCTCTTTTTTTGCCCCCATTTTCCTTAGGGATAGATGCAGTCAGTCTAAAAGGCGAGGGAAACATATGACCAAACTGGATATCTTAAAAAGGGATCAGATGACATCAACCAGTCAAATAAATCACCTGGGTATCGCCAAAGGGTCGCTCCAGCCAGCGGACAAATCGCAGCTGTATTCACCCAAGTCGTCCTCATACAGCCCACAGAGAGGGGCTTTGGCAGAGGCGGAAGAGAGAAAAGCTCGCGACAATTTCAAAAACTTCTCAGAAGGTGCTTCATACCAGTCGTCTAGCAAGAACGCTTACACGAGCTCGCCTCAGTCTTTGGAACTTAGCAAGGGGGTAAGACATTTGCAAGCGACACAACACGTCAACGGACGTATTTCCCCTTCTAGAAACTCACAAGAGCAGAACCAGTATCTCTCGACGCATGAGGAAATGTACGGGCTCTCGTCTCTTCCAGAACAATTGCTGCACCTTTATAGCCAGCCCATTGCCATCCTTCAAACCGCTGACCTTTTCCACTCCCCAGAGCAGTTACACAGCGCCAAGTCAGCCACTTTGCCAAGGAAAGGGCAGTTAGTCTATGGCCCAATGATGGAGCCGTTGAGCCGGGAGAGTTACACCCAGACATTACCCAAAATGCCAGCACACTGTCACCTACAGCCGCCAACTTCCAGAGACGAAACAGCTGTGTCGGACGGGCAGCAGGGCTTATCTCCCCAAGCTGCAAACTGGGGGCGCTACACAAACAGCTTGCTGGAGTCGGTTTCCGTCCCGGGGACGCTCAACGAGGCCGTGGTGATGACGCCGTTTTCATCTGAGCTTCAAGGCATTTCAGAGCAAACCCTGTTAGAACTCTCGAAAGGGAAACAGTCGCCGCACCCCAGGGCGTGGTTTGTCTCCTTGGACGGCAAGCCGATAGCTCAAGTGAGACACTCGTTCATTGATCTCAAGAAGGGCAGGAAAACCGAGAGTAATGACACGAGTTTGGACTCTGGTGTGGACATGAACGAGCTGAACCCCAGTCGGAAACTGGAGAGGGAGAAGACTTTCATTAAAAGTATGCAGCATCCTAAGGTCCTCTATCTGGAAGACTTGGACCTCAGCGGTAGTGAAAGCGGGACCACCGTTTGCACCCCTGAAGATCAGACTGTCAAACATATGCCAGACGGTGGGAGTGATCCAGTCCTTCGACAGCCCGCCGAAGAGGTTCCTGGGACGAAGAGCCCAGCAGAAGAACTTGAGGCCAGCCCCCCGCCAGCGAAGAAGAGAGGAAGGCCTGTTCTGACCAAAAGAGATAGCAAAGCCAACATTTGGAAGAAGAGAGAAGAGAAGCCGCTCATTCCCATTAATTAGAATTACAGTGATGTCTCTTTTTTTGGTGTCTTGTGGATTTCTTCCCCCCAACCCTCCTGCTTCTTATTTGCAGTGTTCAGTTTATAACAGGCCACGAGAGTTCAGTATGCAGTTTTATACTTTGCAGAGGATGATGATATTCGAGCAACTGGAAGAAGCTCTTAGTGTTTTGTTGAAACCGAATTGTATTGCTTTTGTTCATTGTTTGAGCAACCTTTTTTTTTAAATGTATTTTTAAAAATCCATGGAATATCTGTGAAGGTGTACGTGCAAGAAGCCTCAAGGCCATCTAATTTTTCAGGTCAGAAATTGGGCATTTAGTAAGAAAGGAGCGGCGCGCTGTTGATCCTGGGTAGTATTGCATTGCCACAGGGAAGGAGCATACAGATAAAAAACGTTATTCGTTTTTTACAGCCCATGTTCGGTAATGGAGATTCTACTGTATATCGTTTGATGTAACTATCCAACTAGGCGGCAAGAGACTGGCTTTTTTCATCTCAACGGAGAGACCAGAAACCTAAGCATCACATTTACAGATGGATCTTCCTGGTTCTTTTACTGCTGTCTTGTATATTGTTCTGTCATGAGGTTATCTGTATAATCTTGAGGGCGGGGGGAATCAGGGACGTCATCTATTCTGATGGTACTTCAGGTGTGCAGACTTTCCCCTTTTCATGTTCAACTCCAGTATGTATTGAGCCAAATTGTGCTCTTGTTTTAAGGATATAAGTTAATTTGTACTAATGGAAATAGGGCAGGATTTGGTCCTCAGTGTCTTAATATTGTAAATAGCCGGAAGGATGGCTTTGGGGAAGAGAGTTTCTCCAGTAAAGAGGCCCTGTGCTGTTCCTTAGCCTTTAAAAACAAAAAAAACAACTAGAACATAAAGCAGTTTGACTAATGTGCCTCATTTATTTGTTAGTTTTTGAAGTACTTTGACCCCCAGTCTTAAGAGTCCAGCATTTATTAGAGGAAGTGACATTTGAAAACGTGATGGACTCAACTGTGATTATGAATAAGCTTAGCCATAACCACAAGGACTCTTTCCTATGGCCAAACTGGCCTTCTGGGAACAGTCCTGGTCTAATTTTTTGCACCATATTTATTCCCTGACCCGATAGCAAATATGTCTTACAGCCCTATGTTCATCTTAGTCAGAGCCCATACTTAAGTGACGAATTGTTACTGTCGAAATTATGTAATGCTATAATCCTAAACACTTTTAGCTAGAAGCTCATCCTGTAGATTTCAGTGGATTGTACTTCCAAGTCTCATTGATAGGGAATGAATCAGGATAGAAATATGTTAAATAAGCGAGTGTTCACAGGATTATGGCTGAAGAGTGAGTTCAGTTTTATCTGCAGTCGGGAGTCACAAACCATCCTTCCCCTGCCTAGCAAGCCTGCCCCTCCCCATGCCTTTGCAATGCAAACATGGACTGTACATAACAGTTATTTGAATAATAATTCAATAGCCTGCACTCATTCGCCCCCCAATTGCTTTTTTATACTACAGCATTCATCCTCTTGAACGTTCAGCAACTTATTGGGGAAAATGCCCACAATTAACTCTTTGGAAAGTGAAAAACTGCTCTGGGAAGTATGTGGGCTGCACATTATCTTGTGCCATACCACAAGCACAGCGCATGGCATGGCTGGCATCCAATCCTGATAGGAAGAAACAGGATTTAGGGTTGCTGTCCTCCAGCTCGGGTCTGGGGTTCTCCCAGAATTATGAGTGATTACAGAGATCAGTTGACCTGGAGAAAATGGCAGCTCTGGTAGGTGGACTCTATGGAATCACACTCCTGCTGGGCTCCATCCCCTCCCCAAACTCCACCCTCCCCAGGATCTGTGCCCAAATCTCTACCACTTAAGTAAGAATCAGACCGGCTGACAATCACCTTCCCCTCCCCACAACAGACACCTTGTGAGGTAGTTGGGGCTGAGAGAGCTGTGACTAGCCCAGGGTCACCCAGCTGAATTCATGTGCAGGAGTGGAGAAACCAACCCAGTTCACCAGATTAGCCTCTGCCACTCGTAGAGGAGTGGGGAATCAAACCCGGTTCTCCGCTCCAAACCACTATATCACGCTGGCTCTGACAAAATCAGAGACTGTAGGACACCACGCAGCTTCCTAAATTTCCTGTCGACACGTTTAGCTGCTATCTGAGAAGAGAGCCAGAACCAACCGAGGGTTGAGTAAAAAAGACCCTTCCCTGGCTACTTGCACCATTGCCAGGGCAGCTTACAAAGTAACATGCAGACTTAATGCGCTTGATTTGCATAGCCAGAAGTTTGCATAATTTGCAAATGAGGATGCATGGATTTGGGGGGACTTCAGCGCAAACCTGGAAGGAAGGTTGCACATTTGTACAAAACACAGTGAGTGAGCTTCTGCATCTAGGTCAGCCCTTCACATTAGATTTGTCTGTATGCGCCCCAAGTGTTTCCTAACCCTAGTTGTGCACTATGGAGTATGTTCATCAGGCTTTCAGGCACTGCCTCTTGCTAACTTCCGAGCAGGGAGAAGGTGAACGGTGGATCTGGCCGATAGGACAACAGCCATTCATGGAAGAGGATTTATTGTAGAGTTGAAAATGGTTACCAAAAGAATTTTTTTTGCATGAAATGTAGCTAAGAAAATATATAGAGGAATGAAAAGTCCATAAAGGTGCATTTTTCGCTTTTTGAATGGTCGTCTTGAGTGATGGATCCAGCTTTGGCTAACAGAAAAGTAAGACATTTGTAACTCAAATACTTTATCCAAGCCTTAAAAATCATTATCTGTTGGAATATTGTGCAGCATTTGACAGCTGCAATATAATTAGAAAGCGATGTGATTGGTTGTGTTTTCTGTTTCTGAAAAGTTATTTATAGTCAAAGAATTAAAACCATGCTTGTCTATACTGTGATATTTTCCACACAAGTCTTTTTCAACAGTCAGCCTCCATGAGGATCTGGCTCTGCCTTTTAGTGATACAAAGTCATTTTGCATTGGTCAGACCTCACTTGGAATACTGTGTCCAGTTTTAGGCTCCACAATTTAAGAAGGATGTTGACAAGTTGGATCGTGTCCAGAGGAGGGTGACCAGAATGGTCAAAGGTCTAAAATCTATGCCCTATGAGGAGAGACTTAAGGAGCTGGGTTTGTTTAGTCTGGAGATGAGAAGGTTAAGGGGTGACATGATAGCCATGTTTAAATATTTGAAGGGATGCCATGTTAATGAGGGAACTAGCTTGTTCTCGGTTGCTTCAGAGACTAGGACACAGAGTAATGGATTTATACGAAGAGAAAAACAATTCCACCTAAACATTAGGAAGAACTTTCTGACGGTGAGGGCTGTTTGACGGTGGAATGCCCTGCCTCGGAGGGTGGTGGAGTCCCCGTCTTTGGAGGTCTTCAAGCAGAGGCTGGATGGCCATCTGTCGGGAGCGCTTTGATTGTGGGATCCTGCATGGCAGGGGGTTGGACTGGATGGCCCTTGTGGTCTCTTCCAACCTTTTGTGAAAGTCACTTTGTGTTGCCTAAATAATTCAGTCTAATATTCCTTTTGTCTGTTTTACTTGAAATTGTGTCGCCAAAAAGGAAGTCCGAAAGTAGGTTTTATAAATTCAAAGGTGAAGTTTGATATAAAACAACATTAATAGCCTGTTCCTGAGCTGGGAGGGTGAAAGTCCTCAGGAGACGTGTAAGGGCCCGCGCTGGCGTCCAGGCCGCTTGCGCCAGCAGCCAGGCCATTTGCTCCACCGACAGTGGCATGGACACTGGCATCGGCGCTCAAGCCATCCTCCCTGTGCTGCCACGACAGCGCATCCCTGGGATACCGGCTCAGCCTCCCGCCAGTGTAAGTCCATGCACCTTCATGCGGAGCTGCCAGTAGGCAGCTTCCTGACCCCTTTCAGTCCAGGAACACACCCTCATGCCACAGCGGTGCTTCCCCAGGCCGCTACAAGGCTCAGGAATGGGCTGCCCACATTTGAAGAGTGTGCCCAGATCTATAGAGAACGAATAGTCTTCTAAAAATGTAAGCAGAAAATATAGTATATTTAAATCAAAGATAGGTGATTGTTGGTTTTTAAATTACAAGAATTGGTCAAGAATTTAAATTACAAGAATTGGTAAAAAAAATCAGAGTTTATTTCCCATTCTGAAATGCATTCGGGAATATTTTTGGCACATTAATGAAATACTTTTTTGATTTTTTAAAGATAAAACAGGAATGGGTTATATGTGTGTGTGTGTGTGTGTGTGTGTGTGTGTGTGTGTGTGTGTGTGTAAAATCTGATCAACATTTGAATATGTCTTCATAATTTTTAAGTGTTTTACTGCATGAATTTTGGAGCAAGAAGTATTTATACCAGTTGGCATACACTGCCTGAAAATGAAGTGCACATTTTCTGTTAGCCAAAAAAGATTTTACTAAAATTTTGCTAAAAATGGTTATTATCACTTTTGGAACATTGCATGTATGTGATATTAAGTTTCTTTTTGAAAAGCGTTTTCATCATTAATGAAGATTTGCCAAAAGAAAGATAGAATAAACAACATTTTTTACCGAAAATATTACAGCCTGCATCCAAAGAACGACACACTTATTTCCACATGTCCCAAGTACTTTGCGCTTGCTTTTCTGAAACCCTTCATGTCACATGACAAAGCAAAGAGGCGCTTCAAACGGTATGTTTTTTTGGAATTGGGGGAATGTGCCATCAAAAGGAAGAAAGTCAAACATGCCAACGGTCCATCTCGGCCTATATGCAGTAAATCAGGAATGACGATGCACCTGCAGAGAACTGTTTTTCTGTTCATGGCTTACTCTTGTGGGCCGAGGATAAAGGTTTAAGGTCAAAATCTGGAATGTTACATTGCTTTCTCAAGGAAATATGCATGCATTTTTTGGAACATAACTTAGTGTAGATGGGGGATTCTCTTTTTGGGATCAGGTATATCAAGCCAGGATATGTTGGCTGGGTAGAGACAGGGAGGTGGCATTACTTATTTATTCCTTCTTGAGTTTGACGCCACAGTGCTAGCATACCGAATGGCTGCCTCTCATTGCTTAGGGCTAGTTTATATATTCAGTAGAATAAAATGGAAATGCTATTATTGGGTCATGCCACGTTGAGCTGTTTTTTTTTAATGGTACACAAAACCACTGTACATGGGAAAAGATTGCATTGGGGCTGAATGGTTTTTCTCTGATGTGTTCATTTTCTACGAACGTTTGTGGATTCGTTGTGGTTTTCCATTTAAATATATAATCCTACCACCACCTGCAGCCTGAAGTGGTATAGTCCAGGAAAAGATTAATTAAATCTGTTGAATTCATGCATTAGTTCTGTGTCTTTGCCTTTTGGAGTATTCACAAAACAAAGACATTTTCAACCTTCCCCTTAGCTCATTTTCTTAGAACTACTTCCAAGTTATTTAAATAGAATTTATATTCAAAATAATTTTAGGAATGCTTCCTTAAAATCAAGTGAAAATTGGAATCATTGGGCCAGTTGTCATGAACATCTAAACATTTAGGATGCATCGCTAAAAGCGAAAACATTTTTTATTTAAATTTTGCTGTTTTATCTGTATAAATGCTTAATTCCTGGGAAGCACCTGAATCAATTCCACCCCTTAATGCAAAAGTAAATTTGTAATCAGCATTTCTGATATTCTTCTGATACTTCTTAACATTTTGAAATTTTATATCAATTAGTTTTACCAACAGAAATGTAAAAGGTTTGTCAAATATTTGTAAATTTTCCACTTGCTGATACGCTATTTCTCAATGGGTACTCTTAACTTTAAAGCACAACAATTAATTGAATTTCATCAAATAGTCTTTATTTTTAAAAAAGTATTTTTACCACGTGTTAAAAATTTGGTGGAAAAATCTCTTTATTCTGTGCAAATCAAAAGCCCAGTTCTGTGAGGTACTGCAGCTGGAAATGGGGCCAGAATGGGACCACGTGGGTTGGATTGTACAAACAGCAAATGAAGCTCAGCTTTCCCTAAGCATTCCCTTTTGATCGCCCAAAAGCTCATGCTGGGGGTAGTATACAATTCAAAATGCCACAGCGAGGAAGGGGAACCAGGAAAAACCATCCCTTCCTCTTCCCCCATCAGAGCTTCTAACTATTTCAAGACGCTTTGCTTAGCCTTAGTCGAATGAGACGGGGCAAATTTTGACTAGTTCCTCTCTACTGCAGCCTTTGTGCCCTGTGGCCTTTTGGATGCAAGGCTCCCATGACTCCAAGCATCATTTATGGGGCGGTCATTGGGTCTGCCGGGAATGTTGAGAGCAGTCAGCATCCATGAGCTCCTCCCACTTGCAGTTCATAGGATCTAGCCCTATGGGAACTGAACGGCTGCTGCCAAAAACAACGATCTCTGCATCTCTTCGTCTCCCATCAGTAATAGCAAACACGAGAAAATCCAGGATATAGGAATTCGTGTTGCTTGTGGTTCAATGGCCACGCCTGTGTGTGGAGCAGCAGCATTTTTCGCTGCCTCCCTGTGAGATTTGTCAATAAGTCCTTGGGGGTCCTGTTCAGAGGCAGCAACCAAGTACTATCTTCTGTCATTCACCTTGTGTCAGCTGGCAATCTTTGCATTAGCAGATGTTACAAGAAAGGGAGGTGGCGTCGTGCAGCTGCTTTGCACGGTACTACGTAGCTTCTGTAATGTCTCCCACCTAAGTGTCCCCGGCACACCACTGGACACAATTCATTAGCTGAAGTTGTAAATACTGAGAGCAAGCATTCCACCGCCACACCATTACTTCTGTGACACACGTTTCATTCTCATTTTACAATCTTCTGTACCCCCCCATCCTTTAAAAAAGTGTTTCTACATTTTCTATGCTGAAAACAGTGTCTTACGTCTGTGTAATTACTATGGTACTAATGAATCTGTTGCTACAGCAGATCTTAACATTTATAATGTGTCAAACAGTTCATGCAATATAATAAAATAGTTTTTAAAATTGACTGACAGCTTTTGTGATTCGTCTTGGTCCTTTTATAAACAAACTCCTGAACTAGTGTTAATATGGATGGGTCATTGCGTTTCACTGGCAAATGGACCCTTCTGTTGACATATTGTCAAAGGCTTTCACGGTCAGAGTTCATTGGTTCTTGTAGGTTATCCGGGCTGTGTAACCGTGGTCTTGGTATTTTCTTTCCTGACGTTTCGCCAGCAGCTGAGGATGCTGAAGATGCCTGCCACAGCTGCTGGCGAAACGTCAGGAAAGAAAATACCAAGACCACGGTTACACAGCCCGGATAACCTACAAGAACCAATAATAGCACAACCTTTCATAGAAGTCCCGCAGTGTTCAATGGCACTTACTTGAAAATAATGCTAACTAAATGCACACTTCAAAATCAAAATATGGGGACCTGATCACAATCCAAATCAGAACTTCAAAAACTAGCCAGATTTGGATCCTCAGTACTGGATGTCAGGATAGGTCTTCCAACAATTCATGTACCGTAAGTTCTTCCACCTGATCACTTCCATAAATACACATTCATAGAATAGAAAATGAACTGGGCTGCAAATAAAGGAAGCTGGCAGCAGCAGGGGTGAACCCCTGGTGAACAGGGGTTTTGCCAGCACCTCTGTTGTCAGTTCCCCAGGGCAGAGAGGAGGACACGCTGACCTTGTTCTGTGCTGGCGAATGTGACCCCTTAGACTGGAATGTGGCAAGTCTTCTTTAAAAGAAAAATCGGATTCCTTTCTCTTCACAGGTAAAGTGGTGGGGAATATTTCCACTAATTAATGCAACTGTTTTCAAAGGCGAGTTTGACTAATGTAACTACTCTGTTGCCAAGACTCTGGGTTTCAAAAGATCGGTTATGCACCCTGTAAGTATTCATGTAAACTGAAACAGAAGTTTGCCCAGAAATCTGTTCTGTTTTGCACCATGTTTTACATCCGAGTAAAACATGGTGCAAATGTTTCATTTAGCGTCATTTAGTTTTTAAGGAGCAAATAATGGCCACAAGTCATGCATTACGTTTGCTAATCATTTCCCTTGTGCCCCATGCCTGTTTGAATAGGCCTAGCAGCATGCAAGGCAGATTATTGGCTTGTACAATTAACTTGCCAGCAATGGTGGGTGGATCTCTGGCACCCAAATGCACCAACATGTGGTAAGTACATTCATTCGTTATGGGATACACATGGAACTTTTACACCTGGACTGCCATGACTAGTATATCTGTTTTTAACCCAAATCTTTTATGTTGCCACTGTCCATTGTGCTGATTTCACTAATGGGCTATTAATTTCTGTGTCATATATTCTGCTCACAAGAAAAGAATGGAAAGCCACAAATGTATACAACAGTTGTTGAATAGCGATTCCAATTTTCTTCGGCTCTAAACTTGTGGGAGTGTGATGATACCTCCCCACCCCCAGCCAGCTCATCAAACCAGGAACATCAACCTGACTTCCAATACGGAAAGGAAAAACACACTTCTCTACAGAGGGCTATGCGGTATTGACAATGATACATTAGGCAGTGAACTGAATATGATGTAGGAGTTTGTCCCTTGTAATCATGTGATAGAAATAAGATAAGACAACCATAAAAAATACATCTGTGCTTTTATAAAATGACTTCACACCGCCTCGGGGACTGAGTTCACAGAAACGAGCGCATGCAAATGAAGTCCGGTGTAAACTTGTTCTAATCAAACATTGCCCCATAAAAGATCTGAGTAAATAAAATAGACGAGCAAGATCTAAAGTACGCTACACTCGACTTCCATTCCTAGGAATGTTGGCCAGCCCCTCCCACCCTTGCAGCATTCTGACAGGCTTGTGCAGGAAACCTCACCTACCACAACCCAGGTAAGTAGATCAAAATCAACAGAAGTATAGTGTCCAGATCACGCGAAGTGATGGTATCGCTTTACTCTGCTCTGATTAGACCTCACCTAGAGTATTGTGTTCAGCTTTGGGTGCCACAATTTAAGGATGTAGACAAGCTGGAACATGTCCAGAAGAGAGCAACAAAGATGGTGAAGGGTCTGGAGACCAAGTCCTATGACGAAAGGTTGAAGGAGCTGGGTATGTTTAGCCTGGAGAGAAGACTGAGAGGTGGTATGATAACCATCAAGTACCTGAAGGGCTGTCATATAGAGGATGGTTCAGAGTTGTTTTCTATTGCCCCAGATCGGACCAGAACCAATGGGTTGAAATTAAATCAAAAGAGTTTCCATCTAAACATTAGGAAGAACTTTCTAACAGAGCAGTTTCTCAGTGGAACAGGCTTCCTCGGGAGGTGGTAAGCTCTCCTTCCCTGGAGGTTTTTAAGCAGAGGTTAGATGGCCATCTGTCAGCAATGCTGATTCTGTGACCTTAGGCAGATGATGAGAGGGAAGGCATCTTGGCCATCTGGTCACTGGGGGTGTGGGGGGTAGTTGTGCATTTCCTGCATTGTGCAGGGGGTTGGACTAGATGACCCTGGCAGTACCTTCTGACTCTGAAAAACACACTAATTTTCTTCTTATGATAGTTCTGGTGGCTTTTTCCTACAGATTTGCTAGTTCATTTATCCACAATATGCTTGATATTTTGGAGATATGGTTCAATCAGGCAAGGATTTCTGTGAATGGAAAATGAATCGTTAATGAATTCCCCTCACCCCGCTACAAGACCCCTGACTCCCCCTTTATGCTGTTCCCAAGGACCCCTTGTCCTCTGAAGTGTTGTTCCTAGGGGTTATTCAGGGATGCAGGAGGGGAAGCTAAGAAAGGCCACTCCTCCAAAAGAAATCCCATCCATCAAGCAGAAACGTGCAACAGGTTCCAAACCATACTGGGAAATGCAGCCTCATTAATGGCTCCAATCCAGGATATACACAAACCTTTTTAAAAGCTGAAATCCTGCCAACCAGCTGTTTGGCAATAGGGTTAGGAAGAGCACATCTGCTGAGCTTTAAGACTTCTTAAAACTACAGAGGTGTACCCTGAGCTCCTGCATGGACTGTGGAGCTGGTCAGCTGTTTTATGAGTGATTTCTTCATCCATTTAGGAATACGTATAAGCAAGCGAGATTGAGGCACATGATTTTAGTGTGAAAGGGCCTAAACAGACTTTTTATTTCAATTTTTATATATTAATGATAAGTCAAACATATATATCAGAATGTCACAGGCATCGTGTAGCTCTGACATAATTTACAATTTGGAAAGCAAGTATGTGATATTTTCAAGAGACTAGTTGCTGAGGCTTTTAAAATACTGAAAAGTGTTCATTGATCTATTTTGTATATGTGTTCCCAATACGGTATCCGAATGAGATTTCGGAATAAAGGTTAAGCCCCTAACATATCTAGAAAATTTCAAATTCCCCGTTTTCCGAATGCTATGTTGGCCAGACACGGCGCTTCTCATGTGACCATAGCTGAAGCCGTTCAGAGTTAAATCCTGTTCAAATTCTGAAGGACTTTTCTTCTTATTACAATGTATTTGAGATTTCTCAGAGCCATAACCAGGATTTATTCCCTTGATGAACAATCCAGTCCCGGGTATAAAAAGTTCCTGTTCTGTCTGCTCTGCAAGTTTGTTTTTAGCTTGAGTTGCTAATGGATTTTCTTTGCCTCTGCTTGGTACATCCTCCCAGGTTAATGGATTATACACAACATGGTCATCTATAGGGCATCCATTTTCTTTCCGTAACCAATGGTCGATGCATTTCCTGTGAAACTAAAAGATAAAAAGCATAAAAGACAGTATACTGATAATTTCCAATCTGAATCAAATGTCAGCAGACAGGCCGTGGCTCCAACCTGCAAAGTGGTCAGATTCTCCTTTAAAGAACAGTGCAAATCAGGAGTAATTTAAACAGTCTCATGGATCCGGCTCCTCTTATCTCTGGAGTACTAGGCCCAAGTACACTGATTTAGTATGGAAAATGCATTACCTCAAATGGGATTGACTGCTGTAAATCAATACACTTAAATAGGCATGAAGTTCTTAACTTGGATAAGCTCCATGATTGAACGGGTGCTCTCTGAAGTCTGCTGCTGATTCCATATATTGGCTTGGATCCCACAGTCAATTTTTGCTAACGGGGGGATTTTAATCAACTCCCCCTCCCACTGCAGACACCCAATTCACCCCTTGCGCTGGTCCTGAGGGTCCCCTGTTCCCTGGAAGCAGTGTTTGGGGCTGAAGAGGGAGGAGAAGAAGAGTTTTCATATGCTGGGTTTCTCTACCTTTTAAGGAGAATCAAACTAGCTTACAGTCTCCTTCCCTTCCCCTCCCCACAACAGACACCCTGTGAGGTAGATGGGGCTGACAGAGTTCGGCAAGAACTGTGCCTAGCCCAAGGTCACCCAGCTGGCTTCATGTGGAAGAGTGGGGAAACCAACCCAGTTCACCAGATCAGAGTCCGCCACTCATGGGGAGGGAGGAATTGGGTAGTCTCAACAGTAGAATGTATTTATGTTAAAAATTAACAGTCTATTGGTTATTTCTTGGCAATTCTGACTTTTCATTTTAGAAAGGCAATGTAAATTAGTATTAGTAGGGTTAGAAGATGGACTGCATGAGCTACACTAGCTTAAAAACTGAATCGGCCTTATACCAAATCAGATTATCAGGACACGTAGTCAAGTATTGTCTGGCAGGAGCTCTTCAGGATCTCAGGCACTTTTCTTTCCCTGTCCTCCCACCTGAAAAGCTTTATTTGGAGATTACAGAGATTTAACTTGTAATAGTTTGCATGAAATCCCCTAGGTGATCTCTGAGAAGATTTTGGAGGAAATGTTGGGCAGCCACTCAGTCTGACCTACTTCAAGTCCAGCAGCACCTCAGAGACCAACAAGATTTCCATGGTGTAAGCTTTTGAGAGTTACAGCTCCCTTCATCAGATACAAGTAGGGATGGAGATCTCCACGTCCTTATATCCCAGCCAGCCCTCTCTCTTATTTACCTTATGGTTACATGGCAGGAATTTTGCAACTTGGCCAAGGCAAAAGATCTTCAGACAGAGTCTACACTGCAAACCCGGATCAAGTAAACGGCTACATTTCCTAACCAGCGCAGTAGGTAACGATTTTACTATGTGCTCCGGTATGCAGCTGTACCTAAAAAACAAGGAATAAGATGCATCTGTTACCTGTTTTTCCCTATCTGAACCCATTTGGAGAAAGCAATGTTACAGACTGAAGAAAGACAGAAGGTAAAGTTGATAATAGATTACTGAGTCACCCTACAATCCTACCAACATTGATAAGATGCTAACCTGATCCTGCTAGTGCTACCATCAGCAAATGCCACTCATTTCAGCAGGGCTGTACCATTTATTTACTTTAATTATTTCTGCAAAGGCAGTTTTAAAAATTAAAACAAGTGAAATTACAAAACAAATTCACAGAAGCAATACATTGATAAAACCCTTTAAATGTTACCCATTTGTAGAAAAAGTCTAGCTTTTCATAGTACCAGGAATTGCAATAAAGTAGAAGCCAGTTATATTCTACAATAATACAGCAACCATAGAGAAAGTCTGCAAATGGGCAAAAGCTAATCTAACCTTCACAACAGGAAAACTAATAGACCCTGATCAGAAGAACATCATGTAATATCCCTTTATGCAATGCACATAAATTACTATTTTCTCCAAATTGCCCTTTTTGAATATAATTTCATTGACTGAAAAAGTATTCGAGTGAACTACATTAAATATCTCATCTTACTTCTCTTTGTCCTTTTCTTCCTTACAATTCTCCTCTGGATTAATGCTCTTCAGATTTTCCCCTGAATTTGACAGTTGTAATAGCTTTTTGACTGACCTCCACTTCTGATTTCTTTTCTGGGAGAATGGGAAAGAGCTAATGAAAACTAAGTAACAGCAGTAATTACACGAAGAGAAGCCCCAGCATTTGATATTTCAAAATCACTGTCAGGAAAAGAGCAAACAGTTTGATTAAATCTGGTCTTGTGTCAGGGCCAAAACAAATGGTTGAAATCTACAAGGCTGCAACTGCAGCAGCAGATTTATAGCAGAGAGGAAGAAATCGTTCCTGCTTGGGCGCAACGTCTGCAAAACATTTTCAGGTACAGAACAGGTCAGACTGTGATCCTAATATATGACACTGTGCCTTATACAGTGTACAACATCACTAGCACTGTAAGCAACAAAAGACTGTCCAATTTGTACAAATAATCCTAGTGGTACAGGATGAGTTGGGTTAAAAAATGTGGTTCTGTGTGAGTCTCACTTGTCTTAGTGGATGGGTTGCAAAATTATTACTCTAAAGTCAACAGCAAGTACATAATTCACATGTTATGCCAACTGGAATGGATTAGCTTGAAAAGAGTAATTATCAGTTCCCTAAATAAATGTGTGTCTATTTAACTCTAGGATTAAGATAAATTAAGATGATGTTTTTGGACTGTACCTCTCGGAACACAAAAGTATGCGAAGGATGGCAAACTCTTCTAAAACAACCATGGCAGAGGTGGTATTCAGGACATTCAGTACACCTAGAAATAAGAATGAAGTTAGCAGACTTACCTCATTTCACCCAAAAAACAAACAAACGTATCGTTCGGGCACAAGCAAGTTTCTTATCTTAGAAGGAAACTGACTGACAGCCAGCATTTTACTATGGAACATTCCACTTGGGACTAACTACATATTGTATTTTACATTTCTAGGTGAAATGTTCCTTTGATTTGATGGAGGTTTTGTTGCTTTGGAATCTGAACATGACATTATGACATTCTTGTCATAGCTACTGGATCTCTGCTCTCCTTCATTACTGTGTTGATGCCCCCAGGACCCTCACCCCATGAGGACCCTCTTTTTTGTACCATTTCATCCACATTTGTACACTTGTGCATCTCAGCATAGGCCTAGAAATCATAGATGGAGTTGGAATCAAACTAATAAGAAAAAGCCATGCTGGATCAGACCAAAGCCCATCAATTCCAGCAGTCTGTTCACACAGTGGCCAATCAGGTGCCTCTAGGAAGCCTACAAACAAGACAACTGCAGCAGCATTATCTTGCCTGTGTTCCACAGCACCTTATATAATAGGCACGTTCCTCTGATCCTGGAGAGAATAGGTATGCATCATGACTAGTATCCATTTTAACTAGTAGCCATAGATAGCCCTATCCCCCATGAATATGTCCACTCTCTTCTTAAATCCTTCCAAGTTGGCAGTCATCAACACATCCTGGGGCAGGGAGTTCCATAACTTAACTGCATTGTGTGAAGAAATATTCCCTTGAATATTGAATGCCACTGAGTCACGATGAGGGTGTAAGGAATATAAGGCAGCTCCTCCACCAATCATGCAAAGCCCATACTAAGAGGAGTCAATCAGAGGGCCATCTCCCCCAAGGACCTCAGGGCCTCCTCCTTGATCATTTGATTTTAACAAATGACCTCAATAACTAAGACAATAGCAACGGGCCAATTCCAGCAATTTCTCTCATAGCTTAACAAACTGGACAGGAAGCTTTCTGAATTTCTGTAATCATGTCAAGTTCCCAGCCATAGACACTTACCTATCTAACTTCCAGATCTCCTCAAGGGAACATTTTCAACACTTTTAATGCCAACAAGGAAAATTCCGCTCCACAATAAAAATCTCTTTTCAAACTCGCCCTTCTCTGGGAAGACTGAATTTCATCCGTCGCACATTCCAGTGCAACACCCCTTCCCCTCCTCACTCTTGATGAAAGAAGATAAAGAGCTACCCCTCAGCCCCAGCGTTTGTAGCTAGTTTGGATTCCTCCCCAGTTACCCTAACTTCACGGTTGGCTTTCTGCTCCTTCTATTGCTCCACGGACCAGCCTTGTTGCACCTTCTTCCCACCTGGTCAATTTCAAGTCTCCAAAGCTGTCTCATCGCTGCCGAGGAACCTCCCTTCTCTCCTAGACCAGCCTTGTGTGTTGTTTTTTTATTAATAATAATATTAATAATAATAATATTAATTAAATTTCTACCCAGTCCTCTGTTCTGACACAGGCCAGGCTCAGAGCGGCTCACAATCATCAAAATGCAACACATAACATATAAAACCAATTCAATAAAAACTCTAACATAGGATTAAAAGTAACCAACAAGTAATTCGGTTCTTGTAGGCTATTTGGGCTGTGTGACCGTGGTCTTGGTATTTTCTTTCCTGATGTTTCGCCAGCAGCCGTGGCAGGCATCTTCAGAGGACTAACACTGAAGGACAGTGTTAACACTGAAGGACAACAAGTAATTGGCGCTTATTTGCACACTGGCCCATAATGAGCCTGGGTACAGCAAACATGACCCCCCCCAGAGTTCAGTTGATAAAACAGAAAAAATAGGGGGGCAGTTATGACAACATATCATTGCTGCCCTTAACCATAATCCTAGAGGAAAATCTTGGTCTTATGGGCCCTGCAGAACTGCGTTAAAGCCCACAGGCCCTGGTCTCACTGGAGAGAGAGTTCCACCGGGCCGGGGCCAGGGCAGAAAAAGCCCTGGCCCTAGCTGAGGATAGCTGGATGCTCTTCGGGCTGGGGACCACTGATAAGTTATTATTTGCAGTGCGTAATGCTCTTTTGGGGGCGTACCAGGAGAGACGGTCCCATACATTTTGGGTTTTTCCCCTTTCAGTTTTTCTCCAATAGGCAGGCAGCTTATTAGGGAAAGGTCTGAGGATTATATCTGTGTTTTATCCATGCATTTCCCCCTCTGTACACCTCCATTTTATTGCTCAACTTTAGTTTCCTTTGTTAATTAAATAAAATCCCTTTTCTGTTTAAGGCGACTTATTCCCCCTCATTCTTTTAAGTGTTGGTCTGAATCTGGACCTTGGCATACATAGGGTTACAATATCAGATATAGGTTTAATATCCCAAAAATACATGTGTTTGCTCCATGCTAGCATGGGGACGCCTTTGCACTTTATGGGACCTGCACATGTGTAGTGATTTGGGCAGCAGTGTTCAAAATCAACAGTATTCAAAGCACATTTGTTACAAATCTGCTCAGCACTGGAAACACAGTTGGGCAGATGAGGTACCAATCCTGGCCAACCCCACAATGCTTGGAGGTCAGAATTAAAAACTGAAGGCTCATAATTAAAAATGCAGCTCCCTACTGAAGGTTCTACATTTGCCTTAGAAATGCAGAAAAAAGTAAACTTGCCTTTGTTTACCTGTGGAAAGTAAATTAGGCAAAATATTTCTCCTCAAATGAACGCTAGGTGGAGCAGTTTTTCTTTTTCCACTCTAGTATTTTTAAGGTAATTGCTACTCTTGATTTACTGAGAAAAAAGAGATTCAGTATGTTACCTTAAACTTCTTACTTCTTTTTTTACAAAACTGTGTTTAAAACATTGCTAAAAACTATTTTAAACAAGAAAGCTGATAATTTTTTTTATTAGACGTCTAAAGAAATTGCAGCTCCAATCTTTAATTCTACACCTAAAGGTAAAGATAAAGGTCCCCTGTGCAAGCACCGGGTCATTCCTAACCCATGGGGTGACGTCACATCACGACATTCACTAGGCAGACTTTGTGTACGTGGTGGTTTGCCGGTGCCTTCCCCAGTCATCTTCCCTTTACCCACAGCAAGCTGGGTATTCATTTTACCAACCTCGGAAGGATGGAAGTCTGAGTCAACCTTGAGCCGGCTACCTGAAACCAACTTCCGTTGGGATCAAACTTCTGTTGGGATCGAACTAGACTATAAGGTCCAAGATATATTAATTCAGAAGTAAATGGTTATGATGAAACAATGCCTTCCGGGAAGAAGAGAGCTTCTCTTCATAAGGAAATTCTGAAAAGCAGAGTTACCTTTATGTATAAATAAGTAGAAAAGATATGGGTTTATCATACAAAGTAGTATCATATGCCAACAAGATACAAATTTCAAAGACTGAGCCCAAGTGTATGTATTAATTTTAACTTCTAACAGAAGGAAAGTTAAAAATACCACAGAAACATTAATGAAAGTGAAACTATTCACTGCTTTAAAATTCTTACCTGTAGCAAATGCCCTCAACGGGGCATATTCTGCAATTATTGCAAGGGACTCCAAGGTGTCTGTCAAGAGGCTGTTTCTCTGCCGCAGTCACAAGTCTTCTGCAGTTTCTGAATTCTTCCAAGATGAGCTTCAGTGGAGCAAAATCTTCCCTACACAGGGGGCACTTTATTAAAGAGTCTCTCTCTAATCCTTGCTGATGATCAGCCCAGATCTTCATACATACAATGTGTATGTTGTTGCCACAACCAAACCTACAGAAAATTTACGACCGGTTATCATTTGTTCTACAGAAAATTCATGCATAAAATATTCTGTTACCTCGGGCCCACAGGTATAATTAAATGGTTCACAGCTTAATAGTAACATATGTACAGGAATTCAAGTCGAACGCTTTACCTTAACTCTGTCCTTCAGCTGTATCTCTCATTGAAGTGCATTCACTGATTGAACACAAGTAGCTGTGGTCATTTGAAAAGGCTTAAAAAGGTTTATTTTAAAACTCTGCTTATTCTACATGCAAGGGAAGAATGATAACGCCCTGCTATAGTGAATCGGAAATTGAGGGGCCTCCGTTTCATCTGTTGGGATCTGAATGTATCAGATAACCATATTGTAGTAGCCTATCAATACAAAGAATCTGAAGGTTTGGTTTTCAGGGACACAGAGAGGAATTTTCTGTAGATTACAGGCACAGATTATATGTTTGTTTTAATATTAAGGAAGGGGGTAGATTTTGATAAATATTGCAGTTTGGAGGGACAATCAAATCCCTTGCTCTCTCTCATGCATGTGAAATTCCACTAATTCCCCCCAGCCCACACACAAACACACACACACACACACAAAGCTACACATGCAGGCTCAATCCCATTAATAACAGGTGACATCTGGAGAAATGAAATCAGTTCAGGTGCATCTGTGTGCAATTCAAGGAACAGTGGGAGCGGGGAACTGGAAACTGTCGGGGAAATTAATGTAGAAGGAATATCCTAGTTCCTAGCTTATTGCCATTTGATGGAGCTTTTGGTTTTTAATGGTTTGGAAGGGTAGAAATATAATGAGTGGATAAAGGCTAGTTTTGGTTGGTCCTGCTGCTTCATTCAGCAGCCAAAGCTTCCTGAATTAGAGCAAGTGCTCCATGTAAATGGTATTCTGTGCCTATCAAAATATCTTCTGCTACGGTCTCAGTGTCTTTTTAAACCTGCGCATCCATGCTTCCCATTTAGAAACTAGCCCTTAACTATGGTGTTGCAGGAAAGCTTAAATGTACGATGAAAATCGGCAAAACCTCCCTGATTGCTGACCACCTCCAAACTGAGAAGACAAATATGTGAACTTGCAATAAAAACTAAGGGTTCCACCATACTGCTTCCCAAAACACTGAGAAAAGCTATCACCGTCCTGTCTTAAGACAATTTTTAAGCTCCAAGAGAAGCTGATGGGTTTGTACGACAATACCAATCTGATATTAATAAAACAAACCCTCAAGCATTTATCTTGGGTCTATTTAATCAGTGCTTTTGTTATGAAGATGCTTCTGTCCTATGGCAATTTATCTTTCCTACCAACCCAGGGGACTCACCTGCAATACGTCACAGGAAGCATCTTCTGAAATAGCACATCCTGGCAAATTGGGCATACGTCCTCTGTCTCGATTTCTTTTTGTTTAATAGACCCATCATCACCTGTTTGCAACTCCGTAATGCAATTAATCGTTACTTTGGGTTGGAGAGCGACTTGAGGACCTTGAAGCACGTAGCTAATTTCTCTTTCTACAAGACCCAACTTTAGAGCATCTGCAAAAAAAAGTTCAAGTTTGAAAATCTCTGATAAAATGCCATTATGTTTGTTTTGTGACTGAACTAGGTACCGTCAACTGAGTGACATTCTACACCATTCCCCTACAGCCATGACCTTTCAGCCCCACCTTGTTGGCATCCATCTCTGCCGCCTGGCCCATGATCAATCCGTCTTTTCTACTAAAAACTCTGGCAAACCCTTGTTTGCTGTATGTCAAAGCAGCCCTGCAAGCCTCAGTCAAGGAGTATTTGCACTGCAAAGGAGGTGAATGGGGTCTAAGAACTGGCAGCAACAAGCCACAGTGGACAGCTATGGGGAAAAAAGTCTAGCTGATCGAAATGTGGACACAAAAGTGGAGTCTGGCTCAATGGAAATTCCACAGAGAAGCTGACCCAATCAAGCACTGCCAAGCTCTGCAACTGTTATTCTAAGGAAGCATTTTCAGGCCCAGTAGGGTCTTGCCTTGCCTTAGTCCTTCCTAACAAAGGGATCTTATGACATCAACCTGTAGTTTAATAAATTTTATTCAAGAGGTTGGTGTCTTTCCCGTACCTCCTTTCTGACATGAAATCCCTCTTAGTGCCATCTCCTCTCATCTCCAAAGCCCTTCTCCTTCCTTAGTGTAGAGGAGCGTCCAAGGGCCCAGTTGCAACTCTACCTCCTTCCCTAACTAAACCAGAGTGACTTCACCTGAAACCTCTCTGCCTTATTCTACAGATCCCTTCAGAAGAGTGTGTGTCGTTCCCCTCAGCTAGGTGTTACAACCTAGAACTGCAGCTCCTTCAAAAGACAGGAGAGATGTAGCAGAAGAAAAGCTTCTTTCTTATGCTTGGCTTCCTTAAAGTAATTTTCCTTAAAGTGAATTTGAACCAAGGAAGAAGGGGGGGGTCTTATTAACATATACGTTTGTCTACCATACACATCTTCTGAAGCACACAGTAACATCCCTTAATATTAAAACAAGCAAGTGTTTATTCAGAAGCAGAGTTTCCTACATGTTAGATGTTAGATGTAAATTAGCCTTCTGTTGGTCACAGCATGGCTCCAATTTGGAAATAATGCTGTGATATGTAAGAAGTGATGCTGCAACATACATGTGGCTTCATACGAAGACCAATCACAAGAACAGATCTCTGCCATAAAGTGATTATCCAAAAATGTAGGGAGAAAAACTGTGATAACATTCACACTTTCTGTACTGACCCACGGAAAAGGAAAAAGAAAAGTGAGAGTGACTAGTACTTACATTCATGATCTCTTGGAAGTTTGAATTTTTTCAGCAATAACCTAATAACAAACAGCAAAATGTATCAGTTATTTGGTATCTGTTCAACATAGCTAAAGGTGTCTTTTCATCTTTGCAAGAAAGTAAACAAACATTTTTGCTATACCAAGTGTCATATTGGTTATCAAAAGATACCTTTTTGCAGTTCCATATGCGTTATTATGTTCAGCTTTCAATCAGTAGAACCTGTGGTTTTCTGTGGTAAGATTATCACTCTTCTTTTTCTACTTAACCTCTGTATTAAGAATCCCTGAACAAATGGCATATGACTGCACAGGAAGTGTCTTTGTTTTTGATGTAACACATCCACTTAAGGATGCTTAGGATCACAGCCTTAGTTTTCCATACCCATCTTCTCTCAGCCTTTCCTATGCTCCCTCTATTCCCTCTTCCTGAGGATACTCTGCCTTGCCAGCCTCTCTGTGAGATCAGAATAATTGTGTGACTTTTCTGAAGCTAGATAGCTATACCTCTGAAGGAGAGACTAAAACCATACACATACAATCCCCAATGCACACCAAATTTGTTGTAACATTATATGATTTCATATAAAAATCTATTTACCAGCAAATATGTTTACAGAGGTCCTTCTCTTTCCCAAACGTTGAGCAGCTGCACGAATGAGGGTTCCCTAGGAAAACCTTTTATACCAAACCAATAAAAAACATACAAAGAAGACAAGAATGAAGGTTAAGGTGGAGTGGAGTAAAATACATAACTGATGTACTAAAATCTCTTCTGTTCTTCATGTACTTTTATATACTTAACATCTCGAAAAGCAACTTACACAATATAATTCTGAACAAGTTGGGTCCAGGTTCCCCAACTCGCTTTCCCTGAAGCTGCTAAACCAGACAACTTTAAGCATTCCTGGACGAAGCGGATTATTTAGATCCTTTCCAATCTGGTTTCAGACTAGCCAGGAGACTGAAATGGCCTTGGTCGCCATGGTGGATGACCTGAGCTGGGAGATTGTGATTCTGTTAATTCTTCTGGACTTCTCAGCGGCTTCCAATACTACCAGTCATGGTATTCTTCTGGACTGCCTTTCTGGGCTAGGAGAGGTAGCACCGTTTTGTGGTGGTTTCAGTCCTACCTGGAGGTTAATTTTCAGAAGGTGCTGCTGGGGGACTGCTGCTCAACCCCTCGGCCTTCAGCCTGTGGGGCCTACAAGGCTCCATCTTGTCCTCTGTGCTTTGTAATATCTACTAGAAACACTGTCTGAGCTAATCTGGAGATTTGGGCTGGGTGTTCATTAATATGCAGGTGACGCTCAGCTCTATCTCGCAAGTCTGGCCTATCCTAGGAAGGCTGTAGAAAACTTGAACCAGTGCGTGGAGGCAGTTTTGGCATGGATGCAAGACAATATGCATAAACTTAATCCTGACAAGATGGAAATGCTACTGGTGAGCGGAAAAGGTCTGACCAGGGATTTAAGATGTCACTTATCCTGGATGGGGTTGCACTCACCTTGAAGGAACCAGTCCATAGTCTGGGGATGTTCTTGGACTCAGGCCTACTGCTGAATAAGCAGCTTTTTTGACTGGTTCACCAGCTGCATTCTTTCCTGGGCAGAAAAAGATCTGGCCACTGTGCTGCATGTCCTGTTTACATCTAGATTAGATTACTGCAATATGTTCTATGTGGGGCTGCCCTTGGAAAGTATTCAGAAACTTCAATTGGTGCAGAATGCTGCAGACAGGATATTGGCTGGAGCGAGTCAGTGTAATGTAGTGGTTAAGAGCGGTGGACTCTAATCTGGAGAACCGGGTTGGTTTCCCCACTCTTTTACATGAAGCCTGCTGGGTGACCTTGGGCCAGTCACAGTCCTCTCAGAACTCTCTCATCCCCACTTACCTCACAAGGTGCATGTTGGGTGGGGGAGGTAAGGTTTGTTTTAATCAGGTAGCTGCCTTGGTGGCCCAATGAGGGCAGAAAAGCAGGGTATACTTTTTGTTAATTAAATAAAATAAAAGCCTGCAGGGGCCCAAGTCTGCTCAGCATTGTGGCATAGGCGGAGGAGGGAATACTGTTGCCCTAAGCCATTTTCCTGAGGCCTAGGTGATCTCCTCCCCACCATGGTATTGGGCCCCTGAGGGCTTTGAAAATGCAGTTCAGCAGCTACAGGGAAAGAAATCAAATTGTGTAGCCTGACCCTCAAGTTCACAAATCCTAAAGTACAATCCTAAAGTGCTGGCTGTAAAAAGGGATATCTGCAAGTGTATCTACCAAAGATGCGGTTGGTACTGCAGTATCAAAGTGAACTACGCTGAAAAAAGGAGATGCAGATGTGGACCTAGTTTAACAAGGTTACACAAAGCATTGCTTTTTTAAAAACCCTCCACAGGACGTCTTTGAACAAGTGGAGCATATTCCAAGGGAAATCAATGTTGAGTTTCCTTCATGCCAGTTTCCCTTTCTGTACTGGAACAACTTCATATTGTGTCATACATAATTCCCAGTTGAAAAGCAATACTGCTTACACCCTGGCCTTTGATTCATTGGCATGGGACAGTTGTCAGTGTCATCCGTGCATCCCATAATACTATCATTGTGGTATGATTTGGTAGTCTGCAGCTATGCTTTTATCTAATCCTCAGAAAGCTTACGGGGGGAGGGGAAGGTTGAGCTTACTAAAGTTCTAGGAAATTAGAAGATGACTAATAGCAAATGCTATTTTTATTTTATGAGCTCTTTAAATTGATCTCATAGTTATACTTGATAACTGATTCATGACTGGCATTTACAATGCAGGATTTATGGCTTTGTCCCTCTGCGGGTATGGATGGTGGAGGGTCTGACTAATACAGACATTGTGCATGAAGCTGAAGGCTGAGTTCCTGAGTGGGGAAAGGGCCTGCAGAAAAAAATACTCATAGTACTAAGGGTCAAAGTGGGGCCTTTAAGGGCTTGCATTAGTAGGGCATCCTGGGTCTGCAAAGAAAAGGACTGAAATGGGAGATACACTGTTAGGAAACAAGGGGTGTGCAATATGAGCATAAAATACTATAGATTGTTTGTACACGCAAGCAACAATTCCTTCTGGGAAAGTGGTTGGCAGTATTCAGACTTCACAGTCACCCATAGCTACATCTAGGCAGTGAGAGCTAGTGAATTTTGTGAGAGCTGTAGCGGCAGACTGGTATAAGAGGCTATAATCTGTGAAACCCAGGTTCGAATCCCCACTCTGCCATGGAAACTTGCTGGGTGACCTTGGGCCAGTCACACCCTCTTAGCCTCAACCCTGGCAAGTATTTGGATGGGAGATCGCCAAGGAATACCAGGGTCATGACATGGAGGCAAGCAATGGCAAACCACCTCTGAACAGCTCTTGCCTTGAAAACCCTGTGTGGTCGCCATAAATCAGCTGTGATGTGATTTTATCATTTTAAATGTATGTGTGTGTATATGTATATATATATATATATACACACATATGTATACATATACATACATACATATACACACATACGTGTGTAACATATATATAATGTGTGTGTGTGTGTGTAACAGGTGATTTTATTGTGTAGGTAGGTACAGTACAGGTCTATTCACATGTAATGATTTGTAATGATCTGCATATTTTATCGTTTTAAATGTTTTAATACATATCTACTAAAACATATGAGTGTAACATATGTATAAACATATGTAACATATATATATGTAACACACACAGATATATAAATATATATGTAACAGGTGATTTTATTATATAGGAAGGTGCAGTACAGGCCTGTTATACATGTAATGATTTGTGTCTGCCTATTTTATCGTTTTGAATGTTTTAATATATATACTAAAACATATGTGAGTTTAACATATATATAAAACATGTAACAAATATATGTAACACACACACACACACACACACACATATAAATATATATGTGTGTAACAGGTGATTTTGTTATATAGGAAGATTTGTAAGTCTGCATATTTTATCTTTTTAAATGTTTTAAGTGTGTGTGTGTGTGTGAGGTGATTTTATTGTTGTTACCCGCCCTGAGCCTGGCCTTGGCTGGGGAGGGCGGGCTAGAAATGCAAACAACTAAATGAAATAGATGAAAATGGGTGTTGTGTGGGAATTTGTGAAAGGAGAGTGCGCGGGGGGGGGGTGGATTGGATCTTTTGCACGGAAAACATCGTGGGGCAAAAGCGCGCTTCCCTCGGGGGTCAAAGGGGGCCTCCTCCTCCTCCAAGGTCCCTCACCCTGAGCTGCTCTTCCTCTTCCTCCTCCTCCTGCTGCTGCAGGACGAAAGCGGTGGGCCCCAAGACCCGCACGATGCGCAAGGTGCTGCCCAGCGCTTGGTCCTGCCGCCAGCTCAGCTTGGGGGTGGCGACCGGGCGCCGCCGCGACACGGAAGCCATTTTCCTCCTCCCCCCCCCCCCCACCAACCGCCTCCCTGTTCACATCGCAACCGTCCAGGGTCGGGCGTTCGGTCCGGCCTCCAGCGCGTGGGCTAAGGTTGCCATGGAGACGGCGCCGGCCGGCCGCTACAGAACCAACCGGCTTCGGCTTCCCTCTCAGGGAGGGGCGGTGCGAAGAGTGACGCGCGCGGGAGGTTTCCATGGATACGGCGGGGGGCGGGATGAGCGTCCTTCACCCCAACTTCACCCAAGGCATAGCTAAACTGTGGAACTCCCTGCCCCAGGAAGTGGTGATGGCTGCCAACTTGGAAGGCTTTAAGAGGGGAGTGAGATTGTGGCGTTTGGAATAATCACGTGTATGTTCACATGTGATCTAGCAAAAAAGAGTACAAGGTAGCATGTGAACTGGAGGATCTCCAGTACAAATCTTTTAGGTTTGAAAAAAAAAAGCAAGAAAAGGAAATTAAAAAAAACAAAGTGACAGATACAGATGGGATAAAAGGAAGTGTTTCTTCACACAACACATAGTTAAATTGTGGAACTCCCTGCCCCAGGATGTAGTGATGGCTGCCAACTTGGAAGGCTTTGAGGGGAATGAGATTGTGGCGTTTGGAATAATCACGTGTATGTTCACATGTGATCTAGCAAAAAAAGAGTACAAGGTAGCATGTAGATAATTCACAGTGGGTAGCCGTGTTAGTCTGTCTGCAGTAGTAGAAAAGAGCAAGAGTCCAGTAGCACCTTAAAGACTAACAAAAATATTTTCTGGCAGGGTATGAGCTTTCGTGAGCCACAGCTCACTTCTTCAGATACATACCCTGCCAGAAAATATTTTTGTTAGTCTTTAAGGTGCTACTGGACTCTTGCTCTTTTCTACTAAGGTAGCATGTGAACTGGAGGATCTCCAGTACAAATCTTTTAGGTTTGAAAAAAAAAGCAATAAAAGGAAATTTAAAAAAACAAAGTGACAGATTCAGATTGGATAAAAGGAAGTGTTTCTTCACACAACACATAGTTAAATTGTGGAACTCCCTGCCCCAGGATGTAGTGATGGCTGCCAGCTTGGAAGGCTTTAAGAAGGGCATGGACGTGTTCATGGGGGAGAGTGATGGAAAACATACAGTGGGGAAACCCATGCAGCTGTCTCCATCCCTGAAACATATAGGGAAGCTCTTCTGCTGTGCAGAAATTCCACATATTCATCAAAGATGCCACATGAAGAAAACAGTTGCTGCCAACTTGGAAGGCTTTAAGAGGGGAGTGGACATGTTCATGGAGGAGAGGGCTATTCACGGCTACTAGTCAACAGGGATACTAGTCATGATGCATACCTATTCTCTCCAGGATCAGAGGAGCATGCCTGTTATATTAGATGCGGTGGAACACAGGCAGGATGGTGCTGCTGCAGTCGTCTTATTTGGGGCTTCCTAGAGGCACCTGGTTGGCCATAGTGTGAACAGACTGCTGGACTTGATGGAGATTGGTCTGATCCAGCATGGCCTTTCTTATGTTCTTATAAAGTAAAAAAAAAAAAGTTAAAGATTAAAAAAGAAGATGAATGGGGAAACTACAGTGGCATTTTTAACAGGGAAACACCCATGTGATTTCCCAATAGTGCTGTACCACATGATTATTCTAAATGTGTATATTGGCTCTCAGTGCTTATGCAGTTAGGTGGAATTTTTTTGGGATGGGCTTAAAGCCCTGCCATTAAAGCTACTGGAATGTTTTCTCTTAGTCCCCGTGAGTGAGATCACATCACAGAACAAAGAGAACATAGGAACTTCCGATCGTTTTTTCCGATTAAAATGGTCAAAGCATAACATGGGGGTGGGGAGAAAGATTGGGCCTTGTAATGTTATGCCACTCTCACCGTATCCTATTTAAATGTTTTCCTTTCCGTGTTCTATTAAGTTACTTTCTATACTCCCAGTAATTTCAGTTTTATGAGTCTACTAGCTGTACCCGGCCACGCATCGCTGTGGCCCAGTCTGGTTAAATGGAAAAGAAAGAAAAGAGAAAGCACACGTTTCTAATATGTTTAATTTCACAATGCTTGTGGGTATACAATATTTTTGGTTGTTCCATTGTCTGTGCAGATATAGAGATTGTCTGGTTTGCCGACTCTAGAACACGCAACATATAATCCGTGTCTAGATCTAAACCGCACAATTCTAAAGATTGGCCCTGAGCTTTGTTGATGGTGATTGCAAACACCAATCGAATTGGGAATTGCAATCTCTTAAATTGAAATGGCATATCCGTTGGAATCATAGGAATGCGAGCAATGAGGACATCTTCACCTTTGAAAGGTCCTGTCAAGATTGTTGCTTCTACGACGTTGCTCATGAATTTTTTTACTGTAAGCCGTGTGCCGTTGCAAAGCTTTGGCTGGTTGATGTTTCGCAACATGATAATTGGCACGCCAATTTTCAATTGCAGTACGTGTGGTGGCATCCCTGGCAGATTGAGTGAATTAAAAAATTCTGTTGGATAATTAATCGCTTCATCTGCTTCCACAACAGTGTCAACGGACTTGTATGTTACTGCCTCGCTTTGAATGTGAGACTGAATAATATTAAGTTCGTAGACGTCTTTGTTCTTGGCCGCAAGAATAGCTCGTTCACTCAGCCAGTCGTGATTGTTATAATTGGTTTGAATATTGGGAAATACTTTTTCAACCAATTCTTCTTGTGATGTCACTAAATTGCAGAAGTTATGAGGCAATGAAATTTGTCCTGAGGTCAGATCAACCGGTACCTTTCTGTTCTCAATTTCCAGCAATTGATGTGAGAATATCTCAGCTGGTCGATCGTTTTGCAGCTGGACACGCATATTTGTAGTTAATTTTAACGTCTTGACGTGTCGCCACAAAGTAGAGAATTTCAGACAAGCATTTATTTTGTCCGCTGGTGTCGATCGAGGAATTACAGGTAATGTTTGCCTGAAATCTCCTGCAAGCAATATTAATGTGTTCCCAAATGGTCTGATGTTTCCACGCAAATCTTGCAATGATCGATCAAGAGCCTCGAGCGATTTCTTGTGCGCCATTGTGCATTCATCCCAAACAATAAGTTTGCATTTCTGGGCATGGCTACTTGTGGTATGATAAAATTAAGTTACAAGCAACATTTCGTAATCATATAATCAGGTCCTCTTTACTCCGTATTTGGATGAGATATAAACACATCTTGGAACCGGAAACACCGATGTGGATATCGCCTCAAGAAATGCTAACATTGCGCCCACTTAGACCAGACAAATTTATTACTTATCAAGACCTAATTAATTGGGACGGAAAGAAATGCTCACTAAAAGACTTTCAATTTCTTAAGGATGATTTACAATGGCTCCAATACTACCAAATTAAATCAGTTTTTGTACAAGATGTTAAAAAAGGCTTTTCTAAAGAAAAATCCTCTTTTCAAAGGATTCTATTAGATAATAATACAAAACTGATTTCCAAAATGTATAACCTCCTTTTAACAATATATTGTGAGCAGGATACGATTAAACCAACTATGATCGATTGGGCTCAAAACGTGGGACATGATATTGCTTTAAATAAATGGGAACGACTATGGTCTAAAGACTTAAAAGGAATAAAAGCACAGTCAGTGCGAGAAAATATTTATAAAATGATGTATAGATGGTATTTAACACCTAAGAAGATTGCAAAGATTTATAAAACAATGTCCCCTACTTGTTGGAAATGTAACAAAGAAATTGGTTCCTTTTATCACATGTGGTGGACCTGTGACAAAGCTAAAGATTTTTGGGACATGATCTACAATTAATTGAGAATAATATTACAGAAAAATATACCCAAAACACCAGAAATGATGTTATTGAGTATGATTTCAGATGACTTATCAACACAAAGAACCTTTTTGATTTATGCCACAACAGCTGTGAGACTGCTTTATGCAGCGAAATGGAAAGGGATAGAAATTCCCGAGAAAAAAGACTGGATTGTTAAAATGTTTGAAGTGGCAGAAATGGCAAAACTCACAGCTATTCTAAATGAAGAAAATGATGCTCGGTTTTTGGGGGAATGGGGGGCGTGGATGCATTATTGTGAATATGAGTTAAAATTGGGAAGAATGGAAGAATATTTTCTAATCTGATCCAGAGGATTTTTTTTGTCTTTTCTATAATGAATAAGTATAATTATATTTACTAACAGATTATGGTTGTTTTTTTCTTTTAAATGGTATTGATAGATTATTAAGATTAGATTAATTACGACGGGATGAACTTTTTATTAAGAGGCAGATAGAGGTGAAGGGGAAGTCATAAATTTTCCAATTTCTTTTTTTCCTTAATATATGTTATGGAATTATAACAACTTTAAGTTAGAACTGAAATTTTATATTGTTATAGATGTTGTTTATTGCAATGGAAAATTTGTAGTATAAAACCCAATAAAATTTATGTAAAAAAAAAAAAAAAGTTTGCATTTCTGCAATACTTTTCCCATGCCGGATGCTTTGGAAATGTTGCACGTGGGAGTTTCAATGAATTGCATGTTCAATGGCAATGTCAAAGCAGAATGAGCAGTTCTTCCACCTGGTAGCAATGTCGCAGGTATTCCGGACGACGCAAGAGCTAAGGCTATGTCATTTTGGGATCGAATTGCTGCTAGAATCAGTCTAATTAGGAACGTTTTACCAGTTCCTCTTGGTGCATCTAAGAAGATAGCATGTGTTGCTTTTATGTCCAACAGATGGCGCTGTTTTTCAAAAAAAGCATGTTTCACTCTGGAGAAGCTGATGCTTATCAAGCCTGAGCCTTTTGCCTTATTGAATTTCTATATTCTTTTCGCGCAACTGAATGGGAACACTCTCATCACTGTGAGTTTGCGACATTGAAGTACATAATTCATGTTAATTGGGTCAGCAAGCTGATGAAGAATTCGAAACGCGTTCTTGTGATGGACCCTTCCAGGATTTTGGTTGCTTTCTTCGTGATTATATATTCATAAGCCTTTGGGCTGCTTTGAAATTGTATCTTTTCTTGTTATTTGTTATAGCCGTTTGGCTACATTGAAATACATTTGTAGTATATAGCCCTTTGTTTGTTCCCCTGGAGAAAATGGCCGCTTTGGCAATTGGACTCTATGGCATTGAAGTCCTGCCCCTCCCCAAATGCCGCCCTCCTCAAGCTCCGCCCCAAAAGCCTCCTGCTGGTGGTGAAGAGGGACCTGGCAACCTTAGCTGGCAATTAGCGAGTCCAGCAAGGGGTTTTCAAGGCAAATGAGAAGCAGAGGTGGTTGGCCATTGCCTTCCTCTGCAGGGCCTTCTTTGATGGTGTCCTATCCAAGTACCGACCCTGCTTAACTTCTGAGATGTGATGACATCAGGCTAGGAGGGCATGTAAGGCAGCTTTATTTCAGAGGTCATTTGGTGGAAGATAAAGATCCGGTTGCATAAGCATTTCAAACCCATGAGCTGTTTTTATCTTGTCAATGGACTGTTAATGTTTTTGTGCCCTTGATGCTTTTTGGTTGCTGCATCTTTGCTACTTTGGAATGAAAACAACATCTTGGTATTCCTGAAAGGTAAAGGTTGTCCTACTATTCACCTAAATTTGCCTTTTCCTCTTAGGGTTGTTTGTGGTAAGCACTTGGCTAAAAACCAGATTGTTAGAGCTAGCATTTAACATCCTGATCCTATGCATACATACCTGGAACTAAGTCCCTACCTTCTAAAACGGTTTGCAAAAGGTTTCAACCTTTACAATGCTCTTTAACTAACAACAATTTTTTGCTGCCTCCACAATGTGAAATATATGACATTCAGCTCCTAGAAGCTATCAAATGTATTTAGTCTGCTGAAGAGAATACTTGTTTGACTGATTCTCTTCAATCGACAGTATTCAAGACACATTGTCCAGGAGTAGTAGACTGAAGTGCTCAAAATGCTTTTCTGATTACAATATAAAACAGATTGTCATTGACAGTTTTTTGAAATGTCGGTTTCCTAGGTAGGACCAACCCTCTAGGTTAATTTCCTTCAGCAATATCTGGAGGGGATCTGATAAGGCAATGTTGCTTTTCAGAGGTCAGAGGGCCACTCTCTTCCCCTCCACTCCAGCAGCCAACGAAAAAGTCAGACATATGTTATCACTATCACACAGGAAATGGAGTGTGGGCTTGTGTTCAGCAGAGCACAAACACAGGAAGAGTGTCAGGTTGGTTAAGACCTAATGGAGGTTCGGAGGTTCGCTGAGACTAGTGATGCGGTATTGTCTGCGTGTTTAAGCCTTTTCAGCTTAGCTTTTACACGCCAGGACGTGAAGGAAGCTATTCTTCAAAAGGAACAGATTGCCTTTTTGTTGAGCTGTGATTTTCTACATCAGGCTTTGTAATCGTTCCACGTTAATCGTGGTGTCGTGGTTGAAAGTGTTGAACTGGAACTGGGCAGGATCAAACCCCCTCTTGCTGTGAAACTTACTGGGTAATCCTGGGTCCGTCATTCTGGCGTTGCGATGACATCACGTCCAGTGCATACTGGAATTACCATCACTGTGTTTCGGCCAATGGCAGCCTAGGATCTCTTCACTACCAGTAAGCCCCACCCCACCTTCCGCCAGTTGCCAGGGGGTACCTGGTAACCGTACCTACTTTCCTAGGGCGGCCCTCCTACTGGCAGCCCTATTTGCCTGCTGCCATTCCAAATCACAGCAGGTAGGGTTGCCAACTGCCAGGTGGTAGCAGGAGATCTCCTGCTAATTCAACTGATCTCCAGCCGATAGAGATCAGATCACCTGGAGAAAAATGGCCGCTTTGGCAATTGGACTCTATGGCATTGAAGTCCCTCCCCTCCCCAAACCTCCGCCCCCAAAATCTCCCGCCGGTGGCGAAGAGGGACCTGGCAACCCTAACAGCAGGAGAAACAAAAGTCAATGTTTTGTGCACTGCTACATCTGTTTAGTGACATATGGTAGCTCTAGGAATTGCCAGAGATGCTATTATTTAACAATAGAGTTTCCAGTGATTCCTAGAGCTACTCTACATCACTTTTGGGTTTTCCTCAGAAGAGGCATGGCGTAGCCAATGTCACACACCCGTGTCCCCGTCCCCAACTCTCCGGCCAGTTGCCAGGCACAGCATGGTAACGTTACTCTTTCCTCCCCAATGGGGACCCAAAGGGGCTTATAACATTTTCCCCATCTCAAATTTATCCTCACTACAACCCTGTGAGGTAAATTAGGCTGAGAGGGTATAACCGGCTGAAGTTCACCCAGCAAGCTTCCATGGCAGAGTGAGGATTCGAACCTGGGTCTCCCAGATCCTTGTCTGACACTAATCGCTACGTAGGGTTGCCAACCTCCAGGCACTAGCTGGAGATCTCCTGCTATTACAACTGATCTCCAGCCGATAGAGATCAGTTCCCCTGGAGAAAATGGCCGCTTTGGCCATTGGATTCTATGGCATTGAAGTCCCCAAACCCCACCCTCCTCAAGCTCCGCCCCCAAAACCTCCCACCAGTGGCGAAGAGGGACCTGGCAACCCTATCGCTACGCCACCCTGGATCAGCATGCAGCAATTCACCAAGAATTTTTGAGGTTGATATTTCAGCTTGTCTTTTTTGTTTCTTTCCATTTTGATATTGTGAATAAATTTACTGTGCATTAAGAAACACGGTGCCTGTAATCTTGCACAAACAATCCATCTTTTATTTGATTTGGCTCAAGCGTGCTGACCTCTTATGTTGGATTGTGGCCAGGATCGTTTGTGCTTGTTTGCATAGAAAACGTTTAATGGACTGGGAGTTTCCTCTTTATTGCAATGCTAATTTTGGTATCCAATTTTTCCCCCTGGTTCCAGTAAGCAAGCCCAGTTCCCTGAACTTTTGACCATTAGTAACCAATGAGCCACTGCTCCACCTCCTCTTTCTGCCATTCTTTAAAATACCTGAAAGCCACTAATGGATCTCTGTTCCCCCAGAATAAAAGAGAGATGTATTGGAATCTTCAATTGACACAGAACATGATGGTTAGGGTTACCAACCTCCAGGTATTAGCTGGAGATCTCCTGCTATTGCAACTGATCTCCAGCCGGTAGAGATCAGTTCCCCTGGAACTGATGGATGGATTCAATTTCAGCCAACTCTTTTTCAACCATCCCGCTACGGCTTCCAAAGAACTGGCCAATATATCCGGGACAGTATCAGGATGGCCACCCATCAACAGATACAACTGGGTGTCATCAGCATATTGATGGTAACCGAGCCCAAAACTCATGCCAGTATTGAAACACCTGTCATGGCTGCCATTTTGCTTCCAGGCTGGATTCAAGGTGCTGGTACTTAGCTTTAAAGTCCTCTGCAGCCTGAGACTCATATATCTAAATGACTGCCGAGCCCCATATGAGACAGTGGGTCAACTCCAGTCAGCTCAGCAATTTCTTGTGAAATGGACTCAAGAGAGGGGGAGGAAAATCTTGCCTCTCCATCCCCAAGGGTTGCCAACCTCCAGGTGGTGGCTGGAGATCTCCTGCCATTACAACTGATCTCCAGGCGACAGAGATCAGTTCATCTGGAGGAAACCCAGAGGTCTCATGCAGCTGTCATAGCTCATAGCCGAAAATAGGCCTATCCTGATAAATCTGTCCGATCCGGTTTTAAATGTATTGAAGCCAGTGGCGATCACCACATCCTGTGTGGCAGTGAGACAAACTTTGTGTGAAATAGTACTTCTTTTGTGTCTTGAATGTATGCCTAATCGGTTTCATAGGGTGACCCAGAATTCTAGTATTATGAGAGGGGGGGGGAGTTTATTTCCATCCATTTTCTCCACTCCATGCACAGTTTAGTAGACCTCTGTCACAAGGAATCAAAGTGGAAGGCAGACAATTCGGAAGTCTCCGCACGTCCCCCCAAAATCTCCCTCCTGTCTTCCATATTCATTCTCTTCTGATGCGCACAGAATTCTCATCAGACTGTTTATATTTGGGGTGAATATGTTTTTCTACAGACCTGGGGAGTCCCCTGGGTTGGTAAAAACCCTTTACTGACCAGTTTTGCTGTTTTGATGATCTGTACGGGGTGTGTGTGTGAAGCTGCTTTATTATTGTTGGATTGTGAGGGCTTTGTTATGCCCAAATCCCTGTTAAATTAGCAGAGTGCACAAAGGCTGTTGTGCGCAGAGAAGCCCATCCAAACCTCCGTGTGTGCCAGGGACAAAATTGCTAGGAGCCTTTTGTCTATTTAACTAATATACTTCATTTATTGTGGGAAATCCATTTCTGGATAGGATAAAGTATAGTTGCCTGTCTATTCTAACTAACTAGGATGGAGGGAGATCCAGGACTTGCGTCCTTCCCTCATGGTGGCAAGGTGGAGAAGAGTGCCAGTGTGTGTGAGGAGGTGGGGAAGAAAACAGGAAGGAAGGAAGGAAGTTAGAGCATTTATTCATGGAAGGTTTTGCATTGGATTTGCCACTCTTTAGATGCACTTTCCCCCCATCCATATTCTCAAAACTCAACAATAAGCCCCCCTGCAGAGTTTTGAGAATTCAGATGGGGGAAATGTGCATCTATAGAGTGACAAATCCAATGCAAAACCTATGAGTAGCAATCTACATATTAAAGGGATAGGTCACAGCAGTTGAGAAAGGATGCCCCAGTGTCTTGTCCCCTCTATCTCTCTGACTCACTAGTCTTGTCCCCCTCTGGAGTCTGAGGTTAAGAGACAGCGCAAAGTCCTTCGCTTCCAACAATTATTATATCGAGTAATATAATAGACGATAGCATCCTTGGGATAAGCGTGTTTCTCTTGTCAACAGGAGTGATATGCCCATAATAAAGGATTCAGGTTTAAATTGTGTTAAGACACACACAGGTGGGGCAGAGCTACAAAGCAGGTGTTGAAGCAAGTAAAAACACAGCAAGCAACCTCTAAAATCTGGACATTTCAAGTCAATACAGTCTGCTGGCCTGCCGAATGTGAAGTTTTTCTAGTGACTGGTTGAGCTGCTGTTATGTCACAGCCAGGTGTCATGAGGTTGGGAAGTCACGGAAGCTGAGGGCAAGTCAGCCAAATGTGAAAATGCGTCATGGAAGCAAAGGAGGCCTAAACATAGGGTTGCCAACCTCCAGGTACTAGCTGGAGATCTCCTGCTATTACAACTGATCTCCAGCCGATAGAGATCAGTTCACCTGGAGAAAATGGCCGCTTTGGCAATTGGACTCTATGGCAAGGAAGTCCCTCCCCAAACCCGCCTTCCTCAGGCTCTGCCCCAAAAACCTCCTGCCGGTGGCGAAGAAGGACCTGGCAACCCTACCTGAACATCACTAATGTGAGGACAAGAGGGAGCAAGAAGGACATGTGGCAGAGGACACTGCAGGCGCAGGGAAGTAGGGGCACGAGAAAGTGTCGGTGGAAACCAGAAGGCGGAAGCAGTGGAAGAAGGAATTCAGGAAGCCAGGAGGCTGATAGAGAGCCAGCGTGGTGTGGTGGTTAATGGCGGTGGTTTGGAGCGGTGGACTCTAATCTGGAGGACCCGGTTTGATTCCCCACTCCTCCCACATGAGCGGCTGACTCTAGTCTGGTGAACTTTTTTTTTTTTTTTTTTTATAAATTTTTTTATTATTTTCATAATAAACACACAAAAAGAAAACAAAATAAAAAACAAAAAATAAAATAAAAATTACATGTACATAAAAAGAAAAACAAAAGTTACATAATCAGGACACAATTTATCCATTATTACAATATTCAAATCATTTTATAAAACATGTGCCCCGAATACAAAACCCCTCCGCCCACCAGTGCCCTCCACCATTGGACTTCCGATGAAGTGTTATGGCATATAAAAAGAAAAAGCTATTATTATATCATATTAAAAATCATCTTATACTATAATTCGTTAACTATACTTTTAAAATCCGTTTTTGCCACTTTATCCCAATATGCGGTGGCCTTTGCCCACGTAGCTTTAAATTCCTCCATATCTTTATCATATAGAAATGCTGTAATTTTGGCCATCCGCATATACATCCATAATTTCTCTCGCCACTCTTTAATTGAAGGTTTATTTGACTGCTTCCATTTTTTAGCAATTATAATTCTTGCTGCAGCAAAACTATATTGGCATATGACTCTGTCACCTTTATCCAAATCTTTTTTTGGTATTCCCAATAAACAAAAAGCGGGGTCTTTCTTAATTTTTAATTTAATCAAATCATTCGTTTCGTTCAAAACTAATCTCCAAAACCTCCTTATTTTTTTGCAAAACCACCAAACATGCATAAATGTACCTATTTCTGTACCACATTTCCAACATATATTTTCCTCATCTTTCTTCATTTTACTTAATAATACAGGAGTTATATGCCATCTGTAAAACATTTTATACAAATTCTCTCTTATTTCATTTGAAATTGTAAACTTAAATTCTTTTTTCCATAACTTTTCCCAAATTTCCAAATCTATATTATAACCTAAATCTCTCATCCATTTCAGCATCACTAACTTAATCCTTTCTTGTTCTAAATTTGTCTCTATAAGTAATTTATAAATCCTACCTATCAATCCTTTATTACCCTTAAATAGTATAACCTCAAATTTTGATTTGGTTTGATTAAAACCTAACCTATTATCTTTATTAAAAACATCTCTTAATTTATAATACATAAACCAATCTTTAATCAAAATTTCTTCTTTTGATTTCAGTTCCCATATACCATCTTTATATTCTATTATTTCTCTATAATTATCACAATCCAAATTTAAATGTGCACCTCTTCTCATAAATGCTTCTATAGGATTAATCCAACCAGGTGTTTTACTTTCAAAAACTTCTTTATATTTATTCCAGATTTGCAGTAAATTTTTCCTAATAATATGAGAATTAAATTCTTTATTTACTTTCTCTTTATCATACCACAAGTAAGCATGCCACCCGAATCTCAATTTAAAACCTTCTAATTCTAATAATTTCGGATTCTCTAAGAGAATCCAATTTCTAATCCAGGTGAAACATGCTGCTTGATAATACAATTTCAAATCTGGTAATCCAAATCCACCCGTATCTTTTTGCTCAATTAGGTTATTGTATGCAATTCTATGTCTTTCTTTACTCCAGAGAAAACTCATAATATCTTTTTTCCAAACATCAAATATCTGTACACCCTTAATTATTGGGAGATTTTGAAACAAAAAGAGCATTTTAGGTAATAGCATCATTTTTACTACTGAAATTCTTCCCCATAACGATAATGGCAGTTTTTCCCAACTTATCAAATCCTTTTTTATCTGTTGCCATTGGTTCACATAATTATCTTGAAATAAATTAAGGTTATTATTTGATAACCATATACCTAAATATTTAACTTTATTTTCAATATTAAACCCCGTCTTTTTTACTAATATTTGTTGTTGTGAGAGAGTCATATTCTTAGTTATAATCTTAGTTTTAATTTTGTTAACTTTAAACCCTGAAAGCTTTCCATAAACCTCCAAAATTTTATTCCATCTGTCAATTTGTTCAATCGGATCAGTCAAAAAACATACTACATCGTCCGCATATGCTTTAAACATATAATGATTTCTACCTATTCGTACACCAACTACATCACTATTTCTAAAATTATGCAATAATAATTCTAATACTAAAATAAACAGTAAAGGGGAAAGAGGACATCCCTGTCTCGTTCCCCTTTGAATTTCTATTTTGGGTGATAATGACCCATTTATAATCAGATTAGCAGATTGTTGTGTATATATACCTTTTATAGCTGTTTTAAAATTCTCACCAAAATCCATAGAATCTAATACCTTAAACATAAACTGCCAATTAACATTATCAAAGGCTTTTTCAGCGTCCAAAAATATCAAAGCTAATGGTGTTGTATCCTGCTCTGCATATTCTAAAAGATCAATTACTACCCTCACATTCTGACTCATCAACCTTCCTGGTAAAAAACCAGCTTGATCCTCATGTATTACTTGATTTAATACTCTTTTTAATCTTGTAGCTAAGACTGTTACAAATAGTTTATAATCAGTATTTAATAATGATATTGGTCTAAAATTTTTAACTTCCGATGTATCCGAATTTGCCTTTGGTATTAATACTATATTTGCCTGTTTCCAAGTTTGAGGGATAATCCCTTCTGTCAATCCTAAATTCATTACTTCCAACAGATAAGGGGTTAATTGGTCTTTAAATATTTTGTAATAGGATGCATTAAATCCATCTGGCCCGGGAGATTTGTTTAATTTACTTTTCTTTATTGCCTCTTCCAACTCTTCTTTAGTTATTGGCAAATCCAGAATATCTTTATTTTCTTGTGTTATTTTCCCCCAGTCTCCTTTAGTAAAATACATCTCCATTTCTACCTCTGAAGGTGTCTTTTTGCTATATAAATTTGTATAAAATTCTACAAATGTTTCTAGTATCTCCTCTTTTATTCTTGTGATTTTACCCTTCCTTTTAATTTGAGTTATTGGTATTTTTTTCTCCTTCTGCTTAAGTTGCCATGCTAACATTTTTCCCGGTTTATTTGCATGTTCAAAAAATCTTTGTTTATTAAACATAAGTTTTCTTTCAATTTCTTCTGCAATTAAAAACTCATATTGCTGTTGCAAATTTCTAATCTTCACCTGTTGTTCATATCTACTTGCTTTATCTTGCAACCTACTTAAATGTCTTTCTCCTTGTTTTATTTCATCTAAAATATGTTTTCTCTTATTCTCTCTTTCCCTATACCATCTTGTATTTTGTTGAATTAAATGTCTTAAATGTCTTTCTCCTTGTTTTATTTCATCTAAAATATGTTTTCTCTTATTCTCTCTTTCCCTATACCATCTTGTATTTTGTTGAATTAATAATCCTCTAATTACTGCCTTACCGGTAGTCTGGTGAACTGAGTTGGTTCCCCCACTCCACATGAAGCCAGCTGGGTGACCTTGGGCTAGTCACAGCTCTCTTAGAGTTCTCTCAGCCCCACCTACCTCCCTGTTGTGTCTGTTGTGGGGGAGGGGAAGGGAAGGCAATTGTAAGCCGGTTTGATTCTTCCTTAAGTGGTGGAGAAAGTTGGCATATAAAAACCTATTCTTATTCTTATTCTGATAGAAAGGGGGCAAAGATGTTGGAAAGGATGGAGATGGCTGAAAAACCAAACAGGTTTTTTGTCATGAAAAAGACTGAACCCTACCGTGTTGGAAGATTTACAGAGCACAAAATGAACAACAACCCTACTCTTATTACAGCAAACATTTAAAAAAGGTTATCTACTTGTTCATTTAGGGAAATGTTGACCAGTTAGAATAATCATGTTATTCCTGGGGTCCCTTGTCCCCCAGGAGCCATTTGGGGGGGGGGCATTTTGAACAGCGATGGGAAGGCATGGATGGAAATCCCTTCCATCTACAAAAATCACCCATGGATCCAAGCCAATATTTTAAAGGATTGCATTTTCAAGTAATCTTATTGTTAGTTGCCTCGAATTTATGGAGAGATGGAACATGCCTTTTTAAATAAATACATAATATATTAAAATGGGGCGATTAGTCAACAGAAAATTGAAAGGGAGGGTAAAGAGACCTAAATCTCTCCCGGATACTTGGAAGTTATTTAAATCTCCAATTATTGAAGCTCAAATGGAATGGATATCCCAATTTAGAAAAAGTACCACCAAATCTTAGAGGAAATCAGCTGGATGAATACCCCAGCAGAATCAAGGAAGTCATTAAAGGCACAACGGTTTCCTTTAAGAAGTGGAAATTTGCCTGAATGAAAAGAATTAAGATGAATACTGGCTCTTGCAAAGCAAATATAAGTCTGATAGGGTAAGCAAAAAGAGAATTTGAAAAGTACATTACTAAAAGCATTAAGTACAGCAGCAAAAAAACCTCTGATTACATAATTAGCTCAGCTTTCTAGAATCTGTAAAATATTGGTTCTCATGCATATATAGTAGATATACTGTATAACTCTCTCACATACACAGATTTATTTAGAACTTTATGCCTGTACAAATGTTACATTCATGCAAACCAGAAGTCCACCAACCATGCTGATCAGGAGCACATGGTTGCAATGCACCCAATATGCATGATCACAGAATAATGTATATTGAGCAACACATGGATTGGCCATATGCACATGGAAAATCCAATGATTGCATGGATTGGGAGAAGAAAAAGAAGAGTTGGTTTTTATATGCCAACTTTATCTACCACTTAAGGAAGAATCAAATCGGCTTACAATCTCCTTCCCTTCCCCTGCCCACAACAGACAGCCTGTGAGGTAAGAGGGGCTGAGAGAGCTCTAAGAGATCTGTGACTAGCCTAAGGTCTCCCAGCTGGCTTCATGTGGAGGAGTGGGAAAACCAACCCGGTTCTCTAGATTACAGTCCACCGCTCCAAACCACCACTCTTAACCACTACACCACGCTGGCTGTCTTGTAGGGACCATGCACTCCCAATACACATGGTTGGTGCACTCCCAGTTTCCATGAACATAACGTCTGCAGATTCGGTCAGTTGATGTGTATAAAGCTCTTGGACGGGTAGTTACAACAAGTTAATCTTTATTTTTACTCCACAGAATAAAATATTTCAAAAGAAATAGTTTTTAATTTAGCACATTTGCTTCACTAGGCATTCCTGCTAGTTAGTCTAAACATTTTGCGACATCGTAATTATTTTCCTGCAGTGCAGTTATCGAAATGTGTTTGGACATGATTGTTCCTTAATGTATCTTCAGGGAAATCAGATTAGGAACTGATTGGAGTAAAATAAGAAAACCACTTTGCAAGCTGCAGATGAGGAAATTAATTTACAGTTCTCAGAGCTCATTATGTGGCAGGTGTTTCAACAAACTAAAAAGTAGAGTATTTCCTCAGGGCACAGTTAAACCTTTTAGCTCAAATAAGGATTTTCAGTCAGTTTTTGTGACAATTGGCAAGAGTCTCCATGTAGTCATTCATTCATTCATTCATTCATTCATTCATTCTATTGTCGAAGGCTTTCACGGTCAGAGTTCATTGGTTCGTGTAGGTTATCCGGGCTGTGTAACCGTGTGTAATAATTCCAAGACCACGGTTACACAGCCCGGATAACCTACAAGAACCAATTCATTCATTCATTCATCAGGCTATGCCCTTAAACAGTACTTTGAGTGGTGTCCTTTGCATTGCAGAGAACCAGCATGGTGTAGTGGTTAAGAGCGGTGGACCAGGTTTGGTGAATCTGGTGAACTAGAATCATAGTGTTGGAAGCGACCACCAGGGTCATCTAGTACAGCCCCCTACACAATGCAGGATATTCACAACTACCTCCCCCCCCCACACACACACAGTAAACTATACTCCATGGCCAGAAGATGGCCAAGATGCCCTCCCTCTCATGATCTGCCTAAGGTCATAGAATCAGCATTGCTTACAGATGGCCATCTAGCCTCTTCTTAAAAACCTCCAGGGAAGGAGAGCTCACCACCTCCCGAGGAAGCCTATTCCACTGAGGAACCACTGTTAGAAAAAACTGTTAGAAAAAGCAGGTTAGTTTCTCCACTCCTCCACATGAAGCTTGCTGGGTGACCCTGGGCTAGTCACCGTTCTCTCAGAACTCTCTCAGCCCCACCTACCTCACAAGGTCCCTGTTGTGTGTGTGTGTGGGGGGGGAAAGTTATTGTAAGCAGCTTTGAGACTCCTTACAGGAGAGAAAAGGGGGTATAAAAAGAAACTTTTCTGCTGGTGCTTGCCACTGAGATCAGATTAGTTTTCCTAATCTTGGCAGTCATGCTGAGTGATAACAGGGCCAGCGGTACACTTTTTTAGCGCTAGAACCCTTGTCTTATCACTTTAATAATTTGCAGGGTAAAAATGGAAATGTCGTGGATGGAAATGTTTGTGACTAAATAAAACTGATTGCCATATAGACCCTGCATAGTATAGTAGCTACGTGTCAGAGCAGGACCTAGAAGACCCAGTTTAAATCCCCACAGTACCATGGAAGCTTGTTGGGTGACCCGGGGCCAGTCACACACTCTCAGCCTCACCTACCTTGCAGGGTTGTTGTAATAATTAAATGAAGGAGAGGAGAACTATGTAAGCCACTTTGGGTCCCCGTTGGGGAGAAAGGCAGGATATAAATGACCGAAAATTTTTAAAAAGATTAAAACAGAGGCCATTAAGTCCATTAATGAAAAAATAAATGAGATTCCAATATTACATGATAGGAGCAAAGATGCGAGAGAAGAGAGCCAGTCTTGTGTAGTGGTTAGAGCATTGGAATAGGATCTAGGAAACTCAGGTGCGAATCCCTGCTCTGGAAATGGAAACTCGCTGGCTAACTGTTGGACTTTTGCCTCTTGAAAGCTTATACACTGAAAATTACGTTGGTCTCTAAGGCGCTATTGGACTCAAATCGTGCTCTTCTACAACAGGCCAACACGGCTATCTTCTGGAATAAACAGGACACAGGGTCTTATTCCAAGACACTGAAAGACTGGACAATTCTACCAACTATTTTGTCAGATTGCACAGAGAAGCCATTGAAATTCATAAACATCAGCACAACTTGAACAGAAAAGAAGAGAGTTTAAGAATGAATAAGGCTTGGCTTCCTGTCCTGAAAACCTCCAGACTAACTAAGACTACAGTCCACAATAGCCATGCAGATTAGCCTTGGATTTCACACATTAACAGATCACTTCAGGATACAACGGTTCCATATTAACATACCACACCCTCATTAGCACATTATCTTGATACTTACAGGACAATGATTAGCACATGACCTTTGATACTTTTGGCAGGACAATGATTCAGCTCAACCCAACCCCTTTCTGACTATATATTACTCTTCCAACACACTTGACACTGAGAGACACTGTCCTTCAGTGTTACTCCTCTGAAGATGCCTGCCACAGCTGCTGGCGAAACGTCAGGAAAGAAAATACCAAGACCACGGTCACACAGCCCAGATAACCTACAAGAACCACTGGTGCATCTGTTTTGCTTTCTCTGGGGGACTCTTGTGGGAAGTGTCGCAAACCTCTCCAGCCTTCTTGACCAAGGGGAAAGGGTTTTTGAGTAGGAACGACATCTCTTCCTGACCATTTGAATCAGACCTGAGCGGGGGGAATTTGTAGAAATATGCGGGATACTGCAATTCATTCGTCAGAAAGAAGAATTAGGTAAATTGGAAGAGCTAAGGTTAACTGAGCCCTGACCTGGATGAACCAGGCTAGCCCAATGTCATCAGATCCTGGAAGCTAAGCAGAGTTGGCCCTGTTTAATATTTGGATGGAGGGAGACCACAAGGGAAGTTCAGAGGCAGGCAATGGCAAACCACCTCTGGACTTCTCTTGCCTTGAAAACCCTATGGGATCTCCATAAGTCAGCTGAGACTTGAAGACACTTTCCACTACCAAGGTTAACTGAGTCCCCTTGGTATACAGTCCTTTTCAGACATTATAATCATGCTTACTAGGAGATCACCAACTGTACGTCATGGAGCCACTTGTGACCCGTTATGCTCTCTATGTTGTCTGAAAGGGGACATCATGTGTATTTGCCATTCTCCTACAGTCTTGGTACATGTAATCATGAGCCTTGAAGAATCCAGCGGTCAGTTCATGTGTCCCAAAGCCGTATGCGCATGTTCACACAGCATGGCCACACAGCATATTGGAAAGACCACAAGTGACCTGCTCTCCCATTTCTCGAGGTGGGTAGGCTCATGGTACACGGGACTGTGACATCTGAAAAGGTCTGTTGTATACCACCCATACAAAACATACGTCAAGTAAAATTTCCTGTCATTTCCAGTAATAGACTTAAAGGAAACACATTACTGATTGACCAGCTGCAAAGTTACTTTTCAGAGCCAAACTAGAGATGTCGGATGATTCATTCTGGGATTTCCCAGAGTTTTGTTTAAGCTTAAGAATTACTCTTATATAGTCAGTGTGGAGATGTGATGTAAGATTGGCTAGAGGCAGGGGGAACCGCATTCGCTTGCAGTATCACACTGATAGAGAATGCTGCTTCCTCTCCGACCATATCACTGCAAAGGTTTCTTGCTGGCACAGTGTTGGCAAGAGCTGCGGCCGCTGCGTTAATACCGACTATTGTTGTGGTGACTATTGTTGTGTCTTTTACTGATTGTGTCTTTTACAGTAAAAGACACAATCTCATTGATTAACCAGATTTTTCCAGAAGATATAACAGCCTTATTTCACCATTGTTTGACAACAAGTTACTTCCTATGGGATCAAGAATTTTATGAACAGATTGATGGAGTAGCTATGGGAAGTCCACTCAGTCCACTAATAGCAAACTTTTACATGGAATATTTTGAAAAGACAGCATTAGAATCAGCACCTTACAAACCTACAGTCTGGTTCAGGTTCTTAGATGATACATTTACTATTTGGAGCCATGGTGAAGAAAAATTAATGGACTTTCTAAACCATCTTAATAATATCCATCCAAACATTCAGTTTACCATGGAAAAGGAAATTTTTTTTAATATATTTTTTATTGCATTGGAAGTCATTTTACATCTCCATACCTTTATAATTACAATTTACACTTTCCTTCTTCCAATACAAGTTTCCCCCTTTCCCTCCCCCCACGGACCAATCCATAATATCATATTTTCATATTTTCAGCCATGAGCATAGCCTTTTTAGTTTTACTAAAGTCTCTTCGTTGGCTTCTCCTCTTTTCACCCAATTAATATATGGGTTCCACTTAGTCTTCATTTCCATTTCTTCTGTTTCTCCCATCGTCTGTTGTTTTAAGTATCCCAATACATCTGTTTGCACGTATTCGAACACATAATTATTCCACCTGTCCATAGTCCACTTTGTTTTATCTTTCCATCCAAAAGCTATAACTGCGTGAGCCGCTAATATCATCGCTTTAAACATCTCTTGTTCACTCTTTTCTACCTTCTCACAACCCATTATTCCCATAAACATCAGGTCTACAGTTACTTGAAGTGTAATCTTAAACAATTCTTTAATTTTACTAAGTATTTTGTTCCAAAATTCTACTACCCTTGGGCACTCCCACCACAAATGTGAGAACCACCCCTCTTTCGCATTACAATGCCAACAATTCGGTCTCATTCCTTTAATCATATGTGCTATTTGGGCCGGTGTTCGGTACCACTTCAGCATTATTTTCCTTTCCAACTCTTTATATCTTGGAAAAGGAAATTGAGGGTAAACTCCCATTTCTTGATACCCTTGTCATCAGTAAAACAAACTTTCAGTTAGGTCACAAGGTCTACCGGAAACCAACTCACACAGATCGCTACTTACACAAAAACTCCAACCACCACCCCCGACAGAAAAGAGGAATAATCAAAACATTAATGGACCGTGCAAGACGGATCTGTGAACCACAGTTTCTCAAGGAAGAAACTAATAATCTAAATCACGCACTGCTAGCAAACGGCTACTCCAAGAATGAAATCAGAAGGGCCATTAAACCAAACAAAAATCAGAAAACTCAGGAAAAACAGTCTCCCATAGGAAAGGTATTCTTGCCATTTATTAAAGGAGTCACTGATAGGATGGAGAAACTTTTGAAAAAACATAACATAACAGTGTTTAAACCCACCAAGAAAATACAACAAATGCTACGATCAGCAAAAGACAAAAGAGACCCCCTCACCTCTGCAGGAGTATATCGTATACCTTGCAGCTGTGGAGAGGTTTACATCGGGACCACAAAACGCAGCATACAAACAAGGATAAAAGAACATGAAAGATACTGCAGACTTGGCCAACCTGAGAAATCAGCAGTGGCTGAACATGGACTGACACAAACAGGACACAGGGTCTTATTCCAAGAGACTGAAAGACTGGACAATTCTACCAACTATTTTGTCAGATTGCACAGAGAAGCCATTGAAATTCATAAACATCAGCACAACTTTAACAGAAAAGAGGAGAGTTTAAGAATGAATAAGGCTTGGCTTCCTGTTCTAAAAAACCTCCAGACTAACAAAGACAACATTCAACAATAGCCATGCAGATTAGTTTTGGATTAACAGATCACTTCAGGATACACATTAACAGATCACTTCAGGATACAATGGTTCCATATTAACATACCATACCCTCATTAGCACATTATCTTGATACTTACAGGACAATGATTAGCACATTACTTTTGCAGGACAATACTCAGCTCAAACCCAACCCCTTTCTGACTATATATTACTCTTCCTACACCCTTGACACTGAGAGACACTGTCCTTCAGTGTTACTACTCTGAAGATGCCTGCCACAGTTGCTGGCGAAACGTCAGGAAAGAAAATTCCAAGACCACGGTTACACAGCCAGGATAACCTACAAGAACCAGTTGTTTGAGTTTGTAGACCTAAACAAATAGATTAAGAAATGAAAAATGGCCTTGATCCAAAGATCAACTGTGCAGTTACAAACTGTGGGTGCGGGGGTGGCTTGCTTGGACTTAATCAGCCCTCCCGCCCAATCAAGTAACTCGCCTGTCATCTAGGGTTGCCAACCTTCAGGTACTAGCTGGAGATCTCTTTCACGGACACTGTCCTTTTATTTAGAGGCTCTTCCTCTGAATAGACCTGTTTGCAACTTGCATTGTGTATATGTGGCTTTATTGAGTTTTGTACGAGTGCATAGCTTTGAATTCTCATCTTCCTTTTTGTACTTGTAGCCTCTTTTTTGATTACAACCTTCAGGTACTAGCTGGAGATCTCTTGCTATTACAACTGATCTCCAGCCGATAGAGATCAGTTTTTCTGGAGGAAATGGCTGCTGTGGCAATTGGACTCTATGGCACACGCTGTGGCAATTAAACCCCCTTAGCCTCCACCCCAAAAATCTCCCGCCGGTGGTGAAGAGGAACCTGGCAATCCTACTGACATCTGTCAGTGAAAACCACAGTACAGTAGTGCAGGAGGGAAAAACAAGGCCAAAAACGCATGGTCCCTTAACCCACTTTATTCCCCGTTTCAGCCAGGATCAAATTTACCCGGGCTGGGGGGGGGGGGAACTGTACGCATTACCTTGAAAAGCAGGGACGAAACTGTGCCAGTCGATTCATGTAAACAGAAAGTGCGGGAGACATGAAGTTCCTGTTTAGTTTGGCACACACCCCACGCCCCCGGTGATTGGTTGTTTCAAATTGACCAATGAGGGCCTTCCCTGCCCCTGGAAATGACCAATCACCGGGGGCAGGGGTGTTGCAAGCTAAACAGGAACTGTGTATGCCTCCCGCACTTTCTGTTTACATGGATGGATCTGCATACAGTTTCATCCCTGCTTTTCAAGGTAATGCGTACAGTTTCCCCCCAGCCCGGGTCAATTTGATCCTGGCTGAAACGGGGAATAAAGTGGGTTAAGGGACCATGCGTTTTTGGCCCAAGTGGGGAAATCTGTTCCTCTTGCTTCATTGGACCATACGCCCACTATAATTAATGTTAAACTCTGAAACAGATACAGATGAGTGTCGGGGGGGTGGGGGCAGAGAAGGGAGTGACCAGCCCTGATTTGATTTCCAAGGCTGCTGTAACTGGTAAATATATTCTATTATATCGTCTGTGCAGCTGCTATGGCATGAAAACCCTGCCTGGATTGTCTTCACTCCGGAATCCGTAATTGTCCCAGAAAAATTGTTTTTCTCAGTGGAATAGATGACCGTTATTTTATGCATTGAAGAAGGAAAAAAAATACCCAAGTACCTGCCTTGCAGCTACTCAGTCAGAAGAGGGAGTCGGAGACCTTCATAGTGTCTATAAACGAAGGTTTTACTGATGCACCAATAGCTTTCCTCCTTATGCTTGAAGCTAAGCATATTAGAGAGAATTATCCCAGCTGAATTGGAACCCTTGCAGTAACATATTTTCTGTTGCTATTTTATATTTAATCTTTCGTAAACTACCTTCAGATCTGTGGGGCAGACAGGAGGCCTGGAAATGTTATAAGTAAATTAATAAACAATGCGGTAAAATAGGATGTAATTCATGTGATAGATTATTTTAAAAAATTACAGTGCTTAATCACATTCAGGGATGTTTTTTTTTTTTTTTTTTACTATGAAACAGGATGAAAGCAGCTTCTTGGAAAATCCTTTGTAATTAATTGAAACTTAAGAATCATGGAGACTTCCAACCCATGGAATGGGATATTTCCATCTCCCCCTCTAACTGAGCCATTCCGCACCCCATCCCCAGCTAGTAAACGCCCTGGGGAATAGAGCCAGCGTCATGTAGTACTTTGAATTCCCCAACTCCAGCAGCAGCAGGAGACATTTTTTTAAAAGTCAAGTAGGCTGACAGCGTGATCTCGCTTTCGGGAAAAACCCAGAAGTGTTGACAGCCCTCTCTAGGAATTGCTGGAAACTCTCTGGTTTCACCATACTTTATATCGATTCCTAGAAAGGTGTGATGTCACCTCCAGGTTTTCCTGACTGCCGTCCATCCCCCCCCCCCGCCCCGGGTCTCGCACTGGTTGCCAGGCACAGCACCTGCCCATCACAATCTCTGAGCCTACCTCACAGTAGGACTGGGAAATTTCTGGAAATGGTGGGATGGAGCCTGTGGAAGGCAACGTTTGAGGAGGGGAGGGACCTCAGAGAGGTATAATGCCACTGAGTCCACCGTCTTTAGTCTGGAGATCAGTTACAGTTCTGGGAGTTCTCTAAACCTTTGGGTCTTTGTGTTGATTATGCATGCCATTTCCGACCATCAGAGGTCGCCTTGCTCTCCTCCTGTGTTTCCCCGCGTTTTGTCCCCGTTTTCAAATTTGAGGTAAAACAGGTCTCTGAAAATGTGGGGAAAACACAGGGGGAGAGCAAGGCAACCTCTGATGGTCGGAAACGGCATGCATAATCCAAACAAAGACCCAAAGTCTTCGGAGGGGTGACGACGAGTGAGACAGCCGTGTATAAAAGACCCACATGAACACTTGTGCTAAAGTGCTGTAGAAATGCGAAGTACTATTTGCCCTTCCAAACAGGACTACAAGAGGTTACAGACCATATTGTTTTGCCTTCAGTTTTTCTTTTTCCCAAGCTGGACTTTGCTGGTTCAGTTTTGAGGCTGGACTTTTAATGGTGGGGGTGGGGATGGGGTGTGTGGATCTGTTTCTTTAGAAATCTGCAGGTCAATAAGAGCTGCATGGGCACATTAGCTGCAAATAAAAGTAGCCAATGAATCATCTAGTCTGATGCAACAGATCGGCATCACAACAGCTGCTCCCTTTCCCCCCCATCCAAAAACTAACACGCTCTGTGCATACACCAGCCCTGAATACTTCTTTAAGCTCCAGTTTCCGAGCAACGAACACATCCAGAGCCAAACTTCACGATGCCAACATCCCCTGCTATCTGCAGTCCTGTCTCAGGTTTATTTCAGGAAGGCCCTTGCATTCTGCCAGCCGGGCACTCAATCGAGTATCGCAAGCCAAGCTGCTTCTGAAGAGGGTTGCTCCCTTACAGCTGAATCCAGTGCAGGCCAGTTTCGTTCATTTGAACGGGGGACTTGCATGGGAATTTCAGGCTAGTCATCAAGAATTACTTTACTTAACCAGCATGATTCCAGTCCCGCTCTATGGATTACTACTGGGTTTGCTGTAGGGCTGCCAACAGGGTTGCCAGGTGCCTGGTGGTGGCGGGCAACCCCCCGGCAATTCAGCCCTCTGCCCGCCGACCACTTGAGGGTTGGGGGGGCAAACGTGCACGCACACCGGTTTACAACCAGAAGTGCAGCCTCGTGAGGGGCCTTTTCCTCTTAGTTTGAGTGGTAAAGGGCCACTCAAACTTCCGGTTGTAAACCAGAAGTGACACGCATGCGTATCGGCGTGCACACACGCACACGCACAATCCCAACCGCAGCCCCATAGCCTCCCGCCGGAGGAGCTGCCAGGTCCCTTTTTGCCACCTGTGGGAGTTTTTTGGGGTGGAGCCTGGGGAGGGCGGGGTTTGGGGAGGGGAGGGACTTCAATGCCATAAAGTCCAATTGCCCAAGCGGCCATTTTCTCCAGGGGAACTGATCTCTATCGGCTGGAGATCAGTTGTAATAGCAGGAGATCTCCAGCCACCACCTGGTTTTGCCCATGTTTTCCGGATGCTGTTTTAGCGAAAATCAGGAAAACGCAGCGCGGGGAGAGCAAGGTGACCTTTGACAGTTGGGAAAGGCATGCATAATTAAAACGAAGCACCGGAGCAGTTGGCGGGGGAGACCACGGGGAAACAGCTCTGCATAAATTGCCAAGAAGGGAGCTTTGACTCTTGAAAGCTTATACTCCAAAAACAGTATTGGTCTCCAAGGTCTCACTGGACTCAAATCTAGCTGTTCAGTTTGATTAATGAGGCGGTCTTTTCCCGGAAGAGATAATGAAGCCTTTATCCTGTAGCTAGGAGAACAGTAATTCATGACAACCCAATGTGAGCAGGTACAGCAAAGAATGAACATTAGAAACAAGTTTTAGCAATGAAACCAAGCTTTCCCTTTAGCCCAAACAGTGTGGGAGATTATGTCCCATCCGCCATCTCAATATTAACCTAAACTGACGGCGATGATTAATAATATCAACCTAAAATCGGCACCCGCCGGCAAGGAAGGTTAAAGACTGAGTGTGGAAGCCCTATGTCTATTTGTGGGGAAATTTAAACCTGCCTGTCCTTTTAGTTCTAGGAAGGCATTTATTCATGTCTCTTTGAAGTGCTGTTTCTTAAGCCCTTAACTGTCACAGAGGAAACCTTGATCGGCCATGTGTCTGTTGTGTTTTCATAATGTTTTATATTCTGGTCTGCCTGCCAGGGAATGGACTTTCTCTCAAAAGGAACTCGGCAATTAGACCTGGTTCAAGTTCCCAGTGTAGCTGGCAGTAATCCAATCCCTATAAATCTTCAGAGTGGATTCCTTGAACGTCTGTCTCTCCACTAAGGGCTCAGCTGACGGTTGAGTGAGATATCCAGAATCAGGTCTCCAAATCCACTCCTTCTTTTTTCTTCTTTTTTAAATAATATATTTTATTTTATTTTTCGGGGTACAGAAGGAAAAAGGAATAGGGGAAAGATTATATTTCTATGTCCAAGCTTAGTCAGTTCACTGCAAACATACATCTGAAATCAATTTAACTTGAAGTATGCCCTGTAATTTCTGAGACTGTCTATTAATGCAATAAGATATGTTATATTTCATTTTTATAGACATTTCATAAGTACGTACTAATAATTTCCCTAGTAATAATATAGATATCCTCTGTTAAAAACTAAAGCTAAATGTATCATCTTCGTATTTTATGTATCTAATTAATACTCTAAAAACAATCGACAAAATTCAATGATGAAGCATATTTATCATATAGTGGTTGCCAAATCTACTTCTTAATAATAAAATGAAGCCATGGGGGTGAGTGCTTGGATCAGGACTGTGGTACAGCTGAGTAATTCCTTTCCCCTTGTCCATTTTCCCAATAGAAACCAATACACAAACAATCCTGATATGCCTTTGGTCCTTAAAGGAAAAAGACAGACAGTCAGTTGTAATAGCAGGAGATCTCCATCTATTACATGGAGGTTGGCAACCCAATCATTAGTAGATATATTTTCATTTTAGGATTGACATCCTTAGAACTATTCTCTCAGTAAAGCATTCTGATTTTAACACTTACCAGCCAGCCAAACCTTTTGAGTTTTTCGTGTACTTGCTAGCTATATGAGTGTTGTTTTTGTCACAGCTCAATCAATATTAATATTTCTAGATTATATAAGAATTTTAAATTTCTCAATAGCTGTTTTCAAAAAGGAAAAAAATTGGGTTATTGAGTGAAAATTTAAGGTATTAATAATAAAAATTTCAATAATAAGAGGGGAAATTGTGGTAAATAAATATAAATAATGGGGATAGTTGGGTATATTTTCAGGATTTTAAATTTTTTTTAGACAAACCCTTATAAGGAAAATATAATGCATTCCCTTTATTCAGAATTGCAGAAACAAAATGAAGAAAAAACAATAAAAGTATCAAAAGGAAGCGATAAATTAAAAGCATCTTCTTTATTCCTTTAAGTTGGAGCCATTATTTTTCTTAATTTTTTGGGTCTTCCAGGACCTTTTACATTTCCCAAAGTAAAAGGAATTAACCCTTGCCAAAATACCTTTGATTTTAAATGTCCATAATGCGTGGATGCGTTTATTCGCTTTAGCAGAATTTTCACATCTACATATTACTTCATAAAAGTTCAAAAAGACCATCTTATTGCAATTATAATAAATTTCTTTACTATGTCCTTGGTTTTGAGAACATTCTCCGATACATTGTTTTAACCATACCAAGAATTTTGGCTACAGAAAGAAATTTCTGATTCCTATCCTGTACTATGTACAGTGATTAAGAAGCTCCTTATTTCATTTCCAACATCGCATTTAAGGGAATGTGGTTTTAATTTTGTCACCCAAGTTCTCTCCAAGCAAAGTAATCAACTCCAGATTACTAAACATGGTGATTTAAGACTCCTGCTAAGTGACTTTAAACCAGACATTGGGAAACTGGTATCTCTCCAACATCTCATTAAGAATTTACTGAACAGTGAAATAGTTACTAAATGGGGTATCTTGCTTAATAACTATCGGAGTTTGAAAAGCTGGTATCACTGGATCAAGTTCGTCAATTTTGCTGATTAAATTAAACTAAAATGTTTTAATTGGATTTTGAATAGACGTGTAATTGTTACTGTTTTGAATTTTGTTGTTATTATCTTCCTTAGTGGGTTGTGCGAACTGTTATTCTGAATAAGGCTTTTTATAGGGTAGGGTAGGGGGCACTGTGTATGAGTTTATGGAACCAAGCAGGCGGTGGCTTGTAAAAGTTTGGGAACCACTGGTACATACCCATTGGCACAGAGTTGGCATAACACAGTTATCTCTACGTTTCTGGCATTAGTCATGCACTGTGAACGTCACCCCCAACTTTCCTTCTTTATAGTTCACTCTTTAGGAGGAGAAATCAAATACGGTGATGGTGAGAAAAGATACCCTAGTTTTATGAGTTACTTACGGAACATTTTCAATTTGTCTCTGGGAATGCCAGAACAGAGGTCATCTTGAATTATTTCACCTCCCTGCACTCTTTGGATTTTTCCCACACTCAGTTCCCACACAAATGTATACTCTCTTGTACTCTGAATAGTGTGGGTTTAAAAAAAATCATACATAAATCTATGTACTGTATTAAGGTCTGCCTTGGATGATTTTGTGACTTAGGCAAACGATCCACTCAGTGGTCTGACTCCTATGCTTAAGCTTCTTCTTCGATCCTACCTGGCCACCTTTATCTGTTTGAAACCCTTACCTGATTGCTCTGAGGGGCTTACTTCACTGTCTGCTGTGAAGAAGAAGAAGAAGAAGAAAGAAGAGTTGGTTTTTATATGCCGACTTTCTCTACCACTTAAGCGTGGTAGGACACTAGTTTCACACTGTCTACCTCTAGGGACACTAGTTTCACACTAGTTTCACACTGTCTACCTCTAGGGAATTTTTCCATGTCAACTCCAAGGCTGCTGTGAAACCCCTAAGAATCTACCATGGAGCCCCATGCAAAGAATTCTGGGATATGTTGTAGGATTCATAATCAAGTTATGCAGAATTGTGACTGCGCTTTCTGGGTGTCATCATCATCATGCTGCTCATATTGTGTGTGTCTACTATAACTAGGGTTGCCAACCTCCATGTGGTGGCTAGAGATCTCCCGCTATTACAACTGATCTTCAGCTGAAAGAAACTAGTTCCCCTGGAGAAAATGGCCACTTTGGCAATTGGACTCTATGGCATTGAAGCGTGTCCCTCTCCAAACCCCACCCTCCTCAGGCTCCACCGCCAAAATCTCCAGGTATTTCCCAACCCAGAGCTGGCAACCCGAACTATAATACACCCCGGTGGCTACACATTGCAGGAGTAAATGAGGAGTGATAGGCAAGCTGTTGGCCTACATTACTGTTTTTCTTATCGAGAAATCCCTCATGAGCTTTCAAGGAACTCTGGGGTTTCAAAGAAAATTTGACAAAATTAGGAAACAAATATCCAAGCTTAGGTCCGATCGAACTGAAAACCATGATGAACAGAGTCCAAATTCTGGAGTTTAAACCTGGTTTGTGTTACGTATTTTCCCCATTAAGCCTCTAGAGGGCTCCAATTATTTCTCTGTCTGTTAGTTCAGGAAAAAAAGCAAGCAGAAAAGGAAACATATGAACACATGAAGCTGCCTGATACTGAATCAGACCCTCGGTCCATCAAAGTCAGTATTGTCTACTCATACCAGCAGTGGCTCTCCAGGGTCTCAGGCAGAGGTCTTTCACATCACCTACTTGCCTAGTCACTGGAAAAGACCGTCATGATAGGAAAAGTTGAGGGCAGCAGGAAAAGAGGAAGACCCAACAAGAGATGGATTGACTCAATAAAGGAAGCCACAGCCTTCAATTTGCAAGATCTGAGCAAGGCTGTCAAAGATAGGACATTTTGGAGGACTTTCATTCATAGGGTCGCCATGAGTCGGAAGCGACTTGACGGCACTTAACACACACACACCTGCCTAGTCCCTTTAACTGGAGATGCCGGGGATTGAACCTGGGACCTTCTGCATGCCAAGCAGATGCTCTACCACTGAGCCACAGCTATTTCCACATGGGAAATCTTATGGAGTTTTCATTGTTATTCATTGTTATTGTGAATGCAGAGGCACGCACATTGGCCTTAGAGCTTCTACACAGGGGAGCTATGCGCAAGGTGGGGAATTGCCATCTGTATCATTGAGTGGGAAGAAACGGAAGATTCCAAACAAAGACAAAATTTTGTTTGTCGATTAACTTAATAATTTTTTACGAGCCAAGTTCTTGAGTAACCAATTTGAATTTTAAAAAGGGAAAGGTAGTCCCCAGTGCAAGCACCAGGTCATTACTAGGGTTGCCAACTCCAGGTTGGGAAATACCTAGAAATTTTAGGGGTGGGGTTTGGCGAGGGGAGGGACTTCAATGCCATAGAGTCTAATTGCCAAAGTGACCATTTTCTCCAGGGGAATTAATCTCTGTCACCTGGAGATCAGTTGTAATAGCGGGAGATCTCCAGCCACCACTTGGAGGTTGGCAACCCTAGTCATTACTGACCCACGGGGTTATGTCACATCACATTTTATAAATATGTAATAACTTTCCTGGGGTGCGAACATGGAATTATGTAATGATCTTTGGCTTTATTTATTTATTTATTTATTTATTTATCTTGCTTCTTTTATACCCCACCTTTCTCCTAGGGTTGCCAGGTCCCTCTTTACCACCGGCGGAAGGTTTTTTGGGGGGGAGCCTGAGGAGGGCGGGTTTTGGGGAGGGGAGGGCCTTCAATGCCATAGAGTCCAATTGCCAAGGGGGCCATTTTCCTCCAGGTGAACTGATCTCTGTCGGCTGGAGATCAGTTGTAATAGCAGGAGGTCTCCAGCTAGTACCTGGAGGTTGGCAACCCTACCTTTCTCCCCAATGAGGACCCAAAGCAACTGGCATAATTCTCTTCTCCTCCATTTTATCCTTACAACAATCCTGTGAGGTAGGCTAGGCTGAGAGTGCATGACTGGCCCAAGGCCACCCAGTTAGGTGCCGCTGCAGTGTGGGGATTCGAACTTGGGTCTCCTAGATCCTAATCTAACACTCTATCCACTACGGATGCTATATATAAATGCCACTAAACCATTTATCTCCCATAGTCTAAATATCAGCATACATGAGGGCCTTATGTTCGACACCCCTGTATTAGATTGTCTCCTGAATAGGGATCGGTGTTCCCCTTTTGTAGACTTCGAGAAAGGTTTCTAGAGTAACATCTAAATGTACTTGTGCAGTATTACAAAGGGGGGGCGAAAGCAGAGTTAATTGCTTCTGCCGACCATTGACTGCTCGAAGGGTGGAGTTCGGGGAGGGGAGGCAGCTCAGCAGGCATGTAATGCCATAGAGTCCACCCTCTGAAGCTAGGGTTGCCAACCTCCAGGTACTAGCTGGAGATCTCCTGCTATTACAACTCCAGCCGATGGTAATTGGACTCTATGGCATTGAAGTTCCCCCTTCCAAAACCCCACCTTCCTCAGGCTCCACCCCAAAAACCTCCCACCAGTGGCAAAGAGGGAGCTGGCAAGCCTATCTGAAGCTGCCGTTTCCTTCAGGTGACCTGGTCCCTGTAATCTGGCAATCAGTTGTAATTCCAAGAGAACTCCAGGCCCCACCTGGAGGTTGGCAACCCTCCACCCATCCCTCCACCTCACCAACCCCCAATGGGTGCCAGTCCTACTGCCCCTGGGCATTACTATAGAACAGGCACTGCTGATTTAAACGAAACATTTTACCATACCTAAGACTAGGTGACTCCTTAAACATGTGTAGAAATAGACGTGCATCTATTTTCTTGGCCAAATCTTCTGCCTCTTTTGTCTCTGTTGTGAATTAAAAGAATAGTTCTGTGTCCCTTGAATTTCTCTTGCTTTTGAGAACAGCTGCCAATATAAAGTGTCCGGAGGTCACGATATTCCCATAGCAAATTCTCTGCGCTGGTCTTCAGCTGTTCAAATAGTATACTTTTGCTTATAGTTCTCCTGCTGAGAGTACGCTTCATGAGCGTAAGGAAACAAGTATCATGTATAAAACTAACAAAACTTCGGATACAAAGCACTTACTTTGCAAAATCTTCCCGGTGATTGCCTAAAGAGAAAAAAAAAGTTATTCTTCTGATCCAGAGATTTCCTTTACGATCTGACAGATTGCATTTGGTGCTATCCTAAGTAGCGTTATACTCTTCTAAGTCCATTGAAGATAATAGGCTTAGAAGGGATAACTCTGTTTAGAATTGCACTGCTATCTTTGCCATTAAACGGAAACAGGCGGCTTTGTGCATTGAGGGGGAAGGCTTTAAGAGGGGAATGGACATGTTCATGAAGGAGGGGGGTATTCGTGTCTGCTACTAAAAATGAATACTAGTCGTGATGCATACCTATTCTCTCCAGGATCAGAGGAGCATGCCTATTATATTAGGTGCTGTAAAACACAGGCAGGACAATGCTGCTGCAGTCATCTTGTTTGTGGGCTTCCTAGAGGCACCTGGTTGGCCACTGTGTGAACAGACTGCTGGACTTGATGGACCTTAGTCTGATCCAACATGGCCTTTCTTATGTTCTTATGGAATGGGCCTGATCAGCTTCGCAGGCCCTATCCCACTCCTGCCCTCCCCTAGGGATTCTCAACCTCTCCTGGAGGGGGTTGCCTCTCTCTCTTTTTGGGTATCCGCTGCCACCACCTGACCATTGTAGAACTTGCCCACTGGGGCAGGGACAGGACCCCCCCCCCCAGCATCCTTTTGAAACCCCGAGGCCTTGCCTCGGTGTCTCCCACTTACCCCACTTCTGGGCACCAAGGGGACAAGATTCTGCCTGGGGTTGCTACTGGAGAAATAGCTGCTTACCAACTGCCGGCCTTCCTCCGTCCTGCCCCCCCCCTCCGTTTTACAATCGCATGTTCAAAGGTGGTGGCGGTCCTGATCTTTGTAATCTGGAGGTCGGTTGTAATTTCAGGAGATCTCCAGGCCCCACCTGGAGGTTGGCAACCTTAGTTTGAGGCAATAGTGGCTGTGAGCAAATGCATTGTTTGCCTTCTGTGACTGGAACGCATCTCAAAGTTTTGCTCAGAGTTCTCAAAAAAGAACTATGGCCATTTTGAGGGAGCTGGGTGTCAATTATAGATTAAACGGCTGTCCCTGACCACGTCTTCATGTGACATTTGAGTATGATGTTGAAATCCCTGACGTGGAATGGTTAAAACCTTTCTCCCCCCACACACATACGCATTATTGTTCCCTGATCCATATGGTTTCCCCCTCCCTAAGGATTGCTTTTTTTGGTAGCTCAATTACATGTCTCAGGTTCTGAACATGGATCCCAACATCACATATGGCTTCCACCTGTGATTGGCAGAGGCTTTCTGAGATCTTAAGCAGCAGTCTCTCCTTAGAACTCTCTGTCTAGGGTTGCCAGGTCCCTCTTCGCCACTGGAGGGAGGTTTTTCGGGGCGGAGCCTGAGGAAGGCGGGGTTTGGGGAGGGGAGAGACTTTGATGCCATAGAGTCCAATTGCCAAAGCGGCCATTTTCTCCAGGGGAACTCATCTCTATCGGCTGGAGATGAGTTGTAATAGCAGGAAATCTCCAGCCACCACCTGTCCCATGTTTTCCAAGATTTCCTTGGGACCATCTGTCTATGTTCAAGCATGTGTTCTGCTGCTGAGTTGGGCGCTTTTCCATCATAGATTAACTCGAAATACAAGAATGTCTCTATTTTGAGCTTATTCAACACTGTATATAGGCCATTGTTACTGTGTATAGTTCCATAATACTGATGCATTTTCTGTTACAAATTACATTGGAGGAAGAGGTTTCCTTACCCTGTACCCTTTGCTGTTTTTCTCCTTATAACATGCCACCTTCAAGATGTCTGCAACCTCCATTGGACAAAATGTACTGGTATCCCTTTCCCTTTATCCCTTAGAAGCTCCTTGATCCATTGATCTTGAGCAGCGTAAATCTAATGTTTGAGGGATATAAGGACTGAAATAAATCTTGCCACTGACAGTGTAGCCTTGGGGTCCCTGTCACTTAATAAAAAAGGCATTATGTCAGACACAGAGGCATTAGATTAATTAGATTAATGTTAAAAGGGGAGAGATATAATGTGATCGAAGTTCCTCATAAAAGCGGCATTCCAAGAGTGCATGAGCTAATGAATCAATGGAGCCAGAAGAGCAAGGAGAGGTCCTGTCTGGGTATGGTATATTCAGAATTCAGCCCTGCATAACCATAGAGGGGTTAGCATTCAGTCTAGCTAAACAGAAGGCTCTAGAAAGACGAGGCGTTGTCAGATAATAAGTATAAGCGGGCAAACCGCGTGATGGTGGTATTCTGAAAAACTGAGATGAACAAACGCGGCGAGCATGAAAAGTAGTGCTGTTATAATCAAGCTCTTTAATGTGCTTTTTAATTTTAAAAAGGATCTAATAACACATCCTGTGAGAAGCCCAACAATGACAATTTCTCATCTAAGATTTCTTGCCATGAGGATTTAAAAGGGTTGTGCTTCAGAGAAAATGTATGAGTATCAGCATTTTGAACATGGCTCTGTACGAGATACTTTATGGGTATAGTTTAGCACATGATACCTATTTCTTGGAATGACCTTTCTATAATAGGGAAATGCACAACAGAGAGCTTTATCCATCAACAGAACCTGCCCACTTCGCTATGAGAATGCACAGTCAATGGTTTGCTGATTTATCTGATGTTTTAACAAATGAAACAAAAAAATGCGTCGACGCTGGAAAAAAGGTTAGAGGTGCCCGCTGCCATGGGACCTTAGAGTTCAGATGTTGTACACACTTGCATGAGCCCTCTCTTCCTTCCTACCATAGAAAGTTTGTGAGAAAAGCTTTTGTGAAGCTATTTTTGCCATTGACTTAGTTGTGTATTATCCTTGCCAGTCGGCACACCCTTTGGGATGTTGGGAAATGAATATCCTTTTTCTCTGCAGACCAGCCATATATTGAGGAATATTCTGATTTTTAAATACCTCCCGGCCAGAGCACATTTGTAGTTCACATCTGACCAAGAGAGCTAAAGCAGCAAATATTCTATCTTCCAAAAGGCGTTAGAAATTCATGAAGGGACGCTGTAAATTAACAATAGCATCATGTTGTTTTAATCTTTCTGCAATATATACAGCTTTGTTACATTTGTCAAGGCTTGTATTTTAAAAATGCCGCATGCTGGTTTTTTCTCTCCAAAAAATGTGTCACACCAATCCAAGATTGAAATTCACAATTTGTATTTTGTAAATAATATTCTGACCCCACAGCCAGAATATGTGATAACTACCTCATAGACTGACTTCCACCCATTGCATTGCCATGGGAGTCCTTTTTAGATGTCAGATCTGAGGGCATACTGCAATGCATATCAGAAGCACATGCTACCCATAATCCTTCCAATAAGTGCGGCCACCAATTAATCTAAAACTGGCACTGTGCATTATGCATGGTACCTGTTTCAAACAAAATGGTGACCATGCGTATTGGGAGGATCGCGGGTAGCATGTGCTTCTGATATGCACGGTTGAATACCCCCCAGATGTAGTTTCTGAAAAAGACTACGGTGTTTGCCAGACATTGTCCATTGTAGATTAGCTTCTTTCGATTTCATTTTATTTTAGTACTGCACAATCACACAAAAACTTTATTGTGTGTGGAATGTGTACTATTCAGGTAAAGTGCTTAGAATATGGTATTTACCATCATTATGCTTACAGCTAGTTTATTACAACATGGCTCTTCATGGAGTCAGACATATCTACAGGTCTCTCCTGTAGAAACAGTGCCTCATACTCCCATACACATGATGCTGGATCAGCTGGCCACTTGCGACAAGGAAAAGTACTCTTAAGTTTCTCTTTCTTCCTTTTGACTGCAACCTGAATGTGAACCGAATCTACTTGAATAAATGTAAGGTTTGGGTTTTTTTAAAAAACTTTTTTGCAGTATACTTCTTGGGAGAGCCAGCGTGGTGTAGAGGTTAAGAGCGGTGGACTCTGATCTGGAGAACTGGGTTTGATTCCCCACTCCTCCACATGAGTGGCGGATGCTAATCGGGTGAACTGGACTGGTTTCCCCACTCCTACACATGAAGCCAGCTGGGTGACCCTGGGCTAGTCACAGTTCTCTCAGCCCCACCTACCTCACAGGTGTTGTGTGGAGGGGAAGGGAAGGTGATTGTAAGCCGATTTGATTCTTCCTTAAGTGGTAGAGAAAGTCGGCATATAAAAACCAACTTATTATTATTATTATTATTATTATTATTATTATTATTATTATTATTATTATTTACTGCACTCAATATAATGCTTCTATGACTGGACAAACTCTGCCATATTAACCAAATATCCCAGTACTCTGGAAATGATACCCAGAGAACCCAGTTACCAGAAACAATCTTGCTCAAGCTGAATGCACCGGATAGGTCCTTCTGAACGTTTGCTAGATGTAATCTGAAGGTTGGTAAGTGGATGGTGTGTTGGTAGCTGGGCAATTAAACATTCTGGATTGAGGGAGTCCAGTACTTGCCAGTAGCAGAAAGTAGAACTCTACTTTAATAGACAGACTTAACTGACTTTCCCCTCTTGTCTCTTCAGGAAGTGCTTTTCCGTCCATGCTTTCCTTTGACCCCCTGAACCAAGAACTATTTTCACAGATGGTGTGCCAAAGGGGCAGAAGGAAACTCTTCTTTCTCTCCTTGCTATGCCCTTATGAATGTAAATCTTCACTCGTGGTTTTTCTGTTCAGCGCTTATGAATAAGAAGAAGCCACAGGAAATTGAGATTTTTCAAGTGAATAGATCTGCAAGTTATATCTTTAATTATCTGGATTTAATTATAGCATAGACAGTGATATCCCATGTTAGGTCTATCACTGCTGTTTAGTGATATTATTTTCATTTTAATAGTGCATCACAAAATGAGCAGTACATACCTGGGGGTGGGGTGGGGATATCTACAGAAGCATAGTCACACACACACAAAATTACCAAGTCATCAACAGTATGGAGAATGGGGAAGAAATGCAAAACATCCTTTCTGCTTTGACGTTCTCTGTTGCTTCTCCTCCTTTTTTATTTATGAATGTCGCGTTCATCAAGAAGCCAATTACATGTGGAGTCAAATATTGGATATATAAAAAAACCTTTTGAAAAACCTTTGCTTTCATTGAGAATTAAAAAGGCATATTTGAGTGCCCATTTTTCAGTGCATGGGAATATTATTGGGGCATGTGTGATTTTTTAAATGGAAAACCAGCCATGGGCGGGGGGAGTTGTTTTAAGCATCATTTCTGCTTGCTGCATCTCTGGTCAGACTCACCATTTACTGAAGATGCATTTTGTTTAAAGGAAATTGGATGGTTGAGGGGTCTTATCCAGTAGAGTCTCGTGGTTTTCTGTGCTTTTCTGCGTATTTTCAGGATATATGTGCAAATAACAGAAAATCAGAGACAGCGAGGAATCAATCAAAACAATTTACTTAATAGTAGACGGGCCTGCCTGCTGCTACTTGAGCATAGCATGCTGGAGAATGCTTATTTGCCAATAAACCTATTTATTATGAGTGGAGCTGGAGTAGCAACCAGCCAGTCAAGTAATCTGATACATATTGTTGCCCATAAATTTATTCAAGGCTCAACTATACATGTTCCTTACCTTTCCGTGTTTATTTTAAAACAACCTCTGCAAATACAGCTTATGAGGTTGTTTGATCAAAGAGGAGAATGTTGGCCCTTTATTCCCCTCCTATTTTCTTGATGAAAAGGCTACCCTGGAGGTTCTTTTATCCCCACTGGGGGATAAATTTCTGGGTACCTATATCCCCAAATAGGGTTGCCAACTTCCAGGAGGTCAAATAACAATAATTACTTGGGCTGTATTGAAAGTTACTCAAATGTAGACAGCCACTATGGCAAAAAATAAAACATACACAATGAAACAGTGTCTAAAGTAAAGTATATTGTTCCACAAAATAACTGGTAATCCTACCAGAAAATACTAATATATTCAACCCTGTTACTTCACAGGGTTGCAAAGAACTGAAATATTTTTTCTTTGAAATGTAAGACACCACAGTGCTTATAAAGATAAATCAAAATTATAGCAAAACAAGACAGGCATTCGGTATAAGTCCTGTTTCAAAAGGAATTTCTTCAGTTGGTGGGGTTTGGGGAGGGGAGGGACTTCAGTGCCACAAATTGCCAAAGCAGTCATTTACTCCAGGTGAACTGATCTCTATCAGCTGGAGATCAGTTGTAATAGGAGATCTCCAGTTGGTACCTGGAGCTTGGCAACCCTAGTTGAGGCCCACGGCAGGCACTCCCACAGACAAGGGGGCGACAGTGGGACTTCGCACTGGCATGCGATGTGCACACATGAAGCTGCCTTATACTGAATCCGACCCTTGGTCCATCAAAGTCAGTATTGTCTACTCAGACTGGCAGCGGCTCTCCAGGGTCTCAGGCAGGGGTCTTTCACATCACCTACTTGCCTAGTCCCTTTAACTGGAGATGCCGGAGATTGAACCTGGGACCTTCTGCATGCCAAGCAGATGCTCTACCACTGAGCCACAACCCCACATTAGATTCAGCTTTATTTCTTAATAGCAGGGGAGTCTTCCTGGTATTACTTCCCTCTATTCACTTCTTAAAGAGCAATTAGGACAGTCATTGGGTTTTATGTTTATCATCTGACCATTTGCATGTAACGGGAGATGCATGCACCAGCCATTTACTCTCTCTTCTCTGCTCACATTGCCATTAACAGATTTTTTTCCCCGCAGCCAAGTATAAAGTAACTGTTAATAGAAGTGGATGCAAATAATTCTGATACTATATTTTGATAGCACTGGGAAAGAAAGTTTCATTCATCCATTGCAATCACTAGTTTTTTCTTAAGGTGACAGGTGTGTGTGTGTGTGTGTGTGTGTGTGTGTGTGTGTGTGTGTGTAAAGTGCCGTCAAGTCGCAGCCGACTGATGGCGACCCCTTGCCGTGTTGGCGAACCTATGGCACGCGTGCCGACTCCGGCACGCGTCGCCCTCTCTGCTGGCACGCAGGCTCAGCTGGGCGGCGGGGCCCCTGCCCCTGGACTCCCCGCCGCCAGCTTTGAACTGCTCTGTGCTGCCTGCAGGCAGCACGGAGCAGTTCAAAGGCCCCACCCCCCTCCCTGGACTCTCCGCCGCCCAGCCTTTCCCCTCTCCCCCCCTCCCCGGCCAAAAAACCCAGTGCAGGGCGCACGAGGCGGCTCCTGCCCTCCAGCCCCTTTCTCCCTCTCCCTCCCCTCTCCCTCCCCTCCTCCCCGGCCAAAAACCCCTTTGCAGGGCGCACGAGGCAGCTGCCGCCCTCCAGCCCCCTTCTCCCTCTCCCTCCCCCCCCCGGCCAAAAAACCCTTTGCAGACTAAGGAGGCCAACACAGAGCGGCGGCGCCTCCTTAAAAGCGGCCGCACATGGCTGGCCTCCACTGTTGGCTTGCTCGTCGCTAGAGGAGATGGTAGGTTAGTAAATTGCTCCTCCTAACCCGAGTCTGCCTCCCTCCCCGAGTCCCCGGGGTAGTTCTCCCGACCTGGACTGTAGTCTGCTGTGTTTCCAAGTGCATCTCTCCCCCCACCCCCGTTGCCTTTCCTCCCAGCCTGGGCTGAAAATGAAGCAGCAACTTTTCTTAGTTGGCGGGGGAGGGTAGTTCTCCCGACCTGGAGTCAGTGGTGTGTCCAAGTGCATCTCTTCTCTTCTCCCCCCCCCCGTTTCTTTCCTCCCCCCACCCCCGTTTCTTTCCTCCCAGCCTGGGCTGGAATTCTCTCCTCTGATCCTGGAGAGAATAGGGATGCATCATGACTAGTATCCATTTTGACTAGTAGCCATGAATACCCCTCTCCTCCATGAACATGTCCACCCCTCTTAAAACCTTCCAAGTTGGCAGCCATCACCACATCCTGGGGAAGGGAGTTCCACAATTTAACTATGTGTTGTGTAAAGAAATACTTCCTTTAATCCGTTTTGAGTCTCTCACCCTCCAGCCTGGCGGGGTGGGGTGGGAGAGGACAGTTCTCCCTTTTCTTTCCACCCAGCCTGGGCTGGGCAAGAGGCAGGAGCTGCCCTTTACTCATCCGCAGGAGAGGCAGACACTGGCCTTGGCTGGCTTGGGAAAAGGGATGTATTAAAATGAATGAGAGGATTGCCCATTTGAAACAGTGGGAGAGGCTGCACAGCCCACTGAAGATAATGGGAGCCAGGATTGCCCATTGACTTGCATGCGCTCCTTTGAAATAGTTTACAGCACAAAAAATTGCAAAGAAAATGTGGCATGGATATTCCATTAAGGTCTCTGGGCCTAGCTACATTACTGTGCGACTGGAATGATAGCTGCCAGGACTAGTAGAAGTGTTCTGTGACTGGAATGACTAGCCTTGGAGTGGAATGACAGCCCCTGAGATTAGGAGAATGATTCTGCAACTCAGTAACAGCCCCAGGAGTGGAATGACAGCCCCTGGGACTAGCAGAAGTGTTCTGGGACTGGAATGACAGCCCCCAGAGTGGAATCACAGCCCGGTCATTCCAGTCCCAGAACACTTCTGGTAGTCCCAGAGGCTGTCATTGCACTCTGGGGGCTGTCATTCCAGTCCCAGAATAATGTAGCTAGGCTCAGAAACCTTACTGGAAAATCCATTCCACATTGTTTTTGCTACTCTTTCTCCATGAAGCTAAGGGTGGCTCATTTATTTAGCCTTAGTTTTATCCTTACAGCACTCCTCAGAGATAGCAAGAGACACCGTGTGTGTGTGTGTGTGTGTGTGTGTGTGTGTGTAAGTGTGGTTTCCATGGTAGAGTAGGGATTTGAACCTGGGTTTCTCAGATCCTAGTCTGACACCTTAACCACTATATCATGCTGGAGAACAACCAGGAAATTGTTAATCATTTAAGCTAATTAAAACCTCAGTATTCAGGTTAAATTTCTGTGTTGGCACTTGGCGATAAATAAGTGGGTTTTGGGTTGCAGTTTGGGCACTCCGTCTCTAAAAGGTTCGCCATCACTGGGGTTTTCATGGCAAGAGACTAACAGAGGTGGTTTGCCAGTGCCTGCCTCCTTGGTGGTCTCCCATCCAAATACTAGCCAGGGCTGACTCTGCTTAGCTTCTGAGATCTGATGAGATCAGGCTAGCCTGGGCCATCCAGGTCAGGGCAAGGTGACAGTTACTTTTCTTCATTTGTTTTCGATGTCAAGCACTTATCCAAAAATGCCATTCTGAAGAACAGGAGTGTTTTTGTCACAACAAGCACAAATGGTGTTATAACTTAAATTCTACACCGGTATGGCTTAGATGTCCGTCCCACTGACATTCGCAATTTAGTTTTATGGCTGTCTCGAAGGCGAAATCAAATCATCTTTATTCCGATACAAGATCAGCTCTGAATAAAAATTAAAAGTTAGGTTAAAATAATTAAAAGAAAATAAAGGTGTTAATGGTTCTGGGAGAGATGATTTGAACAGGAGGAGGAAGGCTAGTTTTACGGCCGTCTCAAAGGCCAATAAAAGAGGGGTTTTTTTCCTTGGGTGGAAGCTATTTGGATTTTTACATCGTTTCCCAATGCTTCTGTGCTCTGAAGGCCAGAAAATTAATGAGATGTAAATCTTTCCTAAATTACTTCCTGTTCTTCTGGCCAACCTGTCTACTTATTTAAATATGTTTAATATATTCTTTTTTTGTCTACTTCAGAAGCCACATTCCACCTACACACTTCGCAGCAACCGTATAATTTTTGTTCTAGTCATTACAGTAAGACTGAGAGGTGGATTAATACCGCCGTTAAGCCTGATTGCTAAAGCAAGACTCGGTAAAGTCAAAGGCAAAAAGTTGTCCTGCAAACGCTGAAGACTATGGTTTAGATCCCAAGGCACCTTTCTGCATTCAGCCGGAAGGATATCTTTGGCTCTCTAGTCCACAGTCTTCAAGAATCCATAATGTGTCATGCGCCCTGCCTTGGGAGCTGAGGACTCGGAGGACTCTGAAGCTGAAGTGGAGGAACAGGTTGCCTCTGGGCCTCCAGTACCTTCATTGCAGTCAGTAGCACAGGAGCCTGAAACAACTCAGCAGGAACCACAGCTAGGCAGAGAGATGGAACAAGGGCAGACAGACGCCACTCTTTCCCCAACCCCTGCAGCAGAAGCTGAGAATGGCAGCCCTCCAAGCTCACCTGAACCCGATAGGCATATCAGGACTCGGCAGCGTGTGATTTTGCAGGGTAAAAGGAGAAGTGCTCGCTTGGAGAGGCTAAGCAGACAGAGAACTGGTGCTGAGTCGTTTCAGGATGAAGCCTAGCTTGGAAGTGCACTGACTGATAAAGGCAGTGCAGGCATACTTTCACTTTGCGGAAGCAACTGTGCAGTTTCTCTGTGTTCCTGCTACTGCTCATGATTGATCTTTCCGGCCGTGGACTCCTGCCTGCTTTGACGACGCCTCTGACTTCTGACCTTGGTAGATAGCATAATCTTTGTTGCCTGCTCCGAAAGGGGCTAGATACCCCCCACACGTCTGAGGACTGCGGGCACCGCCCAGCCCTTGACCTACGCCGGCACATAATGTAAGGAAAGCTCCCTAAGAAAATTACGGTCGTTTATGTATGGGAGTTTTACCTGAGGTTTGTTGCTCTCTGGTCCCACACTTTCCTGTTGGGAGTCTGTGCACCAGCAGTCTCCAAGCTTAAATCAGGAAGTATTTGAATCCCTGCCCCTTGAAATGCTGCTTTGTAATTGGCTGCAATGAGAGAAAAGCCCCCCTGAAACGCAATTGCCGCATAAAAAAGCATTTTAAGAGAATTTTTGAACAAAAACAAAAAACAGAGATATTTGAAAGGAAAGCCTTCTGCTCAAAAAGAACTCAGAGGAAGAAGGAAGTATTTGAATCCCCGCCCCTTGACATGCTGCTTTGTAATTGGCTGTCTGCTTGCAGTGAGAAAAACTAAGCTTCTGTGTCCCACGCTTTGCCTTATGCATGGGGATTTCAAGCGGGCTGAGCTCCAGGAAGAGGGAAGAATCGTGTTAATAGAGGGACAGGAGATCCTGGGATTTGTGAGGGCTGGCCATGAGGTCATCTCCAATGAAGGGAAAACTCATGCATAACTCCAAGGAACAACCGAGACAGAGGGGGCGGGGTGAACATGAGTGAAAGTACCCCTGCATAAATGACCTATGTGTGTTTATGTCTTTAGTTTCCACTTGACATATCTGTTTCCCTCAAAGGTTGTTGGTGGTGGGGAAAACATGAAAGATCTATTATCAACTTGAAAATGTACCATACAAAAAGATCAGATACCAAGCACCTCGGGAGAGGTGGAGGTATAAATCACTGAAAGAAATGAGCTCTGCCTGACAGAAGTATTTATGAGGTCCATGTTTGCTTCCTTCTGGGGGGGAAAGAATCTTATAATCACAGGCAATTTTTAAAGGCACTTTAAATCATCTTCACAATGAATGCAATTATTATCTTCTCTGTAGACATCTATAGGTATCTTCTTTTTTCATTTCCCATCCTTTCTTCATGTTGAGATGAAATACAAGAAAATAGCATAGGTAGTATACAGCATTCAGGAAAATTAGTAGCAAAGAGAGACTAAGAAGTGTCCATTTGTTTCACAAATTGTGTAGCCCTTCCATCAAAATTTCACCTGAAGCAGCACTTAGAGTGAATTTGGATATTGCTCTTCAAGCTGAGCAATTTCAAGGGGAAGTGAAAAAAGTTTTGATAGCATTGGCAGAATTTCTCCAATAGATGTTACATGCATCCTTTTGGTAGTTACCACAACCTTTAACTCAGTAGTCTATAATTTATTAGAACATAAGAAAAGCCATGCTGGATCAGACCAAGGCCCATCAAGTGCAGCAGCCTGTTCACACAGTGGCCAACCAGATGCCTTGAGGAAGCCCACAAGCAAGACGAATGCAGTAACTCAAGATGACTACAGTAACTCAAAATGCCACTAAAATGTATGCTTTCCCCCTGCAATATCTGTTCATATGCAAACATTGTTTGTTACTGTATTGGTGTCTTTAACCCCCTTGAAAAAAACTTTCCTATCTCTGGGTAGCCCCATTGTGTAGATGTTTTGATCTGCATGATGGGGCCAGCAAGGGGATGAGATACAACCTGTCTGGTTCGCAGGGGTGTTCTGAGGATAAAATGGAACCACCCCCTGTAAATTGTCCTTATCTCCTTTGCCAGAATGAATGTCAACATTATAGGTGTGTGAATTGGCTATAAATCGTTGTACCTTTTGTTGGATTATGGCTTCAAGTATTTAAACTGAATACACAATAGTTTGTATTGTTCATGTGTTTTGTTTAAATAGTGACCGAAGTTTTATATAGAGGAAGAAGATGAGGCTTATTAAATTTGCAGATGATACTAAATTGGGAGGGGTAGTAAATACGGTAGAAGACAGAGCCAAGACACAGGATGATCTTGACAGGCTGGAGAATTGGGCTAGAACTAATAAAATGCACTTCAACAAAGACAAATGTAACGTTCCGCATTTAGGTGGGAAAAATCAAATGCATAATTATAGGATGGGGGAGACTTGTCTGAGCAGTAGTGTGTGTGAAAAGGATCTTGGGGTCTTAGTAGGCCAAACACTGAACATGAGTCAGCAGTCTGATGTGGTAGCTAAAAATGCAAATGCGGTCTAGGGCTGCATCAACAGAAGTATAGTGTCCGGATCGTGCAAAGTGATGGTATCGCTTTACTCTGCTCTGGTTAGACCTCACCTAGAGTATTGTGTTCAGTTTTGGGCACCACAATTTAAGAAAGATATAGACAAGCTGGATGTCCAGAGGAGGGCAACAAAGATGGTGAGGGGTCTGGAGACCAAGTCCTATGAGGAAAGGTTGAAGGAGCTGGGTATGTTTAGCCTGAAGAGGAGAAGATTGAGAGGGGATATGATAACCATGTTCAAGTACTTGAGGGGCTGTCATATAGAAGATGGTGCCGAGTTGTTTTCTGTTGCCCAAGAAGGTCGGACCAGAACAAACGGGTTGAAATTAAATCAAAAGAGTTTCCATCTAGACATTAGGAAGAATTTTCTAACAGTTAGAGCTGTTCCTAGTGGAACAGGCTTCCTCGGGAGGTGGTAAGCTCTCCTTCCCTGGAGGTTTTTAAGAAGAGGTTAGATGGCCATCTGTCAGCAATGCTGATTCTGTGACCTTAGGCAGATGATGAGAGGGAGGGCATCTTGACCATCTTCTGGTCACTGGGGGTGTAGGGGGGGGAGGTAGTTGTAAATTTCCTGCGTTCAGGGGTGGACTTGATGACCCTGGTGGTCCCTTCCGACTCTATGATTCTATGATTCTAGGCTGGGATGGCAGTAGCTCCCTTCTTAAAGAATTTTTAGCGGTCGTGGAACATTCAGTGCAGTGCTATGTTCTTAATGTATAGAAATAGACTGCTATGAAGGGATTGCTAACAATCAGGACTTTGGTTAATGTGCAATCAGCCACCATGGGGGGGGGGGGAATGTGCAGTTCCAAAAGAGCAGGTGCAATTCAAAAATTCAAGTCATAAAAATGTTAGCTTTCCACATGCTTAAGGGACTATAATTTCTTCTCTTTGTTGTGATGTATATAACATGTGGTAGAAGGTTGACAATTTCCTTAACAGTTGATTTCCTGTTTCTTCCGGCAGAATCTGAGTGTCTTAAGAAAAGATGAGAGCAGAGGCCTGCAGTACCGAGCTTGTGCCTTTGGTTGTTTATGCATGGGTACTTTCACTCACGTTCGCCCCCGGTCTGACTCAGTTGTTTCTTGGAGTTCTGCATGAGTTTTCCATCCATTAGAGATGACCTCGCTGCCAGCCCTCGCAATGACCGGGTCTTCCCATTCATCTGTTAACCTGACTCTTCCATCTTCCCTGAGCAAAGTCCAGGTGAAATCCCCATGTATAAGGCAAAGTGTGGGGCACACAAGCTTGGTTTCACTCACAGCCAATTACAAAGCAGCATGTCCAAAGGCAGGGATTCAAATACTTCCTGCTTCCTGGGAGCTCTTTCTGAGCAGAAGAAAAGCTCTTTTTAAAACCAAGGCTTGGATTTCTCTCCCTACCCCCATTTCAGATTGCTCCTTTTTGTTGTTGTTGTTAAAATCCTTTTTTATGTGTCAATTCGATTGGGGGGGGGGATTTTCGCTCACAGTAAGCACTACAAGTCAGCCAATTACAAAGCAGCATTTAAAGGGGCGGGATTTGATTTGAGCTTGGAGACCGCTGGTGCAGAGATTCCCAACAGGAAAGTGTGGGTCCAGCGAGCAACAAACCTCAGGTAAAACTCCCATGCATAAACAACCCTTCTCCTTGTTCTTAATTACTTTTTGTATATCCCTCCCTTCAAAGAAAACTTTGCTGGAGGACATGATGCCTTTTGTGCGAAGCTTGAATATAACACGCTTCTGCATTACTAATGCTAGATTTCCAGTTGTGAGAATTTTCTCCCATCCCACATAGGCTTCTAGATGCCATGGAATGTGATTCCAAGCAACAAAATACATGCACACTCACAAGAAAAATGCACAAATAGCAAGAATTACAATGACATAGCAACGTGCTACTCCAAATTTTCTTTTAAGAAAGCTCTTCAAGGCGCATTGGCACACTGGCCACCGTAGCTGTCTTAAGCAGTAGAAAAGAGCAAGAGTCCAGTAGCACCTTAAAGACTAACAAAAATTTCTGGTAGGGTATAAGCTTTTTGTGAGTCATCTGAAGAAGTGAGCTGTGGCTCACGAAAGCTCATACCCTACCAGATATCTGAAGAAGTGAGGTGTGACTCACAAAAGCTCATACCCTGTCAGAAATTTTGTTAGTCTTTAAAGTGCTACTGGACTATAGCTGTTTTAAGATAGTGTTGATCTTCTGTAAGATAAGGGATCACAGGAGTTATAATTCTAAGGATCCTTATTCAAAAGTTCCTTTGAAATAGATTGTGCCCCTTGTTGAGGAAATCTATTGAGAAGCGAGGTGCCCAAAGGAAAAGAACAGGGAGTGGATTGGTGGCATCCCCCAGGAATGAGGGGAAGTATAATAATACTTATATATCCAGTCCTCTGAAATCACACACGACCATAGTGTGTAATGGTGTAGAGGTTAAACTAGGACCAAGAAAACCTGAGTTCAAATCCCCACTCTGTCATAGAGATGCCAGTTGCCAGCTTCAGGTGGGCATTCTCCCGCCGCTGCCTTCCTCTCACCTCTGGGGAAGACGGGAGAATGGGGGAGGGAAATGATGTGATGCTACATGTTGTTGTCACATCTGGGCATCAACCAATGCTCTAGAAACGCTATAGTAATACCATAGAGTATCTAGAGCATCAGATGACATGCTGATGTCATGTCTGGGTTTTCACCCATACGTCTTGTTGACGTGTAGCACCATGTTACATTCGGCCCTTGCCCCCCCCCCCCCCAAGTTCCTAGTAGTGCCAGGCAGTAGCCTGGCATCCCTACTTTGTCATGAAACTCACCACAGGACCGTGGGCCAGCGTGGTGTAGTGGCTAAAAGTGGTGGTTTGGAGCGGTGGACTCTGATCCGGAGAACGGGGTTTGATTCCTCAACTCCACATGAAGCCAGCTGGGTGACCTTGGGCTAGTCACAGCTCTCTTAGAGCTCTCTCAGCCCCACCTGCCTCACAGGGTGTCTGTTGTGGGGAGAGGAAGGGAAGGTGATTGTAAGCTGGTTTGATTCTTCCTTAAGTGGTAGAGAAAGTCAGCATGTAAAAATCAACTCTTCTTCTCCTCCTCCTCCTCCTCTCTGTGTCTGGCCTACCTCACAGGGCTATTGTGAAGATAAAATGCAGGAAGAGTGAACTGTGTGTTCTCTTGGAAGAAGGGTGGGAGAAAATATATATGTGTGTACAATTTGTCCTTCAGTTAGTGGGCAGGCCCAAGGCAAAACAGCCAGGTTGGCGGACAGTATTTCCTGTGGTGGTTAACCTTCTAGCATCACATTTTAAAAATAATCCGATTTATCTACACTGCTTCAGTGATTTAGCAAGGACCTTTTTTAAAAAAAAGGTAATGCGTTTGAGAGACCAAATCTCTTCTCAGTTGTCTGCAACATATAGGCCTGACTCATTTCATGCTGTTATGCAGAGTTATAAAACCAGTGATGCTCAACATAGAAAATACAGTGTTCTTAAGCTGCTATCATCTAACTGTTGCTTGATTATTATCTTTTGTCTCAAGTTACCTAATGAGATGTCATGCTTCTCCTCCCTGCAGGGAGGAATTTGTGTGTGTGTGTGTGTGTGTGTTTTCACGCTTCACAGTGGAAGTGTAGCTTATTAACTACTAATACTATTATTAACTTTTTTAAAAAGCTAGTTTAGTTTAATGTAATTGGGAGTCATTGGGTTGGATCCTGTGGAAAAGCCCCTCTAGGAACTTCTCAAACCAGGGTTTGCAACCCTGGCCACGAAACAAAGTGTATGACTTTGGGTCAGTGCCTCCATCTCAGTATAATGTACCTCACAGGATCGTTGCAAAGATAAAATGGGGGTAGATCCCATGTAGAGAGCCAGCGTGGTGTAGTGGTTAAGAGCGGCGGACTCTAACCTGGAGAACCGGGTTCAATTCTCCACTCCTCCACATGAAGCCTGCTGGGTGACCTTGGGCCAGTCACAGTTCTCTCACAACTCTCTCAGCCCACGCAGAGGCGGGCAATGGCAAACCACCTCTGCAGGTCTCTTGCCTTGAAAACCCTACGGGGTCACCATAAGTCAGCTGTGACTTGACGGCGTGCGCACACACAATACCATGTCTCTTGCGCTGGTGGCCAGGCAGAACAAATCTAATGTACGTCTTTATTGAATTTTTCCACTGATATCATAATACCTTCATGCTTCCCCCTTTAAGGAAGAATTATGAGCAACACATAACTTTGCGGCTTCTAATAGACGATAACCGCTTCAGGATTGCTATCAACAACAGAGCTTTCTTTGTTTCCACTTTACACCTACCTGCATGTCTTTTCTTACATTTGATGAGCTAAGCAACTGAGGCGGTCATTGTGACTTTATCCTTGTCCAACTTTAAATATCCTTGACTGATCTCCTGGATCTGGAATGCTCTCCAAATAGATAGCCAGTATCAACAAACAGCAGATTTGGACGGATGTACATTTCAACAGGACATCTGTCTTTCTTCAGCCTTTTTACACACGGCTCACCGGCATTCTGGAAGCCGTGTGGGCATGTTTTCGTTTAACCGCCTTGATTTATGATTGAAATGTTGTACCTATTTCTAGACAAATCCCAGAGATGAAGCTAGATAGGGGGTGGAGAGGAGGGAGGATATAGAACAGTAGCAGACATTTGAGGTTGTCAGCTCTTCCTTTAACTTCATTGGATTACTCATAGCAATCAACAGTATTTTACATGCAAATGAGAGTGTTGAAGCTCTGTGATCTTATTTGTGAATATCTGCTGTGGGGGGGGAATTTGGCAATGCAGAAATGTCTATGGGGAAGGGGACGGGAGCTTAACCATTCTCCTCCCTGCTGCTTCTCCAAGGCCATGCATGCTTGGTAATTAGCAGCGTGCTCCAGGCTGAATTTCCCCGCATATTTTTTTGAGTTTTTCACGTTCAGGAAGTGACTGCGAAGCCGGCGCATACCTGCTTCGCATTACTTAAGAGCCCCTTTAACACGAACTTTTGTGTTTGCTCCGCCCCCACACCGCAGAATCCCCTGAAGGAACCATGCAAAACGACATCCGTGCGTTAGCTGTTCAAATGGTGGTTGGCTAAAGGAAGGAATAAAGGAGCAGGCGAGTGGGTGTGGGTGGAATTTCTCCTTTTGCGACGGGACCGTGAATAGTCATTTTAAAGGTCACATTTTTAAAAAAGAGCGTTGAGCGAGCTTCAAAACTGACCCTGCATAAATGGCCTTCTGCAAAAAATTCCTACCCACCCATCCACCAGAGTTCCAAAAAACATGTTAGCAAGGGTAAATACGTATTTGGGGGGATACCCCACTTAAGGGAATTCATTTTTTTTTTACCTGATATAGGGTTACCAGCCTCCAGGGGGAGCCTAGAGATCTTCTAGAATTACAATTAATCTCCAGGCAGAAGGTCAGATCATGCCTTCCACCTCAACTCATGTACAACAGAACGGAACAAAAACAATACTCAGATTACAGTTAGAAACTCGAGCCGGCCATGGATGAGTGGTAGGCTTGCCAACCTCCAGGTGGGGCCTGGAGACCTCCTGGAATTTCAGCTGACCTCTGGAGATCAGTTCCCCCTGAGGAAAATGGCAGCTTTGGAGGGCATTGTAATGCTTCATGGCATTATACCAAGTGAAGGTCCCTCCCCTTCCAAAACCCCACTCTCTCCAAGCTTTGCCTCCAAATCTCCAGGAATTTCCCAACCTGGAACTGGCAATCCTACGTGACAGGCAGCGTCACAAGGAGGGTTGCCAGGTCCCACTTTGCCATCGGTGGGAGGTTTTGGGGGCGGAGCCTGAGGAGGGCAGGGATTGGGAAGGGGAGGGCCTTCAATGCCATGGAGTCCAATTGCCAAAGCGGCCATTTTCTCCAGGTGAACTGATCTCTATCGTCCGGAGATCTGTAATAGGAGATCCCCAGCCACCACCTGGAGAATGGCAACCCTAGTCACAAGTGCCTCCTGCATCTGCTTGTCATTGGAAACTGTGACTCTGAGAAGCTCCATTAATGGCAGCTAAAGATCCTTCCATCACCCCGGCCTCCTGTGAAATTGCAGTCACTTAGGGTTGCCAGCTCCAGATTGGGAAATACGTGGAGGTTTTGGGGGTTGAGCCTGAGGAGGGCGGGGTTTGAGGAGGGGGGGACTTCAATGGGGGATAATGCCATAGAGCCCACCTTCCAAAGTGGGAGAGCTCCAGCCACCACCTGGAGGCTGGCAACCCTACAATCACTGCCGCAAGTTTCAGCACCATCACAAAATCCCCTAGTGCTGTGATGCCTTATGTAGAAGAAGAAGAGTTGGTTTTTATATGGCAACTTTCTCTACCCCGTCCCTTCCCCACAACAGACACCCTGTGAAGTAGGTGGGGCTGAGAGCTCGAAGAGAATTGTGACTAGCCCAAGGTCACCCATAGGGTTGCCAAGTCCCTCTTCACCACCGAGGGGAGGTTTTTAGGGCAGAGTCTGAGGAGGGCAGGGTTTGGGGAGGGATTCCAATGCCATAGAGTCCAATGGCCAAAGCCACCATTTTCTCCAGGTGAACTGATCTCTATCAGCTGGAGATCAGTTATCACAGCAGGCGATTTCCAGCTAGTACCTGGAGGTTGGCAACCCTAGTACCTGGAGGTTGGCAGCCTTTGGGCTGCTTTGAAATTGCATCTTTTAGCCCTGTGAGGCTGCTGTTTTAAGCCCTGCGAGGCGAATTGTGTGATGTTAACACTTTTACCTTTTACTTTGGTTTGTTGGTTGATTTTTGGAATGATTTTATTTGAATAAATTAACTCTTGGTTTTGTTTTGAATTGAATATTGAGCCACGTGCTGCCTTCTTACTTAGTACGTGGAGGTTGGCAACCCTAGTCACCCGGCTGGCCTCATGTGTAGGAGTGGGGATACCAACCTTGTTCACCAGATTAGCATCCACTGCTCATGTGGAGGAGCGGGGAATCAAACCCGGTTCTCCAGATTAGAGGCTCCAGATTTCCTGCTTCACAGCTCAAGCTCCGAGCCATTGGTCATGCTATTATAAAATGAAGCGGAATGTGAATTTATCAGAAGTGTCCTGTAATAAAAGAAACAGCACTGGTATATATTTTTTTAAAAAATCAGTATTTGTGTTTGTCAAATCAGCCTCAGTATGTTTGCAAAATGCTCTATGGTAGGTACTCCCCCTTCCCCCTAGATCTTTTTACATGAGCTTGGGGGGGGGGGTTAGAAAGGGATAGATGGCAGAAGCAGGGTGATATGCTGTGACACCTGTTGTATCTAGTTAAACTCCATGGCAGGTCTCAAGGGGTGAGCGGTCTTGTGTTTCAAGCAGCCAGTCTCGATATAGATTTTGATGTTCCTCTACAGGCTTCGGGATGAAAAGTTGTTTCTGAGAGAGGCGGCGCAGAAAACAAAAGTACAATCCTCCTTGTGCAGTTCCCACAGGCTTCGGCAGAGCCAAATACGTCCACATCCTTTCATATTTTAAGGCTCGTTTTCATGTGTCGTAAGTCAGGCATATATATCCATTTTGAAAACAGATTTACCCTCCATGTAGTGTAGTTCCTGGGAATCGTACTCACGTGACCAGTTTAGTTTTTGGAGCATATGGTTTATAAAATGTAAACTGCCCTAAAAATTTCTTCCTCGAATCCTTCCCAAAGCAACAGAACAAAAGAATATGTTGCAAGGTCTCAGTTTGACCATCCCCATGCTTATATATTCTATCTGAACAAGAAACGCCTGCATAACGGCCGTCAATGAACATGGACAGAAAAACATTAAACCTAGCAATCCATTTAAGGGCCAAACCAGATGAGGGTCTGGGAGATCTCTGACTGGATTTTCCTTCCCCCATCCCCACGCCCCGTTCATAGCAGGTATGGTTGGGAAAATGGGATGGGGGATCAGATGGGATATAGAAGGGCCTTTATTCTTTCTAGGTTAAATGCCTTTCTGTCAATGTACATTGAGGGCTGTTATGCAGGTGTTTCTTGTTCGGATAGAATATGTAAGGTCGTTTATGCATGGGAGTTTTACCTGAGGTTCGTTGCTCGCCGGACCCACACTTCTCGGTGGGGAATCTATGCACCAGCAGTCTCCCAACTCAAATCAAGTCCCCGCCCCTGTAAATGCTGCTTTGTAATTGGCTTACTTGTCGCGCTTACTGTGAGCGAAAATCTCCCTCCAAACCCAATTGACACATAAAAAAGCATTTAAAGAACAGCAACAAAAAAACCAGGAGCAATCCGAAAGGAGGCGGTGGGGGGGGGGAGAAATCCAACCCTCGGTTTTAAAAACAGCTTTTCTTCTGCTCAGACAGAATTTCCAGGATGCAGGAAGTATTTGAACCTCCGCCTCTGGGCATGCTGCTTTGTAATTGGCTGGGACCGAAACCAAGCTTGTGCGCACCACACTTTGCCTTATGCACGGAGATTTCCCCTGGTCTTTGCTCAGGAAGATGGAAGAGTCAGGTTAACAGAGAAAGGGGAAGACCCGGACATTGCAAGGGCTGGGCACGAGGTCATCTCTAATGGACGGAAAACTCATGCATAACTCCAAGGAACAACTGATTCAGATCGGGGGCGAACGTGAGTGAAAGTACCCGTGCATAAACGACCTAAGTGTGGGGGGTGGTCAAATTGAGACTTTGGAACATATTCTTTTGTTCTGTTGCTTTTGGAAGGATTTGAGGAATAAATTTTTAGGGCAGTTTATATGTTATAAATCGCATGCTTCTTCGCAGAGACTAATTCAGATGTTACTATTTGGTAATGATAAAAGGATTAGGTCAGGGGGGTTGAACCGGAGATAACATCAATGTCGGGCCGGGACATGCCTCGCCAGCCCAGATTGAGAGTGTGGGGGGGAGGGGCTGCCTCAGTTGGCTCTCGGACCAGATAAGAGCTCTCAAGGAGTCGGATCCAGCCTGCGAGCCTTATATTTGACACCCCTGGATTACATTACTAGTTGCGAAAATTTTGTCAGCAGTAATTAAATATAAAAGGGGGTAATAAAAGGTTGCTTCATTGTGATGCTGCTTGTGGCAAGTTGGCTGTTAAAGCAATATCATTTAAGTAAGCAAGCTATACGATGCTGGGAGGAAGGCTATGGTTAGTCCTGTCCCTGTATAATTTTTTCAGTTTTAAATTGCGCGTACCCCGAACACGTTTCCCTGCAAGGAAAATATCTTTGGGGTCTGCATGATTTAAAACTGGAAAACTTATACAAGTGCCTGTATGTTGCCACTACAGGGCAAGCAGCAGGGTTGGGGGTGGGGGGGGTAGGTGGTTAAAAAACAGTGTAGTTCAAAGGGTTAAACCCCTCCCCCATTCCTCAGTCCAATCCCCCAACCCCATTTTCCTTACAGCTGCTTTGAACGAAATGTAAGCATTTATTGATCTGCCTCAATATTTACAGCTCCCTCTCCCTTTTCACGTAAGGTTGCCAACCTCCAGGTACTAGCTGGAGATCTCCTGCTATTACAGCTGATCTCCAGCCGATAGAGATCAGTTCCCCTGGAGAAAGTGGCCTCTTGGGCAATTGGACTCTATGGCACTGAAGTCCCTCCCCTCCCCAAACCCCGCCCTCCTCAGGCTCCGCCCCCAAAACCTCCCGCCGGTAGCGAAGAGGGACCTGGCAACCCTATATTCACGGGATAGTCATAGTATTCCTTTTCCATTCTGGACAGACAAGAGATCTCATTAGCAATGCCCTTTTGTGGTTCTGCACTTGTAAGCGATTTCCCTGATGTTCACTCCGGGCTATGTATATGAGAGAGAGTGTGTGTATGTGACATATAACATGTTGGTATAATTTCTATAGCTGGAATAAAATACAGTGTAGGTCATGGCGCCCTCTTACTTTCTGCAGTCTTTTTCTTTCTTAACTGTGATGTGATACTGCTAAGTCTGACCTCCCCCCCCAAAAAAAAATTTATTTCCGTTCGGAGGGCACCTTGCTGTCTACCAGAAGAGGCATTTAATTTCCCAAATGGCCCTATTTTTTCCTCTTGCTGTAACAACTGGCGCCTCTCTCTTTCTCTCTCATAGAAACGGTTTAACTGACTGTGAATTAACTAAGCAGGTTTTTTTAAAAGCGAAGTATTCATCACTTTAAAGTAAATTTTCAAAGGGATTAGAGACACAGATATGTCTCCAAAGGTTTGCTTAACAAATAAAGTAGTTTAAGCACATGAACAGATAGATGTACATAAAAACATAAGAAAAGCCCTTCAGGATCAGACCAGTGGTCTATCTAGTCCAGCATCCTGTCTCACACAGTGGCCAACCAGTTACTCTGGATGGCCAATAAAAGGGCACAGAGGCTGAGGCTTTCCCCTGATATAGCCTCTTGGCACTGGTATTCAGAGGTTGACTGCCTCTGAACATGGAGGTTCTCCTCAGTCACTGTGGCTAGTGGCCACTGATAGACCTATTCTCCATGAATCTGTCCAATTTTTTAAAAAACAAATAATTTGGGGCCGACAATTATGGTTTTGTAATTAAATGTATACAATGCCTCATAATGTTTGCAAGTTGAACAGTGCTACTGCATTCACTGTACCCTCTTAGAATCTCTGGGAACTGAAAAATGCAGACATACTACTTTTGGGTTTCATTTATATGAGAGGCAGCATGAGAATCATGGCAGGGACAAATCTCTCTCATCAGCTTTGGGATTAAATTGGGCGTAAGGCTGAGCACAGCAAAACGACAAGGTGTCATTCTTGTGGGACTAAACCCCTTCACGATGCAGGTGGAAGGCTGAAGGGTCCTTTAGAAAAGGCTCTGTGCCTGCAGAAAACAAGCATGCCAAGGAGGTGGCTAGGCTAGAATCCCTTCCCCAGAAATACTAATTATAATTCACTGCAAAAAGGATGCGGACGGAATGGAGTGGGTTCAGAGGAGAGCGACAAGGATGATCAGGGGCCTGGAGACCAAGCCCTACGAGGAAAGGCTGAGGGAGTTGGGAATGTTCAGTCTGGAGAAGAGGAGGTTGAGGGGGGACATGATTGCTCTCTTTAAGTATCTGAAGGGCTGTCACTTAGAGGAGGGCAGGGAGCTGTTCCTGTTGGCAGTAGAGGATAGGCCTTGCAATAATGGGTTTAAATTGCAGGCTGAAAGGTACCGGCTGGATATTAGGAAAAAGGTTTTTACAGTAAGAGTTGTTCAACAGTGGAATTAGCTACCTGGGAAGGTGGTGAGCTCCCTCAGTGGCAGACTTCAAGCAAAGGCTGGACAAACACTTGCCAGGGATGCTCTAGGCTGAACCTGCATTAAGCAGGGCGTTGGACTAGATGGCCTGTATGGCTCCTTCCATTTTTTCCTGTTGCCCAAGTAGGCCCGACCAGAACCAACGGGTTGAAATTAAATCAAAAGAGTTTCCGTCTAGACATTAGGAAGAATTTTCTAGCAGTTAGAGCAGTTCCTCAGTGGAACAGGCTTCCTCAGCAGGTGGTAAGCTCTCCTTCCATGGAGGTTTTTAAGAGGTTAGATGGGCATCTGTCAGCAATGCTGATTCTGTGACCTTAGGCAGATGACGAGAGGGAGGGCATCTTGGCCATCTTCTGGTCACTAGGGGTGTGGGGGGGGGAGGTAGTTGTGAATTTCCTGCATTTTGCAGGGGGTTGGACTTGATGACCCTGGTGGTCCCTTCCAACTCTATGATTCTATGAATCTAATGTGTAAGGAGTGATATCCAAATATTCATGCCCACACACCGTCTAAAGTCATACAATCCAATAATGGCAACATCATGTGATTCTGCTGGGGCTTGGAGACCCCCCAGAATTACAACTGATCTCCAGACGACAGAGATCAGTTCGCCTGGTAGAAAACGGCTGCTTTGGAGGTTGGACTCTATGGCATTACACCCCACTAAAGTCCTCAGACCCTGGTCTGTCAGGCTGCACCCATAAATCTCCAGGAATTTCCCATCTTGTAGTTGGCAACCCTATGTGCCACTTGTCTTCTGACCTTCCAGGAATGGTGCTGCAGCCTCTGCAGCTAGCAAACTGTGTTTTACCTGTCACACACATGAAGCTGCCTTATACTGAATCATACCCTCGGTCCATCAAAGTCAGTATTGTCTACTCTGTCCGGCAGTGGCTCTCCAGGGTCCCAGGCAGGGGTCTTTCACATCACCTGCCTGCCTAGTCCCTTTGACTGGAGATGCCGGGGATTGAACCGGGGACCTTCTGCATGCCCAGCAGATGCTCTACCGCTGAGCTGCAGCCCCTCCCCTCCTGTTCTCATACAATGACTTGAAAGGCCAGGGTAGAGAATATTGTCTCTTCATTATGTTAAACTATGGCACGTGTAATGAGCCTGTTCCCTAGCTCTGCGTGGATCCCATAGCTGAGAAAATGGTAATCGCTTCTACAACAGTACTTATGAGTAGCTGTTAAAAAATAAAGTTCTAGAAAGTTATTGTTTAGACTAAGAAGAAGAGTTGATTTTTACACCATGATTTTCTCTACCTTTAAGGAGTCTCGAATGGGCTTACAATCACCTTCCCTTCCCCTCCCTACAACAGACACCTTGTGAGAAAGGTGAGGCTGAGAGAGCCGCCGCTCAAGTGGAGGAGTGGGGAATCAAACCCGGTTCTCCAGATTAGAGTCCACCACTCATAGCCACTACACCACGCTGGTAACAGTATGATTCCTGTTCAGAAAATGTGGAAATTTCCTAAATGATCCTGAATCCTTTCCATTTGAATGGAGGGCTACCAATTTGTCACCATCCTTATTTACCTGACTATTTTATCATTGTGCTCACTGAGCTCCCCGTGGTTTGTGTGTGTGTGTGTGTGTGTGTTCTGTGCCTTTTCAAGGGCAAACCTCCTACGGCAGAGATTATTTCAATCACTTCAACATGAAAAGTGTGCGGCACGATCATGCAAGCCTTCATTCACTGGGGAGCAAGGAGGAGTCACATTTCAAATGTTATTTTCATTCAAAAGACTTGATTCATACAAGCTCAGAGTTTGACAAGTCTTGGATGTTGTTATATAATGATTATTCATGCACATTACTTCAGGTATAACCACACATTCTGTTTAATGATGTGGGCAGGGTTTTTATATGGCTGCAGAATGCGACATTGCTTTGTTCCCTTAGTATATGGAGGTGGCTGATTAAAAATTAAAGATAAATCCTCTTAAACATATTTCAACTCCCTTGCTTCCCCCCCCCCCATTTTAGAGATTTCTTTTATGAACTAACAGGGATATGGCACAGAGCCAACGCAGGAAAACTTTCATTACCTTCTTGCTTTGTGTGACCTTGACTTTACTTCGTGTTGGGTTATTATAGAACAGTGGCCTTCGGTCTTTCCAGATCCATGGTCTACCTAGCTGCAAGTAGGTTAGGGTTGCCAGCTCTGGGTTGGGTTAGGGTTAGGGTGGAGAAACCTGGATATTTTTGGGGTGGAGTCTGAGGAGGGTGGGGTTTGGAGAGGTGAGGGACTTCAATGCCATAGAGTCCAATTGCCAAAATGGCCATTTTCTCCAGGGGAACTGATTTCCTTTCCAGCATGGTGTAGTGGTTAAGAGTGGCGGACTCTAATCTGGAGAACCGGGTGTGATTCCCTACTCCTCCACATGGACTCTAATCTGGCGAACTGGGTTTGTTTCCCCACTCCTACCCGTGAAGCCAGCTGGGTGACCTTGGGCTAGTCACAGTTCTCTCTCAATTCTCTCAGCCCCACCTACCTCACAAGGGGGGAGGAAGTTGTGGGGAGAGGAAGGGAAGGCGATGGTAAGCCGGTTTGAGTCTTCATTAAAAGGTAGAGAAAATCAGGATATAAAAACCAACTCTTCTTCTTCTTCTTCGAGGTTCCCAAATTGTGCTCCACGAAACATCTAGTGCTCCATGAAGAGATTGGAAAGAAAAATACTACTGTCTTTCAGTTTAGTATATAGGTGCTAGGTGAAAATTAGTGCTCTGTGACGAATATCTCTCCTGAAAAGTGCTCCATGACTCAAAAAAGTTTGGAAAACTCTGGGTTAAAGTTATATGCTGTATGACGTCTGAGTAAAGCACTTTGCGTGAAAGCTAGTTTTGCCGAAAACCAAATAATGGCAAGTTTGCAAAACGAATGATGCCAGCATCCACAGGTGTAATCCAATCCATGGTTTTATTCAATCTCTCAGTAACACTTGGAGCTGGGGTGTGCTTAAGGCAGTTGTCAGCAGATGTTTTCAGAGGGGAAGTAATGAATAACATTACAGATACTAATGAGGTAGAGGACAGCTGCTCTCGGTAGATAGAAACCATTTCGTACATAATCTTTTCATCCCACTGGTTGTTTTTTTTCCAAATTCTACCTGCACCGTATATTTTGTGTTCCCCACAGAAGAAAATAACAAGAGAGATACTGGGGAGAGGGGCTGAAGCTGGGTGGAATGCTAAAGCTTTTTTAAGCCAAGAAGAGTAAGGGTTTGTTTTTTAAGTATTTCTTAAATTTATTGTAAAAATATTTTGTCTCACGAAGATGTACTTTTGAAGGTATGCTCCAGTCTGGGTATGTGGTGTAGTGGTTAAGAGCCATGGACTCTAATCTGGAGAACTGGATTTGATTCCCCACTCCTCAACATGAGCGGCGGACTCTAATCTGGTGAGCCAGGTTGGTTTCCCCACTCCTCCACATGAAGCCAGCTGGGTGACCTTGGGCAAGTCACAGTTCTCTCCGAACTCTCTCAGCCTCACCAACCTCACAAGGTGGCTGTTGTGGGGAGAGGAAGGGAAGGAGATTGTTAAACCAGTTTGATTCTCCTTGAAAGGTAGAGAAAATCCACTTATAAAAACCAACCCCCTTATTTTTCTACTACTACTTATTAAGAGGAGTAATAACATAACTTGAGATAGTCTGCACTAAAAAGGATAAAGTACTGAAATGAAGTCATGTGAAGTTTTAACAGTGTAAAGTTCAATTAAAGTTTTAGTGCCTATTTCCAAGGGGGAAGATGATCTGTTGTATTACCAGTATGATGTTTCATAGTTTTATTGGATTACAACATGGTTGTTACTCATATGCAGAAACCCTCTAAAAGAGGTACATAATCTCCTAGTTTACATCTTGTAACAGTGCAGTCCTGTGCGGAGTTACTCCAGTCTACGTCCATTGGTTTAATTGATTTAAACTGGAGTAACTCTGCATAGGGTTGCACTGCTAATCAGTCCTCTGTATTAGATTTGAGGTCATAACTAGCACCTGACATTATGGAGGGCATTTATAAGGAAGAAACGTGACCCCTAAATCTGGAAGCCTTGTTTCTGGGGAGGATGAAATTTCTGAGCACCCTCAATATTCAGACTACAACTTATTTCATTCAAGCAAAATACTCTTCTGGGACATTATCCTTGCCTTTAACCATTCATTTTTTATAATTCTCCTCTGCAACTATTAGCTTTCCACTGTATACTGAGTAGCCAATTGGCAAATAAGACACTTGGGGGGACTTACAGCGCCATCCTTAGCAGAGTTGCAAGTTTTAAGTTCATTGCATTGCACATTCTTACAAGGGTGTAACTCTGCTTAGGATGGCACTGTAGAGAAAACAAACAGTTTTCTCAGTAAAGTGTGTTTCCTTTTGGAATCCTATTCATATTCTGCTGTGTCTCACAATCCTTTGGATTAATCTCATGAGTCAGGTGGCTTCCACATGGAGCTTTTGCTTGGCGTGGCCTTCAAAACTGCCAACTTGGATCATCCAGTGGTTCCCCGCCCCCCGGATTCCCCAGCTCTGTTCTGCAGTTTCCCATGCCTGCTTTGGTATATTCGTTACAACAAAGATTGTACCCAATGCAAGTTTAGAGAAAATGTCGAGAGGAAGGTGCCAATTTCCACACCTCCCCACCCACAACGGGCACCATATCCCTTCCTGCTCCATCTCCCACCCTTCTCATGCTTATTGTGAGACAACTGGAGGGAGAATTGTGTTGTACTTGACAAGGTAGAGTTGCCAGGTCCCTCTTTGCCAGTGGTGGGAGGTTTTTGGGGCGGAGCCTGAGGAGGGCAGGGTTTGGGGAGGGGAGGGGCTTCAGTGCCATAGAGTCCAATTGCCAAAGCAGCCTTTTTCTCCAAGTAAACCGATCTCTGTTGGCTGGAGATCAGTTGTAATAGAAGAGATCTGCAGCTAGTACCTGGAGGTTGGCAACCCTATGACAAGGAGATACTTTTTCTCTGCAGTTACTTATTTTGTTTGCTTGCTTCTTTTAGCCGGCTCTTTGGAGAGCGACAAAAGAGTAGCTTTAGTGAGGCTTGTTCCTGTCAAGTTGAATGAGTCTTCTGGGATAACTTTGAGTCTCCTAGACTATTTTGACATGCGCTGGCAACATTATCTCAAAGCAAGATGATATAATTCATAAAGTTTGCCTTATTGGAGAGTTCACGATCTCGTATTGCCTACCCAAAGCCATACCATACTGCTGTTATTCAAAGAACAATATCTACAAGTCACTAGCATCTTTTTCACCTTAATCATTACTCCAACTAGCCCGTTTATGGTACAGTTTCTGGAATTAGTTTTACCTATTGGGAAATGTCTTGTTATAAAATTTTAGGGTGAGCTTTTGAGCTGCTTGATTGTCTGTTGAGAGGACCATTTCCCCTACCCTGTTGGGGGGGTGCCCAATAGGTTTTCTCCCCTGCCACTGCCTTCCCATTATCCCTGCTTGCCAACATATACCCCTGTTTGCTGATTTATAACCCCAGGAGGCAGACTTCAGTGAGACTCTTGCAAGTGGTACAGGGCACAGTATACAAAAAACATAGCTAGGGGCAGGGGAGAAAGTTCATTGGTGTGGATAATTCTTCCATGCCTGCATTGTAATCCCTCCAACCAAATAAACTCCCATCTGGAAAGTCATCTTCATGGTGCGCCTTCGCAGTGGCATCCACATGGTGCCAATGTAGTGTGAAGAACCAGACTTTCAGAGTGGAGAAATTTGCAACAAGATTAGTAAGGGGGATGCGGGAATTCTGGCCACGAATACTGGATGGATTGGAAATGATTGCTCTTCAGTAGCTGACAGAAGCAGAAGGCAACATGCAGGTGGTTGTAAACTCGCCGATCTTAGATGAGGGTGTTTCCTGTATATATTTCTTCATCTTGCTTTTCTAAGCACCCTCATCATCTAAATGTCCATTTCTGATAAATCCTGTGACGAGATTTCAAGGACCGTATGGAGAATAACTTCATCTGCAACATGCTTGACTTTCTCTGCCTCTGATCTATTTTATGCAAACAAAGACTTGCTGTGATGAATTGCTGGGATTCCCCACCCCCCACCCCGTCAGCCACCCTCATATTGAGATTAGCATTCTATAGGAAGGAAGCCATAGGAAAATATCATCTGCTTGTTTTGGTCTGCTTTGATGTCTTGGATGTGGGTTTACAGAAGTAAAGCCTGCTTTGTTTCTAGGATGGAGCCGGATTTGGAAGATTGATGGTTCAAGGCCAGGACCTTCAGGGCACTCACTGAACGCAGCTCACGTGGGACTGATCTCAGTGGCAAAGCGGCTCACTGGTTTTAGTGGATCTGAGCCCTGAGTGTTATTCATAACTATCACAATCACTGGAGATTCACCATCTATGCCTGTGGTTTAAAGATTTGCACTCTAGATTTCTTCGTAGAAAAAGAGGTAAACTTCAACCCCTGGAAAAGGGAGTAAGAGAGACACTAGGGTTGCCAGGTCCCTTTTCGCCACTGGCGGGAGGTTTTTGGGGTGGAGCCTAAGGAGGGTGGGGTTTGGGAAGGAAAGGGACTTCAGTGTCATAGAGTCCAATTCCTAACGTAGCCATTTTCTCCAGGGGAACTGATCTCTATCGGCTGGAGATCAGTTGTAATAGCAGGAGATCTCCAGCTATTACCTGGAGGTTGGCAACCCTAAGAGACACCCAGATGGAAACCTTAAGACATCCTGTCCTTTTTAGGGTTGCCCAGTTCTCCCTGGCCACCGGTGGGAGATGGGGGGGGGGGGTAGAGTCACCAGATTCAGGCTGGGAAACTCCTGGAGATTTGGGGATGGGGCCTGGGGAGGACAGGTTCCTCAGTGGAGTACAATGCCATAGAATTAGGGTTGCCAGCTCTGGGTTGGGAAATACCTGGAGATTTTTGGGGCAGAGCCTGAGAAGGGCAGGGTTTGGGGAGGGGAGGGACTTCAGTGCCAGAGAGCCCAATTGTCATAGCGGCCATTTTCTCCAGATGGACTGATCTCTATCAGCTGGGGATCAGTTGTAATAGCGGGAGATCTCCAGCTACTACCTGGAGGTTGGTAACCCTACATAGAGTCCACCCTCCAAAGCATCCATTTTCTCCAGAGGAACTGATCTCTGTAGTCTGGAGATAAGCTATAATTCCAGGGGATCCCCAGGTCACACCTGGAAGCTGCATCCCTTGTCCCCTTGTACTTAACTGACTAGAAATGCTGTATTGTTTCTATCTGCTTTGGAATTCAAGAGGCAAAACACAACAAATACCCTCACTGGGTCCTCTCTTTCAAAGCTCAGCTGTGCAAGTATTCCCTTGGATAGCCCGAAACAGCTACAGAATAATTGAAATGTTTAAAGGATGATCACAAGCAGCCTGTTTTTGAGTGCAGCGTCACCTGTTACATGAAATGGCAAGACGTAGATTCACAAATGGTCTCATCCTCCCACACAAAATGCAAAGTGGGACACACGGCATCGCTCCAGGATGCACATGCTAGAGCTGTATCCATGTCTGGATCTCACACATATGCAACGCAGGAGTAGGGTTGCCAGGTCCCTCTTGGCAACTGGGGGGAGGTTTTAGGGACGGAGCCTGAGGTGGGCGGGGTTTGGGGAGGGACTTCAATGCCATAGATTTAATGCCATAGACCCTTTAAAAAGCAGGTGTGGGGGTACAGACGGTATATAGATGATCTTTTATTCTTATTTTCCCCTGACATAAAATTTGATGCATTTTTAGATTGGTTAAATAGCTGCGCTAGTATCCAATTCACTGGGAAATCGGACAGGGAGCATATCCCCTATCTGGACACAATGGTATATAAGGACAATAATAAACTGGCAGTGACTCTGTATAGAAAAGATACGGACAGGAATGCTCTTTTACATTTTCAATCCTTTCATCCCAGGCATATGAGAGAGAATTTACCCTACGGACAATTTTTGCGCATTAAACGCAACAATACCCGCCCACCGGACTATCAGCAGCATGCAGCAGCTCTAGAAACTGCTTTGAAGGATAGGGGGTATCCTAGTAAAGTCATCCAAAAAGCCAGATGGAAGGCAAATAATGTGGACCGGAATACCATAATTTACAGGAATCGCAAGGATGGAGAAGGGGTGAAACCTTTAGCCTTCGCTTTACAGCATAGTCATCTATCGGCACAGATTGCAGGGATTGTCAAGAAACATTGGCATTTATTGTCCGATATTCCCGGATGTGCAGCACCTCCTAAAATAGGTTTTAAAAAAACTAACTCGTTGAAAGATAGACTGGTTCATTCTGACATATACAGGGAAACTAAAAGACAATCTGTTGTGGGACATTACAAGTGTCATCAATGCCTCGCTTGTAATTTGGCATTGGAGGTGAAGGAGTTCAAAAGAACAGATTCAGATTTCAAGTTTACATTACGCTCATTTTCTAATTGCAATACAAAATATTGTATTTATTGCCTCATTTGCCCCTGTCAATTGATTTATGTTGGATCTAGCATAAGGCCAATAAAAACACGGATCCTAGAGCACAAATCTAGAATTAGGGCAGGACTAACTACAGCCCCGGTTGTCGACCATTTTTTAAAATTGAAACATAATGAGAATGAGCTAAGATTTTTTGTAATTTGGCGTCTGCAAGGCAATAGATTTAACAGGAATGATAATGAAAGAATCCTTAGACGCAAGGAAGCATACTTTATACATGTTTTAAATACCATGGCTCCTCATGGCTTAAACTTGGAGAACGATTTGTCTTGTTTTCTATAAAGGTGTACTTGCACTTTAAGAACCTGGCTTGTAGGCAATGTACATCAGCTGTATCAGGGAGCAAACACCGGAGAGCTATTTAGGTAACTAGCTTGCACTTTTGTAATAACGCCATTGGGATCGTTACCAGAGTGGACTGATTCCTGTTACTTACCCTGTGTGGGGACTTATTGTACATCATATCCATAAATGGTTATTCAACTGAAACCTGAAACTTTGGATGATGAGAAATAAATTGCATAGGACGTATGATTGTAAGTACATGATGGAAATTGTATATACTGTTGGTGTTTGAATTGTTATTTATTGCAGTTTTGATATAGAATAATTTGTAAGATATTTATGATTATCAGAGAGCTTTATTTATTGTATCATATAGGAAGAACTGAAGAAGAATCGGCCCCTGTGCCTTGAAACGATCGTTTTCTCCTTCAACTATTCAGCTGCTGCAAAAGAAAAAGAAATACATCATAAAGGACATATTGATTATGATGCAATACTATTATACTTACCTTTTATAGGAAGTGCTGAGAATGTGTCTTTGTTCATAAATTCTATGTGTAAAAGAAATAAATACATGTGTTGTTGGTAATATGTGATGCTGGTGGGTATATTACCACATACTGTAAATATATAGCCTCAAAACTGTTGGCATTAGTTACAGCTATTCCTATACTGAATTTCTCATCTTAAGATAGGTGTATAGAGGTGTCTTATTTGTTTCCAGTACCTAGAGGTTGGCAACCCTATATGGCCCTCATAACAGTTGAGTTCGACACCCCTGCTCTATGGTTTACCGTAGTGTTTCCGGAAATTCCTAGAGCTACCATACATCATTTCTGGATTTTTGCTGTAAGTGACATGATGGCTCACAGGATGTTGTGATCCCTCTCATTTCCATGCCCCTGAGCCTCCTGCCAGTTGCCAAGGATGGTCTGGCAACCTTAACTATCAGCAGGGGAACTAGGTAAGCAGGTTTTCCTGTTGTCTCGCTTACTGTTTGCTCTCAAACCACTTGGTTGCACCATGTGACAGAAAAAAATATGAAGGGGAGAGGGTTGCCAGGTCTCTCTTCGCCACCAGTGGGAGGTTTTTGGAGTGGAGCCTAAGGAGGGTGGGGTTTGGGGAGGGGAGGGACTTCAATGCCATAGAGTCCAATGGCCAAAGTGGCCATTTTCTCCAGGGGAACCAATCTCTATCACCTGGAGATCAATTGTAATAGCAGGAGATCTCCAGCTAGTACCTGGAGGTTGGCAACCCTAGAAGGGGATAAAGATCGGAGAAACAGAAGTTAATCTGCCATTTTACATGGATTATGCATTGTTATTTTTAGAAGATCCAGATCAAACTGTCCCCAAATTAATGGATCTTATTACTAAATTTGGAAGCCTCTCAGGATATATTTGGGCAGGATATAAAATTAACTGGGAGACATCAACAGCTACGCCGGTTGGGCTTGTTCCAGTGAATCACTCAGCATTACAATGGCCTTTCAAGTGGGCCACGCAGCACTGTAAATATTTAGGGCTGTTATAGTGCTATCCTAAGCAGAAGTATACCCTTCTAAGTCCTTTGAAGTCAAGAGTGTAACCCTGCTTAGGGTTGCAGTGATAATTCCTAGAAAAATAGAGGACCCGGCCTTGTTAAATGTCACCACCATATTAAAAAAAATATTACTGTGGATTTAAATAGATGGAAATCTCTAATGTTAACATTCTGGAGTAAACTTAACACCCTAAAGATAAATGTAGTCCCAGAGTTAATCTGTATGATTAGAAGCCTACCTATGCATATTTCCAAAAAAGTATTTCTCAAAATTGACTCAAGTAAATAAGTAAATATTTATTACAGTCCTAGACCAGAATGCTATTATACACATAGAATTAAAAGTGTAACAAAGGTTGTAAATATAAATATCATGTCTTCAGTCAAACTCCATATGATTGATAATCATTCGTCATCACTAAAATGCAGAATAAAATAATACTAAAACAAATGAAGGGTAGTAAAAGAAGATATATATTAATATCTGTTTATGATCTTTCTTGAACCTGTGTAGACCAAGATTTTCTGATCTTTAAGACTCGATTTTTCAAACTTTTATTTGGGAAGACAATCAAAGACCCACAATTGCCTACAAAAACATTGCGTCTACTAACTGTCAAGGTAGTATTTGGACCCCCTGGTTTGAGGGGATCGTATATGGCTTTTTTAGTAGCACAAGAAAAATACTGTCAAGACAACCCCCCTCGATTCTGTTTACCTGTTATAAACACAAATGGAGAAAAAGCTTTAGTGTATCCAATCTGTGACTAGAAGGCAATGGGACCTCACAGTCCATGTAACCCGAACACATTTTGCCCCGCAATCCAGAAATTGTCACATTGTCTGTGAGATATAGCTGTTTGGTGGGGACGAAAATGAGCTATTGTTAATTGCAGAGTTGTGATTCTGGGCTCTGTCGTGGTTGTGTAGGTGAGACAGGAGCACTGGGGCACATTACGTTAATCTCAATTGAGTTCAATAGTAGGATTTAACTTACATCGACCTGTTTAGCAGTCATGGCATTATGGTGGCCTTGGGGGCGTTTCCGTGAGCTGAGAGAACTTGGGATCCCAATTAAGTCCTCTTTCCCCAGGACACTCTCAGCGTCACCAGCTCCTGTGCCGCAGTAGGTATGCCAGCATGGGGTTATGCAAGTGTGATATCGTAGTGACTTTGTTGGGTATAGGAAGCGAGTTTCGTCTCTGTCAGGAAAGCTAAGAGTTAACTTTGTTTATATTGAATATGATGTCATTTCATTGCAACCTTAAGCGAATGGTCAGTAGATCACCATTGACTATGTATTCCATAGGCTCAATGTGTTAATTGCTCTCTTTTGTTTAAGCCAGGAAGAGAAGCTGCCCCAGGCAGTCAGTTACACACCTTTGGATTCTTATAGAAACAGTATGGATGTCTCTGCTCTCCCAGGAGCAGAGAGGGTCGCCGTTAAGCTTTTAGATTCCTGCTAGAGAAATCTTGCAAGTTTATAGGAAACTAGATTTGGTAGTAAGGATTGTATTTATTTTATCCCAGTTTGCCCTTTCCTTTTAGATAAAGTTTTGATTCTAAAAGAAGGACTCTGTCTGTTTATTTGTGTGCACTGAATGACTGTAACCTGACCATAATCACACGATCTATGGACCTTAATATTCAACAGACTTGGTTGTCATGTTAAATTGGCATTGGCTGGTACACTGATATATACCACCACAGAGGAACAGCTAGGTTCCAGTCCAGTAGCACCTTAGAGCCCAACAATACTTTTGAGGACTTTACCGTGCCACCCCAAGCAGAGTTCTTCCCTTCTAAGTCCACTGACCACTGTGCACTTAGAAAGGTGTAGCTCTGCTCTCCAGGTTGCAGCTGGAGATCTCCCACTATTACAACTGATCTGCAGGCAGCCGTTCACCTGGAGAAAATGGCCGCTTTGGCAGTAGGACTCTATGATGCTGAAGTCCCGCCCCTCTCCAAACCTTGCCCTCCTCAGGCTCCACCCCCAAATCTCCAGGTATTACCCAACCCAAAGCGGGCAACCTTAGCTTAGGATGTTACTGGTAGTTGCCATCCAAAGCCTCTCCAACCAGCATGGCAGAATCTTAGGCCTGTGCTGTAAGTCTAGGTGAGGCCCAGAAAAGAGGGAAAAAGAGAAAGAAACCTGAGGTTCTTTGATAATGGGAGGGCAATTTTTTTCTCTAACCACATACAAATATGAATCCTATTATCTGTCGACAGCTTCCACTTGGGTGGTGAAAGCAAAGAAAATGAATGTATTGTTTCAAAAGTGAAAAAAGAACCCTGTTTCCAATTTGAGTTGTGGGTAAAACCCCCGCAAGGTTGGGTCAGCCTATTCTATCCAAATAAGTTTTCTGAAGTTTAATTAGAACCGCTACCACAAAATGGACTTGGAGTAACGCAAGGCTTGCATCTACAAACTTGTTATTTGGATTCTTTCCCCCTTTTTTAAACCCACAAGTTCATAGTTTTGAATGGAAAAGGTAAATACGGCAAAGCATTCTGACATATGCCAGGTGATGAAAATCTGGTTCATGCTGGAAGTTAAGAGTATGCGGTGCGATATGACCTTTTAACTGATTCCCTTTCAACAGATGTAAGAATATTTTCTTGGCTCCATATGACCAAGCTGAAATATCTAGTGAAAACAGATGATTTCATTTTGATACATGGTGGGAATTCATGTAAATATTTTGAGGGTATGCACTTTGATCTTCAAATAAGATCCAGGATAAGCATGTGTGTGTGTTTTTTGTAAGTACTCATATCTAAACATTTGCACATCTAAAAATGGGCAATGCACCTCACACAACCCATGATTTATACAGCCACTTATGGATCTGAAGCATAAATCAGTGCAAAGTGCCCTGATGATTGCTTGCCTATGCATTTTTGTAATGCAGTAGGGATAAACATACTTTGTTTCATGAGAAATGAGAACTTGCCTTGTATAAACGTCGTTTAGCGTTGGATAGTGATTGCTTTTGAAAGGCACATGGGAACATAGTTGTTGTTGTTTTCCCCCACAGTGGCTAAGAAAAGCCTAGCTTGTGTACATGTCAAATGCAGAATTAGAGGAAATTATATGGCAAAAACATCCTTTCTGTTAAGTCCGCGTGGGAACGATTCACGAGGTCGGAGACGGAGTTCAAACAACCGCGTTTATTGATTACAGGAACAGAACTGGTTAACACAATGAGCAACCCCTGTTTATATGCCCCCTTGGCCGCCTGCAGCCACTCCCCCCTTGATCCATGATAGGGGGACATAACCTCCTGGTGACCAATGGTACATATTGGCTTAGAGCCAATGAGGTCTGTTTGCTTGACCAATAGGGTGAGCAGGGTTTAGGATCCTTCGTGCAGAACTCAAGCTCCTAAGTCTCCCTTGCTTACTCCCCAACTATATACATACTCAACACTTTCACTACGAGTTATTTCATCCTGAATAATTACTACTCCCTGCCCCACATGGACAACAATCTCCATTTCATTCAAAAGCATTTTGCAAGAGTTGAAGGGGATGTTATGTACTTTGTCTATCCTAACTGTGCATACAGAAGTATAGCTAATCCATGTTAAGAAATCTTGAGTTGGAACCCATATTCTGCTGCTGTTTAGTATTCAAAACAGAGGTAACTATGAAAAGGTATCTAAAAGAAGAAGAAGAAGAAGAAGAAAAGAAGAAGAGTTGGCTTTTATATGCCGACTTTCTCTACCACTTAAGGAAAAATCAAACCAGCTTACAATCACCTTCTCTTCCCCTCCCCACAACAGACACCCTGTGAGGTAGGTGGGGCTAAGAGAGAGTGACTAGCCCAAGATCACCCAGGTTGCTTCATATGTAGGAGTGGGGAGACAAATCCAGTTCACCAACTTAGTGTCCACTGCTCATGTGGAGGAGTGGGGAATCAAACCCGGTTCTCCAGATCAGAGTCCACGGTAAGAATCTCTTAAACAGTAAGAATCTCTTTTAATCAACATACCTGTTCTTTAATTAATGATTTGATTATGGATTCCTCTCTCTGAATCTATTGAGATGCTACCTCCAGTGATTTATTGTCTAGCCCTACATAATTTTCTAGTCCTACACAATACCCCACAAAGCTCTTCTGACTGCGAAAAGGATCCATTCACTCAGGGAATTTCTTGAATTTAACCAAGAAGCCATCTTATCTAAAGAAGTTCTGTCTTTTATACAAAGTTTAGTACCGTAGCAGCCCAAATTGCCCAGCTGACCCTGGGCTCATCAGTGCTTGGGAGCTAAGCAGTGTTGGCCACGGTCAGTACTTGGATGGGAGACTATCAGGGAAGATTGGGTTTGCTATGCTGATGATGTCAATGACAAGCCATCTCTGCTCATCTCTTGCCTGGAACACCATGAGTCAGTTGCAACTCAATGACACGTCCTTCTTAGTATTGTTCCTTCCGCCCTCCTTTGTATTCGGCCTGACTAATTCAGGGTCATTTGGGTGTCTTACAACAAGATTTTTCTGAATGATACTATCTCTTGCTGCCTCTAACAAACCTTTACAGATTTTTCAGCCTGGAGGTTTCTTGTCTTCCAGTTCAGGGGATATGATCAAACAAAGGTCACAAATGATGGATAAAATTCTGTCAGTCAATGTGATATGCTGTGATTTGCCTTTTCAACTCTGAGCCTGTTAGCAACCCAAAGGACTGTTCCCTGGACATCTATGGACTCATGCCCATTACAGAAAACAATCATAACCACCTTCACTAATGAAAAATCCTATCTTGGTCCAACTGTGCTGAGTGGCTCCTCACATTTGCAAACACATGAGAACCACCCATAATGGAAACCCATGAGATGGAGACAAAAGGTAGCCCTAAATCAAAGGAGGAGATATAGGAAAAGAGCTTCAAATATCAACAGGATTCAGCAGAATGGAAAGCTTACCAGCATCTTTAGGATCTCTAAACCCTATATTCCGGCATAAGAGGAAGATCTAGAGAAAAGTGGGGATCATTGCATAAGTCCTGTCACTCTAGAATAATGATGTCTTCTGTTCTCTCCAGAACGAGAGCTACCAGAGCCCCAAGCCAAGTGCCAGAGTCAATGAGTGAAAAATACTCCACGCTATATGATTTTGCTATGTAATCAATGTAATGCATATCAATCCTACTATTTTATGCATTCTTGTATCATTTTATTGAATTTAGATACCATATTAGAGAGGGGGAAGGCAGCACATTATGGCTCGCTCTTGTCAGATCTCAGAAGCTATGCCGGATCAGTACTTGTATGGGTGATCACCAAGGAAGGTTCTGCTGAGGAAGGCAATGGCAAACCACTTCTGCTCCTCACTCGCCTTGAAAGCCCCTTGAAAGGTTCGCCATAAATTGGCTACGACTTGACATCATGTGCTTATGTATTCCATCTGTGATTGAACTCGGCCCATTCCCCTCGTTAAGTTTTATGAACCTAGAAAGATAAGGTGTCTTAGCCTTGATTAGTGACCTCAAGCTTCAGGGAGTGGATGAAATAGAAGGCCTAGCTTTTTTAATGTTATTATCAATCATAAATGATTAGCTTTAGTATAAATTGTTTTGCTCTATAGGTCGAAGAACAAGGGAACAGAAGAAATGTGAGATTACACGTTTGTGAATTTTAATGACAATGACTCCATTCTTTGATCTTAGCTACAATCTCCTTTTAAATCTCCTCGGGGCTTTTTGATCAGAATCCTATGGAAAGTCTCAGGAGAAACGTGAGGTATTTCTTAACACGTTTAGGTGGTAGATAATATTGTACAATGTTAGCTGATATTGTCTTTATACCACTCTTAGTCAGTGGTTTTGTTGCCCTAACTATCATATTATCATATCTATTGATTTCTTGCTTATTAAGAAGTTGAATGCTTTCATTAAAGTTAATTAACTCAAAGAGTTCTGTGTGGATTGCTGGGAATTTGAATTGTGAAATATCCAAATAGAAATACGGTGCTGTACAGAGCACATTCCTCTTAAAGAGAGTCTTGCTTAACACAGAACTGTTAACAGTTGATTGCCCTGTGTTTAGTTAAGCAGTGATGTTTCCATGTGTTACAGATCTGCCTTTCTCTTCCCACATCCCCTTTCCCTGGACACATGAACACATGAAGCTGCCTTATACTGAATCAGACCCTCTGTCCATCAAAGTCAGTATTGTCTGCTCAGACTAGCAGGCTTTCACATAACCTACCTGCCTAGTCCCTTTAACTGGAGATGCCAAGTATTGAACCTGGGACCTTCTGCAGGCCAAGCAGATGCTCTACCACTGAGCCACACTTTCCTCATTATTATCATAAGTATTGTCTTGAAGGAGGCAGGTCACTTTTTCTCTCATTTTGTCCTATTCCTTCCATTTTTCTAGCACATTGGGAAAAAAGAGATATGACAACGAATTTGAAACATGCAGATTTTAATCTTGGGGTGGTACTTGCTTTGATATTTATATTTGATATTTCTACTATGCATTTTTTTTCTTATTGGTCTCCTTATTGAATAACAACATGTTCAGGGGAGTTTTTCTTTTTTAATACAATTTTTGTATCTCTGGAAGCAACCCTAGGTCTTACTCGGAAGTAAGTTCCATTTTATTCAAAGGTGCATACTCCCAGGACCAGGGCCAGATGGATACCCCTTGATTCAAAACACCCAGGTGGGTTGGCAAAACTGCTTCTCCAGGTTAGGTTATTCCAGTGCCCTTGGTGGGGAGACTCTGCTTGTCTTCAGCAGCTTGTCTTCAGCAACGTGAAGATAAACAGTAATATTTTCTAAGATTCATTTTGGAATAGTTCATTTGCTCTTGCCTGATTATGGACTAGCATAACCATCCTGTTATCTGTATGATACAAAGGCTATATAGGACATGCACTCACAGTACACTACAAATGGATTCTATGTGGCTATTTCAGAAATTCTGGTCAATTCCCAGTTCTGTTTGACCTCTGCTGGGTGACTTCAGCGCACAATGCCTTGAGTGGTCATCTACTGGCTTGACTATGCAAAAGGCTCCCAATTTTCACATATCCCATCAAATGTTGGTGATGGTGAAAGATACAGACAGTTGAATGGGCTCACAGAATGTTGTTTAGCTAGTGGGATGAACCGCTTCCTCCTGGCCAGAGACAGGAATGGGAGATGTGCAGAAGTTCCCTCAGCAGTGTGCAAGAGGTACACATACTGCACCTTGTCCCAGTCTCTTTTACTGCTGTTCCCTGCAGAGAGCTGTGGAGGCAGGCAATGGGGTCACCATAAGTTGGCTGCGACTTGACGCCACTTTACACACACACAGTCTTAATCTACTAGTGTGAGACTGCCCTTTCAACAGATACCTGAAACCCATAAAAAGAGACCCAGGAGGCCTGATTTCGAGTGGGGGGGGGGATTGGGCAGGGAAAGGGGGTATGCAAACACGCATGCATGTACACAAACACATGTCTTTCCTTAGTTCTCAACTACTCCCGGAAGTGGTTTTTCATGCAAAGAAAGGGCCATCAAAACCTCCTTGACGGACTTCTATGTGAAATGTGTTGTTGGCCCAAACCCGGCAACAAAAAAAGAAGGAAAGAAAGGAAGGAAAGATGGTAGAGCACCGCAGAAAACCCCTTAACAGAAGTGGGTTTTACCAGGCAATATTATTTCCTTTTCATTACGGCCTCCGCTTCAGGAACAGAGAGAGATGCTAAGGAGATGAAAGCTTCCCTAGAGCTCTATCAGAGCTCTATCAGAAACAGCCTTTTGTGATTTAATGACGCACACCTTCCATTTCCTTCAAAGACTGGCTGTTGCTGTCAGGGGGGTTACAAAATTTGTGTCTCTCCACACCAGTCTCTCGCAAAATCCAAAACCAATGTAATACCTTTCGATAAGATCAAACTGAACACAGTGCTGTGTTCTTTGGGTTTGGCCTTAATAAAAGGTGTTCCGTGACTTTGGATTTTGCTGTGGCTGCCTGCAGTTATTTTTTTTTTTTTTTGCCTCCTTCATGCTGTCAGTGAAAGGCGAATTATAGAAGCGTAACAATAAAAATCTTTCCCCTCCGCTTTGGTTTTTCATCCGCTACTATCTTAACATGACCTTGAGAGAAAGGAAAAACAGTGCTCATTGCCGTGACCGGCATTCCTTGCTTCCCCACTAGAATACCTGTCATTCTAACAACAGAGCTCTGGAACCAACTAACAGAAAGGGGTGCAGAGCCTGAGGAGTGCGGGGTTTGGGGAAGGGAGGGGCTTCAATGCCATAGAGTCCAATTGCCAAAGCGGCCATTTTCTCCAGGCGAACTGATCTGTATCAGCTGGAGATCAGTTGTAATAGCAGGAGATCTCCAGCTAGTACCTGGAGGTTGGCAACCCTACCCCCGGAACGCTGCGGCGTGGCATCCTGGGGTTGGCAGAGATGCCCTCCATGGCGGCATAAGGGACCATTATCCAGGGATAACCAAGCACTTACGCCGCCGTGGGGTCACGTCAGCTCCTGAGCCGACTCGGGGGCCCCTTCAGGAATGTACAGTAACAAGTTTATTTTCTTTATTTAGATATTTATACCATGCTTCCCCCCTCCCATGGGTACCCAAAAAACCGTACAACATCATTCTCCTCTCCTCCATTTTATCTTCACTTCAACACTTGTGTGAGGTAGAGGGAATTTGAAGCTGGGTCTCCCAGATCCTAGTCTGATTCTCTAACCACTACACAACACTGGCTGTCAGTATCTAGCTCCAGTAGGGTTGTCAACAGCCCGGAGGGATAAAAAGCGTTACCCTTTGAAGGTGGCTTTCACAGAATGACAAAATTCAATTAAGTCAGGGTCAGGGATGTTTCCTCCAACGGCAGACAACTGGATGGTCAGTTGTGCCTCTTTACACCTTTCCCCAGCCCTGAACTGCTCAAGGGAACTGGGAGGAGCCAAGTAAAACAACTTTGTCCTGTCAAATGTAGCCCTGGTTAGATACTGAGCACCTGAAGCTGTCTTATACCAAGTCTAGGGTTGCCAGTTCCGGGTTGGGAAATACCTGGAGATTTTGGGGGCAGAGCCTGAGGAGGGCAGAGTTTGGGGAGGGGAGGGACTTCAGTGCCATAGAGTCCAATTGCCAAAGTGGCCATTTTCTCCAGGTGAACTAATGTCTATCGGCTGGAGATCAGTTGTAATAGCGGGAGATCTCCAGGTACTACCTGGAGGTTGGCAACCCTAACCAAGTCAGATGACTGTTTTAGCAAGGTCCATATTGTCTCTGTCAGTGGCCCTCCAGCATCTCAGAGGCCCTTGACATCACCTTCTACCTAATCCATTTAATTGGAGATGCCAAGGTTGAGCCTTCTAGGGACCTTCTGAGTACAAAGCAGATGTTCTCCCATTGAGCCATGGTGACCTCCCCCATTGCTATTCTGCAGGAAAGGGAAGGCAGGCATAATTCAAGCCATCCATGCTACATATGGCAGTATTCAGAGTATTCAGCAGGACCTGAATTCATGCTGCTCCATTTGCTGGATCGGGTGAGAGCTGGTGAGAGCCAGTGTGGTGTAGTGGTTAAGAGCAGTGGTTTGGAGCTGTGGACTCTGATCTGGAGAACTGGGTTTGATTCCCCTCTCCTCCACATGAGCGACGGACGCTAACCTGGTGAACTGGATTTGTTTCCTCACTCCTACACATGAAGCCTGCTGGGTGACCTTGGGCTAGTCACACCTCTCCTAGAGCTCTCTCAGCCCCACCTACCTCACAGGGTGTCTGTTGTGATTGTAAGCCAGTTTGATTCTTCCTTAAGTGCTAAAGAAAGTCAGCATATAAAAAACCAACACCTTTTCTTCTTCTTGTACCAGCAGCAGTCATTTGCACAGCAAATTCTTCATCCAGGTAGGGGACATGCACACAAAAACCTGCTCCCACATGCTGATGACCCCAAGCTGAAGCCGGGTAAACCTGTCCGTTCTCTCTAGTTATAAATTACTTGATTGGTGACCAATATGCCTTTTTCTGCCCTGACCTGGATGGCCCAAACTAGCCTGATCTCGTCAGATCTCAGAAGCTAAGCAGGGTCAGCCCTTGTTAGTATTTGGATGGGAGACCACCAAGGAAGTCCAGGGTTGCTGTGCAGAGGAAGGCACTGGCAAACCACCTCTGTTAGTCTCTTGCCATGAAAACCCCAAAAGGGGTCGCCATAAGTCGGCTGTGACTTGACGGCACTTTACACACACACACACACACACACACACACACTCACATGCCTTTTTCCACACCATATTTTCCACAAATAAACCCTTTCCCCCCCCCTCCTAGACCAGTTTTTATTGTGTGGTTTCATGTGACCTAGGTTTTTTTGTTTTTACATTTCTTATATCTGCTGTTTTGTTCCAAAATCTGTTATTCTCACAAAGAGGAACACTCGTTGAACTTACCCATTCACTCCACATTTAGATGCCAGGAGTGTGAAAGTACAAGACAAGGTTATTTCTCAATTATTGTGTAACTAACTTTATTGCAGACGGTCTTGTTAAAAGGCTAGGGGATTTGTCCGTGTGGCTGTATCCATTAGGGCCTTAACTGCATCAAAGCATGAGCTTGAGAGGATATTAAAAAACCTGAGGGTAGCTTGTTCTCGAATAACCTATCCCTCTTCTGAAAAGCATAATGGAATTTGCAGACAAAAATCAAGTTTACTGTTCATTAAATTATACTTGGTACCTAGTGATAGGACTCCGGGCCAGATTCTGGTACAAGCTGTTCAGACTTGTAGTTCATCATCATGAAACCAGCTAGAAATATAGTAATGTTTTCACTCCCCTTCTAAAGTTTCTGCATGACGTAATGTAAACTAGGGATGATATAAAAATTGCCATCTCAATCCCCAATCCCAATTTTGAATTTGGTTCTCTTTTGTGAAAATCAAATTTGTGATTTTAAAAAAATTATTGTGCTGCCGTTTTCTGTATCCTTGTACCGAATGTTTTGCCCGTAGTCTTTACAATGTTATTTGTACCTCAATAAACCAACAGAGTATTACACATAAAACTAACATATTGATACAAATAGTGCACAATGCATGTATAAAAACTGTACAACGCACACTCATAAGTCAAACACATTTACAAATAGGAAAAATGGACAGAAATCCAAATGAATATAAAGGGAAACAAATGAAGGAACATTTCCCCATCCCTCCTCATGTGACTTATGTTTGTAATCCCTCCGGCTTCCCATTCTAACGAACTAACATGGTTAAACTTTGGAAGATAAATAAGAGTTACCCCAAGAAATGTCTGCGCATGGTTTGTACGCTGACTTCCTGGGAAGAAGAGACTGTCATAAACAATCTACAAATGCAAAACAGAGGTATAATTTCCCCAAAGCACTCAGATGTATTTATTTACATTTACAGACTGCATGTGCATAACTCTCCCTCCTTCCAGCTAAGTTCTGCCTGTTGAAAAGGAGTCTGAAAACCACTTCATATCTCAAGAGAATGATGTGTGCTTCCTCAGTTTGCAGAAAGACGATGGCGGTGAGGTGAGAACATGTACCAGGAAGAACCGTGTTTGATTCGTGTTCCTGGGTGTTTGCTTACAACATGAGAGCCAGAGTGGTATAGCGGTTAAGAGCAGTGGTTTGGAGCTGTGGACTCTGACCGGGTTTGATTCCCTATTCCTCCACATGAGCGGCGGATGCTAATCTGGTGAACTGGATTTGTTTCCCCGCTCCTCCACATGAAGCCAGCTGGGTGACCTTGGGCTAGTCACACTCTCTCAACCCCACCTACCTCACAGGGTGTGTGTTGTGGGGAGGGGAAGGGAAGGTGATTGTAAGCCGGTTTGATTCCTCCTTAAGTGGTAGAGAAAGTCGGCATATAAAAACCAACCCTTCTTCTTCATCATCCTCAGAACAGTAACAAATGTTAGCAGCAGTTTTTTTTATCCAGAACTGATAACCTAGGTTAGTGCAGAAGAGCCAAGCTCGTTAAAATTATCTTGATCTTGTTGCCACAACTCATTTAATTCGCAGCTGAATTTATTAATTAAGCTGGGGTGGTGAGCTCCCCCTCACTGGCAGTCTTTAAGCAGAGGTTGGACAAACATTTGTCAGGGATGTTCTAGGCCAGTGGTTCCCAACCTTTTTTTGACCAGGGACCACTAGGACTTTTTTGTTCGGTGCAGGGTCCCCAAGGTTCAAAATAAAAATTCCGAGAATTTGAAAATAAACTTTAATCATAACTGTTAGTTAAACATTAAACTTAGAATAATATTTGAATAGATTTTTATAATAGAGAACTTTTAATTGAAAATATTAATTTATTATGGGTTTATAACTTTGTTTCACGGACCTTAATTTAGTTCTCGCGGACCCCTGGGGGTCAGCAGACCCCTAGTTGGGAACCAGTGTTCTAGGCTGATCTTGCATTGAGCAGTGGGTTGGACTAGATGGCCTGTGTGGACCCTTCCAACTCTATGATTCTTTGCCTTGTCAGGATTAAATTTCATAGAGAAATTCACACAGAAAGAGTGAGAAATCTCCACACATATCCCCATTTGCACATCAGCATATATTGAACTAGCCCTGAACTGGATGGCCCAGGCTAGCCTGATCTCATCAGATCTCAGAAGCTAAGCAGGGTCAGCCCTGGTTAGTATTTGGATGGGAGACCACCAAGGAAGGCCAGGGTTGCTGTGCAGAGGAAGGCACTGGCAAACCACCTCTGTTAGTCTCTTGCCATGAAAACCCCAAAAGGGGTCACCATAAGTCAGCTGCGACTTGAAGGCACTTTACACACACATATATTGAACTGGGACAGTTTGTTTCCCGCCGAGCAATAAATGCAGAAGCAAATCATCGATGTTAATATTCCTCTGCACCTCTGAGCGATAGACATAATAAGTGGAATTTAACACCTGTTATTTGGTATTTAAACTTGGGAAAACCTTTTAAAGAGATTTTAAACAATACCGCTTTCTAAGAATTACAGAGTACATTTTGTTGCGGAATCTACAAAGCAGAAACTTTGAGGCCGGACATTTTGGATTATTTGGAAAGAACAGTCAGACCTCTGGAGGGTTAAATGAAACAGGTGATGATTTTGTCTGACGATTGGTTAATGATTGTGTTATTGATGAGATGTGCATGAAACAGGGACCGGTGTTATTTATTCTGATCGTAATTGCATACCGAGTGATATTCTGAAAATATGATTGCGTATAATTTTAACTTACGTTAGCCTTTAAGGGTAGGGGAGAATAAAAAAGGTGAGCAGGTGGCTGTGGGAAAGGGTAAGCAATTTAATCCCGTCGTTTTGTGTCGAAGGTAGTAATTTATGTTGCAGAAGCTAACATTTAAGCGACAGACGTTGCATGGAAATCAAGTCAGAAAAAGCAACAAGTCATTGCCTTGAAGACAAAAGTTGGACACCTTATGGAAATGTATGTGGGCCACATCCCAGAATCACTTCAGGATGCTAACAATGAGAGTGATCTTGAAAAATCCACCATAAATCAGAGGGAGTCTTTGGAGGATAAAACTAGGTCAGTCAAAAGGGTAGAAAATGGACAGCTGCCATTAAATCTTTCCAGACATCATGTTTTGGAGATCCAGCTTTGCATGCTGGGAATGAGAGCCAGAGTGGTGTAGTGGTTAGAGTGTTGGATTAGGATCTGGGGACCCGGGTTCTAATCCTCATTCTTCCATGGAAACTAGCTGAATGACATCAGGAGAAGGGCCGTGACTCAATGGCAGAGCATCTGCTTGGCATGCAGAAGGTCCCAGGTTCAATCCCCGGCATCTCCAGTTAAAGGGACCAGGCAAGTAGGGGATGTGAAAGACCCCTGCCTGAGGCCCTGGAGAGCAGCTGCCGGTCTGAGTAGACAATACTGACTTCGATGGACCGAGGGTCTGATTCAGTATAAGGCAGCTTCACGTGTTCATGACCTTGGGCCAGTCACACATGCTCAGCCTAACCTACCTCACATGGTTGTTGTGAGAATAAAACGGAGGAGAGAAGAACTAACTATGTCAGTTTGGGGTTCCATTGGGGAGAAACGTGGGATATAAACGAAGTAAATAATAAATGAAACATGAGCTATCCACAACGTTCCCAAAAGGCGCAGTTGCCCTTTTGTCCGAATAGGGACACATTTTTTTAACTTTGATGCTCATGAACCTCTACCCTGAAAAAATTGAGGATTCTCTTTGTGTGTCCCAAAGCTTTGAAAATGCACACGTTTCCCAATTCAGATAAAATAGGAACTGCGCATATCAGGAACATCACAATATGGAGAACCGTTCATTGGAATGCAAGACATCACTCGTTCCTTTTAGTTTTGTAGGGAACGCTGCATAATTTATCACTCCGTCTCCTTGTTGTCCTGTTTGCCGGAACAACAGACAGTAAAAGAACCTGATTTGAAATATTTACTTGGAGGGTGATCCCAGCTGCTGCTGAACGTTTCCTCCACAGGAAAGTGAATTCAGAGGAGGCAGAAGGAGTAACATGAGAAACTGACAGATGTCAATTTGATACTTGTAAATGTTGTTCTGGTTAATTTCTTGTTCCTGACTGGAACTGTTGCTGTTTAGGTCAGATAAGAAGAGATAGGCTATGTGACACAGCCAAGGCCAACTGGAGACATTTTAGTTCCTGAGACAGAAAACCCAAATTATTCCTCCTGCCCCTTGCTTTTAAATAGGTAAACAGTCACAGGAGGAGGAGGAGGAGTTGGTTTTTTATGCCAACTTTCTCTACCACTTAAGGAAGAATCAAACCGGGTTACAATCACCTTCCCATCCCCTCCCCACAACAGACACCCTGTGAGGTAGATGGGGCTGAGAGAGCTCTAAAAGAATTGTGACTAGCCCAAGGTCACCCAGCTGGCTTCTTGTGTAGGAGTAGGGAAACCAACCTGGTTCACCAGATTAGAGTCCGCCGCTCATGTGGAGGAGTGGGGAATCAATCCCGGTTCTGCAAATTGGAGTCCACCGCTCCAAACCACGATCTTTAACTACTACACCATGGGCGAAAACGCATGGTCGCTTTATCCTCCTTTAATCCCTGTTTTAGCCAGGATCGAACGCACATTAGGCGAAACGCATGGGTTCGATCCTGGATGAATCCTGGCTGAAACAGGGATTAAAGGAGGATAAAGCGACCGTGCGTTTTCGCCCCATGCTGGATCTCCAGACTACAGAGATCAGTTCCCCCTGAAGAAAATGGATGCTTTGGAGGGTGAACTCTAAGGCATTGTACCCTGCTGAGGTCCCTGTCCTCCCCAGATCTGACATGATTGTGGGGTTGGCCACTCTGGGTTGGGAAATTACGGGAGGTTTGGGGTGGAGACTAGGGTTGCCAGTTTCCCCCCTGGCCACCTGCGGGGGTGGCGGATAGGGTTGTCAGATCCAGGTTGGGAAACTCCTGAAAATTTGGGGATGGAGCCTGGGGGGGTCAGTAATATTACATTAAGCTTCTGTTAGATAGGCAGAACATTTTTTCTCCAGGCGGTTGGCAACCCTCCTCCTTATGTATTCCCCCTGCTGTCTCAAAACTGGGGTCATGGAAACACAGACTGACAGCTACATACTAAAACTATAGAGTTGCCAACTACTGGTTGGGAAATTCCTGGAGATTTGGAGGTAGAATCTGGGGCTTGGGGAGGGAAGGAACCTCAGCAGGGTATCATGCCTTAGAGTCCACCCACCAAAGCAGCCATTTTCTCCAGGGGAACTGATCTCCGTCATCTGGAGGTCAATTGTAATTCAGAGAGAGCTCCAGACTTAGGGTTGCCAGGTCCCTCTTCACCACTGGCAGGAGATTTTGAGGGCGGAGCCTGAGGAGGGCGGGGTTTGGGGAGGGACTTCAATGCCATAGAATCCGATTGCCAAAGCAGCCATTTCCTCCAGGTGAACTGATCTCTGTCGGCTGGTGATCAGCTGTAATAGCGGGAGATCTCCAGACACCACCTGGAGGTTGGCAACCCTGGTTCCATCCAATTTGCAAGAAAAATAGAAGGATACGTGTGTGCTTGACCTCTGTCTGCGTCAAGAAAACAGAGCTGCTTCTGTTGCTAGCCTCAGCATAGCCACACCTGGAGGCCTAGCTGGGCCAAATCTCCAGCGACAGCGGTCAGCAGCTGTCCTTAGCTTTGTGTCAGCTCCATTTGCTCTGAGCCAGCAAAACAACCCACAAACATTAGTAGTTTTGTTTCACATCATTGTCTAATTTCTCAACTGGGAGGAGGCAGGGCCTCAACAGTGTCAGAAAAAGAGCCCAGGGAAGGGGAGAGATGGAAATGAACAAACATGATCGAAGAACCCCAAGGTGGCCCGGGCTTTCATGCACACACATAGAGAGAGTCAATAAAAATTAAAGAATCTGCCAGCTATGAGGTACAGGAAGCGTTACAAAGGCCAGCTCGGACCTATGTTGATTACCTCTAGTGGGAATAGGCCTGAAGCCGAAATCCAAAGGAGGAGGGGTGTCAGAAACAGCAGATGTTTGTTTGAGTATATAGTAAACTTGGCCAACGCCGTTGTTGCGCTGTCAATCTGTAGCCCAGGCACAACATGAACTCCAAGTTACTTCAGTGGGAGGTTTGGGAGCAGATAAATGGCAGGAGGATTCAATCCATCATGCTGACATTCAAAGGAGGACCGGCCAACTTTCTGGGTCAAGAAAGCCTATAAAGCAAATCCTCGCTAGGTGGTTGTGCAAAAATGAATAGTTTCCACTGTTCTGACACACAGTATTTGGAAAACGAGGAACCTGAGCAAGAGCCCGTAACTAGGGTCCCAACCTCCAGGTAGGGCTTGGAGATCTCCCGGATTTACAATTTATCTCCAGACTACAGAGATTGGTTTCCCTAGAAGAACTAGAAGCTTCAGACAGAAAACGGAAGTCCTAGAACGACATCACGTCTTCGCTGTGCTCCCAGCCCCAAACCCAGCCCAACCAAGGTACCATCCCCAAATTTCCAGGAATTTCCCAAACTAGAGTTGGCGGCCCTAGGTTACATTTCGGTTACCCCTGACAATAAAGAGAGGGCACTGCCTCTTCTGGAATGGCTGTGGTGGCAACTGAGAGAATCTATCTGGTAGGCAAGTGATAGATAGATAGATAGATAGATAGATAGATAGATAGATAGATAGATAGATAGATAGATAGATAGATAGATAGATAGAGTTGCCAACCCCTAAGTACTAGCTAGAGATTTCCTGCTATTACAACTGATCTGCAGCCAATAGAGATCAGTTCACCTGGAGAAAATGGCCACTTTTGCAATTGGTCTCTATGGCATTGAAGTCCCTCCTCTCTCCAAACCCCGCCCTCCTCAGGCTCCACCCCAAAAACCTCCTGCCGGTGGCGAAAAGGGAACTGGCAACACGGTAGGTAGGTAGGTAGTTTGACTTGAAGCTAAGCAGCCCTAGTCTAAGGGTGTGATTTAGCAAATGAAACTAAGCAGACCTGTGTCTGCTTAGTGCTAGTAGAGGAGATCTCCCTGGAAGCCCCTGTGTGCTGTTTTATGTTCCAGGATGGAAAAAAGGCAATAGATGTAAATATAATATATATGTTGCCAGCGATGAACGATATCTGGCCTGTGTTTAGCAAGGTAGGGAAGAACTACCTTGGACCAATGTAGAATGGGTTCAGTTACAATGACTTGTTAAAGTAAGCTGTTGTTCTAAGCTGCCTTCTTCATTGTTGTTTCTGTTCCCCAACCTTCTCCTAACCTCCCAGCTGGAGGACTGCTCTGCACCTATCTTCCAGGTGTTCCCTTTTCCCCATTCCCCCTTTTACTAAAGCCCAGAGTTGCTATTTTCCCACCAAGGGCACCCCTCTCTGGCTCCTGTTTCCTGCCACCACTCCTATAGCCCATGAATAAAATTACAACTTGTGCTGTAAGCAACACAGAAGTACGAATAACAAAAACACAGCCAAATGAGAAACCTGAGAAGGTGCTAATATATATAATCTAATTATGTGCAGCTAACCATTCCAACACTTCAATACATTATAAACACCTTCTAATGTGAACTCTTAAAGATTATGGTGACCCCTTCCCCAATAACTGTCCATCACATCCATCATTGAGGCATGCAAAGAAACTGGCATAAAATCAGTAGATTCAATTCCAGTAGCACCTAAGAGACCCACAAGATTTTCAGGGTATAAGCTTTTGAGACAAGAAGAAGAAGAAGGAAGAGGAGGAGGAGCTGGTTTTTATATGTTGACTTTTTCTACCACTTAAGGCAGAATCAAACCAGCTTACAATTGGCTTCCCTTTCCCCTCCCCACAACAGACACCCTGTGAGGTAGGTGGGGCTGAGAGAGCTCTAAGAGAACTGTGACTAGCCCAGGGTCAACCAGCTGGTTTCGTGTGTAGGATTGGAGAAACCAACCCAGTTCACCAGATTAGAGTCCGCCGCTCATGTGGAAGAGTGGAGAATCAAACCCGGTTCTCCAGATCAGAGTCCACCGCTCTAAACCACTGCTCTTAACCACTACACCACGCTGGCTCTCTACCTTAATTAAAACTTCGACTTTTAGTCAAATAGCTACTACCTTCATTAAAACTTTGACTTTTGAAAGCTTATACCTTCAAAATCTTGTTGGTGTGTAAGGTGCAAAGAAATAACAATGCTCTGGCTCATTCAACAAGTTGATTCTATTCACCAACATACACTTTTGAAACAAGCACCAGCAATTTACAATACAATGACTGTCTGTAAAGCACAGCTCATACAGTCTTAAAGCTGAACATACCCAATTATAATTTGTCTTCCTTATTTAGTAGAAGTTGGAAACTGTTGACGCAAAATTGTTATATTTTAGAAATGACTGCGTAGACTTAGTTAGAAAAAAAGGCAAAGATCCCCTGTGCAAGCATTCCTGACCCATGCGGTGATGTCACATCCCGACATTTACTAGGCAGACTTTGTTTACGGGGTGGTTGTCAGTGCCTTCCCCAGTCGTCTTCCCTTTACCCCCAGCAAGCTGGGTACTCATTTTACCGACCTCAGAAGGATGGAGTGAGAAGAGCTTTTGACTGCAGTACTGCAGCTTATAACTGTGCGCCACGGAGCTCATAGTTAAAAAAATCACTATTAAATACTTTTCCTTCCTTTTCTTTCTTTGAATACTGACACTGGGAGAAAACAGCCAAACCGGATCCCAAACCGGATCCCAACAGCCAAAGCTGTTTCCCAAGAAACCCACACAGGGCCCATGCTTCATCAATTCTCCATCAGCATCCCTGCACAGAATTCTGAGAACATGTGACTATGTGCTCCTATATATTTTGTGTTTTGCAATAGAAAGGTGAGGTGTATATACCATCATGGATCTTCCCATATACCTTATCTGGTTTGGCCCTAGCTTTTTCTGGACCATGGACCGTAGACAATAATGCAAATGTTATGTCACAGGTAAATTTGCCAGCAATTTAACTGACAGGCTAATGTTTGAACACCGAGTCCTCATGACCTCAGGTCACAGTGACAATCTGCAAGTTTCACAAGGGTAACGATAATTTTGGTCCTTATCGTTTATGAGTAATAAAACCAAAGGAAGGTGGAGTACATTGAGTAGTCACAATGAAGGAAATTGTGTTCCTTTTGGCTAATTCAGTAATGATAAAATGCCGCTAAAACAGATGTTTTTGTAGATAACTGGCATCAAACCCATTTTGGCTTCTAACTTTTCAGTGTTTACCAAGGTCATGAAAGCAAAGTACTGAGTACAATCATTTCTTTCCACACCAGTTATTAGCACTATGGAAGGTGTTTGAAAGTACTTCTACATTTTGTTTAATTTGTTCTAGTGCGTTAGTCAAAAATCATGGAGGTCCAGATGAGCAACATATTAAAAGGGTGTTTCTTCTTGTGCTAGTACATTTCTGCCCAAATAAAGTAATGTGGTGTCACCCCAAGGGTCAATAATGACCCGGTGCTTGCACCTTTACCTTTATTAGAGCTGAGTCATGCTTCTGTTTTTGAAGATATTGGCAGATGCTGGTGTCTCGCGTCTATACTGCATAGAAAAATGTCATGGGGAACAGCACAAGTATGCGCCTTACAGGGTTGCCAAACTCCAGGTGGGGCCTGAAGATCTCCCAGAAGTACTGGCAATCCTACTTACCCAAGGAGATAGATCATGATGGGTAGCCGTTTTAGTAGCAGTAGAAAAGAGCAAGAGTCCAGTAGCACTTTAAAGACTAACAAAAAAGACTAACAAAATTTCTGGCAAGGTATGAGCTTTCTGAAGAAGTATCTGAAGAAGTGAGCTGTGGCTCAGGAAAGCTCATACCCTGCCAGAAATTTTGTCAGTTTTTAAGGTGCTACTGGACTCTTGCTCTTTTCTACTACTTACCCAAGGTCATCAACTGAACGGCCATGGCAGCACGGGGATTCGAATCTGAGTCTCTGTGATCCCAGTTTGACACACTAACTCCAGGAAGCATGGTGCTTTTTTCATTGCCTTTCTCAGAAATCTTCATGCCTCCATACTGGGTTGCATGATGCACAGTGACATTTCCCGGACAACAATCCCATTGAATAGACCTGCGTAGAATCCCAGGTAGACCTGCTTAGGATTGCTCTTGTAGTCACTTCATTGCGTTCCAGTCCTTCCCTTTTCATTAAACATATAGATAATGATGTTTCTTTATCTTCCTTTTTCGATTCACCCTAAAGAAGAAGAGAAGTTTTACAGATAGCGTTAAATGCATAAAGCAGTAAAGGATTTTTCAAAACTCAAAAAGTTATTAAAGAGTTTGCCTTTTGCTGACTATAAAACAAGGATAAGTCCAAGGGGTAAAAGTAAACTTTTAATGCTAGTTTACTCATGAGCTCATGTGTTCTTGGAATGCGGTTTCTATGAGGACCTTAGAGCATGATATATCTCCCCTCTTTTAATACATAAAATCCAGTGCCTCTGTGTCTGATATAATGGCTTTTTATTAAGTGATAGGGATCCCAAGGCTACGTTGGCAGTGGCAAAATTTATCTCAGTCCTTATATTCCCCACACATTAGATTCAAAACTATGCTGCTCAGGATAAAGGAAAGGAAAGGAAAGTTTGCTTAAGCATATTCCCCAGTGTATGCTGATGTTATTTCTGCAGAAACAAAAGAGTATAACATAAATGTGTCTTAATTACTACCCACCCTGACCTGGATGGCCCAGGCTAGCCTGATCTCATCAGATCTCAGAGGCTAAGCAGGATCAGCCCTGGTTAGTATTTAGATGGGAGACCTCCAAGGAATACCAGGGTTGCTGTGCAGAGGAAGGCACTGGCAAACCACCTCTATTAGTCTCTGGCCATGAAAACCCCAAAAGGGGTCGCCATAAGTCGGCTGTGACTTGACGGCACTTTACACACACAATTACTACCCACAAAGTATTTTTTTAAAGTTCTTCAACATTTTAAAGCTACCAGCTGTATTTCTGAATTGACTCCGCTGAAAAGCACTGCATCGGAGAGGAGATGAAAGTTCAATCAATCAATCAATCAACCTTTATTGGCATATAGTGAGATGGAAGTCCTGTCTATATGGTGTCATTTCCATCAGGGCTCACTCACTCAGTTCATCAATCAATGCACTGGCCATCCAGTACTTGTGGAAATGAGCCCCTACTCTGTGACCAGATGTCCAGTGTATCCCCATCCACATATAAAAGTGGACCCTAGCCATTTATTGAAGAAGTTACAAGTGGCTGGAGGAGCTGCCAGGCAATGCAGCTCCTCTGGGTACCATATGAGGTGAGGATTGGGAGGAGGGCTGAGTCAAAATAAATGTTTCTGAATAATTCTGTACAAAATAAATTGTACAGTCCGTGTACAATTAAAGAGCAGGAAAGGTGGGACAGAGAGGAAGCAAAAGCTATTTTCTGACCGTCTTGGGTGTGAGCTAGCAGCAAGACATTCTGAGGACTTAGAACGTGAAGTTAAAGTGCAAAAAAGTGAAGTGCAAATCTGAACCAATTATGAGGTTATATCCTCGAATCTCTTAACTGTCTATTCCACATGCCTAAGGATAGTATAGAGCCAGCATGGTGTAGTGGTTAAGGGTGGACTCTGATCCTCCACATGAAGCCTGCTGGGTGACCCATCACAGGTCTCTCAGAACTAGGATTGCCAGGTCCCTCTTCACCACCGGCGGGAGGTTTTTGGGGCGGAGCCTGAGGAGGGCAGGGTTTGGGCAGGGAGGGACTTAAATGCCATAGAGTCCAATTACCAAAGCGGCCATTTTCTCCAGGTGAACTGATCTCTATTGGCTGGAGATCAGTTGTAATAGCAGGAGATCTCCAGCTAGTACCTGGAGTTTGGCAACCCTACTCACAACTCTTTCAACCCACGTGGAGACAGACTATGGCAAACTACCTCCGAACATAGGGTTGCCAACCAGGTACTGGCAGGAAAGAAACAGTGCAGGCAAATATATCAAAAACATGTATTCATGAAAAAGTGCAAAACGTAGACATACAACAAGTGCTAATACAAGAACATCTATCATGAAAATACAAAATATATACAGAACTGTTCACAATGTGACAGCAATGATAGGTAAAGCACAATGGCTATCTCCAACGAGATTAAGAAAGTTCAATATAAGAGATTCCAATGCCAATAGCTTCATAAATCAACGTCTGCTAGAACACAACTTGCTGCTCCAAAAAGGTGACCGAGGAAACGCTATCCCGGATATTTGTAGCGCTTTCACCATATGCTTGGCTTCATCAGCGTCAGCAGTAGAGGTTAAAGCCCACCAGTGTGTAAACGTTCTAGGAGGTTCTTCAGATTGAATCCAAAGGTTTCAAATTATTTTATTTTTAATTTTTAAGTTTCTGTCTCTTATTTTTTAGCTCCCAAAAGAGTGGGCTGCTACCCTATGTGGAAGGCAAGCTTACAGTACCAACCAGGTGTTTGATGGGTAGATTTGGATATGCAGCAACCTGTGTGCAATCTGCTGAGGCAAGCAAAGATGTACAAACTGAGACCTATGCATTAAAAAAACCACAAATGTCTCTCTCAGATCCACAGCCCTTGTGGTGGAAATAATCCTGTCTTGTTATTTAAAAAACAACCAGATCCTATCTCACATAATATCCAGAATTCTTTCTCCACTAGATAAGATTTGAAATGCATAAAACAGACAAATTGGTATAACCTTGGGCAAAAGTCAGAAAATAATGGAAGAATGAAGGGAAAGCATTGTTCATTTTTGCATTCTTAGCAGCCCGTGCTTGAGAGTCTGTTATTTTTCTAAAGTGTTTCTGTTACCATGATTGCTGCTGTGCCCCACCCAGCGATAAAAGCTGTGATAAAAGTTGACATAATTGGGTGGAGGGCGCTTAGTGTCACGCTGACACGGCAGCTCATTAAATTCAACAACACTGAGCTGGTAGTCCATGCGCAGTATTCGAAACAGGACACCGGCCATACAAACTGCATGGGAAATTTCCCACTGGGCCACTGCCCTAGAGGGCTCCTGGTGGCCCGGAGGAAGTGGTGCCAGTCACCAGCCGGCGCCTGAGTAGGGTTGCCAACCTCCAGGTACAAACAAACAGTACCAGGCTCAAGGAATTAATGCAAATACCGTCTATATTCTAAACAATGAAGGCAATACAAAACAGGATAGAGATCCGTGGATACGTAAAATATCAAACAGCAACATGGCACATAGAAAAAAGTACAATTCACATACAAGAATGACGTACAAAATTACCAGAACAGATAACAAGCAGGCAACCCTCACAACCAAAGTCCAGAGTCCAAGGAACTTCAACATGCAATGTAGACAGTCCTGTAGGAAGGAGACAGGGCAACCCTACACCTGAGGGGCCGCTTGACTTAGACCCTTAATCAGCAATGGTAATTGCTAGCGGTTCACCAGTTGTGTTGTCCTGTCGTCAAGTTTCCAGGAGGCAGCAATGTTTCTACCAACAGATGTACATGAATGCCCACTGTTAGCGCAGCTGAACTGAGTGGCCCCTACCATGCTGGCCTGTGGGGCTAGAGACCTCTCAGCTTGGCCATTTTCACTTCCCAATCCAATTGCAGCTTCCCTGCAATTTCCCTTTGGAACTGAAGAAAGTCAGCTTTGTATTTTCTCCAGATTAAAGGAGGATAAACTGGAAGGCCCCTGACCTGGATGGCCCAGGCTAGCCTGATCTTGTCATATCCCAAAAGCTAAGCAGGGTGGGCCCTGGTTAGGACTTGGATGGGTGAACACCAAGGAAGCACAGGCTCACCACACAGAGGCATAAGGTTGCCAACCTGCAGGTGGTGGCTGGTAAGGTTGCCACCTCCAGGTACTAGCTGGAGATCTCCTGCTATTACAACTGATCTCCAGACGATAGAGATCAGTTCACCTGGAGAAAATGGCTGCTTTGGCAACTGGGCTCTATGACATTTAAGTCCCTCCCCTCCCCAAACCCCACTCTCCTCAGGCTCTGCCCCTAAAAACCTCCCACTGATGGCAAAGAGGGACCTGGCAACCTTAGTGGCTGGAGATCTCCAGGCGATATAAATCAGTTCCCCTGGAGAAAATGGCTGCTTTGGCAATTGGACTCTATGGCATTGAAGTCCCTCCCTTCTCCAAATCTGCCCTCTTCAGACTCCACCCCCAAAATCTCCAGGAATTTCCCAACCCGGAGCTGACAACCCTACAGAGGCAGGCAATGGCAAACCACCCCTGTTAGTCTATTGCCTTGAAAACCCAATGGGGTCACCATAACTCGGTTGCGACTCATTGGCACTTTCCACCAACACAAAATGGAAGGCAGACCAGTTGTGCTTAGACATTGGGCACAATGTCTTCAGGATGCCCCCTTTACTGCAGGGGCTTCTTGATGCCCGTGTAAGGGGAAACATCCCTGGGTGTAAACGTCAAGTCTTTTATGCATGGCTGTTTCCCTCGTGGTCACCCCTCTGACGACTATGTGTCTTTGTTTGGATTACACATGCCGTTTCCGACCATCAAGGGTCGCCTCGTTCTCCCCCTGCATTTCCCCGCATTTTGACCGCGTTTTCAGAGACCTGTTTTATCTCGAATTTGAAAACGTGGGCAAAATGCGGGGGGAGAGCAAGGCGACCTCTGATGGTCGGAAACAGCATGCATAATCCAAACAAAGACCCAAAGTGGTTGGAGGGGTGAGGACGAGCGAAACAGCTATGCATAAAATACCATCCTCTGTTATAAGAGTAGCCATTACTGTGTGCTGATGATATCCATTCTAGTGCATTACAAATAAACCTCAATTTACGGTGAAGTTGTTTTCTTTCTCTTCAGTGGATGATCTTTGTAAATTTAATCATGGTATTCCAAAAATCATTCTGCAATAGTGGGAGGGCAACTTTTCCCCAATTATGAACAATTTGCCATGTTTTGCTTCTACTATACGAAAATAGGTTACCATAATATCACCATAATTATTTATGGGAAGGAAGCAGAGAGCAGGAGAATGTTATTGACCCAACCATCAGCATCCACAAAGACCTGTCCTATATTTTACTGTAGAAACTTAAAACACTGATAGGATTGTTTCCTTTCCTTTCCATTGTGCTGGGAGTAAAAACAGTTATATGAATGAACTTGAAGAGGCTGCTTTTGTCTGAAAGCTAATCAAGGAACAGATTGAGTTGTTAGTTATTCGGCTTTGTCATAAATTTATGTGATGGAGAAACAGAATAAATTTCGCTGCTGAGCCACAGATGCACATTTTATGAAAGATGTCATGGTAATTTGCCAGATTTGATTCCCAGCGTTGTTGTTGTTTTCTGATGCAATTATCCCGACTCGTCCTTATGACTGATTGTATCTCATTTACTTTCCATTTGGAACCAAAATCGGTGGCTGGCTGTACAAATGCTTACGCAAGCTTGGTTAGCGGATGGGGGAGGCGAGGAGAGTCTGGAGGTGCATTGAAATGAATTGAGCGTGTCTGTCGGCATTGCTCACAATGGGATTCTCATCCACAACTAGCACAATTACTCAAAATGTGTGTCTTGGGATGATGCGCATGAGTTTGCACAGCTGCTTCCAAGGGTGGAGGGTGTGTGTGTGTGTGAAGAAGACCCAGCACATACAGAAGTTGTTTATGAAAACAAACATACCTAAGAAATTCCACAAACTTTCTCTGCCTAACTCCGTTGTCAGTTTCACAGATCTATACTGTAGTGTTGGACTAGGACCGTGTTGGCGAACCTATGGCAGAGTGCTGGACTTGGCACGTCGAGCCCTCTCTGTGGGCACGCGCGGGTAAGTTGAGCAGCCCTCACGTCTGCCTTCCCTGGACTCCCCGCCGCCCAGCTTAGGGGCTTTGAACAAACATTAATTGTTCAAAAGCATGCCAAATGCAAACTTTTACCTTTCAATAAAAAGTTGTTTGCATCATTGAAAGCTCTGTTATTGTGTTTTTCTTTTAAGGCAAAAGATGTTAATGTATGTGTTGTTTTTTTCTAAACTAAAACCTCAGTATTCAGGTTAAATTGCTGTATTGGCACTTTGCAATAAATAAGTGGGTTTTGGGTTGCAGTTTGGGCACTCAGTCTCCAAAAGGTTCGCCATCACTGGACTAGGATCTGGGAGACCCAGGTTCGAATCTCCACTCTGCCATGGAAGTGTGCTGTGTGACCTTGGGTCTGTCCCTCTCTCTCGGAGAATAAAATGGAGGAGAGGAGAATCATGTCAGGCACTTTGGTTCCCCGTTGGGAATAAAGGCATAAATTAATAAATTAAGTGAGCGGGAAGGCAGCGTGGGATAGCCCGATCTTGTCAGGTCTCAGAAGTTAAGCAGGGTCAGTACTTGGATGGGAGTCCACCAAGGAAGGCTCTGCAGAGGACGGCAATGGCAAACCACCTCTGCTTCTCACTTGCCTTGAAAGCCCCTTGCTGGGTTTGGCATGAGTCTGCTGAGACTTGACAGCACTTTACACATGCACACAAATTAATTTTTCAATATCAATTTCAATACCTTTATTGGCATACCATCGAGCATCAGAGTATAACCTAGCCACTATACATCATTTTACCTCGCCTCTTAATTACATCACCAAGAAATTTAGCCACAATTCAGTAGAGATTGAATAATTCAATAATCTCAGAACTTCGGGAGGATAACAACAGGTTAATCTCACTATTATCAGATCACACAAATTAAGGACAGATAACGACTTTGTTTCTATGCACCAATCACAGTTTTAGTTTTGCATACAAATAATACGTTCGCTCTCCCCCAATCAATATCTAAAAATCAAATCTTGCACGTATTTTCCATCGACGAGTATTTTCACCAAAAATGCATTTAGGTTGTGAAACTATCATTATCTGTGTCTCCCCCTCAGGCGCACCATGTGTTCTGCATTTTTTATGCCCCCACACCAAGGCTCTGCACCACTTCTCATCTGTCACCGACTGAGTCCACATTTCTTTCCTCGCTCTTGGCAAAACTGTTCTTCTGAATGCTGGCTCAGTGCTAGGACCTTCTGAATAAAATTCGGCTGTCGTCTATTTATAGCTTGGTATAAGAGGTGGTGATCCTGAGGAATCTAGTAAGTAGTTTCACTATGCAGCTGTGTGCAGGCCCCGCAGAACGGATTAGTTTCACTTCCCTTCACCAGACAGATTAAATATCCACACAGAGTTCAGACCGGTTCAGTTAAATTTATCTGGCCGTGAAGGGTATTTGTTACGTTTTTGTTTGAAAGGCGCTGCCTGAAAATAAACCAGGTTATTCTGCCCTTGAAGCATGGGACTGAAGTTGCCAGCTCTGGGTTGGGAAATACCTGGAGATTTAGGGGGTGGAGCCTGGGGAGGGCGAGGTTTGGGAAAGGGAGTGGGATATAATGCCATAGAACCCACCTTCCAAAAAGGTCATTTTCTCCAGGGGAACTGATTTCGGACACATGGAGATCAGTTGTAATCCCAGGAGATCTCTAGCCACCACCTGGAGGTTGGCAACCCTAGTGGGAAAACAGCTGGGTGGAAGGATAATGAGCCCCATTCTCTCCATGCCGTTTTCCTGCTAGAAAACCCAGCTTCAATGCCTGTACTGGGAAAAGGAAGGACAATTGTAAAATGATCACAGATTGAAACGTTATCTTGCAATCCCACCCTAATCAGACTCAGGATGAGGCCTTTATTCTGGAACATGATGCATATTATTACTTCAGATTATTATTCAAATAATTATCAGTTCAAATAAATAAATAAATAAATAAATAAATAGCATTACATTTCTGCGCAGAACCAAGTCTAACCCATAAGTAGGGTTGCCAACCTCCAGGTACTGTAATGCCCAGATATAAGGGCTGGTTTAGAACACTATGTATTCATACGCACACACATGGAAGCTTTGGGAACGTTGGCATCCACAACTATAAGAGGCCAACAGATTACATTGCTTGCCTGGTACGGCCTTTCACCAGTAGAGAAAACAGTGTCTTTGAATTACCTTCATCTTTAGGAATGTGGTTTCTAGTTACTAAGATCACAAGACCTAGAACTTGCTTAGAGATGCCTTCGGGCAATATCTATAGGCTATGCTAATTAGAGTGAAGTAGACACCTAATGTGCATTGGTGCTTTTGTGTATCAATCTGCTTTTCAGCAGCCATGGGCCTGCCCCATGCGAATGCATAAATAATTCTGAGCTTCCTTTGTTTCTCGGGTGAGTAACTCTGCTTATTTGTGGGTTATTTCACCCCAGGGTCTCTGTTTAGCTAAATAAAGAACTGTTGCTTATTTTAACCTCCTCCTAGTTGTCTTCATTGGACTCTATAAGACAACCAGGCACTTCAGTACTAGCTGGAGATCTCCTGCTATTACAACTGATCTCCAGCTGATAGAGATGAGTTCCCCTGGAGAAAATGGCTGCCTTGGCAATTGGACTCTACGGCATTGAAGTCCCTCCCTTCCCCAAACCCCGCCCTCCTCAAGCTCCACCCCAAAAACCTCCTGCCGGGGGCAAAGAGGGACCTGGCAACCCTACCCGTAAGGCATTATTAGGGTTGCCAGGCCCCCCTTCACCACCGGTGGGAGATTTTTGGGGCGAAGCCTGAGGAGGGCGGGGTTTGGGGAGAGGAGGGACTTCAGTGCCATAGAACCCAATTGCCAAATTGGCCATTTTCTCCAGGGGAACTCATCTCTATCGGCTGGAGGTCAGTTGTAATAGCAAGAGATCGGCAGCTAGTACCTGGAGGTTGGACCGGAAGAAAAAAGGCTCTGTGCTGTATAATATGAGAAAGAAACAGCAACAGCATAAATATCAATGCAGTTATATATATTGGGTGCAAAAATATATATACAGTGACTACATAAATAACAAACAGTACAAAAAAAGACAAATGACAAAAAATTCACTTAGTAAAGGTAAGTACTAGACGTTATAACTATCACTGATATATCAATTTTCTTTCACAGAGTTCAAGCTTCCAGGTAAGTGCAAAATACCTGGAGGTTGGCAACCCTAGGCATTATTCAGCGATTCTTTTTAACTTTGTGGCTGCTGTGGATTCTTCATACTCATGTTTAGCCGCAGCGCTAACGGGTCATGCTAGTTGTGTGCCCAGGAACGCAGCAAGGACTGGTTTTTGGCATTCAACCACATCTGTTTCGAATACTGACACTGCAACGGAGTGTCAAAACCCAGCCCAAGGTGACTTCAGCGAATGTCACCAGTTTTCACATCATCACCTTTGCCTGTGGCTGCGCCTAAAAACCCAAGCCGACGAAAAGCTGCGGCTGCCACAGGGTCATGGGAACAGGCCCACGGAGTCTTTGCTAGGTAACGGAGCCTCCTGTTTTCATTTAGTCTGACAGCTGTTTCTCTTGGCAATAAAAGAAACCTGCCGTCTTTATGTCATTCTTTCTCTCTATGACAGAGTGAAGGAATGACCATTCTCTTTGATTCTTTAAAAGCAATATTTTTTTCCAGTAACAACATGTTCAAAATGCACGGGGGGGGGGGGGGAATTACTTCCCTTTTTGTTATGAAATCTCCCCTCAAAGAGATTGATCTTGGTCAGACCTGGATCTGCCATCTCTGGAAAACGAATTGAGAAAGGGAGTCAGAGTTCAGGCCACAGCTCAGGGAAATGGGGTGGGAGAGAAGCTATTTAGATCCACGCTGCTATACATTTGACTTGAATGTATGGTTGCAGTGTGAAGACATGGGTTTGTAAGCAATCCCGTTTCCAGTAAAAGGCCTTACAGCGACAGTTGTGAGAATTGCAAAGAGATGACGTTTTATTTTCTGTATCATATTTAGGCTTCCCTTTTTGCCGCCACAGCCTAGTTTGAAAAAATTCCCATGATCGGAGGTCTGGAAGTCTGCATCGCTGCGGTTTCTGGGACACGGCTCGGTTTTCCTTTGGCAGCCTCGGTTGCTAGTTTTCCTTGGGGAGATCAAAACAGAGTTGCCCCATTCCATTCTCAGGATAGTTTCTGACAGGGTTGTTCAGAAGAACAGAAAAGGCAATGCGGTCAGCGACGTTTTTGTCCTTGGGAGGAGATGGAAGAGCTCATTTATTTCGCTAATTTATCACTCGGGTTTTGAATGGTTGCAGCCGGCAGGGGGAAAAACACATTAAAGATAAGTAACTGAAATGCCAACTAAATTAGAATTCCTCCCCAGAAGTATCCTCTTTTAACTTTACTACTAAAAGCCAGCCCAGACAAAAATATTATAAAGCATGCTTTGAATATCATCAGAGCAGTATTTTGGAAATTCCCAATGGGAATGAAATATGTCCCCTATTGGAATATGTATCTATATATGTCTCTCTCTATATATATACACACAAACACACACAGTTCCAATTGGAAGCTGCAGTGTCTCAGAATTACCAGTGCACATCTAGTTTGGCTCTATACAAATGCTGTTTATAGCTGTCTGAGATCTTTTAAACTGCAGATGCTGGAGATTAAATTTGGACCCTTCTACATGCCGAACAGGTGCTCTACCACTGAGCCTAGGCTCAGGGAAAAGATACCACCATCTGGGGGAGCTCAAATCTGAGTTGTCCTTGAGCAGTTATGTGATAAGAAGAAGAAGGGTTGGTTTTTATACCCTGCTTTTCTCTACCGCAAGGAGTCTCCAAGCGCCTTACAATTGCCTTCCCCTCACCACCACAGGCACCCAGTGGCAGACCTACATTTTTTGGACCCTGAAGCTTGAACTGCTATGGGGCCCCCTTCGCAACCAGCAACGAGGTCTGGGTAACTGCTGTTATCTTCTTCAATGGGGTTGTTCTATGTCAGATGTATTGGTTCGTTTTCTAATAGAGAGGTAGAAGGTCATCAGAGGGGGCTCGTTAGGATAAGGCAAAAATCTGATTTTTGGTGTTAAAATGCACAAGCGAGACGAGTGCAGCCAGAATTGAGAATTCAGATTTCTTTTTATGGTTCCCATTAGCTCTAACCTAAGGGCTGAGCTATAGAACTATTAAGCAGTGCACCAACAAAGGATTTGAGGATCCAGCTGCCAAAATGTAGGCTATAAATAGATTCTGGCGAGCTCAGTGAGCCCATACAGCTGGGGGGTTGGGCGCTGCAAGCCCCTGAGAAAATTTTGAAATTTGACCAGTTACAGGGGGACATTTTGAGGCCATATGAAATGGGTATTAGAGCATATTCTAAGGTCAATATTAAGTACTTCAAACCATTGGCTTATGATTCTATCACTAAAATAGCCAAGCACAAACTATTACTCAGATCAAAAATTAAATAGTTTAACTCAATGCTCAAAACAGTTTTTCTTAGTTTGGTTTGTTTGCAAGTATCATCCAATAAGTAGGGTTGCCAGGTCACTCTTCACCACTGGTGGGAGGTTTTTTGGGGGGAGCCTGAGGAGGGTGGGGTTTGGGGAGGGGAGGGACTTAAATTGCCAAAGTGGCCATTTTCTCCAGGGGAACTGATCTCTATTGGCTGGAGATCAGTTGGAATAACAGATCTCCTGCTAGTACCTGGAGGTTGGCAACCCTACCCAATAAGCAAGATCAAATAATTGTGTTATTTATTTGTAGTAAATATCAAGACCAGTTAACCTGAGGCATTTCTTACCAGGAATAAGTCCCAGAGCCTGTTTTCAATGTCACTGCTTTGTCTGCTTTGAAATAGCATCCAAGAAGAGAACACCACCAATTAAGAACATGCATCTATGCAACCGGTTCGTATACATCTTATACAATTTTAGCTGTCAATACTGCCTGCAGAGAACTCTAACAGATCCCTGGCACCCTCAAACTTACACATACTCACAACTGCAATTCTTAGAAGCATCTGTCAAACCAGTTTAAGTCTGTGATGTAGATATACACAGACCAAGATTGAATTCACACACGCTACCTAAACCTTGCTTCAGTCCTCCTGCTGGTAGTATGTGCATGTAAAAAATACAGAAAACCCAGCAGTGCTTTCCAAATGAAAGCGATTCCTTCTTTATAACCTGGCTTTCTAGACTACCCTGGATACGGTGTTTATATGTTTGCCTTTTTATTTTTGGTAAAACTAACGCTGTCCCAATAAAATGCGAAAGGAAGAAAGGAAGAAAAGAAAGAAAGAAAGAAAGAAAGAAAGAAAGAAAGAAAGAAAGAAAGAAAGAAAGAAAGAAAGAAAGAAAGAGAAAACCAGCTGCAAAGTAAATGCACTTGTATCAGGTTTCTGAATCAAGTGGTAGCCAAGTATGAGGGTTGAATTACAGGCACATTCCAACCTTCCTCTACTATACAATCTCGTTTTTTTTATTACACCCTCAAAGCCCTGTCCACATACAACTCCCTTGAAGGAGCAAATTTTTAGCCTTGGATTACTCCTAGATCTGTGGCTCTTCCTGGATTCTCAAATATAGTCTGTAACCTGGGGCAGGTACTCAGGGACTTAATTTCTAAAATAAAAGGTGCTGGAACTCAAACGCACCCCCTGAAAGTCACATCCGTCTTTAGTCTTTATGTAAAATCTTACGGTTCACTTTTCCCTTCTCCGGGATTGTTGAAGCGGGCGACAACGACAACCATTTGAAAGCACATATTAAAAACATCGAAAACTGTGAAAAACGATCACGGAGTAAGCAGCAACTTAAAAAGCGGTAGCATGGCAACTGGAAATGAAGCATGTAATGTACAGATTGTTGACGCAGCTACCGTACTGCTCATGAGTTTGCGCTGCAGTCCTCTTCCTATATGGTGCGAATATAATATTTATAACAGCAGTAATGATCACCATGTAGGGAACTTCCTGAGGATTAGGACCAGCTGGTCGGAGTTAGTTGATCCTTCTTGGCTCAGCTTCAGATAGCGAATATCCTATGAGAGCCATCAGTCGCGACCAGCTGGCCGCTAATCCACAGGAAATGCCCCCAGTCTCCATTACCACTGCTTAATTTAAAGTTTTCTTTTACCTGAACTTCAATGCCAGCTTCTTAAGTTCTTGGTAGTTTAGTAACATGGCGTACAGCGTTGTAGGCACTGGAAGGCAAAGCTAGTGCGTTTTCCTATCACCAAGAATTCGTTATAATGTAAAGTAGGTGTTGCACAATGATTAAACCTCTCCTTGTCATATTATACCCATATTTTATTATTACATTCTGATGCTGCCCCTTCCTCCATGAAGAAGAAGAAGGGTTGGTTTTTATATGCCGACTTTCTCTACCACTTAAGGGGGAATCAAACCGGCTTACAATCACCTTCCCTTCCCCTCCCCACAACTGACACCCTGTGAGGTAGGTGGGGCTGAGACAGTGTGACTAGCCCAAGGCAAAGAGGGACCTGGCAACCCTACATGCAAATCACCCCTAGAGGCTGCAGTAACCAAGGGACTAACAGCCATGTCTGAACTAGTGACTTTACACTCCCTGCAGACAGTTTGAGACTGGTTTGCGCATTTGAAATCTTCCTCATTCCCTGGATGAGACAATATTAGAACAGTAGGTTTTTATACCCCACTTTTCTCTACTTTAAGGAGTTTCAAAGCGGCTTACAATCACATTCCCTTCCTCTCCCCACAACAGACACCCTGTGAGGTAGGTGAGGCTGAGAGAGCTCTAAGAGAGCTGTGACTAGCCCAGGGTCACCCAGCAGGCTTCACGTGGAGGAAAAGGAATCAAACACGTCTTTTATGCATGGTTGTTTCACTTGCCGTCACCCCCCCGATGACTTTGCATCTTTGTTGTGATTATGCATGCTGTTTTCAACTGTCAGAGGTCGCCTCGCTCTCCCCCTGCATTTCCCCGCTTTTTGCCTGCATTTTCAAATTCAAGATAAAACAAGTACCTGAAAACGCAGGCAAAATGCAGGGAAACACAGGGGGAGAGTGAGGAGACCCCTGATGGTCAGAAATGGCGTGCATAATCACAACAAAGACCCGAAGTCGTCGGAGGGTGACGGCGAGGGAAACAGCCATGCGTAAAAGACCATGTGTTGTCCACATTAGAGCCCGCCACTCTTAACTAGAAGAAGACTTTGGCCGAAAACGCATGGTCGCTTTATCCTCCTTTAATCCCTGTTTTAACCAGGATCGGACGCACTTTAGGTGAAACGCATGTGTTCGATCCGGTCTGAATCCTGTCTGAAACAGGATTAAAGGAGGATAAAGCAACCATGCGTTTTCGCCCAAAGAGTTGGTTTTTATATGCTGACTTTCTCTACCACTTAAGGGAGGCTCACACCAACTTACAATCACCTTCTCTTCCCCTCCCCACAACAGACGCCCTGTGAGGTTGGTGGGGCTGAGAGAGCTGTGACTAGCCCAAGGTCAGCCAGCTGGCTTCGTGTGTAGGAGTGGGGGGAACAAATCCAGTTCGCCAGATTAGCCTCCGCCGCTCACGTGGAGGAGTGGGGAATCAAACCCGGTTCTCCAGATCAGAGTCCACCGCTCCAAACCACTGCTCTTAACCACTTTATTGCACTATGCTGGGAGGGTGCATTGTGTGGGGCAACCATCCTCATCCTCCTGAGGGACTTTCTCGTCACACCTTGTGAAGCACGGCTTATAGGCTATTGCTTTATAGGGTATTTGCCAGAGAAGCTACCTCTATTGAGTCTTTTGCAAAGGTCCCATTCTAGCTTCTTGTCCTGAAGGCTGTAAAGGAATGGATAACTAAAGAGCGTCAAAGGGCGAAAACGCACGGTCGCTTTATCCTCCTTTAATCCCTGTTTTAGCCAGGATCGAACGCACATGGGGCGAAACGCATGCATTCGATCCAGGCTGAATCCTGGCTGAAACAGGGATTAAAGGAGGATAAAGCGACCCTGCGCTTTCGCCCATAGGAAATGTCACAGGGAGGTATATCTGGGGAGTGCTTGTACGTGGGAGAAAGGCAGAAAATGAGGGACGGGGGAAGTGAGAGTCTAGCTTTTTCTGTCATGTCAGTCAGTTTTAACCCACTAGACGTGTCCTGCTTCCTGTAATTTATGCTTCACGAGCGCAGCGCTGTTAGGCGTATCTCTGCTAGATTTCAACGGCTCCTTCTAGGAGGGGGGGGAAAAAATCCCACCTTTCCACCGTTTCCTGCAATTGTTCTGCTTCGGGCTGAAAAAAAGGGGTGTCCTGTATCTGGGAAAAGGCGGGAACCAGGAACACTCCGTTTCCTTTCGCCTCTGAATCCCTGCCAGCGGGATCGGGAGGGGGCGAACTGCAAACCTCTTCGTTGGCATGGAATTTTACTGGGAAAGTATTGAAACTCTTCAACCAATTGGACAGCAGCAATTTTCACACCTTCCCCCCCATTCATAGCTCAGAAACAGCTATTTTCAGTTGGTTTTACATGGCAGCCTAACATGACACCGCAAAGTGATGAATTTACTTTAGCGCAGCAAATTCGGGCACTAATTCTGTCAGTCTACAACATTCGGTGCCAGTATAACTGGCTTTTAAATTAAGATTGTGACGTTTCCTGTGCATGATCACATCTGGTCAGGACGATGAAGACAAGAGCACAAGGGACCGATGGCTTCAAAATGGCACAAATGTCTAGCCATCTCCAATCTGGTCCCAGAGATGGTTGACAATATATTTGCAAAGGAAGTATAAAACGACGCCTTAAAAGTCATTTAAAGTTACAATAAAACAACTCGAACCAGCGGCAGCTTTTCAGCTTAGCTTCCCATAGTCAGCCCAAATCGAAAAATGTGAACTCAAAGTTAGCATATTCATCACTTGGTGGTGATCAGATTTTGACATGTGTGTGTGAAACAACCAAGTATTTAATATCACTTCACTTTGCCTCAGACATAGAATCACAAAATCATAGAGTTGGAAGGGGCCATAGAGGTCATCTAGTCCAACCCCCTGGTTTATGCAGGGTCAGCCTAGAGCATCCCTGACAAGTGCTTGTCCAGCCTCTGCTTAAAAGCTGCCAGTGAGGGGGAGCTCACCACCTCCCTAGGTAGCCGATTCCACTGTCGAACAACTCTTGCTGTACAAATGTTTTCCCCTAATATCCAGCTGTTACCTTTCTGCCCGCAATTTAAACCCATTATTGCAAGGCCTATCCTCTGCTGCCAACAGGAACAGCTCCTTGACCTCCTCTCAGTGACAGCCCTTCAAATATTTAATGAGAGCAACCATGCCCCCCCTGAACCTCCTCTTCTCCAGACGAAACCTTCCCAAGTCCTTTCCTCGCAGGGCTTGGTCTCCAGGCCCCCTGATCATCCTCGTCGCTCTCCTCTGCACCCGCTCGATTCTGTCCACATCCTTTTCGAAGGGAGGCCTCCAGAGCTGCCGCTCAACTCTTCCCTTCAGCTGGAAGTCATCAAATGGCTGAGAAAGTGAACCTTTTGTTAGAACTTCCAACAGATTTAGTGCAAACGTTTTTGCCAAGTATCAAGAAGAGCTTTCTCTTTCTCTCTGTGTGTCTTTTCTTTTCAGGGTTGCTCTGAAAGTCATCTTCTTTCAGAGCAACCCTAAAAAGAAAAGAGAGAGAGATGCACACACACACACAGTTCACAGTTTCAAGGGACTGCGGTGTTAATCCAGGAAGCATTGTCCTTGCTTTCAACCCAGTGGACTTCATTAACCCACAATGAAGTCATCACGATATAGCCAGATCTGATCATCACAGTATTGTGATGCCATCGTATTTATTATGGGATTCCTGATTAGAAGTGATTGCCCAGGGAGGTGACCCAGGGGGGAAATATGTCGTCAAAGGAGTAGCAGGGAGAGGAAATAATGGGAGCAAATGAGAACAAGCAAAGCTGTTGTTGTTATTTTAGGAGGTCAACAATAATGTCACGTCCTGCCCCCAAAGAGTGGCTTCGGACCTGAGAAGCCAAGGTTTGTTATTTATGTAAAATATTAATATCCCCATAACAATCAATATGTCAAAAAGACTTCAAAGCATTAAAGGTAATATAAAACTACTATCAAAAGAATAAAAACAATGGCACGTCAACTATGCATACAATACACACATCTTAGAAAGTGAAGATAAATCTTTAAAACTGCAGAGGGAAAATATCAGTAGGTGGCCTAAAAGCCCAAGAATGCCTGGTTGACCTCCAAAACATAAAAATCTTCACTTCATTTTCCTTTCAAGCTCCCATGGCCCAAAGGTCTTGAGCAGTAAATGGGGAGCTTTTATCTCTTTAAGGAAAATATGGTGGAGAGATACTTGGGCACCGCCTCTGTTATTTTTGATCTGTGCCCACCAGCAGAAAGGGGACTACTTTGTCTTTTGGTATGGGGGCAGATAATTAGAATAATGGTAATCCATTGATTGCCCTGACCTGGATTGTCCAGGCTAGCCTGATCTCGTCAGATCTCAGAAGCTAAGCAGGGTCAGCCCTGGTTAGTATTTGGATGGGAGACCACCAAGGAATACCAGGGTTGCTGTGCAGAGGAAGGCACTGGCAAACTACCTCTGTTGGTCTCTTGCCATGAAAACCCAAAAAGGGGTCGCCATAAGTCGGCTGCGACTTGAAGGCACTTTACACACACACACACAATCCATTGATTACGGTAAGTATTGCATGAGATAGTGTGTCAAGTCTCTTCAGGTCACATGGAAAAACATAATAATCAAGAACCAACAAAAACAGCTCACCGCACTCAAAAGAAAATGCCAGCTTGGATGTCCAGGTGAAGCTGCTTGTAGTGCTGGCATTAAGCATTCTGCCATAAAGCACACTGCTGCAAAAATGGTAAACACAATAGCCCTTTTCAGTCATTACAGTTTTGGTGCTCCTACCTTGTTTACCAGGATAGTCTAGGCTTGCCAAGTTCTCCTTGGGAATGGGGGATCCCCCGCCTTCAGTGGGCCTTTTGGGTAAGAGCCTGAGGAGTGCAGGGTTTGGGGAGGGGAGGGACGTCAATGCCATAGAGTCCAATTGCCAAAGCGGCCATTTTCTCCAGGAGAGCTGATCTCTATCAGCTGGAGATCAGTTGTAATAGCAGGAGATCTCCAGCTAGTACCTGGAGGTTATTCAACGATAAGCAATCACTATGGCTATGATTTCTTCAATTACATAAAACAAACCAATGATATCAGTATAAATGTAATACTGTATTAGTCTTTTGTTCCTTCACAAAGACATTTAAACAAAATATTGTTAGGACCATTCACAGACAGGCTTCCGGTAAATGTCCTGTTTCATATAACTTTTCATCAGTTAATAAATAATAGTCCATAAATAATAATTAATCTTCTGCTCTTCTTCTTTTATTCTTTTTTTCAGATCCCTTTACTGAAGATTTTTTGAAGAGTTGGTGCTCTATGGCTATCCCACGATGCTTCTATTCTGATCAACAGAGAGGGTGTATTTAAAGAGAGGAGGGAGCTCACTGGGGATATAATGCCCTATAATCCACCTTCTGAAACTGCCATTTCATCCAGGTGAACTGACCTCTGTAGTTTGGAGATTAATTCTAATTCTGGGAGAACTCCAGGCCCCACGTGAAAGCTGGTAACCCTATGTCAATACCACATCCGAATTCCACCAAGTGTAGTTTGATACCAGTGTTGTGATGACTTCAAGTTAGTCACGGCAGGCAGACATTAGGGGCGGTGGAATGAGAGAATAAGGAAAAGGGCAAGATTGTTTGTAGGGTTATGCGAACAAAACTCCCCCCCTCCTCTTGCTGTTTCTGCCAGCAGGGATCACTGTGTTTTCTTTGCTGAAATGTTCCTGTCCTGCCTATTTCCCCCCCCCCCAAACCAGCTGTAGATTACTCTTTCCTTGTGAACTTTTGGGACATACAAAGTGCCATTGAGGATGAAAGATTCTATGCTGGCACATTAGCAAAACAGATGGGGGTTTTAAACAAAACAATAATACAAACAAAACTCTTTTTCTTCTTTTTTTTTCTTTTTGGAACCGTCGCTGCTACCTCTTGCCAGATTCGCTTACAACTTGACTGTGAGTCTCATGTAGTGGTTTATAAACTCAGTTGCTAAATCTCACGTCCATTGTCTGATTTCTCTGGTATAGAACCATTTTGAGCATTAAGCACAGGCTGCTATGACCTCAGCCTGTGTGGGTTCCAGAACTTGCAAGACACTTTCAGTTAAACAAAATTTCTGTAACTCAAAACCCTCCAACGTGCAGGACAATACAACAAGACTGATAGCATTAAACACATAGAGGTAGTGGTAGGGTTGCCAATAGGGTTCCCAGATGCCTGGGAACAGCAGGCAATTAACAGACCTGCCCATCAACCCTCAGCTGGCAGTGGGCGGAAGCCACTTTGGGGGCCCAATGGGGACAAAACCAAGAGGACAAGATGGGGACAAAATAAATAAAAATAGGGGTTGTTTTGAGGGCAACATCGATGAAGGGAGAATCTTGTAAACTGTCCTGAGCTTCTTGGAGAACGGGCGAGATGAAAAACCAGTAGTCAATAGACCAAAGTGTATATAGCTGTGACATTTCAGAACATTCAAATGACTAGTCACCAAAAATGAAGAAAGAAGAGTTGGTTTTTATACCCCGCTTTTCTCTACCCAAAGGAGTCTCAAAGTGGCTTACAATCACCCACAACAAGCACCTTGTGAGATAGGTGGGGCGTCACCCAGGCTTCATGTGTAGGAATGGGGAAACAAGCCCGGTTTACCAGATTAGAGTCCACCACTCATGTGGAGGAGTGGGGAATCAAACCTGGTTCTCCAGATTAGAGTCTGCCGCTCTTAACCACCACACCACGCTAGCTCTCGTTTCTTCCCCATTAGTTCCCCATCATTTCTTCTCCATTAGTCACCACATCCTCTAGTTGTATGAATTGTCACATTGTCCTTCCCTGTCTTTCAGGCATACAAAAGGTGTTTTTCCCTTTAATTCCCCCCTCCAGTCCCTTTCCATATTCTGCCGCTTTTCCTCATCATCAGCAGCGTGGCCTACTGCTAAAAACTTCATCCACTGCCTACTTGTCACTTTAAATACTGCCAGCATCTCCTCCTTGGCTTTCTTTCCTCTTCAGTAAATTCAAAATGCCTCTGCTAAGATAATCTTTCACAGTTATAAACACATCTCCTGACTGTTTAAATCTCTTCATAGGCTCCCTGTCGCCTTCTATTTGAATATAAAGCCCCCCGAGTCCTTAAATGTAAGCACTCTCTACATCAGCGCTTGTATGAAATATATATTTCTCTCTCGTTTCCACTTGTTCTTCACAAACTTCACCAGTATTGATGTGCTGTTGCAGTATCCAACTTCTTCTGTTTGTGTCTTTTGCCTCGTTGGCCCCATATGTCTGGTCTGTCTTCATCTTTCTGTCCATCAAGCCAGTTCCCATTACTCACTGTGGACATTCAGATGAGGAAGGAGGGCTGGAGTCCACACAAGCTAATGTTGCAATAAATCTGTCAGAGATGGCTCCATTTCTTATGCTTGGAGGCTCAGAAATGCAAGTATATATAGCTACTCCAGAATTGGAGGTCAACCCAGGAAAGCTGAGGCGGTTATTCCACAACCCTTACTACGGTTTTCTGGGCTTTGTCTTGAGGTCTTGGAGGGAGCTGGAAGCAGCTTTTGACAAATGCAAAGCCTGGACTGAACAACCATTTCCAGGCACCAGGAGACCTATTAACCAGTCAAACATCTTCCAGCATGAACCGTTCAATCCTCTAGACCAGGGCTTCTTAAACGTTTTCCACTCGCAAACCCTTTTTTCGCCTGAGAAATTTTTACGCAACCCCGGGTACATAGGCATATATATAAAATAAGTATACAAATCAAACATTTGCTGATAATAAATCATAAAGAAATTTAGAGACCTTTTACTGTTGCCAAATTTTTCGCAACCCCCACATTCATTTATGTGACCCCATATGGGGTTGGAACCCCCAGTTTAAGTAGCTTTGCTCTAGACCGGGGTGTCAAACGTACGGCCCAAGGGCCGAATCTGGCCCATTGAGAGCTCTGGCCCACAAGCCAGCCAAGGCAGCCACCCCCCAGTCCCGATCTGGGCTGGCAATGGGGTTGCCAACCTCTAGATGGTGACTGGAGATCTCCCGCTATTACAACTGATCTCCAGCTGACAGAGATCAGTTCACCTAGAAAAATGGCAGCTTTGGCAATTGGACTCTATGGCATTGACGTCCCTCCCCTCCCCAAACTCCACCCTCCTCAAGCTCTGCTCCAAAAATCTCCAGGTATTTCCCAACCCAGAGCTGGAAGCCCGCTGTGGGCTCGCCAGCCAAGGTAACCCCCTGGCAGCCCCTCAGTCCTGATTTGGGCAGGCAAGGCATGGGCCGGCCCAACCAAGTGATATTTATGAGTTTGACACCCCTGCTCTAGACAAATCTTGGAGAGTTTAACAGTGCCGTCCTAAGCATAGTGGCACAGTCCATTGACTTCAGTTGACTTAGAAGGGTGAAACTCTGCATAGGATTGCACAGTGAAATACTCAGAAGTATTCATCTTTTCTTGGTACAGAACTACACACAAGGGAGAACCCTGAATCTGCGACGTTCCAGGAAAGAGCACAAAAGTGTGTGTTTGTCTCTGTTATCTGAAGAGCATCCAAGAAAACCTCCTGGTGGGACGCCTCTGAAACAATGTCGCTTGATACCATTGAGAAAGCTGGACAGCATAACGAAGCCCTATATTTGGACGCAGAAATTTCCCATGGGAAAATGGGAAGCAAACATTATCTCTAGCAGTAGGAGGACGCTGTAATTGTTTGAAAGTTCTTAATACACAATGGCCAATACACAGTATGCAGCAAATGCAAAAGAGATTTTTTTTTGGCCGCCCATTACTTATTTCTCATCTTTTGGGTTCTGGTTGGCCAGTGACTGAATGTGCTCAGGGGAAGGAAAAGAAGCCTCTGAATATCCCTCATTGCTCCATTGGGAGCCAGCGTGGTGTAGGGGTTAAGACCGGTGGTTTGGAGCGGTGGAGTCTAATCTGGAGAACCGGGTTTGATTCCCCACTCCTCCACATGAGTGGCGGAGGCTAATCTGGTGAACCGGGTTGGTTTCCCCACTCCTACACATGAAGCCAGCTGGGTGACCTTGGGCTGGTAACACTCTCTCAGCCCCACCTATCTTGTGAAGAGGGAAAGGGAAGGTGATTGTAAGCCAGTTTGATTCTTCCTTAAGTGGTAGAGAAAGTCGGCATATAAAAACCAACTACTCCTCCTCCTCCTCCTCCTCCTCCTCCTCCTCCTCCTCCTCCTCCTCCTCCTCTTCTTCTTCTTCTTCTTCTTCTTCTTCTTCTTCTTCTTCTTCTTCTTCTTCTTCTTCTTCTATGGAAATCCTTACTCAAAAAGTTGTTCTACATGTTTTCTTGGATCCAGTGAAGTGTTCCTTTATACGAAATGGTTGGTAAACTGAGGTGACAGAATTAAGGGATGTTCTGCTTCAAACTGCAGGGGTGATAGTGTATAGTTGAATGTGCCCCGACATTAAAAAAAAAAATAGAAACCACTTCTTTTGTGTAGTCCTCAGACAGAAAAGCGGAGTGCATGCCTTTTCCTAATACAGTAGGTCAGGGGTCCCCAACCTTTTAGAACCCGTGGGTGCCTTTGGAATTCTGACACAGGGCGGTGGACACAATCAAAAAACGGCTGCCACACAGGGTTGCCAACCTCCAGGTACCAGCTGGAGATCTCCTGCTATTACAACTGGTCTCCAACTGACAGAGATCAGTTCCTCTTGAGAAAAGGGCCGCTTTGGCAATTGGATTCTATGGCATTGAAGTTCCTCCTCTCCCCACACACCCCCTTCTCAGGTTGCACCCCCAAAAACCTCCCACCAGTAGGCAACCCTACTGCCATAAGAGGTGGAGCCAATCGCAAAATGGCTACCGCAGAAGGCAGAGCCAACTACAGAATGTCAGTGAGTGAGGTTATGTATAACTCTTTTTTTATTAATATTTTTTTTTCTTCATTTAATGTATCAACAGAAACAATATAATAGTAATAATAAAAAGTAAAACAAGTAATATCTCTAAGTTAACAATAAAATGACTTCCCCCGCTCCCTCTTCCATCTAAAAATAACGTATAAACTTTTGCTAACGGAACTAATCCCAATATTATTTTAATTAACCTGTTCTTATCGTATCCAACATTATTAAGTCAAAACCTAATATAAAAATCAATACAAAGTATAAATAAGGGATTAGATCAAAGAGTATCCTTTGAATGGTCCCGTTAAAAAATGATTTTCACAGTAAATTCTCCAAGCCTCCCATTCCCCCAAAAATTGTGCATTATCATTCTGATTTATGAGGCTATATATAACTCTAAGGGTAAAAACACATGGTGGCTTTAGCCTGCTTTCCCCCCTGTTTCCACCAGGATTCAGCTGGGATCGAATGCATGTGTTTCACCGAACGTGCATTTGATCCTGGCGGAATCCTGGCGGAATCCAAGCAGATTGATATACAAAAGCACCAATGCACATTAAGTGTCTGGCCGAAGGCGTCACTTAGTGAGTGCCTGATCTTGTGAGCTCAGTAACCAGAAACCACATTCCTGAAGATGAACGTAATTCAGAACTCTCTACTGGTGAGAGGCCGTGCCAGGCACAGAGCATGATTTGTTGGTTCATGGCTCCCGGATGCCAACGTTCCCAAAGCTTCCATGTGTGTGCATATGAATACATAGTGTTCTCAAGCAGCCCTTATATCTGGGCATTACAATTATACCCAGACTCCTTTATATATTGAAGAATATTCAAAATATGACTCCAGATTGATACCCCCATTCCCCCCCCTTCAACCTGTGTAATGTATAGAATGACACCATTCCTTTATTTTTAGTGGATGTTTACGTTCAGTTCCAAAAGGAAGAATTTATTGTTGTTTGTTTATTTTCAGCAGCCAGCTCCTACAGCCAACACATATGTAAGAAAGGAATTGTTTTCGTTGCTTTTGGAACGTGCAAGCTCCTTCCAGCTGCGATGGAAACCCTGATTTTTGTTTCTACCTGCCTTCCAAAGATTTTTATTGACTAGAATGTGGATCTAGTGAAAGCAAACAGGCCAAAACAAAGAACAAAGCTCCTGTAATAAAGGCCTCCAGGTTATGCTTTTGTTCTGAAACCCAACAGTAGAGCAGAAGCCAAAACCTACTGAAGCTTCTAGTTATACATGTGTGGCAACTAGGGTTACCAACCTCCAGGTACAAGCTGGAGATCTCCTGCTATTACAACTGATCTCCAGCAGACAGAGATCACTTCACCTGGAGAAAATGGCTGCTTTGGCAACTGGTAATGTTGCCAAGTCCCTCTTTGCCACCGGCAGGAGGTGTTTGGGGCGGAGCCTGAGGAGGGGAGGGTTTGGGGAGGGGAGGGACTTCAATGACATAGAGTCCAGTTGCCAAAGTGGCCATTTTCTCCAGGTGAACTTATCTCTATTGGCTGGAGATCAGTTGTAATAGCAGGAGATCTCCAGCTAGTACCTGGAGGCTAGAATTCAAAAGAAAAAGCACAGAAAAAAAACCAGCCCAAATGAGGGCAATAAATATCAACACTCAGGTTACGCTATTTAGAAAAATATATTGGGAGAAAATATTTCTCACCAGGACAATTGCAGTTGGAAAAAATTGTCGACCACAGGTCTGATACAACAAAGTGTAAAGTGCATAAATATACGAACAAGGTCGTTATACAAATGTGAAATCTGGCATGAAGCGCTCAGAATCATTAAAGTCCATACATAGAAATTAATTCAATAAAGCAACAGAGAAAGGCATTATGCGCAATGGGCTTCCGGTAAATATCCCATTTCATGGAGAAATTTTTCAAGCTTCTAGTCCTTCCAAGTGCCAAAAGGTTCATTCATGAAGTCAAGGAGAATACCTTCATATTATGTATGGACGGCTGGAGGTTGGCAACCCTAGCAATTGGACTCTATGGCATTGAAGTCCCTGCCCTCCCCAACCCCGCCCTCCTCAGTCTCCACCCCAAAAACCTCCCGCCGGTGGTGAAGAGGGACCTGGCAACCCTAGTGGCAACAGACGTATTGGGGTGTAGGAATGGGTTGGGTTCTACCAGTTTTCCCACTTTGTCTCTCCTAATTCCTCTCCTCATTGCAACTTCCGTCCCATGTAGCTTTTTTCTGTACAGGTCCTATGATCCCTAGGACTGTCAGTGGTCAAAAAGGGGATCCTCTCCTTTCTTTTGCCAGCACAAAAGATGGTAGGATTAAAACCATGGATAGGACCAGACCTCTCAGAGCACAGCACCCCGTTGCCAATCTCTGTCACTCTGGTCATACCAATACTCCAGTCTATAGGAAGGGCCCTCAACCTTTGCTGAGACTGTGGTCGCTTTTGGAATTTTGAAAACAGGGAATGGGCAGTCCTAAGCCAAACATCCTTATCAAATCAAATAAACTAAACTAAGCTTCTGTGATGGGAGCAGCTATTTCTTAATGGCTGTTTCCTACAAACCCAAAGGTGATGCCTCTTGGTATCTTCTGAAATATCTCCTGCTCCAGTGAGTTGGAGGAAACCAAGGTTTGTCTCTTTGATTTTAGGAAGAGAAGAAGCCAGAGGTCACCGAGCATCATGTTGCCCACAGGCACCACACTGGGGATCACTGGTGTATGGTGTTAAAAGCTGCTGCAAGATCCAGGAGCACGAAATCCTCCTGTCTCTCTCCAGCCCTGTTCTGCTAGGATCTCTCTCTCCTCCCCCAAGTAAAGTCATTGATCAAGGTGACCAAGACAGTTTCGGTTCCAAAACCAGATCAAAATGGTCTTAATATGTGTCGTAACTTTACCAGTGTAATCTGAGAAGGGTTATATTTAGGAAGCAGAGGTGCAGCTTTAAACCTGAGAAAACTTCCTATACTGAACTCACTTCTCCCTAGAAAATTGCATGAATGCCCTTTAACAACTGCTCTGGCTTGGTTCTGCCAGAATTTGTTTTTTTATTGGGCCTGGGATCCTGTGCAATTGACATTAGCCTGACACACAGAGATTAAGTAGGTGAAACTTTTCCCATCCCTTATCTTTGTGCCAGGAAAAACTCCCCTTGCTTCATTTCTGTGTCAGCCAGCTGCTGAAAAACAGGAGCGGAGCCAGTAAAAAAGTTGGCATGTGTGGCCGTTTTGCTGTGTACACACATCTGGAGGTAGAGGGGGATGCAAGGACATAAACAAAGACAGCTATCCTATACCTTTAATAGTTATGCAGAAGATGGAATATCAGGAGAATCAGCTGTTTAGTGACAAACCTCACCAGCTAAAATTCCCTCTTCTTTTAAAGTTTCTAGAACCTTGCTTTAATTGCTAGATTTTTTTTTTGATCAAGCTAGGTAGTACACATGAACACATGAAGCTGCCTTATACTGAATCAGACCTTTGGTCCATCAAAGTCAGTATTGTCTACTCAGACCGGCAGCGGCTCTCCAGGGTCTCAGGCAGAGATCTTTCACATCAATTACTTGCCAAGTCCCTTGAACTGGAGATGCCGGGGATTGAACCTGGGACTTTCTGCATGCCAAGCAGATGCTCTACCACCGAGCCACAGTCCCTCTCCCGATCGAGTTCTGTGCATCAGGGGAAGAGGGTAGTGGGAGAAGCCAGGGGCACACGTGAACACAGCCTGATAGTAGTTTCATTAGCAGTAGAAAAGAGCAAGAGTCCAGTAGCACCCAGTGGTGGCGAACCTATGGCACGGGTGCCAAAGGTGGCACTCAGAGCCCTCTCTGTGGGCACGCACGCCGTCGCCCCAGCACAGAGTTCGCCTGAGTTCATTCCCCCGGCTGAGGAGGCTGGGGACCAGCAGTGCCTTCCCGGCTCCTCCGGGAAGCACCGGGCTCCTTCCCAGCGCCTTCTCCGCAGTCGCTGGCTGCGCGCTCCGGAAGTGAAGACAACGACGAGCCTTATGCCGAGAACTGGAAGAGGTGGAGCCGGGACGGGGCTGGACCGGGAGTGGGACACCTGGGCAGCCGTCTGCGGCAGGCTGGTTGGTGACTGCAGCGCGGGGGATTGGCGGTGAGGGCCGAACGGGGGCCCGCCTGGTGTTTGTGCTGGAGCCTAGCCCTTTGCTTAGCTCGGGTTTCCACTCTGCTCGTTCATGCAACCGAAGGTGCCTCTGAGCGTGTGCAGAGGGCTGTCCCCACCATCAGCCTCCCCCCCGCATAACAGTCTTTTTAAATTCGTATGAAGATAACAGTTGGAAAAAGAACCAAACTGAAGGGTTGGGGGCTATGATCCAGCTGCTTTCCTTCCCCCCTCAGCCGCCCATGCAGGGTTGCCAACCTCCAGGTAGTGGGGGAGAAAATAGACACCACTGTACTAGTATCGGGAGATTAGGAAGTCAGTACAGGAGCGAAAAACACATGGGTGCAAAGACTGTTTATATGCTACTGTGTCTAATACGCACTCATAAATACACAAGGTGAACAACACATACAATCATATCAAGCACAAACATACAAAACCATCTCAGGGATGGTGGTAACAAGGAACAGTTCAATTCAAAAGTGCAATGTCTCTCAAAGTATACACATCAATCTTCTGTATGAATTTCAAAGTGCTGGATACAGGTTAGTACAGGTTAGTTCCCACGAAGGGTAACATTCACAAATGTAGCCACATGGCTACATTTGAAATTCATTATTATTACTATTAAGATGTGCAATATAAGAGGAACATGCTCGAAGGACTGATGAAGAATTCAATTGCAAAGAATTTGAAACGGCCGTATCCTCCATGAAGTTATTCCTCCCTGAATATTAAGTATCTGTTATATCTGCTCACTTACCTGCATGAGATGTATACAAAATACAGAAGATTGATGTGTATACTTTGAGAGACATTGCACTTTTGAATTGAACTGTTCCTTATTACCACCATCTCTGAGATGGTTTTGTATGTTTGTGCTTGATATGATTGTATGTGTTGTTCACCTGGTATATTTATGAGTGCGTATTATATTAGACACAGTAGCATATAAACAGTCTTTGCACCTATATGTGTTTTTCGCTCCTGTACTAACCTCCAGGTAGTAGCAGGAGATCTGCTATTTCAGTTCACCTGAAGAAAATATGTATATTTAATCCAAAATTGCCTTTATAATCTTAGGCTCCTATAAAGGTATTTCTTTCACACTGTGATTCCCCGCTCCTCCACATGAGCGGCGGAGGCTAATCTGTTGAACAGGGTTGGTTTCCTCACTCCTACACACGAAGCCAGCTGGGTGACCTTGGGCTAGTCACAGCTCTCTTAGAGCTCTCTCAGCCCCACCTACCTCACAGGGTGTCTGTTGTGGGGGTGGGGGAAGGGAAGGTGATTGTAAGCCGGTTTGATTCTTCCTTAAGTGGTAGAGAAAGTCAGCATATAAAAACCAACTCTTCTTCTTCTTCTCTTCTTCTTCTTCTTCTTCTTCTTCTTCTTCTTCTTCTTCTTCTTCTTCTTCTTCTTCTTCTTCTTGTTGACTTGAAAGATGTTTTTATTTCTGGATAGGTCAAGCACCTGGTAGGCTATGATTGCTTTCTGTCCAGTGGGTTTCAAGCTGACCAGTTCTGATAGGGGTGGGTATTCTAACTATTAATAGATGCAGGAACGGTGTGTAAATCAACCTGTTGATCTAGATTGTTCTACTGAAGGATTAGCTTTGAGGCGGGAAACAGCTTCTGCCCTAAGAAGCATTAAATTGTGACCTCGGCGGTAGATTAACATCTGCTTGGAGTCTCATGAGGCAAAGGAGGACTTGGGCATGCTAGCCAGGTGTCCCCTACAAAACAATGTAAACCGAAATAGAAAGGCTAAAGGGTCACTGCGCGGATTTGACCGGAGAACCTTTCTCATGTGAGATCTACCCTACAATAATAATAAGTCGGAAGAAGCACAATGTCTTTATGAAAGTGTCTGAACGAAGCCAATATTGAGGAACACGTTTAAAATGGTGTGTGGTGGGGAGTGATTTGCAAAGGGGTGCTGAGCCGTATTATTGTCATGGCCCAGCCGGGTCCAGAGGACACCAATGACTCCTCTGACGAAAAGTCAGCCAGCAGCCCTGGCTTCTATACGCAGCCAGCACCGGAGGTGGCACAGGAAGAAGCCGCCCCTGCAGGGTCAGACCCAAACCTACAGCCAGGGACCAATGCAGCGACCCCTCAGCCCTCCAGCTGTGAGCCGGCTGCAGAAAGCCAGCTGCGTGTCTGCTCACCCCCCTCATCGCCAGAGCCTCAGGAACGACTCAGGAGGCAGACACGTAGGACTGTGTCAGATGTGATTTCAAATGTTTGATTTCAAATGTTCAATATCCGGGAAAAATTTTTCCAGTAAGCTGAAGTATATTATAGCCAACTATTCCTTCCTTTATTATTTATTTATTTTGCTTATAAAGCCAACAGGTAAAGCCAATTACTATGTATGGGTGTGAAAGCTGGACAATGAAGAAAGCTGACAGGAAGAAAGTAGTCTCCTTCGAAATGTGGTGTTGGAGGAGTGTTACGGATACCGTGGATGGCCAAAAAAACAAATCAGTGGGTTATAGATCAAATCAAGCCTGAGCTGACCCTAGAAGCTAAAATGACTAAACTGAGGCTATTGTATTTTGGTCACATCATGAGACGACAAGAGTCACTGGAAAAGACAGTCATGCTAGGAAAAGTTGAGGGCAGCAGGAAAAGAGGAAGACCCAACAAGAGATGGATTGACTCTACAAAGGAAGTCACAGCCCTCAATTTGCAAGACCTGATCAAGGCTGTCAAAAATAGGACATTTTGGAGGACGTTGATTCATAGGGACGCCATGAGTCGGAAGCGACTTTACGGCATTTAACAAACACATAAAGCCAAACCCTATAATTTTTTTTAAGGGTAGGGAGATTCCCAATAGGTAGGGTTGCCAGGTCCCTCTTCACAACCGGCGGGAGATTTTGGGGGCGGAGCCTGAAGAGGGCAGGGTTTGGGGAGGGAGGGACTTCGATGCCATAGAGTCCAATTGCCAAAGCGGCCATTTTTCTCCAGGTGATCTGATCTCTATCGGCTGGAGATTAGTTGAATTAGCAGGAGATCTCCTGCTACTACCTGGCAGTTGGCAACCCTACTAATAGGGTTACAAATTCTGACTTTGGAAATTCCTGGAGATTTGGGGGTTGTACTTGGAAAAGGCAGAGTTTGCAGGGTGGGGGGAGTTCAGCAGGGATGTGATGTCATAGAGTCTGCCCTCCAAAGCTGCCATTTCCTCCAGGGAAGAAATCAGTTGTAACTTTAAGAGAATGTCAGGCCCACTTTGAGGTTGTTAACCCTACTGACTATGTCCCAAGAGATATTAAATTAAAAACCAACAATTGCCAAGAAATTCTAGGAAATGTTTCAAAAAGGATTATGTGAAGTTGTCCATTTGGAAAACTATTCAATGCTTGTAACAAGGGGGAAATGCAAATTATGGAAACTGAGAAGCAGACACACAGGATCAAATTAAAAAACCTACCAAACACTTGAAGAGAAAAGTAATAGTTCAAAGTGACTATAAAACCTTTTACAATAAAGCTGTCTAATTGAATTGGCAGGGTAAATATTATATGGAAAGAAGTTTACAGTTGCATGTTAAATTATTCTGGATCTTTTCCACCAAGTTTCCAGGTCTAATGTGATGTTAAATCATTCCATTTTGAGTAAGCCACTGAATAGGTTCTAGAAATGAGATTTTGATTATACTGATAAGGATGTAATTAATAGATTGCATACCATTTAGAAAGAAGGTATCTCAATGAGTATTTACTTGAAAATGGAATGGCTTTGCATTGGCAGATCCAGAAGATAACAAGTGATATGTTAGGAACAGCTAAGGGAAAGGAAATCAAAAGTCTTTCCTTTCAAGTTTATGGCTTCAATAGTTTTAATTAGTGTGTTTTGCCCAAATCCATTTGCAGGGCTTAGTTTCTTCTGTAGAAACATTTATGTCCACATTACAGCGCAAGGCCTGTGGGCGACAAACAGAGACCAATTCACTCACTGAAATGGTCCTGCAATCTCCATATCTCTGTGCAAATGAGACATGGGTAAAGCAAGTTATTCTTGCATATTCTGGCTTTTGTATGGACATGAACAGAAATGGTTCCTGTTATGATTTTTGTTATGGAAATGATTCCAATGTGTGAAAATAGTTGGGTGTGGTGGAGCCACAAGGCAGAGACATTAATGCTTTGGCCATGACTGTCCAAAGTGGCTTCCATGAGCAATGCTATCAAGGACCCCAGGGTTGCCAACCTCCAGGTGATTCAACAGTGAGCAATCACTATGGCTATAATTCTTTCAATCACACAAAACAAACCAGTAATATCCAAGGCAGTATAATACTGTCTTGGATATTACTGGTTTGTTTTGTGTGACTGAAAGAATTATAGCCATAGTGATTGCTCACTGTTGAATAACTATAAATTGCAATCCAAGTTTTGTTTATAATTGTAACCTCCAGGTGATGGCTGGAGATCTCCCACTGTTACAACTGATCTCCAGCTAATAGAGATCAGTTCACCTGGAGAAAATGGCCCCTTTGGCAATTGGACTCTATGAGATTGAAGTCCCTCCCCTCTCCAAAGCCCACCCTTCTCAGGCTCCACCCCCCAAAACCTCCAAGTATTTCCCAACCCAGAGCTGGCAACCCTAGTTGTAGGGCAAGAGGCTTGGTTCAATAACAAAACACATTCTTTCTTGTTCAGTCTTGGATAGAGGAGAGGGGGCAATGTGAGTAGGGTTGCCAACAGCCAGGTAGTAGCAGGAGATATCTTGCTAATTCAACTGCTCTCCAGCTGATAGTGATCAGATCACCTGGAGAAAAATGGCCGCTTTGGCAATTGAACTCTATGGCATTGAAGTCCCTCCCCTCCCCAAACCCTGCCCTCTTCAGGCTCTGCCGGTTGAGAAGAGGGACCTGGCAACCCTAAATGTGAGCTTTCACATGTGCCGCTTGATTGGCCAAAGAGAAGAAAGAACATGGTCCTAGGTCCAGGGGATATTTCCAAAAAAGGAAAGGCATCTTCAATGGGGATCGGGAGTGTTTGGAGGCTGTCTTTTTTTTTTGAGCAGTGACGTGTAACTTTGGAGGTCAGCTCAAATCTTCTGCCATTTCAGCTCTTAAAAACAGCATGAAGTCATTTAGAAGTCCTTCATCTCTCTGCACTAGTGCCTGGGGAGGGTGGAGAGGGTGACATCACTTCCAGGAGACGCTCCAGGAATTTCCCCTAATCTCTTTGGTAAAGACCATAAAGACATGGTGAAATTCCAAGAATGTCACTACAGGGGCCATTTTCTGGCCATTTTTCCCCTCCCACTCCTCAGTTTCGTGAGGGTGGGGGACTGGGGCTAAGGATGGGAATTTGCTTTCCCCAGGTGGGCAAATGGCAAGCCTATCCTCAATATATGGGGAAGGGGGAGAAGAATGACAAACTGAAATGGAGGCTTGCAGATATCTGAGAATACTACTTGTTTGTGTGAAGTCCATGAAAAATCTACAGCAATATGAAGTTACTTGGAACTACCTATCATCTCTGGGACCAGCAGCTGGTAAACCGTCCTTTGTTCAGGCAGGTGGCCCTCCTGGCAACTCTGGAGTAGCTACTGACATTCTGATTCCATGCACGCAGTAGGAATAAATGCAGTAAATATGTCCAATAAAGGAGAAAAAAATGGGGAAGTTGTTAACAGAATGGGTTTCGGTTATTTTTGGGAAGGGTTGTCGGAGCCATGTTCTCTTGTTAAATTAATTCACTAGCTAGCCTGTCATCTGCAGATTACAAACAATTCAAATAATTGCTGTAAAATAAAGTAAAACCCTGTCAACAAAGAGCTTCCTATAAAAGCAATCTAAAGTTAATGAACATGACGCATTAAAATGGTAACTGTTTTATTATAGATTAGAAATTAACTGCTGGGAAACACGTGCAAAATGAAAAATGGCCCTTCACTAAACTATTTAAAGTGGGTACCGTATCTCTACTTCAAAGGCAATTCACAGCACTGATACCGACTCACAGCAAAGTGCTAAAGTATGTATCCAGAGCAAAGTGATCCAGAGGTGATTCAAGGAATATGGAGTACAAGGGGTCACTGGCCGCTTTGGCAATTGGACTCTATGGCATTGAAGTCCCTCCCCAAACCCCGCCCTCCTCAAGCTCTGCCTCAAAAACCTCCCACCACTGGCAAAGAGGGACCTGGCAACCCTACCCACAACAGAGACCTTGTGAGGTAGGTGAGGCTGAGAGAGTTCAGAGAGAACTGTGACTAGCCCAAGGTCAACCCACAAGCTTCATGTGGAGGAGTGGGGAATCAAACCTGCTTCTCCAGGTTGGAGTCCACCTAACCACTACACCACAATGGTGCTACCACTGGGGCTGTACTACTGGTGATGAGGAAGATGGGAAGAGGCACCCTTACTGACAACTTCTACTTGTTTTCAAAGAGCTGGCCAGAATCCAGGAGTATCTCTAGGCCTGATTTGTTGGGGAGACATTATACAGATATATCAAATCTCTTCCAGAATGGCATTCCCAATTAGCATCGGTCATGTCTGAATTCACAGTTTCAGCTTGGTCACCCTAATTCATTTCCAGGCACTGAGGCAGCCGTTTCAAGAGGCTGATGAATGAAACACAGAGTTGGCTCTCATCAGCATCTTCACGACAGCAAATCCCAAAGGTATGTATGCTCCTATTCAGTGGCCTCGTGTAGATGTTAAAAAATGCTGGTGACAATAATGACTCTTGAGATACCTCCTATAGTATATCCCACTGAGATGACTTGATGTCCCCCAAAATAAGTCTCTGTGCACTATCAGACTGATGGTGGGAAATGCAGTCAAGTCACAGCTGACCTTTGGCAACCCAGTAGGGGTTTCAAGGCAAGAGAGTAACAGAGGTGGTTTACCTCTGCGTAGCAACCCTAGACTTCCTTGGTGGTCTCCTATCCAAGTACTAACCAGGCCTGACCAAAGAGAATTACACGATCAACCATGTCAGAGGCTACCAAACCATTTTTCCTCTGTCCGTTATTGACTCTAGATAATGTCTATGTGTGAAGGATCCTGTGAATGCAGGATGTAATCTGTCCAAGCTTTAGAGAAATTAGATGAGGAAATGCTAAATAACAGCAGAGGGAACACTGGAGGCAAAGGGGTATTTCCAGTTGTTTTGTTGTTGTTGACACAGGAAGCATAATTTCAAGAGCCAGTGTGGTATCATGGTTAGTATATCAGAGTAGGATCTGGGAGACACAGGACTGAATAACCCTTCTGTCATGGAAGCTTTCTGGATGACCTTGGACCAGACACATACTCTTACCTTGCCTCGCAGGGTTGAGTAGAGTTGCCAGCTCCAGGTTGGGAAATACCTGGAGATTTGAGGGGGTGGAGCCTGATGAGGGCAGGGTTTGTGAAGGGGAGGGAATTCTGTGGGGTATAATGCCATAGAGTCCACCTTCCAAAGCGTCCTTTTTCTCTAAGTGAACTGATCTCTGTCGCTTGCAGATAGGGTTGCCACCTCCAGGTTGGGAAATACCTGGAGACCTTTGGGGCGGAGCCTGAGGAGGGCAGGGAGGGGAGGGATTTCAATGCCATAGAGTCCAGTTGCCAAAGTGGCCATTTTCTCCAGGTGAACTGATCTCTATCGGCTGGAGATCAGTTGTAATAGCAGGAGACATCCAGCTAGTACCTGGAGGTTGGCAACCCTACCTGCCGATCAGTTGTAATCCCAGGGGATCTCTCCAGCCACCACCTGGAGGTTGCTGGAGAAAAAAGGCACTTGGTACTATGGGGAATTGGAGAGAAAATAAGTACCAAAAACAACTAGTAGAATGCAAACACAATTTAGTGCAAATGAAAAAACGTGCAAAAGTGAAACCAAGCAACAGACAACACTGTACAAACAATGAAAAGAGTAAATATGTTGCTCCCAAGGAGTCTTCAGTAACGCCTTCTTAAACGTAATTTATAAGTCCCAAAAAAACTTCATACGTAGAAATTCATGAAGAAGACGGTGGGAGTAATCAAATTCGAGTTGAAACGCAGTCCGGATTAACTTAACGTTTTCACCGCCGCGTCAGCGGCTTCATCAGCACACCGTTCAATTATCGGGAGACCAAGCTCCTTAATGCAGAATTCTCAAAATCTCAACAAAATTCAAGACAGTTCAAGGCGCTTGAAAAGCTGCTCCGTTCAAAGTCGGATACTGTGGTTCACAATTGGGGTGCACTACATTTTGAAAAAAACCCGTGTTTTATTGTTTTGAAGTGTTTCCATTTCTTTGTTATTCTGTGGGGAGAGGACGTAGTGTTTCTGTCATGCATGTGCAGTGATAGCCGCCACTAGAGGGGCACAGTTGGGCGGCATGCTCTATTTAGCTCCCCACAGCCCTCCCTAAATTCCCAAAGTATGCACATGCATGCTTAGTTGGAACGGCTTTCTGGGATGAGTAAGTGAAGTAAAAGTTGTAAACATAATTATCAGTACAGGCAAATGGTGAAACGTCTCTTGAGCGTGGTGAGAGCAGATGCTGAGTTTTGAAGATGTGAGAGAACTGAGGCTGAAAGGTATAATCCGTGGGATGTGCTGCCATTGTTAATGAAACTGCCCAAGAAGTGAAACTCGTGAATTTAGTGCTTCAGGCTAGAAAACAGTCTGCGGTACACATCAGAATGGCTCGGCTTCTACAAGGAATTGTCTAAAAGGTCAGCGTTCCCTTGAGGATATACTAGCTGTGCTGTTCGTTGTCACCTAGGAGCCACATGGAAAATCAAACACTGGGGAATTGAACTGAGTTACAAAGAAAACATACAAATGTGCTGTACGCAAAATTTCCTATGAATTCTACGCAGATCTTTATGGTATATGCATAACTATATTTGCAGTTGTGAGTGGAGGGTGGAAGTTTGGTAAGAAGGGATTTGCAAAGAAATATGGTTTTTTATTGTCAGGTGTAAACATGATAGAAGAATGCTGAATGACAGGGAGAGTCTCTGAGTGTGTCTGAATTACGCAAAGGTTGACACAGCTGCAGAACATGTAATTCATTGCAGTTCCCTTTTTTAATCAAAAAGGATTTAGGGGGGGGAAGCATTTGATATTAGAGAAAAGGTAAGGCTCCAGCAAAATCATTCGTGCTCACAAAACATGGAAATGGTAAGATGAGGTCCCACCTTAAGTTATGTGCAGTCCTGAGGAATAAATATGGTGTTCGTTATCACATAGGATTGCCATCCTCCAGGTACTTTGTATCCCTTTGGGAACAGATAACAGCATCTGAGCAACCACGTATGTGAAATGATATACCCTGAGTGGGAACTTTGAAAAAATATATACAGTACGTGGCTGCAGCTTTATCCTGAATGGAAAAATGGAGATACGTTGTGAACATATACAATTGAATTAAACTGAAAAGGGGCTGAAGAAGAACTGAAACGATCATCCCCCTCTTCATTCTTCTAGAAATAAGGACCTAGGTCTGCCAGCCCCCCTGCTATGTTGGGAGGCCTCCTACCTGCAGTTTTAGTTGCCTGAGTGGCCGTGGAAGAGAAACAACCACAGTGACATTGGCTGCATCACTACATCAATTTCAGGAAAACCTGGAAGTGATATAGGGTCACTCTAGGAATTGCCAGAAACTCTGGTAAAAGCATAGCATTTCTGGTGACTGGCAGGAGGGTTGAGGGCAGGGTCATGGGGACTGGGGACGTAATGTCTGCTGTGTTGCTACATCACTTCCAGGGGAAACACGGAAGTGATATAGGATCGTTTTAGGGATCGCCAGAAACTATAGAGTTTCCAGTGACTCCTAGAACTATCCTGCATTAGAAATACTATAATATGGCTTTAGAGTGGGGGTCCCCAGTGTTTTTGAGACTGGGGATTTTGGAATTTCTAGAGTGGGCGGTGACCCTCTAAGGTATATTTGCTGTGCTGGGATGTGAAAATAAAAAGAGTTGGAGGCGGGCAGCAGGACCGAGGACTCTGTCTTCCGTTAGGCAGATTGTGGCGGTCACCTCAAGTGTCAATTTGTCAGCTAATTTATAAGTAGGGCAATACATATTGGGTTTAAGGCAGTTAAAAAAAGAACCTGAAATTTTTTTTGGTTTTTTTTTACAGGTATGGGAAAAGGCAGAAATAAAGGAAGCTGAATAAGCAGCTCCCCAATAATGCCCCATTTCCTCCCTCCCCCTTACTTACCTGGACCCCTGAGAAACGGGGTGGCGTGGAATTACTGTAGATCTGTGCTGTGAGCCTCCTCCAAGACCAGGCTGACAGCATGGATCTTAATAAAGCCCCCTCCCCCCGCTGCCTTCCATGGACTCCAGATTGGGTTTTTCCGATTTTCTGAAAAATTTCAGGTTAACAAACCCGAACCTGAAAGATACCCAAAAAAAATGGTGCGCCCCCTATTTATAAGCATAGCTTGACTGTGCTTAGGTACCTGGAGATTTTCTGCCTCAGGCACAAAATGCCATTGACCACCCCAGAGGATGGGGCTGGTTTGAGGGTCTCTGTGCCTTTGCTCCTATGCTCCAGCTCTGCCTTTTCAAGCTGTGCGTCATACATATACAAGATTCTCACGAGTATAAACACACTATAAGTTTGCCCTTCCAAAAGGAACTTCTAGTCTAAAGGCTGACCTAAAATTCCCACCACCTGGGAAATGGGGCATGCAAAATAAATGCAAAAAAGTGTTTTTTAAAGTGTTTATTGGGTAGACTAGCCAATGAATTTTGTACTTTGGGTTAAACAAATCATGATTTATTGATCTCTTTCCCTCTTTCTTGTTACCATGTGGCTTTAGCACAGATCCAAAGATTTCTCTGCTCTCCTGGGAAGTAAAACAACCCTCACTTTGTTTGTGGACATTGGTGTTCAGGGATAATAAATGAGGTGCTTACCAGCTGAATCTGAAGTATTAGCATCCAAGTCATTTAAAAAAAGAGAGTATTTGCTACTTCTGGAACAAGTTTTCTTTGTCCTGAATGTTTTCTTTTTACATGAAAATACAATTATATATCTCGACTGTAAGAAAAAATATACACTTTTTCGCTAAAAAGGAACTCCTAAGTTGTTCATTAAGATCAGTTTATTACTGGTTTCTCTCTCTTTATCTTCCCCCCCCCTTTCCATTCAAGTCATTCAGTCATTCATTCGTTCATTCATTAAATCTCCCTGTGAAGCTACTGGAAAGAGAACCATGCACTTCAACACGTGTTAAACAAGACTCCTAAATTTTATCTTGGCCAACTGGGGAGAGGGAGAGGAGGGAGTCCAGTGAAACCAGCACAAAGAAATCCTTATTTTAAAAAGTTATATATTACATGATATAGAAGCAGAAGAAGAAGAGTTGGTTTTTATATGCCAACTTTCTCTACCACTTAAGGAAGAATCAAACCAGCTTACAATCACTTCCCCTTCCCCTCCCCACAACAGACACCCTGTGAGGTAGGTCGGGCTGAGAGAACTCAGCTTCACACAGCCCAAATAATGCACTTTCAATCCACTTTCAGTGCACCTTAATGATAGTTTGCAAGTGGATTTTGCCAGTTCGCACAGTGAAATCCACCTTCAACGTGCATTGAAAGTGGATTGAAAGTGCATTATTTGGGCTGTGTGAAAGTGCCCTAAGAGATCTGTGACTAGCCCAAGGTCACCCAGCTGGCTTCATGTGGAGGAGAGCGGAAACAAATCCCGTTCACCAGATTCGCCTCCGCCGCTCATGTGGAGGAGTGGGGAATCAAACCCGGTTCTCCAGATCAGAGTCCACCACTCCAAACCACCGCTCTTAACCACCGCACCACGCTGACTCTCCTTAGATGTTTTATTTCCTATTCTAATAAAGCTTGGTTGATCCAAAAGGAGTCTTAATTGAAGGGGTATCACTTCTTGGAACTGAGGTGACAAGTAAAGCTATGGTGTGTGTGTGCGGGGGTGGATTCTGACTGTGGTTTCAAAAACCCAGAGACAAACATCCCGCCCGTCATCACCTTCAGTGGAAATGTTTACACGTTTCTGGGGCCTATGCAAATGATGGATTGTGTTCCATTTGCTCTCTGCATCTCATGTGTAAACTCATTTCCTTTTTCCTCCTGGGTTTCCTTATTGGAGCTTAAGCAGTACTGTCACTTTAAATCACATTGGACGATGCAAAAATCTGCTCGCTGACCCCACAACTGGGGTCACACAACTTATCTTCTTCCAGTCTAAAATTAAACCCCAACCCAACGGCTTGTATTTGAACAGCCCAGTATTTTACCCGGCCAATTCTTCCCAGCTGCCAAATGGGACGTGGTTTGATAGGTGGACGGTGGAACCCGCAGTGACATTATGAGTCTTAATGACTTTACGGTGTTTATACCATGAAAATGCTAAACCTTTCATTCTGAAAATTATTGCAGCTGAGCGTTATTTATTAAAGGCTGGAAGATCCATTTCCGATGTTGTTTGATTTACAGGGCTGTGTTCTCGTGAATGGTTGGAATTTTCCACTGGCGACAGCTGAATGAACAGGGACAAGGGGGGGGGGAGATTCAGAGAATTTGATTGTTTTTCAAGACTGCCATTTCCACCTCTCTAACAAAGATTTTACCTTTTGTTTATGGGTAAATAAGATAAATTTTGTTCTGCTTGCTAGAAGGAAGGCTCCAATTATATTTGAAGGAACATTCCTGTGGTATCTTCTTCTTTAAATGGAGTGTTCATCAGAGTCATAAAAATGTCTAGTTAATCTTGTCCTTTGGCCATTTTTGCATGGTAATTAGCAGCGCGTTCCAGGCTGAATTGCCCCACATATTTTTATTTTTATTTTTTACGCTGAACCTTCATTCCGGAAGTGACTGCGAAGCCGGCGCATACCTGCTTCGCATTACTTAAGAGCCCCTATAACGCGACCTTTTGTGTTTGCTCTGCCGCAGCGGAGAAGAATCCCCTGAAGGAACCATGCAAAACAATAGCGGTGCGTTAGCTATGCACATGCTAATGGCTATGCAAACAGGAATGAAGGAGTGGGGGTGGAATTTCTCCTTTTGTGTCGGGACCGTGAATAGGCATTTTTAAAGTTGCATTTTAAAAAAGAGCTGTGAGTGAGCATCAAAACTGACCATGCATAAATGGCTTTTGGGACAACCACTGAGGAGTAAGGGGTTGTCAAGAAAACTATGCCTGTCTGGCCCACCTGCTATGGGCAGTAACAAAACAGATATGGAAGTGTGGGGAATTTCTCAGCTTCTCCAGCAAAGTCTACCATTGTACGCAAACTGCTTTGTCCTGATAGGATCCTAAGACCATTCTCACTGCAAACACATGTTTCATGGAATCATAAAGTTGGAAGGGGTCCTACAGGCCATCTAGTCCAACTCCCCTGCTCAATGCATTTGAAATCATGTAAAAACTTGGGGAACAATTTGGAGCAGAATAGTAAAGAGTAGGGAAAAGCTTAAGTATTCCTCCCTGGTTGCTTCTCCGTTTCCCACAGCAACTCTTTAGTAAAGGATTGAGTGAAGTATCTAATTGCTGGTGTTGTAACTCAGAGGATGCATCCAGTAAACATATTCTCTGGACGTATCCAGTCATTCGTTTTTTTCTGGGAGAAAGTTATTACTCATGTCAGTTTGGTGTTACAATGTGCATTCCTTTTTGAGGATATTTCTGTACTTTCAAGAAAAGAGCCCCGTGGCGCAGAGTGGTAAGCTGTAGTACTGCAGCTTAAGACCAATAGAAAGAGCAGGTATAGACTTTAATTATTTAAATGGCCCCAAGAAACAAACAGCAGTTTACAGATTACACATAACAAACATGAGAAAGGCGCCAAACTTCATGGGAAGGGCGAGTACTATTTCCCCGCTTCCTCCTCTCCCTCACCCATCTGTCACCTTCTCCTTCCTTCTTCCCTCCCGCTGCCTACTGTTGCTTCCACCACTTTCTTCTCCCTCTACTTGCTTGTCCACCTTCTTCTTCTTCTCCTCTTCCCTCACCTCCCTCTTCTGCCTTTGCCTCATCCACACCACCTCCGGTTGGAGGGTTCATTGGAGTGGGTAGTCAACCTCAAAATGGTGGCTGAGATCTTGCAACATAACTAGGGTTACCACCTCTGGCTTGGGAATTACTGGGAGATTTTGGGGGTGGAGCCAAAGGAGGGCGGGGTTTGGAGAGGGGAGGGACTTCAATGCCATAGAGTCCAATGGCCAAAGTGGCCATTTTGTCTAGGGGAACTCATCTTTATCACCTGGAGATCAGTTGTAATAGCGGGAGATCTCCAGCTGGAGGTTGGCAACCCTACACATAACATCGTGAGACCTCGGGTTTTATTATGATTATTATTCGCTTCAGCTATTGGGGGATGATCGTCTGATTTAAGTGTCTAATTCCCCTTCGCAGATTCTTTGTCCACACGTTTAGGAGGGGCATGTTTAGGATTTAATGCATGATTCCTTGGGCTGGGAAGCCCATCGGCTGAAAGAGGTTTTTTTTAAAAAAAAAATCTCATAATCGTTTTTCACAACTATGATTAACACCCTACCATTAATGGTGTTTTGTTTTAAAAACCATAGAACAAAGACAGTTTTGTTCACAGTTTAACGATAAGGCTAGTTTATTTATTGTAGAACAACTTGACTTCTCCGCCCCCCCCACCTCAGTATCTCTTTAAAGTAAAGTGCATCCACATGTTCATTCAACAACAAAAAGCTCCTCTTTGCAGCCCTGGCAGAAGCCAAGGCCCTTTATAACCCAACCCCATATGTTACCCAAACCTGGAGGGAACTGAGTTGTGCTTTCATGGAGGCGGATGATGGGTCAGCTTTTATTTGTTTTCCTCCAGCTAAATTAAACATACATTGCTCATCAGCACAGACAATGTGCCTTATCCATTAAAGCCTTCTCTGGGGAGTTCACTTAAAGTTCACTGATAGTTGGATATTAATTTTTCATTATCTGAGATTTGGACAACAAAGATGTAGAGCCAGATGCGCAGACGTCAGTCCTACTGAATCGAGTCGAGCCTAGTTTTGAACATGTGTGCCTCCCGACTAGACTTACCAGGTCCTAAATATTGTCGAAGGCTTTCACGGTCAGAGTTCATCGGTTCTTGTAGGTTATCCGGGCTGTGTGACCGTGGTCTTGGTATTTTCTTTCCTGACATTTTGCCAGCAGCTGTGGCAGCCATCTTCAGAGGAGTAACACTGAAGGACAGTGTCTCTCAGGTCTTACCAGGTCCTGTTGGTCCATGGGCGGGAGGTTTTTTGGAGAGTGCGGTGCACTCGTGCGCCTGGCACAATGCGCCTGCTCGTCCGTGCGTCTACGTCACTTCTGGTTTACTCGGAAGTGATGCGGACTCTCTATCAATCTTGGTTTCAATCTCGGTTGCTAGAGCGTCCGCGTCACTTCCGGATAAACTCAGAAGCGACGTAGGCTCGTTGTGCATGTGCGTGTGCCCGCAGTGCCCGCCAGCTCTCAGCTGGTCGGCGGGCAGCCCGGTGGATTGGCGGTATTTTACCCGCCGCCACCGGGCACTTGGCAACCCTACTCCCAACTTCCTTGAGAATATGTTTTTTCACTGAAATCAAATATGGTGAATATTGAGAAGTAAAAAATGAAAGTGGTTAGGCTAAGAGGGGTGTCTCCTTGTGTAAGAGAGAGGGGGGTCTATGACGGTCATGCGGTAGGAACAAATTTAATTTGTAATGGACAAGAGCTGTACAGTTATCATGTAGTTATTTTCGGATATTTTCAACTACAGCACTGTCTTCAGTCACACCAATACTGTAGCCTTTTTAAGACGTTATGATCAAATGTACTGGGAGCTGGCCAGCCCTGTGTGTGCGCCACCCACAATCCTCAGGATACATCCAGTTACCATGTTGTCTAAAAGGGACAATATCGGGATTTTTAGGGTTGCCAACCTCCAGGTAGTAGCAGGAGATGTCCTGCTATTTCAACTGATCTTCAGCTGATAGAGATCAGTTCCCATGGAGAAAAATGGCCACTTTGGCAATTGGACTTTATGGCATTGAAGGCCCTTCCCAAACCCTGCCCTCCTCAGGCTCCGCCCTGAAAACCTCCTGCCTGTGGTGAAGAGGGACCTGGAAGGCTGAGTCAACCTTGAGCTGGTTACCCGAAACCGACTTCCATCGGGATCGAACTCAGGTCGCGAGCACAGCTTAGACTGCAGTTTACCACTCTGCGCCACGGAGCAGCCTTGTAGTGCGCTCAATATCTGGAAAGGGGCTTTGTCTTCATTGAAAGTTGTGTCTTTCTTTTTATAACCTCCTCTGAATAAATATTGCAGCTACAAGTAAAGAAAGACAAAGACTCTGTATCCTTAACAGTTGTACAGAAGCTGAAGTATTAGTAGGAGTTGGCTTGGTGTAGCGGTTAAGAGCAGTGGACTCTGATCTGGAGAACCGGGTTTGATTCCCCATTCCTCCACATGAGCGACGGATGCTAATCTGGTGAACTGGATTGGTTGCCCCACTCCTCCACATGAAGCCAGCTGGGTGGCCTTGGGCTAGTCACAGCTCTCTCAGCCCTCCTACCTCCCAGGGTGTCTGTTGTGGGGAGGGGAAGGGAAGGTGATTGTAAGCTGGTTTGATTCTGCTTTAAGTGGTAGAGAAAGTTGCATATAAAAACCAACTCTTCTTCTTTCCCCCCTTTCTTTTGTGAGAAGCTGAATCTGTCATAATTCTTCTACATGACTCTTAAAGGCACAGGTGTGCTGCCCTTTTTTACTCAGAGAATGGCTCAGGGAGGGCGAGAAGGACAACATTGCAGGGTCCCTGAGAGCCAACAGAGCTGAACCAGTCATGTAATCTGGTTAGTCCAATGAAGTTGGGTTAGGATTGTGGTGTGTGACGTCCAGAGGGAATCTTTGTCTGGGTGCTTTTGCTGTCTTTCAGTGGGTCTGCTTTCACTCTGCCCACCTTATATCTCACCAGAACGTTGTAATGGCCTAGTTTTAAATAGAAATCCATCTAGCAAGGCTTCAAATGGTGAAGTGGAGATAGAGAAATTATTAGAGGGGATGAAATCAATGACGCTTCTGTGAAACCAATATGTTCTCTGACAAAGTAGTGACAGGATTATTGTATATTGGCAACAATACCCCATAGTGAAACAATCACACGGACTCTAAGAACCGCCAAGTTTGCAAGACCTGAGCAAGGCTGTTAACAATACCAGTAGGTTGTTGTGGAGGCCATTAATTCATAGGGTCGCCATAAGTTGGAAGCGACTTGATGGCGGATAGCACACATATACAGGTGCAGGGTGCCACTGTTATGAACTTCACCGTCCATATATATGTCTCTTCTAGATTAGCGATATCCTTCCAAGTAGGGCTGCCAACTTTGAGGTGGGGTCCTGGGTTCTCCTGGAATTACAAGTGATCTCCAGACCACATAAATCATTTCCCCTGGAGGAAATTGCAGCTTTGGAGAGTGACATAGTGAACTCTATGTCGCTCAGCTCCCTCCACTCCCCAGACTCCACCCTCACTAGGCATTGCCCCACATGAAGCTGCCTTTTATTGAATCAAACCCTTGGTCCATCAAAGTCAGTATTGTCTGCTCCGACTGGCAGTGGCTCTCCAGGGTCTCAGGCAGAGGTCTTTCACATCACCTACTTGGCTAGTCCTTTTAACTGGATATGCCGGGGATTGAACCTGGGACCTTCTACACGCCAAGCAGATGCTCTATCGATGAGCCACGGCCCCTCCCCAGGGCAACGAGTCTTTGCAGGAGATGAAACACACCACCTCTGTTGGAGCATCGTCTGTGCTCCTACTGGAAAAGTGATCCCTCCCCCAGTATAGATGCCATCTCTCCCCCACATTTCCAAGAATTTCCCAGCAGGAGTTGGCATCCCTGTTACCAAGACTGCAGGATCTGTCCTTACCAAGCCGAATACCACTCACCATCCAGGTATGGTGGCTTCCCAGGTGGGTCTATATATTTCCTATTACGATTGCAAAACATAGGGAGGCTCTCAAGCAGCAGACGGCCCTGAAATCCACAGTGGGTGGGCTGAATTTAACTCCGTGAGCAACAAGTTGTGCAGGCCTGTTTTCCTCTAATATTGGAAACATATATCCATCAGGGTGACATTTATGGTTCCTCTGGAGAGGATGCTGCACCCAAAAGGGAACGATAATTTGATTGTATTTAATGTGATTTGATGTAAAGATTTCATAAGAGTTTTGTAATGCAATAATGCAGAACAAGTCCACCATGAGAATCTACTTGTGATCTCATAGATTATCTTAAATTACCCTTACAGTAATTTCCATATTTGAGGCACCGTTCTCCACACCCGTCACTCTGCATATGACTGAATATATATTTTTTAAATTGGCAAAACGCACTCTCCTCATTCACAGTTCTTTGCTCAATACACTCCCTCAGGAACAGTAAAAGATGTGCCATTTTCAAGATCTTTCAGGCAAACAGTACGTCTTGGAATGAAAGAACATGTTTCAAAACAAGTTATGATTGCCTCTTTTCTGTATTTTTCGTGTCATCTCCTGTGAAGGAAAAACGTCTTGGTGGAAATCATTTGCCTTCCTATAATTCTTTTCTGTCATAAAGTTTGATGAGAACTTATGCCAGATGACACCTACAGCTCCTCATTGTTGAACGGAACAATAACTACAACACAAGAAGGAATCAAAACACTCAGAGACGGAACTCGTGGTAAACTGTAATGAAATCAAAACATTTTGCTTTTAAAGCAGGAGATGGGAGACTTCCTCCCGTGGTGGGGGTTACGGTTAAGGGTCAACGTGGAAGGCCTGAGGGCAGAATGAAACTTTACAAGAAATTTTGTGGCAGCACTGAAAATGGAGTTCCCCCATTCTGGACAAACTGGGCAAACACTTGCCAGGGATGCTCTAGGCCAGGGGTGGGGAACATCAGGCCCGGGGGCCGTATGAAGCCCACGAAATCATTTGGTCTGGCCCTTCGTGGGTCCTGGCAGATCTCTAGCTCAGAAGGGTCTAAGACTGGCGATCCACCCCCTCCCGTGGACAGGAATCTATTCAAGGCGGATGTGAGTTTGTTTTGCCGAGTAAAGGAACCATTTTCTCCCCTTGCAGAAGAGTCGTTAGCTATGGAGCTGCTAGGACCACCCAAGAAACTGTGTTAACCCTTTCCCACCCAGGCCATGGAGAAACGTATTGCCTCTGTACTACAAGAGGGCTGGGGGCGGAAGCGAGTCGCTCTACGTGGCAGACACTCGGAGCCGTCTCTGGTCGTGCCTCTTGGCTAAATGTTTGACCAAATATAGCAGGCTAATTTTTAAGTTGATAATTTTGAATGGCCCGCTAATGATGTTATAAATATCCAAATGGCCCTTGGCAGAAAAAAGGTTCCCCACACCTACTCTAGGCTGACCCTGCATTAAGCAGGGGTTGGACTAGATGGCCTGTATGGCCCCTTACAACTCTATGATTCCCCGTTTGAGCTGTAAAAGGCCCCTTGCAATGCGTTTACACCCGGAAGTGCCGCATTGTAACGGTGCCCCTTGCGCACCGTGATGTGGTGCGGCACACAGGCGCGCGTGCACACTTGCCTGCTGACCCTCAGCTGGTGGGCGGGCAGCCCGGTGGACTGGCGGGTTTTTGCAACCCTATACGGGAGGGAAATATCATGCTATTTCTACATTAAAAATAAATTAGTAGTCCTGAAGTTCACAATTAATGGAGTGTTTCCTGCCAGATTTCCTGTTGCAAGGACTAAAGAAGAGCGCTCCCTCCACAGGGTATCTGTAATTCATTAGTCTGTTTTCCTAATACATATCATCAAGTGTCAAACTATGGTGTCTGGAGGCTGTAGAAGCAGAAGGTTGAGTTTCGTTTGGCCACACCCTCCGCGCTGCCTTGCCGGTCACTCCCTCAGCCTTTTCCAGAGATTACGTGCCGTATCACATATACCATTTTGCAGCTGTTCCCCTCTCTGAATACACGTGAGGGAAGCAAACTTCTCCAAAGTGCATGTATTCAAAGTGCCAAAGTTGAATGTTATGATGAGTGATAATCATTTGCAGGACTTGGGGGCAAAGGCAAGAGAGTCTTAAAAGCCTCAAACCAGATTTTCAGCCACAGAAATCTGAGGTTTAAAAAAGCCATTTAGTACTCCCCCCTCCCTCCGCCATGCCTCCTATAGTCTTTATACTTTCCTGATTCTTGTTGTCTTTTAATGCTGTTTGGCATAAAGTTAAGGTGCTTATTTGCAGTAGGGTTGCCAACTCTACGTTGAGAAATTCTTGGAGATTTGGGGGTGGAGCCTAGGGAAGGCAGGGTTTGGGGAGGGGATAGGGTTGCCAGCTCCGGGTTGAGAAATACCTGGAGATTTTTGGGGTGGAGCCCGAGGAAGGTGGGTTTGGAGGGGGAGGGGCTTCAATGCCATAGAGTCCAATTGCCAAAGCGGCCATTTTCTCCAGGTGTACTGATCTCTATTGGCTGGCGATCCCCAGCCACCACCTGGAGGTTGCCAACCCTAGGGGCTGAAGATCATATTTACCCCTCCAAGACAATCTCTATCTCATGGCCAAACTAGATGTAAAGTAGGGTTGCCAACCGCCAGGCACTAGCTGAAGATCTCCTGCTACTACAACTGATCTCCAGCTGATAGAGATTGGTTCACCTGGAGAAAATGGCAATTGGACTTTATGGCATTGAAGTCCCTCCCCTTCCCAAACCCCACCCTCCTCAGGCTCTGCCCCAAAAACCTCCCGCCGGTGAGGAAGAGGGACCTGGCAAGCCTAATGTAAAACCATCCATGGGTCCAACCCATTTTAGATCCGAATTTGGCCATTTAAAGATGCCACAAGGTCTCGACACTGATCAGGCCTACAGCACAGTGGGAACCAGGCAATTTTATCCCCCCTACGCACCCCTTTTCAAGTGCTGAAACAGGCCCCCCCCCATCTTTTTTAAATGGTCAAATTCAGCTCTAAAAGGGTGTGGTAATGTCTAGTTTGGCCCACGGCGAAGATGCATTTGGACACACTCATATGTAGCAGATGAAGAAACCGAGCAGCTGTGTTTCAAACACTGGGATGAGTGAAATATTAACTACTGGGGTGGTTTGTACTAATAAATCAACCCAGTGAAAATGAGAAGCCACTCTTTAAAGCATAGTAACGAGAGAATAAAGAAATACGGTGAGATAGCCAGGCTTTAATCATATATACTAGTTCTGCGTTTTATCTCTTTACCAAATTTCTTCAATTCCTTTTAAGGCTCACAGGAGAGTTGTGGGAAGATTCTTTTCCATGGGTTCATCCCATGCTGTTGTAGCAATGTTCAAAGGCCCATCATTATGTGCGCGGAACTGATCGTGTGGACTTTTGCTACAGTATCAACTCCCTCCTCCTGACAGATTTTGCTGATTTCGTGGGAAACCTTTGTACAATTGGGATGCACATGGCTATGGGCCTTTAAACCTGTCCAGGTCCAGGTTATAAGTACGGTTGCCAACCTCCAGGTACTAATTGGAGATCTCCTGCTATTACAACCGATCTCCAGCTGATAGAGATCAGTTCATCTGGAGAAAAATGGCCACTTTGGCAATTGGACTCTATGGCATTGAAGCTCCTCCCCTCCCCAAACCCCACCTTCCTCAGGCTCCGCCCCCAAAACCTCCCACCGGTGGTGAAGAGGGAGCTGGTAACCCTATAAGGGACTCTGGGCAGAGAGTGCCCACCCCGCCCACCACCAGGATGCCCACTCACACCTCTATTTCTTCCCCCACCCATGTACCCCGCATCTGCCTGTGCATCCCTCCTCTGCCTGCTCACAACCCCTCCCCTTTAGGGCTGCCAGGTCCCTCATCACCACCAGCAGGAGGTTTTTGGGGCAGAGCCTGAGGAGGGCGGGGTTTGGGGAGGGGAGAGACTTCAATGCCATAGAGTCCAACTGCCAAAGCAGCAATTTTCTCCAGGTGAACTGATCTCTATCAGCTGGAGATCAGTTGTAATAGAAGGAAATCTCCCTTGCCTCTGTTCTAAATGACAGGCATTTTGCTGGTGTTAAAGAAAGAGGCAAGCTGGACGACTTCTAAGGCATGACAGGGGGAGATTTCAAGATAGCCCACGTTCATTAGGAAACAATTTGGTTCCGAACAAAATGTTCAAAACCACGTCTTTGGGGGCTGAAATCCTGCCCAGATTTCTTTTGCTTCAGCCCCACTGAAATGAATAGGGTTTTTGCAGCCTTCGCCATGTATGTATGTATGTATATATATATACATTTTTTTGAAACGTTCTCTACATGCAGAAACCAATTTTGTCAGCGCTTTGCTGGTCACGCGCTCATAAACAAGCATCGCTCTGCAATCAATCTACAAAAGAACTCCGCTAGGAAAATGGGCCTGAGCGGGGATTTGTAACAATGGCCGGACGTGCCCTCTAAACTGGGGCTGCTCCAGAATTTTTGCAAGGACAGCAGAACTGGAGGGGGAGGGGGAGTCCGACTCGTCTCTGATATCATATGCCTCCAAAAAAGCATTCGTGGCTGTTTTCCTATTACATTTTCCACATTGACATTCCAGCATCAAAATGGGACAGAAAAAGAGATTGTTCTAAAGAAATGTCTCATGGTGTGCATGCCATGCGTGTATCCGCTGGCTGTGAAATCCGTGAATAGAACCGCTAATGGAATCTTCCCCTTTGCAATGTTAACAAAGCAATTCTAATGATTCTTTAAAGCCGTTCGTCTCTGACATCTCTTCCTTGCTGGTTTTATCATTTCCTTCCTCCTGTTTTCATCTGTCCCGGTTTCAATAGGCAACAGAGTTAGGGGAAACTTATCTACCCGTGAAAAAATCCACATAATCTTGGCCAGGCTCTCTGGCTTAAGGTTGGAGGGTAATGAATCAGGGCTGCAATTGAAAATGTCAGGCATTGAAAAGCATCCCACCCATTTGTTTACACCCCAAACCAGTGAGGCCTAGTTTTGGTGATTTGCCAAACTAGTTTGGGTGATCTGAAGCTGGAGAACAGCTATCATCTCCATGAAGTAGCCACCTGAACATTTAGTGCTGGGATGGGAGAATTTTTCTGCTCACCAGCCACCACCAATCAAAAGAAAAAAAAAGAAAAACAGGTGTTGTATGCAGTGAAGCCAAAATCAAACAAAACAACACCAGGCTATGAAAACTAACCAATCTACATTAGCAAAAACTAGTTTTATTATAGGAAAGTAAAGATCAAGCGCATCACAGTTATAACATCAAGACATACAAGCACAAACACGCTAGCCCAACCTCACAAAGAGGTAGAAACAGGTATAGTCCAACAAGTCCACAATGAACTACAAAATAAAATGTTTTCTGCAGGGTGAGTGAGTGATAAAGTTTATTGTCTGTGGCCGAAGGCCATCACAATCCACCATACGAAACGTTAAAATAACATTAAAATATTATAAAATAACATTAAAATAACTTTAAAACAGTCTTACCCACAAGATACTAGTATTTAAATATGTTAAGTTCCCTGATTAAAAACAGCTTTAGCTCAGATTTTCTTAGCTGCTAAAGCAAAGAGTGACACTTCATAGGAAACATCAGGATTGGCGTCGGATAGGAGAAAGAGCAGCTTCTCTGGATCTGGAGAAAGATTTAGGCCCTTTAGAATCGCTCTTAGGGATTTAAGTCTGGGCTCTGTATAAAGAGGACAGAATAAGGTGTAATGAGTTAGGTCCTCTGGAGCGGCCCCACAAATACATAGGCAAGAGGCCCGTGGTGTTCGGGAGTAACATCCAGTCTTCTGCAGGGAATAACCACCAAGATGATGAAGAAAATGTGCTTCTTCAATAGGTAACCAGCCATGGTGAAGGCAGATCAAGGGAGACGGATGTTCCGGATAGACGATTAAGATCCGTTTGCGCCAGTGGCTTCATCAGTCACTTGATCCCCTTAAAGCCATTATCTTCTACTATGTTTCATTCATATTTCTTTCATGTTCTCAATGAGTCAGCTTCTCTAGCATCGCTCTCAGCATAAGAGGTGTTTGCGCTTGTATGTTTTGATGTTATAACTGTGATACGCTTGATCTTCACCAGGCCACCACCAGCAATTAAGTGAAGGCCAGAAGGGGGAATGGAGAAGGAAGGGGAAGTTATTTTCTGGCTTTGATGTACAAATAATTCAAAACTGTAATGCTCATCTTTCTGCACAATGTGTACATTATGTTTTGCCTTATGCACGGGGATTTCACCCGGGCTGAGTTCAGGGGAGATGGAAGAATCAGGTTAACAGAAGACCGGGAAGTCCCAGGATTTGTGAGGGCTGGTAGTGAGGTTATCTCTAATGGATGGAAAATTCATGCATAACTCCAAGGAACAACTGAGACAGACCGAGGGTGAACGTGAATGAAAGTACTCATGCATAAACGACCTCTGTCTCTTGTTCCCACAACGCGATAGATCCAACTGGGTACTTCCAATTGTAAAGAAGCAGCACTCGGTTTCCCCCCTTCCCAGTTTGCTCTAAAGAGGGGCACAGAAACAGAAGCATTGAGCTTGGTCCAGGAATGAATTATAAACAAAATAATACTGTTAACGCAACAAGCACACAAAAGGAAAAAGAAATGAGGTGGGTCAGGAATAAAGGGTAAATGTAACAAGGCAGGATTTGGGTGGTACAGGGCTTTTAAATGTCAAGACATGGCAGGAGGGTTTATTCTGAACAGATCCCTGTATGTACTCATACAAGGCTGAGCATTTAGTACAGGCTAGAGGGGTTAAGGGTGAGGCTCCAGATGGGAAGCCATTTGCAGGAAAAGGAAGATCTGAGACATTCAGGCACTTGAGATCAGAATCTGTCCATCTGCTTTCCCCTCGGAAATTGGAGCTACATGAAAAAAAAGAACTCTATAGAGAATGCTGGAAGAATGACTTCTCGCTCTTTAACAGTTTGCTTGCCTGTATAAAGATTGTTTCTTGTTGTGGAAAGAAGATTTGTAATATAAAAGCACCCACTTAGTCTCCAAGAATAAGTCTATTTTACACTTTTGCAGCAGAAGATATATATACATGAGTACAAAAATGTATCTGTCTGTCCATCAATCCATCTAGAGTCAACCTGGGAATTTTCGATTGAGGGACAGGATAAACAGAATCATGAATAAATCTCTTACACAGTGTAATCCATATATTAACATTTCTGTTACCCCAACTAGGGCACATCCTGCTGTCTTTTACTGCACATGAAAGCTGCAATTTCCAAATGGCTCTATCTGTTGGGCACCCAAACTTCCCATTATAATCAGGTTCCATTCTGCTGGACCCGGTTTCATTTATTTATTATTAAAATAGAGCCAGCCTGCAATGTATGTCCCGTTGAAACCAATGCCCAAACACCTATTCACTTCGGTTTTTCTAGATTGTATCCTGAATATAATTTGTCACTACCCGAATTTAAGGCCTTTTCCGCATGCATCGCTTATTCCAGATTTTCCACGTGGTTGATCTGCGAGGCTTGGAATCGCATTCCACGATTTTTGTCCGCACCCCTCCCTTTGCAATGTTGTTTTCTGTTTTCCTAAATCAGTTTTATCCTGTCCGCACTTTCCCCTAAATGCAATGTTTTCTGGTGGGGAGAGTCACGTCATTTGTGACATCCTGGATGATCACACTGAATGCTCCCCCCACTTCCCCCTAATGCGCACCACCATTAGACGAGAAAACACATGCGTCTCATCCACCATGACATACATTTGAAAAAGTTTGCACTCAAAATGGATGCCGCAGATTGAGGCACAATCCACCATTAGGCACAACTGCACCCAAACAACTAGTGGGCCAGTGCATTCGTCCACTTTGCTTTGTTATCAGGCACTGTCAAACTATTGAACTATTGCACACTTAACAACACAGTCCAAGTAATTCAGTTTCTGTTTTGCTGGGAGAGTTTTCCCAAAATTTGTGAATTTTATGGCTTTCCTAGTGTGTAGCTTGAAGCTCAGAGCAGCAGAGCCCAGGAGAATGCAGAAAGGGGAGAGTTATTCTCGAGTTTATGCTACATTCGATCTAGCGTTAGATTGCTAATCTACTCCTCGAACAAAAAAAATTGGCGGGGGAATTCATTTTCTGTTTCGTTCGGAGGGTTTTACCAAGCCACTTTCTGTTCTGCAGACCTTCCACCCATTAAATAACAAGCAAGCCCTCAACACTTGAGATGGCACGGCACGCCCATTTCCTGTATTTATGGGAGGAACTCCTACAAGCAGCGCCCGATCCCAAAGGGTTCTGTTTGCTTGCGAGGAGCTTTCACTGCAAACTTTTGCCAACCAATTCTGAAGTCTTTATAAAATGACTTGAAATTGTTTAGGCCAGCGGTTCTTAACCTTTTTTGGGGTCACAGATCCCTTTGAGGATCTGATTAAAACTGTGACATACACACACAGAGTGGTATAGTGGTTAAGAGCGGCGGACTCTAATCTGGAGAACCGGGTTCGATTCCCCATCCTCCACATAAAGCCTGCTGGTGACCTTGGGCCAGTCACAGTTCTCTCTGAACTCTCTCAGCCCCACTTACTTCACAAGTTGCCTGTTGTGGGGAGAGAAAGGGAAAGAGATTGTAAACCAGTTTGATTCTCCTTAAAAAAGGTAGAGAAAATCGGCATATAAAAACCAACTCCTCTCCGCCTCCTCTTCCTCTTCCTCCTCCTCCTCCTCTCCTCCATCTCCTCCTCCTCCTTCTATGTGCTCAAGTTTGACTCATAGGAACAAGCAAAGAGGGCTTTCACTGTGTAAGCTAAGCTCTCTCCCCAACCCTACTTTATTTTTGCATTTCATCTATTAAATTGTAAACTATTATTAAGAGGGACCTTTCTATTCTACTCTTTGTGTAGCATGTAGGAGTATTTGAAGGGAAATGTGCTGCTGCGCAACTAGCCTAAGTTGTTGTCGTTCTCTGCGGCAAAAAAAAATAAGTATCCATGACTAAAACGCACATGTTTCTTATCGTATCAGTTCCCAGAAGAGTAAAATGTATATTTGTGAGAATGTGTAAATTAAATTGCCAGCATGTGCAATCAAGATGTTTTCCTCTGTGGACTACCCCAGTTAGCATGGCACATTGGGGTGGGAACAGTATTAGCATTGACTGGATCCCCCTGAATCTACAATGGTGCCTGCCGGGATGATGGCACATGCAAGCAGAAATTCCCCATGCGTAAGAGGCGCCGCATTGGAGAACAGAATGGCAAACAAACAGGAACCTCTGCTCACATAGAAAGAAATCACGTGCAATCCCGCCGGAGGAGAGGGGAGACCTGGCAGCAACCCTAAGGCTGGGGGATACAGGTAACTGTCACATGCTAAAGAGTCCCTGGTGTGGTATAGTATGTGAGAGTCCCAGGTTTGAATCTTTATCCCCCATAAAGATTCATAAAGATCCCCCATTTTTTATGCCTCGAAAGCTTGCTGGGTGACCTTGGGCTTTTCATCCCTACACTCACTCAGTCTAATCCACTTCACAGGGCTGTTGTGAGGATAAAATAGATCAATGTAAGATGTATTGGATTTCAACTGGGGAGAATGGAGTAAAATAAATAAAATATTGCTTCCCGTGTATGGAAAGTAGGAAGATTTGTAAAGGAGCTAGTGTTTTCTCTATCATCAACCCTTGTTTCTGCTGAGGAGACTGTCACACTTCACCAATTGTAGCTAGGGTTGCCAGGTCCCTCTTCCCCACCGGCGGGAGGTTTTGGGGGCGGAGCCTGAGGAGGGCGGGGTTTGGGGAGGGGAGGGACTTCAATGCCATAGAGTCCAATGGCCAAAGCGGCCATTTTCTCCAGGTAAACCGATCTCTATTGGCTGGAGATCAGTTGTAATAGCAGGAGATCTCCAGCTACTGCCTGGAGGTTGGCAACCCTAATTGTAGCACTACATTTAATTCACACAGGATGAGCAATTATTCCCTGCGGGGGTTGCCTAGGTGAGCCTGGCAACCAGCAGGAAGGTTGGGGAACAGGGACATGAGGTGTGAGTGACACGGCCAATGTCACTACATCACTTCCAGGTATGACCAGGTATGATCTGGAAGTGTCAATGGGCAGCTCTAGGAATTGCTGGAAACTCTATGGCAGCGATTAGCAACCCTACAGAATCTTGTAGGTTTGTTTGTAGAGCTGATGACTGGTTTTAACTAGAATCTGTTTTATTGTATTTAATTGTATTTATAGGTTTTATTATCTATTCAAGTTTTAATGCTATTTTTGCTCATGTTGTGAACAAAGGTATTGGTTATTGGTTAGTAACCGAATAAATAAATAAATACAGGCATTTAAAAAGCAGCTCAGTAAGCACACAGAAACTTTTTCCTCTGTCTCCTCGATTAGTATTATCTCAAGCAAAGTAAACATATTTATATCTGATTATATCATGGGAAATTGAAGGTCATATCCAGCCAAGTGCTAAAAGTAGATACAGAAGAGGAAACAGATTTCCCCTAGATTTATTTTTAAAGCATCCTTTAAAAAAATGGTATGTATACTTCCAAGCAAACTCTTCTCAGGAAGTTAAAAATATATATATAAAATGCTGATCTATTAAATTTCAGTGAATTGAGTCTCTGGGGAATTTTTTTAATCTCCTCCAGAAAACATAGGCCAAGGGCTTTTGAATGAACAGTGTATTTCTCTCACTCCTACTTGCTTCACTATTTAGGGTTGCCAGCCTCCAGGTACCAGCTGGAGATCTCCTGCTATTACAACTGATCTCTAGCCAATAGAGATCAGTTCACGTGGAGAAAATGGCCGCTTTGGCCATTGGACTCTATGGCATTGATGTCCCTCCCCAAACCCCACCCTTCTCAGACTCCGCCCCCAAAACCTCCCACCAGTGGCGAAGAGGTACCTGGCAACCCTATCACTATTAGAGTTGCCAGGTCCTCTCTCTCCTCCAGCAGGAGATTTTGGGGGTGGGGATTGGATGTGCGCGGCTGTGAGTGACGCAATCTTGTCACTTCCGGTTTACTTCTGGAAGTGCCGCAGCATAAGGGGACGATTTACCACTGAAAACCCCATTAGAGTGGTAAATCGTCCCATCGCGCTGCGGTACTTCCAGAAGGAGGAGGAGGAGGAGGAAGAAGAAGAGTTGGTTTTTATATGCCAACCTTCTCTACCACTTAAGGCAGAATCACACCAGCTTACAATCACCTTCCCTTCCACTCCCCACAACAGACACCTTGTGAGGTGGGTGGGGCTGAGAGAGCTGTAAGAGAGCTGTGACTAGCCCAAGGTCACCCAGCTGGCTTCATGTGGAGGAGTGGGGAAACAAACCCGGTTCTCCAGTTCAGACTCCACGGCTCCAAACCACTGCTCTTAACCACTACACCACGCTGGCTCTCCCACGCTGGCTCTTTCACCAACACAATTCTGGAATTGACGGGATTACATTGCTCACGGCCCCACGCACACGCGATCCTTGCTGTCAGCCGGCAGATGGATTTATCCTTGTGAATTGGCAAGGAACTATGTTGCAGTGGCTCCTGTGTGCGGGATGGATGCAGTAACTGTGTGTGTGTGTAAAGTGCCGTCAAGTCGCAGCCGACTTATGGCGACCCCTTTTGGGGTTTTCATGGCAAGAGATGAACAGAGGTGGTTTGCCAGTACATGCCTCTGTGGAGCAACCCTGGTCTTCCTTGGTGGTCTCCCATCCAAATACTAACCAGGGCTGACCCTGCTTAGCTTCTGAGGTCTGACGAGATCAGTCTAGCCAGGTCATCCAGATCAGGGCAACTAGGAAAGCATAAAGGGAAGAAGTAAGGTTGCATTTCTGGAAACATATCTCTGAAGTTTGGTTGTATTATGAAAAGAGTTTTATGTGGTTATGCTGGGTGAAATGAGGTGAAGTAAAAGACTATAAAAGAAAGACTAGAGAACCGGGGAAAGGAATGAAAGTTGCCCAGACTAAATTGAGAGGATAATAAAAGCTTGAAAAGATGAAAACGTGAAGGAGATTGTGTGACATCCTAGCCTGGAAATAAAATGTAGTCCAATTAATGGGCCAAGCGCTTCCGGGAGAAGTGAAATGTAACGTAGTGACAGGGTTAGCAGATGTTGTTCGCTTTCTTTTATATTCACAAAAAGGGAATATAGAATCAGCACTTTGTAAATGGAACAAGATTTGTATGAGGAATCTGCATTTAGAAGGCAGCATTCAGGAACTCTATCGGCTGGAGATCGTTTGTAATAGTGTAATGTCTGGATTACCTTTGATTGTCCCAATAAAGTAATACAGGAGAGGTTGTCAGGATAAACAGTTCTTTTATTGGGCCCAATAAACAGAAGCGGGTGGGATGCCCTTAATGAGGCATGGGGCAATCCACCAAGAGAACAAAGAAAGGCATCATCCTTTATAGACTTAGGATATATAACAAAAGAACCAATACACATTAGAAAAGTACACAGGGTGATTAGCATACCCTATTAGCGTAGCCTTAAGGCGTTACATAGATGGCTACTTGATCTGCTAATGAAGAAACAAAACAGAACATTCCTAACTGACACCGCTGGTATCCTAAATCATTGCCTGGGCCTCATTAGGGCGGGTGGCTGTACCAGGCGAGCTAAGAGGATTTCACTGGCACCTTATAGGAATGGCTGCCAGCTTATGCTAACTAAATGATTACACATTAGTGGATCTGAGCCTAAGAATAATGTTTTACCCCTTATACATGGGGGCATTGCCTTTACATATGTGTGCATAAGAATATACTTCTGCCTGATGCTAGCCCTTATACCTGGGCATAGCATCTTATGATTGTGTGAGTGTGCATATATATAAAAGAATATATATTTCCCTATAAATGAAGTTTATAGGCCCTTCAATAGCAGATTTTTTGCTAGTACCTGGAAGTTGGTACCCCTACTGAGAGTGTTCAGAGAGAACTGTGACTAGCCCAAGGTCACCCAGCAGGCTTCATGAGTAGGAGTGGAGAAACAAACCCAGATCACCAGATTAGAGTCCATACATTAGAGTCCACCGCAACACCATGCTGGCACAACAACTTCCGCTCTGCTTTCTGGAACTCTTTTAGGCAGAATATGCATTTTCCTCCAAAACACCCCTCTTCCTGATGAGGTTCCAATGTGGGAACTATGAAGTGGTCACACTGCAGAAGATGGAGCTGCAGAAGTCAATGCCACATTGATTGATGTGTTGGTCATTAAGTGGTCTTTGGACTGATATTAAAGCAATGAACTTCTGGTAACCGTCAGCCCTGCGTCATTCGTTGGTGCGTCAGGAAGCCGAGCCACAGATTACTTTGACCTCGTTTGCTCCTTTTGCAGCGAATACTTTATACGCTTTTGGAGAATTTTGTTGGACAATTCGTATATCGTTTCTTCTTCAGAATCATCCCCCTGTGTGTGGGTCACACTTCCTTTCAGAACTAGGGTTGCCAACTGCCAGGTAGTAGCAGGAGATCTCCTGCTAATTCAACTAATCTCCAGCCGATAGAGATCAGATCACCTGGAGAAAAATGGCTGCTTTGGCAATTGAACTCTATGGCATTGAAGACCCTCCCCTCCCTAAACCCCGCCATCCTCAGGCTCCACCCCCAAAATCTCCCACCGGTGGCAAAGAGGGGCCTGGCAACCCTATTCAGAAACCATTAAGTTGTCCCGTTGTCAAGAGGTTGTTTCTGCTTACAATGTGCTTATGCTTCTCCCACCATTTTTTTCCTGTAACGATGAGAATGCCTCTGTCAATTCTTCTAATACCGCATTACATCACAGCAGAGGATATTTACTTTAATGCTACCCACGTTACACTCAAATGAGCCTTATCTAAGCCTGTTAACTCCAGAAACAAAGGATCTAATCACTTACAGCTCTCAACAAACAGTACCCCCCCCAAAAAGAGCCAGAGCTGTGATATGAATGCCAGCGATGTATTACCTAATTTAGTATAGTGAGAATTGTTATGCCCTGAGCACACTGTAGGCTAAGCCCATGCAAAATATAGGCATTTTATAGGGTTGCCAGCTCCAGGTTGGGAAATACGTGAAGATTTTGGAGGTGGAGGCTGAGGAGGGCGGTATTTAGCGAGGGGAGGGACTTCAGTGGTATATAACGCCATACAGTCCACCTTCCAAAAGCAGCCATTTTCTCCAGGTGAAGTGATCTCTGTCGCCTGGAGATCATGGCCTTTTATGCAGGGGTGTTTCCATCTGTCAGCAATGCTGATTCTATGACCTTAAGCAGATGGTGAGAGGGAGGGCATCTTGGCCATCTTCTGGGCATGGAGTAGGGGTCGCTGGGGGCATGTGGGGGAGGTGATTGTGAATTTCCTGCATTGTGCAGGGGGCTGGACTAGATGACCCTGGTGGTCCCTTCCAACTCTATGATTCTATGTGTGAGTGGGCCAAGGTCACCCAGCAAGTTTCCATGCCAGAGCGGGGATTCGAACCTGGGTTTCCCAGATCCTAGTCTGACACTTTTGCCACTATATCATACTGGCTCTCACCATTCTTACTGTAAGAAGTATGAATTTAGTATCCATGTGTTATGTATGTACATAGTTAGGCGATATGCAGGGGGAAACTTAGGAGCTTAAGTCCCGGACGAAGGATCCTAAACCCTACATGCGCCATTGGCCCAAAATGGCACGCGCCATTGGCCCTAAGCCGGCACACGCCATTGGCGACCCAGGGTTGTTCCCCCCCATCATGGATCGGGGGGGGAGTGGCCGCAGGCAGCCAGAGGGGCATATAAGCAGGGCCATTGCACTGTGTTCTCTAGTTCTGTTCTTCACTACAATAAAGCGTTGTTGTTGTTGGAACTCCGTCTCGACCTCGTGTGTCCTCCCCATGCGGACTTAACAGTGGCGACGAAGGCTGGTAGGTAGTCCGGCTCTCAGACTTAACACATGAATAATAAAAATGTTCATCCTTTTTATAGGGGGAAGTTAATTTAATGAGGGGGATCGCTCATGCTTTCCTATAATACACCATTCATCGTTCTGAGGTCCTTTAAGGGCCAAACTAGGCATTAGTCTGCAGACACATCTAACAAACTGCAAAAAAAAAAAAAATTAAATGAAAAGCCATCACAGAGAACTGACATTTTAAGCCTAGGGACAGAGTGTACATGGGTGCTTAACCCTTTCCCCTCTCTACGGCTCTCCTTGGTGGAACAGCAGCTGGGCGTCATAGTTGGAGCAGAAAGACAGCTGGAGGAGGAAGGGTTAAGCATCCCCCCAACTGTTCCTCCATGCAAATGGGCAGCCTTTCACTGTCTCCTTTCCCAAAAGATGTATCTGCCATACAAGCTTCCAGCATGACTTTTAGCATCCCTGATGTATTCTTTTCTGTCAACTTGAGTGAGAGTTTGCATGACAATCAGGGTCAGCCATGATAGGTCTTGTCTGCCTTAACTGGAACAATCTCGTTTTTTCTTCATTTCTTCATTCACAAGTGGCAATCAGAATCCATCATCTCTCGGTTTTAGGGGATGCATCTGGAACAAGCAGATAAGGAATGCAATACAACGATTTCCCCTCAGCTGGAAGAGCCGCTGCGTTGAACCGGTGTGGTAGCTGCATTTGTATAAATAGTCAATTTGACTCATGGCCAGATGCGCTTCTTGCTACACAGGAACCACACTTCAGTTCAATGTTTATCTTTAAGGCTGCGCTGAGGAAATTTTAACTTTAAGAAAAATCCTTAACTACTACTCAAGAGCAGAGAATTAGTGCAGAAGCACTTAAGGTCGCCAACCTCCAGGTAGTACATAATAGAAAAAAGAGACACCACTGTACTGATACTATATAGTTAGGAAATAAGCACAGGAGCGACACAACAATGTAGTTACAAAATGCAAAAAGATTCTATTGGAAAAGTTACACATAGTAAGCAACAACAATGCAAAAACAGTGGGTCTAACAAGATTCTATATCTATAATAGTAAAGTCCAATAGTCACTGATGTATGTATTTTCAAGATAGTTCAGCAGAAGAAATATTGTTTTCCAAAGATGACACGGGGATACGGCCATTCCAAATTTCTTCAATACAATTCTTCATCAGTCCCCAAACATCAAGAAAACTTGATTCATATCATTTTTTACTGTAGTTAAAGATACAAGATAGTCACCATGTTTCACTTAGGATACATTCAGTGCAGCAGTCATGTATAGAGAGGAAGGGAAGCAGTCATGTATAGAGAGGAAGGGAAGGATATTGTAAGCCGGTTTGAATCTCCCTTAAAAGGTAGAAAAAATAGGCATATAAAAACCAATTCTTCTTCATTCACAAGGATTTCTTAACCTCCAACAGCGCCTTTTTGCTGGCCACAGGGGTTAATATGAGAAGGAGAAGGTGGGGAAGATGTGCTTCCGTAAGCTCCTACTTCCTAAAGAGCCAGCCAAGTGGTCAACATTGACACTGAACTGATTCTTTCACAAAATTTATAATTTATTCTAGGGCTGTCAATTCGGTTCGGCCCGAACTGAAAATCAGCCGAATTTCCCTTGATTCGGCGGTTTTTAGTTCGGACGGATCCGAACTCAAAACTGGCGGGCAACCGGGGGGGCCGAATTCAGGAGTTCGGGAGTTCGGCGAATAAATTCGGCCAATTCGGCCGTCAGTAAGCAGCATAACCGTCAGTAAGCAGCATTCTCCTCCCCCGGCCAATCGGTGGCCAAGCTGGGTCTTCTTCTGGCCAATCAGTCAGGATTGAGTGCTGGAGGAATCAGCTGATGTGCGGCCGGCCGGGGAAAGAGAGAGAGAGAGGGAAATCCTCATGTGTGTGTGAGGGGGTGCTTGTGCACATTCGCTCCTTTCCGTGGCTGCAGGGGGCGCATTTTTTGGGGTACCGACCCCAAACTTTCAGGGGATATTCAGACAGGTTTTTTAAAGAGACCACCCAAGTTTTGTAAACATCGGGTCAGGGGGTCCCGAGATATGGGCTCCCCCCTTTTTTCTTTCCATGGCTGCAGAGGGCGCATTTTTGGGTGTGCCGACCCCAAACTTTCAGCGGAGCATCAGACTAGGCTTCTTAAGATACCCCCCAAGTTTTGTAAACATTGGGTCAGGGGCCCCCGAGATATGGGCTCCACCCCTTTTTCCTCTCCCCCCTTTTCCATTTTCGTGGCTGCAGGGGGCGCTTTTTTGGGGGTTCAGCCCCCAAACTTTTGTCATAGCTTCAGAGAATCCCTCTTAAGAGACCACCCAAGTTTTGGAAAGATGGGTTCAGTGGGGGCTGAAATATTGGCTCCCCCCCTTTTCTCTTTCCATGGCTGCAGGGGGCGCATTTTTGGGTGTGCCGATCCCAGACTTTCGGCGGAGCTTCAGTCAAGGCTTTTTAAGAGACCACCCAAGTTTTGTAAACATTGGGTCAGGGCCCCCCGAGATATGGGCTTTCCCCTTTCCCCTATTGGGATGAATGGATCACCCTCGAGAGATGCATACATATGGATCTTATATTGGATACAAATGGAATCATATTGGATTACCCAGCCTCCCAGCCCCTCCTGCTGGAACAGAAGACAGCCACAGTAAGACCCCTTTGGGGGCTTTAATCTATATTTTTTTCTTTTCTGTGTGTGTGTGGGGGGGAAAGCAGAGTCTGTGTGTGTGTGTGGGGAGGGAGCAGTTTCTGTGGGTGGGTGGGGGAAGCCAAAGGGGGCTTTTGCCGGTTCTGCCTGGGGTGTGTGTTCCCCCTCCAGTCTCTCTCTCCCTGGTTTGAGGGGGGGCTTCATTTTTATTCTTCAGGTTTTTCCTCATTCATAAGATCAGTTAGGTTATTGATGCTTGCTCAAAACTGGTTTTCAAATGGTGACTTAAAGAATGCATCTGCCTGGTCCCAAGTCCAATGCAAAAGGAGACATTCCACCCCCTCCTGCTCATTATGCATAGCTAGCTGCCTCTGTCCCTTTCCATGGTATGCAAACTCCCAGGTGTCAGGTGTTGCTATGCACTGTTGCAAAGGTTTTGCATTGCGTGCTTGTGTTGCTTTGCAGTTGTATTGTTTTGCAAAATTCTTCACACCTGCCCCGCCCTTTGCATATTTGCAAAGGGGTTGTTCTGCAGTTGTGTTGCTTTGCAAAGTTCTTAGCACCTGCCCCGCCCTTGCTCTCATCAGCTGTTTGTCGGCCGGGAGCTTTGTGCGTGGGCGGCAAGCTCTGCGGAGAGATCCACATTAAGGGTGGGGGGGACCCCTTTCAGGGCCCATATCTCAGCCCCCCCTGACCCAATCTTTACAAAACTTGGGGAGTCTTTCAATATACGTCCTTTGAAGCTCTGCTGAAAGTTTGGGACCTCAAAGCCCAAAAATGCCCCCCCCCAGAGCCGCGGAAAGGCGCGGTTGTGTTTTTAATGGCTTTATTCGGCCGAATTTTTTTCCCGAACTTTGAATTCCCGCCGAATTGAACGGATCCGAAGTGGGGGAGTTCGGACTTCGGCACGTACCGAACCCACAAGGGCCAAATTCGGCCGAATCCGAACTGTACCGAATTTTTTTTTTTGACAGCCCTAATTTATTCATCTTAGCTTTAGAAATGCGAGTCCCGTCTTCGCTCCAAAAAGGTGGTTCACAAAGATAAAGACAACTTCCAAAAGATTTCAGTTAACAACAACAGCCCCCCCCACAACATTTTATTTACCTTTGTTTCATACATAGAAGCAGCCCCACACACACACATGTGCAGGGGCTGATGCACTCCCATTAGGAAGCCCATTCATCAAAACATTATGTTGAGGATATATTGGAAACCACAGCAACATTTCAGTAAAGGATTGAGCGAAGTATCTAATCATTGATGCATCACATAAACATGCTTTGTATGTGTCCAGTCATTCAGTTTTCCTGCGAGGAAGTTATTACTCATATAAATTTTGTGTTTGAATGTTCATTGATTTTTGAGGATGTTCGTGTACTTTTAAACTATCCATTTGGGAATCTCTGCCCCAGCAGTCTCCAAACTCAAATCAAGTCCTGCCCCTTTAAATGCTGTCTAGTAACTGGCTTACTTCACAGTGCTCACTGTGAGAGACAATTCCCCTCCCCCAAAACCCAATTGCTAAATAAAAAAGCATTTTAAGAACAAAAAAACAAAAATGGAGCAATCTGAAAAGGGGGGTGGAGAGAAATCCAAGCCTCGGTTTTAAAAGGCCTTTCTTTTGCTCAGAAAGAGCTCCAAGGAAGCAGGAAGTATTTGAATCTGCCTGTCTCTTGGAGGCTAACTAATGGTCAACAAAAATGTCCTTACTACAGCTAAAAGACTCATATTACAACACTGGAAAGACAAAAGCCCACCTCTGGTAAATCAATGGATTGAGGACCTAGAACAATATTTGAACATTCGGCATATAGACGGCAATTGCGCATGGACTTGTTTTTAGATATTTGGAAACCATTTGTAGAAACTTATGTTTAGATCCTCCACCACTGTTATTATGGTGTGTTTTTTTTAAAGGAAATAAAGAGAGGTCATTTATGCATGGGAGTTTTAGGTTCGCTGCTGGCTGGAACCACACTTTCCATTTGGGAATCTCTGCCCCAGCAGTCTCCAAACTCAAATCAAGTCCTGCCCCTTTAAATGCTGTCTAGTAACTGGCTTACTTCACAGTGCTCACTGTGAGAGACAATTCCCCTCCCCCAAAACCCAATTGCTAAATAAAAAAGCATTTTAAGAACAAAAAAACAAAAATGGAGCAATCTGAAAAGGGGGGTGGAGAGAAATCCAAGCCTCGGTTTTAAAAGGCCTTTCTTTTGCTCAGAAAGAGCTCCAAGGAAGCAGGAAGTATTTGAATCCTTCCCCCCGGGACATGCTGCTTTGTAATTGGCTGTGAGCGAAACCAAGCTTATATGTCCCGCACTTTGCCTTCTGCACAGGGATTTCACTTGGGCTTTGCTCAGGAAAGATGGAAGAGTTGGGTTAACAGAGGAATGGGAAGACCCGGACATTGCGAGAGCTGGCAGTGAGGTCATTTCTAATGGATGGAAAACTCATGCAGAACTTGGAGGAACAACCAAGTCAGATAGGGAGCCAGCGTGAGTCCAAGTACCCATGCATAAATGACCTGTGAGAAATTTTTAAAGGAAGCTCATTCAGAGCTTTCTAATCTGTCTTTTGATGCAGATATGTGTTCCCGCCAGTTGAGTATGATTAGAGATGGATTGGGGCCATTATCCTTTTTGGACCGTTATCAAAGCCACAAATCTGCTATATACAAAGTTAGACCATTGTTCCGTCTGTCTATTCTGATTGGCAGGCATTCTCTGTGGTTTCAGGAAGATATTAGCTTCCTGAGATTCTTTACCCGAAGATGCCATGGACTGGACTTCTGACGATTGGAGTAGCAAGCAATTGTTCTAGCATTAAGCTAGGGTTTACTTGTCAACGGGAAACAAAATTATTGTTCAGATGATTGCTTCAGGTCCTGATGGCGCCATCAAAGTAAATCCTTTCCAGCGCTAAGAGAGGATTTCTACAATTGTGTATCAAATAGTCTGTCAGTTTTCCAGAAGCTTCTGAACTTGAATTGTGCCGTGCTTTTCCCCCACACTGGCTGTGATTCAAATAAGTTGTATAATGGTCATCCACCGTCTCCAGAGATGCCCACTTTGTCCTCCTCAGAGTCAGATTTTCATATGAATTCTGCTTGCCAGAAAAAGAGTTTACTTGCTCGTCTCGTCATGGCTAATTCTTTATTTTGAATGTGATGGGCTCATGTCTGCTAAGTATTACCACGGTCTGACACAGAGTCAAGCCAGTTTGATTGCCGTTACTATGTCAGGGAAGCCTCATAAAAAAAATTCTCTCTGCCATAATAAACCTGCCAACCAACCAGCCAGCCAGGATTACTGTGGTCTCTTCCGAGCAGATTGTTTTGTTCACCCATCCAGATAATATATTATTGTGAGTTTGGCTGCCTTGACTGGCATGAATGGGCCTATTTTGATGATTTTGCCTGGCCAAGTAATAGGTAGCCAGGGACTTGACCCAGCAAAATAATATTTGTTGGTTACAGGAATTGTATTCCTGCTGCCTTCAGGATTTAACCCTCATCAGAGTCTGGGGAAGGGACCGAGAGCTAGGCAGACCCAGGGCAGGCATGTGAAGGACACAAAAACCGTGTGACAAACAAATCAGTCCTAAGTGTGCATTTAATGGCCTCTGATTAAAATGTGTGCAATTGTAAGGCTGTTTTCTTTATCTTTGTTTTAATTTATGTGGCGTATGTGTGTGTGTAAGCCGCTTACAGCCCATTCCTGAAAATTGGGCCGAAACATCTTAGGAGGTGGCGTGACCTCACCGCCAGCATACATGTTTAAAAGCACTTCTGCCGGTGGAGAGGCCAGTCCCACCGGCGGCAGAGTGCCACGGGACCGCGCCTCCCCCCTCCGCCGGTGTGGCCTCTCCCGTGGCGCAGGCCACGGCGTAGAGAGGCCGCGCAGGTGCAGGGGGCGTTCCGGGGGGAGGAGCCGCCAGGTAGGCGGCTTCCTAGCCCGTTTCGGCCCTCACCGCCGGCGCCGGGAACGGCAGTGCTGCACCTGATTTGTACCAGGCGCAGCCTTGCTGTTCCCTATGGGGCAAAAGGCCCTGGTAAAACAAAACAAAAAAGCCCCAAAATTGCGTGGCGCTGACTCTGCAAGCCGCATTTTCAGGAATGGGCTCTTAGAGTCCCACAGTGTGGGAAATAAAGCAGGGTAATGTGTGTGTGTGTGTGTGTCCCTAAAAGCCTCTCCTCTACTATCTCCCAGTGCTTCTGAGGAAAACTGAAATGTTAAATCTCTACCAATCTACCTCCTCCCACTCCAAAATCATAGAATCATAGAGTTGGAAGAGCCCATTAAAGCCATCTAGTCCAACCCCCTGCTCAATGCAGGATCAGCCCAGAGCATCCCTGACAAGTGCTTGTCCAGCCGCTGCTTAAAGACTGCCAGTGAGAAAAGCTCACTACTTCCATAGGTAGCTGGTTCCACTGTCGAACAACTCTTATTGTAAAAAATGGTTTCCTAATATCCAGCTGGTATCTTTCCGCCTGCAATTTAAACCCATTATTGAGAGGCCTATCCTCTGCTGCCAACGGGAACAGTTCCTTGCCCTCCTCTAAGTGACAGCCCTTCAAATACTTAAAGAGAGCAATCATGTCTCCCCTCAACCTCCTCTTCTCCAGACTAAACATTCCCAACTCCCTCAGCCTTTCTTCATAGGGCTTGGTCTCCAGGCCCCTGGTCATCCTTGTCTCTCTCTTCTGCACCCGCTCGACTCTGTCCACATCCTTTTTAAAATGAGGCCTCCAGAACTGCACTGAGTACTCCAGGTGTGGCCTAACCAATGCGGTGTACAGCAGGACTATGACATCTTGCGATTTGGATGTTATGCTGCTGCTGATATACCCCAAGACCGTATTAGCCTTTTTGTGGCTGCATCACACTGGCTGCTCATACTCAACTTACAGTCCTCCTGTACCCCTAGATCTTGTTCACACAGAGTTAGCCAGAAGTGTATTCCCCATTCAGTATGCATGCTTCTCATTTTTGTTACTCAGATGTAGAACTCAGCACTTATCCTTGTTGAATTGCATCTTGTTCACATCCGCCCAAGGGCACTTTGGCACCAGGGCTTAAAAGAGTCCCAGGGCAGTGGCTTCAAAGGATGAAATGAAGTGAGAGGAAGAAGGTAAAAACCCCTGTTCCCCTGCAGCAAGAATCGGGTCCTCAGATGACTGCAATTCGCCTTGTAAAAGGCAGGGAAGACCCTCTAATGTCTTTGCCTGGTTCGACCCTTAACTTACACACAGCTTGATGTCATACAATAGCTTATTCATGTTACTGGAGGGCTGTCTCTTTACTGTCATGGTTTAAATCCAGCAAACCTGCTGACCGCTCTTGGGGAGCGGATCCTGGAAAAGCTGTTGAGGACAAGCCAAGAAAAAATGGCAATGGTTTTTCTGTGCTAAATTCATCCTTCTAGGAGAAATAGTTGAAATTAATGGTGTAATGGAACTGCCAAGACCCTTGGTTCACTTTTCTCTACTCACCCCCCACACACACACACACACACTGCAGTTTTCATGGAAAGAACTGTTTTGTTTGTTAGTCTGGCCCTGCCACTATTCCCTAAATGACATAATGTATGTGTGTTTTTAAAGTCCTGCACATAATCAATTCTTGGAGCCCAACAGGAGTGTAATGAAATCAGGTGAACGAAATAATTGTCACCACCATATGAACGTTTAGCAAACAATTAACTTTCCATTATCCCCCAAATACCCCCAAAGTAATAAAATGAGTAGGAAAGAACTACACAAATGAACGGAATGCAAATTATTACTCCTTTCAAGCATGTTTGTGTGTGTGTAAAGTGCTGTCAAGTCGCAGCCTATTTATGGTGACCGAGCAGAGTTTTCAAGGCAAGAGACTAACAGAGGTGGTTTGCCATTGCTTTCCTTTGCATAGTGACCCTGGACTTCCTTGGTGGTCTCCCATCTAAATACTAGCCTTGACCGACTAGGGTTCCCATCTTCCCGGTAATGGCAGGCAATTGTCCGCCAATTGACCAGGCTGTTCATGCAGGTTTCCTAGGGTTCATGCAGGTTTCCTAGGGTTGCCAACCTCCAGGTACTGTTTAGAAAAAAACAGTACTCAGCTCTATATGCAAAAATATCAAACAGTGTATTACAAAATAGTGGAGACAACAGTGAAGTGCAAACAGAAACTTACAATCCTAAACACAGATTATATACACATATATAGGGATGTCTTCTATAGAGTCTAACAAGACTTCAGCAAGGTCTTTCGTAACAATTGTTTTTAAAGACTAAACAATATCAAAATACCGAAGTATCGAAAGCAAGGGAAACAGTCCCGTTTATCTTGGAAGAATGGTGTGATTAATAAAGTTGGGAAACGTCTTCCGGAATTTTCAAAACGTTTTTTGCAGAATTATGCTTCTTCAGACTGTAATAATGAAATTTATGGCGCCATGTATCTATCGCCATCCGCTAATACTACGGGGCTACATGCTTTGTCTCTTGAACATATGTTCAGATCGTTGGATATAGAACGTCGCGGGATTGCCGGGATTGAAAAAGCTGATGCGAAATAGGACCCAACTACCGGAAACCTATTTGCTTTATTTGGCATCCATGGACTTTGAACTTTACAAAAATATTTCTGGTAAGTGTTGCTGATGGCTTATGTTGATGTTGTCGAAGGCTTTCACGGTCAGAGTTCATTGGTTCTTGTAGGTTATCCGGGCTGTGTGACCATGGTCACACAGCCCGGATAACCTACAAGAACCAATGTGTTGATGTTGTTTGATCATACTGATTTGTCAATACATAGTTGCATAGTTTTTCTTAGTATTCTTGGAATTTATAGCCATAAGTGCCTCATTTTCTCTATAACTAGTACCTGGAAGTTGGCAACCCTAGCAAAGTAGGAAGTCTGCAGCAAAATCAAAAGGAATTAAAAGCCTTTGCCTTCAACCAGATAATTCTATATGTTTGCATTTAACTGAAATTGAGTCATTTTGGCATGTGATATTTGGCTATCGGAAACTGGCATATAAAATGTCAGTCATGAAATTCCAGCGCAACAAGCAAACATCTAGCAGTAGGCTGCCATGGCAACCACTTCACTATTTAAAGGGCAAATTTTATTAAAGGGCAAATGATTAATTACACAGCAATCACTTAGCAAATCAATCAACTCAACCTCCAAATTATTGTTCTTAATATTTTAAACAATATAAACAGAGTTGAAATAACAGGCTGCGGTCTTTATTGATTAATAACCATTCTAGTGTTACTAAACGAAGCAGCGTATTCACCCCCGCTTCAGTTCAGTTAACATAATATCTTTTCTAGTTAAGTAGTAGGCGTTATTAAGTTGGAATCGACAGCTATTTCTCAGGAAGCGCTCTAATTAATTTAGAAGCAGATATCACAGCAACTTCAGAGTGGTTCCACCTTGTGTACTTTTCAATCACGTTAACAGTTCAAGAAGCTGGGCAGTATCCGCTTGGTTTCTAATATTAGTATTTTTGCATTTCATTTTGTAACTTGAAGTTTGGTTTAGAGGTAGGGCTGCCAGCTCCGGGTTGGGAAATACCTGGAGATTTGGGGGTGAAGCCTGAGGAGGGCAGGGTTTGGGGAGGAAAGGGACTTCAATGCCATAGAGTTCACCTTCCAAACCAGCCATTTTCTCCAGTGAACATAAGAAAGGCCCATCCAGTCCAGCAGTCTGTGCACACAGTGGCCAACCAGGCGCCTCTAGGAAGCCCCCAAACAAGACAACTGCAGCAGCATTGTCCTGTCTGTGTTCCACAGCACCTAATATAATAGGCCTGCTCCTCTGATCCTGGAGAGAATAGGCATGCATCATGACTAGTATCCATTTTGACTAGTAGCCATGAATAGCCCTCTCCTCCATGAACATGTCCACTCCCTTCTTAAAGCCTTCCAAGTTGACAGCCATCACCACATTCTGGGGCAAGGAGTTCCACAATCTAACTGTGCATTGTGTGAAGAAATACTTCCTTTTACCTGTTTTGAATCTGTCACCCTCCAGCTTCAGCAGATGACCCCGTGTTCTAGTATTATGAGAGAGGGAGAAAAGCTTCTCCCTGTCCACTCTCTACACACCATGCATAATTTTATAGACCTCTATCATGGCCCCCCTTAACCGCCTTCTTTGCAAGCTAAACAGCCCTAAGCATTTTAAATGCTCCTCATAGGGCAGTTGCTCTAGCCCCCTGATCATTTTGGTTGCTCTTTTCTGCACCTTCTCAAGCTCTGTAATATCCTTTTTAAGGTGTGGTGACAAGAACTGTACACATTATTCCAAGTGTGGTCTCACCATAGATTTGTACAAGGGCAGTATGATAGCAACAGTTTCATTCTCTATTCCTTGTCTAATTATAGCCAGCATGGAATTTGCCTTTTTCACAGCCACTGCACATCTTCATCGAGCTATCCACTACCACCCCAAGATCCCTGTCTTGGTCTGTCATTGCCAGCACAGATCCCGTGTATATGTGAAGTTGGGATTTTTTGCCCTAATATGCATTACTTTACACTTGCTCACATTGAATCTCATTTGCCAATTTAATGCCCATTCCTCCAGTTTGAAGAGCTCTCCACAGTCCAATTTTGTTTTAACCACCCTAAATAATTTGGTTTCATCTGCAAACTTGGCTACTTCACTGTTTAACCCCAACTCCAGGTCATTGATGAACAGGTTGAAAAGCACCGGTCCCAACAAGGTTCCCTGAGGGACCCCACTGCTCGCATCCCGCAATTGTGAGAACTGACCATTGTTTCCTACTCTCTGGTTCCTATTTTTCAGCCAGCTCTCAATCCATAAGAAGACTTGTCCTCTTATCCCATGACTATGAAGTTTGCTTAGCAGTCTTTGGTGGGGGACTGCTAATGCACAATGTCCACAGGCTCATTCCTGTCCACATGCTTGTTGACACTTTAAAAAAACTCTAGTGAGACAGGACCTACTTTTACAGAAGCCATGTTGGGTTTTGCTTAGCAGGGCTTGCCCTCCTACATGCTTGACAATTCTATCTTTAATAAGCTTTCTGTTCCATCTTTAATAATGCAGTGGAACTGATCTCTGTCTCTGGGAGACCAGTTGTAATCCCAGGAGATCTCCAGCCACCACCTGGAGACTGGCAACCCTAGTAAAATCTGAATGTCATGCAAAAACGTGAAGACTTTACACTTATCAGTTCTTAAAATGGAGTCAAGGATGCTGTGTGAAACAACTGATCCTCTGTTGAACACCAGAAAGAGCACGAGAAGAAGAACCTCTTAAGAAAACCAGTAGGTTTGCAATGCAATAAATGCTTGCAGGCTCCTAAGAAGCAATTTAATATGGATATGTAAGTAGTATAGTGCTGTGAATTATTCACAAGGTGAACTGTTTCGATATCAATCTATTAGGTCTCTCTCTCTCTCTCTGTGTGTGTGTGTGTGTGTGTGTGTGTGACTAGAGGGGAGCTGGTGGAGTACATCACTGGTTTCTTCCACTGCATAGCTCTTCTCCAGACTACAGAGATCAGTTCACCTGGAGAAAATGGCGGCTTTGGAAGGTGGCCTCTATGGCATTATACTCCACTGAAGCCCCTCCCCAAACCTCCCCATCCTCCTTGAGCTCCACCCCCAAAATCTCAAGGTACTTCACAAACTGGAGCTGGCACCCCTAGCTGTCAGGTAGGTTAGACTAAGAGTGTGTAACTGATCCAAAGTCCGCCAGCAAGCGCAGGTGGCAGAATGGGGATTCATATTCAAACCTGGGTATCTCAGATCCTACTCTGACACTCCAACCATTACACCATGTGGATGCTTTCCAGTGTGAACAGGCAAAATGTTCTTGAGGTAGGGTTGCCAGCTCCGGTTTGGGAAATACCTGGAGATTTTTGGGGCAGAGCCTCGGGGTGGGGTTTGGGGAGAGGAGGGACTTCAATGCCATGGAATCCAATTGCCAAAGCAGCCATTTTCTCCAGATGAACTGATCTCTATTGGCTGGAGATCAGTTGTAATAGTGGGAGAACTCCAGCTACCACCTGGAGGTTGGCAACCCTAACTTGAGGCATCCTGGGGCCACTGGCCCTTTACATTTGCAGCTTTCCTTCCTCTCAGCAAGATCAGTGACTTCCTGTTCTGTATTGGGTTCCCTAGTTCTCTGCACATTCATGGATCAAGGGTAAATAATAGGGTTGCCAGGTCCCTCTTTGCCACCAGCGGGAGGTTTTGGGGCGGAGCCTGAGGAGGGCGGGGTTTGGGGAGCGGAGTGACTTCAATGCCATAGAGTCTAATTGCCAAAGCAGCCATTTTCTCCAGGTGATCTGTCCTCTGTTGACTGGGATCAGTTGTAATAGCAGGAGATCTCCAGCTAGTACCTGGAGGTTGGCAACCCTAGTAAATAATCAGCGCTAGGTTTGCTGAGTGGCCAAATATTTATTTTTCAGTTTGTACTTTGCCAAAGATGCTGCGCTTTCTCTCTCTCTCTCTCTTCTTGTTTATTGTGGTTTCCTAATTGCACCATTATGGCCATATGAATAATAAAGTAAAATAAATTATGAGCGGTGACTTTGCCTAGGTAAATAGAAAAAATGCTGTACTTAAGCCTCCCCTCCCACTTCATCCCAAGAGGACAAAAAATGATAATTAATCTTTGATGCTTGAGTGTTGGGCAAGAACCAGCAAGCCCCGGGAGAACAGAGAGTAATTAATTAACCTGAACACATAAACACGCAAAAATGGAGATTGCAGGGGGAAGCAGGACTTTTCATTGAAGTGGATTTACTTTCAAGTAGACCTGCAGTAGGACCTTGCCCACAGGGATGGGTTTTTATGGGTAATAAGTAGAGCATTGTATTCAGTGGTGTGTGGAACCCCCATTTTAATTCCATCAGCAGGCATGGTATTGTTGAGAAGTACAGAAGTACAGAAGGGTTGTAGCATGGAACCACTTACAATTTAGTCATGCTGAGCTGTATTTTCAACATTGTAGTTGTTTTAAAAGCTGCCTTTTACTGAATCAGGCCATTGGTCCATCAAGGTCCGTATTGTCAACTCAGGCTGGCAGCGGCTCTCCAGGGTCTCAGACTGAGGCCTTTTGCGTCACCTACTGCCTGATCCTTTCCCTGGAGATGCCGGGGATTGAACCTGGGACCTTCTGCATGCCAAGCAGATGCTCTACCACTGAGCCACAGACCCTCCCCTTTTTATTTCTAAAAATGTCATAAACAGACCACAGATTTGCAATGGAGGGCTTTAAGAGGGGAGTGGACATATTCATGGAGGAGAGGGCTATTCATGGCTACTAGTCAAAATGGATACTAGTCATGCTGCATACCTATTCTCTCTAGTATCAGAGGAGCATGCCTATTATTTTGGGTGCTGTGGAACACAGGCAGGATGGTGCTGCTGCAGTCGTCTTGTTAGTGGCTTCCTAGAGGCACCTGGTTGGCCATTGTGTGAACAGACTGCTGGACTTGATGGGCCTGGGTCTGATCCAGCAGGGCCTTTCTCATGTTCTTATGAAATCGAAATGTTTAATACGGTCCCAGACCAACAATAAAAAACTTTTACATAATAAAAATAGTAGCTATATACATCAATACATCAATAAATATATAATCAAACATTTGTAGGGGAATTATTAAAAACATAAGCGTAACTAGAACACAGTTAAAACTCATTCGTTATGTTCTTAATGGACATACTGCCCAGAGTGGGACCCCCTTGAATTACCAAGCCCAAGTAAAACATACCCATCCCATGCCTCGCATGCTTGAGACCTGGGCAGAAATGCAGCTATGCAAAGAAACATTATTTCAATCAGCCATATCTTATTTTCTTCCATTTCTCTATGTTCCTGAGGCCTGCAGAAGGAGGCAACTTCATTTAGAACTGAGAGCCAGTGTGGGGTAGTGGTTAAGAGCAGTGGTTTGGAGCGGTGGCCTCTGATCTGGAGAACCTGGTTAGATTTTCCACTCCTCCACATGAAGCCAGCTGGGTGACCTTGGGCTAGTCACAGCTCTCTTAGAGCTCTCTCAGCCCTGCCTACTTCACAGGGTGTCTGTTGTGGGGAGGGGAAGGGAAGGTGATTGTAAGCCGGTTTGATTCTTCCTTAAGTAGTAGAGAAAGTCAGCATATAAAAACAACTCTTCTTCTTCTTCTGAACCCTGCTTATCCTCAACAGGGACCTCCAATTTTAAAATTTTATTCTCAATTCCTCGTCTAATTATGGTGCCATTGGGCACCACGTTAGGGACCCTTTCCCTATACAACCTGTCTCCTGCAGATTTGGGTTAGGGGGCGATGGAGGTGCAAGATCAGTTTAATGAAGCAAGAATTATTTGCATACAACAGTTCTAGTGAGAAAGCACCCAAGATGAGAACAGGGTTGCATCAAAGGGACCAACTCGTTTGCTGGTAACAGTCACAAGGCAACACAGTGCGTTGGAACAGTTAATTTACAAATAGAGTGGTCATTGGTTTACATAAAAGTCTGAGTTCCCCAAATGAAAATGTCCACATTCTTCTTTATAGCATTGAGCTTTCTACTGGGGGAAAAAATACAGAATACCTCATTTCATATAAAAATAGAATTCTCTTTTGTTATTAAAAAAAACAACTCTTTTGCTAACATTTAGTATGTGTGTATGGAGGGGAATCAGGGTCCTACTGAACACATGAACACATGAAGCTGCCTTATCCTGAATCAGACCCTCGGTCCATCAAAGTCAGTATTGTCCATTCAGACCAGCAGCGGCTCTCCAGGGTCTCAGGCAGAGGTCTTTCACATCACCTACTTGCCTAGTCCCTTTAACTGGAGATGCCGGGGATTGAACCTGGGACCTTCTGCATGCCGAGCAGATGCTCTACCACTGAGCCACAGCCTCTCCCCAAATAGTGAACACATGAAGCTGCCTTATACTGAATCTGACACCTAGTCTATCAAAGTCAGAATTGTCTACTCAGACCAGCAGCGGCTCTCCAGGATCTCAAGCAGATCACCTACTTGCCTAGTCTTTTTAACTGGCAATGCCGGGGATTGAACCTGGGACCTTCTGCATGCAAAGCAGATGCTCTACCACTGAGCCACAGCCCTTCCCCTACTTCTTCCTAACTTCCCCCACTGATCACTCATTTAATTAATGTTTGCATGGCAGATGCGGGAAATAGCGGGACGGAACTGAAGCAAGTTCACACCAACAGACACTCCCTGGAAGGGTCGATCTCGCTGTCAGAGGAAACTGTGCGCCCTCCCCAATGCAATACCGCAGGAGGCCGTTGGCAACTACGTGCTCAAAAACCTGTCGAGGAGTCGTCCTTTTTTTGTGTGTGTGTCCTTACCATACTGCAAAGAACATGTCGCCAACCAGCAATAATGACTAAATTTCCTTCTACAGCTGGAACTTGGCCTGAGTCCTAAAGACACGACGACGCTACCCTGAGGGGGAAGCCCTGGGGATTGTTCGACGTGTCCAAGAATTCCTCCCTTCGGCTTGTTTCCTCCTTTATCGCAGACGCAGCTGATTAGATAGGTGAGCCTGCCGCTTGGCGCCTTCCCATCCTGTACGTGTCAATACCTAAAGTGCTAAGCGGCGTAAGGGTCACGCTCCCGTAACCCTTCCTCGCTACACCCTGTTCAACGGCTTTCTTTCGGTAACCTTTTAAAGTTCTCTAGGCCTGTCCAAAAGCGAACGGGGAGAGTGCTATTAATACGCCTCCGTAGCAATGCTAGGTGCTTCTGAAGAAAGCTTTAAAAATGTATTTTGTTTGGCCTGCAACACGCGCTTAGGGTTTTGAAGAGTGCCCCGGGGGAAGTCACCGGCGCAAGGCTGTAAATTCAGAAGCTCTTTTATCGAAAGGAAAGGTAGGCAGAGGTGTGACCCTGGAACAGTTTCTCTCTCTCAGAGCCAAACTATATGTTATAATGTTCTTATGTCCCCCCACCCCACCCAACAGTGTCCCAGACCTGTCAAAATAAGGCTGCCAGGTCTCCAGCTATATTTTCTACTGAATTTTGTACTATGCTGGATTGATATTGAAATTTTGTATGTGTATCTTATTGTATTTCATTTTGTATATATGTTCACTTTTTGCACCTACTTGCACCTTTATAAATTAATATCCTATTTCTAGTACTTTGTGAGTGCTGTCTGGATCTCTGCCATTATCCGTACAGCCTGAGCCTTTATTTTTTCCAGGTCTCCAGCTATGGCAGGAGACCCTCCCTCTGACTTTTTTCTTTGCCTGATGCTGCTTTGAGTGGTGCAGGGAGAAAACTTTTTTTTTTTTTAAAGCAGCAATTTCAGCTGCGTCACTACATCACTTCTGGGGGAAACCTGGAAATGGCACAGAGTAGCTCTACAAATTGCTGGAAACTCTATCGTTTTACTGCAGTGTTTCTGGCAATTCCTAGAGCTACCCTATGTCACTTGCCCGTTTCCCCCAAACCTGACATAAAGACGCCGCCAACATTGCCCCCCCCATCCCCACTTATGTCCTTGCCCCCAACCCTCCTGCTGGTTGCCTGGCAATCCTATCAACCAGGCACGTGGTGGGATTTCTGTGCTCAAAACTTAAATCTCCAGCATGTGTGGCCCATTTTCCTGACCTGAAATGGCCTTAGGGAGCTGCTACTTTAGGGTTGCCAGGTCCCTCTTCACCACCAGCTGGAGGTTTTGGGGGCAGAGCCTGAGGAGGGTGGGGTTTGCAATAGAGTCCAATTGTCAAAGCAGCTATATTCTTCAGGTGGACTGACCTTCCTCAGCTGGCGAGCTCCCAGCAGGCTCGCCAGCCCAGATTGGGGCTGGGGTGTGTGTGTCTGCCTCGACTGGCAAGCCCGCAGTGGGTTTGCCAGCCCAGATTGGGGGGGTGTCCTCAGCTGGTGAGCTCGCAGTGGGCTCACCAGCCCAGATCTGGAGCGGGCGGGTGTCTGCCTTGGCTGGCAAGCCCGCAATGGGCTAGCCAGCCCAGATCAGGAGCGGGGTGGTGGTGGCTTCCTCAGCTGGCCAGCCCAGCGCATACATCACCCACCGCCCCCGATTTTGGGGATTGGGGAGAAGAGTGATCTATGTGCTACATGTGCGTACATGGCCCTCCCCTGCTGCCCTCGACTTCGGGGGTGGCAGGGAAGGACGATCTACACATTGGCCTTGAGCCCCCACCTCCTGATCCCCACTGTCTATGTGCTTGGATCTCCATGGTCAGGTCCCAGCCGGCAAGTGGGGTGGATCAGAAGGCCCCCATAGCCCCGAATCAGGAGCGGTGGGAGGGGGGTGGTTATGCCGACTCACGGGCTAGATAACAGCCCTCAAAGGGCCGGTTCCAGACCCCAGGCCTTATCTTCGACACCCTTGCCATATAGAGTGTACCCTCCAAAGCAGCCCTTTTCTCCAGGGAAACGGATCTCTATCACCTGGAGATCAGCTGTAATTCTGGGAGATCTCCAGTTCCCACCTGGAGTTTGCCAACCCAATAATTTGGATATCTCCAAAAAAAAGGAGTTCTCATATTTTATTTAGCTTTTATTGCACTGACTAAGCAAGCCACTTATCTGATTTTTGATTAGCTGCTTGCTTAAAACAATTAGCGGTAACGATAAATAATACATTCCCATTACCTGAGAGGCTCATTAGTAGACCCCCACCCCCTTTCCCCAGAGGTATTGCATAAAAAGAATAAAGAACAACATATTCTATCATTCCTGGAAGTAGGCTTTTCCTTGTGCTTGCTTTGGCTCCTGGAGCTGCTGTACAATTAAAAAAAGCAAATCTCTTTTATTGTCAACAATTCTGAGAATCTATCCGCAGTGGAGGGGAGGGAGAGAGACAGGGACAGAGGCTGTTACTGCACTATGTATTCCCACCAATGTATTAAGAGTTTGAAACTGTTATAAAAAATACTGTTTGCATTTTGTTTGTCCCCTTTAGCTGTGAAGACTTCTTCCAACCATTTTTTAGCCATGGTATCCAAAAACCCTTTTAAAGCAATGTTTTTTATAACATTTCCAAACTCTTGATGCCTCGCTGGGAATACCTAGTGCGGTAACAGCCAGAGAGAGAGTCCAGATGTATGGATCACAGTACATTTGCTAACTCATGGATAGGGTTGCCAGCTCCAAGTTGGGAAATACCTGGAGCTTTTGGGGGCGGAGCCTGAGGGACTTCAATGTCATAGAGTCTAATTGCCAAAGCGGCCATTTTCTCCAGGTGAACTGATCTCTGTCGGCTGGAGATCGGTTGTAATAGCGGGAGATCTCCATCCACTAGCTTGAGGTTGGCAACCCTACTCATCGAGGATGATCAAACGTTCTTGTGCTTAGCAAATCCAAAACAGAAAAAGATATGACAAATGAGTCTATTTGCCATGCAACACTACCGAAGCGCAAGGAGATTTCTGCTGCGGTGATTCTCTACAACCTAGACAAAAAACTCCCTCACGCACCAACAAAGGTGTTCCTGGGCCCACATCATAGCGTCGCATTTTCAGTCACAGCCAGCATAGTGTAATGGTTAAGAGCGGTGGTTTGGAGCGATGGACTCTGATCTGGAAAACCGAGTTTGATTCCCCACTCCTCCACGTGAGCAGCAGAGGCTAATCCGGTGAACCGGGTTGGTTTCTCCACTCCTACACATGAAGCTAACTGGGTGACCTTGGGCTAGTCACAGCTCTCTTAGAGCTCTGTCAGCCCCACCTACCTCACAGGCTGTCTGTTGTGGGGAGTGGAAGGGAAGGTGATTGTAAGCCGGTTTGAGTCTCCTTAAAAGTAGAGAAAATAGGCATATAAAAACCAACTCTTCTTCTTCTTGACACCACACAGGGTATCCCTCAAGAAAAAACAACAACATGAATTTGACTTCTACGAGTTATAGATTTATTTGAATAGCTGGGAACCGGAAGGAGAAGTTGAACATTAACTTGGCAAATGTAACCCTCTGGGAGGGAATTTTTGAAGGCTTGCTTAATTTTTTTAATCAAAATGTGACGTGATTCTCTCCCCTTTTTCCTCTCACAACAACCCTGAGAGGTAATTGGAGACTGGCCAAGGTCACCCAGGGAGCCTCTTGGCTAAGCTGGGCCTTTAACCTACGTTTTGCAGTCCTCATTTGACAAGCCAACCACTACGCATAAATAATTATTGGCTGATGCCGGAAGGGTCTAAGTGTTTAAAAGCAATCTGTTATATTTTTCCCGGGGCTAGTTATTGGGAACTAGTTGTGGGACAAAGAGCACTGGTGTTATAAAGCTGAATAATATAAACCACCTGACAGAAAGCCATACATGGTCTGGATAGGGTGATTATCTCAAAAAGTATAAGGCAGCTTCATGTGCTCATGTGTGTTCTTTGTTGGTCTTCCTAATTTGTTCCGTGGCATTTCTATACAATTGATAGGCAACTGACGCAAGGCCAGCTGTCAGTTTTAACAGGTAAGTATTCTATTGAATTTTGTTAGTTTGGATGGGTGAGGGGGGACGATAGCCCTTTCACCCTAAACGGACAGAACCCCGTATCAGAAAAGGAGATTTTCAAATTGAAATACGAAATTTCTCCTTTCGGAAATATTTCTACTTTCTGACGAAAGTCTGAAAGGAGAAATATGGTTCCATTCTGGGTTGTGTGTGTGTGTAAAGTAGGGTTGCCAACCTCCATGTGGTGGCTGGAGATCTCCCACTATTACAACTGATCTCCAGGCAATAGAAATTAGTTCCCCTGGAGAAAATGGCCACTTTGACAATTGGACTCTATGGCATTGAAGTCCCTCTCTTCTCCAAACCCTGCCCTCCTCAGGCTCTGCCCCCAAAATCTCCAGGTATTTCCCAACCCAGAGCTGGCAACCCTAGTGTTCAGTGCCCTCAAGTCACAGCCAATTTTTGGTGACTGTATTGGGTTTTCAAGACAAGTGATTAAGCAGAGGTGGTTTGCCATTGCCTTCCTCTGCAAAGTCTTCCTTGGTGGTCTCCCATCCAAGTACCAACCCTGCTTAGCTTCCAAAATCTGATGAGATCAGGCTTAACTACACCATTCCACAATCCTGCCCCCACCACCATCCTGGATAGGGAAAAAAGTATTACAAGTCCCTACAGCATGCTAAGAAGACACATGAACACACATGAACACATGAAGCTGCCTTATACTGAATCAGACCCTTGGTCCATCGAAGTCAGTATTGTCTACTCAGACCGGCAGTGGCTCTCCAGGGTCTCAGCCAGGGGTCTTTCACATCACCTACCTGCCTAGTTCCTTTAACTGGAGATGCCAGGGATTGAACCTGGGACCTTCTGCATGCCAAGCAGATGCTCTACCACTGAGCCATGGCCCCTCCCCTAAACAGTTCCAAGATCTAGCTAGTGTAGGGATAGGAACCTGGGGGACATGGCAACCCATTGTAAAAATTAAGGCTGAACATCTGATTCTCTTCCTGTTGTACTTAGAACCTGCGTCTCCTAGGTCCTAGTCTGATACTCCAACCACAACACTCTAACACTCTAGTCTGACACTCTAACCACAAAATCACATTGTCTATGCTGTTGAAGCAGAGGGTTGGGTGTGGGAACACAGACTTGGATCCAACAGCACATTCTGTGAGCGGAAAGAAGGCATTTTCAGCTACACAAGGTGGGAGGAGATGCAAAGGTCCATTGGATCCAAACCACGGTGTAGAAATCTGGGTAAGAAACTAAACTATAGGGCTGGGGGGTGACAAGGATTTCATGAGTGAATGTGCTGAATTACTAAATCCATGATGGGAAATATCCTTTGGAAGAGGCTTATACTATGAAACTACATCCCTACCAAGCATTTTTGTACAGCGTTACTTGAAATGTCTTTATTATTGGACAGAAGTAAGTAATAATCCTCGATTCTGTGAGGAGAGGTCTTTTGTTGAGTGGCAGTCTCCAAATGAAATGTTTACCATATCAACTCTAAAGCCAGTAAAGAGACAAATTGCCTGATCGTATGTAAGCATGTCCTGATCCAGATGACCCAGGCTAGCCTGATCTTGTCAGATCTCGGAAGCTAAACAGGGTTAGCCCCGATTTGTACTTGGATGGGAGACCACCAAGGAATACCAGGGTCGCTATGCACGGGAAGGCAATGGCAAACCACCTCTGTTCGTCTCTTGTCTTGAAAACCCTATTGGGTTGCCATAAGTCGTCTGCAGACACAGACATGCAAGCCTGTTTATTCAGACCTAAGTCCCACTGAATTCACTGTGACTTCCTCCCAAAATAGGAAGAGGGTGTCAGCCTGTGAACATAGGTGTAGTGGTAAGCTAGGATTCTGATCAATGTGGTTCAGTCTATACTACATGACAAAAGGAAGCCAGTGCTGGGGAACCATATGTTCAGCACCCATCTTCATATACAATCGTTCATGCAGCTAGGGAAATACCAGGGATAACCAGAAACCTGTTCAGTTTGCATGTAGATGCTAGTGAGTTGGGGAGGGGCTGTGGCTCAGTGGTACAGCATCTGCTTGGCATGCAGAAGGTCCCAGGTTCAATCCCTGGCATGCATCTCCAGTTAAAGGGACTAGGCAAGTAGGTGATGTGAAAGAAGAAGACGGGTTTTATATGCCGACTTTCTCTACCACTAAGGAAGAATCAAACTGGCTTACAATAATCTTCCCTTCCCCTCCCCACAACAGACACCCTGTGAGGTAGGTGGGGCTGAGAGAGTGTGATTAGCCCAAGGTCACCCAGTTGGCTTCATGTGTAGGAGTGGGAAAACAAATCCAGTTCACCAGATTAGCCTTCCGCTGCTCATGTGGAGGAGTGGGGAATCAAACCCAGTTCTCCAGATTAGAGTCCACCACTCTTAATCACCACTCTTAACCACTACACCACGCTAACTCTCTACCTGGGATGTCTCCCTGAGACCCTGGAGAGCCACTGCTGGCAATACTGACTTTGATGGACCAAGGGTCTGATTCAGTATAAAGCAGCTTCATGTGTTCATGTGTTCATGCGTACCAAAGATTACAAACTTATTATTAAGTGTTGGGGGAAATCATCAACCAAAACAAAAAGGCATTTGATGTGGCTTGAGGCTTCCTATGTGCAGAGAAAAGCCTCTGCTTCTTGTTTCTCTCCAAGCACAAACAGGAACATATTTCTTTATCCTTAGAGAGAAGACATATGTTATTATAACTAATGTTTGACAGTCTCGCTTAAAAAAAAATTGGTTGTTTTATTGACAGCAATAAATTACATTTCACTACAGGGGTCTCTAGACTCGCTTGCAATTTCAATGTGTATAACATTAATCCAACATGATCTTGGCCTGCACTGGACGCATTGCAAAACGCTCCCGGCAAAATGACTCAGGCTTACTCAAGAAGAAACTCCGGTAACTATTGGCAGAAGTCTCGGCCTTTCTTTCCAACAGCTTGCATATTATCCAATCAAACTTTCTTGGAAGACCTAGTAGCGATCACGCTCAAGAGGATTCACAGCGAGGCAGTGACACGCACTAGAGACACAACTACACCTGGGGTGAGCTGTGCTATGCATACACATGTTCCTTCCTCTTCCTTTCTTTCATTGGCCTTTTATGCAGGGATGTTTCCATGCAGTCACCCGAGGGTTAGCCAACCTCCAGGTACCAGCTGGAGATCTCCTGCTATTACAGCTGATCTCCAGCCTACAGAGATCAGTTCACCTGGAGAAAATGGCCGCTTTGGCAATTGGACTCTATGGCATTGAAGTCCCTCCCCTCACCAAACCCTGCCCTCCTCAGGCTCTGCTCCCAACATCTCCAGGTATTTCTCAACCCGGAGCTGGCAACCCTAGGTCACCCCCGCCGACTGCTTTCAGGGCTTCCTTTTGATTACGCATGCCTTTTCCGCCCGTCAGAGGTCGCCTCACTCTCCCCGCGTGTTTTGCCCTTGTTTTCCAGATGCTGTGTTATCCAATCTGGAAAATGCGGGCAAAACACACGGGGAAAGCAAGGCGATCTCTGACGGGTGGGAAAGGCATGCATAATCAAAAGGAAGCCCCGAAAGCAGTTGGCGGGGTTGACAGCGGGGAAACGTCGCTGCATAAGAATCCATTGTCAACGCCTTTATTGCTCAGCTGAGATTCAATTGTCCTCTTCCTCTTCATTGTGTACTTTATGCTCAGAAAAATATCGTAGCAGCCCCATATTTTCATCTAACATGAACACAAAGGTGTTGGGGGGTTGTTGTGAGGATAAAATGGAAGAGAGAAGAATGATGTGAGCCACCTTGGGTCCCCATTGGGGGAAAGGATGGGATATTAACAGCGCATTCCTGAAAGGAATGCATGCACCATGCTTAGGAGGCAACCCAGCGGTGTTGCCTCCTAAGAAGGTTTCGGCACTGCCAAAACCTCCACCCAGCGCAGAAAAACCATGCAACCCTCATAGGGTTGCACGGGAGATGCACCAGCAAAAAGCTGGCGTATCTCTGCTAAAAGGGGGGGCGTTCCTGAGCCGTTCCGGTTCAAGAGGCCAACTAACGTTGGCCCCGCCCCATGGCCGGTGTCAAAACACCCCGGGAACGCCTCCCAGGGCGCCGGAACACCTCCTGGCTCGCCGCCGTGGCCTGTGCCAGTGTCCGGAGGCTGGCGGGAGGCGGTAGCAGTGGCCAGGCCCAGCGCTGCTGCAGCGGCGGCCAGGGACCGGCGGCTGGGCCTGCACGCTGGCACTGGGACCACTCACGCTGGTGTGCGCCTTCCGGGCGCCGGCAGTGTGGGCCCCTGCACCGGTGGAGGCCTTCATCGGCCTCCTAAGGATTTTCGACGCGGCCGCCGGTGCAGGTCAGGAATGGGCTGGAATAAAGTAAATAAATAAAAGTTAAAAATATGCATGCTCATCACTTCATGACAGCAACATAAAATGACAGCTTACCTGTGTGAAAGGCCATCTCTAATGTAACGCCGCAGATGTAATGTAATCCATATCTCCTAAAATGCTCTCCTTTTCGGTGGAATCATCCCACACATTCAGCTGTCACAGAAGAAAGGTTCACACGTGTATCTACTTCACTTGATTTTCTGTAGGAATACTTGCAAACCAGCCAGTTCGACTCAGGTCCTGTTTATCATTCATGGAGAGAGAGAGCTGATTTTTCAGCAAACTATTCCTCTGTTCATCAACCCATTCATGGCTGCTTGTCAGATTGCTTCACCATATTCCTTCCTGGGTTTTTGCATTTTGTGCATTTTTGCCTCATCACTTGGCAAGAAATTGTTTCCACATCAGATCTCACCATTAAAAAGAGTTAGACACCTAATTTTTTTAAATAATAGCTGGGAATTCAGAGGACATAGTACACTGTGGCAATAGGTCATTATAACAGTATTGTGCCATAACTGTGTGTGTGTGTGTGTGTGTCTCTCTCTCTGTGTGTGTGTGTGTCTGTGCCGTCAAGTCACAGCTGACTTATGGCGAACCTGTAGGGTTTTCAAGGCAAGAGATGTTCAGAGTTGGTTTGCCATTGCCTGCCTCCTCGTGGGCTGAGAGAGCTCTAAGAGAACTGTGACTGGCCCAAGGTCACCCAGCAGGCTTCACGTGGAGGAGTGGGGAATCGAACCCGGTTCCCCAGAATAGCATCTGCCGCTCTTAGACACTACACCACGCTGGCTGTTGGAAAAAAAAGTAAAGCTTGTTTAAAAAGCCCTCAGATAGCATGGGCAGGGATACACAAACAGTTAAATCAATCATAAATAAAAGTGTTTTTAAAACAAAATCCTACTATTCAGTGTCTATCAAATAGTCCTCAGAGAGGTTAAGGGCTTCCATTCTGTTTCAATTTGCATTGGTTTGGCGCATGAAAAAAATCAGCGCAAACGATTCGGCAGGCATTTGGGTCAATCAGTGCCAAAATGAACCAACCCGGTGACTGGTTTCTGTCTTAATATCATGGTTGAATAAGGTAAATCTGATTGTCAAATATGTTTGGGACAAAAATTTGTGGGATCCCTAATTTTTTGCACCTTATTATATGACCGAACATTGCATTGTTCTTGAAGCAAAAAAATATTGTGTTTAAGGTACCATCAGAAAGTGCGAGAGGATGCGTGACTGTATATTTTTATTGTCAAATTCTTTAATGGTGCTTGGTTAGAGTGATACATGCATTTGTCCATAGGAATGGGGCAACTTTCCAGATAGGGCCCAATTTCACACAGAAGGAACCTGAGGGTAAGTAAGCTTCCTTCCTTCCACCACAACACACTCCTAGGAGCTTAGTTTTTATATCCAGCTTAACAAAATGCACCCAATCTAGGCACTGAGCCACACAGGAGGGAAGAAAGAGATTCTTGACATTGAAGGCGCTCCTAGTGCAGTGGGAGGAGACAGTGGCCATCTCTTCTTTCACAAACAAATCCCCTTCCATTGTAGGAACTGTGTGGCTGGATAAATACTGACCTGCGTATGTGGGCTATGTTAATCTAACAGAATTGAATGTTGCTTTTCCTTTTCTTTAATAAGAAATGAGCAGAAGATTATAAAATGGGGTGCATTGATGGATCCTCGTTCCAGTCTAGTTGCTAAGGCTACACATGCATCATTCCATTAGAAACTTCGCAACAGGACCAGTCAGCTTGTTTGGCGGTAGAACAAGGTGGGGTGGATTTATTCTCTCTCCCCCCCCCCAATCTTTCCAAACAGATACTGCAGACTTGGCCAACCTGAGAAATCAGCAGTGGCTGAACATGGACTGACACAAACAGGACACGGGGTCTTATTCCAAGACACTGAAAGACTGGACAATTCTACCAACTATTTTGTCAGATTGCACAGAGAAGCCATTGAAATTCATAAACATCAGCACAACTTTAACAGAAAAGAAGAGAGTTTAAGAATGAATAAGGCTTGGCTTCCTGTCCTGAAAACCTCCAGACTAACAAATACTACAGTCCACAATAGCCATGCAGATTAGCTTTGGATTTTACACATTAACAGATCAGTTCAGGATACAACGGTTCCATATTAACATACCACACCCTCATTAGCACATTATCTTGATACTTACAGGACAATGATTAGCACATTACCTTTGATACTTTTGGCAGGACAATGATTCAGCTCAACCCAACCCCTTTCTGACTATATATTACTCTTCCTACACACTTGACACTGAGAGACACTGTCCTTCAGTGTTACTCCTCTGAAGATGCCTGCCACAGCTGCTGGCGAAACGCCAGGAAAGAAAATACCAAGACCACGGTTACACAGCCTGGATAACCTACAAGAACCAATTTCCAAACAGCGTTTATAACAAGATTGCTGATTAAGTCTTTGGCATAAGAAGACTACTGCTATGCCAGTTTGTGGTCAGATTGGCACCTAATCTTTGAGTGCAGCTCACCACAACTACGAAAACAGTGGCTGTTCTAATGTATACATAAATATCAAAGAATTGTATTTGAAGAATACCATCTAAAGCTGGAGACCTTTTTAATGAAAAACATCATCCCCATGGGTAAGAACTGAGACTTATATGAAACAATGTGATATGAGCCAGGGCAAAGCAGCGCATAAGCAATCGGACTCTTTTGTTGCATTGTTATGGTTGGGCACCTGTTTTCATAATGGAACAGGATATTAGGTCTTTATTACATGGAAGGGTTGGGATTTCTTATATAAACTATATTAAATACTTCCCACCCTTTTCTTATTTCAATAGCACATGCCGGTCAGCTGTTCGTACTATTCAACTGGAGAGCAAACATTCTCTGGAGTTTAAGGAAATTGGTGCAGTTTAGTCTAACATAATAGAAATACAAGGGCCAAAACATTTCTGCTTGCTTCAACAATAATATCAAAAACAACAGAAACAGTGATTTCTTGGAGGTTGAGAGGTGGATAGGAGGATTCCGCTTCTAACATACATGTTTTATCTTTCCATATGCTATTGCTGGCCAAGATAACCCTTGATTCATATCTGGTCTCGGAAGCTAAGCAGGGTTGGCCCTGGCTAGTGTTTGGATGGGAGACCTCCAAGGAATACCAGGGTTGTGATGCGGCAGCAGGAAATGGCAAACCACCTCTGAACATCTCTAGCCTTGAAACCCCACAAAGTCACCATAAGTCAGCTGTGACTTGACTGCAAAAAAATAAGTAAAAATACATGACCCCATTGTGTGGATTTTTTGATCCACATTCTGAGGCCATTGTCTAGAATTAGATAAAAAATGGGGAAAATATGAAGACTTGTGGGGGCATCTTATTTTCCACTGTACCCCCTCCAAATAATTATTTTCCCTTTACCTGCTTCTTTCTCTGCCTCCCACCACTAGCCAACCTGCAGTTTATCTCTGACTTTATTTTGTGGATTTTTTAATCCACACTCTGTGGTCTGGCTCAGAATTAAATATATGAGTATGGGTAAGCTAAATGGCAATGTAACTCTATGGAATAGTTATATAGTTTGTGCCCAGTGGAATTTACTGGCTATGTGGCTTGGAAGTAGAGTGGATAATTGTTTACTATGCAGCTCGTCCATCCACCTTCCCATGGGAGCATTTTTTAATATGGCTTAACTATGCAGCACAGGTGGAAGATACTAAAGTGGTAGGGTTGCCAGGTCCCCCTCTCTTTCGGCAGGAGGTTTTTGGAGCAGATGCGAGGGAGAGATAGCGCGCATGGCCGCACCAACGCAATTGCATCACTTCCAGTTTACACTCGGAAGTGCTACATCGCAAGGGGCCTTTATCACTCAAACTGTCTCAGAATTAGGTTGTACCTGCCAACTAGAACAGATCTCTTCTGCTAAAGAGCCCCCAGCATCAAGGGTAGCCGCCTAGTGCCTGAGGAAGGTGCAACTGTTAGCAGAACTGATCCGTGGGAACCATTGATTCACTGAAGTCAGTTCAATCAAATTATTTCCATGTTTGGGTCAATTGTGGAGTATCTGAAAGGAGTCCAAGAAGTCATCAAGCAGTGGACTTACTTTCTCACAATGCACAGCGAATCCAGAGAAAATGATGACAATATGACCAAGGTCTTAATTGTGACCTTGGTTATAAACAGAACTCTTTCCAGTTTCTAATTACATTTTTGAAGGATGCCGTAATATCAAAAATTGTTAGCAGACATCCCTGAAACCCAACTCCCTGTGGATTTCTGGCGTTCTATTGGCCCGTTTCAGCTGATTAGATGATTAAAGAAATATATTAAATTCATTTCCGAGAATTCTATATTCCATGCATTGCGTGAGCATTAGGGTTGTCAGGTCCCTCTTCGCTATATTGAGTGAGACCACCGCTGGTCCATCAAGGTCACTACTGCCTACTAAGACCACCAGCAGCTCTCCAAAACCGAAATCTAGCTATACCAAGTCAGATTTTCAGTCTAATATCTGTATTGTCTACTTTGAATGGCAGTGGCTCTCCAGGATCTTTGGCAGAAGTCTCTCGCATCTAGGCTTACCATTTGCCTGGTGACAGAGGGGAAATTTCCCGCCCCATTCTTAGTCCCCACCCTCAATAATTTGAGGAGAGGGAGAGAAAAATGGGTGGTAATGGTGACAATGGTGACGTACTAGGAGTTTTTTTTCCCCCAAACTCTGTGGTAAAGACTATAAAAATTGGGAGGATTCTTAAGGTGTCCCTCAGAACTGATATCATGTCCATAGGCCCTCCACTCAGAAGGGAGATCACATCCTCCATGCTACTCTAGCAATTCCCTCCAATCTCTGTGGTAAGGACCAAAGAGATTGGGACATTCCTACTGCATCGCCTGGAGGTGAGGTCATATTTCCCTGAAATTCCACTCTCCACAGGCACCTCACTCCAAAGCTCCCAACATTTGCTGACACAGGACTGGCAGCCCTACTCACATCACCCAGGACCTGACTCTTAACAGGTACTTAACTGGGACCTTCAACACAAACCTGATACTGTTCCCCTGAGTCACACCCCTCTGCCCAAGACTGCTGGGTCACCATCTTGTTAAAGAAAGAAAGAGCCACCCACACCCTCCCCTGTTGACAGCGATGAAGTTCACTGGATGGTTTTGTACCAGTCACTTTCTATCAGCCTAACCAACCCTCACAAAGTTTGTTGCGCGGTCAAAATAGAAGAGAGGACAACTATTCACGCTGCCCTAAATTCTTTGGAGAAACAGCGAGAGATTTTTTTAAAGCGCTCAACAGATAAACAGGGGCACTTTTTATCATTGCTGGTGGACATGTAAATCAGTCCAGAAATTTTGGAAGAAAATACCTAAGAACATAGAAGGCATTTTCGACCATAAGATAATATACGACCCCAAACTATATCTATTGAATAAAACCCCAGATAGCATCGACAAGGACCAACAAGGTATGTTAAAATGTTTAGTTACAGCTGCAAGAATAGTTTTAGCATCGCTATGGAAAACAAATAGAATACCACAAATCGAGACCTGGATTAACAAAGCATACAAATATATAACAATGGCACAATTAACTGAAACACTACAGAAAGAAACTCAAAAACAAAATAGAGACAAATGGAAATCCTTCTACAAATATATTAAAACCAAAAAATGACAACAAAACCTTATAAGACTCAGCAGATGCATATTTGACATCGAACACAACTAATTAATAAGCTAATGTATTATGACACTTTATAAGGGGGTGGTACTAGATATATTAACTCTGTATAATATCTATATATTTATCTATCTATCTATATATGTATATACTTTTCTTTTCTTTTTTTATTCCCTTGCCCCTCTTTCCTTCTGTACCCCATTTATTATTAAAAATCAATAAAAATATTTATAAAAAAAGAAAGAAAAAAAACAGATAAACATTTCTTCCCCTTTATAAAAGCGGTATTCATCATTCCCACAATTCCGTTTCCCCCCAGACATTTCTCACAGCGGAGCAGAAATAAAAAATACAACATTACCATTCACTTTTGGTAATGCATCAGTGTGATGAGAATCTTTCGCCTACCTAGCGAGCGCATTCGGAGATAACAGCTACTTGTCTAAGGTACTCTTGGGCTGACATCAGTTTTGCTTTCATGCGCATTCTTTCGGCTCAGCTTGGCTTGTCATTGCCTTCTAAAATACACTATGTTTAACGACTGCTGGGTCTGAAGAGAAAGCTAATCCTTAGAAGGAACAAAAGAATCTCCTTCCTATGGTTTTTGTACTTTATAATTACAGCAGACCTGAAAAGAAGTGATTTCAAAGGAAAGCATTTGCTACTGAGAACACCGCGCTGATTTTGCTCTCCTGACAAATTTGTACGTTGGTGTTATATAGCAACGGACATATTTTTCAGCTTATATAGCTGATCCTTGCCCCATGGCATAAAATGAAAAGGTACACCACGGATATATTTCAGACACAGAACTGCCAAGGGGGAAGACGACGAGGATCTGGAACTCCTCAATTTTGCTCAGCTAACTCTAAACAATCCTTATGGTTTGGGCCCCTCCGTAGGTACAAATCGATCCATTTCTGGAAGCCTCACTGAGACTAGGGTGGCCAGGTCCCTCTTCGCCATCGGCGGGCGGCTTTTGGGGCGGAACCTGAGGAGGGCGGGGTTTGGGGAGGGGAGGGACTTCAATGCCATAGAGTCCAATTGCCGAAGTGGCCATTTTCTCCAGGTGAACTGATCTCTTTCGGCTGGAGATCAGTTGTAATAGCAGGAGATCTCCAGCCATTACCTGGAGGTTAAAAGACAGGAACTGACAGGCATCCATAACCATTCTAGAACTTATCTTAATTCTGTATGCTGAATTTTATATTCTCATTCAGCTTCCATGACTGAGCAAGAGAAAGTTCTGAAAAAGGTTCATTGGTTACGCTTTATTTCCCAGATGTTAAAGGGTTACAATGTGAGTGTTTTTATTTAAAAAAATGAATGAAATGACTAGAAATTGTTTGGAATTTGGGTGGGTCCAACCTTTTCTAGTGCCTTCCTTAATTAAATTGATTACATTATTCCACCAGACATTTTTTTAAAGACTGTCTTAATGCTACAACAGGATATGGTCTTATATGTTGACTTTTCCTCTTATTAACCTTTACCATTAAAGCACATGGCCTGGAACCAAAGACACACACACCCCAATCTAACTAGATTCACATAGCACCCTTTTCTGCCACAGGAAAGAAAAGGTCTAGCTTCTTAGTATTTGCAGCGACTACTCTGAACTGTCCAGGCGATACATTCTTTAGAGCACTGGTTCCCAACCAGGGGTCCATGGACCCCCAGGGGTCCGCGAGAACTAAATTAAGGTCCGCGAAACAAAGTTATAAACCCATAATAAATTAATATTTTCAATTAAAAGTTCTCTATTATAAAATATATATATTCAAATATTATTCTAAGTTTAATGTTTAACTAACAGTTATGATTAAAGTTTATTTTCAAATTCTCTGAATTTTTATTTTGAACCTTGGGGTCCCTGCACCGAACAAAAAAGTCCTAGTGGTCCCTGGTCAAAAAAAGGTTGGGAACAACTGCTTTAGAGTGTATGCAGTTTCATGATATCCAGCTAGGGTTGCCAGATCCAGGTTGAGAAATGTTGGGAGATTTGGGGTTGGAGCCTGGGGAGGGGAGGATTTCTGGAAGGGAGCGACCTCAGTGGGTTATAATGCCATAAAGTCCACCTTCCAGAGCAGCCTTTTTCTCCAGGGAAACATCTTTGTAGACTGGAGATCAGTTGTAATTTTGGAGCTCTCCAGGCCCCACCTGGAGATTGGCAAATCTCTGTAATCTAGCTAGGGTTGCCACCGGCGGGAGGTTTCTGGGGTGGAGCCTGAGGTAGGCAGGGTTTGGGGAGGGGAGGGACTTCAATGCCATAGAGTCCAATGGCCAAAGCAGCCATTTTCTCCAGGTGAACTGATCTCTTTCGGCTGGAGATCAGTTGTAATAGCAGGAGATCTCCAGCTATTACCTGGAGGTTAATTTGTGCAAAGGAATAGTAACAAGCTCTTGCAATACATGCAAAATAGTGATGTTATTCAGAAAGTGCAAAAACATGCAAAGTTACAATGATATGACGAACTCAACCTGGAGGCTGGCAACCTTAAATCTAGCTACGGGGCTTCTTTTCACTGCCCCTCTTTATTCCTTTCTGCTGTCCAGTCTCTGCAAGCTCTCTCTGAGCATATGTGTTTCCTTCCTCTTGAGATTGTGGCCTGCTGTTTGGATAGGCCGAATGGCAAGTACGATTGCGTGCCCACCTCCGTTGGGTATGACCGACAGGACTGAAGAGGCAAAACGGATTCTGAAAAATAAAACTCTGCAAAGCTCTTTCTCCTTGGGTGCCCAGAAACCACAAGAGATGCACAAGCTCTAAATAAATCATTCCCAGAGCGATGCAGTTCTTTCCTTTATTTATATTTTGAAATTCGGAACGGGAAGGGAAGGTTCCCTTCTTCTCCAGACTCCATTTCTTGAGTAATATCCTATAGCTCAGGGGGATGAGCTCATTATTGACGTACTGAAAAGGCTTTCTCACCCACCCCCGGCAAGTTCCAAGCAGCTCTTAATGAAATGTTACACCCCTTTACCCTTTCCTGGTAATTAGGAAATATCTCCTGGATATGAGGATGACACATTTGTGTGTTTAGAAGAAGGCCGTTCACAGTCGAATGGAGCAGGCCAAAAGTTCCCCCAATAGGTTGTCTTTTACCTTCTATGTGCTTGCAGTTGCAAAGATTTGACAGGGACCGCAGTGATGTCTCAGTTTTAAAGAGATGCAATATTCAGTATGGAGAGCTAATAACACAGCCTGAGAGTGAAGGACTAAGCCATTCAGTGCTGTAAATGGTAAATGTTCAGGAGAGCCAGCGTGGTGTAGTGGTTAAGAGCGGTGGACTCTGATATGGAGAACCAGGTTTGATTCCCCCTCTCCTCCACATGAGTGGCGGACGCTAATCTGGTGAACTGGACTTTTCCCCCCACTCCTACACACAAAGCCAGCTGGGTGACCTTGGGCTAGTCACAGCTCTCTCAGCCCCACCTCCCTCGCAGGGTCTCTATTGTGGAGAGGGGAAGGGAAGGTGATTGTAAGCCGGTTTGATTCTCCCTTAAGTGGTAGAGAAAGTCAGCATATAAAATTTTTAAAAAAACCCAACTAACCAAATGGCTTTTAGGCCGGCTTGTGTTGATATACACCACTGTGGGTACCAGTTAAGCAGCAGAGAAGGCAGCAGGGATGGTCTTTTTCCTGTCATTCACTTAGGGAGATAGTTAGATTGACCTCTTCCAGGTGTGGACATGGGCTCAGTGTGACAGCTTAAATTGGTGGCACATGAGAAAACTTTCTGCTGCATCATGGCCGGGGGGACCCGGCAACGCAACCAGTGTGCAGGATTCAAATATGAATGCCTGAACCATCCCAAAGATTCTGCATTATCATACTTCTGTCTCATGGGTTCTAAGTTTCTACTCCTCCCACCCCAGTATTTCTGCTCCTTTCCTCCTGATTTAGGGTCTCAGCTATCCTGTAGACTTTTTCTTTTCTTCTGTGAGAGCAATAATACCTGCCTATATTGGCTGTATGGAACTGTGAAACCCTCCCTCCCCCGTACCCTTCCCTTCAGTACTCTTTAAAATCCTCTTATCCATTCTTCCATCCAGCCCTTTGATATGGATGTATTCATAACCACAACAAAGGACACTGGAGTGCCTTTGTGAATACCAATAGCATCTCTGACATCCTCCATACCAAGTTTCCTCCTCGTTTTAGTGGATTCCTTTGTTCATTCATACCACTTGCTAGGCATATTCCTGTTCCTATTTCCTTACATAAATATTCTTATTGAAACACAGGAGAAGCAGGCATTCCTTTGGCCTGGAAATATTGTGTGTGTGTGTGTGTGTGTGTGTGCCCATATTACAACATACAAAGTCACAGGAAAGCAACAAGAAAAACGTATATGATTTTGCAGTACCTAAGAACTGACCTGGATAGCCCAGGCTAGCCTGGGCCTTTTATACACGGGTTGTTTCCATCACTGTCAAGCCCCGAGTACTTTGGGGCTTTGTTTTCATTATGCATGTATTTTCCAACCTTTAAAAGTCACATCGTTCTCCTCTCGCATTTTCCCTACATTTTGTGGATGCTGTTTTATCCCAAGTTTAATGTCTGTCTCTATCCCAAATCGAAAGCTGGTCCTGTGCATACTTGTCACTTCAGGGCTTTCTCCCCATGCCCATTCTCACTTCTCCTTCCCACTTGTCTTTCCCCTCATCTAACCCCTCCCCTCGAAACTGGAATACTATGAGGCTGCTTGTTTGGTCAGTTTCACAGTGAATGTGGCCAGTTTCAGACCTCAATCTGATCAAACAGGTTTTGTTTTGTTTTGTTTGCAACTAGTGAGCTCACTGAAATAAGCACAAGGGACCTCTGCGACTGCTTATTTGGTCAGTTTCACAGCAAGTGTCATTGGTTTCAGACATCAGCCTGATTGAACAGGGTTTTTTTTGTGTGTGTGTGTGACGTGCGTGAATCCTAGCGAGAAGTTCTGAAGCTCTGCATTTTCCCTGGTGATGCATAAATTTGACCCCAAGTACTCCAGAAATTTCTTCGGGGGGAAAAGCCACTGTGCATAATGATTTGAGAATTCGAGTTCAAATACTGTGTGAGAGAGCAGCATATCCAGTGGGAACTACCCATGCATAAAAGGCCCTGATCTTGTCTGATCTTGGAAGCTAAGCAGGGTTGGCCTTAACTAGTATTTGGATGGGAGACCTCCAAGGAAGTCCAGGGTCGTGACCAGGAGGCAGGTAACGGCAAACCAGCTCCGAAACCATCTCTTGCCTTGAAAACCCTAAGAGGTCAGTTGTCACTTGACGGCAAAAAAAAAAAGGATGTATTGTTCCAGTGTGTTATACCCTATGCATTAACCATCTTTAAATAATTTTGTTTGCTTCAGTCCATAGTCAGTTCCTTCTATAGCATGTTAGCTTAGTCCTCACAGCAATCTTCCACATTTTTTTCAACCATTCAGAGACTGGCAGGGGATCAATCTGCTGTTCAAACAAATTTTTGCAGCTGTGCAGAGATTCAATATGAAATCTAGATCAACTTCCTCAATGTCCTTTCAGATAATTCAACATGACCACTTTCGGATCACGAGATAGCAAATATCCTGTCATTGTGTTAATCTCAGGAAGTATTTCTTTCCAAAATTGTTTGATCAAGGGACGTGTCCAAAATATGTCCTTAAAACCAGCAATGTTTTGTTGATAGCTCTGAGAAGTGTTTAATGGGAGCTGATATCTGTGTATCTCTGTGGAGTCAAATTCATTGGAACTCTATTTAAAAAAAAACTTTAAATCTGTTCGGATTAATCTGGGTAAAACATTGGGGTTATACCACCATTTCACCAATGTCTTCTATCAAAATTTGCCTTGGGTATCTTGTAAAGCAGGTTTGCACCTGTGGAATAGGACCAAGTTGTGCCTTGGTAATAAGCAACGAACTTGTGTTGCATCTTGTGGCCTCTTCTGAGCTTGCACTGTCTGTTAGCTAAACCTTTTCAGGGGCTGGGGAAGAGGTATATATCTTCCAGAGTCACGGTCCTTAAAGCTTTTGCACCATCACGGTCAGCAGCATTTATTGAGAAATGATTCAAGGAACGGACCGTGAGATGAACTAGGGTCATGGGCAGATGCCAACAGCACATGGAGACACCCAAGTAGTAATTCACATCTCAAACATTTCCTTTAACAGTTGGAGGTAGCAGTGGCATCTGCAAGAAAACAGTCTGTAATCATACTATTGGAAACATCAAAAAACAAACCTATTTTGACTCTCCCTTTTTGTGGTAGAACAACATAAGGGTTCATGAATATGCAAAGGCTTTCGTATGGGAACAACTGGTATTATTAACATGCTTTTGGAACACAATGAGAGCTACATAAATTAAGTTAATGACATTACTGTAACATATTAAATAAGTATTTAATTGTCCCCTTGTTGGTTCTGGAGTTAGTTTAAAAGGAAAAACACTTCAGACATAAATTTGGTAATCCTTATTTGAAAACTGACCAAATGGGAATTGTCTGTGGCACCATAAAAAGATATGAGTGTGTGTGTTTTTATAGTAATACTGGTTGTCTCCCATCTTGATGGCGCTGAACTTGCAAAAGACTTTTCAAAGTAAAAATTTACATGGGATTGCAGTAGTGAAGCACTTTTTTTCATTGGACCTTGCTTCTGAAGATAGAAACATACAAACATAGCTGAAAGGGACTTCAAGGGTCATCTAGTTCAACCCCCTGCACAACACAGGAAATTCACAACTACCCCCCCTCACTCCCCCAGTGGAGCCTGAGGAGGGCAGGGTTTGGGGAGAGGAGGGACTTCAGTGGGGTATAATGCCATAGAGTTCACCATCCAAAGCAGCCATTTTTCTCCAGGTGAAGTGATCTGGCAACAGGGATGGATCTACATTTTTTTGAAGGGGGCCAAAAGTACAAAATGGCGCCCCCCCATATATTATATACATTTGGGGCATCATTATCATATCATTAGCCACAAATATTAGACACAGACAATCCCTATTTTTCTGTCACCCTGTCCAACATAATGCTTGCAAGATCTTTTTCCTGATGTATCTGTGACATGCAAAAATTAAAAAAAAAAAACCTCCTTGAAGTCCACTGATTTGCTGTTAACAAAGAGAGGGGTGTGTGTGTTATTAGATTGGGCAAATGGTCTCTTGGCACCTTGGAGAGAGTTTAGCATCCATCACCATAAAATAATAAAGATGCCATTTCCCACAATTATTTCACAGCAGGGGTGGGCCTTGGCATCGGTCCCACCCTGCTAACTGCTGGCACCAGCACTGCGTGGGAAAAAGAAGACAAAGAGTTGGTTTTTATATACTGACTTTCTCTACCATTTTAAGGAGAACCAAACTGGATTACAGTCTTCTTCCCTTCCTCTCCCCACAACAGTCACCTTGTGAGGTAGGTGGGGCTGAGAGAGTTCAGAGAGTGCTGTGACTAGCCCAAGGTCACCCAGAAGGCTTCATGTGGAGGAGTGGGGAAACAAATCCAGATTAGAGTCATAGAATAGATTAGAATCATAGAATCATCGAGTTGGAAGAGACCACCAGGGCCATCAAGTCCAACCCCCTAAACAATGCAGGAAATTCACAACTACCTCCCCCCTCCACACCCCTAGTGATCAGAAGATGGCCAAGATGCCCTCCCTCTCATCATCTGCCTAAGGTCACAGAATCAGCATTGCTGACAGATGGCCATCTAACCTCTTCTTAAAAACCTCCAGGGAAGGAGAACTTACCATCTCCTGGGGAAGCCTGTTCCACTGAGGAACCGCTCTGTTAGAAAATTCTTCCTAATGTCTAGTCGGAAACTCTTTTGATTTAATTTCAACCCGTTGGTTCTGGTCCGACCTTCTTGAGCAACAGAAAACAACTCGGCACCCTCCTCTATATGACAGCCCTTCAAGTACTTGAACATGATTATCATATCCCCTCTCAGTCTTCTCCTCTTCAGGCTAAACATACCCACCTCCTTCAACCTTTCCTCATAGGACTTGGTCTCCAGACCCCTCACCATCTTTGTTGCCCTTCTCTGGACACGTTCCAGCTTGTCTACATCTTTCTTAAATTGTGGTGCCCAAAACTGAACACAGTACTCTAGTTGAGGTCTAACAAGAGCAGAGTAAAGCGATACCATCACTTTGCGTGATCTGGACACTATACCTCTGTTGATGCAGGCCAAGACTGTGTTTGCCTTTTTAGTTACAGCATCACACTGCTGACTCATGTTCAGTGTATGGTCTACTAAGACCCCAAGATCCTTTTCACACACTCTACTGCTCAAACAAGTCTCCCCCATCCTATAATTATGCATTTGATTTTTCCTACCTAAATGCAGAACTTTACATTTGTCTTTGTTGAAGTGCATTTTATTAGTTCTAGCCCATTTCTCCAGCCTGTCAAGATCATCCTGCATCTTGGCTCTGTCTTCTACCGTATTTGCTACCCTCCCAATTTAGTATCATCTGCAAATTTAATAAGAATCCCCTCTATTCCTTCATCCAAATCATTTATAAAGATATTGAACAACACAGGGCCCAGCACAGATTCCTGAGGAACTCCACTAGTCACTTGTCTCCAAGTGGACGAGGAAACATTAACTAGCACTCTTTGGGTACCATCTGTCAACCAGTTGCAGATCCATCTAACAATAATAGGATCTAACCCACATTTTCCCAATTTGTCAACTAGAATGCTATGTGGAACCTTATCAAAAGCCTTGCTGAAATCTAGATAAACTATGTCTACAGCATTCCCCTGATCCAGCAAGGTAGTAACTTTCTCAAAAAAGGAGATAAGATTAGTCTGACATGACTTATTCTTGAGAAACCCATGCTGGCTCTTAGTGATCAGATCCATCCTTTTTAAATGCTCAAGGACGGACTGTTTGATGATTTGTTCGAACACTTTTCCTGGTATAGAAGTCAAGCTGATGGGTCGGTAGTTACCCGGATCCTCCTTTTTCCCCTTCTTGAAAATGGGGACAACATTTGCCCGCCTCCAATCTTCTGGCACCTCACCTGTTTGCCAAGACTTTTCAAAAATAATGGACGGCCACTCATGTGGAGGAGTGGGGAATCAAACCCGGCTCTCCAGATTAAAGAAGGTTTCTGTCACTCACGTCTGGTCTTCCCAGAAGCATGGGAAGCCATCTGTGGCTACAGGATGAGGTAGCATGAAAACGGTGCTATAATTGAGAAAGAAGCTTAGACAGATGTTTGGGACAATCAGTTGCTAGGCAACTTTTTGGTGTAGCAGAATGGACTGAGCAGTGAGTACTTCAAAGAATGAGGAGAGGTTCTTATGCTACAGATAGAGGAAGGGGGAAAGTGTTTGGTACCATTGAGCGCTAAATGTCACAAAAGCGCTAATTTAGTACATGAACAAGTCTTGCAGGAGCTTCAGGTTCCTGGCTGCCAGTGCGGCATAGTGGTTAAGAGTGGTGGACTCAAGTCTGGTGTTCCGGGTTCGATTCCTCACTCCTCCACATGAAGCCTGCTGGGTGACCTTGGGCCAATCACAGTTCTCTCTGAACCCTCTCAGCCCCACCTACCTCACAAGGTGTCTGTTGTGGGGAGAGGAAGGGAAGGTGATTGGAAGTTGGTTTGATTCTTCCTTAAGTGGTAGAGAAAGTCAGCATGTAAAAACCAACTCTTCTTCTTCTCCTTCTCCTCCTCCTCTTCCTCCTCTGCTCCAAGATTGTTGTTGTTGTTGTTGGTGGTGGGAATAAAAATAAACAGCAGTGATGCTGACACTGGGTTGCCAACCTCCAGGTGGGTCCTGGAGATCAGATGTAATAGCAGGCTGGAGATCAGTTGTAATAGCAGGAGATCTCCAGCTAGTACCTGGCGGTTTGGCAATCAAAAAAACGACGAGTACCCAAAATGTAGCTACTGGAAAATTACAGGCACTTAATTGCATTATAGTGTTTGTTTTTGCCATAAGTGCCTGTAATTTTCCAGTAGTACCTGGAGGTTGGCAACCCTAATTGAAGTCCCTGCCCTCTCCAAACCCCTCCCTCCCTCCTCAGGCTCTACCCCCAATCCGGAGCTGGCAACCCTAATGGATTGGGAGAATGAGGCCTTTACCTCCAGTTCCACAGTTTCCACAAGCACAGCCTATTAACCTGTCCTGTTCCCGGCTTCTTGAGAGCACCGCCCCCACCAGACGGTCCCAGAGGTGGGCAGATGCACCGAGAGTCTTAACGAATGCAGGCCATTAAACAGAGGCATTCAGACAGACTAAACCCCAACCTTATTTACAATGCATGACAGTCTCCTACCAACTTGTTTCAGGTTGATAGATGGTACGGTCACTGGCACAGTAACACCGGACGTTTGTGTAACTATCCAGCCCCTTTTGGTGCCTGGCACAGACTGTACTGCCTTTCATTGTGTTCTCGGCCACTAATAGCAGCACACTCTGAGTTAATACCATTTAAGCCAGGCGCTAATCTCTGCCACGATGATGCAGTGCCCGCCAGGGTTAGCTGAGAGGGTTGTAAAGATCCAGTTATCTGTAAAGTCATATAACTGCGTTCTCCAAGGAATTTATTGCGTCCCGGACTATGTACACCAGAAGGGAACTGGTCCCTGGCAGTTTGCAAAAGCAATGGCATAGGTCTACCATTTGCGAACTTTGTCCCAGTAATTCAGCAAGAAAACAAGAAGGCGAAAGGAAGAAACTCACTCGAAAGAGTTTAAAAACAAAACACAAATAAGAATTATTGCAAAAAAAGATTGCAAACAAGACATTAGGAAGAATTTTGTAACAGTTATAGCGGCTCCTCAGTGAGATAGGCTTCCTCGGGAGGTGGTGAGCTCTCCTTCCCTGGAGGTTTTTAAGCAGAGGCTAGATGGCCATCTGTCAGAAATGCTGATTCTATGACCTTAGGCAGATCACAAGAGGGAGGTCACCTTGGCCATCTTCTGGGCATGGAGGAGGGGTCACTAGGGGTGTGTGGGGGAGGTAGTTGTGAATTTCCTGCATTATGCAGGGGGTTGGACTCGATGACCCTGGTGGTCCCTTCCAACTCTATGATTCCATGATTCCATGAAAAAAATTATCCAGGCATTTAAAAACCTATAATATTTCTTTAGATATTTATACCTTGCTTTTCTCTACAATGGAGACACAAAGTGCCTGACAACATCATTCTTCCCTCTTCTGTTTTATCCTCACAACAACCCTGTGAGGTAGGGTAGGCTGAGAAAGAGAGTCGTTGGCCCAAGGTCACCCAGAGAGCTTCCATGGTAGAGTGGGGATTTGTACCCGGGGTCTCCCAGACCCTATTCTGACACTGTAAAACCTGTCTGGCTTTCACATGCCCCCCTGTCCTGCAATCAATCAAACAAACAAAAATTCTCTGGTAACTGAGGGTCAATTACAAAAATTTCGGTTGCCAAGTCTCTCTTCGTCACCGGTGGGAGGTTTTTGGGGCGGAGCCTGAGGAGGGCGGGGTTTGGGGAGAGGAGGGACTTCAATGCCATAGAGTCCAATTGCCCAAGCGGCCCTTTTCTCCAGGTGAACTGATCTCTATCGGCTGGAGATCAGTTGTCATAGCAGGAGATCGTGGGAAATGTAGTCCCATGGATCCTGAAATGTGTAGAGGTTAGGACCTAACCTGAAAATTGCACAGGCAGAGAAAAGAATTTTTGTCCTCCCTGCAGAACGGCGTGCTGATTATTAGAGACAAGATAAGTGTTTCCAGGCACCATAAGATGAGACATGCTTAATTGACTATGTAGGTCATCCCAAGGCATCCAAAGGACAAAGGCAAGTGTAAGCGTGTTCTGGCCAGAGATGATGCAGTGCATAGAACAGCTGATTGGCAGATGCAGGGTGTGTCTGGAAGAGTGTGCAAGGAATTCGATGGAATCGCCACTGCCTTGTGAGATCCCAATCCAAGTAAGGAGCAAAATAACTGCATATATTTTATTTCAGCCCGCTTGCTCCAACTGCCACCTGCCCTCCATCTACCTAGTTATCATGCAGCGTAGCGGAGGAGAGGGAAGGCACTTTGATAGCCCTTCCTGTGGCTCACCTGGCCAAAAACTATCATCGCCACAGCCGAGGGAGGGAGCAACAGCATAGCTCCTTCCGGTCACTTGCTCTTGCATGAACTCACATTTAAGATTTCTGTGGTAGGTTTTTCCTTTTGGGGGGAAAAAAGGTGGGGCTATAATAAACAAGTAACAAATGGTTTTAGGCTGAAATCAGATTCTCAAATCAGACAGATGGGGACAGGATTAGTACTAAATCCTTCCCGAGCCTGACCCTCCCTAGGCGGCCATAACTTTGCTTAAGAAGTTGCGAGGATCATCCTGTTCTGCACTTTTTCTGGCTGCCTTGATTTAAGGATGGGACTGCGGTGTTAGTCAAGCCGCTGTGTCTGAGCAGCAGCTGCCTTCCCCCCCCACACCAATTGTAGGATGGGGATCATTATGCTGACCAACCTTACAAGCTGGTTGTAAAGATGACGACAAGAAAATGTGTGTGAAACTCCCGGGCATTTTGAACAGTAACATGATCATACACCATGGAGGAGAGGGGTATTCGTGGCTACTAGTCAAACTGGATACTAGTCAGGATGCATACCTATTCTCTCTAGTATCAGAGGAGCATGCCTAATATACCGTATTAGGTGCTGTTGAACAAAGGCAGGATAATGCTGCTACAGTTGTCTTGTTTGTGGGCTTCCTAGAGGCACCTGGTTGGCCACCGTGTGAACAGACTGGTGGACTTGATGGGCCTAGGTCTGATCCTGCGTGGCCTTTCTTATGTTCTTATACCTAACACTGATATTAAAGGTATTGCCCTTTAAAGTCCTATATATAGGGTTACCAGGTCCCTCCTGGCAACCAGCAGGAGGTTTAGGGAGGTAGGTTCAGGGGCAGCAATCCATAATCCCTGCATGATGATGTCACTTCCAGCTTGATGCGGAAAAGCTGGCATTGCACTTGTGGAGACACTCTAACATTTGCCCCAAAACTATAGCACCAAAACTTTGTAACTGCCTCCCCAGGGAGATTCATCTGTCTCCCCTCATCCTATATTGTAGCTCTGTTGGCATACCCCCAATAAGTGTTATCGGCCCCATCCTTGGTTCTTTGTGTTACATCTGTTTATATTTTTTATTGAATTATTATATTGTTTTTATTTTATATATTACATTAACAATGTACCTTCAGTGGTGTATATATTTATGTGGTGGTGGTGGAAAATGCTGTCAAGTCACAGCTGACTAAGGTCCACTCTGTGGGGCTTTCAAGACACAAGACATTCAGAGGTGGTTTGCCATTGCCTGCCTCTGCGTAATGACCCTGGTATCCCTTGGTGGTCTCCCATCCAAGTAATAACCAGGGCCGACCCCGCTTAGCTTCCATACTGCGCGCATCACCTCTGGTTTAGAACCAGAAGTGCCGCCTCGCAAGGGGCCTGATACCTCCTCGTTTGAGTGGTAAAACGGCCCTTTACCACTCAAACGAAGAGGTATAAGGCTGCTCACGAGGTGGAACTTCCAATTCTAAACCGGAAGTGGCGCGCGCGGTATGCACATGCGCATGCACGTTTGCCAGCCGACCCTCAGGTGGTCGGCGGGTAGAGGGGTCAATTGTCGGGGGTTTGCCCGCCGCCAGCAGGCACCTGGCAACCCTATTTATTCACCATTTAAAATGAGCAGCATTTCAAGAAGTTTTATATTTGTGCGGTGGCAGTTTTATATTTGTGCAGTTTTATATTTTAGCAGTATTTAGTATAGAAGCAGGCCAGAGAGCTGTTGGTGGCTCATTCTCACAATGTATTGGTTACTCGATTATTATTATTATTATTTACTTACAAAATTTGTATCTTGCCTTTCTGCCCTTACCAAGGCTACCAAGGCAGTTAACAAATTAAAACCACATTTTAAAACCATGAACATCAACTCTGCCAAACACACATCATTAAAACAATTACAAAATAAAACCACATTTTAAAAAACCTCAAAAACAACAAAGACATATCATGAAAACCGTGAAAACGAGTTAAAATACATGCAAAATATAAAAATAGCAATTAAATTTTGGTTAGGATGAAGGGATCACTGAGGGAATGCCAAACGAAAGAAAAGTCTTCACCTTTGGCTGGCAGAAGACGGCAACAGAAGGGGACAGACAAACCTCCCTGGGGGAAGAGTTCCAGTGCTTTGGTGCCAAGACCGAGAAGGCCTTCTCCTGGATTGCCACCCACCTAATCCAGGGTTGCCAACCTCCAGGTACTAGCTGGAGATCTCCCGCTATTACAACCGATCTCCAGCCGATATATATCAGTTCACCTGGAGAAAATGGCTGCTTTGGCAGTTGGACTCTATGGCATTGAAGTCCCTCCCCTCTCCAAACCCTGCCCTCCTCAGGCTCCATCCCAAAAACCTCCCTCCAGTGGCAAAGGGATCTGGCAACCCTAACCTAATCTCAGAAGGTGGGGGTACCAGAAGCAGCCCTGCAAAGATGACCATAGTGGCCAGACAGTTAGGCATAAGTATTGCCCCGGGTAATTATTACACATATGTTATTTAAAATCAAATTTACCATTTCAAATTTACCTTTCGAATTTACCATTTCAAATTTACCTTTCGAATTTACCATTTCCCCCTGCTTAGTCAATGACATGAATCAGGCGAACGTAGTAATCATGCTAACCTATTTTCAGAATTTCTTGAATTGAACTGTAGTTCCCAGGCTGGTGTGTAAGAACATGCCAAGGCCATTTGTGCTTGGTAATTAGCAGAGCATTCCACGCTGAAGTGCCCCGCATATTTTTTTTTTTAGTTTTTCACGCTGAACCATCATTCAGGAAGTCACTGCGAAGCCGGCGCATACCTGCTTCGCATTTCTTAAGAGCCCCTTTAACGCGACCTTTTGTATTTGCTCCGCCCCTGCACCGAAGCATTTACTGAAGAATCCATGAAAAATCACAAACGCGGCTTAGCTATGCAAACGACCATTGCCAATGGCTCTGCAAACCAAGGAGCGAAGGAGCAGGCGAGTGGGGGTGGGGTAGAATTTATCCTTTTGCATCGGGAGCATGAATAGGCATTTTAAAGGTTGCGTTTTTTAAAAAGAGCTTCGAGCGAGCATCATAATTGACCCTGCATAAATGGCCCAAGTGTTTGTGAACTAATTTAGAACAGTTGACACAACCATACTCAGCTCTGGGAATCAAGCAGAGGAAATAAGCAAAGTTTGAATAATACAGAGACAAGCTGTACACTTCCCACACTACTCCAAAAATGAAAGCACCTCTTTTAAAGTATTTTCCCCCCTATTGGATTACGAAGATGGCTCATGCAGGGAGTAGACAGGAAAAACCACGGCAAAGTAATGCAAAAATACCCATGTCCAAACATTTGCACGACAATTTAGAACAATTCTGAGTGCTTGCAAAAAAAAAAAAAAAGAGGAACTTTTTTTCCAAACATTTGCAGGCACCCTCTGCAATTTGAAACCCAACTCTGATTTAGTTTCTCATGTAGTAAACTGCCCTACTTATAAATATTACAATTTGCTATGTCAACTAATTTATTATTAAAAACAGAAATGTTTCCAAAAAGTGCTCAAAACATATTGTCTTAATAATATCATGCACACTTTTTGATAATACTGTTACTCAACACGTGCAAACATGCATTACTCAGACCATTGTGAGGTGCCAAGACTTGTAGCAGCTTCCCATTTAATAATAATATTAAAAAAGCCCTTTACAATTTAATTCTTCCAGCCGTTGCACGAAACAGGCCCATGGGATACTACAAAGAAGAGTCTGGGATCTAGAAGAGCCCATCTGGGATCTCTCAGAAATTAGAAATGGCAGTAAGGTTTCCTTTAATGTTGAGTCTCAGTACGTTTGAGCATGAGGTAGGAAATAAATAGGGTTGCCAGCTCCGGGTTGGGAAACACCTGGAGGTTTTTGGGGCAGAGCCTGAGGAGGGTGGGGCTTGGGGAGGGGAGGGGCTTCATTGCCATAGAGTCGAATTGCCCAAGCGTCCATTTTCTCCAGGTGAACTGATCTGCTACTACCTGGGGGTTGGCAACCCTACAGAGGAAGTCTCACCGAGCTCCCAGGAATTGTAATTATTTCAGCCAAATAATATCCTTTAAATCAGGTTCCATATGGTTTGTTTGCTTCCAAATCCAAATTAACTGCTCACTAGATCCATGTGGTTCATTATTTGCAATATATGAATTAGTGCCATACGTGGCATTAAGCATGGCTTCAGGCCTTTACAAACTATATGTGTGCACATGTGAGTGCAGTTAAAATGCGGGACAGAAAGTAAAGAGATCCATTTAAAAAGTGGATGAGCCTTCTGCACAATGCAAGTTTTACATTCGCATTGGTCATGGTGGAAAGTGTTGTCAAGTTGCAGCTGATGTATGGAGAACCCATCGGGTTTTAAAGGCTAGAGACATTCAGAGGTGGTTTGCCATTGCCTGCCTCTGTGTGATAGCCCTGGACTACCTTAGTGGTCTCCCATTAGGGTTGCCAGGTCCCTTAGCTCCACCAGCGAGAGCTTTTCAAGAGCGTGGGAAAGGAAAACATACAGCCAGCGTATAGTTTGAAAACTGAGATGAAAGAAACAAGAGAGAGACAGAGAACAGAAGTAACTCGAGCAAAGAGAGAAGTTGGGAGGGGGAGAGAAGATGCAGAAGCAAGAGTGCCCTCACTCACAGTGAGGTCTGTGCATACTTCACCCTTTTCAGTCCGTTGAAGTTGGTGGGCTTAGAACATACATGAACACATGAATAGGGTTGACAACCTCCAGGTACTAGCTGGAGATCTCCTGCTATTACAACTGATCTCCAGCCGATAGAGATCAGTTCCTCTGGAGAAAATGGCCGCTTTGGCCATTGGACTCTATGGCATTGAAGCCCCTCCCCAAACTCTGCCCTCTTCAGGCTCCTAGGCAGACTATGTTGATGAGGTGGTTTGCCATTGCCTTCCACAGTCATCTTCCCTTTGCCCCCAGCAAGCTGGGTACTCATTTTACCGACCTCGGAAGGATGGAGGGCTGAGTCAACCTTTAGCCGGCTACCTGAAACTGACTTCCATTGGGATTGAACTCAAGTCATGAGCAGAGCTTTTGACTGCAGTACTGCAACTTACCACTCTGTGCCATGGGGCATCTATCTATCTATCTATCTATCTATCTGTCTGTCTGTCTGTCTGTCTGTCTGTCTATCTATTTATTTGCTTAAACACAGCTAATCTTCAGCCATGCAGCAAAGATCTTTCTGCTGTGGTGGCAGCTGCTGCCAAAGCAACTTTACAAAAAAAATATGCACAGCCCATCCAATGGCCAATCAGAAGCCCTGCTGGCAAAAGCCCCACTTGACCCCACCATGTTGGGGACCCCTGCTCTAAGTTACAGTGAACGGCTTTTTTCAGTTGTGAATGACTAACCCAATTAAAAATTTTTTTGCAAAAATTCAAGGCTGCGATCCACAGAGGAATCATGATATCAACTTAACTATGAGAATGTAGCAAAAATAAAGGAGGACCTTTTGTTTGGGGTTTAGTAGACATCAAAGCATAACTACAGTGCTTTATTACCCTAATGTCAAAGCAACAGGAACGAAAGAGTCACTCTTTTATTGGCGTTACATGAACAGCTTCTGTCTAGTTAACACTTCTAATAGTTTGAGTAGTAATGCAGTTAATGTGAGATACGTCTGCTGTGTCAAGACTTTTTCGTACATTTCTCACCAAAGCTTCTGCCAGCTCTTGGAACATGATCACACCATCGTTCTAAGAGGCACACAGAAGAGTCCAAATATTGGGAAACACTGCAGGTTTCTTTTCCTGTGAGGCTCAGAAGAAAAAAAGGCAGACTCTAAGCAGCATGACTACAGTTAGGGCTCCCATGCAGAAGACCATACTCGAGTCCTTGAAGGCCATTTATGCAGGGTCGATTTTGATGCTCGCTCAAATCTCCTTTTTAAAATCCAACCTTTAAAATGCCTATTCACGGTCCCTATGCAAGAGGAGAAAGTCAAACGAATTCCACCACTCCCACTTGCCTGCTCCTTTGTTTGCCTAGCCATTAGTAATCTTCGTTTGCATAGCTAACCTGCAGCTGTGATTCTTCATGCTTCCTTGAGTGGATGCATCGAGGTGGGGATGGAGAAAATAAAAAAAGGTCATGTTAAAGGGGCTCTTAAGAAATGCGAAGCAGGTTTGCACCGCTTCGCAGTGACGTCTGGAATGACGGTTCAGCGTGAAGAACTCAAAAAAATATGCGGGGCACTTCAGCCTGGAACGCACTGCTAATTACCAAGCATAAATGGCCGAAGAGTCATTGCCGATAAGCATAGAAAGAGCTGATTTATACGGACCAATGTTCTGATATCACTTAGTAAGGTCATAAGATTAGGCGGGTCTTCTGCATGATTTGTCCTACAGCATTTTAGGTTCTGCAGCCTGATATAATCAACGGCAAAACTGGAAGTTGTGCCATAATTGTGGGGCTGCCTGTGAAAAGGCCCTCTCTTGTGTACCCACCGAACAAGCTTCTTTGATTGATGGGACAGTCATGATGAACTCTTCTTGTGATTTTAATTCTTGGGTAGGAACGTATGGGAGAAGACAGTCCTTCAGATTTGGCCCCAAGCCATGTAGGGCTTCAAAGGTCAAAACCAACACCTTGAATCGGGCGGACTCTAATCTGGTGAACTGGATTTGTTTCCCCACTCCTCCACACGAAGCCAGCTGGGTGACCTTGGGCTAGTCACAGCTCTGTTAGAGCTCTCTCAGCCTCACCTACCTCACAAGGTGTCTGTTGGGGAGGGGAAGGGAAGGTGATTGTAAGCCGGTTTGAGTCTCCCTTAAGTGGTAGAGAAAGTCGGCATATAAAAACCAACTCTTCTCCTTCTCCTCCTCCTTCTTCACACACATCAAGGGTAGCCCCAATTGGGGCACATTACAGTAGTCCAGTCTGGATGTAACTAAGGTATGGATCACTGTGACTATACCTGACTGACGTAGGAATGGACTCATGCCAATTTCTAGCCATCGCAGCCATCCAACCAATGCCCCCACCCTCACGAAATTCTAGAAATTCCCCCAGTCTCTGTGGTAAAGACTAGAGAAATTAGGGAAAATTCCTAGAGTGTTGCTGATGCTGTGACATCATTCTCTCCCCTCTTTTTTTCTACGACTGAGAGAGGGTGGGTGATGGAGGGTGGAGATTTGGGGGGGAGCCTGGGGGAGGACAGGGACCTCAGTGGGGCACAATGCCATAGACCCCACCCTCCAAATCATCAATTTTCTCCAGGGGAACTGATCTCTGTAGACAGGAGAGGAGCTGTAATTCCGGGGGGTCCCCAGGTCCCACCTGGAGGCTGGCATCCGCAGGGCAGGGGCAGGAGATTGCCCCCCATGTGCAGGCAGTCTCTGCCTGAGACCCTGGAGAGCCGCTGCCGGTCTTAGACAATACTGACTTTGATGGACCAAGGGTCTGATTCAGTATAAGGCAGCTTCAGGTGTTCACTTGAAAGCTTTTGTTCAGTACACCCTTTCCGTAGTGGAAATCTAATATTTACAAAGGTCGCTATGCTGATCACGCTAACATCTCATTACACTTGTGGCTGTAAAGTTGCTATTTTTCAAAATGATGACAAATTATGTTACCTCGTGTTATCTTGACAAACTTATTATCGTTGATATATTTTTTAAAGGTTTATTTTATAATTAAGGGGCTACAAAAGGGGAAAAAAGGAAAAGGTAAAAACCGTTTGATATAAAAAACAATAAAACAAATTCAATGGAAAAATAAACTTAGTCGAATACAATATAATATGACAAGCTTGAATATTAATTAAAAAATATATCTAAATATGTAATTGTAAAAGTTTAAAGATCAATCAAAATATCTACCTATTACATAATAAAAATGTATTATACCGTTTGAAAACCCAGGACAAATGGTTGGAACATAGTGAATAAAACATTGCCTATCACTCATTCTAGTGCTATTCGGTGTTTATCTAACATTTGATTAGCTGGAAGTCTTTGATATTTTTCTTGAAGCAATTTCGTAATTGGCCTGACAAGTCACAAAGGTGCTGTCGGTTCTTGACTTGAATTCTCTATTTGGGGACGGGGACGTAGGAAAGGGATCGGTGTAACCAGGATTCTGCTGGGTTACAGCAGCGAAGGAGAGGCAGATATCTCTCTGCGCTACATCTTCACTGCTCCTCCAGCCGCTCTGAGCCCTGTCTCGGCCGGGGAGAGCGGGGTATTTAATTGAAACAATAATAATAATTAGAACAGCATTCAGGCTGACATTCTGGTTCAGGATTCAGGATATGGGATATCTGCCCTTTTGTTTGTTCAGATGTCTTTAGCAACACCCATCTTTCGTTTAAAAGGGAGATGATACAATATATTGACTCATCCTCTCTCTGTGTCTGTCTCATTTTTTTTTAATATACATAAACTGTAAAAGCAGATCCGCGCATTCATCATTTTTATCTGTGCAGAAGGAAACAACATATAATGGCGATGCCAAAACAATAGCACATCCCTGTGACCAGCCAAAAAGGCCGAGATATTCAAGTGCTCGTTGCGAGGTTAAAAAAATATTAATCATTTGGCTGTTTATCAGGAAGAGGGTTCAGTCAAGAGGTAGATTGGTTCTTCAGATTTCCCTTCAAACTTTCAAGACATTTTAGCACCGTCTTGCATGAGCTGTATACTGGGGGGAGAGGTAAAGGTAAAGGTCCCCTGTGAAAGCACCGGGTCATTCCTGACCCATGGGGTGATGTCACAGCCCAACGTTTCCAAGGCAGACTTTGTTGGCGGGGTGGTTTGCCAGTGCCTTCCCCAATCATATTCCCTTTACCCCAGCAAGCTTGGTACTCATTTCACCGACCTTGGAAGGATGGAAGGCTGAGTCAACCTTGAGCCGGCTACCTGCAACCGACTTCCGTCGGGATCGAACTCAGGTCGTGAGCAGAGCTTTTGACTGCAGTACTGCAGCTTAACACTCTGCGCCACGGGGGTCCTAAAACAAACCTAAATCCAATCAAAATGATTTACAACTCACCTATTCCAATGTAATGACCCAGCAAATAACCTCATGTCATCACTGCCTCTTCATAGCTCTGGATAGGTGGGGCGGTACAAGTGCGTTAAATGGTCCTCAACACAAACAGGGGTGGATCATACTGTTAAGACACGGCTGTTCTGTTGTTTGATAGCAGAATCCTGGAGCTGATAAATAGCACCTGCTTTACACACCGCCTAGTTAAATTGTGGTGCTCCCTGCCCCGCATATGGTGATGGCTGCCAACTTGGAAGGTTTTAAGAGGGGAGTGGGCATGTTCATGGAGGAGAGGGCTATTTATGGCTACTAATAAAAATGAATACTAGTCATGATGCGTATTACAACAGGTGCTCGACCGCACCCTTTACTTTCCCTCAGAAATTCATGGAATCTTCCTCTCAAGTGATCCTTCAGCCATAAAATGATTAGAAGCATAAACACAACAGGCAGGATGGTGCTGCTGCAGTTGTCTTGTTTATGGGGCTTCCTAGAGGCACCTGCTTGGCCACTGTGCGAACAGACTGAGGGACGTGATGGGCCTTGGTCTGATCCAGCATGGCCTTTCTTATGTTCTTATTATAATTATAATATATATTATAATTATAATATATATATTTATATATATTATATATAATATATATAATAATATAATATATAATATATAATATAATATAGATTATAATTATCTATAATTATAATTATATAATATGTTTCTTATGTTATGTTCTTATAATTATATTATATATAATTATCTTAGGTGCTGTGGAACACAGGCAGGACAATGCTGCTGCAGTGGTCTTGTTTGTGGGCTTCCTACAATGTACTAGTGAGCTTTGACTCTCAAAAACGTACACCCTGGGACATTTTTCCTGGTCTCCCAGGTGCTTCTGTACTCGAATTTTGTTCTGCAGGCTAACAAAAGCTACCCCCCTGAAAATAGCTTCCTTAGAATCTTATTTCCCTCCACAATATTAACGTTATCTCTTCAAAGTTGTGTTTATGCTTCTAATCGTTTTATGGCTGAAGGATCACTTGAGAGGAAGATTCCATGCATTTCTGAGGGAAAGTAAAGGGTGCGGTCGAGCACATTTTTCTCATGCTGCTTCTCTAACAAGCTCATGGCCTCGTACCTGAAACTTGGGCTCGGCTGAGGGAAAGGAACTGTGCCCCAGTCTCTCAGCGGTGGAGGCTTGAACCAGAGCCTCCCTACTCTATTAGGCCTTTTATGCATGGCTTCTTATCTCAATGTCACCCCTCCGACGACTTCAGGTCTTTGTTGGGATCACGCATGTCGTTTCCGACCGTCAGAGGTGGCCTCGCTCTCCCCCTGCGTTTCCCCGCGTTTCGACCGAGTTTTCAGACTTCTGTTTTATCTCGAATTTGAAAACGCGGGCAAAATGCGAGGCAACGCAGGGGGAGAGCGAGGCGACCTCTGACGGTCGGAAACGGCACGTGTACTCAGAACAAAGACCCGAAGTCGTCGAAGGGGTGGTGGCGAAGGAAACAGGCGTGCATAAAAGGCCTTACTTTAAATGACTCTTCAGGTGGTTCTTAGGCAAGCCACTATCCAAAATATGGAGGCAACATTGGTCTACGTGATAGGGCTGTGTAAGAATTAAAATACATGGAAAACAATGTGTACTGGAAACGCTATATTAATTTTGTCGCTATTTTTAAACTATTCTGATTTAACGACAGCAACAAAAATTACTGTAAATGCACAGACACACCCTTTTGCAGTAGGGTGTATGTGCCAAAAAGGTATTATTTAATTCCATGCACATATCATCTTTTCTGGGAGAGAGCAATTGTAATTTTATCTGTATTCTTCATTCCCAGAATGAATTGCACAGCAGTAAATTTTCAATGATATTTTTTAAAGTGAAGAGACTGCCTCTGTCCACATTATGGAGTACACAGGCTGGGTTTGGGTTCCCCACCTGGTGTCCTCCATAATAGAGGGACATGAGTTACAGATTCTCCTGAGAGGGTGCTATTTAGCTCATTGGAGAAGTCTTTCCCAATGGGCCCAACAGTGCCCCCCCCCCGACTGTTTCAGGTCAGGAAAATGGAAGAAGGATCCACCTCTTTTCTATAAGTGCAACAGTCGCAGTCTGAATTGGGCACAACCCATGAAAGGACTGAGGATAATCTGTTTCATAGGACACAGGGTAGGGTCCCCAAACCCAATCCGCGTCCTCTGTAATACGTAAAGAGATTATATCCTTAAAACGTTACCATGTAACTCAAATTCACTTCCTGTAAAGAATATACTTCCTCCGGGTATCTGTTTTGAATGCACCCCATGTGACAACTTCCCTGCATATAAAAACTGGCAATTGGCAAGCTGAGGGCAGTGAGAGGAGGAGGAGGAGGAGGAGAAGAGTTGGTTTTTATATGCCGACTTTCTCTACCACTTAAGGAAAAATCAAACCGTCTTACAATGACCTTCCCTTCCCCTCCCCACAACAGACACCCTGTGAGATAGGTGGGGCTGAGAGAGTGTGAAGGTCACCCAGCTGGCTTCATGTATAGGAGTGGGGAAACCAACCCAGTTCACCAGATCAGAGTCCACCAATCCAACCCATCGCTCTTCTTTTAATTTTTTTTTAAATTTTCTTATTAAGTCACATACAGTTTCAATATTGTCATCTGCAAAGTTACATAAAATAAAACAATTTCAAACTAATCAGCCTAATCAGTATTAACTTTTTCTGACTTCCCCTCTCCCCTCCTCTATCAAATTGATATCTATATAATCCCCTCTGTATTTGTTTTCTAATTCATTATTATTCATTGTCTCATTTCTATAAATTACATTTTATCATTCTATATACTTTAATTATTAAATACTTCATCCTTTCAACATTAATCAATTGAATTAGATTAAGTCATAGCCTTTAACATTTCCCATATTTAATTCATTTTCACAATATGTTATCCATGCCTCCCATTCTCTCACATATTCTTGTCTTTTTGATTTACTAAAGCAGTAAGTTTAGCCATTTCTGCTAGTTCAAACATTTTATTTATCCAGTCATTTTTGTCTGGTATCTCAGACATTTTCCATTTAGCTGCATAGACCAGGGGTCTGCAAACTGCGGCTCCCGAGCCGCATGTGGCTCTTTGGCCCGTTGAGTGTGGCTCTCCAAACTTGGTCTCGCGCCGGCAGCCGGGCTGCGGAGCCGGCGTGCCTGAGAGAGAGAGAGAGAGAGAGCGCGAGAGAGCAGGCGAGCGGGCGCGCTCTCTCCCCCCCCGCCGTGGAGAATGGCCGGGTCGCCCTTTCCTTTGCCCTCAATGGTTGGGAGGCTAAAGCCTCCCCTCTAGTAGCGCAATTGCTGGGCGGGCGGCTCGGCGGTTCCTGCCCCCCCTGCCTATCAGCTGTTGGGCGGGGCGGGCTTCCTTTGGTAGACGTGGCCTCCAGCTGAGTCCCATTGGGAGGCCATATCTACCCACTGGCTTTCTTGGCTGTAGACCTGGACTCCGAGGAGGGGAAAAAGTCCCCCTTCAGGGGCCAGGTCTACCAATTGGCTTCTATGGGCCTCTGGAGGCCAGGTCTACTGCCAAGAAAGCCAATGGGTAGACCTGGCCTCCCAATGGGACTCAGCCGGAGGCCAGGTCTACCAATAGGCTTTTATGGTGGTAGACCAGGCCTCCAGACGAGGACTCCGGACTGGAAGGGGGAAATGGCAGGGACTTACAATTTAATTTTTATCAATAAATCACTATTAAGTATGATATCAAGTTTTATTCAGTGTACCTATAGTTTGTTTAAGACTTAAAACTTTAATTAAAGTTTATTAAGTTAATAAACAGTGTACCTACCTATATAGTTTAAGTTTAAGAAATTTGGCTCTCAAAATAAATCTCAATCGTTGTACTGTTGATATTTGGCTCTTTTGACTAATGAGTTTGCCGACCCCTGGCATAGACCAATCTTGCAGCAGTGGTGGCATATATCAAGAAAGTTCTTTGTGTCAAGATATGTTCTGGTATCATACTTATCAGCATCATCTCCGATGTTTTTGGGATATTTCGCTGTAAAATTAGTCTTAATTCATTGTAAATCATATCCCAAAAGTTTTTAGCTTTGTCGCAAAGCCACCATATATGACGAAAAGAACCAACTTCTTCTTTGCATTTCCAACAGTTTGGTGACATTGTACTCTACATTTTGGCTAGTTTTTTCAGTGTCAGATACCATCTGTAGATCATCTTGTATATGTTCTCTCTCAACGACTGTGAAAGCACAAGTTTCATTATCTCTTGTCCAAAGTCTTTCCCACTTATTCAATAAAATATCATGACCTATTGTCTGTGCCCAAGTTATCATCATAGGTTTAATTTGATCTTGTTCTGTATATATTAATAACATCTTATACATCTTCGAGATTAAATGGTCATTATTCTCCAGTAAAACTTGTAATGTTGATTTATCTTTAAGAAAGCCTATCTTCATATCTTGTATATATACAGATTTGATGATATTGAAACCAAGTTAAACGTTCTTTAAGATCTTCATGGTCTTTTAAGGCACACTTTTTATCTTCCCAAGTTAGAAGATCCTGGTATGTTATAAATTGGGATGGTCTTAGTGGTCGTAATGTTAACATTTCTTGTGTAGAGATCCATAGCGGTGTTCTAGTTTCCAACAGATGTTTATATCTTAACCAAATTTTTATCAATGAGGATTTTACAATATGGTGCTGAAATGCCATGTGATTTTTAAGTTTATCATACCACAAGTAACCTTGCCACCCAAATCTGTTATTAAAACCTTCCAAGTCCAATAAACGTGTATTTTTTAATTGTATCCAGTCTTTTAGCCATACCAAAGCCGATGCTTCCGCATACAATCTAAAATTCGGAAGAGCAAACCCTCCTCTCTCTTTAGAGTCAACCAAGTATTTATATGCAATTCTAGATTTTTTTCCCTTGCCAAATAAAGTTCAACAAGTCTTTCCTCCAAATGTCAAAATGTTTTGTTTGTGTGATTATAGATAAATTCTGAAACAAAAACAACAGTCTTGGTAAGATATTCATTTGTGTTACTGATACGACTCAGAAAAGAAATATTTTTATTGGACCACGATGCCCTGTCTTTTTTATCATTTCCCAAAGTCTGACATAGTTATTAATTATTAAATCCAACCCCTGCTCTTAACCACTATACCACTCTGGCTGGATTTGCTGGATCCCAACCGTCCTCCTTGGAGCTCAGAGGTGGTGTATATGGTTCTCCCGTCATCCATTTGGCCCTGTGGGGTAGGTTTGGCTGAGCAAGGATTGGCCAAGGTCAGCCAGCAATATTCATGGCAACCAAGGTCTGAATCAGAGACTCCTTGATCGTAACCCAATACTCTAACCATGTATTAACGCCAGTTCTCAATGACCTTACAGCCTGCATTCATCCTCTGCTTTCACCTTGCTGGAAAATTAAGCAAGACAAATTGAACGGCACTTTAACATATTGAAATGTGTTGTGTAGACACTTGCAGGAATGGCGCTAAACAGCTTAAGGCCAACATTCTCAGACACTGTGGCTTGGGCGCGTGACTAAATAAATGTAGCCGTTTCTCAATTCTGTGGATTCCTTCATCATGACGAAATTAAGCAAGCATTATTTCTGACCGTATCGTGCATTAGAAGGAGCATAGGAGCTGTCTAAACATAATATTTTATGACCCAGTAAGTTTATTCTTTGCGTTTCCAGCAGCCGAAAAGAATGTCATCACGTAAGGCTACTCAAAACGTAAACGTCAAATTTTTTGCCCCCTTGCTTCTATTCCGCAAACATAGTAATTTTCTCTAGCACCTGGCAAATTTACATTCTCCAATGCTGAACGTAGCCTGCTTTCCTGTGTAGATGGTCATAGTAAAAGAATATGGCGAAACAATTTTGCTTTAAAGGTCAAAGTGATATTTTGAACATAAAAGGTAGCAGGGGTTAACCAAGAGCCTTTCATGGATCACAAGGAAACCATCATTTCTGATCTTTTATTAATTGAATGTAACAGCAGAAAAAAAATTCATTTGGAAAAAATATCCAGATATATTAAATTCAGACAGCTATTATTAGAGACACTAAGTGCAAGAGGCAATTCTGGGGGGGGGGAACATTCTGACTTATGCTAATGTTACGTAGGTACAATGAGAACTAAAAGGCGGTCTTTGGAAAGGCATGGCTTTAGGAGAACTTTCAACAGCCTTCAGAGCGCAATTCTTTGCAAGCTCTTTTATTGACCAATCACATTCATAAAAGGCAACGTGTCACCATGTAGCAATTAACTGGCAGCTGGCTGAATGAAGACCTCTCCATTGATTCCCACCAAGAAGAAGAAGAAGAGATGGTTTTTATATGCCAACTTTCTCTACCACTTAAGGAGACTCAAACCAGCTTACAATCACCTTCCCTTCCCCTCCCCACAACACACACCCTGTGAGGTAGGTGAAGCTGAGAGAATGTGACTTGCTTAAGGTCACCCAGCTGGCTTCGTGTGTAGGAGTGGGGAAACACATCCAGTTCACCAGATTAGCCTCCACCGCTCATGTGGAGGAATCAAACCCGGTTCTCCAGATCAGACTCCACAGCTCCAAACCACCGCTCTTAACCACTACACCACACTGGCTCAAGAGCTGGTTCATCCAGGCATGTTTCTCTCCCGATCCATCAAGTGATACCTAAATATGTGGGACCATTAAATCACTACAGACAGAGCATCCATATCAACCAAAGTCAACTCAAGTGCGATAATCTTCATAGAACCCAGCTTAAAAATCCCCATTGATGAAAAGCCACATCCTGTATATGAATGTTGGAAGAACCTTGGATGTCTAGCCTGGTGACCATATGGCAGCAAAGCCAAAAGGGTTTTGACTTTCAGGCTATGGCTGGAAAATAATAGGTGAGTATTCAAGGAGCTGCAGAATTATTATGGTTGGGCTCCCAGCAAATCAATTTGCAAGGGGCCGAGGCTCAGTGGTAGAACATCTGTTCTGCATGCAGAAGATCCCAGGTTCAATTCCAGTTAAAAGGGATCAGGTAGTAGGTAATGTGAAAGACCTCTGCCTGCGACCCTAGAGAGCCACCGGTAGTGATAATAGACAGGAATTCCACAGTACATGTGCAGAGTACATTCCTATTCATAAAGGAAAGTCACCTCGGAATTTATCAGAGGGAGAAAAAGGTAGGGATGATCAACTTTTAGGCCACTAAACCTTTTTTGTGGCAATGAGCATAGAAGAAGAAGGAGAAGAAGAGGAGTTGATTTTTATATGCCAAATTTCTCTACCGGCTTACAATAACCTTCCCTTCCCCTCCCCACAACAGACACACTGTGAGATAGTGGGGCTGAGACCGCTAAGAGTGCTGTGACTAGCCTAAGGTCACCCAGCTGGCTTCATGTGTAGCAGTGGGGGAACCAACCCGGTTCACCAGTTTAGAGTCCCCCGCTCTTAACCACAGCTCTTAACCACTACCCATATGCAGACCCATATGCAAATGCTTCCAGATGTGCCCATTCTTCATAGCAGCCCATGCAAGAGGTCAGATGGATGACTTGGTTCTTCCTTTGTAGTTAGAAGAGTTCCTACTGAGTTTGCCCAGAGACTGAGCCTCTTCTAACGGAACTACAAAGGAAGAACCAAGTCATCCATCTGACCTCTTGCACAGGTGTCAGAAGAATGGTTTCTGTGGAGTCTGGAAGCTTGCATACCACTACAACAATAAATCGTGGTTTAAAATCTTTCCTTATTTCGAGAGTTCCTACCGGGTTTTCCCAGAGACCGAGCCTTTCAAAATAAGGAGAGGTTTTAAACCATGATTTATTGTTGTAGTGGTATGCAAGTTTCCGGACTCCACAGAAACAATTCTTCAGACACAAAGAGTTCTATGACACTTAGAAGCTTCTGTTGTTTGCGTTTAGAAAGATTTTGTATCGTTGTAATGTTATGCAATAAACTTTGCTGCTTTCAAAATAATAATTAAGTCATAGCACATGCAAAGCTCCACAGAATTGCCTTGGAGACAACTATCTGGATTTCCCTTAGATTTGTGTCGCCCAAGCAGCCGTTAAGGTTCAAATCTACAAAGAGGAATCCTCGTCGAGGGACCCGCAACCCATCCAAAGGCCTCTCCTTTGTGCTGCTTTGGAAAGGCAGCAACCAACTAAAAAATCACCACACCCATTTCCAGGGGAAAAAGTTATAACATAAACATCCGTCCTTCGCGGTGATGTCATGGGCAGTGCAAAGACCAGAACTTATGTGTCATCTCTCCAAGAATGATGCATAATCTGAACGTGGTATCATTATGCAACTTTAGGCCCAGATGCCAGAGGTACAACCGGCAATGCGCGTGCATTGTTAAACTAATAAATATTAGAATTTGGAATGAAGGCCTTTAGAAATTATGCAAATAATGTACTTGGCAAATTTTACTCTGCTTTTGTTTAGTTTTGGAGGACAGCTCTACAAGGCACTTAAACGCTGGTTCTCGTAATACCTCCGCGTCTATATGCTTTCAATCACGAAAACGGCACCTCTTCAGAAGGACTGCACACGACACGGAGATTAAAACGAACAGCTGAATGCATCCCTGTGTATCTATGGAATCACAGCCTTGAAAACACCCGTGCTTTTGTTTAAATACAGCCTTCAGAATTCAATGACTTTAAGTTTTTATCATAGGGTTGCCAGGTTCCTGTTCCCCACCGGTGGGAGATTTTTGGGGTGAAGCCTGAGGAGGGCAGGGTTTGGGGAGGGACTTCAATGCCATAGAGTCCAATTGGCAAAGTAGCCACTTTCTCCAGGCGAACCGATCTCTATCGGCTGGAGATGTTGAATTAGCAGGAGATCTCCAGGTACTAGCAACCATATTTTAACACGCAAGACAAGTAACCGTTTCAGGTAAACTCAAATCCCCAGCCAGGAGTATATTGAAAAGAAAAGGGGAAAAACGATAAGCGTTCACTAAACGTTCCTAATATCTTCCCTTTGAATGTGACCGAGTGATCAAGATGAAAAATAAGCCAGAGCCTTTCAAACCCTTTAAGCATTCTAGCGGATGACAAATCAGCCGCCTATTGAGGCCTGTTAAATGACAATTAACATTCAACCTTGAAAGGGGAAGAAGGTGAACATTTTATGTTCCGCATAAAAACAACGGCTGGTCTCAGAAAGACGAAAGAGAGCTTTATTTCTTTCCTCGCCAGCGGCTTTTCATAAATGATAAAAAACTTCCCGTGAGAATATTCTAAACAGTGATGGTAGCCAAACACCCCTTTCATTTCACATTAAATAACCTACAGATATTAAAACAGGTTCGCCCCCATCTAATCTGACAAAAAGTTCCATATGCTTTCTGCCACCCGCTTTTATTTTATTTTATTAATTCACGAAAGGCACGGCAGACGGTATTCAAAGCCAGGTTTTATCTGGCTTCCTGTCAGCTTAAAAAAAAACACTACCCACCAAAAATTTCTGTTATTAGGGTTGCCAACCTCCAGGTGGAGCCTGGAGATCTCCCAGAATTACAATAGATCTCCAATCTAGAGATCACTTCAGATGGCTTATTTGGAGGGTGGACTAGATGGCATTATACCCTGCTGAGGTCCCTCCCCCTCCCCAATCCCACCCTACCCAAATCTCCACCTCCCTATCTCCAGGAATTTTCCAACCCAGAGTGGGCAACCCTAGCTATTATCATCTGCTAAAAAAGATAAACCCAACAGTGGTTTAACTTATCAAGTAAAGCGCTTCTCAGAATAAGAGCAGACAGCAAAATAATGCCCTGGGACATCTTGAAACAGGCTGCAATTTCAGAAAATGCTGACCTCTTATTTGGAGAGCAGATACTGATAGGCTGAAGCTTCTATAAATTGTCACTTACTTTAGTGTTCCCTGGGAGATTCATTATGTGGTTTTTTATACTCTCCTTCAAGGAAGATTTCTAAAGGAAACTCTTGATAGCAGATTATTCCTACGCACTGTTGAGAAACTCATTTATTTGGTAGCAGATGTGGATCAACATTAAATACCCAAGGTTGCTATGTTTCCCCCAGCTGTTGAAAGAATTAGGCATAAATGTGTCTTGCAAAAAATGAGATACATGCTGGGGTCATCTATGATAACCTATAATACTGTAAGGTAAAGTGTGCTCTCAAATGACTTATGGCTACCCCATCAAGGGGTTTTCAAGGCAAGAGATGAGCAGAGGTGGTTTGGCACCGCCTTTGTCTCCATAGGTTCATCTGCAACAGGCTTCCTCAGGAGGTGGTGAGCTCTCATTCCCTGGAGGTTATTAAGCAGAGGCTAGATGGCCATCTGTCAGCAATGCTGATTCTGTGACCTTAAGCTGATGATGAGAGGGAGGGCATCTTGGCCATCTTCTGGGCATGGAGCAGGGGTCACTGGGGGTATGGGGGTGGGGAGGTAGTTGTGAATTTCCAGCATTGTGCAGGGGGTTAGACTAGATTACTCGGGTGGTCCCTTCCAATTCTATGGTACTCTGCTGGGTGATGCTGGCTACTGTCCAGATTTGAAGCTTGGACTACACAGGCCCTGCCCACTCCCTCTTTCCACCATTGCCAAACAACACTGCCTAGTACTTTAGGCTCCTCCCATTTCTAGTCAGTGGCAGTGATCAAATAGAGGACTCAGCCCTTCTGCACCGATGGGGACCCTCTACAATAACTAAATAATTGTAAATAAATCCATCCTTCCAAGGTCTGAAACTCTTCAAAGGAGCAAGACAGCTTCTAGTCTTGGGTGCCCATCCAATATGTGCACAGGAAATCACAGCAGCAGATTCCCCACAGCTAAGGCCCACTCACGTCGCCTTTCCTATCTGTATGTTGTCAGCCGGGTTTCCGTACCACAGGAAGTCTGAACAACGGCCTAGTCTTTGTGACTTAAACCTCTGACCCAGGAGACCCACAGTAGCCTGAAGCATTAACGCCATCATTATTATTATTTTACTAAATATGTAAGAGAAGCAACATCCGTGGGGCAAAGGAAATGCCCGATTTCTTTATTAAATACAAATCCGCCACAGTCTCTGCTTTAAATTCATATCTTAGAACATACGTATGATCTGAATAAAGTCATTAGGCACAAGCAGGTCTTTCCAACTACTGCAGGACCAACATTCACAAACAGGGACAACAGATTTCCTCATGGAAAAAACGTGGGGAAACGCATGTCAGCATCCCCATACCTGCAACATTAATCCCCCACGCCTGCAAGAGAATGGAAGAAGAAGAGGAGGAGTTGGTTTTTGTATGCTGACTTTCTCTACCACTTAAGGGAGACTCAAACCAGCTTACAATCACCTTCCCTTCCCCTCCCCACAACAGACACCCTGTGAGGTAGGTGAGGCTGAGAGAGTGTGACTAGCCCAGGGGTCACCCAGCTGGCTTCATGTGTAGAAGTGGGGAAACAAATCCAGTTCACCGGATTAGCCTCCGCCGCTCATGTGGAGGAGTGGGGAATCAAACCTGGTTCTCCAGAGCAGAGTCCACCGCTCCAAAGGAAGGATTTGGTGAATATGGCTATGATCTTGGACGTGAGAGGCTGAATGTGGGAGCTGAAGGAAAAGAGGAAGAAGCCCGCCCATCCACCGTCATCCCTAAGGCTTCCACAGCGTTGGCTACATGCTCAAATTTAAGACAAAGGTTAAAACAAGGCAACTCAATAGCCTCAATCTAGCAGTTAGTTGCGACTGAACACCCAATCCAATACATGCTTACTCAGAAGCAAGACCCACTCAGTTCCACAGGCCTTTGTTCCAAGCCAGGTTTCAGTCTAAGTTCTCTTGAAGACAGGCAGCTTAACGAATTTTACTGAGGTTGGAATAATTACCTATATTGCAGGCCCATTATCTACGACAGTCCGTCTTTGTGCGTGTTAAATGCCGCACGGTTAACCTGAACAGTGCTTTGCAAAGATTACGTCTGCTTTCAAGACTTATTTAGGTTGTGTTTGTTGGCTACACTTAAGACGACCAAATATGATAAATATAGTATTTACAGGCGGGTGGGGACGTGAGCAAGACAAAATGGCCTCAAAGACAACCCAGTCGTGATACAAACTTCTGAGAAAACAGGGAAACGGTTTCCGGTTCCCTTCATACAAAATAATTGCCCTGCTTTGTCTACACAGTAGAAACTGAAAAGGCAAAAGTTTATATATTCCGATACATATATGCACAAAACATATACATATATGCATATAACTGGAGCTGAAATTAAAATTTCAACCAGTTTTCCCCTTGAATGTTGGGAATCAGAGGTCAAAGTTTAAAATATTAGCTTGATAGGGTGTGACCAGCTCCGGTATAAACAAGCAAGGAATACACACAGACACTCACATGTAGGATATGCTAATACATATGCCCATGTGAGAAACATTGAAATTAATGACATCCTTCAAGAATATCCACGTCGGTTGCTTGACAAGAAAAGTCCTCTTGGGTCATCCACTCAAAAATATTTCTGGGACGGAGGGGGGGGGCGAACAACAAGAGTTTTCCACAATCAGCCATGCAACTTTTCGGCTTTAAAAAACCACATTTTCCTTGTCGTGGCAGGTTTTCCCATTTAAATGTTCACTGGTGCAGTCATGATTGTAGGTGAAACTCTGACCATCTGTGATCGAGGAGACTGTGTAGGAAGCGGAGCGAATCGCGTCCGAATGAGCGAAGCTGTTATCAAATTGGATTATGTATTGATTCCAGTGCCTTCGGATAACAGACTGGACCTATTCCAGGGAACAGGGAAAACAATAAAAAAATATAAGTCTTAACTTTATTGCAGTTTTGGTTTTCATTCTTGTTGCTGTTCTGATGCAATTCTTTAATGCTTGCAAGCTGCTTTAAAAAGCACCAAAGTGGAAGGGTGGGGGATGCATTTTAAAATACAACCATTGACACATACATATGCAAGGCAAATGGAAAAAAGTAATCTCATATGCGAAGAGGGAGAAGAAGAGGAAGAGGAGGAAGAGGAAGAAGAGACTAGCCCATGGTCACCCAGTTGGCTTCATGTGGAGGAGTGGGGAAACCAATCCAGTTCACCAGATTAGACTCTGCCGCTCATGTGGAAGAGTGGGGAATCAAACCCGGTTCTCCAGATTAGAATCCACCACTCCTAACCTCTACACCATGCTGGAAGGAAGCACAACACCTCAGTTATCTGACAAAGGGAACTTTTACTCTCAAAAGATTATACCCAAAAAATCCTGTTGGTCTCTAACATGCTACCGGACTCGAATCTAACTGTTCTACTGCAGACCAACACGGCTACTCTCTGAAAACACCTTAGTTTTGTTATTTTCTACCCAACCCTGGCAATTAATTTTTAACAGGTCGAATGTGATAAGGTGCACCAGTTCCCATGAGAACAGAGACACAATAGGAAAGAGGCTTCTCCTTCCTTGAGCGAACACCAACTGAAGCTTCAGCAGGTCTCTCTCCCTTTAAAAACCGAGCCCAAGCAAATGGGAGTGAGCAGCTGAGATGTCGCAAGGGGGAATGCAGCCAAAGCTCCACACTGAAGAGCAAGGGGATAAAACCCTTGGGATTCAAATCCTCACCTACAGACCCTTAGAATATGGACTCCCCAGTCAACCAATGTTCCCAGGTTGCTTAGCAACGCAACGAGCAGCCTATTCTAGACGGTTTGGCCATTAACGTTAATTAGAGCTAGGGTTCTCACACCATACATGGGCCTCCTTAAGACGGTATAAGTGATGCGTGACTTCCTCGCTGGTCCTGGCCTCAAGCACTCGCTTTCTCATCTCCAAAGCACGGAAACGTGGACAGAAGAGTGTCTCCATGCTGACTGTGTTGACCAAGAGACCCGACCCAATCACAATGTCTCTTATTTTTGAAAAGGGAGTCTCCTCCTCTTCCCTGGTGTCCCTTTCCTTAAGTGCTTTAAGCCGTGTTGTGGGCCCGCCAGGCACTTTCTCCCCCTGATCTAGCACAGATGTGCTCGGTCTATTCTAAGCCTTCCCCAGCTCAACTCTCTAAAACCTCGTCTCGTTTAATTAGACTGAGGGAAGTTCAAATGTCCTGTCTGTGACAAATCGGAGAATCCCTCAACAAGCGATTCAAATATTTACACACGGATAAAGGTTACTGCCGTTTCACAGGAAAGGAAACTGCTATAAAATGAATTATCCGTACAATCAAGCAGGAAAGGAAAGATGGGACTTTGAGAATGGGCTGTAGGCAACCAGCTTCAGCTCAAGCCTCATTTACATAGTTATGATGTCTTGTTTTTATTTTAAAACAAAAAAGAGGGCCATGGCAGTCCCAAACATAGAAGAGCCCCCCCACAAAAAAAGATGGTTCTGTGGAAAAGAAAGTGGTTTATTGATAACGTAATGACCCCCACACATTTTGCAGGTTGCTGTCAGAGGATCTGCAATAGTATATAAAAATATGCCATTAATAAGAGTTCCCCTCTCTACCCACGCCATCCTTGAAAAAGCAATCCTGGAAGTTGCATATGCAAAAGGAAAAAAAACTGTTTAACATAAAAATTGAAGGAATTGTAATATGTAGCTGAGCCTATAGCTTCTGAAATGAAGGGAGCCTGCCAGTTCGTTGAATGGGAGATTTCCCTGAGCAACTAGGACAGGATGCCAATGTACTAAATATACGTTGCACAAATATATGTGCCAATGTCAGTTGTTCAAATAAAATAGCAGCACGTGGCTCAATATAGTAATCAAGCACAAGATATATTGTATGGAAACAATACGCTCCAGAAACTTGCCAAGAAACTACTCATGGTGAACTGACTACTTGTTAGAGGCTGAAGAAGCCTGGAGGTGAAACGCACAGAATACCTAGGATCTGTGTTCTGTATCCGGTTCTGAACACATGTTAATGAATTGTGGTCCCCACCAGACTTTTCAGTTACCCGTTTAAGAGGCATGAGTTTAAGTAAACGGGACGGAGGAGATTGCTGTAAGCGCTGTGTCAAGCCCAGTCCACTGACAGGATATGTATTAAGCCGTTTGCAAGAAGTTGTTTCTTTTCTAAGACAAACATTGTTGGACTTACACTGTAGCTTTTTTGGTGGAGACCTACCTTTGTATCTTTATATATATTGCCTGTTTTTGTTCAGCACCGATTTTTGTGTTTGCACGCATTAGATAGGCTGTATTGCATTTTGGATGTTGTTTCCATACAATATATGTTGTGTTTGATTACTATATTGAGCCACGTGCTGTTATTTTATTTGAGCTATTCTCATTATAGCATTTGGGTGCTCTTTCTCATTTGGTTGCTCAATGTCAGTTGTTCAGCAGGGTGCAAGATCTCCTAAAAGCTATGATCCAGCTTATGCTGGCGGGACCCGATCTGTATTTCCATGAAGTCAATAGAAAACCATTTTCCTTAACCAAGTTCCACGGGCTTTTCTACCTTGGGTAAAAATACCTTGGTAGAATTAGATGAAGGCACTCGAGGCCTCTGTTTGTTTATCCATTTGCTGGAAGGATGTTGTGTATAGTTTCCGTTCATACAATAGGACTGGCCACCTGTGCAACAGGACGTTGGGTTTATTTACTGGGGGCCTTGATAGGATGGAAATGGAATCCAGCTCTTCCAAAAAAGAGCCAATAGCACGACTGAAATACTGCAATAGCTGCATCGATAAGAAGAGTTGTGGGGGGAGAAAAAGAACTCCTAGCACATAAAACGCATTGGCTGCCCTAATTCAAAAGCAGGGTCTCGAATTGCCAAGCCTAGCCAGCTAGCAGAATGTAAGCTTTGTTTGTGTGTAGCTTTTCACAAATTATGCCTGATGTATACAAAGGGACAGGGCTGGTGGGAATTGGTTGGCTCCTCCTCTCCTCTGCTCATACTGACTGAATGCGCGCAAAGCATGTATACAGTCTCACATCAACCATGGAAGTACGAATTGATGGAGTGCAACTGTCAAAGGCTTGCCACACGAAGCTGCCTTCACCTGACTGGTAGTGAAACAAGTGCCACATAGCTACTTAGTTGTATGGATCTGCCCCAACACCACAAACCTCTGGTAAAACACATGGTGCCTGGGGGCACCATGGCACCTGCCAACAACTTTCCTGGTGCCTGCCAAGTGTTTATAGAACACGGCCAGGGCCAGGTGGGGCTTTTACCCAGCAAGGCTTCTGATCGGCCATTGGAGATTTGATTGTCTCTGAAGATTTTTAAACTTTTGGCTTTGGCAGCAGCTGTCACCACAACACAAGGATCTTCACTGACGGACTAAAGATAAGCTGTGGCAGCCATTTTGTGGCTTGCTTTGCCTCCTATGGCAGCCATTTTGTGGCTGTGCTCACCATGCTGTGTCAGAAATCCACAGTAGGGTTGCCGGGTCCCTCTTCGCCACCAGTGGGAGGTTTTGGGGCCAAGCCTGAGGAGGGGGGGGCTTTGTGGAGGGGAAGGACTTCGATGCCATCGAGTCCAATTGCCAAAGCAGCCATTTTCTCCAGGTGAACTGATCTCTATTGGCTGGAGATCAGTTGTAATAGCAGGAGATCTCCAGCTAGTACCTGGAGGTTGGCAACCCTAGCCCACAGGCTCAAAACAGATGGGGACCCCTGCTATAAGTCATGCTATAACTTGGATTCAGACCATGTAGCTGCCACGTTCACTGGTTAAAACTTTAAAAAAAAACTATTTACTATTATATTTCTACCTGGCTCCTCCTCTTTTAGGAAGTTCAAAGCAGCTTACAGAGAGCTTAAGTAGGGTTCCATCCAGGCATGGATTAGTTATACTTTCCGCTGCCCTATAGCTTTTGGTGCTCTCAGAACAGCTGCCACACCCAGTTTCAAGCCAATTCCATTCCATCAATGCCCAAAACCATAAGGAGAAAAGATGTCAGTTACTGTACCTCTCCGTTAAAAAAGCAGAAAATTGTTGCCACCAACAAACCCTGGAGAATAAAACAGACAGTTAGTTTGATGGGAAAATGTATTTAACAAACGTTATACTCAAATATACATCATGGGCATACGAGTGAGTCAAATATTTGTGATGGAACATTTCTTGTGCAAAATAATGGAGGTTGAAAGAGCCCCTGCAACACAAAAAAGATTTGCCTCCCCTCCACTGGATTGGCTGGAGACCTGGGGGCTTGTTTTTTTGAAATAAGGCTTTCTTCCTGGCTATTTGACTCAATAAAGGAAGCCACAGCCTTTAGTTTGCAAGACCTGAGGAAGGCTGTCAAAGATAGGACATTTTGAAGGACTTTGATTCATAGGGTCGCCAGGAGTCGGAAGCGACTTGACGGCACTTAACACACACACACATTTGACTATATTACTCCTATTGGTTTGCCATTTGCCTGCCTCTGAGTGGGCTGAGAGAGTTCTGAGAGAACTGTGACTGACTCAAGGTCATAAGAACATAAGAAAAGCCATGTTGGATCTGACCGAGGCCCATCAAGTCCAGCAGCCTATTCACAGTGGTCAACCAGGTGCCTCTAGGAAGCCCACAAACAAGACGACTGCAGTAGCAGCATCCAGTCTGTGTTGCCCAACAGGCTTCCTGTGGAGGAGTGGGGAATCAAACCCGATTCTCCGGATTAGAGTCTGCCACTCTTAACCACTGCACCACACTGGCTCTGTAAAACGTAAAACCCCTCTATTTATCAGCATTCCTTTACCAGCAGTTGTGAACTACAAAGAGTTCTTGGGAGTTCATACCTGATAATGCATAAGAATATGCATTACATAATCATAAATCTCCTCAGCAATACGGCCCTCTGGTCGCCAAGGCAGCAACACAAACTCGATGCCAAGGAGTGGCACTAAAATTAGGGTGGCTCTGACTGCTTTCATGTAAAGATTTGATTCTGCACGGTGGGTGACTTTTAGCTTGGTTATCAGAACGCGAACAATGTTCAACAGGAAAAAGAGGTTCACCTAGAAGAAAAAGACATGCTTCGTGTTCATTTTTGCACAAGGTAATTTAGTACGTAAGCAACCAAGCAGGCCCCATAACCGGAAATTTTGTGGCATGAGGCACAGCCAGAAGTCAATGTGATACACGACAAAAGCCTACATGCACAAAATCCAGTGTGTTTTGCAGACATTCACAGGAGTGGTATTTTAAATACATTTTAAATCATTTAATGAAAGAGAAGAGTTCCTTTGCACTGCACAGCAGCAACATGGAGGAGAAAACCTACTCCCAAATCCCCAAATTTCAGATAGAACCCACCCAACCACTGCAGACATCTTCTTAAGCCCTGGTTTGGGTGCCTTCTCAGTCATGGCACCAAACCTTTGGAAATCTCTCCCCAGGTAGACTCGTCTGTCCCCTTCTGTTGCCATTTTCCACCAGCGGGTGAAGACTTTTTTGTTTTGTTGGCATTCCTTCAGTTATCCTTCCCTCCTCCCCAATGTTTTGTTTCATTTGGCATTTCCTCAGTAATGCCTCTTTCCTACTCAACATTTTATTTTATTTTAATATGTGTATCTTAGCTCTGGTTTCAATTGTTTTAATGATTCCCCTTAAATCTTTTGAAGCACAAACGCTACATACACATATTTTTGAACGAAAGCTAAAATTTTAAGTGGCCTTGGATATCCCTAAGCAGGAACAGGACAACAATGTCAAAAACCAGAAGGAGCAAAGGGTTGGCCTCTGGAACCACGAAAAGAAGGAAACTGTCTCTAAACTCTCAGGGCTATGATTTGCAAGTCAACCCTGAACTAAATAAGCCATGGTCACAGGAAATTTCTACATAGGCAGCTGCTACAGCTCCGAAAAGCCACAATCAATTTCAGCTTGTTTAGCTGAACAAGGTCTCCAATTCTGTTATATGGGATTTATTTAGATTTAAGACCGCTTAACTTCCTCATCTAACTTCCTATTGTACACTCAACAGCATGTCCTTCCTTCACAGATTAAAATTAGCACTCTCCCCCAAACACACTACGAAATAATCTTCAAAAATCCACACTTCAGACTTTTATTGCGGCCTTTTCAGTGCTTTCATCTAGCACAAAGCTATTTTTAAAAACCGCAGCCGAGTACTTTCGCAAGCCCTGAAAAGGCACATTTTAAAGAGAAGTGCCGCACCACGTCACAAAAGCTGCTCCTGTGAATTATAGAGGCCATGCCAACAGCCAGCCAGGTCTTGAACTCCTTTACAGTCTTAGAAGAGGATAGCCGTGTTGGTCTGCAGTTGAAGAGTTAGATTCTGAGTCCAGTAGCACCTTAGAGACCAATATGATTTTCGGGGTATGAGCTTTCGAGAGTCAAATCCCTGAAAATCTTATTGGCTTCTAAGGTTCTACTGGACTCAAATCTAGCTCTTAGACGAGGCAGGATCTCAAAGGGCTCCAAGCAGCAGAACTTCTCTCCTGAACCAACTTCCCGTCACCAAGTTTGACAGAACTTGGAACAAAAGTGTACTTGGCTTCTCTCTACTACCCGATTTGGGGCATATTTTTTGACCATGTTTTAAAAAACTAAAAAGCCCCACCATGCTTTAGCTCCAAACCCCTTGATCATTTTGGTGGCCATGACTGAATCTCAAGGTGGCCATTTATTTATTTATTTCTACTGGTGTGTCTTTTTCATAGCTGCTTTTCTACTGAAATTAGCAAAGCGGCCCACAATACTGAAACACAAAATTCAATTCATAATGACATGATCTATGCTTCGACGTTTTCAGTCCAGTTCCTGGTAAATGCAAACATTGGCTGGAAATGCTTGTTATTTCTGGGCACGTACAAAGGTATCATATTACCTTCCACTGGTGGTTCACCATGCTCCCTTGGGATATCATTCTGGGAGACCTGCCCCCCCCATATAATGGGGACTTTGGGGGTCGGATCCCACCAGCTTTCCCCCCTCAATCCTGCCCAAGTCCTCTCCTTATTATAGCCCCCATCCCACTCCACACAGGTACTACGATCTCCACCAAAGTCTTTTTGGTAATCAAAGAGGATTTCCCTCTTTTTTCACCAGTGGGGACACTGACTGGATCCAACCCTTGTCCACAACCACAAATGACTGGCATTTTCACATTTGAATGCACGATGTATTGCCTACCCTATTGTTATTATCCACACACTTTTTTAAAAAGAGGAAGATTATTAGGGTTGCCAACCTCAACTGAGCTCCAGCCGATAGAGATCAGTTCACCTGGAGAAAATGGCTGCTTTGGCAATTAGACTCTATGGCATTGAAGACACTCCCCTCCCCAAACCCCGCCCTCCTCAGGCTCCACCCCAAAACCTTCCGCCAGTGGTGAAGAGGGACCTGGTAACCCTAAAGATTATACTGGTCGTTACATATCAAAGAAACATTAGACTTAAAACTAATGAATGGGTGAATATGTATATATGAATGGATCAACTGAAAAAGTTCATACCACTAGTGCAGCACAAATAGGACCGTGGATGATATACAGCAGGTGAGTATCTGAACTGATCCAGCAGCTGTAGGGGGATAAAAATAAAGTTAGGGAAGAAGAACTCTCACTCCTTGCCAGTTAAATACAATTAAAATAAAATAAACCTGTTTTCACTTACTTGTCATTGAAATATATGGCCCTGGCAACAGCATGTATGCAGGCAGGAATCAACGGAAATCCTGTGAAAACAAATGATGTATTTCTTATTAAGAACTCTAAATAAGAACTCTAACAAGGCAGGCATGGATTACTGTTCATTTAGCTGTGGCTGGCATTTGCCCGCCGTTGTCGGGGGATTCACCAACAATCCTCTGTCCCCCACTGGCAGTCAGTGGGGCACCAGGGGAAAAACAGGAAGAAAAAGAAGAGTTGGTTTTTATATGCTGACTTTCTCTACCACTTAAGGAAGAATCAAACTGGCTTACAATCACCTTCCCTTCCCCTCCCCACAACAGACACCCTGTGAGGTAGGTGAGGCTGGGAGAGTGTGACTAGCCCAAGGTCACCCAGCTGGCTTCATGTGGAGGAGTGGGGAAACAAATCCAGTTCACCAGATTAGCCTCCGCCGCTCATGTGGAGGAGTGGGGAATCAAACCCAGTTCTCCAGAACAGTCTACCTCTCCAAACCACCACTCTTAACCACTATACCACGCAGGCTCTCACAGGGTGAGGGGACAGTACCCCACGATACCCCAATGTCATTTCCAGCTACGTAACTAGAAGCGATCGCACCATGTTGCAGGAAGCTCTAGGATTCTGCTTACGTAGCCAGAACTGACATCTCTGGATGCTGTTAGGATACGTCCCCTCCTTCAGTCTCCCAAGGCTTGCTGGCTGAGGCAGGCAGCCCTACATTTATCCAAAGTAACCATTTCACGTCTCAGTAAAATAAATTTCTACCAGGAAGAAAACAAATCTTTGCAAAGCTTCAAAGTACATAGGCCTTAATGACCCGAAGGGAGATTCTAAAAAATAAGGGGGGGAAACCCCAAACCCAATACATTGTCTTGATGTTGTTCAGTCAGCTAACAAGGACATCTTACTCTATTGCAGGGTCACCAACCTTTAATGACAGCTACTTCTTATATCAAGAAGAGGCCACAGTGTGACTGATTATATTTTAACTTCATTAGCATTCAGAGACCGTGTTGAATTCTTTTTGTGGTCTTTTCCTGGGTCTTGTAGGGCATGTACAAGCTCCTTTGAAGCATTTGGTAATGATCAAGTAGCTCGTGAACTACCTGTTGGAGACCTCTGCTCTGTTAATTTGTTTTGGTTGTGGAAGGGAATGATTAAAAAAACCCTAAATATTTTTTAAAGTATTAGGCATTTTCTTTCTAATTTTTATGTGGGAATGTAATTATGTTTTATATTTATAATGCCTGTTAGACGTGCTGGGAGTCAAGATGAGGCAAATAAATTCTTTTAATACAATAAAAACTATTCATATACTGCATTGCATCTCTACACAGTTCATACAAACACTATACAAATTTTGCTTTCATTAGAGCTGCCAACTTCCAGGTGGAGGCTGGAGATCTCCAAGAATTACAACTGATCTCCAGAGATCAGTTCCCCTGGAGAAAATGGCTGCTTCGGAGGGTAGACTCTATGGCATTATACCATGAGATCCCTCCCCTCCCCAAACCTTGTGCTCCTCCCTTAAATCTCCAGAAATTAACAAGCCTGGAGCTGGCAACCCTATGGCAACCACAGACTGATAAGTCTAGTGCAAATCACCATTGGAACCTCAAAGTCCAGACCTGTACATGAGATCAACTGTGATCTCCTCCAAAGAGGACATAAATCTGCTTGGTTGACATCAGGACAATGTTCTACACACCCAATGTCACACCATAATTCATCATGACTGTTATATCGTGGGGAGTTGTGAATTTGGTGACATTCCTTTATGGCATTGTACAGTTATTTCAACATGCACCCTTAAGGAAAAAGCCTTTTCTTTAGTTTCAATTTTCACTTGTTATGTTGGTTGCTGGCTTTGGCTGGTTATGGCCTAGCAGGGCCCAGACCAGGCCTTGCCTATGTTCTAATAACGTTCTGTTCTGTTTCAGTACCCGGAGCTGTGGGGTGACATTGCTCAATAGTGTGAGAGATTCTGGATAAAAAATTTCAAGCAGAAATGTGAGAATTTGTCAGGAAGACCAAGCTCAATAAACAGACTAAGGCTTGGATCTTAAGTGGCGCAAATGTAGTCCTTCTCTCCCACGGCGCCTCCCAAAATGTGAGCCCCAGGAACAGTGTGTGTGTGTACGTGCCTGGGTGGGGGAGTTTGCAATGAGACAGGAGAACCCACAAAAATTGCTCGCCTGTCTTTGGCCAGCGGAAAACACCATTCCATTGGAGTCACTGCCACTACGTCAATCCAAATCTAACAAACGTAATTTGTGACACATTTTTGTAGCCCTGAGCCCAGTTTACAAGAGGTAACTGGTCGCCAAAACACCAACTATTTTAATGCATCTGACAAAGTGGACTTCGACCCCATGAAAGGTCATGAAATACTAAAATCCTTTGAGATGTTGCATTGTCTTTGGTTTTCCTACACAGCTGCCCTTCCTGGAAGTTGTCATGAAGATTCACAATGCCATGTCTGCCTGGAAAATAAAAGCCCTGTTTGTTCAAGCTCCAATTTTAGCACAATTAAACCTTCCATTTAATAAACCTCCCTTGATTGAATGAATCTGTTTCAGTTACTGGTGACTAACACGTGGCTTTAGCCTCCAATGGATAAGCCCACTGAGAATCCTCTGGCCACATACAAAATTTCCCCGGATTTTGCTGTGAGACTATCAAGAGAAAGCAGTTAGGCAAGGGTTTTAAGTGCTCTGCTGGCGCACAGCCCATGAAAGAAAAGCATGGACACGTTTTTGCTCATTTGTACTCACTGTTGACTGACAACGACGACAAAAATAATAACAGACATGGTCACGATCCCATGAACTGCTGCATGACCATGGAAGAAGCCATCCCCTCCTTGAAAGGATTGCCAAGTTCTCATCTTGGCCTTTAGTGTGGAGACCATGTACTAAAATGGACATGCTGGCAGACAGCTTTTGCTGCAAAAAACTCTGAAAGGACGTTCTAAAGCTCAGGCTGCTGCCAGAAAGGGGTCCTCCTTCACTGCCACTTTAACCCATTCTGTATTTTTGACTGAAATGCACCCCTCCACACACACAAAACGAAGAGAGGTGAACAAGCCGGGGAGAGGGGGGAGGCTAAATCTGTTGACGTATTTCCTAGAAACAACTATAAGATTAATTATGTACATCTTGATTTGCTTAAGACGTCCTCGTTATTAATGACTGGGCTACAATTGGCTCTCCAAGTAGTAAAGTAACTCCATGACCACCAAGGGGAGGTTTGAGTCAGTTCTAGAAATAAAGAATGGTTTTTATTTAAACAGCTTTAAATCAAATCAAACTGAGATGAAGCCCTGAAGAGCTTGATTAAGGTGACCCATTATGTACAGATTTCTATGTTAATATCATTTTTAAGGCTTTTCGGTTGGCTTAATGGTGGGCAAATTCCTGGTAATTGTTGCTGGTGCCCACCGATACTCATCTGGTTGGCAGGCAGAAGCAGGCTGGCGAAATGAGGGGGGGGATGTTTGTTGCCATGCGATGATGTCACTTCCGGCGCGACCCGGAAGCGCTGGCATCACACCAGGACTAATACTCAATCTGGAGTGAAAATCCCAAGATGCAGGGCTGAGTTTGCTAGCTATACCTTGCAAGCGCTTCTGCATCTGCTGGTCTATGGAAGTACAATGATAAGGCTTCAAGCGGGAAGTGCATTATGCAGGCAGCACTTCCTGCCCGTGACCACGGGGGGCCCCTTCCTCAGCTCAACAAGCCACAGGATAACCATCTAATATTCAATATCCTGCATTGTGCAGGGGATTGGACTAGATGACCCCGGTGGTCACTTCCAACTCTATGATTCTATGATTCTATTCTATGAAGGGGATTGGACTAGATGACCCCCTTGGTGGTCCCTTCCAACTCTATGATTCTATTCTATGATTCAAGTCGGACTTAGCTTTTTTGCGGATCAAATTACCAGCTGAAATTCTCACGTCATGGGGTTTAGGCAGCCCGAGTAGGATTAATTCTTTAATCTGACTGGATTGGGGGGGGGGAGGGATGCAGCCTACACCAGAGATCAGTGGCATACCATCTTCAACACCATTCCCTAGTTGAGGTTTCCTTGCTCTGTGAACAAAGCAGGTCAAAAGGAACTGCTGGAAAAATAAACCTTGGTCTGACCCCCTACCCTAGACATGGCGAGACCTCTTTGAAAATAAACAGCCATCCCTATATAAACATCTCCAAGACGAGAAACAATGAATAATTGCCCCTTAATGCCTTTTCATAATAGAGGACTATTTTCTCTAACACAAAGGAGGAGCGGCTTCCTGGCTGAACAAATGTGCGGGACTTCGCTTTTCGAGAAGATAAGGCCCTTGCATCAGCAGCTACCCGCTCAGAAATGTAACTGAGATAAAATTCTGTTCCTCTATTCAAACAAAAGGGGCAAATTAGAATGACGGGTCATTTATCTTTGGTTTTAATTTCTCGACCCAAAGCAACAGGATCGGCCACATGTTCCCGTGAACATTTCAAGCGAAATGCTCTCACATTAGAACAACAAACAATGACTTGCCTTTAGGCATATCTTGATACACTTGATTGAGCTATTAAAAAAAAGAGAGAGGAAGATAGCGTACCCCATCCCAGAAGGTAATACCACAGCAGGTGCTGTTTCTCTGCAAATACGGCCACCACAATGAGAGTGTGCAAGTAAATGCCTTCGCAGAGCATCCAGAAGTAACTGCAAACCATTAAATAAAGATGAATAAACTGAGCGACTTTGCATCCGACCTAAAGAGAAGAGGAGGGAGGGAAAAGACCACAGGTTTTACATACCACACAATTCAAGACGCATCTTCCTACGCTATGGATGAACGTCAACTGAGACAGCACTAATTAAAAGGTGAAGCAGCAGTGTCAGTTCTGTAAGCTACCAATGAGCTAAATGATTTGTTCCCTTTTTCCAAATGTCATGTTAATGTCACACTCGTTATTTAAAATGAACCTAGCATTAAGACATTCGATACATCGATGTAAATCACCGAATGGGTAACAGGCGGTCTCTGACTTGGTTAGACCTGGTTAGAATACTAAGAATCCCACTTCTAGCAGAGGTGTTCCTAGAAAAAAACCTTGGCTTTAGATTTCTAGTTAGGGCAAGGCCTGTTCCTCCTGTCCCGTTTTACTATCCTTGCCGGCTGCCATTTTGAATCACCATCATTCCTAGATATTGCTACACCAGTGACGTCATGCTTAAGTCAGTATTTAGGAAGAGGAGGAAGAGGAGGAGAAGTTGATTTTTATATGCTGACTTTCTCTACCTTTTAAGGCGAATCAAACTGGCTTACAATCTACTTCCATTCCCCTCCCCACAACAGACACCTTGTGAGGTAGGTGGGGCTGAGAGAGCGCAAAGACTAGCCCAAGGTCACCCAGCAGGATTCATGTAGAGGAGTGAGGAATCGAACCCAGTTCTCCAGATTAGAGTCTCTTAACCACTACACCACGCTGACTTTTAAGTCAGTGAAGATCTATGAATTTTTGTAAATAAAAAAGCTGCTGGAATGTGCTATGCAAACATGCCAGCTTCTGTATTTCAGTCATTTTGACATATGAACAGAGAATTCAAAATGGTGGCAGAAAATAGCTCTGGTGGCCTAGCCGTGGTCATGGCATGAAGCCAATAGAGGGCAATGGACAACTGGTTCAGAGGAAGAAGTGGCTAGGAAGTGCCTTGAGGGATATTGGAATCTTAGAATCAGAAGATTATCAGCTCCCCAATCTGTGTGGAAGTCAGAAAAAACACATTCAAACTGCCTATCACACTACATAAAACCACATATACTTTTTGGGATAGATTACCCAATAAACAGGAGTCTCTATTCTATTTGGTCTCAACAACTGTTAGGCTGAGAGGAAGAGGAAGAAGAAGAGTTGGTTTTTATATGCCGACTTTCTCTACCACTTAAGGGAGAATCAAACCAGCTTACAGTCACCTTCCCTTCCCCTCCCCACAACAGACACTCTGTGAGGTAGGTGAGGCTGAGAGAGTGCCTAGCCCAAGGTCACCCAGCTGGCTTCATGTGTAGGAGTAAGGAAACCAAACCAGGTTCACCAGATTATCATCCACCGCTCATGTGGAAGAGTGGGGAATCAAACCCGGTTCTCCAGATTAGAGTCCACCGCTCTAAACCACTGCTCTTAACCACTACACTACACTGGGTCTCACCACTACTAGCCTGATATTACTTAGAGTGTTTCATGTCACAGTGGCTATTTGAACTTGGGTCTACTCCAATATTAGTATGATACTCTTACCACTATATACCACGCTGGATCTCAAATATCATATCAAAGGGAAGCCTCTTTCTATTCCAAAAGGAAATCAGGTCATAAAGCCCTGGAAAAATATGATGACAAGAACCTAACAGGATTCCTGGGTGAGTTCAGAAAGTAGCAGGGCCGCAACAAAACAATTATTTCAATTTATATAGCCTGTCTGCTTCTGAAAACATTCTGTTCAAAACGATCCAGGATATCTACTGTATAAGTATCTAAGTATACTTAGCTAGCTAGTGCCTTTAAAGAATGCATGAACGGTTTACGATATACTTTTTCTGCAGACTTTGATATATGTCATTTCGTTTTCTGCAAAATAACTCTAACTCTTTGCAGGTCAGTTTCTTACTCAAAACTATTTAGCAGGAATCCCACACAGTAGACACACCCGGTTGTTAGAAATGTAACACAATTGCTGAGATTCAAGCAGTTAACATGGAAAGAGAGTCCAAAAAACGTCTGACTCTTCTCTAGTACTCTTGTCCCCGAGAAGCAGCATTTCCGGGATGATTTTGGGCTGCAACAGGAGGGCCGAGGAAGTCCTGCTCCGCTGATGGAAATCTCTTTAACATGGGATTTAGCATGGGATCCAAGCCAGCGCCTTATGCAAGAAACTCTGGATTGATGCAAATTGCTGTTCTGATCCCTAAATGATACCCCTTATAAATCAGAGACAACCGAATGCACGGGTCACTTACGGGATTGGCTTCAACCAACTGCTGGTTGTTTGCAACTCCTGTAAGACTAATGATTGTGACGATGGAGTTGCACACAAAAGAAAAAAAGAGGTTCTTATGCAAAGTGATCCTCTGGCAACTCAGGCTCCTGAAAACAAAGACACAAGAGGAAGTTACAAGAAGAGGGAATCCCCCAGATTCGTCTCCTTTGTGGGAACAGAATGCAAATATAATCACTTGAGAATGGGGAGTTGTCAACTGAACTCACAGAAACTTCCCAGATATATGAGTTAACTCTTCACTGCTAAATTCTGCACTGCAGCTATTAAAATACGTAGCACCCTGACAGGATAAGAGTAACAGAAATACTTTATTACTCAAAATTTTAAGGGGGTCACACCAAGTTGTATGATGTCTATATAAGTTTTATTCATACATGTAATATGTAAATTTTAGGCTTAGATTATTTGTAGTAGCTGTTGTTGTGGTTTTCTTATTATCTGTTGTGGCTGTTGTTGTTTTTTCTGTTGGTCAGTGACCGTATTAATAAATTGTTGTTGAGTTAACTGGTATAAATGTAATAACATGAAAAGCATTTTTCTTGCTTCATTCGAGTAAAGTAGACAACATTATGTAAAAGATATTTTATTTACATTCTATCATTCACATTGTGAAAGACATGTCAAAGTATATTATATTTGCATCATAGATTATAAATTGTATATTACAAATTGAGAGTTTCAAATTGAGCAGTTACAATTGCTATGCAGATTAAGAATATTACATTTGTTAGCATATTTATAACACGAAGAGTCTTTTTTCTTGTTCTATCTGAGTAAACTAGGCGACACTGCTTAATCACATATAGCGATAGAAATAATAGTCATGTAGGGTATGATAGATAGATAGATAGATAGATAGATAGATAGATAGATAGATAGGTGTTTTTTCCCTTTTTTAAGGAGCTTTTCATTACCATGAGTTGCAATTTAGTGTAAGATGGAAGGTACAAAATGATATTGTTTCACCCAGAGAAATGAATGTTGAATACTAGATTAGGAGTTTATTGCTTAATTTAGTCAGTGTAGGGTTGTGTGTATTGTGTGTAGTGTGTACTGATTGTTATGTATTTTGTGTGTGATGTTTTTTGTGTTGTTTTGAAAATAAAAAGGAACTTCCCAGATATCAGTATGCTTAATATACTGGCTTCATGATCTAATACACATCAAACTACCATGAAGAGAAGCTCCTCTCTCTGTTTTCCATGGCTATGTGTTTATCGGACAAAACTGGGAGCAGGAGCAGGCGCCATGAGGGTATTTGCTTAAGTTTGTCTGAGCTGATAAACTCCCAGGACTTGGACAATAAACATGGACTTAAACTAAGAACACATTCTGCACATGGGCAGAATCTGGTTTGGATCCACCATAGTGTTTCCACGGACCGAAGGATGGAGCACACCTTTTTCATTCCTTTCCTCCTGCTGAAGCCCCTAATTTCCCCCCAAAATGCTGGTCCCTGGGGACAGGGAAATCTCCAGGAGCCGCATTTCAGGATGCATTCTGAGCTGCAAGGAAACAGGGAAGGAGAGAAAGTTGCGGTCCACGGGTGGAAATGCTGTGGTGGATCTAAGCCTCTCATTTTGCATGAGAAGTTGATTTAGAACCTCAGGGAAATGATGCTCGATTCATAATGTAGCTGAGCATTGTAAACTAGGCAAATATGGATCCTGCACCAGGTCATTATAAAACCTGGGTACCATCACTACTGGTGACGGATGATGGGGAACATACAGTGGTAGCATGCCATGTTATACCAAAAAGGCGCCCAAAACAACAGTAGACAATTCAGATTAACAGTGACTGGAAAGGCAATAGAAAAAGAATGATCCGTCATTTACAAAGCAAGCTGCTATTTATTCTTGTGTAACTGAACAAAAAAAATGTTCATGTCACTATGCAAACTACAATTAAATCTGAAGGCATCAAAGAAAACTCAAAAATTGACTGCAGCTGTTCTTGCAAACAACAAATCAAAGGAGGAAAAAATGCTCTTCTAAAACATTTTTAACCAGGAGGAATGCTCAGCATTTACGCAAGAGACTTAACAAAATGTTCAGTTGAGTTTTGTAAGGGATTGGAAAGTAAATGTACCTCAACAACCTTCCACCAATGAACCCTGGGGTTTCTCTTTCCAGTTGTTATTTCTTTGGCTCTGCCATATAGAGGGTAGAAATACACGGAATTTTCTTATCTGAGGAGGGGAAGTTTAATCCACCACAAATTATAATTTTTTTTTTTTTTTTTTTAGCATGGCTACTGGTAACTGGTTTGGAGTATAGTCCAACTACATATCGGGCTATGTAAGTGTTGCTTATTATTACTCCTGAAACTTTTAAAAATGTATAGTTAGAGCCACAGATATCGCAACAACGGGAACAACTGGTTATGAGTTTTAAAAATCCAGCTGTGAATATCTGTACTTCTGGAAGGGAAATATTGTGGTGTGCCTTTTTTTTGGGCTGTCAAGTCACAGCCAACTGATGACATCATAGGATTTTCAAGGCAAGAGACATTCAGAGGTGGTTTGCCACTGTCTGCCTCCGAACAGGGACCCTGGACTTCCTTGGTGGTCTCCCATCCGTTTTACTACATTGCCCTTTTTATGGTGTTCTTAGATATGTTTTATTACTCCTATCCTCCAAAAAGCCCCTGGAAGATTGGAGGAATCGTATATTTTCCTTCTTCCTCGGACCATGAGTCTTAGATTACAGACAGAGTCGCTAGATTTGGTGTAGTTGCTAGAGTCTACCGTCATTCTCTATTGATCTAGTCCAGTGGTTCCCAAAGTGGGCACTACCACCCCCTGGGGGGGATTACCTAGGGGGGCACTAAGAGGCAAGGGGGCAGCAGGGGGGCGCTAGAGGCGGGCCCCTTCAACTCTGTTGTTCATTAATTTACAGTAGATCAAGCTATGGCACCATGCTGGCAAATTTAGTGGAAACTATCAGCATTTTTTTCCAGACTTTGAAGAGCTGGTACCACTGGGTCAAGTTCATCAGTTTTGTTGAATAAATTTCAACTAAAAAGTTTTAATTTGATTTTGAATAGATGTGCAATTAATTGTTACGGTTTTGAAATTTTATTGTTATTATCTTCTTTAGTGCCTCATGCAAACTCCTATTTTGATTAATGCTTTTTATAGGATAGGGTATGGAGGCACTGGGGTTAAGTTTGTGGAACCAAGGGGGCAGTGGCCCAAAAGGTTTGGGAACACTGATCTAGTCAATTCAATTTGCTATTTTTATATTACCTATGTATCGGTTTTCTACATAAACATTTTTGGTATTGTATGTATTATCTTGTTGGGCTATGACCATAATAAACCATTCATTCATTAGGTTGTGGCTTTGCTCAGTCACCACCACATCCAACTTGTCGAGAGAACTATGGCCAAGATATCTGAGACACAGGACGTTCCCCTTGCCTTCTCTGAGCTCCCGTCAACAACCAGACCAAGAGGAACTCACTGTGAACACAATGTCTGCTCCCTTTGTTGTACTTTCACTCTCCTCAAGATACCATGTCTGAAATTATTGAATTATGTACAGAGCTTGCAACCAAAAAGACTAGGTACCACATGCAAGGAATGGTTCTACTTACTTAAAGTAGGAGAATATGCCAAGGGAAATCAACAGTGAAACAATGGAGAGGCTGTGGCCAATGATAGTGAGATAGTACAAATTCAGAGCTGTCTGCAAGAAAAGACAGAAATAAGTGTGAAAACTGGAACCACAGCAAATTGAGCTCTACCTCAGTCCCATCCCAAACATTCAATGCATCAATGGAGTAACAGCGTGGTGTAGTGGTTAAGCCAGCGTGGTGTAGTGGTTAAGAGCAGTGGTTTGGAGCGGTGGAGTCTGATCTGTAGAACCGGGTTTGATTCCCCACTCCTCCACATGAGCGGCGGAGGCTAATCTGGTGAACAGGATTTGTTTCCCCACTCCTCCACACAAAGCCAGCTGGGTGACCTTGGGCTAGTCACAGCTCTCTTAGAGCTCTCTCAGCCCCACCTACCTCAGAGGGTGTCTGTTGTGGGGAGGGGAAGGGAAGGTGATTGTAAGCCAGTTTGATTCTTCCTTAGTGGTAGAGAAAAATCGGCATATAAAAACCAACTCTTCTTCTTCATTTATTATAGGTATACTACTATAGATATTTATTATAATATACATTTATTATTAAGTATAGTCTATATACTATAGTATATATATTTGAGGTTCAGGTTGCAAACTCTACAGCAGTTATACACTTTTTGAAATGCCCTTCTTCCTGGTAACAATCATTTTTTTTTAAAAAAAAAGTCTACCTGTAGTTTCAAAATTACTCCTAGGGTACACAGTGTGTAGTTTGTCCACGTTCTGTTACTTTCTGGATGTACGAACCACTGCCCATTTTGGTCGCAGCTCTTAACAACTTTTTCTACAATTGGACAGAATAAAGGGAAAGGGGGGGGACAACAATCAATATATATGTTTCTCACCATATAAAGAGCATAATTCTGGAAAAAAAAACAATAAGTATAGTAATACGAAAGAGAACTTTGCATTTACTTCAACAGAAAAAGTGGAAAGTGTATGTCACAGGGCTACTTAGCTCACTAATAGTTAAATGCTATATGCCAATGTTTGGTTGGGTTGCCAATTCCTGGTTCGGAAATTCCTAGAGATTGTGGGGGTGGAGTCTGGGGTTTGGGGAAGGAACCTAAGCAGGGGCTCATGCCATAGAGTCCACCTTCCAAAGCAGCCACGTTCTCAAAGCCAACTGATCTCTGTTGTCTGGACATTAGGTGTCAAATTTGGGAGATCTCCACATCCCACATGGATGCTGTCAACCCTAACATCTGGGGAGAGCCCATGGCTCAGTGGCAACCTGCCTTCCATGCAAAAGGTCCCAAGTTCCATCCCTGGCATCCCCAGTTCAAGGATCTCAGGTAAATGGGAAGGATTTCACTCTGCTGGAGGAGCTGTCAGGAAGAGCAGACAAGAATGGCCTAGAGGGGCCACTGCTGATTCAGTAGAAGGCAGCTTTGTGTGTACGTGTATGCATGTGCGTACAGTGCTGAAATACTCAAAGGTTTATTAAAATGGATCTTAAATGTCCCATCACTGAATGCCAGATTTTAATCAGTACAACTATTTGCCTCAAGCAGGTTTCCTAAGGAGGCCGCATCGAAATGTTCTCGATAAATAAATAACACAGTCTTTTTCAATAAGTAAGAAATAGTTCTTTCCTAGTACAACCCACCCATGTGGAGTTAGTGCAGAGTTCCAACCTAATGTAAAGCCAAGGTTGCTGGCTTTCTGGCTCTAAGCAGTGGTATGTGATGAACACATGAAGCTGCCTTATACTGAATCAGACCCTCGGTCCATCAAAGGCAGTATTGTCTATGCAGACCAGCAGCGGCTCTCTAGGGTCTCAGGCAGGGGTCTTTCACATCACCTACTTGCCTAGTCCCTTTAATTGGAGTTGCCAGGAATTGAACCTGGGACTTTCTGCATGCCAACCAGATGCTCTACAAACTGAGCCATAGCCCTTCCCGGCGTCAGGAACAAGTGTTAGGAACAAGCACACAATCCCACCTCACTCCCAGGAAACTCATTTTGCACAAAATTTAAACTTCCCCAAGACAGGTGGAACAAACAGCTTTGTCGTCCCCCCACATTTTGTGTTGTTTTAAATCTCTTGCCACTTAACAAGAGGACCATACTCTACTGTATGGAAACCAACCCAGCCTTTACCGGCGACCATTTTAAAGTTGGTCAAGTTGTCTAAAGTTTAAATTTCCCTCCTTTCTTTTCTTTTCTTTTCTTTTCTTTTCTAGAAAACCTGTTTATTGAAGGAGGTGGTGGTGGAAAGTGCTATCAAGTCACAGCGTGGTTTAGTTGGTTGAGCGATGGACTCTAATCTGGAGGACTGGGTTCGATTCCCCACTCCTCCACATGAGCGGTGGACTCTAACCTGGTGAACCGGGTTGGTTTCCCCACTCCTACACATGAAGCCAGCTGGGTGACCTTGGGCTAGTCACACTCTCTCAGCCCCACCTACCTCACAAGCTGTCTGCTGTGGGAAAAGGAAGTGTAGGAGATTGTAAGCCGGTTTGATTCTCCTTAAAAGGTAGAGGAAGTCGGCATATAAAAACCAACTCTTCTTCTTATGGCGGCCCCGCAGTGTTTTCAAGAAGAGATGAACAGAGGTGTTTTGCCATTGCCTGCCTCGGCATAGCAACCCTGGTATTCCTTGGTGATCTCCCATCCAAATAGTAACTAGGGCTGACCCTGCTTAGCGTCTGAAATCTGATGAGATCAGGCTAGCTTGGGTCATCCAAGTTAGGATAGGTGAATAAGAACACTTCCCTTTGTCTGGCATCTTATATCCAGCCTACAAACCCCTTCCTTGCTTTAACTATTCTGTTAATTATTGCCATGACCCTCTCTTCCTGTTTCACAATGGAAGTGGTAACCCTTTCATAATTTTCATCAAATTAATGGCTCTAGTAATTCACACATGAATGATTCAGATACTTCCTGCTTCTTCTCTGTACAGAAGAAGCACGTGACTGAGGCTAGTCTTCAACAATGTAAGCTATAAAGTTCTGTCTGGATTTATAGTTGGGACCAGCTAGTACAGGAATACCCCGTCCCATTTTTTTGCACATTTTTTAGAACTTTTCTGGTCTCCACCTTTTAAAATGCTGTGTAAAATTTTGAGTTCCTTTAAAAAAAAGAAATAGCTTTTTACACATTTAAACAGAAGACATTTCCTGTTACTCATGTCAAAGATCAGTCTGACCTAATGCTGAAATTCTTTTGATTCTTTTGGAATGGGCATTTGAAGTGGTGAAGGTGCCAACCCCCAGGTACTAGCTGGAGATCTCCTGCTATTATGACTGATCTCCAGCAGATAGAGATCAGTTCCCCTGGAGAAAATGGCCGTTTTGGCAATTGGACTCTATGGCATTAAAGTCCCTCCCCTCCCCAAACCCCGCCCTCCACAGGCTCCGCCCCAAAAACCTCCTGCCGTTGGCGAAGAGAGACCTGGCAACCCTAGGTGAAGGGGTCAGGTGACTTCAGTCACCCAGTGAACAACAAACGTGGTAGCGCCATAAACAAGCATAAATATCTTTCCCGATCACAGTCTGATGCTGAAAAAAAAAGGATTTTCAGCTATGATCTACAACCAGATCCTCGGCACCACCATCACCTGCTTTTAAAAACACTGTAGGATAATCCGGGGGGCGGGGTGGCTCAGTGGTAGAGCATCTGCTTGGCACACAGAAGGTCCCAGGTTCAATCCTCGGCATCTCCAGTGAAAAGGACCAGGTAGTAGGTGACGTGAGAGACCTCTGCCTGAGACCCTGGAGAAGCCACTACCAGTCTGAGTGGATAATATGGACCTTGATGGACCAATGGTCTGATTCAGCATAAGGCAGCTTCATAAGTAATAGACAAACACACACAGAATTTTCACAAGCCAGCCAAACTCTGAGTGCTCCTGAAAGTCTAAAAATGTCTCACATTTTCCATTCCTCCATGTTGTCATAATGCTCGAAATAGATCATTTTTACTCCTCCAATGGGGAGATCCTCGAGCACTTCCCAGCTTCTAGATTTCCTCAGTGGGAAAGAGGATGTACCGTGTTTCCTCAAAAGGAAGTTGACCCTGAATGTAAGTTGACCCCCACCCCAATAGTGTTATACACAAAACAATTTTTTTATCACTGGACATAACTGTAACTTGTATGAGAATGGAAGACAATCCACCTCTTTTTTTGACGGCATACCTGGAAAAAACAACAACTAGTCTGGCATTTGAGTAAACACTCTGCTTGCAGTTTTGATTTCATTTCTTGTTTGTTTATTAAATAAAACCGGCCTAAAATCTGTTTTCATCTATTCAAGGGAGTGATTTTTAGAATGGTAGGAAGACACCAGCATCAATGCCTCAATTCCCTGAAAAGGTAGCTCACATTGCCGATGACTACATCTTCAATGTTTACCTGACGGGTCAAAGTCCTGAAAGTAATCCGGGCAGTTCTGCTCCAAATTGCTTCCTGCAGCCACACTGTCCCAACACAACCATCCATCCCACGTTCTGTTGCAGTGCGGACCTAGAAAAATAAAGAGAAACCAGGTTGTGAGGTATTTGGGCGCAATTTAACCAAGGATAGGACGAAAGTAGATTTCTTTGAAATGTGGTGTTGGAGGAGAGTGTTACGGATACTGTGGACTGCCAAAAAAAAAAACAAATCAGTGGGTTATTGATCAAATCAAGCCTGAACTGACCCTAGAAGCTAAAATGACAAAACTGAGGCTGTCGTACTTTGGTCACATTATGAGAAGACAAGAGTCACTGGAAAAGACAATCATGCTAGGAAAAGTTGAAGGCAGCAGGCAAAGAGGAAGATCCAACAAGAGATGGATTGATTCAGTAAAGGAAGCCACAGCCCTCAGTTTGCAAGATCTGAGCAAGGCTGTTAAGGATAGGACACTTTGGAGGACATTGATCTATTATCCTTCTGCCCATGGATCATGAATCCAACCTACATTCTTTTAGATAACAAAACAGTGTGATTGCATTTCAAAACTCTATGCCAGTTCTTTTTTAAATCACGATGTAGACCAGGGGTATTGAACTCATTTGTTAGGAGGGCTGGATGATCGAACTCAGGTCGTGTGCAGAGCTTTTGACTGCAGCTTACCACTGCAGCAGTACTGCAGCTTACCACTCTGCCCCATGGGGCTCTTCTACAACTGGAGTAGCAGCTCAAAATTTCCCTACTTCACTTGTGTGGCAAGGTACGGGTTTTTATAGCAGGAAGGGGCAGACAACCCTATCAAGAAGGGTACTCAGTGGTCCTGACGTACCACAGCAAAGTCTCAACAAGCTTCAAATCATCATTCACTGCACTCGCAGCCAAAGCCAACATGTTGCATTGTGCTATCTGATAAACTGGACCCATGAAAGGTCCTGCCACAATAAACTATAATCCTCTCCAGGAGCCGCAGGATTTTTGCATTTTTTGTTGCTACAGCCTAACCAGAATTGCTTTTTAGGAAATAGGCTATGTTTCCACAAAGAGTTCCCCTGTGGGCGAATAAAATATATCTTAATTCACTTTAACCTGCTTTCTGCTTGCGTGACACTGTGGAAACAAAAGAACGGAACGAGCGTTTGTCCACTTTGCACGCTAATGTGCATGCGCCAGTTGATTTAAACAATACAGAAGCAGGGCACTTTGAACTGAGGCTACGGGAGCATCTGTTTCTTTCTAAATTCTTGTGGTTCCTTTCGCTGCCCGGAACACACTCAAAGCAATACAAAACAAGATAAAGAAAAGTAACAAAACACTGAAAAAAAGAATCATTTTTAAAAGCTACCAAACATGCTAAACACAGAAATCGGGAGCAATGCCTAATCCAATCCAGCAGACATCTGAAGAAACAGGAGAGCCTACTGTTGATGGCTGAAACAATACAGTAAAGATAACATCGTACAGTAGAATTCCAATGGACCAGCATCAGAACTGAAAAACAACTGTGCCTCGTTTCGAGCTGGTTACAGAACTGACATCCGATGTACTCCTTCCGAGCATTTCCATCAGAAATTGATGGGTGAAGAGGGCATGGGGGCACAGCCCTGTTCTTCAGAAGACAGGCAACTACATTCGCTGACACCGAAAATCTCTCTTCCCTGCCTGAGGGTATTCCACTTCAGGCACAATTCCCACTCTTGGTCTCGGCCCCCAAGGAAAAAGGTTGTTCAATAGCGCTTGAACAGTTGGCCTGCTCAGCTGCTCCACACTGGCTGTTCATAGGGACTGTGGACTTCCTGTGCCCCTTTGCATAGCAAGGGTTGTCCTTTCCAGACATTACAATCTCATTACATACCAGGCGGCTGGCAACTGTGTGTTGAGCCTCTCGCTATACACAGTCGTCATGCTGCCGGAAAGGCCCAAATGGGCAGATTTTCAGCTTCGGTACATGCAACCCTGAAAAGTCAGGGGTTTGAGGAATATATCGAGACTATGGTGGGAAGTACCCTCAAGTTGCAACCGACTTATGGCGACCCCTGTAGGGTTTTCAAGGCAAGAGACATTCAGAGGTGGTTTGCCATTGCCTGCCTTTGCATAGCGACCATGGACTTCCTTGGTGGTCTCCCATCCAAGTACTAACAAGGAGGAGGAGGAGGAGGAGAAGAAAAAGAAGAAGAAAAAGGGAAATAAGAAGAGGAGTTGGTTTTTATATGCCGACTTTCTCTACCACTTAAAGAAGAATCAAACAGGCTTACAATCACCTTCCCCTCCCCACAACAGACACCCTGTGAGGTAGATGAGGCTGAGAGAGCTCAAAGAGAGCTGTGAGTAGCCCAAGGTCACCCTGCTGGCTTCGTGTGTAGGAGTGGGGAAACCAACCCAGTTCACCAGATTAGCGTCTGCCGCTTATGTGGAGGAGTGGGGAGTCAAACCCGGTTCTCCAGATCAGAGTCTACCACTCCTAACCACTGCTCGTAATCACTATACCATGCTTAGCTTCCAAGATTTGATGGGGTCGGGCTAGCCTATGCCATCTAGTTCAGGGCATACCATTTCAGACAACATGGGAATCACATGTATCGGGAGGATTGCATGTAGCGTGACTGCATTGCCTGAAAAGGGTCAGTCTCCATTGCTATTTGTAGCATCACAAACAATCTCAAAATGAGCCCCCTTTACCTTCAATTGTGTTCGCAGGCGCTTGCATAATTTTTTGGTAGCATTCATACTGCGCTGTCATAATTTTATTATCCGTTACGCCCAATGTATGGAGGTTACGTTCTATCCCGTCAATGCTGATATCATCTGTCAAATTCAGATGCCCCTCTTCTGGAACTGCTGTGACAGAAACCTGAAGAGAAAACAGAGATATACTGCAAATTGACACAATTTGGGGCAGGGGTCCAGCGTTGAGTCACCAGTTAGACTAGCTGGTTTTGAGCAATTCTATCTGGGATGGTCATCCTATTCCACCAAGTGCGCAGCTTCGGGAAGCACAGCTTTGGGAGGCACATGGAGGCACATCAGCCGAATCAACCCTGGTGATCAATGGGTGACAGATGTCGCAGCCAGATCGCCCTCAACATCATCATTCAGGGAGTTGGATAGAGTGATATAGAACTGGGTGTCATCAGCACACTGCTATGAATAATTTATCCGGCGGGCTTTACACAGAAGTCAAATAACATGTAGGGATAAGATTGCACCCTGTGGAACCCCACAAGACGGTTCCCACACTGAAGATAGCTAATCTCCAAAATAAATGTTTTTAAAAAGAAGTAAACCCTTAAAAAGAAAATCCCAATATGTACCACAATGTTGTAAAGCGTGACGAAACTTTTCAAATCGCTTCTGCATGTCAACATCTATGAAGTAGTACGAGAACTTGCAGAAAAGAAACTCACCAGGGTAACGGCTAAGAGGAACAGCCGTTGTGTGTTCCAGCTGGTCCCCATCACTAAATCTATGCGATGTAGTTTTGCGCTACAGTGGAGCTGAAATTAAAAAAAAAAAACTATGAATAATCTTTCTACGAGCCAGTCCTTTACAGCTTTGTTGCAATAGACTAATATTCAACTATCCACTGGGAGGAGGAAAATGAGCCATTCGGTGGGTCAAATCTATGGGCTTCTCTACTGCAGGGCTTCTTAAAACCTTTTCCACTCGCGACCCCTTTTCACCCAAGAAATTTTTACATGACCCCGGGTATGTGTGTGAGTGTGAAGTGCCGTCAAGTCGCAGCCGACTTATGGCGACCCCTTTTTTGGGGGGGGTTTCGTGGCAAGAGACTAACAGAGGTGGTTTGCCAGTGCCTTCCTCTGCATAGCAACCCTGGTATTCCTTGGTGATCTCCCATCCAACAATTGCTACCTGACATCCTCTAACTAGAGATATCAGGTATTTGACGTGGGAACTTCAGAATGAAAACATGCACACCGCTGAGCCACGGCCCTTCCCCTGATGGTGGGGGAGGAAAACAAAATTGTGTCTCTGATGTTGTTACGAAAAATACATCAGGGTTTCCCAAGTCCCGCAAAGAGCTCAGAACCCACCCCCCTCCAACCAACCATTTAGCAATTTTGGGGGGAAATGGCTTGGTTTATCAAGCTCAGTTTCTTACTGAGTCCAGGAGAGTTCCCTTGTCACTAAACATACTGCAAGTTGCCGCTATCCAAACCCTCTGGGCTTCATAGAAAGTCTTTAGGATAAATGATGCTCCCACACACACACCTGTTTCCAATATGTCAGAAGAAAGAAATGATTTCTGAATATAATACATAAGCATCTTGTTAGATTAAAGCTACAGCTTCACAAAGATGACAGAGCAAACAACTGAATTGTGCAAAAAGCTGTAAAACATCCTTGATAGCTGCTGAGAGTTGAATATATTTGGAAGAAGGAAGTATATGGCAAAGTCCAAGGCATCTACGCCACACATTTATAAAGGAATTCTCACCATAACACCCCTCTATGTTCCGTTCCTCACTCACTTTCTTTATAGGAGCCCTGTTCACAAGTTACAGTGAGCACATGTACAACCCATGCACAGCGTACACTTTATCTTGCTTTATACGTATTGAATCATCATCATGTTACATTCATGTACAGGTCAACATGTGACGGAAACGTTGCGTTTATCCTCGTCCTGGTCCACTCACTAGTCCTTTCTTATAAACAGGGGTATGCACATACAGGTAGGGGGGAAATCACAACCGAGTTAACTACATTTCACGTCCGTATCACCATATCCAAGAGGACAACATTTCCTGTGGTTGTATTAATAGGGTTGCCAACGTCCCGGTACTAGCTGGAGACCTCCTGCTATTACAACTGATCTCCAGCCGACAGTGATCCGTTCACCTGGAGAAATTGGCCGCTTTGGCAATTGGACCCTATGGCATTGAGGTCCCTCCCCTCCCCAAACCCCACTCTCCCCAGGCCCGCCCCCAAAACCTCCCACCGGTGGCAAAGAGGGACCTGGCATCCCTATGTATTAAATCTGCAACAAGTATTCAGGACATTCAGGTAACTATATGGTTGGAATTCCCAGCAGTTATATGAGCTGAGGTTCTGTGAATGCACCCAAAATCAAAAATCAATAGGCACGTGAGCCAGAAGAAGGGTAAAGAATGAATCACTTCATGTGGTGATGCTCTTTATCTTTGTTCCACAGTGGTGACTGATTAGCAAAACTGGGTGGAATACTCTTAAGGTCCAATATTTCCTTAGGAAAGCCCAGCTCATTCGATACAGCCAAACATCTTACTGTCAAAATTATTCTCGGGTCACCAGAGACAGCAGAACTGAACGGCAATGTGGACAAACTAAGCCAAGAAGCACAACGGCACTAACCAGAATTTCTTTCCTCCTGGGGCAAAAACGCACGGTCGCTTTATCCTCCTTTAATCCCTGTTTTAGCCAGGATCGAACGCACATGAGGCGAAACGCATGCATTCGATCCAGGCTGAATCCTGGCTGAAACAGGGATTAAAGGAGGATAAAGCGACCATGCGTTTTTGCCCCTGATTTCCACAAAAGCAGTAGAGCTTGAAAAAAGTGCTCCTCTTAGGAGAACTAGGACAAGTTCTAGAACGGTTATGGGTGCCTATCAGTTCCTGCCTTTGCTGCTGTGACATTTGCTAGCTCCAAGCCGGATCACCAACTACAGAAAAGACCTGTCAAAAATTGCCCCCAGCCGCCTGTAACACATTCCTAGGATTTAGTCTCTGGGTTTGGTTAGAACCCGTAGGGTTGCCAGCTCCAGGTTGGGAAATTCCTAGTGATTTGGGGCGGAGACTGAGGAGGGTGGGGTTCGGGGAGGGACTTCAATGCCATAGAGTCCAATTGCCAAAGTAGCCATTTTCTCCAGGTGAACCGATCTCTATCAGCTGGAGATCACTTGTAATAGCAGGAGAACTCCAGCTAGTACCTGGAGGTTAGCAACCCTACCTACAATTCAGGAAAATTTGAGGCCCATATCACATCCTTTTTTGGCTCTACTAATCCAGCAGAGTTGCTTTGGTCCATGGGAAGGAAGAAGAAACAAGCCGTCAGCTCTGACATCCTGATTTTGCCCGACTGTTACCCGAATCAGCTGCCTTGCTATGGCGGGTCAAGGGTTTTAACCACATTAAAACAGCCCTGTATTATGGAAAGCTAAGTACTTGACAAGTACAGTACTCCAGATGCAAACAGCTTCCCCCCCCCCCATGGGATCCACCCCTTCCCCCAATCTTCAAACTGTTCCTCTCCAGAAGTCACGTCTTACTAAAGATAGGCCGATGACAGTAAACAAACAGCAGACTCCATGGATACTACTTCGGACAAACAGAACTCTTCAAAAATATAGCCCTCATAAAACACACTGGGGTTGGAATATGGCATACACCGTCCACTTTTATGCATGTTTACTGAAAAGTAAGTTCTGTTGCTCTTAATAGGCCTTACCCTGAGAAGGCTGTCACCTTACTCTAGTTTTGCTCTTACTGTATTAAGACAACATAGATTAACAGCACCATCCTGAGCAGAGCTACACCCATCTATGTCTACTAATGGGCTTCAAAGGCTGTAACTTTGCATAGGATGACACTTTGAGTTGCCCCTCACCTTTCAGGTGGAGGAGGAGGAGGAGAAGGAGGAGAAGAAGAAGAACAACCTCCAGGTAGTAGCAGGAGATCTCCTGCTATGACAACTGATCTCCAGCCGATAGAAATCAGTTCCCCTGGAGAAAAGGGCCGCTTTGGCAATTGGACTCTATGGCATTGAAGTCCCCCGCCTCCCAACCCGCCCCCCTCCTCATGCTCTACCCCAAAACCTCCCACTGGTGATGAAGAGGAACCTGGCAACCCTAATAACAAGGGGGGGGACACTTTGAGTATTCGGTGTGAATACGGACAAAGGGCGGGTTTTGGAGAACAAAGGACCACAGACAGGACAGGTACAACGTATAAGATTCGTTTTTTAGATCCACGATAGCATTCAGTAATGAAGCTTCTTGTTGGGGTTGGTGCTATGTGTTTATTCTGTTGATTCATCACTCAGTTTTAAAGCTGAGAAGTCAAAGCATGTGTCTTTCTTTCAGGATCTCGCAAAGCTTCCCTTCCAGAGAGCAGCCACAAGTACAACAGATGGACGAGGTCAACAGTGAGGGAAGGGGATGTACACCACCAAAACATTACTGGGACAGCCTGAACACATGTCTGCATTTCTCCTTTCCTATGCGCTGCACAACCATCCCGCCCGGCCCAACAGATGTTTCTGCTTTCCCTCTTCCCCTTTCCTTTCCTCCCAAGAGAAACTGCCATTCTGATGGGACGCCAGAAACAGTATGCAATACCCAAACACAAGTCTAGGTGTTCAATCTGTGACATTTGACTTCAGCTAGAGCAACAACAGAGGCTCATAGTCTTTAACTTTAGGACACAGTTTTACAGAATGACAACAAATAAGAACAGATTCCAACGTATCACGCTGGAATGGGAACATCTGTTTGCAATCTCTCGCATTTATCAGTTAACATTGGGCGAAAACGCATGGTCACTTTATCCTCCTTTAATCCCTGTTTCAGCCAGGATTCAGCCAGGATCGAACGCATGCGTTTCACCTAATGTGCGTTCAATCCTGGCTAGAACAGGGATTAAAGGAGGATAAACTGACCATGCGTTTTTGCCCATTGCCTGTGCCATGAGTGGCGTATAATTGATTCTGTAAAAATTTTCTTTAAATAAAGTTTACTTACTGCAATTGGAACTAAGGAAAAATGTTCAACACCGGCATAAAATATGCAGGCTAACCAAAAGAAGAAGAGGAGGAGGAAGAAAAGTTGGTTTTTATATGCCAACTTTCTCTGCTACTTAAGGAAGAATCAAACCGGCTTACACTCACCTTCCCTTCCCCTCTCCACAACAGACACCCTGTGAGGTGGGTGGGGCTGAGAGAGTGTGACTAGCCCAAGGTCACCCAGCTGGCTTCGTGTAGAGGAGTGGGGAAACAAATCCAGTTCACAAATCCAGTTCACAAAGCGGGGAAACAAATCCAGTTAGCTTCTGCTGCTCATGTGGAGGAGAGGGGAATCAAACCCGGTTCTCCAGATCAGAGTCCACCGCTCCAAACCACTGCTTTTAACCACTACACCATGCTGGCTCTCTTAACCAAGCTCCCACGGCACAACAACCAAGTCTCAATGAAGGACGGCAAGAGAAGTTCTCTGACTTAATGGCCTTTTATATTTGTAATCTGTCTTGAGTAGGGTTGCCAACCTCCAGGTCGTAGCTGGTGGTCTCCTGCTATTACAACTGATCTCCAGCCGATCGAGCTCAGTACAACTGGGAAAAAATGGCTGCTTTGGCAATTGGACTCTATGGCATTGCAGTCCCTCCCCTCTCCACACACCACCCCCTCAGGCTCCACCCTAAAAACCTCCCGCCGGTGGCAAAGAGGGACCTGGCAATCCTAGTCTTGAGTCCCAATGAGAAAGGCAGTCTACACGAAGTTAACAATAATAATTTGGAATTCCGCATGCCTAGAGAATGTTTGAAGATAGAGATTTAACGTTTCTATTGGTGAAAAGGGTTCTTCCCCAACACGAGAAAATTAACAATTTTTAATAATCTTTTGTCTTGAACTGGATTTTGGGAATACAGATGGATTGATAAATGCTTATGCCTTCTCCCCACCCCTCCCCACCAATTTGCCCTTTTGTTCTTAATATTCAAATTACCCTTCTTGGCTTTTATGGGCAACCCAAGCATGATTAGATCTCTGCAGATGATCCTCTTTTACCCTTGTTCCGAGTCTCCGATGAAATGCTGTCTGGAGAGTGAACCTATCCCCACATAATTTGTCCCTCCGGCGCACTTCCAATTTAACAGTGCAGCCACATTTCAAAGCCAATAAAAACGGATCAAGGGCAAATTACATCTCCTCTTTCCCATGCTAACATCTTCTGCCACACAAGTCTAAAAGCATGGCGCATCCAAGAGACTGTTCTTGCCGAAGGGGGAAACGGATCCCACGGCGTTGTACTTGATACCTTCTGTGGAGCTCAAACAATGCATTGAGCGTGGGCAAGATTTAGCGAACACCCTTTGCCAAGAGAACCTTTGTACATTTGGAGAAAATAGTAGGGAGGGGGGGAAATCAGAAACCCAAGTAATATTTTGCATTGCAAAATTAATAGCTTTGCTGTGGGGTCTACAGACTAGGGTTGCCAGGTCTGGGTTGGAAAATTCCTGGAAAAACCTTGGGGGGGGAGCCTTGGGGAGGACGGGGTTTGGGGAGGGGAGAGATCTCAGCAGGGATGTGATACCATAGACTCCAAAGATGCCACTTCCTCCAGGCAGGGGAGCTGATCGCTGTTGTCTGGACAACAGTTGTCATTCCAGGAGATCTCCAGGACCTGCCTGGAGGTTGGCAACCCTACTCCAGAATACCCTCCAACATGTTTTGTTTGTTTTACTTTAATTAAACCAGCATTTCCTAACATGGCAGGCACAAACCAGAGTGAGATGTCTACATGGAGTGCGTGGCGGTGGGTGAATGTTTCTTATTGGGATTTTTAATATTAACTTCAAAACCCACATCTCTCTACAATCAAGATTTGCATGCTGCCAAGCCACCCCTCAAAAAAGAAAAAAGAAGGAGGAGGAGGAGAAGGAGGAGGAGGAGAAGGAGACATGAAGCTGCCTTATACTGAATGTACAAAATATAGATACCTTCACATTGAACAGCTACAGAAAAACAACAACGTGCTGGCACATTAAACAAATTGGCTCTATTTGCCAATATACATCTTCAAATCAAGCACCACATTAACAATGCAATAGATACACAAAGGGTAGAGCTCATCCGCAAACCAACCCTTGGTCCACCAAAGTCAGTATTTGTCTACTCAGACCTGCAGGGGCTCTCCAAGGTCTCAGAAGAATGAAGAGTTGGTTTTTATATGTCGACTTTCTCTACCACTTAAGGAAGAATGAAACTGACTTACAATCACCTTCTCTTCCCCTCCCCACAACAGACACCCTGTGAGGTAGGTGGGGCTGACAAATTGTGACTAGCCCAAGGTCACCCAGCTAGCGTCATGTGTAGGAGTCGGGAAACCAACCCGGTTCACCAGATTAGCCTCTGCCGCTCACGTGGAGGAGCGAGGAATCAAACCCGGTTCTCCAGATCAGAGTCCACCACTCCAAACAACCGCTCTTAACCACTAGAGCATGCTGACTTGAGTTCCCTGTGCCCCCTGAAAAGTCTTCTTCTAAAGTTTGGAAGACCCTCTGGGATAGCATGGGATGCAGTGGGGGGGGGGACTGTGGCAAAAACGGGGGAGTCTGCAGAAATTACCGTTTCCTATTTTTGTGCAAGTGGAGCAAGCTCAGGTAATGGTGCAAAAGCCCGCACAAGAGCAAGAGTGCTGATGGTACAGATTGTTCTTCCTTGACCAGTGCTCCAATACAATGTCCATAATGGCTTTTCAGAGGTAAGGGCGAAATTGGCCCATCTCCCATCTGCACCCTGGTTTGTAGATGGATCCAGCCTCATGTTGTTCTGGTGTTCCTGTTCATTTCAGATGCACTGCAGAAGTCCCTTAGGACCTGTCCTGTCTTTTGCTGGGAATTGCAGCCCAATGTCAGGCAAGAACATCTTGCCAAGAAACAAGATTCTTATTTAATACAACTAGATGGTCTTAAAAATTCTCTAAGTGGATAGAATCTTTGAGAGAGATGTCCTGATAACAAAGTAGTGGGTGTCTGGAAAGAACCCTTTTGTTTTCCCGGTTAATTTTGTTTGGTAATACAAGCATGTTGCCGTTAGTAAGGGCGAATATTTGGGACATGTTCCTCTGTATAAAGTATCTCAAGCATGACGGTGCGTTTCTTTTTTAACAAACCTTTGTTTTAAATATGGTGTTTAAAAAAAATGCTTGGCACCAGGTTGAGCAGGAAAGAAAGTTATTTTAAATGTTCACCGAGAACATGTTTTTAAAACAGGAAAAAACACAGTGTTGCATTGATAACAGTTTTCTGGAAAGGTTAGCTCAGCTTAAATGGTTTCGCCACCATTGAAGACAGAACATAATGTCCTTGGTCAGTTCTTAACTGAGAAGCACAAGACGGGCAGGTGGGACTCCCGCATTCAACTGTGAAGCGTGTTTTAGCTTACCGTATTTGCTCCTAGTAGGAAACGATGCAAAGAGGAGAAGCTTTGTGAAGAGGAAGGCAACAAAAGCAACTTGAAGGAGAGAGGGCTTTGTTGTCCCTCAACAAAATAAAGAGCAAATTTCACACAATGGGTACAACCATGACTGTAAATCCTACCTTTTAGAAAAAAGCTTTGGTTGCAATTGAGAGACTGTATCTCTGATAGTCGTCATTATTAGTTTATGGCCATCACATACACGTACTTAGCTTGTTCATCAGACTTCAGGAAAGCATCTTCTAAGCTTTGGGGCCCTTGGTCAGAATAGTACTTTATGGCTCTACCTAGCTGATTCCCCATTAGTTTCACTCCAGTATCACTCCTACTATGCTTCAGATGGGGTTCCAACTCCTACTGTGGTGCCATATTGTTTCGCAGTGTTCACAGAACGATGGGACCTGGTACATGGTGCAGAAGGACTTCCCAGTGGATTGTACTCTTTAAAGAGAACTTGTTTCATATATGCCAATTTCTTAACATCTAAAGAAGGGGATACTAATCTCCAATTTACTGTTTCTGAAGCCCCGGCAGAAAAGTACTGTATCTATTTATCCTGCAAATTAAGACGATGTTTGCACTACTTAAGGTCTTGTGTGTTACTTAAAAGTCCCCCTCTTGGTAAAGGTCCCCGGTGCCGTCACATCCCGACGTTTACTAAGCAGACTGTGTTTACGGGGTGGTTTGCCAGTGCCTTCCCCAGTCATCTCATTTTACCGACCATGGAAGGATGGAAGGCTGACTCTACCTTGAGCCGGCTACCTGAACCCAACTTCCATCGGGATCGAACTCAGGTCATCAGCAGAACTTGGACTGCATTACTGCAGATTACCACTCTACGCCACGGGTCACACACCTTAATGTAGTGAGGGAGTTTGTGCATGTCAGTGAAGCTAATATCGTAAGGAGTCTAGACTCTGTCAAGGGGCTAAACTCCTAGTAGAGTCACTCACGCCAAAATGGTCACAGCTGAGACACCAGACGAAGATGTGTCCACCCCCTTCAGGAATGAATGGTCACATCAGCAGAAGAGAGCAGACAGTTCCAATGGTGATGGTGACAAAGGAATCCTTGAAGGGTAGCTACTGGGCAGCAGCAGTAGTGGAAGGTGACACTGGTGGAGAATCGTTCATAGACAACGGCAGTACCACTACAGCTAACCCTGGTTAGTACTGTGCAGAAGACAATGGTAAACCACTTCTAATCATCTCTTACCTCAAAAACCCTATGAGACATGAGATGGACTGACTCTATAAAGGAAACCACTGCCCTCAGTTTGCAAGATGTGAGAAAGGCTGTTAACGATAGGACATTTTGAAGGCCATTAATTCGTAGGGTTGCCTTGAGTCGGAAGCAACTTGATGGCAATTAACACACACATACATTCACACAAGGTCCTGCAACCCTGCAGGACAAGCCTAGTTTACAATCCTGTAAATGGAGTAGAAAAGATATCAAGTATCTGATTCTGAAATGAGAGACACTGTGCAAATCAAAAAATCCACAAAATGGGACCGTGTAGGGATATGAGAAATGTTTCTACAAACTCCAGTTTACAGAAGAATCCCATTTTTTTTAATATGGGGATTTTTAAAAAGGAGACGCAATGCCTACACTTGTGCAAGCACTACAACAACGAAATGCCCACTGAGATCTTGCAAGACCAGTCACTATAATGCCTAGCAACCCCAAACAACATCTCCCGTAAGGTAAGGAGGGGGAGGGGACATGCAATGGGAGGATTGCGGGCACACAGCAAGAGGTAAGGAGGTGGGAACTGGGGGGCATGATATTTCCCTTTTCCAATGAGTCCACAAAGTCATCTCTTTTGTGACATCCATTGTACTATGAAGACCATGAATTCGGTCTTGTTCTTTCTGCATACTTTACTGTTATGAACACAATAAATGCAAATGCAGATATACCATGGTTTTTATGGCTTTACTTTTATTATGGGTAAGTAATAGACTAGAATATCTTCTGGCCTTTGATTAAAATTTTTGGCTCACCATCATGCTGTCTGGCTACTCTCAACTGTACACAAACACAATGAGCAGTCTGTATGTAATGTAATTAACGCCGTATCTTCATACATCATGACCTGGGCAGCCGCTTCACAGTAACCTGGCAATAAAAATGAACACATGAAGCTGCCTTATACTGAATCAGACCCTTGGTCCATCAAGTCAGTATTGTCTATTCGGACCAGCAGTGGCTCTCCAGGGTCTCAGGCAGAGGTCTTTCACATCACTTACTTGCCTAGTCCCTTTAACTGGAGATGCCAGGGATTGAACCTGGGACCTTCTGCATGCCAAGCAGATGCTCTACCACTGAGCCAAAGCCCCTCCCCTGTGGGGGTTGGGGTTGGGCGAATCTCAGGCTTTCACCACATTTTAACCAAGTAAACTGAAAAGTTTTAATGGCTGGATTGTATTTGTGCAAATCAAAGCAGCCTAAAAAAGCTGGTCTGCAGACCTGACATTTCATCACTTGTTGCTTTGTATGCAAACTGATGAATCCGCTGAACACCACCGCACCGGAGACAAGGCGGGAGTGTTAACAGAAGTCCTCCTAGCGGTGTTTGATCTGCGATGCCTTATTCATAGACACAAGTCATGACAAAGCACATTCGGACCAGCCTCTCAAAGGCATCTTCAGAATTCTATGCTTTGCTTTAGTAGTGGTGCACCAAACGTGCCCCTTGGACTGGCTTGAAGAGCTAATACTGATGTTACTCATTTTTTAAAAAAAAAATTTTTAATAAAAGGGGTACAGAAGGGGGGAAAAGGGAAAGGGAAAAGACAATGATATCCAGCACACATTTTTAAAAAAACCCACAAATTCAGAAACAGATCGAGCATACTACATCACTTTGTTTTTCAACACCGTTTTATGATCAGATAATTGGCCAAGTTATAGAATAAAAAAAATATATATATTTGGTCGAGTTGAGCATATAATATAGCCGGAAAATGATCACCTTTTGTATCTATCAAACATTTTCAATGTCTCTACTATCAAAAACATTATCTAGATCGAAAATTAAATATCATTGCCATTAGTTATTGTCGACTTTCTTATTTTTATTTTTTTTGTTAACCTTAAGCCTCGGCATATTTATACTGATGCTACTCATTTCTAAAACACCTGCATTGGCCGTTTTAAGGTGCTGGTTATGAATGTTAAAGCCCTTCACAATCTGGGGGCTCCTTCCATATGTCCCTGTGCACCAGTGGCGGTCATCAGGCAGCTATCTCTTGGCTATGCCACCACTTAAGAGTGGCCTGTTGGGCATGGATCAGAGCCCGGGCCTTTTCCATCATGGCTCTGTGGAATGGGCTTCCTGAAGACCTGAAGGGGCCCCTCCTTGGAGATTGTCAGGAGGCGCTGCAAGGCCTGTCAGTTTGCTTTTGAGGGAGTTTGATTGGCAGGCATCTTAACCAGCGTGGTGTAGTGGTTAACAGCAACCACTGTTTGGAGCGGTGGACTCTGATCTGGAGAACCGGGTTTGGTTCCCCACTCCTCCACGTGAGCGGCGGAGGCTAATCTGGTGAACTGGATTTGTTTCCCCACTCCTACACACGAAGCCAGCTGGGTGACCTTGGGCTAGTCACACTCTCTCAGCCCCACCTACCTCACAGGGTGTCTGTTGTGGGGAGGGGAAGGTGATTGTAAGCCGGTTTGAGTCTCCCTTCAGTGGTACAGGAAGTCAGCATATAAAAACCCACTTTTCTTCTTCTTAAGCGGGAAGGATTTGGTATTTGCTATTTTATCTTTAGTTTTATCTGGGTAGGTTTTAACTGTTATTGGAAGCTGCCCTGAACCAAAAGGAAAAGCGGGATATGAATGATTTAAAATAAATAAATAAATGGCGAAACTGACAACTTAATACACAACATGCTCTCTCATTCGCTCTCAAATGTTTCATGCTTATCTTTCAGCCTACCCCTTTTGCCTTTAGCCGTTTGGATTGTGCGCCATGTCTTTGTATCAGGACTGACAACAGCGGGTGGGGGGACAAAGTGGACCAATATTTGGGGGTTGACAACCTCCAGGTACTAGCTGGAGATCTCCTGCTATTACAATGGATATCCAGCCGTTAGAGATCAGTTCCCCTGGAGAAAATGGCTGCTTTGGCAAGTGGACTCTATGGCATTGAGGTCCCTCCCCTCCCCAAACCCCACTCTCCTCAGGCTCTGCCCCAAAAACCTCTCGCCAGTTGCAAAGTCGGGGCCTGGCAACCCTACCTGCGGAGCCAGGATTGTCATGGAACTTAAAGTGGCTTTTTTGGAACATGATGATGGTTGGGGGGAGGCTTAGGGGGCATTTGTCTGGGGGTCGTCTGGGGGCTCTTGGCAACCCTGAGCCAGAGGTTAAATGGTCATTCTGTATTTCTGGAAAGTAAGATCTGGGTGGATCCTTACAAATGCAAATAATTAGCCGCTTTGTAAAAAGCTTCTGGAACCATTTGGAATGCCAGAGTTGCTTTTGATTCCTGCCAGATAGTTCTTAAGTCTGCTGTCTAGCAGAGACCAGGTCAATTAATAAATTCAGCTGTGAATTAAATGGGTTGTGGCAACAAGATCAAGATAATTTTAACTAGCTTGGCTCTTCTGCACTAACCTGGGTTATTAGTTCTGGATAACAAACTGCTGCTAACATTTGTTACTGTTCTGAGGATAAAGAAGAAGAGTTGGTTTTTATATGCCGACTTTCTCTGCCACTTAAGGAAGAATCAAACTAGCTTACAATCACCTTCCCTTCCTTCTCCACAACAGACACCCTGTGAGGCAGGTGAGGCTGACAGAGCTCTAAGAGAGCTGTGACTAGCCCAAGGTCACCCAGCTGGCTTCATGTGTAGGAGTGGGGAAACAAATCCAGTTCACCAGATTAGCCTCTGCCACGCAAGTGGAGGAGTGGGGAAACAAACCCAGTTAGAGTCCACCACTCCAAACCACCGCTCTTAATCACTACACCACTTAGATCAACGTACTGTGATGGAGAAAGTTATATTTCTCTTTGCAGACACGGAGTCAGATGTCTCTTATAAAGTCGCCCTCTTTGCTCAGCGGCAAAGAAAATTCAGGCCAGCTTGGCCCAATGCGGTAATCATTGAACTGCAAATCCCATGAACAGGAGGTTGATACTACAAAATCTTAACTTCAAGTTCAGTTTGGTTTTTGCTGATTATTATGACGTCTGTTAGTCAAATTCTAGTTACTTAATCAGATTTTAGATAATTCCGAATGTTTAAGTTTGCATAGTATTTTATAAGTTTTGGTGGTTCTGAGAAGCATGCTCTTTCCTGTTATTATTAATGCTTGTTACCTGGACTTACTGTATTGTGTTTTTAGATTTTTTTTTAAATCTATATAAAAATTTATTAGAAAAAGGGGGAAACCATGCATACTTTCCATACATACAGTATATCAAACCTTCCAAAGGAAGTCAAATATTAACAATATACTGACCGCATATCCATGATTACTCTCGTCCAATGAAATGACTACAGTTACTGAAAGCCGTGTTCATGACTGATTTTTACAATTCTATGTAATAAGTCATTGCTTATTATTGTTAAAGCTTCTACCTAGCGTACATAAATTAATCAAATTATACAATTCTAAATCCAGCTTCTAATAACTCTGCCATGTGTCTTATTACCTACTCAGATCAACAGTACTTATTCCAGCTCTATTACATTCTGCTATAAGTAATTAAGGATTTAGTTGAGCATAGTCATAATAAAGCTTCTATTTTTTTCTGGAATTCTCCCCCTGGCTTTCTATGTGTTTTAGATTAACTTTTGTAATGGCCTTTGGCCAAACGCAATAAATTTGAACCTCAACCTGAACCTGCATTTCGCATGAAGCCATCTTATACAACCTGGACCGCCATCAATGCAAAACAGCTACACGTGCGTAGAATGCCAGAAATCCATAGCCTACATGAGTCTTGTGCTAGCATGTTAAGATACCTGCTTGGCAAAAGCAGAAATTCAAACAAAGCCGCTCAGGAAAGTTATTTCCCCATGCCAGCATCGGGTTTAAATCATGCGAACTGCCATAACCCACGCAATTAGTTTTGTTTTATCTTGCCATGTTAAGGAAAAGCGATGCCTCTGCTCTTCTCGACTTAACTTCATTAGCTACAGAAAAACGACGATACAGATAATTAAGGGATTGAACAGCCTGCCATAACAGATAAACCCTTTTAATCTGTGGAAATGGCACTATTTAGGAAAGCGAGCCATCATTATATTGTCACTCTCCCCCAAAAAATCCAGTTTGATTTTCACCGATTTCCCCCTTCCCACTGCAAACCTCTGACTCCCGCCATGCAGTTCTAGGGGGTCTCCTATCCCCAAAGAGCAGCTTTTCAGCAATCACCTTGGACTGCAGAGGGAGGCAAGAAAAAGTCCATTCTGCTGCCAGAAATCCCTTCCATCAGCCGAGGTTTTCTGCAGGATCCAAGTCATTAACTTTTCCCAAAGAGAAATCTTTTCTTAATTCCTTTTAATTAGCGATCGATATCACAACAGGACCCTGGCATGGGCTACAGATGCCCCGTAGGCATCTAATTCCACTTCCTGCTGCCACCCACTCTGTCATGCAGAGTGTCGTTGTAATGTGGGCCGGAAGCCACATCCCACGGCTACCTTCAGAATATCTCCTACTGGAATGTGGTTGACAGCAACGCCGATACCGTTTTCGTGCAGCGACACAGAAAGGGTCAAGAGCCGAGCTGTACATTCACCGCCTGATACGTGCAAGCTGTTCTTCTTCCGTGAGTGGTGATGGGGTCAATCTTGCCCCCACCACCACCACACCCTGGAAATGGGCACAGGACTCTCATCATCGATTCCTACGTAGACAGAATGCCCACATGCAACAGTTACATCAAATGGTTCATAGGAACCATCCAAATACACAACAAAACTTTTCTTGTCCTTTCTTTCTTTTTTTTTAAAGGATCAACTGGAAATAGCCCCGACTGAGCGCCTGTCAACCTTGCGTGTTGAAGCAGCCTTATACTAAATCAGACCCTTGGTCCATTAAAGTATTGTCAACTCAGACCAGCAGCAGCTCTCCAGGGTCTCAGGCTGAGGTCTTCCCCATCACCTACCTGCCTAGTCCCTTTAACTGGAGATGCCGGGGATTGAACCTGGGACCTTCTGCATGCCAAGCAGATGCTCTACCACTGAGCCACAGCCCTTCCCCTCCTTCATTTTTTAGCTTCATCTGAAATGCTCCTCCCAAGGAGTTCTGATAAGCAAATAAGTATTGTACATATTTCGGGGCCCCCACCCACACATTTCTGTTCTCTCCCCCCGCCACCATGGCTTCAGATTTTCTAGAAATTATACAATTCATCAGGAACTTTGCACCCTCGGCATGCTGTGTGTCCCCCCCCCCCCCAGTTAATTCAGACACCCCTCCCTGGCCTGAAGTGGTACCGCCCAGGAAAAGCTTTATATACAATCAGCAGGAAAACCAAAAGCAGTAAACCGGACACTGCGTGCACAGAGGCGCATGCAGCGTTCCCAGAATGCCAGCTCCAGCTTCTATAAAGCAGACAGAACGCTGCATCAATCTGGGTAAAGTTCACATACTGAAGGTGTGGCCGTGGGAAAGTCTGGCGCATCTGACACTCGGCCCCACAGGCCCAATTAGCCTGCTTCTTAGGCAGAAGTAAGTCTTTTTTTCCACATCCTTAAACATCACTCCACCCTGTTGCTCTACCTGACGACAGCAAGTACTAATATTGAAATAGACAAAGCTGGAAATTAGCAAGCGGCACATTTTTCCCCTCCGGAGGACGCTACAGAATGTGTCAATCTGTCTTGTAATTTGGGCAGGGCACTGCTTGTGGGAAAAACTAAAGTGAAAAGAGGAGCAAACTGAAGTCATCCGGGGTGATGCTGGAAAAAAAGGGCTAGGAGGCGTCAGCTGAACGCCATTCACAAAATGCTTTGACAGAGGCTCAGATGGAAGATGAAGAGGTGGTTTTTAGATGCTGACTTTCTCTACCACTTAAGGAAGAATCAAACCGGCTTAAAATCACCTTCCCTTCCCCTCCCCACAACAGACACCCTGTGAGGTAGGTGGGGCTGAGAGAGTGTGACTAGCCCAAGGTCACCCAGCTGGCTTCATGTGGAGGAGTGGGGAATCAAACCTGCTTCTCCTGATCAGAGTCCACTGCTCCAAACCACCGCTCTTAACCACTACACCATGCTGGAGGAGGAGGAAGAGTTGGTTTTTATATGCTGGCTTTCTCTACCACTTATGGGAGACTCAAACCGGCTTATAATCACCTTCCCTTCCCCTCCCCACAACAGACACCCTGTGAGGTAGGTGGGGCTGAGAGAGCTCTAAGAGCTGTGACTAGCCCAAGGTCACCCAGCTGGCTTCATGTGGAGGAGTGGGGAAACCAACCCAGTTCTCCAGATTAGAGTCCACCACTCCAAACCACCGGTCTTAACCACTAACCACATCAGAAATGGTGTAGTTTCTTCCCTGGGGTTTTAGGAATCTTGTAAATCAAGGCTTTTAACTAGATGTATGTTACTGGGGAGGACGAGCTACCAATAATGTAAAGAAACTTATTTAGGGCACTTTCACACATACTGAATAATGCACTTTCAATCCATTTTCAATGCACTTTAACCATTGTTTGCAAGTGGATTTTGCCATTTCACAGTAAAATCCAGCTGTAAAGTGCACTGAACGTAGATTGAAAGTGCATTATTTGGTATGTGTGAAAGCGCCCTTAGAAAACTTATACGTTGCCTCTTGGGGGAAACTTGCAGTTGGGTAACACAAAGGGAAAGCGACCAATTCTCCATACTCATAAACTATCTTCATTGTCCAAAATGTAGTTATTAACTCTAGCTTCAGCCCAATTCACCCTCACTAGACAGTTCTGTTAAAGAGATTTCTTCCGACTGGTTGGACAATGGAACCTCATGTGCTAATGGCGCATAGTTCACGCTCACTGAATAACAATCTGGGAGGAAAGAAGACGGCAACTGGCCCGACGGACCAGTTGAGAAGCCATAGCTGGAATGAGAAGCCATAGCTGGATAATGTGAATTATTCCTTAGACGGATGAGCAAAAGGATTGAGTACATCAACTGAGAGCAAGTCCATCGACGGTATTTCCCAACTCAGAGCTGGCAATCCTAATAAGCTATCCATAGCAGTTGAATCACCCCCTTCTCTTTTTGGTAATTCGTACAACTTCTCTCAGAGAATCAAGCTCAGAAGTAACCAATTTTCTCCTGCTATCAGAAGAAAATGGCTTTGTACAGTGTTGACTGGCTAGTCCAGCAAAGTTTCTGCCTCTCCACCCCATGGCCTCAGGACAATCCCCTGGCCACCACAGAGTTTCAACCCGAAACAGCGGGAGGGTAAAAAAGTGCATCAGCACCGGCAGATAGCTGCATCTGTATGCACCTTGTAACAGAATTAACTTCACTTTTTAAATATTTCACAACTGAACATAATGGGTTGGATCCCATGGAAGATTTCCACACGCACAACAGTCCCTTGTGCAAGCACTGAAGTTATTCCTTGTTGCCTGAGATTGCACCCCTCCCTATCTTTTCCGCACGTGCAAGACGTAACACAAGGTATTTCTAACATGATTCCAAAGATGAATAAAATCATGCAACATATCTGTCGTCCATTCCATTGCTCCAGATGCACACTATTTCATTAAAAGTAAAATTAACGTGCTATGCATCGCTGTAGCTGTGAAGCTATTGCTTACGCAAGCGGAACTGCGCTAAGTACATTTCCCTTTCTTTTCATGTATTGCTGGATCCTGCCCTACATTAGGAGGGAAGAGAAGCCCACCTTCAGGTCTGATCAGCTGTTCAACTGTTGAAGTCAACAACCAAAGAAAACTTCGTCTACGACAGAAGTCAGTAGCTACACAACTAATTTTGCCCTTCGCTCAAAGCTGTTCATTTAATGTTGTTCATGTTCATTTGGGGAGGGGCTGTTGCTCAGTGGTAGAGCATCTGCTTGGCATGCAGAAGGTCCCAGGTTCAATCCCTGGCAGCTCCAGTTAAAGGGACTAGGCAGGTAGGTGGATGTGAAAGACCTCTGCCTGAGACCCTGGAGAGCCACTGCCGGTCTGAGTAGACAATACTGACTTTGATGGACCAAAGGTCTGATTCAGTATAAGGCAGCTTCATGTGTTCATGTGTTCATGTGTTCATGTGTTCATGTTTTACTTCTCACGCAACCAGCAGGCTCTAATGCAGTGCTCCTCAGCGTGGCACCTAGCATCACCTATCCTGGATCCTAAGTGTTTTTAGAAATTGGATAGGGCCAGGTGGGGCTTTTGCCCAGACGGGCTACTGGAGATTTGATTGGCTATGCAGATTTTTAAAAATGTTGCTTCAGCAGCAGCTGCCAACATGGCACGAGGATCTTCACTATGTGACTGTAGGTAAGCTGCAGCATCCACTGTAAAGCTGGCTCCGCCTCCTGTGGCCGCCATTTTGTGGCTGCGCCCATCAAACTGTGTCAGGCTTCCAAAGGCGCCCACAGACTCAAAAAGGCTGGGGACCCCTGCTCTAATGTCCCGCAACGAAACAAGATGGCTGCATTTGGTTTCGGAGCTCCGAACCGGCTCACCGCTGCCTCAGTTCTGCTCGGAGCTGCATTTGTGTTTCCTATTATCGAAGAAGGCATGCGCAGCATTAAACTCCATTCGCCAGCGCATTGGGCTTGCAGCTGCTGGCTTGGCAGACTTCTGAAACTGAGAACATTTTCCAGGCAGGGGTGGAAACATTACAACAAAAGCTTTCATCATCTGTGGCCTTGAAACAGCATCACCCAACGTCCACCCCACGTGGATAGAACATTAAAAGCTCTCCTCAGCTTACTTCCCCCAACGTTTCTCATGCCAAAGTTTTTAAGGTAACGGCCTATCGTTTATCACCAGCTTCCTCTCGGTGTTGACGGAGTGGGATATTCGCGGAGGCCGTCAGCAGTCTGGGTGTTTCTGGGCCCATCAGCACAGAAAGTTAGATGATCTTCTGCATCGATCTGCTGCGATGATAGAACCATCTTCAAAGTTCACTCAGACATGTGTTTTTCCGTTCACGGAAAGCTGCCTCACAAGTGTCTTCACCCGCGGCTTCCCTATAAGCAATACCCCATGACAGACATTCAACGAAGGAGTGCTTTGTTTCTATAACATACTTGGCATAGTTCACCCTGGAATAATTCTATCCAACCTACACAGATTCAGATTTAGTTTAATACGGTCCAAGACCAACAATAAAAACTTTTACATAATAAAAGAATAATAGCTATATACATCAATAAGTACTTGTCAAACATAATCACACACTCATAAGAGAACCATTAAAAACTAAGCTTTAATAAAACACAGTTACAGTCCATATATAAATATAAAAACACTCATCCATTAGGCTCGACCCATACTAGCCTAGTCTTTATAACTCGCCATCCAAATTTGGCCATTTTAAAGGTTAGCTTGGTGTCCTTATCTGAGAGCATGTTAGAAAGACGAGTCGCTCTAGTTCTCCCTGGGTAGCCAGTTATTACAAGGGAAATGTCTTCTCTTATTTTATTATAAATTTTGCAGTCAAAAATTACATGTTCAAGGGTCTCATTCAACCTACATGACTTGGAGACAGAAGATGGCTTTCATTTTTTTTTTAATGAACATGCTTGTCCCTCAAGACAATCAAGAACCAAACCAGCTTACAACCACCTTCCCTTCCCCTCCCCACAACAGACACCCTGTGAGGTAGGGGGGGCTGACAGATTGTGACTAGCCCAAGGTCACCCAGCTGGCTTCGTGTGTAGGAGTGGGGAAACCAACTCGGTTCACCAGATTAGCGTCTGCCACTCATGTGGAGGAGTGGGGAATCAAACCCAGTTCTCCAGATCAGAGGCCGCTGCTCCAAACCACTGCTGTCAACCACTACACCACACTCGCTCTCTACACAATGGAGAAGTAACAATATGATTGCGCTGAAAGATACTCTTCAGGTATGACCACAGGCATGTACAGGTCACTTTAAGGTCACTTATGCAAGATAAGTGAGCAGTACAAATATAGAGGCCTATTAAGTTAACATGTCTAACATCTAGTGGGAAAAACAGAGAACCTCTGCACATCCTCTTATCATCCTGACCACTGTAGGGAATATTAGGACAAAAATGGAGACCTTAAAAACCCATCAAGCCCTAAAAACTCTTTTTCAAACAGAAGGAATGCTCACAATCATCACCATATCAAGTTGTAAACTTGCCTGGCCCTTGTAGGGATGACAGAAGCTGAAAACCAGACCACCCATATAAAATACAGGGCCTTCACAGGTGTGAGGACCTCCCAGATATGCAGAAAAATACTTAGTAGAGAAAACAAAAAAAAATCTTTTAAAAAACAGTCTGATGAGAACTGAATATGTCACAGGAGTAGGGAATATTGAGATTCAGTTAAAAGGGAAGGGAAGGGGAGAGAAGGATTTGCGATAAGGGGGGGATATTCAAATTGACGCTGCCCATCTTCCTCATACGACCCAGTCTTGACACTATGGGTGAAAATGCATGGTCACTTTATCCTCTTTTAATCCCTGTTTCAGCCAGGATTCAGCCAGGATCGAACGCATGCGTTTCACTGAACGTGCGTTCGATCCTGGCTAAAACAGGGATTAAAGGAGGATAAAGCGACCATGCGTTTTCACCCCAGATGTAACAGAAAAGCGACTGGTTTCCCTGATAATAATGAAAACTGCTCAAAAGGACCACCTGTAGACAAGTAGCTGATAACTCAGGAACTAAATATTTGTTTTAAAATAATCAGGACTGCTTACTAAATAAACCGGTGGGAGAAATACTATTGAGACCAACCGTCGAGGAGAAAATTCCCCACTCTTTTCCGGGCTGTACTCAAGAACGATGTGAAGGACCAGTATTCAGAAATGAGTCCTTACTCGTCACTTACACAGACACTAAAGAAAGGGGCGGTAGTTTAAAAAAACATACAAATTACAGATCTCAAGGACATATTGAGACCGATTTTATTTTGCCAGCTATTAACACACACAGTCCGAGAACACATCCAGGAAACCATACAGTGTAGCTAGACGTGTTCATTGGCCAACTAATACACCCACCAGGCCTCCCAATAATATCTCTCGAGATCAGAATAAGGAAGGTCGTTTCTTACCTTAGACGCTCTCGAGAAACCTTGCGCAGAAGACCCAAAACAGATTTATCCAAGAAATCCCATGCTTTAAATCACTGGTTCCCAACCGGGGGTCCGCGGACCCCAGGGGTCCGCGAGAACTATATTAAGGTCCGCGAAACAAAGTTATAAACCCATAATAAATTAATATTTTTGATTAAAAGTTCTCTATTATAAAAATATATTCAAATATTATTCTACGTTTAATGTTTAACGAACAGTTATGATTACAGTTTATTTTCAAATTCTCGAATTTTTATTTTGAACCTTGGGGTCCCTGCACCGAACAAAAAAGTCCTAGTGGTCCCTGGTCAAAAAAAGGTGCACCGAACAAAAAAGTCCTAGTGGTCCCTGGTCAAAAAAAGGTTGGGAACCACTGCTTTAAATAAAAACAGCGGGCCTCAACGGGACCACAACGCTGTCACACTTTTCAAAATGAGACATTTATTGACTAAAACAGAGTGTGGATCGTCATGCCTAGACCATGGTGATCAAAATGCACTAAAGAGTAAGACTCCTTGTTCAAAAGATGACCTGACTCATATTTCCATGCAACCTATCCACTGTATAAAAGGGTGTGTGTGTTTTTTGTCAAGTCACATGACTGTCCCATTGTAAACCATTATCTTGAAAACACCACACACACCAGAAAATTCCTGAACAAAATGCACATTGTTTTGAGAACATTGCACACTTCACTCATAAAAACCGTCTTTTGCTACTGGTTTTATTAAATAACTGCCAAGGACTTGCAAGGAAGAATTATAAAACCTGCAGCGCAACCCAAACCTAACCTTAGAAGGGTGTGACTCTGGTTAGGACTGCACTGTGAATCTGTCAAATGAAATTCTATCACAAGCCACACAGATATGTGCCTCCAATTCACTGCACTAAATAACATATAGAAATGTGTTTATTTTAATAATATCTATATTAAAAACCTTGGTTGGTAAACATTGGTTGGTAATAAATGTCACCATCCAGAGCCACTGGTCGCTCTGTACACAACTACAGGTACATCATGGTAGGGTTGCCAGGTACCTGCTGGGGGTAGGAATCCCGCTGCTCTGGTGGCCAGTGGGAAAAGAATAAATTTTTAAAAAACCAATCCGCACCAAAGGGTTATGTCAATTCCAAAGAAAAAACAGGAAGTGATGTTATGCATCTTTAGGAATCACTCAAAACGTTATGGTAAAACCATGGCGTTTTCAGCAATTCCTAGAAAGGCAAGACACCACTTCTGGGTTTTCCCTGGAGGTGAAATTGCATCGTGGTGTAGTGGTTAAGAGCGGTGGACTCTAATCTGGAGAACTGGGTTTGATTCCCCACTCCTCCACGTGAAGCCTGCTGGGTGACCCTGTGCCAGTCACAGTTCTATCAGAACTCTCTCTGCCCACCTACCTCACAAGGTGTCTGTTGTGGGGAGAGGAAGGGAAGGAGACTGACTGTAAACCGGTTTGATTCTCTTAAAAAAGGTAGAGAAAGAGCCTTGAATTACTTACCGTAAAGGCTCCTTCTAAGGTTTTTTATTCCTGCCTCCCTAGCAACCAAAGGAAAAGAACCCGAGCTGAAGACGCCCTCCTGCCTCAGAGCGAGAAAGTCGGCATATAAAAACCAACTCTTCTTCGTCTTCTTCATCATTGTAGCACTCATGAAACAGACATTTCTCACCTCCGCACTCCTGCTGGAGCCTACTGCCTCCCACCATACTGTCCCCAGAGTTCAACGCACCCCCACCCTCCATGAAATCACTGGGCATGGTGTGAAAATCTCACAGGGAGGGGGAAATCGGCGAAAATGATACTGCGAAAATCACTCAGCGAAAAATATGAATTAGAAATGCCCTGGAAGACAAATGACCATCATAGAGTTGAAGCATCCAAAGCATCCAAAGCTTTATTGCATTATTTGATTCTTAGTAAATTGTGCAATACTTTATGAGGTTTAGAATGTAAACCAGGTTATATGAGATGGTTTGGAATTAAAATCATGAGTTTAGAACTCTTGTTGCTGTTTTTAAGCAATGAGCTTGATTTTCTTGGTTCTTCAAATAAAGGGAATCCCCTACACACATACATACACACACACACACTCAGAAAGGCTGCCAACATTTTCAGAGCAATTTCATTGTTCAGAAACATAGCGCTTGGATCCAGATTAACATTTCCAATTTGGGAAGGGGGCATTCTGGGCTGCAGTGGGAAGGTAAAGATTGGAAAATCACTTTTTGCAGGCATTAGTCCTCGTGACCATGGAAATGTTAGCCTGGAACCATCAAGAAGAAGGAGGAGGAAGGAGAAGGAAGATGAAGGTTGTGTTTTATGCCCTGATTTTCTCTACCTTTTAAGGAGTCGCAAACTAGCTAACAATCACCTTCCCTTCCTCTCCCCACAACAGACACCTTTTGAGGTAGGTGGGGCTGGGAGAGTTCAGAAAGAACTGTAACTAGCCCAAGCTCACTCGGCAGGCTTCATGGGGAGGAGTGGGGAAACCAACCCGGTTCACCAGATTAGAGTCTGCCACTCATGTGGAGGAGTGGGGACTCAAACCAGGTTCTCCAGATTAGAGTCCACCGTTCTTAACCACTACACCATGCTGGCTCTAAACATTATGGAGCACTGATAAGGACTGAACAAGGCATGTTACAATCATCCCTAGGGCCAATCAAGGATTCATCGAGAGACCTGTCCAAAACGTACGGTAGATTCCATAAATAATGGCATTATTCACATGTTTATGTTCTTCTATAGAAGCGTCTCCAACTTTTTTGACCCTGTGGGCACTTTAGAATCTGACCCAGAGTGGGATGCCCATCCACAAAATGGCCACCACAGGAGGCGGAGCCACACACAGACACAGAGGAAGCCCAGGGAACAAGAGGAGTAATTTAAAAAAAAAAACTGGGAAAAAGGAATGCAAAAGAGAATAAAACCAACAGTGTGGTGCCAAGTGCCACCGAAACGACATTATTTTGATCTGCACAGCCCATCGGATCTCCAGTGGCCAATCAGAAGCCCTGCTAGGCAGGAACCCCACCTGGCCCCACCCATTTTTTAAGAACACTTGGCGGAGTCCAGGAAAGGTGTTGATGGGCACTATGGTCCCCCCCATTGGGCTCCAAGTTGGGGGGGCCTGTTCTACAGCTCAAATAATTTCTCAAAGCATGCAATAGACAGAAGCGCTAATAAGGCTACTCCACGCTTATTTTTTTAAAACTTAGAAAACATAAATACACAGATGTTCCCATCTGTTTCCATGTGCCCTGAAGCATGTGTGGGGCGAGACAAAAAAGGAACAAAAGGGTTGATCTACATTTTTATACACACACATATATATACACACACAAACAGAAAGTGAAATGGTAGAGAAGGGCCAGGAAACATTAATACAAAAGTTTTCAGCTGAAGCTCAGTGAGAGCGCTGAAGTAACATAACTGGGAGGGATGTCAGAACTCAGAAGACATCTGGAGCAGAATTGGCAATATGAGCCATGCAGTCTTCCAGCATCTGCAAGCCATTAAGCCAATTGTTAGGGTAGCAGAACACAGCCAAACACACTTACTTTTGGCCCATTCAGATACAGTGCCTTTCTGTAGCATCATATTGCAAAGAAAAAAACCCTATGTTGTGTCTAAAGACATGTACTTCTGTGTCAGCCAGAATTAACCATCTCGACGATCCTGACGGAAGTGGGTTTCAGGTAGCCGGCTCAAGGTTGACTCAGCCTTCCATACTTCCGAGGTCGGTAAAATGAGTTCCCAGCTTTCTGGGGGTAAAGGGAAGATGACTGGGGAAGGCACTGGCAAACCCACCCCGTAAAGAAAGTCTGCCTAGAAAACGTCGGGATGCGACGTCACTCCATGGGTCAGGAATGGCCCAGTGCTTGCACAGGGGACCTTTACCTTTAGTGCATAAACAACTCATCATCTGTCATTGAAATGAAGGCCTGTGTAAAAGGGGCATGGAAGGGAGGCTAGGGTTACCAGGCCGCAGCTGGCAACCCCCAGGAGATATCTGGGGGGGGGGGGTGCACCAGCACACTGACATCACTTCAATGACCCTAAAGCAAAGAAAGAACTATAACAGCATACAGGTAGAACAACTAGATTTGAGTCCAGTAGACCAACAAGATTTTGGGGGTATAAGCTTTCAAGAGTTAAAGCTCCTTTCAGCTGGTATCTGACGAACAGGGTTGCCAGGTCCCTCTTCGCCACTGGCAGGAGGTTTTTGGGGCGGAGCCTGAGGAGGGTGGGGTTTGGGGAGGGGAGAGACTTCAATGCCATAGAGTCCAATTGCCAAAGCGGCCATTTTCTCTAGGTGAACTGATCTCCATTGGCTGGAGATCAGTTGTAATAGCGGGAAATCTCCAGCCACCACCTGGAGGTTGGCAACCCTACTGACAAATCTGGGTTCGAATCTGGATTCAAAGCCCGCAGGTGGCAATTATCGTGGGGGGGGGGACTGACAATGGCTGCGGACAAAATAGGGATTTCAGAGACCATTTAGTGGGGGAGAAGGTTAGCATCACTCAGTCCTCACCTGGGGAAGCTCTGGAACTTTAGGTAAAAGTATTTATTTATAAATTGATTTATATTATCTATAGTCCGCCATTCTCACTGGGTCTCAAGGCGGATCACACAGAGCAAGTCAATACAATCAACAGGATGGGACATTCAATAAACAATGAAATATGATTTGGGTTGTAGAGTCAACTAGAAATCTAAAAACCAGAATTGAAGCAAAGCGTGAGTGTTAACATGACACATTAAATGATGCAACATGACACAGTAGGATCCACCTTACCGCAAACTATACACAGTAGTACAGACCACAGTCCCTAGTAACGTATCCAAGTATTTTATGAATCACTTTGTATTGCCTGTACACAAAAGCCCCCTTGAATAATTCCGTTTTGCATAGTTTGCAGAGAGCCTTCCTGACCTCCTCAGGCAGACCATTCCACAAAGCCATCCTACCACACGCTAGGCGCAGATGTATAGTAAAGCAGGTGGTAGAACATGTGGTCAATCCACCTATGTCTAATCCATACACATTCTCCAATGGGGCTGTGAAGAACAGTGTTCCTTTCTGTACCGGTTTAAAACGCAGCTGGACCGATTGCGGAATGATTTCTGAAATGAACTAGGGGCATCCTATCTGTTGGATTCAAAAGTATCTCGGAACCGAGAAAACCTGAGCATGTTTTCCTTTGCATAAACTTTAGAATGCGGAGGCACATCTCTGAGTTGACCTAGAAAATTTAAATATACTATATTTACAGAGCAAATAATCAATTACAAATGATTACAAATGATAATTACAATCAATTATCAATGATTTGGAAAGCCCTCGTCTGGAGGATTGGGTACATGCTACAAGTTCAGCCCACCTCCCACACCTAGGGTTGCCAGCTCCGGGTTGGGAAATACCTGGAGATTTTTGGGGCAGAGCCTGAGGAGGGCAGGGTTTGGGGAGGGAGTTCAATGCCATAGAGTCCAATTGCCAAAGCAGCCATTTTCTCCAGGGGAACTTATCTCTATTGGGTGGAGACCAGTTGTAACAGCAGGAGATCAGTTGGTACCTGGAGGCTGGCAACCCTACCCAACCAAACCCTACCCACACCCCATTTTCTCAGCGTGAACAGACTTCCACCATTTCTGGGTTACAGTCTGAAGTGGTACAAACCAGGGTAAAAAAAGTGTTACCACTTCTTTCTACTGACGGTAGGAATGGTTCCTCAGTTTGGTGGCAAAATGGTTCCTCAGTTTGGTGACAAAATGTTTGGTGACAAAATGTTCATGATTAGGGCTGGCCTCATCTAGGAAGGGATATATCAGACATATGGTTAATCATAAGGCTGGACGGGAAACCTATTATGGTCGGAGTATAATATGGAGAAACAGAGATGTTCAACAACTTTATTCTGGCAATCGTATCTACCTTTGGATACAGAAGACTGGGGTTCACATCCCTCCGGAGCTGGCAACGGACACAAACCATCCATGAGGAAACAGAAATTGAAATGAGGGATATGCCGCAATTATATATTGCCCTTGTATGATGAACTGAGGAAATGCTTTCCTGAGAACAATGACTGAAGCACCACTTTTTATATTTATACATTAATACTTTTCATGTTCTTACCGGGAAAAGCTCCACTGTTGTGCAATTTATTTTTATTTATGGATTTATTTTTACCAAACGTTTCTCCCCAGCGGAGACCCATAATGGCTTACAAAATGTAACTTAAATAAACAAGCAGGAAAAATAAAACTAAAGAGCACGACACACTACTTCCTGTGCAAGTTCTGCATCCACGGGGCCAGAAGTGACAATCCAGCGGCCAAGATCCCAGGGTGGTGTAGTGGTTAGTGTCGGACTAGGATCTGTGAGGCCCAGGTTCGAATCCCCGCTCTGCGAAGGAAGCTAGTAGGGTGGCCTTGGGCCTGTCACTCTCTCTCTCAGCCTCACCTACCCCACAGAGTTGCTGTGAGGATAAAATGGAGAAGAAAACAGTGCAAGTTGCTTTGATACCCACTGGGGAGAAAAGTGGAGTATAATTGAAGTAAATAAATAAATATATTTGGTTCTCGCCTTTCTGGTGGTGTCTCTGGCTGTGCCCAGGCTAAATACCTACAAACAGAGAGGAAGCAGATGCTCAGCCCAAATCTCACTCAGCTGGCAAAAAGATGTTCCCAACCTTCCCTCCCTGTAGTAAAGTAATAGTAGTAGAAGTAGTAGTAGAAAAAGAAGAAGAGTTGGTTTTTATACCCCCCCTTTTCACCTTTAAGGAGTCTCAAAGCGGCTTACGATCACATTCCCTTCTTCTCCCCACAACAGGCATCTTGTGAGGTAGGTGAGGCTGAGAGAGTTGGGAGAGAACTGTGACTAGCCCAAGATCACCCAGCAGGCTTCATGTGGAAGAGTGGGCAATTGAACACGGTTCTTCAGATTAGAGTCCGCCCGCTCCTAACCACTACACCACTCTGGCTCTCACATACATCAGCCATGGCCAATGGTGCCAATTTGCTCAGGTGTAGAATGAGGATAAGCGATTGTTCAACAACTATTCAACAACAGAAGCAACATTGGAAGTCCTGTTCAAACCTTTGCAAGAACAGGTACAGCTCACCTCTCTTGAGCCTAAAACATATCTTACCTGATTGCTGGAGGTATGCTCCACAGCATTTTGAATCCTGAAGGGCTACAGACAAAAAGTATGCTTTAATGGGCCAATTTGTGTCTAGTCCAATCTAGTCCAACCCCCTGCACAATGCAGGAAATTCACAACTATCTCCCAGGTCCCACGTTCAATCCCCAGCACCTCCAGTTAAAGGGATCAGGTAGCAGGTGCTGTGAAAGGCTTAAGACCCAGCACATCTGCTGCCAGAGTACAGGATACTCAGTCTGAGTAGAGGATACTGGCTTGATTCACTATAAGACAACGCCATGTGTCACACTGTTTATAACAGCTTAACATCACGACCTGAGTTCGATCCTAACGGAAGTTGGTTTCAGGTAGCCGGCTCAAGGTTGACTCAGCCTTCCATCCTTCCGAGGTGGGTAAAATGAGTACCCAGCTTGCTGGGGGTAAAGGGAAGATGACTGGGGAAGGCACTGGCAAAGCACCCCATAAACAAAGTCTGCCTAGGAAATGTCGGGATGTGACGTCACCCCATGGGTCACGAATGACCCGGTGCTTGCACAGGGGACCTTTACCATTTTTAACATCTACAAAACAGGCCGGTCAGATTTAACGTTGAGTGCGCCTGTGCAGATTCTCATTTTATGTTCCAAAACTGGGGAGAACACTGGAGGAAATAAGGACATTCAAATTTAAAATACACCCAATTACAGTACACCCCAAGCTTGTATCCCAGATCACATAATTACAAGCTTTGGCAATATCTGTACCCGAGACTCCCTTTACCTACAGAAGTTGCTTCCACAGGCCTAATCGAAGTCACATATTAAAGTGTAGCCTTCTTTTGAAACCCTCATATGTGAAAGGAAAAGGAAACCAATGGACGGTGCTGGATAAAAGCACATAAACTAAGGAAGTGCAAAGATGTTTCCTTACAAATATGCAGACCTCACCAAAAACTGGAGTTGTGGGTGGGGGAGAAGCAGGCAAAGAGAAGGAGGACTGGTCAGCTTTCTTTTGCCAGAAGACAGGATGGGACTACTCGTGAGAATGGGAGGTGGGGAGCTCTCCTTCCCTAGAGGTTTTTAAGCAGAGGCTAGATGGCCATCTGTCAGCAATGCTGATTCTATGACCTTAGGCAGATGATGAGAGGGGAGGGCATCGTGGCCAACTTCTGGGCATGGAATAGGGGTCACGGGGGGGGGGAGAGAAGCAGGCAAAGAAAAGGAGGACTGGTCAGCTTTCTTTTGCCAGAAGACAGGATGGGACTACTCGTGAGAATGGGCTTTCTGGTAAAGCTTTAGATATGTTACGCTCATTAGCAAGCTGTAAATAACACAAGAGAAAGAGGGCAAGGAGCATCTGTCTTTTCCCATGGCATTTCGGTAGCTCTGTTTCCACTTCTGGCCGGAGAGTAGGAAGTACAAAAGAATAGGAACATTTGAAGTAAAAGCAGCCCATAACTGAAAAATTTCCAGTCCTCCATCAGAGCTGTCGTGGGGGGAAACGGAAGGGGATTTTTAAAAAAATATATATATTTGAACTGGGTTTTCCAGCCCATTAAAAGCCATTAAATTAGCTCAGTGGCAAACACATGCAAAACTGGAAGACATAAGAACTCGCCAAACAGCTGTTGATTCGGACAGGCGGAAGGAAAAGCCCACGCATTTTCAGTGACCACTGAAGAGCCTGGGACTTTTCAGTTTAGGAAAGAGACAACTAAGGGGGGACATAAAAGAGGCGGAAAGAGAGAACTTTTTCTCCTTCACCCCAAAACACCAGAACTTGAGGGCATCCAATGAAGCTGATGGGCAGTAGATTCAGGACAGACAAAAGGAAATACTTCTTTGTACGACCAGTGATTAAAATGTGGAATTCACTACCAGAAGTAGAGGCCACCGACGTAGACGTCTTTAGAAGAGGATTCGACAGATTCATGGAGGAAAGGTCTATCAGTGGCAACTAGCCATGCCACTAAAGTAAGCCTCTGAATAGAAGTGCTGGGGGGCAACATCAGGGCCTCTACTGCCCTGTTTGTTGCCCTTCCAGAATAACTGGTTGGCCACTGTGTGAGACACGATGCTGGACTAGATGGACCACTGGTCTGATCCAGCAGCTGAGAAGAAGAGTTGGTTTTTATATGCGGACTTTCTCCACCACTTAAGGAAGAATCAAACCGGCTTACAATCACCTTCCCTTCCCCTCCCCACAACAGACACCCTGTGAGGTAGGTGGGGCTGAGAGAGCTGTGACTTGCCCAAGGTCATCCAGCTGGCTTCGTGTGGAAGAGTGGGGAACCGAACCTGGTTCTCCAGATCAGGCTCCACTGCTCCAAACCACCGCTCTTAACCACTACACCACGCTGGCTTATGAGAGCATGTTCACCAGCAGCTGAGAGAAGGTTTTGAACTCTTCCTTTCCCTGGAAAGGGGCCCAGATGTAGGTCATTTACTATACCTCACAGATATAATAAACGGAACCGGAACCCACTCCTCAGATTTAATTTCTTGGTCACAGTAAAGAGTGACAAAGAGCTGGAGTCCACTTTATACTGGCTTTGGGGGCTAATACCATTCCAAAAGTTGCAAAGTGAGAGAGGGGGTTACCACACTTGTATTCCCAGCAATGTATTAAGAGTTAGAAAACGTTATAAAAAATACTGTTCGCATTTTCTATGCATTCCCAGCGAATGTATTAAAAGAGTTAGAAAACATTATAAAAAATACTGTTCACACTTTCTATGCATTCCCACCGATGTATGAAGAGTTTGAAAACGTTATAAAAAATACTGTTCGCACTTTGTTTGGCCCCTTTAGCCGTGAAGACGTCTTCCAACCATTTATAAGCCGTTGTATCCCAAAACCCTTTTAAAGCGATGTTTTTTATAACATTTTCAAACTCTTAATACATCACTGGGAATACAAAGTGCGGTAACCCCCAGAGTCAAGGTGGGAGGAATGGATAAAAATGTGGGGTCTTTTCCCCTAAGGACCTTTTTCCTCCAATGTAAAAACTGCAGATCAGTGAGGGGGAAAACCTCCTGTGTCTATTTTCTCTTTTGTGTTGAAGGAAACGGTTCTTAAGACGAGGTTGTTCTCACTCAAAATGTATAACTTGACAAAGTGTGAGGATTTGTGGGGGGGAGCGTACTGCTGCGTGTGAAAGTACCCACTGCTAAAGCTCTGCCTGAAGAAACCACCTCCCCACAGACTTCTCTGCTCCCACTAAATCAATGTCTCCGCCTGAACAGCCAGAGCAAAAGAAATTGAATAAACTAAGAGCAGCTGTCCCATATGTTTAACTGTGGTTGTCCATCAAGGGCTAAGAAGGTAGCATTTAGACAGACGGGGTTTGTGCAGTAAACGGATTTCCCAATTTGTGCGTAAAACTTGGGTTACCCGCTTCTTGTCCTCACTGGCAGGGAGGTGCAAAAGCGCTTTTTAACATATACGGCCACCTCTGTAGCAAGGCAGACGCATGGGGTTGTGAAGTCAGACTAGTGTTATCAACTCCAGGTTGGGAAATACCTGGGGATTTTGGGGGTGGAGACTGGGGTGGGACCTCAGCAGGGTCTCATATAGGGTTCCCAGCTCTGGGTTGGGAAATACCTGGAGATTTTGGGGATGGAGCCTGGGGTGGGACCTCAGCAGGGTTTCATACAAGGTTCCCAGCTCTGGGTTGGGAAATACCTGGAGATTTTGGGGATGGAGCCTGGGGTGGGACCTCAGCAGGGTTTCATACAAGGTTCCCAGCTCTGGGTTGGGAAATACCTGGAGATTTTGGGGATGGAGCCTGGGGTGGGACCTCAGCAGGGTTTCATACAAGGTTCCCAGCTCTGGGTTGGGAAATACCTGGAGATTTTGGGGATGGAGCCTGGGGTGGGACCTCAGCAGGGTATAATGCCATGCAGCCCACACAATATTAAAGTGTGGGAGCCTTGTTAAACAACTGTAGGGAGACAAATGACTAAACTGTACAAATGGCCTAAACCAGTGGTTCCCAATCTGGGGTACACATACCCCCAGGGTATGAACCAGGACATTTAGAGGTACGTGAAAAAAACTGAATAATGGAAGGAAAAGGCATTTGAAGTAACAGCAACTATATTAATTACAAACATTTTGGTAATATGAGGGGTACAATTTATGGAAATGGGTTGCCAAGGGGTACACAAGAGAGATAAAAGGTTGGCAACCACTGGCCTAGACGATCCATGCAGCTGATTCAACACAAGTCCACCAGGAGATGGCCTCGTCAAAGATGGATCCTGCGGCTGAATTTATTTCCTGCCGTTTCTTACCCCTTTCCTCCCATGAATGCCCTTGCTGGATTCTTTAAGGACTTTTCCCCCTCACAAAATAAAAGTTATTTAGACAATCAATGTGGCTTGTAGAAGGTTCTGACTTTTCCTGGTTCTTTTGGGGATTTCTTATGGCCTAACTGGTCCCCAGCTAAAACATCTGATAGATGACACCAGGTGACACCAGGTGACACCAACCCACTCAATATCCCATCTGCCCTGTTAACCACCAAGGCAGTTCTTCTCACGCAGACTGTACTTGCCAGCCTGCCCCAATCACAATAATTGGCATGTCAATGAACTAAAGCATTGGTGTCATCCATAGCTCCAACCTAGCATTCACTGGTAGCTGGGGAAATCAGTACTGACAGGTACAGTTGTCAACTCTAGGTTGGGAAATTCCTAGAGATTTGGGAGTGGGTCCTGGGGAGAGCAGAATTTGGGGAGGGGAGAGACCTCAGCGAGGTATAACGCCATGGAGTCCACCCTCCAAAGCAGCCATTTTCTCCAGGGGAGCTCATCTAGAGATCAGCTGTAATTCTGGGAGGTCTACCGGCCCCTACCTGGAGGTTGGCAATCCCCCTTACAGGCCCAACTAATTTATTTTATAATAAGCATAATTTTTCTGTGTGGAGTAGGGTTGCCAAGTCCCTCTTTTCCACTGGCGGGAGGTTTTTGGGATGGAGTCTGAGGCTTTTGGGGAGGAGTCCAATTGCCAAAGCGGCCATTTTCTCCAGGTGAACTTATCTCTATCGGCAGGAGATCAGTTGTAATAGCAGGAGATCTCCAGCTAGTACCTGGAGTTTGGCTAGTGTGGGGGCTTCCAGCTAGTGTGGGGGCTTCTCAGCCCAGCGGTATTTCTTTTTCACTAGCCTTGTCTGCTTCTAGCATCTTCAAAAATGTTGGCCCCGGGGAAGCAAAGTTAGGACAGAAAAGCCAAGAAGACACTTTTCCTTCTCACTGAACATCTGTGGTTGATTAAAAAAACACATCCTGTATCTTAGCCAAGGGCTTCCTCTGCAAACGGCCTGCAACTGTTCTTAATCCTGGGTCCTTCTGCTGATGGGATGCCAGGGTTAATTTAGAAACACAGGCTACCCTTTCAAAACACTCAGGTGCCCCCCCCTTGCCCAGCACCACCTGCTTGCCAGCGGCAGAGAACGTACAATGCAGGTATTCCGCTCTCCATTCCACTGAGTCTATCGCACATCTGTGTCCTTCCCATGTGCTGTAATGTGACTCCAGGGGAAGCTAAGTGTGTCAGCCCATTCATGGCCTTATCTGTGTCTCTAAATAAAAATGAGCCGTTCAGCTCTGCAGATACAGACCAGAACGCTGTAGGAAGATCTCTCTCTCATCTTGTGATGGTATCGCTTTACTCTGCTCTGGTTAGACCTCAACTAGAGTACTGTGTTCAGTTTTGGGCGCCACAATTTAAGAAAGATGTAGACAAGCTGGAACGTGTCCAGAGGAGGGCAACAAAGATGGTGAGGGGGGGGGGTCTGGAGACCAAGTGCTATGAGGAAAGGTTGAAGGAGCTGGGGTACGTTTAGCCTGGAGAGGAGAAGACTGAGAGGGGATATGATAACCATGTTCAAGTACTTGAAGGGCTGTCATGTAGAGGATGGTGCCGAGTTGTTTTCTGCTGCCCCAGAAGGTCGGACCAGAACCAGCGGGTTAAAATTAAATCAGAAGAGTTTCCATCTAGACATTAGGAAGAATTTTCTAACAGTTACAGCGGTTCCTCAGTGGAACAGGCTTCCTCGGGAGGTGGTAGGCTCTCCTTCCCTGGAGGTTTTTAAGCAGGGGCTAGATGGCCATCTTTCAGCAATGCTGACTCTATGACCTTAGGCAGATGATGAGAGGGAGGGCATCTTGGCCATCTTCTGGGCATGGAGCAGGGGTCACTGGGGGTGTGCAGGGGAGGTAGTTGTGAATTTCCTGCATTGTGCGGGGGGTTGGACTAGATGACCCTGGTGATCCCTTCCAACTCTATGATTCTATATGGACAGATTCAAGACACAGCTTTAGGAGATGCAATTTTTGTAAACTAACATTGCATCGCCCGCATTAATTGTCTCTTAATTTAATCATGTGTGTGTACATATGTGCAACAAGTAAATGCCAAGGAGAAATGTAGAAACTCAATCCTATATCTAAGCATCAGAAGCAAGGGCCCCAATGTGGTGCTTGTGGGCACCATGGCTAGGGTTGCCAACCTCCAGGTACTAGAAGGAGATCTGCTATTACAACTGATCTCCAGCCGACTGAGATCAGTTCACCTGGAGAAAATGGCCGCTTCAGCAACTGGACTCTATGGCATTGAAGTCTCTCCCCACCCCAAACCCTGCCCACCTCAGGTTCCACCCCCAAAATCTCCAGGTATCTCTTAAGTCTTTTTGACTGTACTATATATTAAATACAGGTTGAGTATCCCTTATCCGGACATCCGATATCCAGACTGATCCAAAAACAGAACGTTTTGAGCAGGCATGCAGGCATTACCTCAGCAGTGCCAAATTCTTAAAAATATTGTTTAAAATTACATTCAGGCTATGTGTATAAAAGAGCCCCATGGCGCAGAGTGTTAAGCTGCAGTACTGCAGTCAAAAGCTCTGCTCACAACCTGAGTTCGGTCCCGACGGAAGTTGGTTTCACGTAGCCGGCTCAAGGTCGACTCAGCCTCCCATCCTTCCGAGGTCGGTGAAATGAGTATCCAGCTTGCTGGGGTAAAGGGAAGATGACTGGGGAAGGCAATGGCAAACCACACCGTAAACAAAGTCTGCCTAGTAAACGTCGGGATGTGACGTCACCCCATGGGTCAGGAATGACCTGGTGCTTGCACACAGGACCTTTACTTTACCTTTTATGTGTATAAAATATATAACACAAAAATGAATTTCATGTTTAGACTTGGGTCCCATTCCCAAGATATCTCACTATGTATATGCAAAAATTCCAAAACATTCCAAAATTCGGAAAGATCCAAAATACAGACTACTTCTGGTCCCAAGCAGTCCAGATAAGGGATACTCGACCTGTATATACATCCCTTCTCTCCAGCCCATCCCCAATGTTGGACCCGGTTGCTGCATGATTGTTTTAGAGCCTCCTTCGAGGTCTTTAACGTAACTGAAGTAGTTGTATACAAAAATTAACGTAACTTGGAACGTCTGGAGATTTGACCACCATCAGTATTTCCAACTCCTTAGTTGGCAATATACTACGGGAAGCCTTTCAAAGGAGTCCACTTATTCAATATCCAAGGTATTGCCGTGAGAGGGAAAAGGTGCTTTCTGCCTAGCCAGATGTTAATGGCCCGCTTTAGAAGGAAGTTGAAGCAGTTGGGATACTCATATACTTAACGCCAGCACAGATTAAACATTTCTGAAAGTTTATATGGACCCATTTTTAGCGCCTGACTCACTTAGCAGCCTCATCCGAGAGGAAACAGAACAAAACTGGAACGGAACCGGATGGCCTCGCAGGGGAAAGGAAACAGGAATATTTTACGTGGCCCGGGGTTGCAATTTCTGGAATACGATTAATTATATTTAGTGCGTCTCTCTAATTCAGCTACAGAACAGTTCAATTTGTTATCAAAATACTGCACGTTAGTATTAATATGGCTGCAATTAGGGTTGTCAATCTCCAGGTGGGGGGGGGAGACCTCCTGGAATTACAACTGGTCTCCAGGTGACAGAGATGAAGACAATGGCAGCTTTGGAAGGTGGACTCCATGGCATTATACCCCACTGAGGTCCCTCCCCTCACCAAACTTCACCTCCTTCAGGACCCACCCCCAAATCTCCAGGAATTTCCCAACCTGGAGTTGGCAACTCTAGCCACACTACAGGCAAAACAGACCCATATATAGCCTTTGTGCTGGTTATATTATATAGAACATCCTGACAGGCTCATATGGTGTGTCTGTTCTTACCTGGTATGCTTGGAAGGGTAGTGTAAGGTAATGGGTAGTGCTGGACATTGAGCAGAGGGACTGACAAATACAGAAAGCTCCCAGTCACTACTAAAATACATTGGGGTTGGGGGTTGGAGAGATCTTATGTGTCAACTTTACATAGTCCATTGTGGTTTTGGGGGTCTTACACAACACACCCACCTTGCCAGAAGGCATTCTGTAGAAATGTTAGGACATCTAGTAAGATAATCTAAGGGTATAAGCCGTCGCCATAGGGCAAAAACGCATGGCCATTGTAGCCTCCTTTATTTCCTGTTTCAGCCAGGATCGAATGCATGTGTTTCGCCGAACGTGCGTTTGATCCTGGCTGAAACAGGGAATAAATGAGGCTAAAGCAACCATGCATTTCCACCCGCAATTGCAGCTATTGATAAGAAATTGTGCCTCTTAACATAGTAAAATCCTCCCTCAGGCTATTTAACAGGCTCAGCGGGAGGTGGTGGTGTTTTGCTACATGACACATGAAAGCACATGACACATGAAAGTTATGACAATTTATGACAAAGAAAAAGGGTGGTAATGGAGGGCATCTCTCCAGCACATGGAAGACAATAATGCCATTTTTTTAAACAAGAGAGATAACAGCTGCACTAAAATGATATCTTCAAGAGTACATTTTATATACTATAATTTACTCTAAATGCATACATTTGCATTTATAAATCTGCGTGCATATTGAATCTACAAGGGTGCATTCTTCTTCGGTGCAGCCCTGACTTAAAACCCTTCTTCGAAAACCTCGTTCCCGCAGCCCAGTCCCCAGACTGACACCTACTGGATCCCACACACAGGGACAAGAAGAGATCTCAAAAAACAGAAGCCAGTTTCTGCTCTTGGGATCCACCAACTCTGTTCAAGGCTAAAACACCTTGCGGGGTTTCTCTGATGAGCCCTAACTCCTCTAGCTGGATCAGGCGCACCGTTTGTTTGGCTCTTTTAAAAGCCTCTCCGATGTCCCTTGAAGAAGGATCACGTTGACCAGAAGCTGGCGATCCAAACAGCGTTTGGCTCACGGCGGTGGGGGGACACGACAGATTTTATTTATTTTCGGCTTTGCGTGTTACTTGCCTTAGAACAGAACGGCTTTTGAAGTTCTGCGCAGCCCCGAAAAGCAAAATTGCACCTGGCATGGGGGGGGGGGATGTTGTTTGCGAGAAAAGGCATGTTTAAAAGCCCCCTTGCGGACATAAGGCAACTTTCCTGGTTCTTTGGATCTAGGTTGTTTTACCTCTCTGCTTGGATTAAAACACTAACAGATGCTAAAAGTCTGGTAAATTAACCTTCAGCCAGGCAGAAATTAATGGGGTTCGGCTGATTTAATTCAAACAAATTGCACGGGGTTTTTCGTTGTCCTTCTTCTAGCAGTTGATTGTACAACGGGATAAACGCTCTCCATTTACCTTACAACTTAACTCCTTTTTCTGCTCTTTCCTTCACCCCAGCCTATCAATGCATAAACCGTTTCCTTCAGAACAGTTTATCTGACAACAGACTTACGGCTCCAGAAAATACATTTTGGAACCGTTTCCCGCACAATAAATCAACATACTACATACTCAATGATCTGAGGCAGGAAGTACCCCTTTTTTAAAAAACTGTGAACTGTAGAATGAGCTAGGAAACTACTTTTCATCTCATTTTTTTTCAAATCCTTGGAGCTGCAGTATCTACAGGTTTCTGAAGCATTAAGAAGTTAAGCTAATTCGTGTCTCCTCAGCATAGTAGACTATAGAGATATGAGTTCATCTTTTCCCCTAACGCTTTAATAGTCTGAGCCCAAACAATTTGTACAATATTTTAAAATATGGATAGTAAGACTGAGGTTGAAAGCACGAAAATCTCTCTTAGTTATGGATCCTAGATACAAAAACAATGTTCCATCCACTTTCAATTGCCATTTTCTTGTGAGAATACATCAAAACAAGGACCCAATTTTTTCTTGAAAGTTACTTGTGGGGATCTGGCCAAGAAAAGGAGCAATTTAAATCCACGGCGCCATTCATACCAGATGTGATGTATATCTTTTGTACCTTTGGACATCCAAGTTCTTAATATCCCAGTAAGAAGCAATGCAAAGAGCCAAATTATTCACATCTATTTTGAAGGTGTTGGTTTTGTCCTTTAAAGCCCTACATGGCTTGGGACCAGGGTATCTGAAGGACCATGTTCTCCCATACGTTCCTGCCCAGGAATTAAGATTACAGTAGGGTTGCCAACCAGCAGGTAGTAGCTGGAGATCTCCTGCTATTACAACCGATCTCCAGCCGATAGAGATCAGTCAATTGGACTCTATGGCATTGAAGTCCCTCCCCTCCCCAACCCCCTCCTCCTCAGGCTCCGTCCCAAAAATCTCCTGCCAGTTGCGAAGAGGGACCTGGCAACCCTAGATTATAGGGAGGTGCCCTCTTGAGTGCCCAACAAAATAAAAGAGGTGGGCACACGAGACAGGGCCTTTTCCGTGGCAGCCCCACAATTATGGAACAACCTCCTCAGGAAGGTACACCCCTCACTGTTAATCTTCAGGAGGCAACAGAAGAGTTTTATTTAGGGCTGTGTCTGATTGAGTTAGCTTTTATTATTGGCAGTCCTAACTGGAGTTTTTAAATTGTGACTTTTTATGGGTATTATAATTGTTTTTTATAATGTTTTACTTATATTGTAAGCTACTTTGAGTTCCACAAGGGACAAAGGTGGCTAATAAATGTTTCAGATAAATAAATATACACCAAGAACCATGCTTGGGAAAACCTGTATTCTCAGATTCATTTTCATGGCATGAAGGTGAAGTATTTTTTCCCCTCTTTCTTAATTTAACATTGGGGGGGTAGCAATTCTCCTTCATGCTGGTACCAAGAGACTTGACAGACAGCAACAGGGAAGCCAAGAGCATCGGCTCTTTGAGAAGAGGTCCAACCACCTTCCCACCCCAGCAATTTTCAAATTAAAACTGTATGTGTGTGTGTGCGCCGTCAAGTCCCAGCTGACTCATGGCGACCCCATAGGGTTTTCAAGGCAAGAGACCCTCGGAGGTGTTTGGCCACTGCCTGCCTCCACATGGGCTGAGAGAGTTCCGAGAGAACTGTGACTAGCCCAAGGTCACCCAGCAGGCTTCATGTGGAAGAGTGGGTAATCCAACCCGGTTCTCGAGATTAGAGTCCGCTGCTCTTAACCACTAATGTAGAAAAGAAAAAATACCCCCAATATTGAAATTATCAAATTATTATTATATAATGCTCATACATTCACACCTGTATGTAAAGTAATGAAAATCACATATCAGGCATCACAATATTGAACAGCGGTTGCAAAAGATGTTTTAAATACAGGTACTGCAATTACACAAAATAATAATATAAACTGGCGTCAAAAATGTCAAAAAACGGTTTAACAGATGTCCTTGTTCCAATTAGCTATATCTGACAACGATCTTGTTTCCTCTCCTCTTAACAAGTACTTAGGTTCAAGACTCGTTTCGTCAAAAAACTTCACCACGAACGCTGGCTCTTAAATTACCAAGTCATGTATTTCTACTTTCCTGGAAAACAAATCATGCTTCATTATTTGTATTTTTCTCTCTCTCCTCTCGCACAAAAATCTTGTAAAACCGTGCTGGACGACGCGGCATATCAAGTGATGTTTTACAGGACTAGTACTAGTGGAGGTAATGTAAACAAGATAAAAAAATGTACATCCAATTGTAGATCTAGAAGGCAAGCAAGCATAGTGCAAATAGTTTCATTAAAATGGCAAACTCGAGTTGGCCCTTGGGGGGTCACTAGGGAAAAACTCTTTGAAAATTAATTTTAAAAATGGGCTGGGACCATAATTAACGCTAAGTCAAGAGAGGAAAATTTTTTTTGCAATTCCACAAAGTTGGGCGTTGCCTAAACACAGATAAGACAAGAATCGGGTGGAATCTGGGCTTTCTTCCCAATGTTTATGTAACACGCACAGTGTTAAAAGTATCAGAACAGGAGTTCAAATTAATGCTATGGTTACCCGTTTAAATTTTCAGAAGTAAATGGAAGAGTGACAATGTTTGCCTGAACTGATGAAGAGACCTTCCACATTTTTACAAACTGTATTCAGACTCGTTGTTATGTGTACTTTCAAATATGAGGTATAAGTTATTTGGAAACCCAGAATGGCTTTTTTGTACTTGTATGCTTATGGTGTCTCAGCAATTAAAACCTGTAAATTTACTGAATACACATTTACAGGCAGAAAAATGCCCAGTGTGATCCAGGTCAAAGGCTCGAACCTTCGATATGCCTTTAAACATGAATCTGTTTATGCTCGATTCGTTCAGAAATTGTGAACACCAGCAGAATATGAATGGAATACGAACGGAAAGATAAGCATCCTTAATATTGAACTCTTTTACTTTAAAACTGTAATCCCAATCTGTGAATGCAGCCATAGTTATGAAATCTTACTTTCCTGAAGGTGTTTTTACATCTCAAGTTTTCAAAAGTGAACATGCTCCCAAGACTGTCCCCGAACTACTGATTTCAGCAAAGATAAAAGCCAGTATGGTATAGTGTGCCAAGTGATCCAAAGAACTGCGGGATCAAACCCCTGACTACCTATGAAGACCACCTCCCACTTCACGCAGTCCCATATTGACAGGTTTTGTACTTGTATGCTTATTGTGTCTTAGCAACTAAAACCTGAAAATTTACTGAATACACATTAGTTAAAGGTAGTCCCCTGAGCAAGCACTGGGTCATTCCTGACCCATGGGATGATGTCACATCCCAACGTTTACTAGGCAGACTATATTTATGGGGTGGTTTGCCAGTGCCTTCCCCAGTCATCTACACTTTACCCCCAGCAAGCTGGGTGCTCGTTTTACCAACCTCAGTAAGATGGAAGACTGAGTCAACCTTTAGCAGGCTACGTGAAACCGACTTCCGTTGGGATCGAACTCAGGCAGTGAGCAGAGCTTTTGACTGCAGTACTGCAGCTTACCACTCTGCGCCACGGGGCTCTTATACACATTACAGGCAGAAAAATGAACAATCTGATCCAGATCATTGGATCGAATCTTCGTTATGACCAGCTTGTATGATATTACTCATTTAGATCCATACCCAATATTTCTTGTACACCTGAAACATACAAGAAGCAGTCCTGATTGGGCTAGCCTGTTCCCAAGTTGAGAAGCCAGAAGGCAAGGCTGAACACCTTAGGGAAAAAAAGGCAACACACAACCCAAGCACATTTTGAACAGGAAACACATACGGTTGTAATTGCAACCAGAGATGCATTTCGCTCTTTGGTTTCATCGTGTTATACTGAACATTTGGCCTGCAGTTCTAAAACACATTGCTTTGGAAGTAAGATCCCGCTTAAATCACCATTTGCTTCTAGGTAATCATAACCCGCTCCATCCCAACTCTGCCCATGGAAGCTTCCCCCATCAGCCCTGAGATCGAAGTTCAGAGACAATAGCTGTCCGAATACCAGATGTATGGGAGAAACCACAGGGGAAAACCATTCCTTGCTTGTAAGCATTCTTGATGGGTTCGGACTGGCCACTGTTGGAAAGAGACTGAGACAAATGACTCAACAGAAGAGAGGTGGGCTATGAGCCCCAACCATAGACTTTGCAAAACCTCCCTTCCAATTAAACCCCCACCCAATCATTTCCCTTTCACTGATTTCTCCACAACCGCCCTTTAAAAATATGTGTCCCACCCACTTCTTTCCCTTGCCAAAAATGCATCTCCCGTGCTTTCCAATTTCCCTCTCTGCTGCCACCACTACCCCAAATCAAAATTCCAATAATTCTCACCTGTTCCATTTTGGCCACCTTTTCAATCCTATATGTTAGCTACCTGAGCTCAACTCTAGCTCCAGCTTAATGAAGAAGGAGAACAAAGGGGCTGAAATTAAAACCAAACTACACCCACCCACCCCCGAAGGAAACGGCCCTATCAGCAGCTACCCACCAGTGTCAGGATGAGCCGGAGGACCTTATGGTCCAACAGGGTGGCACAGTGGCAGAGCACTGGCCTTGCATGTCAAGGGTCCTCGGCTCAATCCTTGGCATCTCTAGTTGAAACATCTCAGCAAGTGTTGAAAAAGACCCTACCTCTGCCTGAGACACTGGAGAGCCTCTGCCGGTCAGCAGGAACAACACTGAGCTAGCCTGACCAATGGTCTGTCTGGGTCTAAGGCAGTTTCATGTGTTTATTAACCCTCTCCTCCAAAATCCATGTCAAGCAATGCAAGTTCACAGGTGGCATTCACATGCCAGCGTGGTGTAGTGGTCAAGAGCAGTGGTTTGGAGCGGTGGACTCTAATCTGGACAACCGGGTTTATTCCCCTACTCCTCCAGATGAGCGGAGGACGCTAATCTGGTGAACCTGATTGATTTCCCCACTCCTCCACATGAAGCCTGTTGGGTGACCTTGGGCTAGTCACAGCTCTCTTAGAGCTCTCTCAGCCCCACCTACCTCACAGGGTGTCTGTTGCGGGGAGGGGAAGGGAAGGTGATTGTAAACCGGTTTGATCCTTCCTTAAGTGGTACAGAAAGTCGGCATATACAAAACCAACTCTGCTTCTTCTTCGTGCCCCTGAACAGGGCATTAACAACTTAACATACTAGCTTGGTACGAGGTGTAAAGCACAGAGACTCTAATACATTTCCATGAAAATGACCAAAATCTTTCACACAACAGACCACCAAAGGCTTATCGCCTGCTCATCATCAATATATAAAATCCTGTATATTTAATTTAGCTGCTTCATCGTCAGAAGTTACTGAAACAAGTAGTTCTACTTGGCAATCTTACCGATGCTGAAAGAGTCCTGCTGGTTCTACGACCACATCTCCCTGTGGTGGAAAGTGCCAGCAAGTCTCAGCCGACTTTCGACAACCCCATGGGGTTTTCAAGGCAAGAGACAGACAGAAATGGTTTGCCACTGCCGGCCTCTGCGTTCCAACCCTGGACTAATCCTTGCTGGTCTCCCATCCACATACTAACCGGGGCCAACCCTGCTTAGCTTCCAAGATCTGAGGAGATCAGGCTAGCCTGAGCCATCTATGTCAGCAGAAACTTCTCTACAAGCATCCTACTGGTGGCAACACTTGGATAATTTCAACAAAAAAGCAATTTAGGGAGCAAACCATATTCACACACTCATATTCTCATGACCCAAACTACCAGAAAAATGTCTGCAAATGTTGATTTTTTTAAAAACGGGTCAGATGAAAGCTTCAAATAATCATTTTTATTGACTTCTAAAACGCTCACCCCGGCTTTCTCTACCGCAGTTTAAAGTCCATAAAGTTTATGCGGTTGTGGAACTAAAGATGAGTATAAAACACCTTATCATGCCTGCTTTTATTCATGAATGGATTCACTTTTTGAATCAACTGCTCTTAGAGGTCAGATAAATATTTTCTCTCATTCTCCGGGAGACAAGAACACGGGTCTAATACCAAGCAAGAACGGAGGGCAGAAAACACAAAGGCCCCCAACAAAGCAAGTTAAGCCACATGTTAAGCAAGTTAAATCTCATAGATTTAAGTCTACAACCACTACACAAAGCCAAACAAATTTATGATGCTGTGCTATGGATCTAAAGCATATTATTGAAAAGAACTAAATTCCAAGCTCCCCTCTTTAATATATTTCCATAGAGCCAGGTCAGTGTATGCAGGGCCATGCAATTAATTTATCATTTAATATTGTTTTTACTGCATTTATATTCTGCCTTGATCCTCAGGCAGGGGCTATGGCTGAGTGGCAGAGCATCTCTTTTGCATGCAAAAACCCCAGGTTCAATCCCCAACATCTGCAGTTTAAAAAAGGATCAGGTAGTACAATACAATACAATTCAATTCATTACGGTCATTGACCAGCAAAGCAAATATTCAAAGGAATTAACATTGATTAAAATGAAAAAATAACAATATATCTGTACGTAAAACATTAATCAGAATAAAATGTTTACAATAAAATTAAATATTTACATTAATACAATCATTCAGTGATATATTCCATTTCCCTTATCAGAGTCGGACCAAGTACTCCTAAGCTTAATACCTAACCTTGCATACTTGGCAACTTTATGAGTTGTCTCACTATTCCTGCCTGTAAGTATTATCTTTATTTGGGTGGAAGGATCAAGTAGTAGTATGTGATGTGAAAGTCCTCCACCTGAGACCCTGGAGAGCCACCCGCCAGTCAGAATAGACAAAACTGACCTTGAGAGACGATAGAAGGCAGCCTCCTGCATTGTCTTACACTGGATTCCCAAAAAATCTCCCATCCAGGATCTGACCAGACCCAAACCTGCTTATTAGAGAGAGCAGTTGAGAGCTAGTTTGGTGTAGTGGTTAAGAGTGGTGGTTTGGAGCGGTGGACTCTGATCTGGAGAACCGGGTTTGAGTCTCCGCTCCTCCACATGTGTGGCAGACGCTCATCCGGTGAACTGGATTTGTTTCCCCGCTCCTCCACATGAAGCCAGCTGGGAGACCTTGGGCTAGTCACAGCTCTCTCAGCCCCACCTACCTCACTGGGTGTCTCTTGTGGGGAAGGGAAGGTGATTGTAAGCCGGTGTGATTCTTCCTTAAGTGGTAGAGAAAGTCAGCATATAAAAACCAACTCTTCTTTTTCTTCTTTTAATGAGGTTGCTGTATCCTTCCACTTCTTCTAACACCCGAGGCTATAATACCTCAATGGACACCAGACATGAATACGCAACCGTCTGGCTCGTTTTCCTCTTTTTATACTCAAGCGTCACCCAACGGCTGCAGTAGGACGTAGCCCTTGGGTCCTCTCCCTCTCACATTAATAGGTACCTGACTGATGATAGCTTTTCTAATATGGCCAGGTTAATACAATTAAATACAATCCTAACAAGCTAAACCTGTTTTCCTGGCACAGTATTATCGAATCACACCCAGACCAAACACAAGATAGCAGAGAATTATGTGTAGCTTTGAGATTAGGAGACCGGCCTATGATCCGGGAAGATCTTGGGATCAAGTGCCGCCTCTGCTAGGAAACCGACTCTACAGCCTTTGGCAAGCTGTCCCCTCTATGCCCCAGAGGAAAATAAAACGAACCTACCCTACGGGGTCGTCGTCACGATTTCTGAACATACAGCCAAGAGTTACTCTCAGATTTATACCAAGGCTATATATAGGTCTCTTTTCATACGTCATTCATAAGCTGACATTTCTCTCCAATAAAGTTTTTTTCCAGGCAACTGGCACGTCCATCTTCACAACTGTTTTGCCCGTCAACATTTTTGTTTCTAGTTTGGCTGCAGCGGCGACCAGCTTTGGTTGGGGGTTTACGGAAGGGTGTGATCGCCCATGGGTGGCTAGGTCCCTGATCCGGCACAACACCCAAATCAGAAAGTCAATCGCTGTGGGGAGGGAGGAGGAGGGAGGCAGGGTGCCCTGGGTTAACCCCACCAGTCCCACTTGTCCATATTTTAACAAAAGCAATGATTTTTTAAGTGGGACCGGAAGGAGAAGCAGAAGTACTTCTAAAACCACGAATGGGAAGAACAGAAGCTAGTTAGAACTGAAGGCATCTCCGTCCTTGTCATGTTTGCCCGGCCGACCCCATGCACAGAACTGAAACTTGATGCTATGTAGATTTACTTGGAAGCCCCAATGAATTCAGTTAGGTTTTACTGGGGGGGGGGGGAAGTGCAGAACATCTATTTCAGACCCAGGCAGCAATTCTAGGCACAGTGACAGTGCAATCCTACTCACGCATGGGAGGTTTTGCCTCGGATTTCCTTCTCTCTGGATGCACATTTCCCCCCTCCAAATGCTTAAAACTCTTTCATGCATACTGAACAATGCACTTCCAACCCACTTTCAATGCACTTTAATGGGTGTTTGCAAGTAGATTTCGCTGTTACACGCAGGGCACTTTCACACATGCCGAATAATGCCCTTTCAATGCACTTTCACGATGGTTTGCAAGGGGATTTTGCCCTTCCACACCGTCAAACCCAGCTTCAAAGTGGATTGAAAGTGCATTATTCGGCATGTGTGAAAGCGCCCACCGTCAAACCCAGCTGCAAAGAGCCCTAACAGTGCCTCATTTGGCCCGTGTGAATGTGTCCAAAATAAGCCCCCCTGTAGAGTTTTGAGGTTTCGGGGGGGGGGGGGAAACGCGCATCCAGAGAGCGGCAAACCCCAGGCAAAACCTCCCATTGCATCCATGGTCTACTCGGGATGCTACGGACGGCAGCACGCGCGGGGCCCCGATCCCGCCCCTCTACCCGCGAGCAAGCGCCGCCGGGCCCGCCACCCGCGCGCGCGCCTCCCCGGGAGCAATCCCGGAGCGGCCCGGCCAGCCCCGCAGGGCGCGCGCGCGCCTCCCCGGGAGCCAAGGCGTCGATCCCGCCCCGGGCGCCGCACGTGCCGAGCTGAGCCACGGCGGGAAGGCTCGACCCGCACCCAACTCTTCCCAGAGCAAGAGGGAGGTTGCGCCGCGGGTTCGCCCCTCTCCATCCCGCGGCACGTTTATCCCCACCCAGATTCTCTTTTTTTTTAATAATTTTTTTTATTTTTCTTCATTTAATAGATCCATAAAAACATATAATAATAAAACTAATAAAATAATAATAATAAAACTAATAAAATAATAATAATAAAACTAATAAAATAATAAAATAAAAACTAATAAAAACAATAATAATAATAATAATAATAATAATAATAATAATAATAATAATAATAATAATAATATCTCAAAGCTCAACTATCAGTCCCCATTCGGACGGGGAAAACGCGCACGTGGAGAGAGGCCAACCCGAGGCGAAACCTCCCGTGCAGAAACCGCCCGGTCTGCAAGAAGGGGCCGAACCGATGGCTCTCCTGCAGGAGAGGGTCCCGCCGGCGAGGGGGGAGGCTGGCGGCTCCTCTTCCCCGGGGGGCGGCTCCTCTCTCCCCCCCCCCCAATTCCCCAGCAGACTTTCCCCGCCGCCGACCCAGCATTTGCAACCCTTTGCAAACCAGGATTTGCAAACCGGGAGTTTGCAATCTGGGGACCTTTTTTTTCTTTCCTTTTTTGTTTGCAAGGGCGCTCTTCTCTCTCTCCCCTCTCCGGCAGCGTCGGCAAAAGGCAGAAGTCCCCCCACCCCACCCCACCCCACCCCCAGGAAGCGGCGCCCCCCAAGCCCGACGCGTGGGGAGCCGAGCCGTCCCCGACGGGCGCGCCTCGCACTCACCGCGGCGGCCCCGGAGCTCGCCGACGCCTCCCCGGGAGCCTCCGTGCCCCGGCTGCAGAAGGCGACGCCCGGCCTGGCCCTTAACGCATCGCCGCTCCGCCTCCCGGAGCCCCGGCGAGAAGGGGGTCCGGCGAGCGGCTGCCCCGCTCCCCCGAGCAGCAGGCGTGCGGACGCGCGGCGGCCGGAGGGAGCCCGCCTCTTCCCGGTGACATCGAGCCGACCCCGCCCGCTTTCTGCCGGGAGTTTGTTGCAATTTTTTTTTTGCAATTCCTTTTATTATAATTTCTTTTTTGCAATTTTTTGCAATTCCTTCTTGCAATGCGCGCTCCCCCCGGCCCTCCGGCCCCGGAACCCCTCAATTGGACCTCCCGCCCCCAAGAGAGGGGCAGGAGCCGAGCGGGAACCTTTGGAGGAGGAGAGGCTGGTTCGGACACGCCTCTTTCTCTTCTGGGCACTTTTCACACGTGCCAGCTCATGCGCCTTCAGTCCCCTTTCAATGCACTTCGGAGCTGGATTTTGCTGTGTGGACTGGAAAAGCCATTTGCAATCGTCCTCTGTTCGTCCCAGTTCTTCGGAATACCCCCTCCGCGTGGTCTGCCTGCCTATACATATTGTCTGACAACTCCTTGTCTCTGTAGAGCTTTTTACTTGGCTAGATTGAATGCGAACCCTTCTAGGGTAATGCAGGGCAGAATTCTGAATATCCCATACTCAGACAGGATCTGCCCTTGCTCTTCTGGCTCTATTGACTCATGAGCCCATGCCCTTTTAGAAGGCTGCTTTTACGGGGAACTTCGATCGCACTATATTTCCCCCCTTTTAACATACAACTCCAATGCCTCTGTGACTGACATAATGCCTTTTTTACTAAGCGATAGGGGACCCCAAGGCTACATTGTCGGTGGCAAGATTTGTTTCAGTCCTTACATCCCTCCAACACTAGATATATGCTGCTCAAGATCAATGGATCAAGGAGCTTCTAAGGGATAAAAGGAAGGAAGGAAAGGAAAAGGTTTTGATACGCCGACTTTCTCTTCTGGGCACTTTCACACATGCCAATAAATCCACTTTCAATGCACTTTGGAGCTGGATTTCACTGTGTGAACTGGGAAAATCCATTTGCAAACAATCGTTAAAGTATACTGGAAGTGGATTGAAAGTGCATTGTTTGGGCTGGGTGAAAGTGCCCACAGTCTACCATTTAAGGGAGTCTCAAACTGGCTTACAATTGCCTTGCCTTTAAAAGACTGGATACAACTAAAGAATAACCGGTTATTGGACTTGGAAGGTTTTGATAATAGATATGGGTGGCATGGTTACTTATGGTATGATAAACTTAAAAATCATAAGGCTTTTCAACATCATATAGTGAAATCTTCAATAATAAAAATTTGGTTAAAATACAATTGCCTTGCCTTCCCCTCCCCACAACAGACACCCTGCAAGGTAGGTGGGGCTGAGAGAGCTGTGACTAGCCCAAGGTCACCCAGCTGGCTTCATGTGGGGAAACCAACCTGGGCCACCAGATTAGAGTCCACTGCTCCAAACCACCGCACCAGGCTGGTTCTCTCTTTGCCATCCAGGGATACTGGGCACGTGCCCAGGTAGGGAAATGAAACCCAGAGAAACAAAAGTGTGCTCCCTTCCAAACAAAGCAAGAGTAGGGCAAGGTCTAGGGTTGCCAAGCTCCAGGTGCTAGCTGGAGATCACCTGCTGTTACAACGGATCTCCAGCTGATAGAGATCTGTTCCCCTGGAGAAAATGGACGCTTTGGCCATTGGACTCTATGGCATTCAAGTCCCTCCCCTCCCCAAACCCCACACTCCTTAGGCTCTGCCCCAAAAACCTGCTGGTGGTGAAGAGGGACCGGGCGACCCTACTACTACGATGACTTTGGGTCTTTGTTGTGATGATGCTTGCCATTTCCGACAGTCAGAGGTTTCCTTGCTCTCCCCCTGCGTTTCCCCGTGTTTTGCCCACATTTTGAAATTCAGGTCCATGAAAACATGGGCAAAATGCGGGGGCACACGGGGAGAGTGAGGCAACCTCTGATGGTTGGAAATGGCAGCAGCATCACAGCAAGGGCCACTTATGCATGGGAGGTTTTGCCTTGGATTTGCTGCTCTTTAGATGCACATTCTCCCCATCCACATTCTTTAAACTCAAAAATAAGTCCCCCATGTAGAGTTTTGAGAATTCGGATGGGGAAAATGTGCATCTAGAGAGCAGCAAATCCAAGGCAAAACCTCCCATTGCATAAATGGCCCAAAGTCGTCGGAGGGGTGACAGTGAGGGAAACAGCCACGCATAAAAAGACCTGAGTGAAGAACCACCACCCCATCCAGAATTTATTGCCCATCAGCCTCACCGGGTGCCTCCAAATCCCAGCACTGACCTACATCAGTACCCACCAGTGAGTTCCTTCGTGCCTTCTTGTTTCTCAAATCTGGAAGATAGAACCTAAAAAGCTCTTGAACGGACCTCAAAAGGGGGGGGCGGTCCAGGTGAGACGGCAGAGGAGGAATTAATGCTTTTTCAGGGTTGCCCTACACTTCGGGTTGCCAAACTCCAGGTATGAGCGGGAGATCTGCTATTACTACTGATCTCCAGCCGAAAGAGATCAATTCACCTGGAGGATATGGCCGCTTTGGCAATTGAACTCCATGGCATTAAAGTCCCTCCCCAAACCCCGCCGTCCTCAGTCTCCACCCCAAAAACCTACCACGGGTGGCGAAGAGGGACCTGGCAACCCTACCGACACTAATAACTCAGTGTAAAGTGGCTAGCCCCAGCTAGCCTGAGGAAGCTGAGCAGGGTCAGCCTGGGTCAGTATTTGGATGGGAGACCACCAAGGAATACCAGGGCAGCTACACAGAGGCGGGCAATGGCAAACCACCTCTGAACGTCTCTTGCCTTGAAAACCCCTCCAAGGGTCACCATAAGTCACCTGTGACTTGATGGAAAAAGCAAAAGAAATGGAGAAACCTCTGCAGGATCTGAAAAGCCAAGCTGCAAAAACTGCCTCCATGTACTCATATTTTACTTGAGGGCCTATTAAAAATGTGACTCTCTGCTACCACCTACAGTCTGAATGGGGTTGCCAACCTCCAAGTGGTAGCTGGAGATCTCCCGCTATTACAACTGACCTCCAGGTGACAGATCAGTTTACCTGGAGAAAATGGCCGCTTGGGCAATTGGGCTCTATGCCATTGAAGTGCCTCCCCAATCCAAACCCCGCCCTCCTCAGGCTCCGCCCCCAAAATCGCCAGGTATTTCCCAACTCGGAGCTGGCAACCCTAAGTCTGGAGTAGGCCCAACCGGTCCCAAGTAGTTTCTTCCAAGCTGTGAAAAGTGGCTTTAGTTATGATCAGCTTTTAATGGACTTTTTATGAGAACTGTTTGGCCTCAGTTCCACGCCTCTCAGGATTATCTCATCCTTGTGACTGGTGGTTGTTTTGAATTTGATTTTGATAGCAATTGTATGTGGGAATTACAGATTTATGTTATTATTCTGCCATACATGTTCATGTCATTTTATGGCACACCCAAACAAAAAGAAAAAGGCAGGCCTCTTCAGCCCTGGGAAAACTATACATTTAATAGAAGATTCTCATGGTGCCCTTATTATAGGTTTTCTTTGCTTTCCAGTCTGCAAAATGCTGGAAGCTTTTCACTGTGTTGCCATTGATCAAACCAAACGCATGTTCGGGTCCAACAGCCCCAGTTAGTCAGAGTCTCTGCGTCTGCCGTATATTTTTTTAAAGTTACGACACAGCAAAGAAATTGAATTATACTTAACAAGTAATATAATTTACAAGCAATAGAAATTTAATCTTGACTCGTAGTTATTGCATTATGTATAGGGAGCGATACAGATTTGTGAGGACACACACAAAAAAATTTTGCGTAGTCAAGGTAGGAGGCTTAACAGCGCAAATCTTAAGGAGGGTTACTCCATTCTAAACCCATTGCAATCAATGGATTTAGAGTGGAGTAAATCTGCATTGGATTGCTGTGTTAGCTACAAATGGTAAAGTCCAAACCAAAGCAAAGAAATAATTCTAGAAATATTTTGGGGGGGGAAACACTCCAAACCACTGCTCTTAACCACTACACCACGCTGGCTCTCTGCCTAGTAAACGTTGGGATGTGACGTCACCCCATGGGTCAGGAATGCCCCGGTGCTTGCACAGGGGACCTTTACCTTTTTAAAGCCAGCACGCCCCAGGGGTGGTCAGATGTCTTGTTTGCTCAGTGGCCATAATCATGCATGTGGGCCTGGGGTACATTCCCCTGTCTGCATCCTGGACTTGCACAAAAGGCCTTGGCGCTATCCGCGTATTATAGGGAATCCCCGCGCTATGTTGTACCTTCTTTTAGCACAGACTAAAAACGTCCTTGGGGACATCCCAAGCTTCTCATATAGCTTGCTGGAAACATGTGACATTCCTCGGGGGGGAGGGGGAGAGAGACACCCGCAATGTTTGGGAATGTCAGGGCAACCCAACCCAGGCAATGTGCTGGCAACGGCCACCTTCTGGGTCCCAGCTCATACTTGGTGGAGGGGCTCACCTTCAACTGTGCCCTCTTCCTGAGCTCTCGCCTGATCCTCTTCCTTTTCCTGCTTCTAGTAACTGAAACTTGGTAATGACGATATGGAACTATAGGCTGTGGCCTGAAACCCGAACCCACGCTAGAAGCCGAAGGAGCTCCGGTTCTAGCGATTGTTGACAGCTGCTACGATAAGAAAGCTCTAAGATAACTTGATGCATCTGAGAGCCAGCGTGGTGTAGTGGTTTGGAGCAGTGGAGGACTCTAATCTGGAGAACCAGGTTTGATTCCCCACTCATCCACACGAGCATAGAATCATATAGTTGGAAGGGACCACCAGGATCTTCTAATCCAACCCCCTGCACAATGCAGGAAATTCACAACTACCCCACACACCCCCACTGACCTCTACTCCATGCCCCAAAGATGGCCAAGATGCTCTCCCTCTCATGATCTGCTTAAGGTCATAGAATCAGCATTGCTGACAGATGGCCATCTAACCTCTGCTTAAAAACCTCCAGGGAAGGAGAGCTTACCACCTCCCGAGAAAGCCTATTCCACTGAGGAACCGCTCTGTTAGAAATTTCTTCCTAATGTCTAGCGGACTCTTACCTGGTGAACCGGGTTGGTTTTCTCACTCCTACACATGAAGCCAGCTGGGTGACCTTGGAGTCACAGTTCTTTCCGAACAACAGACACTCTTCAGCCTGCTTTGTTTAGCTGTGACTTGCTCAGCGAGGCTAGGGACAGATGGGTAAAGCCTTTTATCCAGGAATCTGTCTCCGAATTGGACAATTTGAGGGTTATTTTAGCAGGGGTGGATTTTAATATTATATTGGCAGTTGCCAAATTTATTTCCCAGGCAATTAAGATTAAAAAATATTAGTTTTTTTATGGGCTAGTTAGATAATTACTTTTTCTTTTTTTGATCTCAGTATGACATTGTTCAGGGCCGAATGGGCCATGTGAACAGTATCGTTAAAGTAAAATAAGTTATCTCCAAACTATCTCAACCTCATCTACCTCACAAGGTGTCTGTTGTGGGGAGAGGAAGGGAAGGAGATTGTAAGCCGGTTTGATTCTCCGCAAAAGGTAGAGAAAACCAGCATATAAAAACCAACTCTTCTCCTCCTCCTTCTCTGCCAACGATGGTTGGCAAACAAACATATGTTAAAGAAGTGTTTGGGTGGGTGTTCAACAGATCAGCTTACATTGCAGGATGAGATAACAGGAGAATCCCCCACACACACACACACTCCGTTCCATTATTGCTTTGTGGGTATCTACAGTGGCATCAAGAGCTTCCTGGCACACAGCACATTAGCGACACTCGCATGCCCTCCCAAGCATTGTTAAAGCATCCCACAAAAAGAATCTCAACCAAGCCGCTTCACGCCCAGATTGATTTGGAGGCAGCAGGCTCTTACATTAATGCATCCTTCTGCATTATGAATCGGGCAGGAGGGAAACTGCAGAAGGAACAGAAAGCTGCAGGAAATGTGAGCGTGGTTGTGTGTGTGTGTTAAGTCGCTTCCGACTCATGGCGACCCTATGGATCAATGTCCTCTAAAATGTCCTATCTTTGACAGCCTTGCTCAGGTCTTGCAAACTGAGGGCCGTGGCTTCCTTTATAGAGGCGATCCATCTCTTGTTAGGTCTTCCTCTTTTCCTGCTGCCCTCAACTTTTCCTAGCATGACTGTCTTTTCCAGTGACTCGTCTTCTCATAATATGACCAAAATACAATAGCCTCAGTTTAGTCATTTTAGCTTCTAGGGTCAGTTCAGGCTTGATTTGATCTATAACCCGCTGATTTGTTTTTTTTAGTGTGGTTAGTATTCTATATAAAATGCAGAGTTAAAAACAACAACAACGGGACAATGGAATCTTTCCTAATGCATTTATTCTGCTTCTGAAGCAAGACTTGGTCATTCAGAGCTCCAAAATCCAGAGAAATTCAGCTGGGAAGAATGTCTGAACAAGTAACACCTCCTTCATCAACTCATTTGAACAAGCAGCTTATCCAACTTTTGCAACAAAAAGCTGATGTCGTATGCAGAAGCAGAGAGCAGGGTTTATTCTGCCATTTGTGCTCGTCATCCATTGCCAGGAACCTTCTTGTAAGGTTCTTAGGTTCTGGCCAAAACAAGAACCTACAACCCAATATAGGTTACAGCTGTTTTACTAGAAGCTTTTCTGTCTCTCATAATACTAGAACGCGGGGTCATCTGCTGAAGCTGGAGGGTGAGAGATTCAGAACAGATAAAAGGAACTATTTCTCCACACAATGCATAGTTAAATTGTGGAACTCCCTGCCCCAGGATGTGCCAACCTGCCAACATGGAAGGCGTTAAGAGGGGAGTAGACATGTTCATGGAGGAGAGGGCTATCCGTGGCTACTAGTCAACATGGATACTAGTCATGATGCACGCCTATTCTCTCCAGTATCAGAGGAGCAGGCCTATTATATTAGATGCTGTGGAACACAGGCAGGATGGTGCTGCTGTAGTCGTCTTGTTGTGGGCTTCCTAGAGGCACCTGGTTGGCCACTGTGTGAACAGACACAGGATAAATTGAACACATGAAGCTGCCTTCTACTGAATCAGACCATTGGTCCATCAAAGTCAGTATTACTCAGACTGGCAGCGGCTCTCCAGGGTCTCAGGCTGAGGTCTTTCACATCACCTACTTGCCTAGTCCCTTTAACTGGAGATGCTGGGGATTGAACCTAGGACCTTCTGCATGCCAAGTAGAGGCTGTACCACTGAGCCACAGCTTCTCCCCAGTAGCATCTTAGAGCCCAGGGTGTAAGCTTAGTAATCCAGTAGCACCTTGGAGTCCAGGGTATAAGCTTTCGAGAGTCAAAGCTCCCCTCCACAGACACAGGGAAAGAATGGTTGCAATCACCTGTGAAGGAACCTGACTCTAGTGACCATCAGTGGAAATTATTATGCTTTCTAATGCTGCCACCTAGTGTTTAAGCATTGGCTGCCCCCCCCCTCCATCTGCACGCAACACTTACCGCTGGACCATTATAGTCTCTTCCCATTAGGATAGGATGATGGATGGCCGCATTTCCAAGCAGCGTCTCTGTAGTGCTGATGGTAACTGTTAATGCTGCCGTTCTGAAAGTAATGGACAGCCGATGGGCAGTACTCTTGAGGATAGGATACGCTTTGTCTGCTAAGACTAATGTGCTGAACTAGTGATGTTACTGGTCCCGGTTGTCCTCTGCAAAAGCAAAGTGGGGATCGCTGAGCGAGTATCAGGTGAAATATGGCCACCCACAGACAAGGGATCTGCTGGGAGACTTCTTCTGTAGAAAAATAACGTTTTCCAATTTTAAAAAAGGAGCTCTCTTCCCCTTCTCAAACAGCTTGATGGAGACAGAATGATGAGCTGGCAAGCAGATGCAAAGTCACCATAAGCCGGTTGGGCATAATCAGAGACACAGGACTCTACTGTAGGGTTGCCAGCCTCCAGGTAGTAGCTGGAGATCTCCTGCTATTACAACTGATTGCCAGCCGATAGAGATAGGTTCACCTGGAGAAAATGGACACTTTGGCCATTGGACTCTATGGCATTGAAGTCCCTCCCCAACCCCGCCCTCCTCAGGCTCCACCCCAAAAACCTCCCGCCGGTGGCAAAGAGGGACCTGGCAACCCTACTCTCCCGCATTGCTGCAACTCCCCACAACAAACTTCTCTGAGGTTCAAGAACAAACATTACCAACTCCTACTGTGGGAATGTGGTCAGATGAAGATAGAATCAGAGTTGGAAGGGACCACCAGGGTCATCTAGTCCAACCCCCTGCACAAAGCAAGAAACTCACAACTACCTCCCCCACACACTCCCAGTGACCCCCACTCCATGCCCAGAAGATGGCCAAGATGCCCTTCCTCTCATCATCTGCTTAAGGTCATAGAATCAGCATTGTTGACAGATGGCCATCTAGCCTCTGCTTAAAAACCTCCAGGGAAGGAGAGCTCACCACCTCCCGAGGAAGCCTGTTCCACTGAGGAACTGCTCTGTTAGAAAATTCTTCCTAATGTCTAGACGGAAACTCTTTTGATTTAATTTCAACCCGTTGGTTCTGGTCCGACCTTCTGGGGCAACAGAAAACAACTTGGCACCCTCCTCTATATGATAGCCCTTCCAAATACTTGAAGATGGTTATCATATCCCCTCTCAGTCTTCTCTTCAGGCTAAACATACCCAGCTCCTTCAACCTTGGTCTCCAGACCCCTCACCGTCTTTGTTGCCCTCCTCTGGACATGTTCCAGCTTGTCTACATCTTTCTTAAATTGTCTGGGCAAATTCCACCAAAAACCTTTAGGAAGAAGCCAAACTACAGCACATGCACCGGAATCCTCCATGGACCAAAGACAACCTTTTCAACATCCCGGAGTGCTTTGGAGATGGCAAAGGAAATAAAAGCAGTAAAAGACAGCAGATACCATTTAATTACTTTATTTCTTCATCCCCCACCCCATCTGTATACAGTTTAGTAGTCCAAGTAACCAAGGTAATTCCATCTTAAATAGTTGAACATCTCAGGATCATTAAAAAAATACATCCAACACGCAAGATAGGATAGAAATATACACACTATATACATTAAATAAGTGCTTTGACATGGTTTAAGCCTGGTCTGCAGTATTTTAACAGGGTTGATCCTCGTAGTTCCCATTATGCGGCACCCCCCTCCTTCTGACCTCAAAAGGAAACTTGGGAGGGAGCACATTGTGTGAGGAGCACAGGCTCCCAGCTGAGCTATACAAACACAGAAAACACAAAAATATATTGGCATTTTCCATAATTAGCCCAAAACCCACCCAGCCCATGAAAAACACTTATCGAAGCGTGTCTGCTCCACAATTGTAAAAACTTCCTTACTCTATATACAACTCACACATGGTTTATCTGTACAGCAAAATTAAAAAGAAACACATTGCGCTGACTGGAACATGAACACTGTCTGCATTGTGTGCTTCTAGAATACTGCGTTAGCACCTAACTTCTACCGAGCGGGGTCAGGAACTACCGCACAACCTGTCTGGTTTGGGTGCCTGCCGCTACAGGTTTCGGATGTCAGCCGCTCTGATCACTTATTGCTTCCTAGAAAGTGGAGTAAGTTAGTATTGAAGCATCATATATGAAAGGGCAATATTAAATGTTAGCCATCCAGCGGAGAAAATGCATAGCAAAACGTGCTTTGAGTCAGGCTGTTACCGCACTAGGTATTCCCAGCGATGTATTAAGAGATTGAAAATGTTATAAAAAATACTGTTCGCACTTTGTTTGGCCCCTTTAGCTGTGAAGACGTCTTCCAACCATTTTTTAGCCGTAGCATCCAAAAACCCTTTTAAAGCGATGTTTTTTATAACATTTCCAAACTCTTGATACATCGCTGGGAATACCTAGTGCGGTAACAGCCTCAGTTTCCTTGGTGAAAAGCCCCAACTCCTACCCTTTCGGTAGCATCTACAATGTACAAAGGTAGGCTGTTTAACAAGAAAAAGAAGAAGCATTTTCCTACCCTAAACTTAACATTTCCAGGGCCGATTCTACTGTCCACCCATCTCAAGCCCATATACAGACATCCATCACACAGGGAGGGGCCGTGGCTCAGTGGTAGAGCAACTGCTTGACATGCAGAAGGTCCCAGGTTCAATCCCCGGCATCTCCAGTTAAAGGAACTAGCCAAATTGGTGATGGGAAAGACCTGAGAGCCGCTGCCTGTCTAAGTAGACAATACTGACTTTGATGGACCGAGGGTCTGATTCAGTATAAGGCGGCTTCATGTGTTTGATTTATCCTGGAAACAAATCCCTGCTGGTTTCAGTACTGTCACTTATGTTAAAGGAACAAAATATGCTGCAACATACAGCCAAATGCAATGGGAACGAAGTGGTAGAATGAAATAAACCACAAGGGGGGGGGGGAATAATTTCTAATTGTTCTTTCTACCTGCCTGCAAGCAGAGATCAGGGGAAGAGGGGCTTTGTGCTCTCTTCCCCAACAGGTTTGGGGAGAGGAGGGTTGTTGCAGAGTTTTTTTACATGAGGAGATATTGAAAAATGTCATTCCCTCACCCTCAGTTTGAAGTGTTACAATCCATTCTACTACTCGCAAATCCGTCCACCTCATTCCACCGCCTCCCGTCAACCTGCCCTGAAAATCTGCATCTTGTTTTGAATATACGGAACTTTCAAGTCTGAAATTGTACACAACACAATTATTGGCCAACAAGTGAAAAAATGAGCAAACAATGCTTCAGCAACAGCGACTGTCTTTTCCAAAGCACGCTGCGAGCATTTGCAAGCGAGGAGACTTTGAGAGAAGAAGAACCGGTCATGAAATGTCTCAGTGGCCTTCTGGATGGCTGAGTTAAGGCTACAGAATTTTTTTTAAAAGAGAGGCTTAAGTGCCTCAAGGTGAAGGATTTTTGCATCTAGGAAATCATCTGTGCAGCCATTTCCAAGGCACAGGAGACAAGTTACTCTCCTGCTAACTACCCAGGACACCCAAGCCTGAAATACAAGCATATAGGTAGGGCCCCGAGTTGTAGAAATCAAGGCTGCTTCTTCCAGGATCCTTTCCAGTTGCCATGCATGCAGTTTGAAAGAAAAAAGCTATGGTTTTATACCTACGTGCTCCTTTCAGAATCAGTGCTGAACACAAGCATTTCACCTTCAAGTATTTGAAACTATTTCCAGAAATCTCATAAGCAGCAATTCTAGGGAAAGCAGCATAATATCGCACCTCCCTTCTCAAATACGTGCAGGGAATCTGTTACGATCCATACTTTAAATCAGCCAAAGGTTAAACACTGCTGTTCTAAAGACATTCCTTAATTAAGGGGTGCGTCAATCGTGCTGAAAATAAAAGGAATAAATGCTAGGGGGCAAAGATCAGCTGCAACACCAGACTGAGACCGATCATCTCGTTTCACATTTAAAAAACTCAAACACTGCAGCTCTGAATGGACTAAAATAATAGGACTCTGGTTGAAGGCAAATACTTGAACTTTCCCATGTATACACTGAAAAGTATGACCAAACTGCACTCCTGATACAATGACTTGGCCGCTTATACGATGAATTTCAAACGCCTCCAAGTCAGGAATAAATATCTAGCTTTGCAAGTCTCTCGGTTCATGCTGGACGGGGCCCAACGTGCCCCACCTGGCCCGAGAAATATCAAAACAGCATCTCAGTTTTCAACAGAAAGCTCCACCCATTTTAAATACTACGATGGTGCTGCGTCTGCAGAGGTGGAGGATTATGGCAAGGGAGCATGATCGCAGGGCCGTCGTTGAGTGCTCGGAATGGGACAGTTTACGCCCCATTCAGGCTGAAGGCCCCCCCCCCCCTTGAAGAGCCATGAAAAGCTATTCATGAAGCAGGCTTAGAATTTCCTTTGCTGCAGTGAGAGAGAATTACAGTGCAATTCTGAACAGCGTTACACCCTTCCCAATCCACTGAAGTGAATGGGGCTTAGAAGAGTGTAAACTCGGTTTAGGATTACACTGTTAATTGGGAACCCTGGGATTTGTGATCTCTCCCGCTCTCTAGCCATTAAGAGAGAAAAAGTTAGCAATTACTTCTTAAATAAACACAGTCTCCTTTGTACTGGCCTTTATTATGTTCAAGCAAAATGTAAACTTTTCATATATATATATTTTTTAAAAAAATAAACTTTTCAGGTTGCGAAGACAGCCCCAATCCTCACATACCTGGTTTATTATACCACATACCATCTCGGTTCAGTTTGTGTTCGGAGCACCTTCAAAAACTGAAAATCAGTGTCCGTACGGCTAGAGCAGCTATTGCTCAACAGCCTTTTTTAAAAAGAGAGAGATTTGTGGAATGTAAATACTTAACCTGGTAATGAAACGAAAAGGAATCAAGTAGGCAGGACCGGCACTTTAAGGCCATCCTTACTTGAACGGAAGCATAGTGGGTCGGTCTAGAACCAAAATATTCATCCTCACAAAGACAACCAGGTACCCTCTCGGAGGATAATAAGAACAAGGAATGTAGGAAAAGCTGTGTGTGATGGTCATGTTCTCAAGACAGGCCTCGACGCAGTCAAGAGGCTTGCTCTTGAGAAAGCATGCTCGTGGACAGGGGATTTGTGTGTATGTGTGCGCGCACATAAGCCAGCTCAAAACAGATCAATTCCATTCACTGGTAGTGCACGGAAATCTGAGTTGGGGACCATGGGGGAAAAGAGGACCCGCGGTAAAATGTCTGGTTTCGTTTAAAAAAAGTGTCTTACTTTTAAAAGAAAAGCAGTGCTCCAAATGACAAAATGGTGCATCTATAAATGATGAAAATCCTCAAAACTTAACAGCTCACGGAAACCTGCCGAAGGACATCAGTGCATAACAGAGCAAGTTGCGCAACCATGCTTATGCTTCCCGGTCACCACAGTGGCAAGAAGCTGCTGCGTTAATCATGGGTTTCCTTCCCCCATCTTAAAATAAATCTCTGTCGCATCATCTTAATGGGCTGATTTGGGGGCCTGCAAATTCACTTGGGTTTTATATTAATGAATTGTGTAAAATGTGCAAGATTCCTAACGCAAGCCCCCCTTACGAACAGGCCAAGATTTGAGTTCAGCGTTTACAGTGGCCTGTGGGGGGGGGGGGGGACACTACCCTCACAGCTCTCTGTGTGATGGGAGCATTCTTCTCCCTGTGAATGAGATGGTCCAATCTGAACCTGATAGTAAGCCGTTCCAAACAGTAGCTCTCCCATTAATGTTCCTGCATCAAAGTGTGGGTTCAGACCAATGCAGTTTGGTGCAGCCTGAGATTCCTTTCGCTGCTACTGAAGACATCGGTGTCGAGGAAATCTGAAGAAGTCTCTCTTCCACGTCTCCTCAAGAGGTCCTTCATCTTAACAGTTCAGGCCCAGGCCTGTCCAGTGATCTGGCACCATCAGAAAATACTTGTCCATTGCTTCACAAAACCTGGTCCGATACAATTCTGGAGAAACTACGGTTGGCATTTTGCCTAACGATTTTTAAAATGAAAAAAAAAAAGATATATCTTAGAAGTTAATTCTGAGACAGCAAAACCACAACAGTTAAACATTTATGACAGCTACCTGTTCTGGTCAGGGACAGACAGAAGGGCCTCAAAACAAGAGATCAGATTCCCATAAAATCCATCTAACAAGAGAAAGGAACCAAGAACAATTTGTACCTCATTTACCAATGGCAACCATGCTTGAAATATTGGGAATTGTTCAAAAGGAGGCTTTTACAAAGGGACAAGGGCTGTAGTTTATGGCACTATTATATGAATTATCTTGTTTTTATTGCACAGTTCCCGCATTTCCGTATTGCACTTCTTATATCATGTGTTATACCAGGGGTCGACAAACTGCGGCTCCCAAGCCGCATGCGGCTCTTTGGCCCGTTGAGTGCGGCTCTCCGAACTTGGTTCGGAGCCCCTGCTCTCGTACCCGCTCGCGCCGGCAGCCGGGCTGCAAAGCCGGCGCGCCTGAGAGAGCGAGCACGAGAGAGCAGGCGAGCGGGCTGTCTCTCCCCCACCCGCCGTGGAGAATGGCCGGGTCCCCCTTTCCCTTGCCCTCAATGGTTGGGAGGCTAAAGCCTCCCCTCCCCTCTAGCCGCATGATTGCTGGGCGGGCGGCTCGGCGGTTCCTGGCCCGCCCTGCCCACCTATCAGTTGTTGGGCAGGGCGGGCTTCCTTTGGTAGACCTGGCCTCTGGCTGAGTCCCACTGGGAGGCCATGTCTACCCACTGGCTTTCTTGGCAGTAGACCTGGACTCCGAGGAGGGGGAAAAGTCCCCCTTCAGAGGCCAGGTCTACCAATTGGTTTCTATGGGCCTCCGGAGGCCAGGTCTACTGCCAAGAAAGCCAATGGGTAGATCTGGCCTCCCAATGGGACTCAGCCAGAGGCCATGTCTACACACTGGCTTTCTTGGCGGTAGACCTGGACTCCGAGGAGGGGAAAAAGTCCCCCTTCAGAGGCCAGGTCTACCAATTGGCTTCTATGGGCCTCCGGAGGCCAGGTCTACTGCCAAGAAAGCCAATGGGTAGACCTGGCCTCCAATGGGACTCAGCTGGAGGCCAGGTCTACCAATAGGCTTTTATGGTGGTAGACCAGGCCTCCAGATGAGGACTCCGGACGGGGAGGGGGAAATGGCAGGGACTTACCATTTAATTTTTATCAATAAATAAGATCACTATTAAGTATGATATCAAGTATTATTCAGTGTACCTATAGTTTAATTAAGACTTAAAACTTTAAAGCTTATTAAGTTAATAAACAGTGTACCTACCTATATAGTTTACGTTTAAGAAATTTGGCTCTCAAAAGAAATCTCAATCGTTGTACTGTTGATATTTGGCTCTTTTGACTAATGAGTTTGCCGACCCCTGTATATACTATGCTTATACTATGCTTATTGCACTATTTCCTAACTTTGCAATCCAATCTTATTACGCTCTTTAATATGCCTTATACCAGGGGTCGGCAAACTCATCTTATTTATTGGTAAAAATTAAATTGTAAGTCCCTGCCATTTCCCCCTCCCCATCCGGAGTCCTCGTCTGGAGGCCTGGTCTACCACCATAAAAGCCTATTGGTAGACCTGGCCTCCGGCTGAGTCCCACGGCGGGGGGGGGGGGGGGAGAGACAGTGCACCCGCTCGCCTGCTCTCTCTCGTTTGCTCTCTCTCTCTCTCTCTCTCTCTCAGGTGAGCCGGCTCCGCAGCCCGGCTGCTGGCGTGAGCGGGCGCGAGAGCAGGGGCTCCGAACCAAGTTTGGACAGCCGCACTCAACAGGCCAAAGAGCCGCATGCAACTCGGGAGCCGCAGTTTGCCGACCCCTGCCTTATACTGTTCTCATTGCATGGTTTTAAATTTCATCATCCCACTGTGAGGCTCAGCGAGAAAAGTCAATAAATGAATAAATATTTGCACAAAACTTGTGGGAAAGATGAAAACTGGAACCAAAACTGGAGAGCCAAGAGTCGCCTTTGGTCCCATGATGCTTATCCAGCAGCTGGAGTTTCCAGGTCCCCCCCCTGGCCACCGGCAGTGGATCGGGTGTGTGTGTGTAGGGTTGCTAGATTCAGTTTGGGAAGCTTCTGAAAACTGGGAGGTGGAGCCTGGGGAGGACAGGGACTTCAGTGGGGTGCATTGCCATAGAGTCCACTCTCCAAAGTATCCATTTTCTCCAGGGGAACTAATCTCTGTAGTCTGGAGAAAAGCTTTAATTCCAGGGGTTCTCCAAGTTCCACCTGGAAGCTGGCTTCCCACCCGCAGCTGGGAATGACATATTGACAAACAATTCCATCCGGCTGCCATTCAGACCCTACATGATCATCAAATAGGACAGGTATCCAGTTCCAGTGCAAAAAGAGCGCCTGTATGCAAATAAGCATTTAGGCATAACTTGATTATAACTTTCGGCGTTATCTTCGAAGCAGCCGTTAAATAATAAACTATGGGTAGAGTAACAGCCTTATCTTTACCAGACAGCAGATCGATTAAGCGGTAGTCGTGAGAACAGACAGGAAAGTGTGAAATCAATGGAGTAATAAAAGAAGATCCTGTAGAATATAAATCACAACTGAATAAAAAATGGTGCTTCGGCCTTTGCCTTGGCCACATGGGCAGACTCTCTGTTCGATTGGGGTATTTAAGAATCTGCCAAATAATTGGTTGAGGAGTAAGGCTTTATGTCTGGCCAAGAAGAAAAGTCTTTGAAAGGTTGGAATGATTAAGAATTCAAGATTTTCCACTGGGGAGAAATGGAAAAGATGGGAGTGCTCTGTCCCCAGGAGGGAGGATGGGTATCCATATTATTTTTGGCAGCATGGCACTGCAAACCGAGAGGTTGCCACTCCAGATGATGGTATTCCAAAACAGCAGGAAGATGCTCCCGTGCTAAACATTTAGGTCTAGGGTAGGCGCTAGTGGCTGACCAGTTCCAAACAAGCTGGATTGCATTTTCCAAAATGAGATCAGAAGAAGAGGAGTTGGTTTTTATATGCCAACTTTCTCTACCACTTAAGGAAGACTCAAACAGGCTTACAATCACCTTCCCTTCCCCTCCCCACAAGAGACACCCTGGGAGGTAGGTGGGGCTGAGAGAGTTCTGAGAGAACTGTGACTAGCCCAAGGTCACCTAGCTGTCTTCACGTGTAGGAACGGGAAAACAAATCCAGTTCACCAGATTAGCCCCCGCCGCTCATATGGAGGAGTGGGGAATCAAACCCGGTACTCCAGATCAGAGTCCACCACTCCAAACCACTGCTTTTAACCACTACACCACTCTGGCTCTCACTACACCACACTGGCTAAGGAATGATTCAGCAAACTGTTTGGGGACCCGCTGCCTTAACTCTTCCATTCAAACCTTTTCACCCATAATAGAACTAGGGAAAAGGCAACATTGTTCTTTCCCACTCCCCTGACCCCAATGAGGACAATAATTAGGGTTTGAAAATGCCCTCCCCCTTTTTGCACAGTAAAAGCATCTTAGGGCTTCTGGCATTTTAAGATGGAGTTTGTATGTTTATAGTTCCAGGAGAACCAAAGGTCAGTCGAAAACATGCACACAAGGGAAGAAAGAGAACTGAGGAAGGGGTGGGGGAATGTAGCAACGAATGTGGAGAAAGGCTCCTCCGACTCACCTTGGCCTCCCAAGATGCCTGTCGACTTAACCACCATTTCAAGCTTTTTGTCCCAAGTAAATGTGCGTATGTAATCTACAAGAAAAGGAAGGCAACCTGGGTTAGATATGCGGCCTTGAATGAAAGACCAGTTCCAGGGGACGTGGAAAATCTGTGCCACTAGCAAACACCTCCCCCCCCCCGCTTCAGAGCTCCTTCAGTCCACGTGGCATCCACCCCGTTTCCTCCCTTCTGCATCCCATCATGCTCCTCACCTGCCCCTTAGGCTAACCCAGCGGATCTTAACCTTGAATCCACCACCACTACTTGCCAATTATACAATATCATCACCAAACACCCCCCCCCCCATTAAAATCTCCGGGCATAAAAGCAGCTCACCAGCCAAGGCAGCTTCAATTACATGGGTATATGGAGAGCCAGCATGGCGCAGTGGTTAAGAGCAGTGGTTAGGAGCAGTGGACTCTGATCTGCTGAACCGGGTTGGTTTCCCCACTCCTCCACATGAAGTCAGCTGGGTGACCTTGAGCTAGTCACAGCTCTCTTAGAGCTCTCTCAGCCCCCCCTACCTCACAGGGTGTCTGTTGTGGGGAGGGGAAGGGAAGGTGATTGTAAGTCAGTTTGATTCTCCCTTAAGTGGTAGAGAAAGTCGGCATATAAAAACCAACTCTTCTTCTTACAATGGTATAGAATCACAAAGTAGGTGGGCCAATCCAAGAAGCACACCAACCGATGGAGCAGATGTAACATGGCCGCCAAATAACATGAAGTGGCCGCTTGTGGGACAGCAACCCCCTGGCTGTTTGGGGTCAAGGATTACATACCAATGATCCCGACCACCAGCTCGTCGGTGGTGTCATCTCGGCCCACCAGAAGAGAGTAATCAATGATGAGGTGGCTGGAAAGGAAGTGAGAGTCGCTGTGGATGGAAACCCTCAGGACAGCCTTGGAGTGCGAACGGATGTACAAGGGGTTGTCCCGCACCAGCTTCAGGAGGTTTTCATCCAGCAGGACCACGTCGCAGCTCTCTTTCCCGGTGTCTGTTTTCACATTTCTGTTCCGCAGGGAGCCCTTCAGGTCGAAAACCTAGTGGGAGAAGAGACAGCAGTTTTTGTCGCAGGGAAGTTACTTCAGGGCATTCTCTACACCATATTACAGGCTACCTCTTCCTCACAACATCACAACCAGTGTGGGTCATGGGACAGGGGACCGGCCTTGAAGCTACGTTCAGTTCTCTATTCTGGCACAAACCCAACTGGATGGCAGTCAAGTCATATACCTACAGGCCGGGTCTTTGTTCGTAAAGTGAAAGGAACAAAGGGCTTATTTCACAAGGTTACTTCAAGATTAAAGGCCATAAACAAAATAAGGAAGTGTTAATAATTCCTGAGCCATGAGAAGATATATCATAAATGTGACTCGTTCTGAAGCAGAAATAGTTCTGGGCAAATGTAGGAAGCTGTATTTTTTGAGCACAAACCAACTCAGCCCTTCAGCTAAAAGTTGTGGTGAAACAGCTGGATACACATTTACTCAAATACAAGACAAACCTATTTGTGTGTGTGTGTGTGTGTGTGTGTGTGTGTGTGTGTGTGTGTGTGTGTGTGTACACAATATCTGCCTTAACAGTGTTGCAATCAGATGTTACAAACGAGGTCAAACAAACAAAGGGATATTCAGCCAGGGGCATTTGGTCAGAATAAGATTAACACACATTTTAGTCAAGTCTCACGGCAGAATTTAATTGGGTGGGATCCAGTGACCCTTTTCAAATTGGCAGAGAAAATCCAACAAACTGGGATTTTGTTTTTAAACAGTGTCAGAAGTTAGCAAGTGTCACTTCCTTTGTTGGTGAACCTCCCAGTTCCAAGATGCGCTAATTTTAACAGAGGGAATCATAAAGGGGGAGGGAAATCAGCAGTTATCGTTGTACCCCATTTAAAACAACTTTGTGCTTTAACATATAGCAGCTACATAACAAAACCAGGCAACTCGCCATTCCCGTCCTTCTCCAGCCTGCTGTTCAAAAACACATATTTTAGTCTCACTTCTGTAATCCAGTCATATCTAATGAAGGCTAGGTGGAACAGCATGAAGTTTTGGAGTTCTGTCCTACGTAAGCCTTGGGTCAGAAGATATTCTTTAAGATCAAAGGCAGCCCCCTTGCTTTCAGAAGGGAGTGCTTATCTTCTCATGAAGCGCTATTTTGGCACTTCCAGAGATACTGAATAATGCACTTTCAATGCACTTTAGCGATCATTGGCAAGTGGATTTTGCATTACACAAAGGGCTTTTCCGCATTTCATCTTCCTCACTTGTAAGTTCCTGTTTCTTTGGCGGGTGTTCCAGTTCCGCATGTATCTTCCTCCCTCTAGTGGTTAATTCGATATCACATAGGTTTACATCCGGCATAAAAACCTGCAGTTTAAACCTGCAGGGAGATACGATGGACTTAAACCTGTGATATCGAGTCGACCACTATAGGGAGCAAAACACGTGCAGAACTGGAACCCCACCCCAAGGAAACAGGAACTTAGAAGCAAGGAAAATGAGAATGCAAAAAAGCCCAAAGTAAAATCCTGTTGCCAAGCGCATTGAAAGTGAACCCAAAGTGCATTATTTAGCATGTGCGAAAGTGCCTACGTTGTACCAGCTTTTCTGATTCCAAGGGCTTCATCATGTGCATCTCGAGTGCGCCAGGCTGTTGTGACAGCCAAAAGGGGCTGGGAGGGGCCACCAAAACCACAATGATTGGTCCTGGGGAACATGACTGACACAGGTTTAGAAAAGGGAAGGCAAGTATTCAAATGTATTTCCGCTACCTTAAGGGTGCTTTTGGCAGCCTCACTACCTCCACAGGAGAAACCCTTGCCCAAGAGTCACTTGCCATCCCAGCAGCTGAGATGTTAACTCACCTGAGCCATCTTCCTGCCATAGAAAAGATTTTCCATGACCAGCAAATCAAGCTTCTTCTCTGTGTTATTCTGGGAGTTCTTGAAACCAATCCGATATACCCCAAGGATCTTGGCCAAAGCTGTCGGTTTCTGAAACAGAGAATGCAAGTTTTGCTCAGCAAAGAGAAGTGGCTCAATTTTCAGTCATTGTGACAAATCTAGTGTCCATCTATATAACATTAGAACAGTGGCCTCCAACCCATCCAGACACCAGGGACCAACCTTTAACCACTGATGATGGCATGGTACCCACTGAGCAGCAAAGAGGTGACAGAAGTCATGTGACATGCCTATGTGACAGGAAGAGGAGGAGTCAGAATCTCTGAACCTGTTTGTACTAAAAAGGAATTTTCTCTGTGGCTAGGGGACTTTCCCTTGCTGTACTGCTGCTCTTCTTCATGTGCAGGCAAAGAGAAGCAGGAAATGTAGCACCTTTCTATATATGTGTACTAGCAGCAGATCCATAAAATAGCCAATAAAGGCAGCGCTACAGAGGCCTGGGACCCATGGGCTGAAGATCTCTGCATTAGATCACGGTTTTTCTGGGGGGTGGGGAATCAGCAGAAGAAAGGTAATATTGCAAAAACATCACCACATTTTTTAAACCAATCTTACTTAAAAATGCATTCTGTGTTGACTCAGACTACAAGTTAAGTATCCCTTATCCGGACATCCAATATCCAAACTGACCCGAAAATCAGACTTTTTGAGCTGGCATTACTCACAGGACCTCAGCAGCATGCCAATTTGCTTTCTAAGGGTTCAATGTACACAAAATTATTTAAAATATTGTTTAGAATTACATTCAGGCTATATGCATAAAGTGTATATAAAATGTAAGTGAACTTCATGTTTGGTCTTGTGTCCCATCCCCAAGATATCTCATTATGTATATGCAAATATTCCAAAATACGGAAAGATCCGAAATACAGACCGCTTGTGGTCCCAAGCAGTCCGGATAAGGGATACTCAACCTGTAGTAAGAAAGAATTCTTAAAAACAGCAGCCGTCAAGAGCAAAGCCCAGCCAGAAAGATTCTGCAAGCCTTACCTTATGCTGCACAGCATTAGTAATGTACGTGAAGTAGTGCGGGGCGAAGTCTAGAAAGGACTGGACCTCCAGGCGGGGCATCTGCTTCAAGATGAAACGGTCATCTGAAGAACAAGCATTAAATTATTGTACACAAATGACATAGTAGGGATGGCGGTGTGTCGACCGGCTGACCGATCCCGTCAAGCGTTGCCATGTAAATGGCATCAAGCACATGGAAACTGGAGCTGTAACCCGACTTGCAGCCCTTGGGGGTAAGAACGTTACCCCAGCAGGGTCCAAATGCATTCAAAATGCCAAGCCCAGCCTGCTGCAGCAAACACACTGAACCGACACTGATACCGAGGATGTGGTCTACATTACTGGGTATAGCTTGCTGCAGAGTTTCCCAAACCTTTTGAGTCATGGAGCACTTTTCAAGAGCGAAATTTGTCCCGGAGCACTAATTTTCACCTAGCACCTATATACTACACTGAATGACGGTAGTATTTCTCTTTCCAATCTCTTCACAGAGCATTAGGAGATGTTTCGCAGAGCACCAAGTGCTCCTTGGAGTACAGTTTGGGAACCTCTGACTTACTGTAAGTAGAATCCTACTATGTAATTTGTGATTTTTGTATTGTTTAAGGTATCATGTTAATGTATCATGTGAGAGCCAGCATGGTGCAATGGTTAAGAGCGGCGGATTGTAATCTGGAGAACCAGATTTGATTCCCCACTCCTCCACATACAGCCTGCTGGTTGACCTTGGGCTAGTCACAGTTCTGGCCGAACTCTCTCAGCCTCACCTACCTCACAAGTTGCCTGTTGTCGGGAGAGGAAGGGATTGCGATTGTAAGCAGCTTTGAGACTCCTTAATGTAGAGAAAAAAGGGGTATACAACCCAACTCCTCTTCTGCTGCTGCTTCTTCTTACTCATGGTTTGTTTCAGTTCTGCTTTTTAGACATCTGGTTGGTTCCAGACTTCTACAATCCTAATCCTATTTCATTGTTTATTGAACGTCCCGTCCTGTTGATCGCATTGACTCACTCTGTGTAATCCGCCTTGAGTCCCAGCGAGAAAGGTGGACTATAAATAAAGGAAATCATAAATAAGTCCAACGTTACCTTCAGTCACATAAAAAGCAGCTCCAGATTTGCCTCCTCGTGCCTGCCAGGGTAAAGAGTGCGAGAGAGAGCGGATGAAATCCTCCTCGCTGCTCCCGAGTATCACTTCACGCATTTTATGGAATTCTCCCGCGTAGTAAATCCGGCAGTAGAACTTGGCGTTTGCATCAGAGAATTCTGCAAAGGAAGGAGAAAGCCCTTCGTCAATAAAGGTAGTGGAAGGCCCACGTGTCAGAACGGATGTTTCAGGGGCAGACTCTTGTTTCTAATTCCACTAGACCTGTCCTCCTCGAGATGTTCCTCTTCTTAAAAAAACCATTTGTCACACCGAAAAATGCAAAAAAATGTCACACTCTTTTTCTGTGCATACAACACACACTCAATAAATAACAATCCCACCACTTGATATAATAACATTTCCATGCCAGCAAATTCCTGTGCCTAAGCAGATTGCTAGCAATCTATCACTTGGGGGCAAAGACAGACAGATCTCGGGTGTGGGTGTGTGTGAAAAGGGTCCCAAGGCCCTTCTAAAAACATAAGAAAAGTCATGCTGGATCAGACCAAGGCCCATCAAGTCCAGCAGTCTGTTCACACAGCGGCCAACCAGGTGCCTCTAGGAAGCCCACAAACAAGACAACTGCAGCAGCACCATCCTGCCTGTGTTCCACAGCACCTCACATAATAAGCATGCTCCTCTGATCCTGGAGAGAATATGTATGCATCATGACTAGTATTCATTTTAACTAGTAGCCATGAATACCCCTCACCTCCATGAACATGTCCACTCCCCTTTTAAAGCCTTCCGAGTTGGCAGCCACCACCACATTTTGGGGCAGGGAGTTCCAGAAAACAGGTTTCCTAATCTTGCCTCCCATCCTATCTGCAGATGTTCTGGAGGGTCTTCTGACCCTCTGGAGCGAGTTTACAGACACCCTCAGGGAAATAAAGCCAGAATCAGTAACCAGCTTCCCCAGGAGATGCATTGGGCTCCAAGGTGCCATCTACTGTTACAATTCTTGGTCTGACCAAGAAAGCCCTTCTTGGCTAGGATAGAGTCCGTATGGCAAATGTAGGCGGGCACATTTTCAAAAGGATGACAACTGGAGGACCCTCTTCCTCTAAGCCTCTTCTCAGAACTTGCAGTTCCAACCATTAAGACTGGCTTTGCTGAGAACATAATCTGGCAAGCAAGTACATTACGATTTCATGGAGTAGTTTTTTGTTTTGTTTTTAATGAGAGCCAGTTGGGTTTGGTGGTTAAGGTGTTGGATGTAGACAAGCTGGAACGTGTCCAGAGGAGGGCAACAAAGATGGTGAGGGGTCTAGAGACCAAGACCTATGAGGAAAGGCTGAAAGAGCTGGGTATGTTTAGCCTGAAGAGAAGACTGAGAGGGGATATGATAACCATCTTAAAGTATTTGAAGAGCTGTCACATAGAGGAGGGTGCTGAGATGTTTTCTGTTGCCCCAGACGGTCGGACCAGAACCAAGGGGTTAAAATTAAATCAAAGGAGTTTCCGTCTAGACATTAGGAAGAATTTTCTAGCAGTTAGAGCATTTCCTCGGTGGAACAGGCTTCCTCAGGAGGTAGTGGGCTCTCCTTCTCCCTGGAGGTTTATAAGCAGAGGCTAGATAGCCATCTGTCAGCAATGCTGATTCTATGACCTTAGGCAGATGATGAGAGGGAGGGCATCTTGGCCATCTTCTGGGCATGGAGTAGGGTCACTGGGGGTGTGGGGGGGAGGTAGTTGTGAATTTCCTGCATTGTGCAAGTGGTTGGACTAGATGACCCTGTTGGTCCCAACTCTATGATTCTACGATTCTATGGATTAGGAACTGGGAAACCCAGGTTCAAATCCCCACTCTGCCATGAAAACTTGCTGGGTGACCTCGGGCTGGTCACACACTCTCAGAAAAAGAGTTGGGTTTTTATATGCCGACTTTCTCTACCAAGAGAAGAATCAAACTGGCTTACAATCACCTTCCCTTCTCCTCCCCACAACAGACCCCCTGTGAGGTAGGTGGGGCTGAGAGAGTGTGACTAGCCCAAGGTCACCCAGCTGGCTTCATGTGCAGGAGTGGGGAAACCAACCCAGTTCACCAGATTAGTGCTTGCTGCTCCAAACCACCACTCTTAACCACTACACCACGCTAGCTCTCAGCCCCAACCCTGGCAAGTATTGGGATGGGAGACCTCTAAGGAATACCAGGGTCATGACGGGGAGGCAGGCAATAGCAAACTACCTCTGAACATCTTTTACCTTGAAAACCTTATGGGGTCGCCATAAGTCAGCTGTGACTTAACAAAAAAAGTTTTTTAAAAAAACAATACTGACTTCTTGGGCACATGGAGAACAAGGTTTCATTGCATGGGTAGATATCCTTATTTGTTTATTTCATTTGTAGCCTGCAGAAACTGTGCTGGATCACAGCCATTTTCTTCCCCCATTCAGGTTCCCTAGTTAGTTCCTACTTACGGAGCTCAACATGTGGATTGCCCAGCTGTCTCTTCTGCCCATCGCTTCCATCCGCTTCGTCTGAAAGAGGAAAACGAAAGATGCATCCGGGATGCCTTGCCAGAAGTCACACAGCAAAAAAACAAACACACTTATTCTTACAGAAGCCCCGTTCTTCTCAAGCAAAAGACTCAACGGTGACTGCTTTCCAAACGCCAAGCCGTGAAACTGCTAAAAGCAGCAAATCTCGCAACGAAACAAAGTTAACAAAAAGTTGAGAAACAAAAGTCAGCCGGCTCACTGATGCAAACTTCTCTCATGCACGGCAGAGCTTCCAAAACCTGATGCGAAAGAGAGGCTAATGAGAACATGCAGACTGCTTGCCAGAAACCCGGGGCACATTTTGCATCCCCAGGCACATTTTGTGCTACGCAGCCTTTCTTTGGGCAACATTTGAAGAGTCAGAGTGGAGCTTTCTGCAAGCACCTACGTCTCTGCTTAAGAAGGATTTCGAGTGGTCGCATAACCGCCCCCCACCCCCCGCCAATGCAAGCTTACCTGCAGCATCTGCTCCTTGGTTCTCCGCCCCTTCTTTGCCCGTCTGTCCAACCTGGTAGTAGGCACTGTCCGCTCCACGCAAAGTCTCCTTTTTCTGGGCAGAGAGGTCAGGGCTTTTCCCTCCAGTGCCCCGGAAGAAGGACAGCACACCATATGGCTTCTTTGCTGCAACCAAAGCGCGGAAGAAAAGGTTAGCCCCGGTCAACCGGACCGTCACTATTAAATCGTTCTAGCAAAACTGCCATCGGAAACAGCCTGCCATTTTGGTCTTTTGGCTAATTTATTCATTCTAGAGTTCCACACAGAGGAATTTCTTTATCAGCTGGAACATTCCGACAACCACCAGGTGATAAAACTGGCTTGAGGATACAGACACATGTCTGGTGCTACCAAACCCTCCCGCCCCTTCCTTTTTCTAATTCTTCAATAAATTCAAACTTAATTCATTTAATGGCTAAACAAAAAAGACAGTCAAATAGGAATGGGTTGCTATTCTTCTCGCCTGTACGCTTCAGATGCTGCTACTGGTCACATAGACACCCTTCAACATTGTCCATTTAGTTTTTGCCTGCTTAATGTGGCAAGAGAGAGATGGATAAAACCTTTTATTCAGGACTCTAGCTGTGAACTGGATAATTTGAGGGTTTTTTTTAGCAGGGGTGGATTTTAACATTACTTTGACAGTTGCAGATCATGAGAGGGAGGGCATCTTGGCCATCTTGTGGGCATGGAGTAGGGGTCACTGGGGGTGTAGGGGGAGATAGTTGTGAATTTCCTGCATTGTGCAGAGGGTTGGACTAGACAACCCTGGTGGTCCCTTCCAACTCAATGATTCTATGACTCTTGCGGAGGGAATGAAGCCCCTTCCTGGTGGGACTCCCTATCCCTGCCAACTAACACATCTCTCAGAATTCAATAGAGCAAGCCACTTCTGTTATTTCAACAAGCTCCTGCAGTGAGCATCACTTATGAACCACAAGTTTACATATTTATTATATACATTTATTTATGCCCTGCCTTTCCTCTTGAGCCAAGGTGGCAAAGCTTAGCATAGTAACATCTGGGACGGTCAATGGAGCAATGAAAACCTTACGGGGCAGCTTTAACAACTCACCAGACCAGTTTCAATGGTGTTACAATTGAATAGCATGCAGACTGATTTTTGTTTTTGCATCAATGTTGGCATTTCTAAAACCAGCAAAGCTGCAACAGAACGAAAATGTAAGCAAGCCTCAACTAGAATAAACCAAAGTTGGATTTCCATTATTTGCTTTCCTTGCTTCAACCTGTATTCTGAAGCAACACAAATCCTATCTCTGTTGGGGGAGGGGGGATTTTTTCTCTGCTCTTACGCTGTTCCGCCTCTGCCATTTGGTTTGTTGGTCCCGCGCTCGTCTCGGGCAGCCGGACTGGACTGCTGTTCTTTGCTCTGCTCTCAGCCAGGCTGGAACCAAAAGACATCGGTTTTAAAACCCACCATACGTAAAAGTTAATTCCAAGAGAACGTTCCATTCGTAACATACACGTTCTCCCTTCCTTCGGCAGTTTTCGAGGGCAGCTATAAAAAAGGGCCATGCTCAAATAGAACATGTGGTTGCTCACATGGCAAAGCTGGAACTATCGAACATATGATCATGGAGCATCCTATATTTAATGAGCTGAGGGCTAGTTTAATTACTCCTTTATTTAAAAATACAGAAAGGTCCAACGGGGCATCTGGCAGTACGAGGGCGCTGATAACGCAGTTACTAATAGATACAAATGATTCTGTTACTCAAACAGATACAAATGATTCTGTGGCAAAATTCATAGGGGCAATAATTAAATACCAAAAGAATAACACTAAGTAGGGCATTTTTTATTCCTTTATTTTCTGCTCAAGGCTATAGCTGTATGGGCAGTAGTAGATAGACATACACATGGTGCTAGACTACTGGCATGAAAAGTGCCAATTTTAAATAACTCATCTAATGCCAAAATAGGTAGAAACAAACAGCTGGTTAACAATCAAGCAGCAGACACATTGCCTATTGATCCTACAGCACAGATAATGAGAGGGAGGGCAGGAAGGATTGCATCAGTATTTGGCTCTCATGGCCCTTTCTTGCATGCCCAGGGTAGTGCCGATCACCACCTTGGGACCAGGAAGCAATTTTCCTCCAGGCCAGATTGGGCAGGGATCCTGGAGGGTTTGGGTTTTTTGGCCATCTTCTGGGCATGGAGTAGGGGTCACTGGGGGTGTGGGGGGAGGTAGTGGTGAATCTCCTGCATTGCGCAGGGAGTTGGACTACATGACCCTGGTGGTCCCTTCCAACTCTATGATTCCATGATGAAGTGAAGCTGCTGGTACTTCTCCAGGGGTACAGGAAGGCTGTTCCGAGCAGTCCTGTTTCAAGTTGCCCGCTCAGCAGATTATCAGATCATCACCTGCTGGTTTGAAGTCCTTCTTCTCCGTTGCTTTTCAAAGACGCTTTGGATAGTTCGTCTAAGGCACTTCTGTACTCCTTGCAACTGTAAATAAAAAGGACATGTGAACTGCCCACCATCAGAATTCCAACCGAGAACACCAGCCCCCCCAGACTAAAGGGTGGATCCCCACGGGAGGTCTCTGAATGCCCAACAGACCTTGCATGGGCAGCGCTAAAATTACTCCTCGCTGTCTCTGCTCGTGCTAAGCGAAGACGATCATGTCGAAAGCCGCCTTTTCCACATGTGGAATACATGGCACAAGGCGTTTATTTTGGTACCATTTCAAAACCAAATTCAACAAATCATCTGTTGCACAATTCCATGGCTCCATACACAGATTATGATTTTGTTAAAAGTATTTCAAGGCTGTGTGTGTTGCTGTAGCCATCACGCTTGGACAAGACGAGCTAGCCAAATATATTTGGGGAGGAGTCGTGGCTCAGTGGTAGAGCATCTGCTTGGCATGCAGAAGGTCCCTGGTTCAATCCCCGGCATCTCCGGTAAAAGGGACGAGGCAAGGAGGTGATGTGAGAGACTTTTGCCTGACACCCTGGAGAGCCGCTGCCAGTCTGAGTAAACAATACTGACTTTGAGGGACCAAGGGTCTGATTCAGTATAAGGCAACCTCATGTGTTCATTTTCCTTTCTGCGCATGCATTGCTAGCTCCAGTCTGGAGCCACACACAGTTTACACCTAAGTTCTCCCCTACATTATAAAAACCTGCTGTTTTTTATAATGTATAAGCAATAAAAAAACAATAGGTACAGGGCAATTAAGTTTGTCAGTAGAATGGGTACTGACATTTTGGCAAGTGTCTAAGGAAAGACCCAGGCTTCTCTCACGCAAGTTTAAAAAGGAGCCATGATGGGTTTTTGTAAGGGTTTAAACCAAAGTGGGTGGAAAAGATTTCGAATCTGGAACATCGCTCTCCAGTACATATAGAAGGCCATGGTGAGGTTTGCATTTCCATTTCCAAAACACAGAAGTCAGTCACACAGCAGAACTGGCCCATTTACCTGAGTGCAAAGGCAATGATGGAGCTGGGCTCCTTTTCGCAGACTGCAATGGGAACGCGCTCATGCTCGTACATCAAGTAATGCTTGTCAGGCTCACTGCGTTAGAAACACAAGAGGATTGTATAACTCTAGTATTTATTTTATTATTATTTTTGGTTTGCATTGTAAATCTGTGATCTGTTTTGGCCCTAACTTGGACGGCCCGGGCTAGCCCGATCTCATTAGATCTCAGAAGCTAAGGAACATCAGCCTTAGTTAGTATTTGGATGGGAGACCTCTAAGGAAATCCAGGATTGCCATGCAAGAGGCAGGCAACGACAAAGCACCTCTTATTATTATTATTTTATTTATACCCCGCACTCCCCAGCCAAGCTCAGCTAATCTCTTGCCTTGAAAACCCTACAGGGCCGCCGTCAGTCAGCTGCGACTTGACGGCACTTTACACACCATCAGTCTTGAGAATTCACGAGAAAGGCATACAATAAAGGCAGCCGCTAATTAATACTGAAGAGCTGTTCAGTTAGACAGGATAAGAGGAGGGGATTTTTTAAGACAAAGCCGGGCAAAAAAAAAAAAAGCAGGTAGATTCACTCACACACACACACACACGTCCCATTAGAAATTGTCTGATGCCATTTGCAGCATTGTTTCGTTTTTTTTATTTGATTTTTTAGTAATTTCTTTTCTTTTATTGTAAGATGAATGTTTATAATAAAAATTTTAAATAAAAAAGAAATTGTCTGATGCCATTACGTTTCAGAGGATGACAGGCCTACATAAAAAGCAAACACTGCTCATTTTAATTAGCAACTCTGGGATGCAGTTTTTGAACCTCTCCGCAACCAAGTGAGGCTGAAGTTGACCCAATCGCATCCAGTCACCTACCCTTCCCTCTCTCTCATACGGACACACACAGTTCTACACCATCATAATGATGCTCGTACATCAAGTAATGCTTGTCAGGCTCACTGCGTTAGAAACACAAGAGGATTTTATAACCCTAGTATTTATTTTATTATTATTTTAGATTTTGTCAGGCAACAAAATCTAAAAAACAGATTGTGCCTGAATATCAGTCCTGTTTTTCTACTCTGTCGTAACCATGATTTTACTCACAAAGGGGATGGGATGGGATTGTAGCTGTTTCCAGGTAAGAGATTTGCTAGGATAGCTTTCATAGTCGATTTCTCTTTCACTTGGCTGTCCGTGGAGCCCAGCATATGTCCATCAAACGGATCTAAAACAGAACGGCACTTCAGTTAAGTCACAGAACTCTGGTTCTTCAGACAATGTTCATTTTAATAGCAGAAAGGCGGGATACAAGCAAATGTAAACTGACAAAGAGCGAGTGTTCAAGGCAGCTTTACACAATTTAAATTCGCACACCCATAACTGGTTTTTTTTTTTAAAGAGGGCTTCAAATTGACAACAGCATAATGCAAATAAGAGGAGCAATTAAATATGCAGCAAGGCTGCAAGAGATGAAAACAAACCAAGATCATAAAGACAAGCAGTCAGCAAATCAAATCAACATCAAAACATCAAAGCAGCTGCCAGGACGAAGAAACAAAAGAAACTCTCAGGAATAAAATAGTTCTGAGAAATTTCAATTGCTGAGGGAACTGTGGCAACTATGATATTTTACAGATCCCCTTGAAAAAAGCATATGCAAAAGCATCAGGGTCTCAGAGCTGAATTCAAATTAATTCACCCGCTACCCCAATTTGTCTCTTTGTTTTTTTGCTCTTAGCCACAAACAGAAGCCTAGCTTTGTTTCCCTTACTAAAAACCATCTCTGGCAGAAAGCATGAAGAGTTCTGGAAACAATATGGATTGATTCCTCCGTTTTAACTAAGTCAGTTGCAAACAATAGCTCTTTAAAGTAATAAGAACCCCCGACTGAAACTTTCGTATTAGAACTGGGCTTATGATACATTTTTTTAAAACCAGCACAGTAGTCAAAGGGCTAAAAAGAACCTAACATGGAAAGAATCAGATATATTCCTTCTATGTCCAATCTGTGTATTCTACCAACCAGCAGACAAGCAAGTTCTGAACACACATGAAGCTGCCTTATACTGAATCAGACCCTTGGTCCATCAAAGTCAGTATTGTCTTATTCAGACCGGCAGCGGCTCTCCAGGGTCTCAGACAGAGGTCTTTCACATCACTTACTTGCTTAGTCCCTTTAACTGGAGATGCCGGGGATTGAAACTGGGACCTTCTGCATGCCAAGCAGATGCTCTACCACTGAGCCATGGCCCCTCCCCTCAACTGGAATCAGTGCTGGTGTTATTTCAGGTCATGCTTAAATTATAAAGACATCTAAAGAGCCAGATAATTTTATGAAACTACAGGGAGAAATCTTTTTAAATGCCACATGCTTAGGGTCATTGTGAGTTATTTTGGATTTTGAATGCTTGCTAAAGTCATTTCTAATACTGCTTTAAAATATGAAAACATGTATTGCTTGGTTCTTTCTTTATGGGTAGCCGTGTAAGAATGTCACCAGCAGTAGAAAAGAGCAAGAGTCCAGTAGCACCTTAAAGACTAACAAAATTTCTGTCAGGGTATCGAGCTTTTGTGAGCCACAGCTCATTTCTCGGTTCTTTTTGTTAGTCCTCCAGCAAACACGTCTATTTTTTGTCGCATATTCATATAGTCCGTGGCACTCTAAAGTCAGTCATTATTAAGAGAGGCAGAAACCCCGGCAATTGTCAAGATAATTCGTTTAACAGGCACGTTTCAGGAAGCGTTTTAGCAAAGATCTCGAAGAACAAAAAAAGGAACAAAAAAAGGAAGCTGCCACCGGGATATACCTTCAGAGTTGCTTGTGGCCTCGGGATCAGCCAGCGCGTTGGCAAAGGAGGTCCCCCCGGTCAGCTGGTCCGATACAACTTCAGGAGGGGTGGGAAGCTGGAGGAGGGAGGAACTTGTGGAGCTCTGGCTGGACAAGGTTGTCAGGAAACGGTCCTCTGTTAAGCGAACACAAGCACACAAGAGATTTACACTCCAACTTGCGCCATACAGTCAGAACATCTACGCGAACCCCCACCCCCACCTCTCCTCAGCTGGAAGAATTCTTTAACTTATTGCCGTTATATGGAGAAACGGGTTAGACTGTTTCGCTTTTTGGCAGGGCTTGTTAACAAAACGCAGAAGGTACCTTTGTCGCCATTCTGTAGCGCTGGAGAAACGTTACGGGGTGAGGCATCCATTGAACTGATCTGTGAATAAAAAGGGAAGACACTTGTAGTATTTTCACACATGCCGAATAATACACTTTCAATCCACTTTCAGTGCTGGATTTTACTGCATGAAACAGCAAAAGTCCACTTGCAAATGATTGTTAAAGTGCGTTGAAAGTGGATTGGAAGCGCAGTATTCAGCAGGTGTGAAAGTGCCCTAGGTTCTTGCTGCTGCATCAGACTGGCTTTTCTGCCCTTTCACCTCGATGACTATTAACCCTCTGTAGCCAGGATCGGTACCAAGAAGTTGCTTTGACTACTCAAAGTTTGGTTTTCCTTCTACCATAATATGCTGCTTAATTCCAGTGAACTACCCACTTGAAGATATTTGTTTGTACTGTGAATTTTTGTGGCCATGAACGGTGTGTAAGTAAATATCGAGTAGAAATTATTTAGCTCCTGCAGTGTGAAGAAGTAACTATAAAGGGCTAGTCAGCGTTCATTGTGCCAAACTCAAAGTTTCCCATCTGTCGCCCATCACATCGGCCCTATTTATGTTTTTTGTGTATGTAGTGACATTAATGGAGAAAGCAAAAATTTTGAATGAGATAAAACTTGATGCTTAACATACCCAGATGCTTAAACTACCTTCCATCATCAATACTACTGTCGTTTGGTTTAGTACATAGGTGCTAGGTGAAAATTGGTGCTCTGTGACAAATTATTCTCCTGAAAAGTGCTCTGTGACTCAAAAAGTGTGGGAACCACTGACCTAGGGCTTACAAGCTCATGCTCAGCAACAGGTACCAACGTTGTGGAGATAACAGCAAACTCTAAAAACAGCCATGCTGGCATCATGAGACTGCCTGACGCTTAAGAATATTAGTGATGAAAAGGAACATTCTGCATTCCCTACCTTGCTCTCTTCACCTTGCCTCAGTCTTCCGGGACTAGGGGGTACCGAGGGGCGCTTCCTGCCCTTCTCTTGTTGGAAGAGATCCTGTAGCCTGCAAATAGGATTCAAGTTATTGCTCCCATATATCTCACGACCACGAATCATAACAAGATCGGAAGATGCTTTTGTTTTCGGGGTATGAACTGTGGGGGAGGAAGCAAATCTAGCGGATCAAATCGATTCCCCCCTCCCCCAGAACTCATTTAGACACGTAAATTGTTATAGACGTGTTTCTATCAAGTGGTCTGACTACAATCTTCCTTTACTCCACCCTCCACCTCTTGGGCTCTATACAAGAAAGCTCACTGTTCAGTCTGGAAGAGACCCTTATTAACACTATCGCTCCACGTCACTGGCAATAACCATAGACACTGCGGAAGGGCCATAGCTCAGTGGTAGAGCATCTGCTTGGCATGCAGAAGGTCCCAAGTTCAATCCCCGGCACTTCCAGTTAAAGGGACTAGGCAAGTAGGAGACATGAAAGACCCCTGGCTGAGACCCTAGAGAGCCACTGCCGGTCTGAGTAGACAATCCTGACTTTGATGGACCAAGGGTCTGATTCAGTAGAAGGCAGATTCATGTGTTCATTTATCCCAGACTGAAATGACATTTACAATGTTTTAATTAAAATGTGTACTTCAGGACCTCCAGAAGTGATTCAAAGAGCTGAGTGCCTTTCTGTGCTTATGTTCTCCTGCTGGCTTGCAGCCCAATCTCTCATGAATTCATTCTCTGTACACTGGCTATTTGGTTAGGCAATGGGCTTTTTCTGCATGGGTTCCCTCAATTGGTTCTGGCCCCGTACTGCTTTGGTTTATCCCCTGATTTCTACATGCATTTTTGTGTTTTTAGTTTCCACTTCAGGTTTTTTGTCCCCCCACCTCCAGTATTTTTTTGGTTCTTCTGAGACCACTTTTACCCTGACCTGTTTCTGGAAGCTGCTTTTTAGTGGCCTTTTTCCTCGAGTGTGACATTTCTGGTGGTTTTCTTTGTCCCACCCGCTCCCACTTGTCTCCAGCCCACTTTTTGATTGCTGGGCTGCCATCAAACCACTCACTCTCCCTAAAAATGAGTGTTGTTTTTTAATGGCACTAACATTAATAATTAATATTAATAATAATAATAATAAATGAGGAGGAGTTGGTTTTTATGCCCTGTTTTTCTCCACCTTTAAGAAGTCTCAAAGCAGCTCACAATCGCCTACCCTTCCCCACAACAGACACCTTGTAAAGTAGGTGGGTCTGAGAGAGTTCGGAGAGAACTGTGACTAGCCCAAGGTCATCCAGCAGGCTTCATGTGTAGGAGTGGGGAAACCAACCCGGTTCACCAGATTAGAGTCCACCGCTCTTAACGGCTACATCATGCTGGCTCCCTGAAGGAGGTTCTCTGATTTCATTTAAAAAAAAGAAAAAGTCTCCTGCCCTTTCCCTTGCAGAAATATAAGGGGAAAGGCACATCACTGCAAAGGAAGAGGATAGAGCCTTTTTTTAAAATGAAAGCTGGGAATTCAGAGAACCTGCTTGACCTATCATTACAATGGTATATTGATACTTCAGTGTTGTTCTAAAAAATGTAGCCATGATATCGATATAAAGCATGTGCAAAAATCCTGATTATTCAAGGCACCAGCAGAGGAAAATAAACTTACTTCACAAATGTGAAAATGCAGGGGTGGGGAGGACAGACATGAGGAATAACCATGCCCAAACCAATTCCAATCCTTCTGGATCAGTCAAGAAAAGAAGGAGCAAGTCAGCCATGCAGAAAAGCCCAGTGTTTACAAAGAAATCTGGGGCATCATAATTGCCCATGATGGACCAACTGCAGGGAAATAACTCAATGACAGAAAAACAAATTCAGGGCAAACGCTGAAGTCTCCATCCATCCAGAACTATTCAAAGGGAACGGGAGGAAAACTGCCACAGATGCATATCACAAATGCTCACAGACTCAAGCACCCCCAAGAAAGTGAGAACCGTCACCTGTTATTCCACGCTTGCAGCATCTCACAGAGGTTCTGCTTTTTTGTGATCAGAGATTCAAAGACCGACTGCAGCTGCTGAGGAGTGTCCAGCGATGCAGACAGCATCCTCGCTTGAATCTTCTCGATCCAGTTCCGGAACTCGACTTCCTCCATCTAGCAGAGGAGACAGAAGGATGTTTTGGAAAAAGTCCGACTCCTTCTCAGGCAAAAGGACCTGCTCCTCCCCCCTACCCAGAATGCTCCTCTTGGGCCATCTTCCTAGGTGGCTACCAAGCCCAGATTAAATGCCGTTGAGTCTTGTTTTCCCTAACCCTTATAAAAGGTGCAGCACTGTGTTGTGCAAAATGGACACCTGTCCCGCTGAGCAAAACCCCTTCAAACTGCATTACTACAGGTGCTAGATGCCTCCAGCATTTCATTCGGTATGTTACCTCCTTTTGTGCAAAGAGATCCTCCATCTTCTCCTCCCTTGTTTTGCTAAAGGTATCTGTTTTCAGAGAGGTGAGGCGTTCGTCAACAGCTGCATACACAAGAGACACCCTGCAACAGGAGTTTTTCAGAAGTTAAACCGCAGTCCAAAATATTCTGAATGGAACCAGACACCAATCATATTTTGCCATACCTCCTGTTCCCTTGAAGTAAAAGGTAAAGGCAGTCCCCTGCCAAAGCACCAGATCATTCCTGACCCATGGGGTTATGTCACATCACAAAGTTTACTAGGCAGACTTTGTTTACGGGGTGGTTTGCCAGTGCCTTCCCCAGTCATCTACACTTTACCCCCAGCAAGGTGGGTACTCATTTTACCGAAGGATGGAGGGCTGAGTCAACCTTGAGCCGGCTACCTGAAACCGACTTCTGTCGGGATCGAACTCAGGTTGTGAGCTGAGCTTTTGACTGCAGTATCGCAGTTTACCACTCTGCGCCACGGGGCTTGAAGACAGCAACTTAATCCCAAAATGTAAGAATAAAATTATTCATCTGCTGAAAGACTCCTTCTGTAAACAAGCTATGCAAGGCAGCTTCACACACACAACCCATCTCACACTTTGAGGTATACAATACATTTTTGTCTGTACACAATATACACACACAGACCACTGTAATATGTCATAGCAAACCTGCGCATCATGGAGCATATGCCAGAAAGGGAGAGTTTGCCTTGGCTGGCTGCTGCATGCTACATGTCTTGGAAATTGTGGCAGCCTCACAATTATAGAACAACCTCCCCAGGATGGTGCGCCTGCCCCCCCCCCTTTATCGTCAATCTTCAGGAGGCAGTCAAAGTCTGTTTTGTTTAGGATCGCACTGGACTATTTCGTTTTTATTTACTGGCGGTCCCAATCGGAGTTTTTAAATGGTTGACTTTTATGGGTTTTGATAATTATTGTTATTATTGTGGTGTTTTTTAAAATAATATTTTGTTTGTATCGTAAGCCGCCTTGAGCTCCACAAGGGAGAAAGGCAGCTAATAAGTGTTTTAAATAAACAAATAGTGCGAATTTGAAAGCCAAACAAATGGCTGGTGCTTTTAACTGGGGGGGATACCATACACTCGGAAGGTTTTCAGCCAGCCAATTTCAGCTCCCTTCTTTGACTCAGCTGCTCTCAGCAGCCCAGCAACAATCAGAATGTTCCAAATTCTACCGTTGTGGGAGAGAGCAAACCCATGCCATTCCCCTTCTGGCTCCACCACTACACATTCCCCTCTTCTGGCTCCACCACTACTGATTTTGCCATTAGAAAATTGGGCAGAACTATACAGAAAAACCCTGAAGAAATAAGGGGAAAAGAGAGAGGGACCTTGGGAAAGAAATGCAAATGACTGTCGTGGCATTTAGTCCATGGGTTGGGCAGAGAACTCTTGCCTTGTACTGTGTGTGTGTTAAGTGCCGTCAAGTCGCTTCGGACTCAGGCAACCCTATGAATGAAAGTCCTCCAAAATGTCCTATCTTTGACAGCCTTGCTCAGATCTTGCAAATTGAAGGCTGTGGCTTCCTTTACTGAGTCAGTCCATCTCTTGTTGGGCCTTGTTTTACAGTTTTTAAAGTGCAGAGTACAATGGATTAAAGTGTTTTGATAAGGTAATTCCGAAGAAACCACATTGCAGCTTCAAGTTAGAAGTGTTGGGCTGGGAAGATTGGGGGTGGGGGGGGAAAGACACTTACTTTTGAGCAAAATCTTTCAGGTCTTGAAGGATGGTAACTTTTAGCGGAACCTGGCGTTTGATGTAGATCTTGGGATGTGGTACGCAAACCTCAAGCAACCGAATAGGAGAATAACTACAAAAAGACGAGAACAACCATCTTCAGAACTGAAAGCCGTCGGATCCCACGTTATGGCTCACAATTCAGACACTGTTCCGAGCCACTACTCCGGTTAAACCAAGGTTAGGCACAATACACTAACGGAGCTTGCGTGCTAAAGTTTTCCTCTGCTCTAATTATTTGTTTAGGGAAAAAAGACCTGCTCGAGGAGGCTTACAACTAGAACAATAAAACAAAACCGTTAAAGACAAGCCAGGATATTAAAAAAAAATCAGTACAGGAGGATGTCAAGTAGGGTTGCCAGCCTCCAGGTGGTAAACACAGCCCATTTGGGGATAGTAATCCTGTGTTATTTACTTAGCTATTTATAGCTATTAGGACAGATATATAGTTGCACTGTCATTGGTCCTGTTTTTCATGTTATGTAGCTTGTATCGTATTATATTTTGCACTTTGTGATACACTTTCGCTCCTGTGGTTTGCTTCCTTACATTCTGTACTTACACAGTGGTGTCCCTTTTGAGTAACCTCCAGGTGGTGGCTGGAGATCTCCTGCTATTACAACTGATCTTCAGGTGACAGAGATCAGTTCCCCAGGAGAAAATGGCCACTTTGCCAATTGGACCATGGCATTGAAGTCCCTCCCCTCTCCATACCCCGCCCTCCTCAGACTCCACCCTCAAAATCTTCAGGTATTTCCCAACCCGGAGTTGGCAACCCTGCTGTCAATAGAGTAGGCCTCTTCATAGTTTCTTCATCTTACTCAAAAGCTTTGGTTCCAGCATGAGGCCTGTAGAACATGGAAAATCCTGCTACTGAGCATTACATTAACCACTAGACCATGGATCCCCAACCTTTTTGAGCCTGTGGGCATCTTTGGAACTCAGACATAGGGTGCTGGACGCATAGGGTTCCCAGGTCCCTCTTTGTAAGGTTACTTAACAGCTAGCGTTGGTTCCTGAAGAAGGCCAAACAAAGGCCGAAACAGGGTGTCAACTGGACCCCTGTAAAGCAAGAACCGCACCCTAACACACAGGGGAAGATCGGAACCTCGAAGTTATGGACATTAAGAGCCACTTCAATACGTGGGAATTCAACGCGCTTCATTTCATGTTGTGCTCTAGTATTTAGTTTACCGTCAATGTTAACGGCTTATCATATCTGTAACTTTGTGATTCATTTTGGGGCAACAATGTATGCTCCCAAGTATATGATATGAATATAATATCATTCTCCTATCTTACATGCGCTATTGATGCATATTTTCTCTATAAGGCTCCATACTGCTGGTTTAATTCTACTACCTGGCAGTTGGCAACACCATGGACGCAGCAACAAAATGGCTGCCGTTTCCATCACAAGTGAAGATCCTTGTGCTGTGATGGCAGCTGCAGCCAAGGCAACTTAAAAAAATCTGCATAGCTGATCAAACCCCCAATGGCCAATCAGAAGACCGACTGGGCAAAAGCCCCACCTGGCCCCTGCCCACTTTCAAAAAACATTTGGGGGACACCACGTTGGGGACCACTGAACTACACCACCAACCCAGTCAACGATTCCTACCCTGTTATTTAGGTAACTGAGATACATCCCAGAGGATGCCATTCCCTCCCTCCTGAGAGGCTAGAGACCTCTACCAAACAAAAGCCAGCCTTACCTGAAAGAGGCCACCATCTGATTGTACGAAAAATACTGGTGATAGTCGTGGTGTATGGAGTGGCCACAGGGCTCGGCGTTGGCTCTGCGGGTGTACTGGTGCCCGTAAAAACGCAGCTCGAGGTATTTGGCAAATGACATTGACCACGAGTCGTTGGAAAGCGGGACGACTGGTGTCACCTGGAGAGGTCAAAACTGAATGAATCGCACACAAAATCCACTGAAGTCCCTAACCACACCCAGTGCCTCAGAAATTATTTGGCATAGCCAGGAATCTCAAGTATGCACCCGCTTGGCTTTATTTCTAGTAGAAGGTGAAGCTAAGCCTGTCTCCAGACAACAGTGTTAAGTGGGAATATTAATAGTGCATTGGGAATATTAATAGTATCTTGGCACGGGTGCAGCGCTTGGGTATGTGTTCAAAATATTTCACATACATTAAAAGGTCAGTAAAATGAGCAAGCACTGGGTCATTACTGACCCACAGGGTGTCGGCACATCACAAAGTTTACTAGGCAGGCTGTGTTTACAGGGTGGTTCTCCACTACCTTCCCCAGTCATCTTCCCTTTACCCCAGCAAGCTGGGTACTCCTTTTACCAACCTCAGAAGGATGGAAGGCTGAGTCAACGTTGACCCGGCTACCTGATCGAATTCAGGTCATGAGCAGAGCTTGGACTGCAGTACTGCAGCTTACCACTCTGCACCACGGGGCTCCTTCATATACATTATCTTGCTATAATTGACAACAACCTTGTAAGACAAGAATATTACCACCTCCCTGTTGCTGATGTGGGGCTAAGAAATCGTTGTTTCATGGGCAGAGGACACACTCAAATCAGGAACTTTCCAATCCGCAGTCTAAGCCACTACATTACAACAGCTCTTGCAGAACTGATCTCTACCTAAACGGGCATCCTTCGCAAAGGTATGTTTATCCGGCAGGGCTACCTACAGGGGTCTGAGTGAAATTCGTTCTCAACCTTTTTTGCTCCATTCCCTCCTTCCACCATTGTTCAGGATATAATTCCTCCCTTCCCCAAATAGTCTATCTCAAAAGGTGCATTCCAAATAATATGCCCTTTGCTGAACAGTGGTCCCAATTCCCCCCTGCAACCCTAAAATCCCCCCCCGGGGGGGAATTCCCCCTTGTTGAGAATCCCTGCCTTAGAGCTTAGATGGAAAGCTCTAGCCATGCTCCATGTCCATCTCGTGATCTAATTAAGCTTGGAGAACTGGTCCCCCCAGATAAGAGACGATCGTTACCTGCTTGCATATTCTACACCAGGAGTAGGTCAAGATCGTGTGCTGGTAGCCGGGCACCGGGGAGTCCAGCTCCTTCAGGATGATCTGTACGCAGCCTTGCCCATGGACGAAGCGACGGATGTGGTGCACCATGGGGGTTTCACAGAACATGCTGGGGCACTGGTAAGAGGGCCTTGACACAAAGAAAGAGCATTGTGAGGGAAGCGGGTTCCATCCTGGGCAGCCGCTTCAGTTTGTTCATTCTTGATACAACAACCCACCTCTCCTGTTTCACCTCATATTGTACCTCTGTGTGTGCAAAAAGTGCTGTCCAGTCACACATGACTTCTGGCAGCCCACAGGGTTTTCAAGGCATGAGACGCATAGTTTAATGCATAGTTAAATTGTGGAATTCCCTGCCTCAGGATGAGGTGATGGCTGCCAACTTGGAAGGCTTTAAGAGGGGAGTGGACATGTTCATGGAGGAGAGGGCTATTTATGGCTCCTAGTCAAAATGGATGCATACCTATTCTCTCCAGGATCAGAGGAGCATGCCTATTATATTGGGTGCTATGGAACACAGGCAGGATGCTGCTGCTGCAGTCGTCTTGTTTGTGGGCTTCCTAGAGGCTGGGTGCTGTATGAGCAGACTGCTGGACTTGATGGTCCTTGGTCTGATCCAGCATGGCCTTCCTTATGTTCTTATGGAGGACAGGGCTATCAATGGCTACTAGTCAAAATGGATACCAATCATGATGCATATTATGTCCAGTATCAGAGGAGCATGCCTATTATATGAGGTGCTGTGAAACACAGGCAGGATGCTGCTGCTGCAGTCATCTTGTTTGGGGGCTTCCTAGAGGCACCTGGTTGGCCACTGGGTAAGCAGACTGCTGGACTTGATGGGCCTTGGTCTGATCCAGCAGGGCTTTTATTATGTTCTTATGAGACTTACATAGGCGGTTTGCCATTGCCTTCCATACCTCAGGTAACAAAGAAACCCTCTATTACAATGGCAGATGTTGCATCTCCACAACATCTGTCACCCAAACTACTGATAGCCTTCTCTTTGCTGGCTTTCTCCCTGACTTGTGACTGTTTTAGTTATACAATGCTTCCTGTTATGGTTTGTATTAATATTGAGAGTTTAGTATTGATTTTCACTGAACATTTTGAGTTTGTTTTTACTTTGCCATTAGCTGACCTAAGCAGGACCCTGAGGAGGTGGCGGATAAACCTTCTAAATGAATGACTAAAATAAAGAGGGAGATAAATTGGAACCCTGACCTGGATGGCCCAGTTTATCCTGATCTTATCAGATCTTGGAAGCTGATTTAATTATTTTATTTATTTATTCTGTGATTTCTAGCCCGCCCTCCCCAGCCAAAGCCGGCTCAGGGCGGGTTACACCATCTAAAATTATACCAGCGATATTAAAACTTATAACAACAAAACCCAATTAAAACACACAAAATCCAAAGATGGTGCGACAATCCAGACATATTGGCCAAGCAAATAGGCTGGCATCCCCTCAAGTCGATCTGATATACACATAGGAGGAGGGGGGATGAGGGAGGCCAGCAGTTGTAATATCTAAGCGGGGTCAGTACATGGATGGGAGACCAGCATGGAATGCCAGAGTCGCTATGCAGAGGAAGGCAACGTTGAACTGATTTAAGTATGGTTTTCCAAGTTAACTTCTCATTTTGCTAGAATGATCTGCCTGCGATTGACCTGGAAGCACCTCAGTGGAGAAGCCGAGGAAGCCCCTAGCTTCCAACGCCATGGGAAGCTAACTTGTGAGGGCCAAACTGTTCTGCCTAACACTGTTTCTTCATTGTATTTGATCCGTTGTTAGCTGCCCTGCACCTGGCTCCGGCCAGGGATTGAGGGCCGGGTAAAAATCTAAGCAAATAAATAAATAAGCAGCACTTCTCTCTCTTTCCCATTGCCCAAGATCCTTTTAACTGGAGAGGCCAGGAAATAAATGTTCTATCTTGCGGCCCACCAAGCTAACACTCCACCATAGAGCTCTGGGCCATACCAGGGCCTAGATGAGAGGCTAGTGGGAGCGTCACACATTTTTTTCTCCTGACGTTTTAAAAGAAGGGGGGTTGTAATAAAATGAATCATTCCTATATAGGCAGACCAATATGAGGATAAAGTTAACTTTGGTACCAGACCAGACACACCCCTTAGCCAGAACTCCATGCTGAAATAAGAATGTGCTGGGGTGGATGCAACCATTCTCCACAGACCTTTCCTTCAGCTTAAGGAAACTTCCTCCAACGGCAGAAGAAAAGAGCAAAAATCCAGTAGGACCTTAAAGACTATCAAAATTCCTGGCAGGGTATGAGCTTTCAGAGCCGCTGAAGTTGGAAGGCAGCTTCTCAGCATGGCTGCCAACCTCCAGGTGGGGTCTGGAGATCTCCCAGAATTATGACTGGTCTCCAAATGACAGAGATCAGTTCGTCTGGAGAAAACAGCTGCTGCGGAGGGTGGCATTATATCCCATCAACGTCCCTCCGATCTCCAAACCCCACTCTCCCCAGGTTCCACCAGGAATTTCCCGACCCAGAGTTGGCAACCCTACTCCTCAGGCTGGAGTAAGGCTTCCAACTTTGCTCAGCAGAGTAGTAAGATTGGTCAGGATCCACCCCGTCCCCCACTGTCAAGAGAGCTATTAAAAAAGAATCTCACCTGAAGCAATACCGTTCGAGAAACACACCCAAAGTGAGATCATTCTTTCCATAGAATTCCATCGTCACAATCCTAAAATGATTGAGAACAAGTTAATACCCTTCTTTTTAATGGTTTGAAAAGTCCTGTAATACGCCTCCCTAGAATGTTCATGGGGGCTTCCACTTTGCCAAAAGCAGATGTTCTTTATTGAATATCCTTTATTGAAACATTTATATCCAACCCTTTTGCCCCTCAGGAGTGGTCTGAATCACCAATAAAATCCTGCAGCTACACATGGAAACAAAATCAGTACATAAAAGACCACCACACTTGCAGGTACACCTGATACCATGATAACATTCAGCCAAAAAGCTCACAAGACAGAAAGTTGCAAGACAGAAATACCTCAGGAAAGATAATTTCTTGGCCTTGGGTTAGATCCAGCAGAAGGAGCCTTCCACTGATGTAAGGGGCCTTCCCACCACAACCATATTTCACCAGGAAAAGGGGCTTTCTTGTGGAAGCAATCAACTCAGCTGGTGGAAGGGAGATGCAGGACCCAGCCCTCTTTGGGGAGGCTGTTTCAGAGCACCGGGCCACAGAAAAAGCCGTGGTACCTATCACGGTGCTAAGATACGGTACTGGCCAGTAAGAAGTGTTGAGAGGAATGCAGCTGTCAAGCCGGTTTATACAGGGAGAGACATTCCTTTTTAAGCAAGTAGGTCCAAAGTCCTGTCAAGGTTTTTACAGAGCCTTACGCTGGAAATGGCACATTCCTAGAATAACTTCCCCACGAATCATCAAGTATGAGCTATTTTCACTGGTGTAGCCACTGGCAAAAGTTGGACCGAGGTCAAGAGTTGCTCCTGCTCGACCTCGTTTGCCTCCAAGGTGGTAAGGAAAGAGTGTGGCTTCTTCATTTTCTCTTGCAGACGTGAGCGCATATATAGCAAACCCTTACGGCTATAGCTACATCAGATGCAGTAATTCCACTATCACTGGGGCCAGGGCAAACCCTGCCACGGAAGGGCATCTCCAGAAGTTCCTCAAACTTTATTTTATTGGATGTCCCACGCTCTGACTTAACTCTGTATAATCTCCCTTGAGTCCCGGTGAGAAAGGTGGACTATAAATAATAACAACAATAAGAGTTGGTTTTTATATGCCAACTTTCTCTACCACTTAAGGGACACTCAAACCGGCTTACAATCACCTTCCCTTCCCCTCCCCACAACAGACACCCTGTGAGGTGGGTGGGGCTGAGAGAGCTGCAGGCTCTCTGCATGTGACACTGAGGATTTCCGGGTCTTTTGACACCCTGCTGGGGGAAGAGGAGTCGTGCCACAAAGATGGCCCCTTCCCCTCCTTAAACTTAGGCTGGGGATACTGGAAGGCAGGCAGATTTTTCTTCTAAACCTGGAGTTCAGCCCTCCTTCAGATACTGGAGGGGTGAGAGAGGTACTGAACCAATTAGAGGGCAGTGGTCTTCCACCTTTCCAGACCCAGGGCCCACGGAGTCACAAGAAAGTGACTGGAAGTCATGTGAAATTACTGTCATGCAAGAGGAAGTGGGGGCAACCTCACTGGAATCAACACCAGAACTGTGAACAGTGGACCAAGAGAACTGAGAGTCGGAGAAACAAACTGTGCCCCAGGGCAGCTCCCACAGCATCAAACAGGGTCATGACGGAATCCTCTCCACCATAGAGCACTTCACTGTCGTTCTGATCATAACATCCCTGTCATCTTTGCTCTCTACGCAGTAGCTTCTTCCAAAAAAAAACAAGCAAAACGTCGAGGCTCTATTGGGGATCTTGACCCAATAGGAAGAAGCTCCACAACACATGCAAGGGTCACAACCCTTGGGTTCAAGACAAGAAAATTAGAGAGCTTGAGGAGATCTGTCTAACTCCTCGAGCATTCTCCTTCAGTGAGAGGACCCTAAAGAAGGTGCAAAGGAGTTTCGGCGTTCCCTCCCCCCCCACCCCAACTCTCCTCAAAAGCCCTGACCGGGATGACCCAGGCAAGCCTGCTCTCATCAGATCTTGGAAGCTAATCAGGGTCCACCATGGTTAGTACTTGGTTGGCAGACCACCAAAGAAGTTCAGGGCTGCTACACAGACACAGGCAATGGCAAACCACCCTTGTCTTGAAAAGCCCATGAGGGGTTGCCATAAAGTTGGCTGCAACTTGACAGCACTTTCCACCACCCAATCCTTGAAAGTGTTCTGATCTGAAGTCAAAGGAAGAACTGCAGAGTCTGCACCCCCCTTGTGTCCTCCTCCAATGCCCAGGGTCATACACATGCACTCCCATCTAGTCTTTATGTAGGAAGGAAAAATCTCCTTGGGGATTACAATGCATATTTAAGTTAACCAGGATGCATATTTAAGTTAACCAGGGAAGAAAGACAGACAGAAAGGAGTTTCATACCACGGGCTAACGCAGGCACTTGGAGCATTGCTGGACTGGGTCGAAGAGCTGCTGAACAGCACACAGAGCCTCTGATGATTCAGAGGGCTGAGGCAGTCCACCTGGCAAGGAACACCCAACAGGGAATTAATAAACCATTCAAAACTGCACACCTACTGCTGAAATGCAGAGGAGGAAAACCCTTTCCGTGAAAAAGGAGACTTTGGGCCCCTGATACGTTTTTAAATTATCTTGCCTGGCTGTTCAAGCCAAACAATTTCAGCTCTCTGGTCTAGGAAAAGGCATGGATAATGTTACAACAGACCAGGCGCACAGTTCTTTGGTACATGAAGTACAAGATACATGTGCAATGCATGCCCAAATCATCCCCCTCTACTTTGTTCATCCCCTTAGCAGACACTGCAAGGCCATGTGTAATACCCCCAACTTGGAAATACAGAGACAGTTCCCCCCTCTCTTTAAAGCTGTCCGATTCTGGAGCATTTGCCTTAAGGCAGAGGTCCCCAAACTTTTTGAGCCTGCGGGCACATTTGGAATTTTGACACAGCATGATGGGAGCAGCAACAAAATGGCTGCCACAAAATGGCTGCCGCAGGAGGCGGGGCCAGCCAGAAAAAGATTTCCACATTTTAACTTTAGTAACACAGTGCAGATCCGTGTGCTGTGGAGGCAGTTGCCGCCAAAGCAACATTAAAAAAAATCTGCATAGCCAATCAAATTTCCAATAGCCAATCAAAAGCCTTGCTGGGCAAAAAGCTCTACTTGGCCCCACCCACTTCCTAAAAACACTTGGCAGGAGCCATGGCGCCCACAAGCACCACGTTGGGGGACCCATGCCTAAGGTCAGTGCTTCTCAAAGCTAGAAGCTCTTCCCTCCCAGCAGCAAAGACTTAACATAGACGTTTTTGCTGCACACCATGCTAACAACGCACACTAGCAGAGTAACACTCAGGCCAGATCCCGATCACCGCAGCTCCTTCCCGTTCCACCTCCCCACTTCTTAGCTGGAGGGTTTTAGGAAAGAACATAACCTGCCTTGATATTCAAGGTGGGTTGCTGCATTAGTCTGTAGCAGCAAAATAAAATGGGCTTGGTGGCACCTTAGAGACAAACAGTTTATTCCAGCGTCGAGTCCTTGTGAGTCAGAGCTCCCTTCACAATGGAAACAGAGACAATATACCTACCAGAAAGATGTTACAAAGAATGGATATTGTTTTAAGCTAGCCTGTCAAAACAGTTGGATCGTGTTTTAAACTGGCTTAATCTTTGTAATATCTCTCCCCCACCCACTTTTCTGTCATAATATATGGATCAACATAATGGAGGCACACTTCAATGCACCTGATGAAGCGAGCTGACAAACACAATCTTGTGCTGGAATAAAGTCATTTTTGTCCCTAAGGTCTACATGCCCCAATTCTCTGATGCTTATCCACACAGTAAAATACAATTGTACATCTTCCTTTTTCAAAAGCAGACGACTGCCTGAAATTTAATGGGTGTATGGCATAAGGAAGGAAGGAAGGTCTAGTTTGACAGAAAAAACACTGCCCGTAGATCGAGCACCGCAGTTTAGTGTGCTATCCCATTTTCCTTATAAAAAGTATATGCTTTTCTTTCCAAGTCCCCCTATATGCAAACAAAGACAGCCCAAACACGTCCACTTACTTTATGAGCCCACAAAGATTCGTTCTGAACAAACCCTTTCTCACAGTCTTCCACTTTCGTACCAGGGGTCTCTTTCTGTTGAACAAATGGGTCTGAGCTCTTCTGGGCTATCCTCCCTCCCCTGGCCCGGTAGTCAGACAGCATCGTGGCCAGCACTTTGCACGTGCTCAGAGGCTCAGCGATTCGGCTAACAACCAACTCGTGGGGAGGCAAGATCTGAACGGGCTTGGCCTGGGTGCTTCCGTTCATGGCCTGCAGCCCACAGATGTCCCTGAGCAACTGTTTCTTCTTGCGGCTCTCCAGCTCTTTGCACTCCTTATTGAGAAGAGGAGACAAATAAACCTGCTCCGGGAAATACTCCCTGGTGGGGCACCTCATGCCCCTGTCTGTGAGCAGAAAGGGCTCTGGGAAGGTGATTATGGGGGAAATGCAGAGAATGACGTCCTGCAACGGTGGCTTAAAGGCTACAGAGAAGGATTTGAGGCGATCTTCTGAGGAGGTAACTTCTTCCATGATGTACAATCCGGTGTCATCTTGCAGGGGGTCCCTAAAAACTCTCGTGTGGCTCTTGGGCTCTGGGAGACTGTCCAAGTCCTGCAGGCTATCCAACTGGTCGCCATCTAAAATCCCCAGGTGGAGGGCCAACAGCGGCTCTGGCACCAGTGTTGACATAAAGGGGACTGCAGTTGAAGAATCCACGAGGTGGTGCCCTTGCGGGTCACCGACGTCATCTTCTATCAGAGTTTTTTGTTCCGAGACACTGACGTCATTGGAGGACACCAATTCCGAGATAACGGGCAGCTTGTCGGAAAACACGTCTGCGTCCTTTATCGTCGTGGCAGATTCTCGGTTCAGCAGGTTTTGATACCCATTTTCTTCTCCGCCCTGCTTTTCGGGCGGAGAGCGAAGGGAGCCGTTTTTGGCCAGCGTCGGGGGCATGGCAAACTCGTCCATGAGGAAGGAGATCTCCAGCTGGGAATGGTAAGCCACGCAGATCATGAAGATGAGGATCTCCTTGACCCGAGCCAGCTCGTATTCGCCGGCGCCGCGCAGCTTGATAGTGCAGCCCAGGTGCTGCGGACATCCGTCAAAAAACATCAGCGTCTTCGTTTGCTCTGGGAAATTAAGAGGGCACACAGGAAGAGAGGAAAAGACGATGGAGACGGGCAATTTTAGCACGAGGCAAATACACATACTGACCTAAGGCAGCTTGCATAATACACAGTCAAATTGTTTTAATTTAGATCACAATGGGTAGCCATGTTAGTCTGTCAGCTAATTTCTCCACGCCTACTACCCCTCTGCATATCACACCTAATCCAATTACGCCTGCTAATATCATTTGCTTGGGTGGGACCGTGGCTCAGTGGTAGAGCATCTGCTTGGCATGCAGAAGGTCCCAGGTTGTCCCCAGCATCTCCAGCTAAAGGGACTAGGCAGGTAGGCGATGTGAAAGACCCCTGCCTAAGACCCTGAAGAGCCGCTGACGGACTTTTATGGGCCATGGGTCTGAATCAGTATAAGGCAGCTTCATGTGCTCAACCATATGCCTGTAATCTACATGCTTGGGTTGTTTTGTTAGTGGTATGGTACTAGCCACATATTTTAAGAGTTTAACATTTGAATGTTAATATTTTATATTTCTTATCTGCTTTTATGTTCTTTTTAACTCATCTATACCGTTTTAATGTTGTTACTCTAATAAATACATAATAAATAAATGCACACTTCTGGGCAAACCAGGTCTGGACATCTCAGTTCTACTCACCATTAGGTAACTGGAACATCTGGATGTAAAATTTGTGGCAGGTTCCCAGGTGTGGCTTGGTCAACAACTGATCCATCGACATCACTAAGTCTCCCTGAGTCATTCGACTTACTCTGTCCAAGACTTGCTGTAAGACATTGGTAAGATCAAGAATGAGTCTCAATCTACATCTCACGTTGCGTGATGCAGGGAGAAAGAATCACAGGTTAAACTTTTGTCTATTATAGCCTACCAGTTAGATAACATGATGTTCAAGTGTCCTCCAACGCAAGATGACAATATTATTATCATTAATAACATAACAACAACAACAACAACAATATATTTCAACAATAATAGGACCACTCTAGACAAGACAACTTTAGGTAAAGGTATAATTATGACATATGCATAGAAGGAAGAAATAGGTTCTCAAAAGGAGTGCCAATGTTTTCTTTGTGCCCAACTAGCACTTTTTTTTGGAGAAGTGCCACCTCTTATTTTTCTTCTGGAAGCTCAAAACACACGGCCTCATGGATGGAGGAGAACAGGTGATGGTTGGTTGGTTGGTTTGCCCAGGTATGGATGGGGCATTCCTGTTTGAATCCCATTTGCTGCACACCGCTTCAAGGGCCATGGAGAGAAATCTAGCAGTTTAACCTCAGCTCAGGGGTGAGGCAGTATGAACCAATGCCTCCTCTGCAAGCTATGGGGAGAAGGCATCACCTAAAACCCTAAAAATTGCCCCTTGATACTTGAAGATCTGTATAGCCCTTGTTAAGAATCACTGGATTATCAAGACACAAGACTAAAACAAAGCTATTGACTAGTTCCCAACTGTAGGCGTAGGCTCTACCAAACACAGATCTGGCACTTGGAAATACAAACCTGCAACATTATACCACTAGTGAACTTTCCTAAATTTAAACAGCTACATTTCCCCAGCAAAAGCAGAGATAGAAACAGGGTAAAAAAAAACATGTTTACAGGTGCAGTGAGGAGAAGGCATGTGGGAAAGAGACAGGCGAGCAGTCAACTCTATGTCCTAGCTCTATGCTTGCAGGCAGCAGCATTCTTGAACCTTTTGCAAAGACAATCAGGATACCAGCCACTTTAAGAAAAAGCAACGGCATTTTTAAAAATCCTCATAGCGCTATGCAGAGGAGGAAAGCGCTATCGAGTTACAGCCCGTTTACGGCAATCCGGTAGGGTTTTCAAGGCAAGGGACATTCAGAGGTGGTTTGCCACTGCCTGCCTCTGAGCAGCAACCTTGGACTTCCTTGGTGGTCTCCCATCAAAGTATTAACCAGGCAGGACTGACCCTGTTTGGTTTCCGGGATTTGACAAGATCGGGCTAGCGTGAGTCACCCACATCAGTGCTATACCCACCATACGCAAACACAAAGATTCTTAAACTAAACAGTAACTGGACAGAGAACAGCCTATAAACTATTTATGCCTCCAAGAACATTTTCCTTTGTGTTGGTTCATATTTAAAGCTCAACCCACCCCACGCTCCACTGAGAATTCCAGCACTTACCGGCTTCACATTTGTGACTAGAGTAATACCATGTTCCAGCAGCAATTCCTGGGCGATGTGGGCCACCGTTTTTTCGACCAGGACCAAAGTAGGCCTGACGTCCACTATCCGCTGAACATAGTTCTTCAAAAACTCCCTCTCCTAACAAAGCGAGAAGAGGTCAGGTGTCAGTGTTGAGAGATCAGACAGCACTTGGAGGATTAAGTGCCTTTAAGGCAGGGGTCCCCAAGCTTTTTGAACCTATGGGAACCTTTAGAATACTGACACGGTGTCAGAAATGGCTGCTGCAAGAGGCGGAGCCAGCCCGCCCGCCACAAAATGACTCCTGCAGCTTACCTTCAGTCACACATTGAAGGCCCTTGTGCTAGTAGCTGCTGCCAAAGCAACATTTTTAAAAATCAGAATAGCCAGAAGCCTTGCTGGGGAAAAGCCCCATCTGGCTCCACCCACTTTCTAAACACACTCGGCGGGCACATGGAAAGGTGTTGGCGGGCACCATGGCACCCATAGACACGACGTTGGGGACCCCTGCTTTAAGGCTACAAAATGTTTAACTGGAAGCAATTCTTATTAAAATCAATAATTAGAGATGTAGCAGCCTTACCCCCCTCCCAACGTCTCTGACAGGAAAATTAGGAAATTTTGCAGAGCACTAAATTTTTTCCCCTATGGAATATTTTCTCTTCTTTTGGAATGCGTGAAATGCTTTAAGATAAGGGACTCTTACTCAAAATCTATGGCATGAAACATTTTTCTTAAGATAACCTACAGCATTAGGTAACACTAATCTCTGTGTACACAGTAGACATGTATGACATTTTTGAGGAACTTCTGTTAAAATGTAAGTTTGGCAACAACTAATATGCTACTGTGTGTCTAGTAAGTTATTCAAGGATTTAGTTTTTTCAGTGCTAAAAGTTTAACATCTACTGTTAGTCCTGCTATTATGACTGTATGAAACTGGTTCTGCCCAGATATAGCTTATTCTCTTTACTACAAAATTTGGTTAATTTCAACTATTATTTCTTCCTGCCTCTGAGATGGCAAAAATTAAGACACGTGTGCTAAGGCAGCATCAGGTACACCATACTGCAGCTCTTACATGTGCTGGTTGAATATGTTTCACATGAACACACGATATGTTTCACATGAACACATGAAGCTGCCTTACACTGAATCAGACCATTGGTCCATCAAAGTTGGTATTGTCTACTCAGACCGGCAGCGGCTCTCCAGGGACTCAGGCAGAGGTCTTTCACATCACCTACTTGCCTAGTCCCTTTAACTGGAGAAGCCGGGGATTGAACCTGGGACCTTCTGCATGCCAAGCAGATGCTCCACCACTGAGCCATGGCCCTTCCCCATAATATTTGTAATTTTGCTTGTAAGAGAACGAAGACACTGACAATTTTAAATTCCATAAATATGCCAAATTCATATGCACTAAGTTATAAACAAATGCATTTGAGCTTGGTAAAGCAAAAAAATAAGGCCAGATTTGAGGGGAAATATTGCATATTTAAATAATAATAATAATCCCCAAAATGGAAAAAGAATTAGTCCCCTGGCTTCAAAAGCTTTCAGAAACTTAATATTTCTACCAATAACTAACAGAGCTGAGCAACGGGATTTTCATACCAACAAGGCAATAAAAACTGAGATACTTGTGCCATGGAAATTTGCTGGATGAATGGTCAGCCTAACCCACCCCCCACAGGGCTGTTGTTGTGAAGATAAAATGGAGAACGATATTATAAGCTGCTCTGGGTCTCCACTGCAGAGAAAAAAAGTAGGGTATAAACATCTAAATAAATAAATACCGGGAAGGGATCCAACCACCCTCCAAGTAAATTCCCTCCAGCTAAAGCAGCTCCTCCAACAGAAGAGCCACTCAATTAGGAGGACAACTTCAACCTTGAGCCAAGAGGAAAGGCAGGTATAAATATTTAAAGAACCAAACATACTTTTATGCATGGAGTGGAAAGATTAGGGGTAGGATCCACCCCCACCCCAGAATACTATATTCTGCAAAGGTGCTTTAAGAAACAGTCAGATACTTTTTTTTTTTTTTTAGTTAAAACAGCTCTGAAGAAACATGCTGTTTGGAACAGGGTGCACAATCCTGAACAGCAGGACAAGGCAATGCTCCTGTGATAACGTCTTAGAAACACAACAGCCATGGAACTGGCTAGTCAAGTCATTAGGGCTGGACGAGACCCTACAAAACACAGACGAGAGAAAGATTCTACCACCTGACGGACTATGGGATCTATACACGTAAACTTCGTTTCTTCTCGGTAGAGGTATTCAATGGAGCATTTCAGCAGAAGAATTTTGGGGGTTTTAATACAGAAGTTCATCTGAGGGGACAGAAAAAACGAGACAAAGTTGTTAAAACGCAAAAAAAAATTACATATGTGTCTAATGTTCATTATGCAAATTTTTGACCTCCCTCCTGAAAATAGTGTCAGTGTGGTGTTAATAGTTAGAGTAGACAAAAAAGAGCACGGTGCAAAGTTGAGAGTTTATTTAGCTCTTTTAGATCCCTGCGTGTTTCGCAGTTTGTTTCATCAGGAGATCTTGTATAGAAATTTCTCAATTCCCACCTTGAACAACTGAATCCAATTGAATTTAGTTGATCAAGGTGGGAACTGAGAAATTTCCATAGAAGATTCCCTGACAAAGCAAATTACGAACCACGTAGGGATCTAGAACAGCTAAATGAACTCTCAACTTTGCACCTTGCCCTCCTTGGTCTTCTCCTGCCCAATGGTGAGGCCTTTCCCCCCCACACCTTTAATGGTTAGAGTGTCAGACTAAGACTGGGGAATTCCAGGTTCGAATCCTCCGCTCTGCCATGGAGGCTTGCTTGGAGACTCTGGGCCAGTCAAACGCTCTCAGCCCCACCTACCTCAAGGGGTTGTGAGGATAACATAGAGGAGAGGAGAACCATGTAAGCCCCCTCGGGCTCCCACTGGGGAGAAAGATGGGGGAAGAAGTAAACTTTTCAGGTTACCTGTGTGCGCAAGTGTGTGAATGTGCTGTTGACTCATTTCATATTGCTGTGAAATGTCATTCTAATAAAATGAAACATGTAACACAATTCTGCTCCTGTGAAGCATAAAACTCGCTAAGTACACGAATCCGGTGCAGTTGTTTTTGACATTTCAGGCATCCACTGGACCACATCACCAAGATGTGGTGGTGGGGATCCTTGTTCAGATCCTGCGCACACACGAACACCAGTATTTTGCCAAACAAACACTTCCAGAAGGTAGGCAAGGCGTGTGTAGAACCAGGGCAAAATAATACAACAATAATAATGCAAGTCTGAAGATATACTAGAGAGCATAGTGATAGAATCCAGGTCACAAGCTTTCTAGTATGAAGGAATGAGGAGAGTCAAGACAGCAAAACTCGGAGCTGCAGAACTGGTTCTTCGCACAGAAATGACAGGGAGCAAAGACATTTCTCTATATGAGCCTTTCCTCAAGGCATACAAAATCAGAAACAGCTGCAGCCTACCTTTTTATGAACTATGTTCTTGGTGCACACAAAACCGTTCACCATCATGGAGTCAAATTTTTTCCCGCCAGGGATCTGGCAAAACAGCAAAGATTGTTACATTTAACCCCCAAGTGTTCCAGTCACATATACTTTGAGTTAATAAGTGAAGCTGTTTTACAGCAAGGGCTTTTTACCATCACCATCAATAAGCCACACAGAAACAGGCTCTGGAGGACGTCACCAGAGCTCAGTTCCTTTGAACAGCCCGTGTGGAATGAAGAATTCTCTGCCTACACCAGGGGTCCCCATACTGGTGCCCATGGGTGCCCAGGTGCCTACCATTTACAGTGGTTTCAAAGGGAAACAATGGAGAACCCCCCAAAACACCGGTATAATAATCTGGTTCAAGGGCTAATCCAGGTCTATTCAATTTGTGACCCAGCAGCAATGCTCTGGGGGTTCGCCCGATGCTCAAACAATTATCCCCGTTTCTACAGACCAAAGGTTAAGTTGGCTGGCCAAAAGCCACACAATCCTGGACTAGTTTCGGTTTGTCATGGCAGAAATTCCCACAGTCCTTTTCCATTGTTCAACCATCAGCCTGACTCTACATTTTTTATTTTCTGTTTACAACTTACAAATACACCACATACATACTAACACCTACACACCTATCTACTAAACACTTACCTCACATCAAACATTACATGGCGCTTTAGTTTGGACTATATCAATTATCAAAATGTTCTCTCTCTCTACCACCTACTCCACTTTGTTTCTTATTTCATATTTTCTCAGTTAGTCAATTAATTACTCATTCTGTTTATGTTTCTCATTAGGATATAAGTTGCTTCACTATATCTCTTACATAGTTTTCTGAAAAACCTACACATTACTTATTACAGTTAATGCAGTTTCTATTAAAACCATTACTTAATACACTGTTATTTAATATAAAGCTGCATCTAGGTAACTGAACACATGAACACATGAAGCTGCCTAATACTGAATCAGACCCTCGGTCCATCAAAGTCAGAATTGTCTACTCAGACTGGCAGCGCCTCTCCAGGGTCTCAGGCAGAGGTCTTTCACATCACCTACTTGCCTAGTCCCTTTAACTGAAGATGCCAGGGATTGAACCTGGGACCTTCTGCATGCCAAGCAGATGCTCTACCACTGAGCCACAGCCCCTCCCCATCTATTGCTTCAGCTATTCACTCTTAACATATTACTTGTTACATACACTTATCCATTTATAGCATAAATTATCCAAATTGTTAAAGATTTACATGTTTGCATAATCATTATATGATTTCCACTTTCTTTCGAACTCTTCCATTAGCCATCAGCCTGAGTCTTGTTCTTTCTCTTTCCTTCCTCAGCTCCCGCCCCACTGACTCACTTTCTTGATGTGGACAAACTGGCGGATGTCCATGTCGTCGTCTCTATTCTTGACGTCGGGACGGACAGTCTGAACCACCTGGCAGACGACGGGCACGATGATGTCCCTCCAGGAGAGGGATAAGGATTCGCTGTACAGCAACTGCTGGAGCAGGGCCAGCATGTGGTTGTGATTGGCCGAGCTGCAGGGAAAGGGTTAAAAAAGAATCAAGGGGGGAAAAGGAACCCCACAGCTCCTGTTACAAAGGCTGCTGTTTCTTCATACTTCAACAGTTTCTATGAGATACATCCAGCCATCCAAATAAGATGTGAGGATCCGTCCCTTAGGCCCCGCCTCTTACCCCAGCGGCCTGGCCGGCTCGACTCCGAGGGTGCTTCCTTGGCCTCAGAATGGAAGTCGAGGAAGGACTTTCTCCACTCCTCTCCACCCCACGGCTGGTCTCTGCTCCACTGAGCCCACGCTCCACAGCAGACCGCATCTTCCTCCCCGGCCTCCGCGCCCCTCCCGGGTCATATAGGCCAGGCCCCCTGGGGTTCTGCCTCTTCCTGATACTCCCCTCCTGCCCTGCTGGGGCTCCACCAATCGTCCGCCCCCAGCATCTGTGTCCCGCCCTCCCCCTCAGCGGAGCCGCGGCCCTGGCTCAGCTGTTCGGCGGCTCCTGCCTCACCTCCCCCACCAGCGCCTGCCCGCCTCTCTGGCTTCTCCTCGCCCAGCTCTTTCCCCGCCGGGAGAGGCTACAGCTGAGCAGGGGGCCCTGGCGCGGCTCTCGGAGGCGGTGCCTCTTGAGCCCTGCCGTCGCTGGGCTGCGTTGCAGCATTGCCCGGTTCTACCCCCACCCCGGCCAGGAAGATGTCTCCCCCAGGAGTTGCTCGGGCGTCGGAACAACCGGCTCCGCCCCCGCGCCGAGGGACGGGCAGGAGTCCCACCCGGTAAGTGCTCTGCCGGGTAGGCCCGCCGCCGGGGCTTGCCCGGGCGCGGGACAAAAGGGCACATCGTTTACATCTAACATGTTCACCTCTGCCTGAAAAATGAACTTGTAACTCTAGATGTCAGGGTACCATGGCGAGCCTAATTACAAGCACAAAATTACTCTTCCTTAATAATAACTGGGTGCCATCAAGCTTCAAGGCTGTCAAAGATAGGACATTTTGGAGGAATTGATTCATAGGGTCGCCATGAGTAGGAAGCAACTTGATGGCATTTCACACACACATATGCATCAAGCAACCCCTAACTCATGGAGACTTCAGGGGCATGGGGTTTGCCAGGCAGGAGATGTTCCGAGGTGGTTTTCCATTGCCTTCCTCTGCGTAGCAACCGTGGACTTCCTTGGTGGTCCCCCAACCAAGTACTAACCAGGGCTGACCCTGCTTAGCTTCCAAGCTCTGATGAGATTAGGCTAAACTGGGCTATCACGCTGCTCCTTGCACCTCGATTAATCCTGATTTACCCCTTTCTGACCCATATGGTGCAACATTTGTGTGCAGAATTCATCCCAGTTTTCCTTACATGCAGAGGCATTTATCTGAAATTAACCCCAATAGGCAAAACTTGCTATATTACAGTCTTCAAAACTAGCATGTCATCTGATGAGAGATAGCCACTGATTTGTCACTACGATGTATTTCCACTTAGTTGCCTCCCCGTGTGATACAGGTTTTGTGCAACCATCTTGCTGCCTCTGATATTTATATCTGAAGAATATAAAATACATGCTAATAACAACAAAAGCTTCCTCTTCTACGGGACCCAAAACCAAGCAGATTGAAGGAAAAAGGAACTATGTATACTGCAGCATATTTTGCTAAGCGACACATACCTCAGTAATCTCCAGCACTGATACTGTAAGTATCGATGGCAAGGAAACAGAATAAGCCCCACCACCTTAAGAATCCATACAGTCCCAAGAAAGATACACCCTAGACTTCAGCGCTCCCACAACCCAACTTACAGCAGCCTCTCCATCGCTTGCTTTTCCCCATTTTCCTCTCTCAGCAGGTCGAGGTTGCTATGGTGCCACCCCAACGGCGTGAAGAAAAGATCTTTAGATTTCTCTTCCACCCGCCGATTGAACAACGACTCTAAGAAACAGCAAGGGAGAGGGAATTGTGAGATTATACTGTACGAACACATGATACTGCCTTATACCAAGTCAGCCCATTGGTCCATCAAGGTCAGCATTGTCTGCTCTGACCGGCAGCAGCTCTCCAGGGTCTCAGTCTTTCACATCACCTGCTATTGGATCCTTTTAGATGGAGATGCTGGGGATTGAACCTGGAACCTTCTGCATGCCAAGCAGATGCTCTACCGCCAAGCCATAGGCCCTCCCCAATTCCATGCGTTTTTTTCAAAGCTATTTTGCAAACAGCCATCTGAATAAAATCCGAACCGGATAACCAGTGTTAAGCTTGGATGGGTATTCAAATCCCCACTTAGACAAAATGCTCACTGGCGATCACACTCTCCCTGTTTAAACCTACAGCACAGGATGGCTGCATCGGGAAAGTGAACCCCTTTCAGCTCCTTGGAAGAAACAGGACTACTTTGTAGATGTAGTTGTTGAAACGACTGCATAAACCCAGGCTTAGCTTTCCAGATAAACAATTCTTACACTTTCTTGATAATATCTATTCTTGCTAAGCGGTTTTTAAACCTTATTCTCTCCCTGGTCCCCAATGCCCCATGGACAGGTTTCCATCAACTGAGTATTCAACTGAGAGGGGGTGACAATTAAAAATAAAACACATAAATAACAAGGAGGGCCAGTGACAGCGTGCCAAACAAAACTGAAAAGTCTTCACCCAATGATTGAGAGAAATCTCCCTGGAGAGAACGCGGTATTTATTGCCAAAAACCATGCTGCAGTTTTTACAAGAATAATTTCAAAACGCTTCTCAGTGTCCTTTTTTGCTTTTAAGGAACAGATCAAAAAAGGGACAGATTAAAGAACAGATTAAAAGTCATAGCCAAAGCTTTTAATGGCAACGGAAATATTAAGATATTATTTTATTGAAAAGCTATTATGAGGGTTGTTTTTTTAAAAAACCTGTGGAGAACATGGGTTTCTTATAGGCCCAAGTTGTTTGTCTCGCATCTGAGGAAGCCCAGAAGCAGAAACTGAACTTTGCTGCTATTACGCAAGGAAGAGGAACGTACAGCTGGAGCCGGTCATCAGTTTAAAAAGGAGCTTCAGGTAGCTTCTTCTGCGTGTGTACATAGAAATGTTTGCGTGGCACTCTCACAAAAGCTGATAACGTGCTCCACAGCAACAGAAGCCAAAGGGAAAGGACAGATGTGGTCACATTGACGTTTGCCTGCAGAGATTTCGTCAGGTTTCGGATGCAATCACATTTTTCCTGACGCAAAGCACAAACCTTTTCACAAACCGGGGTGGGAGGGTGGGGAAGAGAAATAACACAACTTTAAAGTGTTCACCCGACACTTCCACTGGCTGGAAAACAAATCCCACCCCTTCCCCTTTACCTTTGATGAAAGCGTCGCTTATGGAGATCATCTGTTGCCCTCCGTTGTCTGCTATCAGGTACTCTGAAAGAAGAGAGCGAGCAAAAATTAAAAAAAAGAATAATATATGGAGATGGGTGGAGAAGCCAAGGACGCGACAGGTTGGGTTAGTGCGGCTGCTATAATTATAGGGCTTACACACCCACTCCACGAGCAAAAGGAAAAATAGCATTACTCATGGCGTACGTTTGGCCCCTGTTGTACTAACAGCTCCAGAATGCAAAAGACTAGAATAACTTCGCCTTCTCTTGCGTCCTGTCGCTGTGTTGGCCTGTCTGCCAAATATTAAGGAGCCAAGTATTAAGGAGCTATAAAGCCAGACTGATCAGAAAAAGACAACAATGACAGAGAGCCCCTTTACTGATTCACACGGGTCTCATTCACCCAATGGCCGGATAACCTTCCAGCGGGAAGTTTCACACATCAAGAGAGGGTTCAGATAAGAGCAGCAAATAAAAAACAGGACTGTTGCTCACAGATTTTTATATTAATGATTCCCCTCCCCCACCACTCTCAACAAACAACTTATGTACAGCAGGAGGCTACGCCTTGGGATCTATTATGCGGCTCCCTCATTGTAGGTTCGCAGTTTGGTAAAGAGGGGCCCTTGTCTGGGACAATCGCGTTTTGTCAAGAGGATGGAAAATACTGGCGAGGGAAGGAAAAAAGGAACGTTGAACTGACTCTCTGACGTGAAAAGCCGGCTAATACTGCAGCCAAGAGAACCATATATAAAAAAAACTTTATGCTGAAAACTAAACTAAATCTAACAAGCCAAAATAACACCTAAATCAGGTTTAAAGGTAATCCCCTGTGCAAGCACCGGGTCATTCCTGACCCATGGGGTGACATCACATCCTGACGTTTTCTAGGCAGACTACGTTTACGGGATGGTTTGCCAGTGCCTTCCCCAGTCATCTTCCCTTTACCCCCAGCAAGCTGGGTACTCATTTTATCGACCTCAGAAGGATGGAAGGCTGAGTCAACCTTGAGCCGGCTACCTGAAACCGACTTCCGTCGGGATCGAACACAGGTCATAAGCAGAGCTTGGACTACAGTACTGTAGCTTACCACTTTGCGCCACGGGGCCCTTAAATCAGGTTTACATAATAAATATTCTTTCCATAAGAATGAAACCAATCAAATTACATCGTTACAAAACACTATGTGGGACCCATGCAGTATAGGAATCAATAGGGTCTACTTATCACAGGCTTTACACAAGCGGCTGAGTGAAAAATAAAGGTCTACTTAAAGCAAGCCTCGCTGAGGGGACTGGGAAGCAAACAGAACAGGCAATGCGGCAGGCCGGTACAAATACCCGTTTCGTTAGCAAAAGCCTCTTCAGCCAACAATAACAAATGTTCAACTAAACGTTTGGTCGATAACAAGCCATGATGAATGTACTCCCAATCTTTCTACGAGGTCTTCAGACGAAAAGCCAGCGAAGGCCTGTGATAAGTAGACCGTACTGATTCTTATACTGCATGGGTCCGCATAGTGTTTTGTATTGATGCAATTTGATTTGTGTAAACCTAATTTAGGTATTATTTTGGCTTGTTATGCTGGTTGTTTGGTTTCTTGGCCAAGAGAACCATCCCAGAACGATAACCCATCAATTCCGTTCTACGGTCTCCAGTTCACAGAAGTGATCACTGTCACGAAGAGACAGCGGAAGTATCTCGGTTGTAAAACTTGCCCTGTGACGGTTACGCCCAGGAAGGGAAGCGACAGCCTAAGGAGATCATCCAAACGCAACCACCCACTACTAGGCTGAGCGCGAGTATCTTTCTCCAAAGGTCCCACAGCCTGTGGGCTGTCCCTCAGCCTGACTCGGCCAGTTTCCCCAGGGAAGAAAAAAACAAAACAAGGATCTCTGTTTTGTCTTGTGTAGCGTCATGCCGAGAAGCTCTCAGGCGGCTCCCCAAAATCTTACTCAAGCCCTGCTCGAGGATATGACGGCCTTCCCCGCCCTCGCTTAACTTTCCAGCAGGTTAGGAAAAACAGCCACAAATACTTGACAGACCCAGTACTAGCCAGTTAAAAAACGGCTTTGCTCTATCACTCCCACTACAAAATGTGCACATTTTTTTAACATGCAAAGTCTCCCTTAAAACAGGACTGAAGAAGAAGAGGAGTAGTAGTTGGTTTTTATATGCTGACTTTCTCTACCACTTAAGGAAGAATCAAACCGGCTTACAATCACCTTCCCTTCTCCTCCCCACAACAGATACCTTGTGAGGTAGGTGGGGCTGAGAGAGCTCTAACAGAGCTGTGACTAGCCCAAAACTCCTACCGAACACATGTAAACAGAAGACCCCCCCAACCCACACTTCCCCTGTATTTCTAGAATGCTCAAAACCCACTTAAAAGCCCCATCAGTTCTAACTTGGTGCTAGTTTCCAGCACTGAAAATCTACATACACAGCAAACTCATTTCTTTTATCTACAGGAAACCAGAGTCTTTTCTTCCCCAAAAAAGCAACATATGGTAGGATTTCTCGTATCGGTTCTGCCTTCTTTGGGTACCTCACAGCACGCTTGGCTACCCCCCTTCTGTTCCTTCTCCTGCCTGTTCTAAGGTCTAAGCAGCTCCAATTTCAATTTACTATATATAATCCACATATCAGTGCAAGCTGTAAACACAGCCCTCCCAGAACTACTCTGAGCTGAATCCATCCAGCCTCAAAGATGTTTGCTTAGGGCTGTGAAGTTAGAGGCAGCTGTCAAAGAGGCTCAGCTTATCGGACACTGGGTTATATCGTTTGTAGAGGTGCGATAACTTCAAATTAGTGGCTTTAAGGAGTATGTGCTGCACTTAAAAAAAACCCACAGGAGTCTAGTGGTGCCTGAAAGTGCAATAACTTTCTTTCCAGTAGTAGCTATTCCGAGTCAGAGTTAGCTTCGTCAAATGCATGGTGTACTGCATGGGTTCCCAACATTTCTCTTCAATTAGTTACTGATTTCAAACTGGCCTTAATTATGTAACGTCTCCCCACTTCTGCCCATCTGTTGCTTCCCACTTCTGCCCTTCTGCCGCTTATAATTTTTATTTTACTTATTTTTATTTTCCCAATTTACTTATTAATCAGTCAAATTTGTGCCCTGCCCTCCCCAGCCAAAGCCGGGCTCAGAGCGGCTCACAGAAACATTAAAAGTACAATAAAACCAGGGTTAAAACATTTTAAAGCAACAATTAAAAAACAGCCCTATAACATCAGTGAATAAAGGATAGCATGTATCCGGTGGCGGCCTTGATTTACAGATGGCTACAGTAGGGCATGCCAGAGAATGACACCCCATAGGATGGCATAAGGGGTAAATGGGACAGGGGCGGGTAGTGGATAGATAGGCCAGCATTTGTAGAAAAAAGATACCATATTTATATTTATAACCTGCCCTCAATCCCCAGCCAAGGCCAGGATCAGGGTGGCTAACAACATAGATAATGCACAATAAAACCATATAAAATAAACAACATAAAAATATTATAAAACCAACCCCATTTCTGCTTTGATCAAAATAATTAATACAGCGAAATACAGATGGCACCAAACATAAACCCACGGCCTACAGGGCCAGGGGTGAACACATGAAGCTGCCTTATACTGAATCAGACCCTTGGTCCATCAAAGTCAGTAATGTCTACTCAGACCAGCTGCGGCTCTCCAGAGTAGAGTTGCCAGGTCCCTCTTCGCCACCGGCGGGAGGTTTTTGGGGCGGAGCCTGAGGAGGGCGGGGTTTGGGAAGGGGAGGGACTTCAATGCCATAGAGTCCCAACTGCCAAAGTGGTCATTTGCTCCAAGTGAACGGATCTCTATGGGCTGGAGATCAGTTGTAATAGCAGGAGATCTCGAGCTAGTACCTGGAGGTTGGCAACCCTATTCCAGGATCTCAGGCAAAGGTCTTTCACATCACCTACTTGCCTAGTCCCTTTAACTGGAGATGCCAGGGATTGAACCTGGGACCTTTTGCATGCCGAGCAGATGCTCTACCACTGAGCTATGGGCCCTCCCATGGGCTGGAGGGCAGTCAGGAACTTTGATATAGAATAATTGATGACATATAACAGAACTATTTTAACTATAAATAATTGCTATGGGTGTATTATTTCATGCACCTGAGATACTGATCTCTGACTCACAAAAGCTTGGGCTGGGATACATTTGGCAGGTATTTAAGGTGCTACTGGGCTGACATCTAATTGTGCTACTACAGGCTGACATCGCTATACCTTCTGGCATGAATACAAGAGACTCCCTCCCCTAGGACAACATCCCACAACTTCAGACGAAGAACATGAAGCTGAAATGCTTCCCAGCAAGCCCTGATGGCAACTCTTCCCATTCCTGGTCTTACACTTACAAGCTGGTTTACGTAACAGAACAAAAACCCAGCAATCACAGGTTACCCCTGGTCTGGTCTGACTCCTCTTGCATCCACTGCCAAGTTTGTGTGCATCACCCCAAGAGTCAATTGCCTCTCCTTCAAAAGGGAATTAAGACAGATTTGTGAAGGAGACGTCCAAACAGTGCTATAGATGCAGCCTCGTTTGGAATATGGTGTGCAGTTCTGGTAGCAGTATCTCAATAAGAAGAAGAAGAGTTGGCTTTTATATGCCGACTTCCTCTGCAGTTTAAGGGAGAATCAAGCCAGCTTACAATCACCTTCCCTTCCCCTCCCCACAACAGACACCCCGTGAGGTAGGTGGGGCTGAAAGAGCTGTGACTAGCCAAAGGTCACCCAGCTGGCTTCGTGTGTAGGAGTGGGGAAACCAACTCGGTTCACCAGATTAGCCTCCGCCGCTCATGTGGAGGAGTGGGGAATCAAACCCAGTTCTCCAGATCACACTCCACCGCTCCAAACCACCATGCACATAAGGACATTGCAGAGCTGGGGAGTAGGGTTGCCAACCTCCAGGTACTAGCTGGAGATCTCCTGCTATTACAATTGATTTCCAGCCAATAGCAATCAGTTCACCTGGAGAAAATGGCTGCTTTGGCAACTGGACTGTATGACATTTAATTTTCACTTGTGCTAGAGTTCAAGAGCATCATGGTAGCTGCTTGCACAAGTTCACTGTTTCCCCACTTGTGTTTCCTCTTGTGCAAGACCCTGTGCCACCCATTTCTGGAGACTGTAATATATATGCAGGCAAACTGTAGGCATTGTACAAGATCTCACGCAAGCAGGACTGCATTAAGTCTGTTTGTGTCTCTAAATGCAAACCGCTGGATCCAAGCCTCCGTTTGGTTGTCGGGCAGCTTAGCTTCAAAGTACTCTTTAAGTACTTTGGCAATAAATGTGTGTCAGCTGCCAGACCAAGTAACTTTGAACTGGGTTTTTAAGGATTTCCTCTGAAAAGCCTGGAAGACTGAACAGTTAAGCCTCATTCTCCCAATGAACTACATCAGAACTTTTTTTTGGACACATGCAACAGTATTATACAAAGATTAGGGTACTTCAAAGCACATGCCCGGATAAGCCTCGTTACTACAGTTACTCTACAGCGTTAGTTTGGCTACGGATCACTCCAGTCCAAAAAAGTTTTAGTAAGCAGAAGCTGTTGCGTATCTCAGAAAACTTAGTTGAGAATTACCTCTGTTACCACATGAGCGTGAGGGTGCATGGGTGATTTACTTTGTATAAACAACAAAAAAAGGGGGGGATCTGATGTAATTTTGACCTAATACACTGCTTGATATATCCACATCCTTAAGAGCCCGGCACACAACAGAAGGTGAGACAGTGAAGCCAGGTTTTAGCATATAAGAAGTAAATAAATTTACAGGGAACTTCACTGTACTAGAAGGGCTTTTAGATATCTCTTACTGCCTATTATGATATGTATTATTAGGATGTGTGATAAATTATAATTCTATACTGACAACTGAGGAAGGCATTTCCAGGCCAAAACACATCTGGTCCTTTCTGGATCTCATATTGGTAAAATGAAAGATTGTACATCGCAGTTGTTCATGTTTGTAAATACTGAATGTGTAAATTTCTGCTTTTACTAGGAGTTTCATGTTTTAATCTATATGTGCACCTTATTAAAATTTATATATTTGTAATTTTAGCATTTTCCAGCTCAACCTCTTTGGTTTGTGATTTACTTTGTATGTCCTAGTCCCTTTAAAATTAAAATAAAAAACAAAGGAAAGGAGCCAATCTAATTTCTGTAGAGGATGGAGTTGGAAAAATGAGGGAAATGAAAGAGAACAGAATGACCAAAATTAATCTTTCAGGATTTCGGTGTCTGCCTCCTAAAATGGTAACTGCTAAGGGAGAGGTTACCTCAGAGAAGTAGAGACGGTCACCAGCAGCATTCTGTTTTAATGCTTTTAAACAGAGAGGTCTGGTCCTCAGCTCTACGAAAGACAGGAGAGACCTGTGGAACCCTGAAGACGCACAGTTTTAAGGTGATGTCAGATTTCAGGAGCCAGTGCGTCCGGCATTAAGGTACCTCAGAATCTGGAGCAGTCCAACATGGCTACCCCTCAAGAAAACTTATTATATGTAGGACCGCTGTATTAAACATCTCAACACCCAATACAAAATAAATCAGCAATATATGTTAGGGAAAAGGTACTGATTTAAAACACACCATAAAAATCTGAATAACCTATAATATATGTGGAACAAAACCAGAACTAAAGGTGTAATACAACACTTACAGACATATCGGGAGACTTTAACGCTTTTCCATCAGTTGTCAGCCTAATATTACAATATAAATTAAAACTTTCTCCTTTATCAACAACTTTGTTTGAACAATTTATGGGGTTTGTGTAAGCTTAACTCTGCATCATTGAACATTCACAAAGTTACCACAAATTGAAATAACAGATATTAGCGTGAATTATCTGCGAATGTCTCATTACATCATGCGCAGCTTGTGTTCCGCTAGAAGTTTGTTTGCAATAATTATAGTGAAATCAATATTATAATCAAGTGAAGGTACTTGCAAAGTTACCCCAAAAAATAGGCATTTCAATTTTGTGGTAACTTTGTAACGTATATGGCCCCATAAATTGTCTGAACACATTGATATCGCAGGAAATTTTACCTTGTATTGTAACTCATATTAAGTTGACCACCTAATGAAGACGCATTTAGTCTCCTGGTTTATGTCTGAGAAATGAGAAAGGTTTTAAGCATTATTACCATGGCGAGATATTATTATAACCACACAATATTTTTTCTTTAGACTTTATGGTGTATTTGTTTTAAACCAGCAGCTCCATTCTGCCACATCAGATACAGACAGATTTACCATTTCAGGTGAAGATTTTTTCCATCTATTTTTTTCTAGGTTTTGGGTTGGTTATAGGTTTTATTGTTCCTTCCCCCCCCCCAATAATTATTTAAAGCATCTCAGCTTAGCTCTATTTTAGAGAAAGGGACCAAACCTTCACACCGTATCTCAAATGACTGAAGCCTGGGATATTCCGCACTGGCCTGCTACCTATGGTAGGACTGGTGCCTCATATGACTAGGCCCTAAGCAGGTCCGGTGTTGAATACATATGAAGCTACCTTATACTGAATCAGACCATGGATCCATCAAGGTCAGTATGGTCTACTCAGAATGGCATTGGCTCTCCAGGGTCTCAGGCAGAGGTCTTCCACATCACCCACGACCTGATCTTTTCAACTGGAGATGCCAGAAATTGAACCTGGGACCTTTCTGCATGCAAAGCAGATGCTCTGCCACTGAGCTCCTCCCCTCTTAAACTGGGACTGACTGGAAATTTCCACAGCCAGAAGTGATTCCTGACAGCTGGATATTATTTTTCCTCCCCCTCTTGCTACAGGCCAAAATGCTCCCCTGAAATAATGCTCCTGGGAGGCAGGGGGACTGCCCCCCCTCCCGGGAACACCATGAAGGAAGAATCCACTACAGTAGCGGTTCCCAAACTGTGCTCCATGGAGCACTTGGTGCTCCATGAAACATCTCCTAGTGCTCCGTGAAGAGACTGGAAAGAAAAATACTACCGTCCTTCGGTTTAGTATATAGGTGCTAGGTGAAAATTAGTGCTCCGTGACGAATTTCTCTCCTGAAAAGTGCTCCATGACCCCAAATGTTTGGGAAACCCGCACTACAGCATGGCAAAGCAAGATCCTGGGAGACCCAGGTTTGAACCCCCACTTTTGCCATGGAAGCTAGCTGGGTGACCTCGGGCCTGTCACAAACTCTCAGCCTGGCCTACCTCACCAGGTAGTTGTTGGGAGAAAATAAAGAGGAAGGGAGAATGGTGTTCTAAGCCACTTTGAGTCCCAACTGAGGAGAAAAGCATAATATAAATAATTACTAAATAAATGCAAATGCAAAACTGCACCTCCTCATTTTGTTGAGTGGTGGCTCCAAGCCTAACCCTGCAGTGATGTATACGGCAACCGATACAGGGGTTTGTTTGTTTGTGTAGGAATACCCTGTGGGAACGAAGGGCACTTTCTATAAGGAACGCCATGTGAGAAATTGCGCCCGCTTACGCAGATCCCCCACAATTCCAAGGTTCTTAAAAACAACAGGAAGGCATGTGGCCCAAAAGAATCAACCCAGGAAAAAGGGAGAGGAGGCTGCATTCAGATCAACAGCTCTCCGAGGAGCCCTGCCCTCAACCATGAGCAACTCCGGGGGGGGGGGTGTTAACCGCCTCCTACCTTTTTGGTCGGCAGGGTGAGGGGGCACGTGAGGGTACTTGGAGTGCTTCTTGATATGGAAGTTCACGTTGTCCAGCTCCACGTTCAGGCTGATGGAAGCGGCTGAGTCGCTGTCCATGGCAGACTGGAAGCTGCTGACTGAGGGACGCTTGCTAGGGCTGGCGGAATCTTTTGCGATTCAGGCGAGGGGGAAGAAAAAATACAGGGAGGAGAAGGGGGTGGGTCGGTGGGTTGAAATTGGGAGCGCATGGAAGATACCAAGGAGAGGAGAGAAACGGTCTTCAATTACACAAAGCCCACAAAGCAGAGAGAGAGAGAAAGACACAGTGTTTTTATTGACTCAAGGCCTGCCAGTGTAGGTCGCCTTCAGATGCAGTCTAAACACTAATTTGTTTAAATGAGGCAGCCGCCAGGCCAACTGGAGGATCTGCGCTGCTATAGCACAGAGGTATTACACTACTTCGGAAACCGGAACAAACGTCGACAGCGGGCCACATGTGGAATACTGCCTCGGCTTTAAAAAGAACTAATTAAAGCTTTTTTTTTAAGGACTACAACAGCTGCAGGCAAAGCCAAGCGGAAGTTTCACTGGTTACAAGACGGCTTTCCAATGTTAAAATCAAATAAATAAAACAGACTCACTGGTCATGTTATCGTCTCCTTCTTCGGCGATCTGTTCTGTATCACTGTCGTCGAACTTGATGTCTTTGAACCAGGACGGTTCAGAATGGCCTTCGACGGAGTTGACGGAGTCGCTGTCTGGAGAAGGGGTTTCGGAAAATTCTGTGCTCTGTAAGGTCACAACAGAAAAGAAAAACAAGTTTCCATCCTGGTTTGCCAGATTAGAGTCCACCGCTCATGTGTAGGAGTGGGGACTCAAACCCGTTTCTCCAGCTTAGAGTCCGCCGCTCTTTACCACTACACCATGCTGGCGAGGGAGAGCAAGCGAGCAGTCCAAGATCACCCAGGGAGCTGGGATTTGGACTCGGGTCTCCCCAGTCCTACACTTCAAACACTGCACCATGCCAGCTCCCACCGAAACAAAAGTCTAAGAGCAAACACAGTATAGAACCCAACAGAATCCCATGAGCGTTATGTACCTCATCACTTTGAGGATTCAGGAGCAGACCTCCTGATCAGCAGCACACGCTACTCTACTCAAAAGCCAGAAGAGTTGTATGTTCAGTGTGCCGGCTTGCTTTCATAACGAAGAGCATGATATAATCAAAGGCTTACAACCATTACAAAATAATTAAATCACCTGCCACTTTGTTTGAATTGGAAAGAGTCAGATAATTAAGTTATTGGGGGGAGGGGGCATGCTGTTTTTCGGCAAGTGCTGCAAAGACACTTTATGACATCCTACGAGGACATGTTGTTGACATGCTCCGAATCTGATAAGAGCCTGAGTCTCTTAAGCCTTTTTTATTTTTTATTTATTTAAAACATTTCTTAGCCGTCTTCCTACCTAACAGAACTCAAGGTGGTTTACAATGTGAACAAAACAATCACCGTAAAAATACATTTTAGAAACCTACAATTTAAAATCCCAATTTCAGACAGCCAATAAATCTTGAGTAAAAGAAAAAGAAAAACTTGGGTAAATTTTTTACCCATGACAGGAAACTTTTAAAACTTATTTTTCTTCCTCCCTCCTCCCCCCCCCCAAGGTGACATCCTTGTCAGTGAACGTGTCACCTCTCTCGTTAAACTTACTGACCTTCGTTGAATTAGATTAGTGACAATGATATCAGCTGAAGTCCTTTGGCATATTTTCCAAACAAAGAAAAAGAATCCCTAGTGGTAACATAATTAAATCACTACACAGGGGCAGAAAGCAGTAACTTAAGAAAAAAGGATGACTTAGATATAAGTCAGTACGAAATAAGATTCCTACCTGTAGCGGTCTGTAAAGTGCATATTCATCTCGGAAGAGCTGATCGTGATGGCTGACACATTCTAACCACCGGCCATCGACCAAGGCTTGCCCAATCGCGATGGCTTGAGCTCTGGAAACACACAACAGCCCAAACTTCAACCAGCAGGGACAGACAAAAAGGTTTCCTCCTTCAGCTTTAGCAAACTGGACTCCATGAACACCGGGGGGAGGGGCTGTGGTTCAGTGGCAGAGCCTTTGTTTGGCATGCAGGAGGTCCCAGGTTCAATCCCTGGCATCTCCAGTTAAAGGGACTAGGCAGGTAGGTGGTGTGAAAGCAGTCAGTCCAGCACTAACTGCTCCCCCACAGTGAGCTCAACATAAAACAGTGAATAATGATCCGCCAGGCCTATGGTTGAGGATAGCAGCGGTGTATATCATAGCTGGCCTCCATGCCCCTCCCTCTTTTTGTTTCTTTTTCCATCTTACTGATTCTTGGTGGGGTCCTGATTGCCTCCCCCCCACCCCGCTCACTGTGGCCCAGTGTGCTATTAACGTGCGCCAATTGGTTCACACGGTTTCATTGGTTTTACTGTTTAATTTTACTGAATTTTAATTATGCTGTGTTGTACTGAGCCCTGACCTGGATGGTCCAGGCTAGCCTGATCTCGTCAGACCTCAGAAGCTAAGCAGGGTCAGCCCGGTTAGTATTTGTATGGGAGACCGCCAAGGAATACCAGGGTTGCTGTGCAGAGGAAGGCACCGGCAAACCACCTCTGTTAGTCTCTGGCCATGAAAACCCAAAAAGGGGTCGCCATAAGTCGGCTGCGACTTGACGGCATTTTACACACACACACACACACACACGTGTTGTACTGAATTTTTTTATCGAATAGATGTTGGACTGTTAATGATTGTTAGCTGGCCTGAGCCCAGCCTTGGCCGGGAAGAGAGCGGGGTATAAATCTAATAAAATAAATGAATAAATAAATCCCTGAGCGCCGATGGGGAGGGCCACTACAAAATGTTCTCTCCACTAAAATTAAACCGAAGGGAGCTACACATTTCTCATGCTCATCAACGTTTCTCACGTACCGTGTGGTGATGTGGCCATTCCTCATGAGCCAGTTGACCAGCTCCTTTCCCACAATGCAGTTGGGATGCGTCCGCAGCCAATAGCGGTGATCCTGAAACTCCATCCCGCTGCTGTGGTGACAGATTTTCTTCCACAGGTCCTTCAACTGGACTGAGTCCTGTGAAGTACAGATGACTTTTTTTTTAAGATAGCGCATGTTTGAGGGGGGGCTTAAGTGTCTTCAAGGCACCATCTGGTACCAATTATTTACAAATTGTTTTTAGGCATACTGAAGACAAGGTATAGAAACCTTCTTACTCTATGCATCTATTCCTCAGAGTTGCTTTTAAAAATATGACTACAAGCACTTTAAAAAAATGAACTGGTGAACCACCTGGCTTGCAACATTTCTGTCCCGGGATTCTTTAAGTAAAGCAATAAAAAAATGACTCTTCTGGACGTTTTGTCCTCTTGAAACTTAGAGGCAACACTAAAAGAAATTGCAGTTGGTTTGGGGACATAGCAAGCTACATTGAAAACAACTACTTTTTTTAAAAAAATGAACACATGAAGCTGCCTTATACTGGATCAGACCCTTGGTCCATCAAAGTCAGTATTGTCTACTCACACCAGCAGCAGCTCTCCAGGGTCTTAGGAAGGGGTCTTTCACATCACCTACCTGCCTAGTCCCTTTAGCTGGAGATGCTGGGGATTGAACTTGGGACCTTCTGCACGCCAAAGCAGAGGCTCTACCGCTGAGCCACAGCCCCTCCCCATGGATTTAAGTAGCAGTACCCAAAACCACCTCAACCACAATACTTCATAATGGAGGCATTTTAAACGTTCTGCTCAGAGTTTTTGCGCTTGCATGCACACAAGGTTCTCATGCATGGAAGAAAAACTGCAGGGAGATATAATCTACATTAGGCTGCCATATGTAAAACATGTGATTACATTGTTTTATACCATGTACTCCTCTTGGAGTCTCAGTGGAAAAGGCGGACTATAAATGAACGAGAGAAAACAGCAAACACCCTCCGTGCTAACAACATGCTACCTTTAGCTGCAAAGAGTCAGCCATATTTAGGAAACCAGAAACGTTCTGTCTCCAGACCCACCTACAATTAGTTATTGTTTTTTAAAAAGGTAAAGGTCCCCTGTGCAAGCACCAGGTCATTCCTGACCCATGGGGTTACGTCACATCCCGACGTTTACTAGGCAGACTTTGTTTACGGGGTGGTTTGCCAGGGCCTTCCCCAGCCATCTTCCCTTTACCCCCAGCAAGCTGGGTCCTCATTTTACTGGCCTCGGAAGGATGGAAGGCTGAGTTGACCTTGAGCCGGCTACCTGAAACTGACTTCCGTCGGAATCAAGCTCAGGTCGTCAGCAGAGCTTTTGACTGCAGTACTGCAGCTTACCACTCTGCGCCACGGGGCTCCTAGTTATTGTTTAAAGGCCTTTAAAAAAATAAAAAGCAAGCTATGATTTAAGAACAGCTGGCATAGTGCAGTGGCTAAGAGACTGACAGTGCAATCCTAAACGGAGATATACCCTTCTAAGACCACTGAAGTCAGTGGGCTGAGGGAGGCATAACTCTGCTTAGGAGTGCATTCGGAACTACTCATTAGGGGGTCCTTGGTTTGAATGTCCCGTCTGCAAGGAAATCACCAGATAACCCTAAGCAAGCTGCCTTTACAGCTTTCCTCTAAAAAATTTAAGCGTTGGGATAATACTGATCTACCTTACAGAGCTGATACAAGCCTTACAAGATGATGAAATACACGCTTTGAAAACACTGTAGGAACAACCAATGTTACTATGATACAATAAGAGAATAATCGTCACCACCACCTGTAAGGAGATCAAGCACATGGAAACGTCTGCCAAGGTGGGCAATTAAATGAATGTATCATAATACAGGGTTATTAGGACAACTGAGCTCCATGAAGAAAGGACGGGACACAATTAGCAAAAGAAGCACAGCGCAGAAAACGGAAGGACAAGCTTCAAAGGCCAGAAGGGAAATCTTTGGCCTCTTCAGTCTGCTTGGCGTCCCTCCAGGGCATCGGGCGTGCTGCCACATGGAACAGGGTGCAGGACTAGATGGGCCACGGGTCCGATCCAGCAGGGCCCCTCCTTATGTACAAGACGGCCTGGCTCAAAACTCCAAGCCCCCAAAAGGTGCATGGCAGAGACCCGCTTCTCCCAGAAGGGCGCAACAGGGAAACAAGAGCTTGGCTCGTACCAGCAGGATTTTGCGCTCGTCTTCGTTGGCCTCCTTTGCGTAAGTGCGGTTCGCCTGCGGGCTGACTGAGGTCTCGTAGGGGGGCCCCATGGCAGGCCCAGAACGATCCAGAGACAGGTTCGTGATGCTGGATGACCTGGTGGGACAAATGGAACGATGGTCATATTCTGAAACCTTCTCCACCTTTTTTTGGAGAGAAAAAAATTAAACTTTAACAGGACCGCTTAGGATGTTAAGGAGCTTCTCCCTGTCACGGAATCACTCCTGTCGGGTATGCAGCCGTTTTTAAAAACCTATGACTAGAAGCAAGAGCTCTATTCAAATTAATAAAAACATAAGAAAGGCCCTGCTGGATCAGATCCATCAAGTCCAGCAGTCTGTTCACACAGTGGCCAACCAGGTGCCTCTAGGAAGCCCACAAACAAGACAACTGCAGCAGCATTGTCCTCCCTGTGCTCCACAGCACCTAATATAATAGGCATGCTCCTCTGATCCTGGAGATAATAGCTATGCATCATGACTAGTATTCAGTTTGACTATTAGCCACGGATACCCCTCTCCTCCATGAACATGTCCACTCCCCTCTTCAAGCCTTCCAAGTTGGCAGCCATCACCACATCCTGGGGCAGGGAGTTCCACAATTTAACTTAAATTTAACTTTAAATAAAGGCAGTAAAACTGAGCTAGTATTCCCACACGCAATTCTTTTGCCCATCTGTACTCTCAAAACGATAAACGGGAACCTGTTTTAGTGCCTCTTCCCCTTACTTAAATGAGGGGGGAATTGAGACCAGCTTTAAGTCTCGGGCACAATTCTCACCTGTGGAAAGCTCGCACTGGAGTTTATTTACAAACTTTCTACCCTGCCTTTCTGCCCTCACAAGAGCCTGCAAGGCAGCTGACAATTTAAAATATACATAATAAAAATCACATTTAAAAACCATTAAAACCAACTCCCTCCAAACATACATCATTAAAACAGATTCCTTGGGATGGCATGAAGGCCTCAGTTGGGTTCCACTCATGGGGAGGGGGGAGAGCAAGGCCTTGGCTCAAGCCAAACGGCCAAAAGCCAAACAGCTCTTGTCCTTTGGCTCCTAATCCAAGGGATGTAGGCTGGAGTTTGGTGGAAGACCAAGAGAGAGAGAAAGAAGAAGACCTCTTCACTCAGAAGCCTTTCCCCCCCCCACCTTCTGCTGTATTTTTTCCCTTCGTGTTCTAAACTGCTTTGGGTCCCCCAATTGACAAGCAGGATATAAATGATTAAATAAAAATGGAATTGTTAAAAATCACCAAGTATGCCTCCCTACCACCCCACCCCCCGGGTCATATACTCCATCAACTGAGGGGGGTGGGGCCCTGCTGCCTACCTCGGTCAATTATGGAATTTCGACACCACCTGAGATTCTGGGGGTTTATTTTAAATTATAATTTTGCTGTTTTAAATTCAGAAAGTAACTTTTAAACTGCCTGTTTTAATATTGTTGGCGTGTTTTAAATGATGTTAACCCGCCCTGAGCCTGAAGTTGGCTGGGGAGGGCGGGCTACAAATCGCAAAAATAAGAACAAATAAATATGTGAGAAATGCTGACACAGTTGCATCCAACTTCTGAGTCATCACTCAGTACTGCATGCTTCAACCGAAGGTTATCAGAACTCCTGTTTTTGATTATGTTTAAGGAGTGTCTGCTGTGTGCTGTATGTGTTGTTTTATGTTTTTTGGAAAATAAAAATTAATTTAAAAAAAAAAGAACTCCTGTTTCATGGCCAAGAGCATAAAAAGGGTCAGGACATACTAAAGCAGATCTAGAAATCTGGTTTAATACTATGCAAAAAAAGGAAGGTTTGCCTGGCTGGCTGGGAGAGTGTCTAGGTCTTCTGCTGAATGGCCACAGAAATAGTTTTTAAAAAGGGAAAGGTCTTTAGACTGCCAATAATCATGGGAACCTGAAATGCAGAAACTCCGCTTTGCAACAAGACTGTCTGTTTAATAAGCAAGGCCATAAGCGAGACTGGCCAGGCAGAAGGTCACTGTACAAACGTACACCTACCAAGGCAGGTTTGTTCAGCGACATCTATTAAGTTGCACAAGCACAAACATTCCTGGAACGTTTCTTGCTGTACACAAAGCCCCAGGGCCAGCTTTCTGGGAACAGATGCTCGACGCTTCCCCCAGGACTAGCAGCCACATGAGGAATTTCACAGTCCTGACATCTCTGGCGTCATTTTATCCAGCGCTCATCCCGAACTCTGGACTCCATACTGTGTTTGCAGATCTCTTGCCAACTGTTGACTATAACGCAACCTCTTCCAATGAGAAGACGCAACGGCGGGAGGCGGGGCACGGGAGAGGGTCTTTCCACTATCAAGAGGGGTCATTAGAAGAGCTCGCGGGCAGAAGTCACTTGTGTCCACAGTAACTAACGAGACCGGTAGAACACCGCCAGTCTGAATTGGGCCGGCTTACCTATTCCGAGCAGGAGATTTCCCTGCGTCCTCTTGAACGATTCCGAGCCGCGTTGACAAAGGGGTGGGGGAAGATTCTGCATGGATCAAGCTGCAAGTAAATTAAACTACATTTAGCCATCATTTGCACTGCGTTTCAGCATTTAAAGGCAGGTCACCATCATAAAAAACGTCAAGGCGGCCTGGCTAAAATAAGCATTTTTACTTTAGTTATTCAAATAATTTATATTCTTAACTCTGTAAAGTAATCCTCTCTCATCATCATCCCTTTATTGGCGTAAAAACATAATACAGAAGGGTACAAAAGGAATGGAGATATTAAAAAGTGCCCTTTACAGAATAGTTAAAAGACTATTACATTGAATAGCGCTGTTTGTTGATACTGCCATCTAATTAACTGTTTGGCGGGCTTTTAAAACAAACTTTAAAAACTGTGCCACGGTCTCCAATATATGGGGCGAACGATTGTTCAATAAATAGGAAACGTTAAAAGAATCTGAGACATTCTGTCTATTAACCAACAGGGGGCTTAAAAGTTCGTTACTAGATTCTGTGTAGAAACAACAATAAAATAAAGACATGAGCAACCATTTCAATACAATTGTTGCCTCAGGGGCAAAGCCTGTCAGAAAGAGGGATTTTCCGAAATCTGCCTTCGAGTAGCGCAGACGGCAAAACATTAAATCTGGCCAGAGAAATGGCTCTACGTTGAGAAGGATCACACAGGTGAGATAAGTATGGGGAGGGCTGAAAAAAGTCAAAAGATACCCCTACATTTGATGGGGAGCACGTTTTATTAGCAGCGCTATTTAGGTCTTGAAGTCCTATATCTAAGAGTCTGCAATTTATCCTTTGAAAAGCTTCTGTAATCCTCTCTCATAATTAAAGGGCTATGTTGTCAGGTGCTCCAGAAGTATCTTCTCTTCCTGCCAAGGTCTTTCTGTAAACGTGCGAAGCCCAACCATCATCAGTATCCAGAAGGTACAGAAGCTGGGTTTTTGTTGTTGTTGTTTGTTTTTTGTATTTCCACTCCCTCAACAACAACAAAAACATGAATAGGAACTTTTACGGCCAGGATTGCACAGAATTGTTTTTATAAGTGTTTCTTGGGTTAAACTCTAAAAGGAGCAAGATAGGTTTGCATATTCAAGTCATCCAGGATGTGGCCAGTATCAGGACTCCAAACTTGTTCGGGACTCCTTTCACCTCCAGGAATACGGACTCGCAGGGGGGGAGGTGAGAAGGCACCCCTTATAAAAAACTCCACTGCTTATGTATGTGTGAAAAAGGGACGCTCTACATGCTCAAGGATATTCCTCTCTATGATGGATCAACCCCATGCTCCTACTGCAGGGGTCTCAAAACTGCGGCTCCAGAGCCGCATGCGGCTCTTTGGCCCGCTGAGTGCGGCTCTCCGAACTTGGTTCGGAGCCCCTGCTCTTGCGCCTGCTCGTGCCGGCAGCCAGGCTGCGGAGCTGGCGCGCCTGAGAGAGACCGGGCAAGCGGGCGCACTGTCTCTCCCCCCCACACACCGTGGAGAATGGCCGGGTCCCCCTTTCCCTTGCCCTCAATGGTTCCCTTGCCTCCCCTCCCCTCTAGCCGCGTGATTGCTGGGCGGGCGGCTCAGCGATTCCTGCCCCCCCCCCGCCTATCAGCTGTTGGGCGGGCTTCCTTTGGTAGACCTGGCCTCCGGCTGAGTCCCATTGGGAAGCCATGTCTACCCACTGGCTTTCTTGGCGGTAGACCTGGACTCCGAGGAGGGGAAAAAGTCCCCCTTCAGAGGCCAGGTCTACCCATTGGCTTCTAAGGGCCTCCGGAGGCCAGGTCTACTGCCAAGAAAGCCAATGGGTAGACCTGGCCTCCCAATGGGACTCAGCCGGAGGCCAGGTCTACCAATAGGCTTTTATGGCGGTAGACCAGGCCTCCAGACGAGGACTCCGGACGGGGAGGGGGAAATGGCAGGGACTTACAATTTAATTTTTATCAATAAATAAGATTACTATTAAGTATGATATCAAGTTTTATTCAGTGTACCTATAGTTTAATTAAGACTTAAAAATTTAATTAAAGTTTATTAAGTTAATAAACAGTGTACCTACCTATATAGTTTAAGTTTAAGAAAATTGGCTCTCAAAAGAAATCTCAATCGTTGTATTGTTGATATTTGGCTCTTTTGACTAATGAGTTTGCCGACCCCTGCCCTACTGGTTGGAGAAGTATTTCTTCTCTTCACAACCACTAGAGGGAGCTTTACAGCTCCTCTTTAAAGAATTGAGAGACTGTAGGCTCTCCAGGCTCTCAGGCAGGGGTCTTTCACATCACCTATGTGCCTGGTCCCTTTAACTGGAGATGCCGGGGGATTGAACCTGGGATCTTCTGCATGCCAAGCAGATGCTCTACCACTGAGCCATGGTCCCTCCCCCTTTTGAAAGGAGATCAATGGCAACACAGCAGTCACTGTGTTGGATGCTTGCATTTCACTTTGCAAATGATAAAGCGCCTAGTGCAATCTCTGATGCACTTAACACTTTTCAGATAGGACACGAGAAAGAATAATTGTGTGGCTTGATCGATGGACTCAAGCCTTCGAAACCGAAGCAGACTCTTTGTGGATTTACGGCCCCGAAGCTACTTGGTACCTTTGCCAAGTGAGGTCTTCTTCCAGGAAGATGTTGCGGCTCGCTTTCCTGCTAGTGACCGGAGTCCGCGGCTCCCCAGGATCTAGCACCGACACGCAACTGGGAGAATCAGACAGCACGCTCAGGTCTTCTCCAATGGAGTTGCTGTCTGTGGAGTGTGCGTAGCTTAAGGCTATTTTACGACAGTATGTGCAAGCTCTGAGGTCACCTGAAGGACGAAAGAAGAAGAGTTGGTTTTTATATGCCGACTTTCTCTCCCACTTAAGGGAGAATCGTGTGTAGGAGTGGGGAAGACAAATCCAGTTCACCAGATTAGCCTCCGCCACTCATGTAGAGGAGTGGGGAATCAAACCCGGTTCTCCAGTTCAGAGTACAAACCACCGTTCTTAACCACTACACCACGCTGGCTCTCAAGAGGAATAGAATGGGAACGATTTTGGGCCCTGCTTTAATGAAGGGAAAGGTCTAAAAACAAGACTTTCTCCTCAGTAGTTTTTTACACAAACGCACCAACTCCATTTTGCAGACTCTCTCCAAGGACCAATGAAAAAGCTAAATTATGTACATGTTAAAGACAAGGTGTGAAAGAAAAGAAGCTATGCTCTTCCATAGGTAAAGGCAGGTAAAGGCAGTGACGCAGGAAAAAAAACATTTGCATGATTTAATTACTGAACTAAAAAAATGTCCTTTACTTTGCATGGAACCCATAGAGAAGTTCACATGGACACCATAGAGAAGCTCTAAGCTGATCCTGCATTGAGCAGGGGGTTGGACTAGATGGCCTCCATGGACCCTTCCAACTCTATGATTCTCTGATTCTATGACTACAGCTTTCATTTCCAGTGTGAAGAGGCTCAGGACAAGGGTTGTGTTTCAGTCAAAAAGCAGCTCTCTCCTCTCCTTGGAAAGCTGAACGTACGCACACCTTACCTGTGTAACCCATGAATTTCCCAGGGATTTCCTGGTTGCAGCATCGGCTGCAGAAGATCTGTCCGCATAACCGGCAGTGGTGCCGTCGCCGGAAGGTTGTGAATTTCTCGCTACAGTCGTAACACTCTTTGCACTGACTGTCCGGCATCCAGTATTGCTTCAGATCACTGTCCTGCAGAGTGAATCAAGCAATTTCAGCCACGCTGCAAACGCAAGACACCGAACCTCTCCGAAAAGATTAAACAATATCATGCGATGTTAGAAGACCATAATCAGATTACACGTCTTCAGCCACAGACCAAATTGGATTTTGCACAGAAAGAGCCCTTCTCAGGGCGGTTAGCCGCAGAATGTTCTTAGGGCCATCAATGAAAAGTTTGCCATCTGACAGACTGAAGGTCCATCTGTGCAAGAGATTTTTATCACACCTCTGACAATCCGCCTCCCAAAGACCCCTGTGCAAATACAGGTTGAGTATCCCTTATCCCGACATCCGAACTGATCCAAAAATCGGCCCGTTTGAGTCGGCATGCAGGCATTACTCACAGGCCAACAGCAGTGCCACTGATGGTCCAATGTACGCAAAATTATTAAAAATATTGTTTAAAATTACAGCCAGGCTATGGGCATAGGTAAAGGGCAAAGGTGCAAGCACCGGGTCATTCCTGACCCATGGGGTGGCGTCACATCCCGACGTTTACTAGGCAGACTATGTTTACGGGGTGGTTAGCCAGTGCCTTCCCCAGTCATCTTCCCTTTACCCCCAGCAAGCTGGGTTCTCATTTTACTGACCTCGGAAGGATGGGAGGCTGAGTCAACCTTGAGCCAGCTACCTGAAACCGACTTCTGTCGGAATCAAACTCAGGTCGTGGGCAGAGCTTTTGACAGCAGTACCGCAGCTTACCACTCTGGGCCACAGGGCATAAAGTATATATAAAACATAAATGAATTTCATGTTTAGACTTGGGTCCCATCCCCAAGATATCTCCTTATGTATTTGCAAAAATTCCAAAATATCTCAAAATACAGAAAGATTCGAAATACAGACCACTTCTGGTCCCAAGCAGTCCGGATAAGGAATACTCGACCTGTAAATTATGTTAGTGATGTAAACAGATGGCTTCTCTCTCCATTCACTACAGAAACATTTTAAACAGTTGGGGTTTTTTAACCTTGAATGGGAACACCATGTCCCAGTCATAAGAATTTTCCAGACCTACCATTCTGCGAGTTGTCATCATGACTAGGCGATTTGACTCAAATAAAGGCAGCAACAGAAAACACAATACTCAGGAAAAGGAACAAGGTTACCAAACTGGAAAGTCTGAAAATCTGGAGTTAAGGAACTCATTCGTCAATATTCTTCAGTTTCTCCATTCAGACTGCTTTCTACAGAATCCCTGGGCCATCCGATCGCGTTAAAATTTAGGCAGTGCAATACCTGGCTTTTTCCTTCCATGATTTCTTTGAGCCGTTTCAAGACTGTAGTGAGACTTCTGAGTTGAACGGCTGTCCGAGGATCATGACCGCCGAGAGGTGGTTCTTTTCTTCGACTGTCTGAAACGGAAAGGTTGCTGTTTGACATATAAATGATCTTTGCTACCTTTTACAAGGAAGTTTTTTTTTTCAGAACACACACATACACACCACTTACAGCTCTTTTCTGAAGTTCAAAGCAAACACTGAAAAAAGGCTTTTCAAAGTATAGTTTAAATCGGCAAGCCCACTCCAGAGCCAAGCTGCCTCTCCTTGTCAAGAAAGGGTACTTTCTAGTTATTCTGGAAAGAGGCACCTGGCAAAGTAAGTGTTTCACAGAACAAGGGAGACTTGATAGCACAGAATTGCAGAACTGAAAACCCAGCCAGACTATTTCAAGAGAATTTTGCTTCTAAGGAAGCACACTTAGAGATACAGCCTTCAAGTTTGGTCATGAACCACGATTCCGTTAAGTGCCATTATCTTTAACAAGACAAGTAATAACAAAAAAATCAATTCAGGAATATAGCCCCAATTATCTAAAGGCATTTTTTCGCAACACATTTGGAGTGCAGTAAATTGAAAGTGTACACCAGGTCCAATTAATATCACCTCACAGAAAAAAGCTCTCCCCACCGTCCAAGATCAAAGCATTTGATACAGATATGTGAATGGAATATATATATACACACACAAGTAAACCAACTTCCGCCCATTTCATTGAAACTTATTAAATTCTCAGAGGGATGGGGATTATCAATATGATGCCTGTGCTTATCACTGTCAGTAGAATCACAGAGTTGGAAGGGACCACCAGGGTCATCTAGCCCAACCCCCTGCACAATGCAGGAAATTCCCAACTACCTCCTCCCTACACCCCCAGTGACCCCTACTCCATGCCCAGAAGACGGCCAAAAAAATCTTCCAGGATCCCTGGCCAATCTGTCCTGGAGGAAAATTCCTTCCTGACCCCAAATTGGCGATCGGCATTTCCCTGGGTATGTAAGAAAGGGCCACGAGAGCCAAACACTGAAGCAAACCTTCCTGGCCTCCCTCTCATGAACTGCCTAAGTTGACAGATTAAGCCTTGCTGACAGATGGCCATCTAGCCTCTGCTTAAAAACCTCCAAAGACGGAGAGCCCACCACCTCCCGAGGGAGCCTGTTCCACCGAGGAACCGCTCTAACTGTCAGAAAGCCCTTCCTCATGTTTAGCCGGAAACTCTTTTGATTTAATTTCAACCCGTTGGTTCCGGTCCGACCTTCTGGGGCAACAGAAAACAACTTCGCACCATCCTCCATATGACAGACCGTCAAGTTTTTGAAAGTAAAGTAGACCTCACCAACATTAAGGGGAGTTCAACAATATGGAGTTAACTGAGCAACATTCAGGTCCGAGAACCTCTGGGCCGACCAAATCCAAGCCCCTAGCTCTTCCGCAGCCGCAATTTATGGGTTATCGGTTTCTGAAAATATACTGGCTTGGATCCACTGGAGTCTTTCTACAAATAGAAGGCTTTCTGCAGATAGCTCGCAACTTTTTCGCCTCTCCTTCCTGCTGCAGCCCAAAATACCCTCCCCGCCAAAACACCCCAATGGATCCAAGCCCCTCTTTAGATGAAGGACGACAACTCGGGGTCTGGGGAGGGGTTTCCAGCTGTCAGATAGGAGCTGTCGGGATGGGGGTAATACAAAACAGTCCACATCCTAGTATCTATACTTTGAGAAATATTGATTAAAAAGCAGTAGACTCAATGTTATAAAGTTAGGCCAGTATTTACAGGGAAGATAGCAAGAGGGAAACAAAATTTTATATGTCCACTCAGTTAAAACCTGTTTTAGTACATTTTAGATTTTGTATTTGTATTGTGCTGTTTGTGTACGTTATGTATTAGATTTTGTTATATCTGCATGTGTTTATGTTTATGCTTAAATGAAATAAAAATATTATTTAAAAAAACAGTTTACATTATAAAACAAGACTCCCAAATACATTGGGCCTGACAAGGGAAGGATAAACTGCAAATAAGCCAGGGACACGGGGCCCGAGGCATATGTTATCTGTTGGAGAAAGTGCAGAGAAAGCTACAATGGCCAGGTTCTCCCAGCAACTGTGAACCCGGCTGAAAGCGCAAACAGAAAGACAGCGAAGGGCCTGAATAGATTTTGGCTACAGGCAAATTGTTCTGTGAAAAGAAGCCTGAAAAGGGTGGTGGGGAGAGCAGAGCATTTGGCAAATGTTTGTCTTTTTTTATTTATTGTTGAAAACATTTCTACCCTACCCTTCTCTTCTAAGACTCCAGGCAGCAATCTGATCTAAAGCAAGAAGATTAACCATTCCCCGTAGGGTAATTTTCACAGCTCCACTAAAAGTCTGCTTCAGCCGCTAAAGTTATAGAGCTTCAAATGTACCATTTGATGCTCTGGCCATCTCACAAACACACACAACAAATATGTTGTGGGGGGGGAGATACTAAATTAAGCTTAAAGCCAGCCTGTAAAACAGCTTTGGCTAACCACAGCAGATATGAAAAAGCCAAAGAATCACTCACTCAAATGTCTTCGGCTACCAACAGCAGTCATAACAATCTGGAAAACAGCTACCCAGCTTCACTGTTCTCACTCTCCTCGAAAAAAATTCTTTTTTTTAAGGAAAGGGCTGCCTTTTCTACACTTCAAAGTTCCTTACCAGCTGCGCCACTCTCCATCGGACGCGCGCTCTGTTTTGCTCCCTCTTGTATAAGAGGAAACAAAACATGGCTTCTTTGTATGAACTGTTTTCTACATCACTGGTGTCAGCAAAAATGAGAGCGGCTCCAGAAAAAAATGAAAGAATGAATGCTGGCATGTTAACTGTCGATGGGCTTTGGACAGATGAGAAACTATTTTCAGGGCTTAGATTCCTTCCCATGCTCACTGGGAGACCACCACTAGCAAAGATGCCTGGCTACATACATTGCAGTCCTAAGCAAAGCTGCATCTTCTGCAGTGCGCTGAAGCCAATGGGCTTAGAAGGGCATAACTTCATTAGGACAGCGCTGTTAATTGCCTTTAAAAAGCTTTGTGACTTTCTACAGCAGGTTCCTTTCTGAACCTGCAGGGACATTTGTAATTCTAACACAGCATGGTGGGAGCTAGGGTTGCCAGCTCCGGGTTGGGAAATACCTGGAGATTTTTGGGGCGGAGCCTGAAGAGGGCGGGGTTTGGGGAGGGACTTCAATGCCATAGAGTCCAATTGCCAAAGCAGCCATTTTCTCCAGGGGAACTGATCTCTATCAGCTGGAGATCAATTGTAACAGCGGGAGATCTCCAGCCACCACCTGGAGGTTGGCAAACCTAGTGGGAGCAGCAACAAAATGGCTGCCGCAGGAGGAGGAGCCAGCCACAACATGATTGCCACAGAGCATTGCAATTATGCCAATAAAGATATGTCTATATGTGATTGCCACAGCTTAACTTCAGGAACACAGTGCAGATCCTTGTGCTGTGGCGGCAGCTGCTGCCAAAGCAACACTTCAAAAGATCTGCACAGACAATCAAATCTTCAATGGCCAATCAGAAGCCTTGCTGGGCAAAAGCCCTACCTGGCCCCACCCACTTCCTAAAAACACTTGGCGGATGCCAGGAAAGGTGTCGGTGGCCTCCGTGCTGCCCATAGGCAACCATGCTGGGGACCCCTGTTCTACGGCATACTAAAAATCAGCATTTTTTGTCATGCCTTACCTGCCAACTTCATGTTTTCGGGAAAACACTGAATGCAAAGTTTTCAGAGGCATTTATGAAAGAACTGCTATGCCACACTTCTGTGTCGTCTGTTGGGGATACCTCAACGGATTTTTATTCCACACAGTATGCTTGCAGTTTAAGATGACTTTAAACAAATTACTCCAAGTTGTTCACAATCTACTACAGGTTGAGTATCCCACATCCGAGAGGCCGGGCCACACAGATCTAACTCCCAGTCACGCCATCCGTCCTTTCTGAAGTCTGGAGAGGCCGGGCGGCGTAACTGCGAATCAGATCGAACTTCGGCAGCAGGGAGGCACGCTAAACTGAAGGCCGGGCGCATCCCCACCACCACAGCCGAACTTCAGATCCAAAATCAGGAACGGTCCGAACTGCGGACTACTCCTGGCCCCAAGCTGTCCAGCTATGGGATACTCAAACTGTTTGTCTTTACCTGGCTCTCCCTCAAGGAGTTTAGGGAGGTTCTCTCTCACTGTCTCTTCACAACACCCCTGCGAGATAGGCATGAAACAGATTAGGCCAAGAGACAGCAACTGGCCCAAGGTCCATCCAATAAGCTTAGTCCAGCAGCCTAACCATTAAACCACTCGGACTGTCCTCCTCAGCATTTCCAGCTTTTCCTTTTATGCTTTACGTGTCCCAAATCCTTTGCTACTCTCCTCGGGACCCTGTCTTGTCTGCGTCGCCTCCAAAAGCACACAAAGCTTCAGTGTAAATGAATCTTTAAGCCTGTTGATTGGATTAGAGAGCTCTTTTTAGAAAGAGCAACAACTGCATATCACACGATGGAGGGAGGTACTTTTCTAATTTGATTCCCCATGTAAGAGTTAAGACTAAATAGATACAGCTGTAAAATCTGATTGCCTCTTTTAATTAAATTATGGTCATTTGTGCAGTTTTTCTTAAAGAAGTTTGGTAAGTACTGTGCATTCTTGCACATAGCTGATAAAGCATTTGGGGGGGGATGGGGAAGGATAGAAAATCCAGCTTTTGCAAGGCGCTCGGTCTTCCACAAGGTACAAAAGATCCTTCCACAAACCAGTATAGCAGCACTGCTTCTCATTCCCACCTTCCTGGCTCATACTCAGATACTAATTTTTGTTAATATTTAAAAATGCTAAGCTGCAATTTGGCGCAGCGCTCAAGTGTCCAGTGTGGAGGGGCTGGAGAGCAAAGACCAGCTCACCATGTTGTCACGGTTATGCAATTCCTCACTCCCTGCAAAAAGGAACACACGCAGTGCCCAAAGCTAACAGCGCGGAGGCCCAACCGTTGAGAACCATATGAAAATGTGCTAAAAAAATCAAGATAGGTCAGCTGCGACTTGATGGCACTTTACACACACACACACAGGCAAGTAGAGCACCACTCAGCAGGCAGGTACACAAACGCTGCGATTACAAGCCAAGCAGCAATTAAGAGATTCCTTTCCCACCACTAGCCAGTTCTTGACAGCCTATTTCTCACTGTGCCACATCGCTTCCCATGCTAAGCAAATTCATCAGTGAAGGCGCATTTGCAGAACTACCGTGTTAGAAAGGAGGTTTTGACATATGTAAGGATTCTTTTGCAGGGACCCACATCGGCCCCACCTGCTGTGCAAAGTGGTACACCATGTTTAGACACATATTTTTGAGGCAACAAATTGCTCAACTTCTTGAGAACACCACAACTGCAACCAAAGGGGTTTATTCCATGGCAAAAAACCCGCCAACCTGAGTTAAGGTACCAGGGAGGCATTTTCAGATACTTCTTTCACTGACTGCTCTTGGTACGGTAACACACTCAGATCTCACACCTGAACCCCACCAAACTCTGTCCTATTATTCATGCATTCCATCGGCCACCCCTTTCTCAGCAAAACCCTGCCAGTCCCAGCTTCTGCCCACCTCCTTTATTATTTTCTTTCCCTGCATTCCATCCATTGCGGCCGATGCCCAAAAAGACATCGCGCTTTCAAGGTGGCAAACTGGCACAGCTTGTAAAGTTTGCATTTGCACTGGCAACAGCACAACGGTTCCACATGCATACATTTGTGAGTCTTCTGGAGCTTCCAGGGTTCTGGTTAGGAGACAGACTAGATGAAACCAAAGAGAAGAACTGGCAGGGTGGTCGACCCTCCAGGGCCTTTCAAGACTGGTGCTTCAAGCCCAGGGAAGTGTAGGAGAACTAAGCAGGCTCTGAGAAGTAGCTCTGAACTGCACAGAGGCAGGAGAAGTTCATGGTTTCCCCCCGTTTAATGTTCTCACAATTTTGACACGTAGGGCCAAAACCAGAGGTGACCAGGGAAAGACTGACAGGTATTCATTCATTCTTGGGCTCACCAGTTCACAAGTCAGGGAATGGAAACCAAAGCAACAGGAGTGCCCCCTGGTGGCAATTTGTCACTCACACACAATCCCCACATCCTGGGGCAGGGATTCCCACAATTTAACTATGCATTGTGTGAAGAAATACTTCCTTTTATCGATTTTGAATCTCTCACCCTCCAGCTTCAGCAGATGACCCCGCGTTCTAGTATTATGAGAGAGGGAGAAAAGCTTCTCCCTGTCCACTCTCTCCATACCATGCATAATTTTATAGACCTCTAATATGTCTCCCCTTAACCGCCTTCTTTCTAAGCTAAACTGCCCTAAGCGTTTACTTGTGTTGTTGTTTTTTAAAGCAAAGATCTCCTTAAAGCAGGGATGGGGAACGTCCGGGCCGGGGGCCGACATTTTCAGTGGCCCTTGGGAGCTCCAGGGCCCAGCCGCGGCGGCACAGCACAGTGCGGCCCTCCCCAAGGTGGTGTGTGTTGGGGGAGGCGGGGAGCCTGGGGCCCGGTTGCGTGGGGCCGGCATGTGTGTGTGTGGGGGGGGGGGAGGCTTTTCTCTCTTCCTCTTTTTCTGTCACTCTCTCTCCTTTCTCCCCCTCTCTTCCTTGTCTCTTTCTTTGTCTGTCTCCTTCCGTCCTTTTCTCCCCCTCCATTTCTCTGTTTTCCTTCCTTCCTCCCTTCCTTCCCTGAGGATCGGCTGCGGGTTGCGCCCCCCCGGCGCCTCATTTGCTTGGGGCCCACCGCTGGCTGCCCTCCCGCCTGGGAGCGGGCGTGCCCTCCAGGCCTTCTCTGCATGGTCTCCCCTGTGGTTGCCAACCTCCAGGTGGTGGCTGGAGACCTGGCAACCCTAGCCTCTCCCCCCCCCGCGAGATCTACACCTGGTTATGGCCCCCGAATGATGTCATAAATGAGCAAATGGCCCTTGGCAGGAAAAAGGTTCCTCACCCCTGCTTTAAAGCCATCTCTTGAGCTGAACATTGTTTGGAAATGTTTTTGAACCCATGACAGGTAAGCCACAGATGCTACTACTTTTAACGTGCAGGTGTCTTACCTAATGACGCTGAAGACCTTCTCTGCAGCTCCCCAGCAATCTGTTTTTTGTAAGGCACCGGTGATCTTAGGGACTGCGCTCTCAAGGAGTGTTGCGGACTCGGCCAGTTTGCATTCAGAGGCGGCTGGTCACCGTGCCCAGTTTCCGCTCTATCCGCAGAGGGAGCAAGCCGGCCATCGTCTAGAAAAACAGAGCAGAGGTTAGTCTTGATGGATTAAACGCTGGAGCCTAAATTGATTGACAGTGGGTTCTGTGCTCCTCTAGAATCAGCCCCTCCCTTCTGGTGACAGTTACTTGTAACCAATTGACGCTGCCAACTGTCATTCACTCTCAGTATCACTCTGTGTTAGCTCTCTGCCTCACACTCTCTCTAAAGATGTCACAATGTTTCAGCTAAGATGAGGTAAATGTTATAGGAACCTCTCAAGAAAAAAGTTGATTATTTTAAAGGACTTTATAAACAGTTATTAAAAACAGTTCTCTTTCATTTTAAAACGTGTGCTGTTCATTTTCCTCCGCACACATAGTTTTTGGCTGTTTTGAACTCTGCTGCTTGAAACGGGTGGAATATCCTGCACCGAGTGAGTGCTGGGATATTGCCCCACATAAGGGATTGGATAAATTTCCATTTCCCCCCTACAAGTCTTGTACAATCAAAGTTTACAAATGTGAACAAACTGAAACCCAGCTGAATGGTTTCCACTCCTCTCCGAGGATTCGTTTAGGCATGGATTTGTTCACGCAGTCAAGATGCAGATTTAAGAAAGGAAGAAGTAAAGGAAGAAAGACCTCTTTCTTCACCTGGGCGCTTGCCTTCAGGTGGAGAGATTGTAAATAGTACCACAGTACCAGGCAAGCAAAAGTGTACCGTTCATAGCAAGCACGCAAACATTGGGCTCTGGCAACAGAAAATGACAGCATATGCGGTGATGGCCAAATTAACCAGCATGCTGAAAGGAAAAAAGATGGAAGAATTTCAAAAGAAATGGGAATGTTATTTTGAGTATGCTAACTGGAAAGTATAGGATAAGAGGTCCATAGGGTTAAAAACTAAATGAAGATTTAAGAGAATAGGCAATAAATGTGCAGAGAATATATAGAGTTTAAATAAGAGACGAAGTAAGAGTAAAATAGAAGTATTAGATATGTTTATAATGTTAGTAATTAAAGCCTTGGAATTAAGAATTGGAAACAATTAGAGGATGTACTAATTAGCATTGTTAAGCATATATGTTAGGCATTGACTAATTGTGGTATTATTCAAAAATATTAATTGATTTCCCTGGAAGAAGCCCAATTTGTAAAAGAATGGGTGTGTGTATGCTGTAATTTTTCTTTAAAAAAAAACACATTTTTATTAGCATTTTTAAACAAAAAAACATTGGGCTCAACTGCCCTTATTCAACTCTTTGAGGACATCCTGACCATGTAAACAAATGGGACTACTCTAATGACACCAAATAACTGCTAGCTTCTCAAACTACAATGTGAATGAGCCCAGGGGAGCAGAAATCTTTAAACATTTTAAAACTAAGGAGGTTTATTCTGTACGTAGATTGTATATAAACTTTGGACATAGAGGTCAGCAACTGGAATTTTAAAATGACTTTTAAAAATGACTACATAATAGATTGCAAGCCCCCCCTTTTCTAGGTCATGACCACTTATTAGCAATATAAAGGAGAATCTGATTCACACAGATCAACTGTGTAAATAGGGGTGGACTGGTTGTGTAACACTTGTTAGAACAGAACTTTTCAGTCTTTGAACCCAAGACACAATAGCTTCAACAGCACAAATGAATGGAGATGCCGCCTGCAACAGTCTGGCTAATGTTTTCAGAAGATTTCACTAGCCATGTTAACTATTACATGGACTGTACACACGCAACTACTTAAATGCCATTTTCTCCAGTAACCTCCATCTTGCAATGAGCTCTCATGAACACATGAAGCTGCCTTATACTGAACCAGGCCCTCAGTTCATCAAAGTCAGCATTGTCTACTCTGACTGGCAGTGGCTCTCCAGGGTCTCAGGCTGAGGTCTTTCACATCACCGACTTGCCTAGTGCCTTTAACTGGAGATGCCAGGGATTTAACCTGGGACCCTCTGCATGTCAAGCAGATGCTCTACCACTGAGCCATGGCCCCTCCCAGTTCGTCAAACATTTCCTTAGGAAGTCTCCTTATGGAAGAGCTGTTCTTGTTCTTTGCTAGAACGAGATCCCCACAGCATTTATTTACTTAATTTATACCCCAACTTTCTCTACATTGGGGACCCCAAAGCTGTTTACATCCTTCTTTTCCATGTTATCCTTGCAACAAACCTGTGAGGTAGGTTAGGCTGAGAGCACATGAACTTGTAAAGCTGCTAAGGAAACACAACCTCTTCTACAATTCTTTGTGGGGGCAGAAAGAAGAAGAGTTGGTTTTTATATGCCAACTTTTGCTACCTTTTTGAAGGAGTCGCAACCCGACCGACAATCCCCTTCCCTTTCTCTCCCCACAACAGACTCCTTGGGAGGTAGGTGGGGCTGAGAGAGTTTGGAGAGAACCATGACTAGCCCAAGGTCACCCAGCAGGCTTCGTGCGGAGGAGTGGAGAAACAAATCTGGTTCACCAGACTGAAGTCTGCCGCTCATGTGGGGGAGTGGGGAAACCAACCAGATTAGAGCCCACCACTCATGTGGAGGAGCGGGGAATCACCAGAATAGAGTGATTAACCACGCTCTTAACCACTACACCACGCTAGCTACATAAATTTTGTAAATAAATAAAAAAATAACAATCCAATGAACTATGGAATATTCACAGACCCTCAAAAGCTGCGAGCCACACTGCAGTTCCGCCTCCCCCCAGCACACACAAAAACTGAAAGCAAAACCAAGTTTAGAGCTTACCTTTAGAGAAACGGAAGAGATTCACGAAAGAACTGTAAGCGGATTTAAAAGCCGGCTCATCTTGGTCAGGAGTCAAAGGCTTGAAGTGCGTAAGGTGGGAAGGACTACCGCCAGGGGAGGAGGGCGCCTCGCTTGTCGAATCCGGTGTCTGAGAGGGCTTGTCATCTGTGGCCATCTCATGGACCCCCGGGAGACTGGAGATACTCTCACGACGCCTTGTTCGCTCGTCCCAAGGACCGCACAAGACAACATCCAGATCTCAGAAACTCTTCTGGGCCAATCTGATGAGATACCGAAGGAAAAGATGTCCAATTTAGGATCTTCTTTGTGCTAATATGAGATGTTTGCAACATGGATCCAAACCATGTTTTATCACTATCATTATCAGGTAGCAGATACGGGCATAATATTATATAGCATCGCTCTGAAGAGGGGCAAGCAGTTTGACACCATTAAAAGACGTGTGCATGGAATTTTACCACCCCAACACTGAATCCTTCTGTGGCCATTTCCCCTTTGTACAAGTTACATGGGTCAGTACCGAAAGCATCTCCATTATGAGTAATTGGGTTGGATCCAACCAGCTTTTCCACTGGTGATAAAGGGAGGAATCGAACATATTCTATGTGATTGCCCTCTATATGAAACACCTCGTAGAAAATGGTTAAAAAACTGGTTACATCCCAAGTTTTATCTGTCTAATAAAGTTAAATGTCAATTTCTAATGAATGATTCAGCTCCAGAGGTTACTGTGGATGTCGCCAATTTTTTAGTAGAAGTGTTAAATGTCCAAAAACGTACAACCTCTGATATCTGATGTTACTGGCTATGATTTTATCTTATCGGTTTTAAGATTTATGACCATTGTTCGTATAAATTGTAACAATTTATATGCCATTAAAGGTTTATGAATGAATGAAAGGATAAAGGGAGGAGGGTGTTCTCTCTGACCACCAAAAAAGGCTTTGCTGGGGACCATGGACCCTGCATGGACAAAGGTTATGCAGAACAAGGACTGTAATAAAGGGAGGAAATGGGTGAGACAGTGAAAAAGCTGACAGGATCCAACTCATTGGTACAAAGGTACCTTGGGTCAAAATTGAAATTGTAGACTCCTTGGAGGCAGGTTTCAGTGTTACGGTATTTGTACAACATCTACTTCAGGGGTCCCCAACCCTTTTCAGCCTGAAGGCAACTTTGGAATTCTGACACAGCATGGGGGGCACAGCCACAAAATGGCTGCCACAGGAGGCAGAACCAGCCACAAAATGGCTTCTGCCACAGCTTACCTTCAGTCACACAGTGAAGATCCTTGAGCTGTCATGGCAGCTGATGCCAAAGCAACATTTTTAACATACTGCACAGCCACATTCAGTGTTTCATTTTCCCTAAACATTTTGTAGGGGGGTGATAGTGAAGTAGGACGATGACAAACCCTAAAGGCAGGATTCAAAGTGAGAAGGGTGTCACCCCATTTCTTTTCGGGGGAAACCATCCCAGGATGCAATATGGTCATGCTAAGCTTAAGACAAATAGCTAATTAGCCCATGGTAGTAGCCCATCTTCCTACCTATACTCATATAAATCATTCATAGCCTTATCAACAGCCTGAAAAGAGCCACTTCTTCAAACTTACAAGATGTTTACTGCCTGAAACAATTTTTTATTATTATTACCACCATAGGCAAGTAGACAATAAGAACAAAGAAAAGCCATGCTGGATCAGACCAAGGCCCATCAAGTCCAGTAGTCTGTACACACAGTGGCCAACCTAATATAATAGACATGCTCCTCTGATACTGGAGATAACAGGTACACATCATGACTAGTAGCCATTTTGACTAGTAGCCACGGATAGCCCTATCTCTCCATGAACATGTCCACTCCCCAAGATGGCGGCCATCACCACATCCTGGGGCATTTAACTATGCATTCTGTGAAGACCACTAGAAGCTATTCACAAGACTGGGTTAAAGATGAAGATCTTGATTTTCAGCGACACAAAAACAGCACCACATCTTGACAGTCAGCAACACAAAAACAGCATTACTAACTGTGACTAAATCAGAAAGCAGGAAGGAAAAAATGTTTCCAACCGAGCGGATCATTGTCAGTGAAGCTTCGAAGTTACTGAGTTGGATCCTAGAGTGCTGTTTCATGAGCAGACGAGCAGGTAGTGATTTCCCCCTCCCCTCTGCCCCACATGCTGTTCCCAAGGGCCCCTTGAACCCCAAGAACAGAATATGGGCGGTGTGGGGGTATCATGAGCTGCTGCAGGAGCTAGGAGATAGAAAAGATCCACTGTGCAGACTTCACTCTGTAGGTATTTTAGGATCCAAACCACTACCATCAAATGGACATATCCGGCACAGTAACTCAACTCAATGATAACAAAGATTTCAACATTTATTCTCCACGCTATTAAGTATTCAAAGGGCTGTCAAAAACAGGATGGTGCAGAGTTGTTTTCTGTTGCCCCAGAAGGTCGGACCAGAACCAATAGGTTCAAATTAAATCAAACCAGTTTCCGGCTAAACATTAGCTGAGGCTTGGCCTTGTATAAAATGAAGACAGGTTAAACCCAATGGAGATCAGACATCTGTTACATGTCAAATCCTTTTCCATACATCATTAAGTACGCAGTAGCAAATGGGTAGATTTATTCCAACCTTGAGTACAGATATAAGAGAAACACTTGGGAGATTAGAAACAAAGAATAGAGTTTCTGTTCCTTTAATAGCAGAGCAGATTAGGAATCTTGAACACATGAAACTGCCTTATACTGAATCAGACACTCGGTCCATCAAAGTTAGTATTGTCTACTCAGACCGGCAGTGGCTCTCCAGGGTCTCAGGCAGAGGTCTTTCACATCACCTACTTGCCTAGTCCCTTTGACTGGAGATGCCGGGGATTGAACCTGGGACCTTCTGCACACCAAGCAGATGCTCTACCACTGAGCGACAGCCCTTCCCTCTTCAGCAAGTTATAACTCAGGAACCCAGGCCCCTTTCAATTCTGGTTATATTAAGTGCAAGTGTACATACAAAAATCTGCACTGATGGGCAAAAGTAAAGAATCAGGAGCGGGGAAGGAATTTCAGAATAATCAGTTTTTAAAGCACGTGATCATAAATCCATGCTCATTCCTCCACGCTATTAATGCCACTACAATAGATTTAGTAAAGATTAAGACTGTCAGTCACTTAGGGTCCCTTGGTATTTAATTGATTAACCAGTTAAGATACAAACTTGATATATATTATACGGTCATACGCATCCTACCTTAAAGAGCCACTTACAAGCAGTAAGAACATCATGGCAAAACCATATCAAAGCACAAGATGCAGGTGACATGAAGTGTGAACTGCACCTATGAGTTAACATCAGCAACCACTGGGACAGGACCAAATGCCACCATCCACTACATTCAAGGTGCCTGCCCATGCAATTCTATCCATATGGTGTCCACAATACCTTGCAGGAATTGCCCATCAGCAATCTATGAAAGGCAGACAGGCTCACATTGGAGGAATGATTCAATGGACATAAATCTGATCTGAAAAGGAAAAACCAGTGTAAGGATCCTGTGAGTGAATCTTTAATCTCCCTGGCCATTCTGTACAAGAAAGGAGAAGATTGAATTGGAATTGCTAGGAACAGAGTTAGCCCAGATATTTTGTTCTCTGCCCTATAACTATATTACATTTTTGCCTCGAGATACCATGGAAACAAGTCCCCTCATATGCTAAAGGGAAGCTGTAAGCCTATCTTTGCTCTGTCTTGATGTATCACCTTGCATCTACCATCTTTTAATAAACGCCACCATTTATCTCAAGCAACTGCTCTCTCTTTGGGTATCCCCTGAAACAGCGCAGAGCCTGGCTGGCCCAGTCTCCAAAAGTAAGACAATATCTCAACAGGATGCTCGTACATACCTACACATACGCTAACAAGAACACTTAGGCAAGTTTTCCAGGGAAGGAGAGAGGATCGCCTCATATCGCAACCCCAGCTTGCAACTACCTTAAAAACAGCAACTCAATCCAACTATACATCAAACCACGGATGCTTTCAGATCAATTTCTGGCAAGTATCCATAAAAGCCCTCTTTTAAAACAAAAGTTTGAAACAAGGGATGTAGGAGGTTTGTCACAAGTTAGCATCTCCTCCTGTAGCAGGCCACTGATCAGGTACCTCAGAAAGCCATTTGAACAAAGAGAAAATAAACATTCTTGCCACATGCCTCCCTGCAACATCAGTATTGATGCTAGACCAGTTACCATTGAAGATGTTCTAATCTACTGTTTTGAAACAAATGCAAAACTTTCAGCGGTAGCAATGCAATTGTTGTATTGCTGATCCCGTGTTTTCAAGTAGAGCAGCCTCACACGTGTCTATCATCACAAGTCACAGAATAACAAGTTGTGGAGTTACAGCTCAAGTCCTCTTCCAGATTTAGCCAACTGGATGATCATGAGAAAGTTATCCTCTCTCAGTAGCAACTCCCCAACTAAGAATGAATTACTGTCAGAGTTTTGTTTTTGCCATCTAATCACTGCTGACTTTTCCGTCTAGACATTAGGAAGAATTTTCTAACAGTTAGAGTGGTTCCTCAGTGGAACAGGCTTCCTTGGGAGGTGGTGAGCTCTCCTTCCCTGGAGGTTTTTAAGCAGAGGCTAGATGGCCATCGCCCTGACCTGGATGGCCCAGGCTAGCCTGATCGCTTCAGATAGCAAAAGCTAAGCAGGGTCAGCCCTGGTTAGTATTTGGATGGGAGACCACCAAGGAATACCAGGGTTGCTGTGCAGAGGACGGCACTGGCAAACCACCTCTGTTAGTTTGTTGCCATGAAAACCTCAAAAAGGGGTTGCCGTAAGTCGGCTGCGACTTGACGGCACTTTACACACACAGATGGCCATCTGTCAGCAATGCTGATTCTATGACCTTAGGCAGATCATGAGAGGGACGGCAACTTGGCCATCTTGTGGGCATGGAGTAGAGGTCACTGGGTGTGTGTGGGGGGGAGGTAGATGTGAATTTCCTGCATTGTGCAGGGGGTTGGACTAGATGACCCTGGTGGTGCCTTCCAACTCTATGATTCTATGGCGACCCTGCAGGGTTTTCAAGGCATTTTCAAGACGTTCAGAGTTGGTTTGCCCTCACCTGTCCTACATGAGTGAGAGATGATGCACTTGCCAAAACTTCCTCTTTGCAGGAGCTTCATCACCTCTGGCACCTGGTTAGCGCAACAGAAAATGACTGTGCAGTCATAGGCCCGGTTTAGAAAAGCATTGCATGACCCCCCCCACACACACACATCCAAAGCCAGGTTTGTGTTTCCTAAACAGTAGCTCTTTGTGCTACATGCCAAACCACCTATAAACTGAAAGCAGCGTTCAAAAGCGAATTGTTACATTGCAAGGGAGTAAAAAAAATGAAATGGGTCTCAGGCACATCTTCAGAACTATTCCACTTTATCTTCTCAGCTATTCAAGGAAAGACCACCAACGCGTGCCCCAAAGAGATGCTGTTATTACATACACAAGTGAATTCCATAAAGAGCACCAAGACAACTTTTCAGGGAAATTATGGCTTCTACCACCCATACGGGATAAACAGAGAAGCACATGACTTGCCCTCCCCCCAAAGCACACAAAAGATACATGGAAGAGAGCTGGGAAGACTAGAATGTTGATCCACCCTGGATCTCCCAGCCAACGCTCTATCCACCAGACTTTACTGTACAAAAAGCTAACTGCTGATAGACTGAAAGAGGGTAGGGAGAAAGAAAGGCAAGGCACATTGTTCATTTTAGAAAACGTCGCAGCAAATGATCCTTAATTAAAATATTGTCGAAGGCTTTCACGGTCAGAGTTCATTGGTTCTTGTAGGTTATCCGGGCTGTGTAGCCGTGGTCTTGGTATTTTCTTTCCTGACGTTTCGCCAGATGCCTGCCACAGCTGCTGGCGAAACGTCAAGAAGGAAAATACCAAGCCCACGGTTACACAGCCTGGATAACCTACAAGAACCAATGATCCTTAATTAACTTGGTGCCTTTACAGCCCCCAAAGCTGTAATAAGTTAATCCTCCAGGTGAACACATGAGAGACACTGTCCTTCAGTGTTACTCCTCTGAAGATGCCTGCCACAGCTGCTGGCAAAACGTCAGGAAAGAAAATACCAAGACCACGGTTACACAGCCTGGATAACCTACAAGAACCAATGAACTCTGACCGTGAAAGCCTTCGACAATATTTTTAACATGAAGCTGCCTTATACTGAATCCGACCCTTGGTCCATCAAAGTCAGTATTGTCTACTTAGACCGGCAGCGGCTCTCCAGGGTTTCAGGCTGAGGTCTTTCACATCACCTGCTTGCCTGGTCCCTTTAACTGGAGATGGCGGGGGGCGGGGGGGATTGATCCTGGGCTTTTCTGCATGCCAAGCAGATGCTCTACAAACTGAGGCACAGCCCCTCGCCAGCAGGACGCGCTCCCAAATTAAGCGTGCACCCGGAATTGCAACGGGAGAGTTGCGAATCGAAGCCCTTCCCAGCCTCATCCATTTCCTAGCAGTCCCAAGATGGAAATAACAACAACAACAACCGTGGCGCTTTGCATCTTCATCTTACCGTCCCTCCTCCTCCTCCTCCTCCTTCCCCGGGTCCCGCTCCCAGGAATGCTTTCCAGCCTCTGCTCCTTAGCGGACCGAGTCCCACCCCCCACCCCTCCTCCAGGCAACAGCAACCGGGGAGGCGGACGGTGCCCAGCGCCTCGCACCGCTTGCAAGCTCTTCCTCCTTTGCGCCCACTTCCTGTTTCCGCTCCCGGGCGGGCAGCGGGCGGAAGGAGCCACCGCGGCTGCAGAGCTCGCCGCTGCCGGTCTTCCACAGGCCGCGCAATCGACGCCGGAGAGGCAGAGCGACAGCAACCCGGAAAAACAGTCCGGGCTGAAGGCGTAGGCTCGGCTACACAGGTAGGCGTGAGCAATCGAACGCCGCCGACGTCCACCCGTTCCATGTGGAAGGTCAAGGTGTCTTGGAGGGCGGGGAAGCGCCCTGTAGTTGCAACGGAGGTTTGAAATGCAGCAATGGGCAGTGGAAGCTTTCTGGGGTTACCGCACTTTGCATTCCCAGCGATGTGTTAAGAGTTTGAAAACGTTTTAAAAAATACTGTTCGCACTTTCTGTGTCTTCCCAGCGATGCATTAAGAGTTTGAAAATGTAAAAAACATTGGGTTACCGCACTTTGTATTCCCAGCGATGTATTAAGAGTTTGAAAATGTTGTAAAAAAACATCGGGTTACTGCACTTGTATTCCCAGCGATGTGTTAAAAGAGTTTGAAAACGTTTTAAAAAATACTGTTCGCACTTTCTGTGTATTCCCAGCGATGTATTAAGAGTTTGAAAATGTAAAAAACATTGGGTTACCGCACTTTGTATTCCCAGCGATGTGTTAAGAGTTTGAAAATGTTGTAAAAAAACATCGGGTTACTGCACTTGTATTCCCAGCGATGTGTTAAAAGAGTTTGAAAACGTTTTAAAAAATACTGTTCGCACTTTCTGTGTATTCCCAGCAATGTATTAAGAGTTTGAAAATGTAAAAAAAACATCGGGTTACCGCACTTTGTATTCCCAGCGATGTATTAAGAGTTTGAAAACGTTTTTAAAAATACTGTTCGCACTTTCTATGTATTCCCACCAATGTATCAAGCGTTTGAAAAAGTAATAAAAAATACTTTTCGCACTTTGTTTGGCCCCTTTAGCTGTGAAGACGTTTTCCAACCATTTATAAGCCGTAGTATCCAAAAAAATTTTTAAAGCGATGTTTTTTATAACATTTTCAAACTCTTAATACATCGCTGGGAATACAAAGTGCGGTAACCCCCATCGCTGGGAAAACAAAGTGTGGTAACCCCCATCGCTTTAAAAGGGTTTTTGGATACCATGGCTTATAAATGGTTGGAAGACGTCTTCACAGCTAAAGGGGCCAAACAAAGTGCGAACAGTATTTTTTATAACGTTTTCAAACTCTTAATACATCACTGGGAATACAAGTGCTGTAACTCCTGAATGAATAACTCCTGAATGCTTACTTTTATGATACTGGTCATATGGCCAATTCAGCCCTGAGCAATGTCACACTAAGACCAAAATAAAAAGGAAAAAAAGGAACTATCTAAATAACCATAAGGAAATTTGTATTATTTTTTTTTAAATCTTAATTGACTAGGAAAGAAATTTGGCGACTGCCAATGTAATATTAAAATCCACCCCTGCTAAAAGAACCCTCAGATTATCCATTTTAGGAAATGAAGATAAATAATGTCACCTGGTATTTGCTGCATATCAAACAGATATTAAAGGGACATCTAGTCCGTCACAAATGACATAAGACCATAAGAAAGGCCATGCTGGATCAGACCAAGGTCCATCAAGTCCAGCAGTCTGTTCACACAGTGGCCAACCAGATGCCTCTAGGAAGCCCACAAATAAGACGGCTGCAGCAGCACCATCCTGCCTGCGTTCCAAAGCACCTCATATAATAGGCATGCTCCTCTAATACTGGAGAGAATAGGTATGCATCATGACTAGCATCCATTTTTACTAGTAGCCCTCTCCTCCATGAACATGTCCACTCCCCTCTTAAGATATGACAGAAGATATGACCTCAAAGTTACTATTTTCAGATTTTGGCAGGGTTTTTTCCCATTCCTCCAAGGAGCTCAGGGCAGTTCATGTCATTCTCTCAATTATCCTCACTACAACCTTGTGAGGTAGGCTAGGCTGTGAATGGCTAGCTCCCAAATCACCTACCAAGTTTCATGGGTTTCCCCTCCCGCCCTGTCGTTGTAGGTGACCTAGTGGCTGGGCCATGGTCACCCAGTGAGTTCAGTGGCCACTTGGGGGCTTCAACTTAGCTCTCCCAAGGATCAGTTTTGCAACCTGATCCAACATGGCTTTTCATATGTTCTTATGGAGGACGGGGCTATCAATGGCTACTAGTAAAAATGGATACTAGTCATGATGCATACCTATTCTCTCCAGTAACAGAGGAGTATGCCTATTATATTAGGTGCTGTGGAACGTATGCAGGATAGTGCTGCAGTCGTCTTGTTCGTGGGCTTCCTAGAGACACTTGGTTGGCCATTTGTGTGGACTGGATGGACCTCAGTCTGATCCAGCAGGGCTTTTCTTATGTTCTTACGGATACTAGTCATGATGCATACCTATTCTCTCCACGATTCGAGGAGTGTGCCTGTTATATGAGGTCCTTTGGAACACAGGCAGGATGATGGTGCTGCAGTCGTCTTGTTTGTGGGCTTCCTAGAGGCACCTGGTTGGGCACTTGTGTGGACTTTGATGGACCTCAGTCTGATCCAGCAGGGCTTTCTTATGGATACTAGCCATGATGCATACCTATTCTCTCCAAGATCAGAGGTATATGCCTAATATCTTAGGTGCTGTGGAACACAGGCAGGATGGTGCTGCTGCAGTCGTCTTGTTTGCGGGCTTCCTAGAGGCACCTGGTTGGCCACTTGTGTGGACTTTGATGGACCTCGGTCTGATCCAGCAGGGCTTTTCTTATGGTCTTATGGATACTAGTCATGATGCATACCTATTCTCTCCAGGATCAGAGGAACATGCTATTATACTAAGCGCTGTGGAACACAGGCAGGATGGTGCTGCTGCAGTCGTCTTATTTGGGGGCTTCCTAGAGGCACCTGGTCGGCCACTGTGTGTGCAGACTGCTGGACTTGACAGGCCTGGGTCTGGCCCGGCGTGGCTTTCCTTATGACCTTATGCACCCGCCCATCCAGACTGCCGGCGTCCGCCTCGACTGTCTCTCCCTCTGCCTCCTTCCTGCCGTAGGTGGGAGGCTGGAGCGCCCCCCTCTCTCTCTCACTAGTGGCCATTTACTCATGGGAGGTTTGCATTGGGTTTGCCACTCTTTAGATGCACATTTTCCCTATCCAAATTCTCAAAACCCAACAGTAAGCCCCCATGAAAAGTTTTGAGAATTCATATGCATTGGATAATGAAGGTATACATTAAGCAATATATTGTTATTTACTGATATATTTACTGATAAGCTTTTTGAAATGCCGAACAAGATGGATTGTATCGTTATGGGAAAAGTAATAAAAAATATTTAAAAAAAAAACAAATTCTCAAAACTCAACAGTAAGCCCCCATGAAAAGTTTTGAGAATTCATATGCATTGGATAATGAAGGTATACATTAAGCAATATATTGTTATTTACTGATATATTTACTGATAAGCTTTTTGAAATGCCGAACAAGATGGATTGTATCGTTATGGGAAAAGTAATAAAAAATATTTAAAAAAAAAACAAATTCTCAAAACTCAACAGTAAGCCCCCATGAAAAGTTTTGAGAATTCAAATGGGGGGAAAAGTGCATCTATACAGTGGCAAATCCAATGCAAACCCTTCCATGAATAAATGGCCTCTCCCTCCCTCCCTCTCTCCTCCTGCGTGGGAAGCGCGCATTGGCGCAGCGCGCCTCCGCCCTTGCAGGCAGCCTCTCCTCCGGGCGCTGCTCCAGAGCAGGGGAAGGCGGGGCCCGGAGAAGCCCTCCGACCCCCCCTTTGCAGATTTTGCAATAGGAGCCGCCGCAGCCGCCCCGGTGGCAGGAGAGATCCGCCAGCAGCGAGAGCCGCAGGACCTGTCTCTGGGGCCCCCTTGCACCGCTCTGTGACTTCCGTCCAACCGGATCAGGTAAATCGACTGGATCCCGACTTCTTTTGTCTTTCGCCCTTCGGCGTTCGTGGCTGTGGCGGCTGTTTCCTTATTGCTTTCATTGCAAATCCCTGGCAGTTTTTGTGTTGCTTTTTGCAAGTGGAAAGAATGGTCTCTTTTATGGTTTTCTAGGGTTTTCTTTGGTGTTTTTTTTTTTTTGCATTTTTGCCCCTCCCCGTTTTTTGCTCGAATCTCCCTTGTCTCCTTTGTCATGGACGGACTCAATAAAGGAAGCCACAGCCTTCAATTTGCAAGATCTGAGCAAGGTTGTCAAAGATAGGACATTTTGGAGGACTTTGATTCATAGGGTCGCCATGAGTCGGAAGCGACTTGACGGCACTTAACACACACACACACACACACACCTTTGTCTCTCTCTCCCCCCCAATTACAGCAATCAAAATGGAATTGAAACCCTCTTGCCCAATTTAATGGGGGTTAAATCTGATCTGTCGCGATCCCTTCTCGCTCATGGCTTCCTTCATCACTCGCTTTAATAGTAAAAGTAATAAACTGCTGAATTACAGCTGATATTCCAACTAAAGTCAATGCATTTGCCTGGGCTGAATAAAGACCTTGCATTCATGGCTCATGACCAATGCTGATTTCTCCACACCCATCTCTCCCCTGGACATCACAGACTCTTCTGCAGACCACCTCTAAGCCCATCACGCCTGCTATTCACATTGACATACTGTGAACATTGACATACTAATGCTTGCCTGAATTCACTCTCCTCTACTTAAAGACAGATGGATTCACGTCCTAGCTGTATCTGAAGAAGCGAACTGTGGCTCACGAAAGCTCACACCCTGCCAGAAAATATTCTTGTTAGTCTTTAAGGTGCTACTGGACTCTTGCCCTTTTCTAGTAATAATAATAATCTAGCCATGGCTTTGTCTGCACAACCAATAGGGGAAACGGAAGGATTTCCCCACCCCGTCTCAGCTCCTATCCCGTGGTTATTGTGGCTTAATGCAATGCAGCTACTCCAAATGCATCCATGCAAAAAATGCAACCGCATGACCCGCAATTCTTTTCGGGTCGACGCCGATTTAAAACCCCGCTGCTGTCGTTTGGAGCGGGTGGTAGGTAGGTCCGCCTGAGAGATCTACCGCCCTACTGGATTGACGCTGCAAAGCGAGGATTTCGGCGTTACGGTCCGGGTGATCCGGGTGTGCGTGTGGAAAAGGCTGCCTCTTAATCCGCTTTGACGGCTGTGCCAAATGGCCATTTATTCATGGAAGGTTTTGCATTGGATTCGCCGCTCTCTAGATGCACATTTTCCCCATCCGAATTCTCAAAACTCTGCATGGGGGCTTATTGTTGAGTTTCGAGAATCTGGATGGGGGGACAGTGCACCTAGAGTGGCAAATCCAAGGCAAAACCTCCCATGTATAACTGTCAAGGCGTCCCCTAGCCTCCCCCCACCCCCCAAAAAACTGCCCCCCTACTAGAAAGATCTTTGACCTTTAAGCAGTAATATCCCTTTGCCCTCTGCAAACACAATCTGTTTGCTTCGAACGTGATCTGTAACCTCTTTCGCTATTTTACTAGCACAAGCCAAGTTTTCAAAAATACCTATTTTTTTGAGCGGCTCCTGAGCTTGGGGGACACATGGCAGAGAAAGTGGGATCTCTGCTATGCTGAGAAAGGGGTTATTTCCTACCTTTCTGCCTCTTTATCCATGACTTCTTTCTCTTCTCTCTTGGCATCTCTCCAAGTGAGTCTGTATTGGGTGTGTTGACTAGCAAAAATCCTTAGTAGTACGCAGCTGGTATGACTAACTGATCTGTGGTCACTTCCACCCCAGCACCTTCCTTAAAACGCTTCAGCCTTGATTCCCTCCTCCCAATTGTATGGAATTTGATTCTGCTTATAGGAAGAAGAAGAGTTGGTTTTTACACCCTGCTTTTCTTGACAGTAAGAAGTCTCAAAGCAGCTTACAATCACCTTCAACCCCCCCACGCCCCCCAACAGGCACTTAGAGAGTTCTAGGTGAAGAAAATCTAAGTGAGAATAAAGTTAAAACAACCGATAAGGAGCAAGGTTGCAAAGGAAGGTAGAGGAACCGGTTATTTTTGAACCCCAGCTGTTTCCAGAGACCAAGATCTTTTTAGGATCTGTAGCCTTATCTAGCTGCAATAAATTGGGAAGTGTTCGTTTTCCATTTTGTGAGAAGCCAAGCTGTATAGTTTGTATTTACAATATTTATATATTTCTGTTAGCTAGGAAGGGTTTTCAAAGAGACGGGGGTTTTAAATATTCCATCTTTCTTCCATAATGTCACGAGCCAGTGTGTGTGGGGTTTCCAAGGATGCCTCCCCCCCCCGCCCTTAGCAGCCTGCTTAAGGTTGCTGTGTTCTGTGCCTACAGGCCATACTCTTCCATTTGAAACCTTGGAAGAACTGATTGAGACTATAGGCCTGTTTGTAAGTTACAGTGAAACCATGCACAATCTTTGTACAGTGTACACTTGATTTTTTAAAATATGCTTGTTCAGTGATTTTTCATGTTACATTCAATGCACGTGCAGCTGAACATTTTACACAAACACCACATTAGTCCAGGTACCGGTGCCTGGTTTTGCCTGCAAAGTGCCCCCAATAGAGTTGGCCCTGACTTACAAACAGGTGTGTATGCTCGTACATGCAGTCTATACGTGCATTCACTGTGACATGTGAATAGGGTCTATGAAATATGGTAAAGGGGCACCTGTGGAATCTCAGAAAGGGTTGGTAGCAGGAAAGGAATTGGTTAGCTCCACTAGGCGTTCTGAAACAAAAATCTGCTTTGCGAAAGAATGGAAGAAAGGAAACAATGGGGGGAGAATGAAATCGAAGCCCTTGAAGAAATACAGCTTGTTACTTAAGGTTCTAAAGAAGCGGGTGAAGCCATGCATGTTGGTTCTGGAACAGACTGATCTGGTTGAACTAATCTACTTTTTTACATTTCTTTTTCAACTGGGGAACAACGTTTGTTTGCTTTATGTTCAAAGCAGCTCCTTCACCAAGCATTGAAACAAAACCTATTTTCAGTTCTCAGCATCAGCTCAACTTTCTTTCTTAAAGATGGACAGATTAAGGACGTCGAGCCGGGTGATTCCCAGTTTTGTGGTTGGACTTGGCCATGCTTTTTCTTCTACCCCCTTGCCGAAAATGCATGGAGCCACGTTCCTTAACTTAAATTAGTCCCCCCCCCAAAAAACCCCTAAGATTCTAAACCTGGATTAAACCTCAGTTTAGAATTCTTGGGCGTGCAGAGCTGCATGCTTGCATTCATACATCACAGATAACCCAAGTTAGTTTTTGGCAAGGATATTTCTATCATGGTCTGCATGAGGTCGTCGTCAACAAGCCAGCTTCATGAACATTCAGGCTTAATGTGACATCTGAATACAGCTGTAGGAAACCCGAAATTGCTTGGCTAGCTATTTTTTGTTTAATTTAGTCACTACTTTTCAAACAGTCCTGTTTAAGGACGGAGTTAAGAGAACTGGATATGTCAGGTTACAAAAAAAACAAAAAACCTTATTATATCTATGTTTATTTAAATTTTCTTATGTATATGGTGATAGTTGAAGAAATGCTGAAAGAGTGACTAATAATTATGTCCTGCTCTTTCTCCAAAAAGCTCAGAGCAGCCTGCTTGGGGTTCCCGCGTGGTTTTCTAGCCACATTTCTGCTCAGGCCCAGGTGGAACCTGATCCAGTGCCCTGAGTCTGGGTATTCTGTAGGGTTGCTAGGTAGGGTTGCCAGGTCCCTCTTTGCCACCGGCGGGAGGTTTTTGGGGTGGAGCCTGAGGAGGGCGGTGTTTGGGGAGGGGAGGGACTTCAATGCCATAGAGTCCAATTGCCAAAGCGGCCATTTTCTCCAGGTGAACTGATCTCTATCGTCTGGAGATCAGTTGTAATAGCAGGAGATCTCCAGCTAGTACCTGGAGGTTGGCGACCCTGCTTATCAAGGCCACATGTCTAGAGAGGTTTACTCTGCAAACAGAAAGGACCCCCTTTTTAAATGGCACGTTTGAAGGGACGACACCTTAGCGGGTCAATTGCAGACGCTTGAGTTAGTTATCCTTGTGATTGAAGTAACGGACCGGATGCATGATGCACAATTTGTAATGTAATGCTACCAGATCAATCTAATTAACGGCGGGCTGATGAAGCCATCAAAACGTGATATAGATCGATCCCACTTCACAAGTCCATAGACTTGTAACGTCACAAGTCCATAGACTTGTAACCGTTACTAAGAATGACTTGGAACTTAGGAATGTTATATGTTTAGGAAACGAAATTTATGTTAGAATATGTATTAGATATATTTAATGTAGGAATATTGTGTGTTGTAACAGATAGGAACATTGGGTGTTGTAACGGATTATAGCTTCTCTTGGGAACTCTGAATTTCGGGCATGATGTTCAGTACCTGGAGGCTGGCAACCCTACTTACCAAGGCCACATTTCGAGAGAGGTTTACTCTGCAAACAGAAAGGACCCCCCCCCTTTTTAAATGGCACGTTTATCCCCCATACACCCCTCTTGATCCTTTTGCCGCTGGTGAGTGCATGCGATCAATGTAGGGGAAAGGTACTCCCTCCCTAAGCTAGCAGAAGCTGTGATGTCATGACTGGGGGGTGGAGTCCCATATTGTGGGAGGGGGTGGTGGCAGTGCCTCTCTGTGTCCACGCTGTTTCTCCCTCGAGGGTCCGTCCCCAGGGAGACTGGACTGCTTAAGCTCAGGGGTGGGGGAGAGCCCGTTTTCCATTTTCTATCCTCACACAGTCTTGCTAACTGTTGTATGTTTGCATGTCCCCTAGAACTAAATTAGGAACGGAAGAAGAAGAGTTGGTTTTTATATGCCAACTTTCTCTACCACTTAAGGAAGAATCAAACCAGCTTACCAATCGCCTTCCCTTCCCCTCCCCACAACAGACACCCTGTGAGGTAGGTGGGGCTGAGACGGCTGTGACTAGCCCAAGGCCACCCAGCTGGCTTCCTGTGTAGGAGTGGGGAAACCAACCCGGTTCACCAGATCAGCCTCCGCCACTCACGTGGAGGAGTGGGGAATCAAGCCCGGTTCTCCAAATCAGAGTCCAGCACAACACACATATACCCTGCTACAGTACCTTCATATTCATATGTATACACACACATACACAGAGATATATAAAATTTTGCCTGGGGAGACACTAAAACTTTTTTTTTAATCTAGCTTTAAAATTAACGTACAGATCATTTCTTCTGAAGAAAAATGGCCCATAATCACTCTTTCCTAGCTGCCTGTAGCTGCCAAATGTCCCTTAAGGCTTAAAAGTTAACTGGGGAATGTTTTACAACTGTTTATTTGTTAGCAAGGACCAAAGTACAAGCGAGAGCAATAGAATTTGCTTTTTTTCCCCCATTTATGTGAATGTCTGGCTTACAATACTTACGCGAGGCAAAGTTCTGCGAAGTAATCATGTAGGGCTGGTTAGTGTTACTTTGGAGCCGTGCTCTGAAATCCTGGGAGTCGCCTACCTGTATGAACCGGTAACCTGCCCGCTCCTGGGTCACACATCTTAGTTACAATCACTTTCACAATCTGGAAGGCCTATCATGGAGCAGGGAAAATTGCAGGCTTCGCTGCAGTTTAGATCTGTGAGCTCTCTGTTCACGGAGAAGTATCTTGTAAATCTGAGTGTCTGTATGAATAAATAAATGATTCTGATGTTTCACAGAATTGCAGTTTTGGATTTCATTGCTTTGGAGAGGGCCACCTGCTATGCCGTGTATAAAGGATAAATCTGGACTGGAATATCTTGCAATACACAGTGTATTCTGTGGCTGCACTGAACATATGAACAGGGCCAGTCTGTCACCTAGGGTTGCCAACCTCCAGGTGGGACCTGGAGATCTCCCACTAGTTCAATTAATTTCCCTATGACAGAGACCGTGGAGAGAATGGCTGCTTTGGAGGGTGGACTCTATGGCATTGCACCTGCTGAGGTCCCTCCTCTCCTCAAACCCTGCCCTCCCCAGGCTCCACTCCCCAAATCTCCAGGTATTTCCCCATCCAGAGCTGGCAACCCTACTGTCACCTGGCTTTTAGGCAGAGTTGACAACTTCTGAACTGAGCCCTTTAGCTGTCTCTTTGCTTCAGAAGCAATTATCCATGGATGTTATTTAGCTCTATGCCCTGAAACCATGAAAAGTTTCATCAGCCCATATGTGCATGTTAAACCTCTATTAAAAAGATGGGACACTTTTTCCCCCTGGCCGTTTGGCAACCCTACTGGTAGGAGAGCCGATCTATCCTTACATCCTTTTCTGATTCCTTTTTTGTTCTTTTCCCTATTGCCTCTGTCCATTGTACATGAAACAAAAGATAATGCAGGTAATTCTCTCCCCCCCCCCATTTGAATCAAATGAGGAAGGAGCCGTAATTACTTTTTGTTGCAAATTGCTGAAATCTCCTGTGTTGGTTAGTGTGAAATAATGTTTGCAGATGGTGGGAACAGGCAATTGCATGTTCCCACAAGAGTTTTATATACACGCAAAGGGCAATTTGGAACAATGCTGGATTGGAACCCTTCCCTTACAATGCTTGAAGCACAGTTTTTAGGAATGCAGATTTGCTGGGAAAAAATTATAAATCAACGTAATATATGATGGTTGGTAAATGTGCTGCAGGTTCATACTTGCTTTTAGTATGTTTGCTGCTCATCTGGCAGAACTTTTTCAGAGATTTTGAGAGATTCTGTGAAATATTTGATTTCATCAATCGTTTAAAATATTACTGTTCTAGTTCTCATGGTTGTGGGAATGCATTTCAAAACACAAAGGCAGTCTCTGCCACCATATCCTATATTCAGGGGCTTTGCTCCCATGCGGCACGCATGGCTGGCTGGATCTTATTTCTGAGTTTGGCATATTCTAACTACAATCCCATCCTCACGCCTGTCATTCTACCACCATGGGGAGGAGCCATGGCTCAGTGGTAGAGCATCTGCTTGGCACGTAGGAGGTCCCTGGTTCAATCCCCACCATCTCCAGTTAAAGGGACTAGGCAAGTAGGTGCTATGAAAGACCTCAGCCTGAGACCCTGGAGAGCCGCTGCCTGTCTGAGTGGACAATACTGACTTTGATGGACCAAGGGTCTGGTTCAGTATAAGGTGCCTTCATGTATTCACCTTACCACACCCTGCCCAAAGACACTACAAAGAATTCCAGTTCAGATTACATTCTACCAACAGTGCAAGTGTCCACATGTTCAATATATGTGTGTATGTTTGATTGATATGCCTAATTTAATAACTAATTTTGTTACAGAATTTGAAGTGGGATTGGGTTACAGTGGGTTAGAATGTGGACTCTTGCTTTTAAGGTTTTTTTTTGTTGCTATTACAGTTAATGTGTAGTATGTCTTTTCTGTTTGTTTTTCTGTTAGCTCACAATGTCTAAAAAAATCCATGGCGGGCCTGTTGTCGAGATGCAGGGGGATGAAATGACTCGCATTATATGGGACCTGATTAAGGAAAAACTCATCTTCCCCTACGTGGATCTGGAACTCCACAGGTATATGGAGTATCTGGAACATCTGACAAATCTTCCCAGTAGTAGGAAATTTGCCTTTTCTTTGTCAGATGATAATTCATGAACCTGATTCTGCCCTTGTTTCCCTCCCCCACCCCCATTCTTGGGGCCAATTCACACATCTCCATTGTTTTTTAAAGCATGCGTACTTTTAAATGTGTTGTTTAATAGAGGCAATGCTCCATGATTGTCTTCTCGCATTTTACACAGAGGTCATTTATGCTTGGTAATTAGTAGCACGTTAACGCAACCTTTTGTGTTTGCTCCGCCCCTGCTGCGAAGAATCCCCTCAAGGAACCATGCAAAATCACAGCTGCTTGTTAGCTATGCACAGGGCAGCTGGTAATGGCTATGCAAACAGGAACAAAGGAGCAGGCGATTGGGGGGGGTGAAATTTCTCCTTTTGTATCCGGACCATGAATAGGCATTTTAAAGGTTGCATTTTTAAAAAAAGCTTTGAGTGAGCATCAAAATTGACCCTGCATAAATGGCCAGATTCTCAAAACTATAGGTTGGATCTAGCTGGCTTTTTCACTCCCTCTCCCCTAATTCCCTTCCTTGCTCCACCCACATTCCACATGGCTTTTGTCCATGCAAGTCTCACGATCCCCATTGAAGCATTTTTGGTGGTCAAAGAGGATCCTCTCCTCCTGTTTTCACCAATGAAAAAGCTAGTTAGATCCAACCCTATATCCGTTGTCCACCTTCGTTAAATAGTACATTTCTTGCTCGGTGAGCACTTGGTGAATGCCTTGGAAGATAAACTTCCATATATCTGTTGGCCAGCCCCAACTCTAAGTCTCAGGAGCCGTGTAAATCAGGGATCCCCAACCTTTTTGAGCCTGGGGGTCATTTGGAGCTCTGACACTGCACGGTGGACGCAGCAGCAAAATGGCCGCCGGGGGAGGCAGAGCCAGCCACAAAATGATTGCCACAGCTTAACTTCAGTAACACAGTGTAGATCCTTGTGTTGTGGTGGCAGCAGCTGCAAAGGTTTCAAAAAAATCTGACCAGCCAACCAGAAGCCTTGTTGGGCAAAAGCCCTACCTGGACTCACCCACTCTATGACATGACACTCCATTGAAGTCCCCCCCCCTCCCCAAACCCCACCCTCCTCAGGTTCCACCCCCAAATTCTCCAGGTATTTCCCAACTGGGAGCTGGCAACCCTATGCAGTAGAGGAGCAAATGCCTGGGAGCTTTCAGCACAATCTCCTGCATGTCTACTCAGTAGTAAACCCCATTATGTTCAGTGGTACTTTCTCCCAGGTAAGTAAAGCAGAGGCTTGAAACTTTAGTCATTCCGCACTTCCGCTAGTCGTCAAGGCCATTGACAAAGAACCCCTGAAGGTATTTTTGGGAATCCAGCGAGAGCTTTTCATGGCATCTGATGTCTGGTTAACCCAGGAGTCTTTGGCCTTTCCCCCAATCCCAAAAACTCAGCAAGTCGCCTAACCAGGTGAACTAGTTTGCTCGAGCTGATGCTGCCAAAGCAGAATCAACCGTTGATAGCTCTGCTGATTATTGCCATGTATGCAATCACAAATGTAGGACCTTTGACACACTTCCATTCTTTAAACAGAAATGTTGGCATGCAGACATTTTTTAAAAAAAAATTAGCTTATGTCCACACATTTGCTTTGGGCTCTTAGCAGCAGCCAGTATTAGCTTCCCTTCCCAGAACTCCACATCGTTGCCCAATCCCATGCAAAGTAGCTTCCTTCTACTTAAGTCACGTACAAATTGCAGGCTCAATTGAAAATGCTTAAGTTGCATCATAGTTTGGCTATAGGGAATGACGTAGGGGTACAAAACAAGGAATCATTCGTTCAGAGGTGGACAAATGGCACCTCTTATTTTGGAACATTGCTTTTCAGTGAATTTTTCATTAAACATTTTGCAGGGGACAGTATATGAATCTGAGAGAAGTGGGACGCTTATGCTGTTTTTGTCCCATGCAGGTTTGCAAGGCCATTCTTTTCAAGTAGGCCTTTGGCTGCTAGTTTATAAGGGGGGATTTCCTAGAAGGCAAGTCACTGTAACTGGTGTCCCCACTCTTAAGTCCTTCTGAGCTGTCATGGTAATCAGGAAAGGCAGCATATAATAAATTTTTACTGAGTGTGTTGATTTCTCTCCACCTGCCTCCATGTTTTTAAAACATATTTCTCATCCCACGCTTCTAGGGCAGGGACATGCTTTCAATAACATTTTGGATAAGTTGTTCAGGCCCTAACAATGGTGTTTTTGGTGGCGGGGGGGTACAACTTGCAGCTATGACTTGGGTATAGAGAACCGCGACGCAACAGATGACAAAGTCACCGTGGAAGCCGCCGAAGCCATCAAGAAGTACAACGTAGGAATCAAATGTGCCACGATCACTCCCGATGAGAAGAGAGTAGAAGAATTCAAGTTGAAGCAGATGTGGAAATCTCCAAATGGGACCATCAGAAACATTCTGGGGGGCACAGTGTTCCGGGAAGCCATTATCTGCAAAAATATCCCACGTTTGGTATCCGGATGGGTGAAGCCCATCATCATTGGCCGTCATGCATTTGGAGACCAAGTGAGTACTTTGAGTTGTACCTTGTATGTATAGACGTATATTCATTTGTTTTCTGTGCCTCCTCTCCAGAGAACCTGCTTAAAGTGGCCATGGCTCAGTGGTAGAGCATCTGCTTGGCATGCAGAAGGCCCCAGGTTCAATTCTTGTTATTTCCAATCAGGATCACATAAACACATGAAGCTGCCTTATACTGAATCAGACCCTGGGTCCATCGAAGTCAGTATTGTCTACTCAGACCGACTCGGCTCTCCAGGTCTCAGGCAGAGGTCTTTCACATCACCTACCTGCCTAGTCCCTTTAACTTGAGATGCCAGGGATTGAACTTGGGACCACTGAACCACAGGTGATGAGAAAGACCTTTGCCTGAGACCCTGGAGAGCTGTTGCCAGTCTTAGACAATACCCACTGTGATGGACCAAGGATCTGATTCGGTATAAGGCAGCTTTGTGTGCATATGTGTTCAAGAGGCTAGAAAATAAAGCACAGTAAAATCATAACAGCATAATGATTTTAACATAAAAGCATTAAAATTCACTGCCATTAGAACCCCAGAGAATAAAAACCCTGTGTGTTTGGAGCTGCTGTTCTCATTGCTATCATACATCAGAAGTTTTTGTTTAAGATAAGGGAGAAGAGAATGCAAATAGAGCAGAGTTGTCTCAAAGCGTGGCTGTTAAGAAATTTCAAATTACAGATTTTAGATATGGTACCTTGTGATACACACCGTAGATAGCTGAGAAAATGTTGCAATCTAAATAGGTGGAGTAATGTGCAATTCTAGATCTGGTTGAAGGAAATGTTTTAAAGCAAGCGCTGTGATTCCCCACTTTGCCACCAACTAAGGGAGAAACATGGAAATCTGATATCACACAGGCATGACAACAGAATTCTAGCAGGATGGATGCAAATATGGTTTTTCTAGTTTGTACTGTCGTCCATAATCCTAAATCAAAGCTGCCCATTTTATTTGCTGTTCTTCTCTTGCAGTACCGAGCCACAGATTTTGTCGTTCCTGGCCCTGGAAAGGTAGAGATGACCTACACGCCAAAGAATGGAGGAAAACCTGTAACTTACACAATACATAACTTTGAAAGTAGGTATTTAAGGGGCTGTGAGCATCTTTTTGTACGTGTGAGAAAGAGAAAAGAGAAAACAGTTAAACTATGTCAGCCGTTGTACAAATAGCAATATTGGAACCCTTTCTAAGAAGGCCTAGGCGTCAAATGGGCATTGGACCCTAACCTTACACTAGGAGTAACTGGAGGCTGTCCACATCTCTCTTGAGTCTCTACACCCCACCCCAGTTGCTGACCAGGAAGCAGGGGTTGGATGCTGTGTGACAGCAGGCCTTGCTAGCCATCTACTCTGTGATATTGAGGATGCAGGGCTGCTGTTCTTCCTCAGAGTGGCTCTTCCATAAAGCTAGCTGCTGACCAGGACTACAGGAAGTATGTTTTGAATTCCTGGTTCTGTCAGCTGCAGCCACTGTGACAAGCTCCGTTTTTTCTTGTGCCAGCGGCCAGGGCGTAGCCTGAGAATCCAGATGATCCAAAACTGCCTTAATAGTTGCACAACTGGTTGTGAAACCAACTTCAGGGTTTGTGAAATCTACTTGGGTTGACATTTAATTTAAAAAGTGATACCCAGGATGGAGTTAAGGTGGCGTTTTCTTTCATTGTCTTACAGTGCAGTCCTAAACAATCCAGCGTGGTGAAGCGGTTAAGAGTGGTGGTTTGGAGCGGTGGATTCTAATCTGAAGAGCCGGGTTTGATTCCCCACTCCTCCACATGAGCAGCCGAGGCTAATCTGGTGAACCATGTTGGTTTCCCCTACACATGAAGCCGGCTGGGCGACCTTGGGCTAGTCACAGCTCTCTTAGAGCTATCTCAGCCCCACCTACCTCACAGGGTGTCTGTTGTGGGGAGGGGGAGGTGATAGTAAGCCGGTTTTATTCTTCCTTAAGTGGTAGAGAAAGTCGGCATATAAAAACCAACTCTTCTTCTAAGTTCATGGGTTTAGAAGGATGTAACTGCCTACAGTGGCACTGCATATTACACACATTTTTTAATCATTTTAAGTTCACTCTGTGAGAGAACATAATGGAGCTTGTGTTATTTCTAGAGCTTTTTTTTTTTTAAGCCAGTCCTTCCTTAAAAGAGTTCAGGCATACATGGTTTTTCGCTGCCCATTTTTATCACAACAACCCTGTGAGGTAGGTTAGGGATAGCCATCAATATCTTGACCTAATCATCCATTTAGCTTCTTGGCTGAGTGGAGATTTGGTGGCTCCTGTTCCAAAGAGGTTCAGGCTCGTGCTCGGTACAAAATTACTACCAGCTTCCTTATCCATCCAAAGGGGAGGCCAAGAATGTTTTTAGGCCGTGGAGGCAGATTTGTCTCAATAACTTCAGGCTACTCAACTCCTCCGGCATGGTTTGGGAAAGTTGCTAGGAGACTGTGCTTGTGTGTAGATTAACAGAGTTAACGTTGTCTGGCCAAACAAGAGGCTTCATTCATTAGAACCCCTGCCTCTGAATATTGGAAGGGGGGAGAATCGGTCTGCTATTTATGGCTTGTTGGCATTAGCATAGCTGTGTTAATGAACGTTTCATATTCAGTTGTGCAGGACAAAAATGACGGACGGCTTTAGTATGGTCCTTTAAAAGCTGTCTGGGGCACTGCTATTGTGTGCAATTAAGATTTGCATTCTGGCCGTGTCTCAACCGTGGCTGTGTCCCAACTGTGACAAGTGGAGGCTGGTGACTCGTTGGAAGCCGTTCAACCCAGTGAGGTTCTGGCCTTAATTCCCAGCTAACACCATTTCAGTCCTCTCAGCGCATTGTTTTTGCGCTTCAGCTACTTTTTAGAAACTTGAGGAAACCTCCAAAAATAATCCTTACAGAAACTTGTACGGTAGGACAGTATTATTTTCTCCCATGTTTCAAATGGAGGGGAGAGAGAACATTGGTTTGATCGAGAGTGGCTGACTTAAAAAAAATATATTATTAAGGGTACAGAAGGTGAAAGGGGAAGGGGAAACAGGGTATCCATCAAGAAATAGAGGAGAAAAAGAACACTTCCTCTTGAAAAAATTGGTCGAGCAGACTACGTTACGACTGTTGTATAATCTTTTGAGTTAGCTATTATCCGGGCGAAAATATAAGTACATTAAAAGAACAAACCTCTTACATTTCTTATTTCTTATCCAAACAGTTTTCCGCTCTAGACTAAAAAACACCAAAAATTGAACACTATATAACCATAAGAGAGTGGCTGACTTAAGGGTGCCCAGTAAGCTCCATTGCTGAAATGCTGAACTGAGAACTCACTCGTAACTCATTTTCTTAACGGTTTTATAGTGCATCGACGGGTCGTGCAAGCCAGCCAGAGGTTGTTTTGTTACCAGAGCAATTTTCTTTTATGAGACATTCAGTCATGAGACATTTCTGTCACGAGCCTGCTGAACTTAACAAATTATGGATATTAAATCGTTAAAACAAGTCTGTTGTGCTTCTCAGTGAAAGGTCCTGGTTAACTTGTAAAGGTCACCCCTCACCTTTGTTCCAGCAAGGCCCTTTATGTGGTCGAAATGTTTCATATACCACTTCCTCACAAAGAGATTTGTGAACACCAGTACTCCAGAATCAAGCCTGTGGTTCATAGAGCTGTATCTGAGCCGTTTGTAGTGTAGCGCTTAGAGGGCAGGATAAAGACCTGGGTTCAAATCCCCCTGTGTCGCGAGGTGGCGTAAGGCCAAAACACTCAGAACCCAATCTCCATGGTACATTTTATTAGGACCAACCAAATGACATCTAACGGTGTGCCAGCTTTCAAGTTCACTAGAGCCCTTTGTCAGGCTGGCTGTTATAAAAAATGTTTAAAAAGAGAGAGGAAAATTCATCAGGACATGACGATGAGACCTGGTCATGCTGCTGTGAATTATGCTGGCTTCAAGTTATACCCAGCTCTTTGGGGCAAGAGGCAATAAAACAGTTAAACTCCACAGGCATTAATAAATCCCAACAATTGTCACTAATTAGACTCTAAGCCAGTGATATGCCTTTTCAGGATGTGGGGCGTAGTGCTGGTCACCTTCTCTCAGCCTAGCCTACCTCACAGGATTGTTGTGAGGATAAAATGGAGGGATAAACCATGTGTGCCATGTTCAGCTCCTTGAAGGAAGGGAAGAAAAAAAAACCACAGTAAAAGTTTTTAAAAGACATTTCTCCGTTGGCATCAGCTTGGAATCTGCAGGGAGCGCCCTTTCAGGAACCAGTGTCTCCCATCATTGGATGATACTTGGCTTGGAGTGCCCTAAAACGGTGCCTGTTTGTTTACTTCATTTATTCTCCGCCTTTCTCTCTGGCGGGGACCCAAAGCAGCTTATATCTTTCTCCTCTCCTCCATTTTATCCTCACCACAACCCTGTGAGGCAGTTCAGGCTTGGAGGGTATGACTGGCCCAAGGTCACACAGCGAGCTTGAGCAGCAGACTGGAGATTTGTACTGGAGTCTCACAGATGTGAATTGGACACTAACCGCTACATCACAATGGCTGATGTTCATAATACTCCAACTTCTTATTAAGAGTATTCGGGGAGGGGCTGTGGCTCAGTGGTAGAGCATCTACTTGGCATGCAGAAGGTCCCAGGTTTAATCCCCGGCCTCTCCAGTTAAAGGGACTAGGCAAGTAGGTGATGGGAAAGACCCCTGCCTGAGACCCTGGAGAGTCGGTGCCGGTCTGAGTAGACAGTACTGACTTCGATGCACCAAGGGTCTGATTCAATATAAGGCAGCTTCATGTGTTCATGTGTCTAAGGGTGTGTGTCACATGGACTATTGTGCTGCTCAAAAAACAAAGTTTTATTGTACCTGAACCCTGTTTTACTTTGCTCTTTCTGTGGTATAGACTGTGGAGGTGTGGCTCTGGGAATGTTCAACCTTGACCAATCCATCAAGGACTTTGCTCACAGCTCCTTCCAGATGGCACTGTCTAAAAGTTGGCCTCTGTACATGAGCACCAAAAACACCATTTTGAAGAAATACGATGGCCGGTTTAAAGACATCTTTCAGGAGATCTATGAGAAGTAATCAATAACATTTTGTTATTTTATTTTCATTTTGCAGGTATAGCTGTGTTCAAGGAAATTATACCCTTTCTTGCTGATTTTTGAACAGTGCATTCTTGAATCTCAAAATCCTTCCCCCCCACCCCCAGGGCCAACCCTCTCCTTCATTTTATGCTCACAACAACCCTGTGAGGTGGGTTAGGCTGAGAGTAGATGACTGGCTCAAATTCATCCAGCAAGCTTTCATGGCAGAGAAGGGATTTGAACTTGGCTCCCCCAGATCCTAGTCTGACACTTTAACCGCTACACTACACTTGTGTTCAAGGGCTTTAGGGATTCAAAATAAGTTCATAATATGCACCAAGCATAAAAACAGGAAAAAAGATAGAACTCAAGGTCCTGGAACTCAGTCTGGTTCCCAAAACCTTTCTTTCTTTTCCTTAGTCTATTCCCTGGTACCAAGGACACCTTCGCCCACTTTCCCATAGGCAAAGAGCTCTTCAGCCTTCTCTTTTGCAATGTGAACATCAAGAGAGGCCTTGACAAAGCTATCCCTTTGTGGACTTCAGCTGCTCACTCCCCTGAGCTAGTCAGGGAGGAAAGGCAACATTTAAAGAGTGTTGTGCTAAAGCTTCTGTTTCAGTTCATGCTTCAGAAGAGCAGGTCTCCTTTGCTTATAGATGAAGACAGAGTTGACTTTTAGGGCATTAGGTGGCTGCCATTGCAATGTACTTTTTTCCTTGAGAGTAAGTCTCCAGCCCTTTTCGTTGCAGAGATATAAGGGGAAATATACAGGCAGTTTCTGTCCAGATTGCCTGAGAAAGAATGGGATGGGGAACAGGCCTGTACCTAATTCTTTGTTGTAGCTCATGTCATATTTCCCCCCCCCCTTTCCACTTTATGCAAGATGTGAGTTACTTTCCATTCTTCTTTTGGTCTGTACCTGTAATCGCTATGTTTTACATTCAGTTCTCTTTGTTCTCCAGGGAGTACAAGTCAAAATTTGAAGCCAAAAAGATCTGGTACGAGCATCGGCTCATAGACGACATGGTGGCGCAAGCACTGAAATCTGAGGGAGGGTTTATCTGGGCCTGCAAGAACTACGACGGTGATGTGCAGTCTGACTCAGTTGCACAAGGTATGGGCCACCCCTTTTATTACAACACTTTGGGAACCTGATTGGCCAGCCGACATTCCTGTGGCAATAGGTAGGCTGGCTATCAGAAGGACCTTGCAGGATCCTACAATTAAAATCCATCCAATCCAGTGTAACACTTTTAGTCTTAATAGAGCCAGGTTAATGGTCACAGGATTGTGGATGCCCCGTTCTAAACCTGAACAGCGCTTAAACAAATAACGTTTATTAAAAGGTGAGGGAATCAGCAAGGTCAGACTGGGAGCTTTAACAAACGGTATGAATAAAAATTATAACGGTAGTCACAAACTTTGGGCAAAAAGAGAAGAAAGTCTTCTAGCCACTTTTCCTCACAGTCACTGAGAAGCCACACTCTCAGGCCTGAAGGCACACTCCAGAAGATGGCTGCTTCTCTGCCAACTGCCTTTTTCAGTCCAGGCTGTCTGGTTTCCTCAGGAACCTCTTTAGAAATTGTCCACATCATCATGAGGAAAAACACCCTTGCCAACTTGGCTGCCCACTTAGAAGACTTGAAGAGGGGAGTGGGCATGTTCATGGAGGAGAGGGCTATCCATGGCTACTAGTCATGATGCATACCCATTCTCTCCAGGATCAGAGGAGCATGCCTATTATTTTGGGTGCGGTGAAACACAGGCAGGATGGTGCTGCTGCAGTCGTCTTGTTTGGGGGCTTCCTAGAGGCACCTGGTTGGCCACTGTGTGAACCGACTGCTGGACTTGATGGGCCTCGGTCTGATCCAGCATGGCCTTTCTTATGTTCTTACCTCAGCTTCTTCTCTGGCTACTACTCACTCTTGGAGTTTTTTTCCTTCCTCCCCCTGCCCTGCTGCCAGGCAACCACCCACCTGGCCTCCTCCAAAGGAAGCGCCTCCCTCTAGAGGTCAGAGTTTCCAGGCTAGAGACAACTATGCAGGTGAAAACAGGCAGCCCCCTTTTTAATAATAGATAAATATTGGAAAGAAGACACGATCCCAGATGTGGCTGAATGGATCAGTACACTATTTGATTTTGCTTTGATGTGTTTGGTAAAATTGATGTGTTTGATAAAAAGAAACTCGACAGATGATTTTAAGCTGAGATGGCAACCTTTATATGAAAGATATTCATCTAATCTTAACCTTGGTTTTTTAGAAGACATAGACTGACAAATGGAAATATAGAATAGGTAGAATTAAACAAACCTCATGGATATAATATAGAGTACATAAAGTAAAACAATATAATGTCAGATAAAAAGGTAAAGGTCCCCTGTGCAAGCACCAGGTCATTCCTGACCCATGGGGTGACGTCACATCCCGACGTTTACGAGGCAGACTTTGTTTATGGGGCAGTTTGCCAGTGCCTTCCCCAGTCATCTTCCCTTTACCCCCAACAAGCTGGGTACTCATTTTACCGACTTTGGAAGGATGGGAGGCTGAGTCAACCTTGAGCCAGCTACCTGAAACCAACTTCCGTTGGAATCGAACTTAGGTGAGCAGAGCTTTTGATTGCAGTACTGCAGTTTACCACTCTGCACCACGGGGCTCCTATAATGTCAGATAGTAGACTAGAAAATATCAAATAAATACCTTTAACTTTCTGATATATTCTTAATCCTTTGACAATAACTCAGAGGAGATAACGACTGACGAAGGGTGCTATATGTTTGTATGTAATGTTTTAGTATTATTTGGACACAGATACAAAATCTTCATTATCATTTCCCTACCCTTTCCCCTTTTTCTTTCTGTACCCCAATTATAAAAATTTATTTTAAAAAAATAATAGGTAAATATTTTTTAACAAGGCTTGCACCAGTACTGTGTTTCCAGCCAATCAGACGCCTCTGAGACGATCACAAGCAGGGAATAATGGAACCTCCACGTTGAGAGGCAATCTGTTTGGGCCCTCCCCTCTCCCATAATGTGTTAATAAAGGCTGTTAAGAAATTGGTAGTTTTTGTTTTCTTTAGCTGTGGCAGATTTTTGTGCAGAGATCAGAATTTCAGTGAAAGGCATCTCCCACTTTTTTTCCCCTGTCCAGGTTATGGCTCCCTGGGAATGATGACCAGCGTCCTGATATGTCCAGATGGCAAAACAGTGGAAGCCGAAGCTGCGCATGGCACAGTCACCCGCCATTATCGCATGCACCAGAAAGGCCAAGAAACGTCCACCAACCCTATTGGTATGATAACTTCCTGCTTTGTCAGTAATATTGAGCATCTACACGAAATGCTGAAGCTTGCTTCCTGTACCTTCTTTCTTCTTGCTCTCCTCTTCATGGATTGCGGAAGCGGTCCTCCACTGCGGAATGCACTTTCTCTGGCACTAGGCACTTCCGCTCATGGAAGACAAAGGTCTTTCAAGGAGCAGAAAAGTACCTAGTGTGAGAGGAACACGCTTCACAGTGGAAGACCACTTCCACCACAGATAAAGGGGAGCGCAAGAGAAAAGAAGCCATAGAATCCAAGCCACGGACCGGCCGAACTGTCACGGCATATCCCCAAGGAACTCTGGAAACAATAGTTCTTTGTTAAGGCCTCATGTATTAGCATGGAACGTTGTACCCTTATGAACAGGACTGTGCTGTTGGTGGCGCAGACGTGCCCAAGAAGTACGAGAAAATGAATTCTGCGCTTAGGAGGGATTCTTCCAATTGTAAGCACTCCCCAAACATATTATGAAATGTTGCACAGAGGGAATTATTGTCATTTAGTGGATGGAATCCAGAACTGAACAAGCCATAGATTACTTCCATGGAATCATGACACACGCTGTTACTCACTGTGATACCATCCACGGATCCCTGGCAATGAACTTTCTAAATAGACACCTGGAGATATCAAAGCACCATCTCCAGCTGAATCCAGAGTAAGAATGCATCAAATGTTCAGGATACAACAATTAGCATAATTAAGAGATGATAGTTGGTTTTTATATGCCGACTTTCTCTACCACTTAAGGAAGACTCAAACTGGCTTACAATCACCTTTCCCCACAACAGACACCTTGTGAGGTAGGTGTGGCTGAGAGAGCTCTAAGAGAGCTGAGACTAGCCCAAGGTCACCCAACTTGTGTCATGTGTAGGAGTGGGGAAACAAATCCAGTTCACCAGATTAGCCTCCGCTGCTAGAGTCCACCACTCCAAACCACTGCTCTTAACCACTACACCATGCTGGCTCTAGTTATTGATCTAGTTATATTGTGTGACTAATTAAAACTATATGTTTTATACAATGCTTAATATTTAGAATTAATTAACATATACAATTAGATTCTTGTAGGCTATCCGGGCTGTGTGACCGTGGTCTTGGTATTTTCTTTCCTGACGTTTCGCCAGCAGCTGTGGCAGGCATCTTCAGAGGAGTAACACTGAAGGACGGTGTCTCTCTGAAGATGCCTGCCACAGCTGCTGGATGGTGTTACTCCTCTGAAGATGCCTGCCACAGCTGCTGGCGAAAAGTCAGGAAAGAAAATACCAAGACCACGGTCACACAGCCCGGATAGCCTACAAGAACCAATGAACTCTGACCGTGAAAGCTTTCGACAATATATACAATTAGAGTTAAACACAGAAAGATAGAATATATAAGGTATTATTTTCTCAGAAATATAATATCTAAAACGTATAAGGAGTGATGTCAAGTTATGCAGGGGTAGCTCAGAAAAAAGGGAAGCATGAAAGTAACTATAATATTTCAGGTTAAAAGTAGATTTTGTAGTAAATTCAGTTAGGTTATCAATATTTCACACTTGTATGTTACAAGTCTGTATTTTGGGGGTGTTTTCTATTTTGTACTTTTTATGTTTTTTATTCTGTCTCTGTTAGCAAATAATAATAAAAACAAGTTTAAAATAAAAATAAATGTTCAGGATACACAAGAAGAAGCAGTAATAAAACTAAGATAATGTTTTAGGAAAGGGGATTCCCAGATATCAAGACCTGCAGGGAGGCTGAAAACAACCCAGTATGGGGAAGGGCTAAGTGAGTCATTTGCTTGGTCTGCGGGTGAATTCAAAATCAGGTTATTACATAGGGGAGAAACTAGCCTGCACATTCATTTGTTATTTCCATGGTGGGCTGACCTTTCTTTCTCTCCCTCCCCCCCTTTGCCAGCCTCTATCTTTGCCTGGACCAGAGGTCTCGCTCACAGAGCAAAATTAGATAACAACACAGAGCTCCAGAAATTTGCCACCACCCTGGAGGAAGTCTGCGTAGAGACGATCGAGGCCGGCTTCATGACGAAAGATCTGTCCGCTTGCATTAAAGGCCTTCCCAAGTAAGTATGCAGGGCTGAGAGGGATATGAAAACAGCTGGCATTTTAAAGGTCAGGAGGAAAACTAAAGCTGTTTCAAAGGAGTCTGGTCGGTTAATACATAAAAATATCATCAGGAACTTTTGGTTATAAATTGCCTCACTCGGTGTCTGTTGAATTACGAAGTGGGAAGTCATAGGTTTTTTCCCGGGAATTACAACACAATTCTTTCCCTGTGCTAAGAGCAATATTGACTTGCATATTCTTGTACTGATACTTTCATAGTTTGGACTGCTATGGTTTGTTAAGCTTTCCCCCCTCTTTACCATTCGGCTTCAAACAGAAATTTCCCTGCATCAGTAAGATACAGTCTCTGTTTTACTAAAAAAAATAATAACTTGGATTTTGTGTGCTTGTCTATGTAGCTTTCTGTTTCCCTGGTATGAAGGCCTACCTTTCTTTTATCTCCCTCCTCTGTCTCCACCCCCCCCCCCAAAAAAACCTAATGAAAGTTAGATCCAGTTTTGCAGCTTTTCCAGGAATGCATGAGAATTTGCTTTAGGCTATTTGGCTGCCAATAAATTATTCATGAAGCCAATGTCTAGGCATTCCCAAGACCAGAATGCTTGTCCAGAGATGCAAAAATTCAATATGAACTGAATCAAAAGGTAGAATCATATAGTTGGAAGGGGTCACCAGGGTAATCTAGTCCAACCCCCCGCACACTGCAGGAAATTCCAAACTACCTCCCCCCCACACCCCCAGTGACCCCTACTCCATGCCCAGAAGATGGCCAAGGTGCCCTCCCTCTCATGATCTGCCTAAGGTCATAGAATCAGCATTGCTGACAGATGGCCATCTAGCCTCTGCTTAAAAAACTCCAGGGAAGGAGAGCTTACCACCCAAGGAAGCCTGTTCCACTGAGGAACCGCTCTGTTAGAAAATTCTTCCTAATGTCTAGATGGAAACTCTTTGCTTCTGCTAGACGGTGCCACCCTAAGTTATGCCCTTCTGAGCTGCAATGGACTAAGAGAGGTGTAACTCTGTTTTAAGTTGGCACTGTTAATCTTCTTAAGGCTGCAAATCCACCCAGGAGCCTTGAGCTTGAGCTTGGAGGGTTTTAAGAGGGGAGTGGACTTATTCGTGGAGGAGAGGGGTATTTGTGGCTATTAGTTAGAATGGATACTAGTCATGCCGCATACCTATTCTCTCTAGTATCAGAGGAGCATGCCTATTATTTTGGGTGTGATGGAACACAGGCAGGATGATGCTGCTGCAGTCATCTTATTTGGGGGCTTCCTAGAGGCACCTGGTTGGCCACTGTGTGAACAGACTGCTGGACTTGTTGGGCCTTGGTCTGATCCAGCAGGGCCTTTCTTATGAGCTGTAGGGTTGATGTGAATGCTCCTGAAAAGAGGCTTTTTAAGACCATAAGAGCCCTGCTGGATCAGACCAGTGGTCCATCTAGTCCAGCATCCTGTCTCACACAGTGGCCAAACACTGAGTCTGGATGGCCAACAACAGGGCATAGAGGCTGAGGCCTTTTCCTGATGTTATGGCCTAGCACTGGAATTCAGAGGTTTACTGCCTCTGAATGTGGAGGTTCCCGTTAATAACCATGGCCAGTAGCCACTGATAGACCTCTCCTCCATGAATCTGTCCAGTCCCCTTTTAAAGTGGCCTATGCTTGGGGTCATGGCCACATCCTCTGTCAGCAAATTCCCCATTTTAATCACTTGTTGAGTTAAGAAGTATTTCCTGACGCCTATCCTGAATCTACTGACCATCAATTTCATTGGATGCCCTTGAGTTCCAGTATCTTGGAGGAGGGAGAAAAAGTTATCGCCGTCCACTGTCTCTGCCCTTGTGCATAATTTTATCAACCTCTATCATGTCCCTCCTTAGTCGTCTCTTTTCTAAATGGAGAAGTCCCAGACTCTTCAGCCTTTCCTCATAGACTGCTGCTAGTTTGTATGTTCTGAGGAAAATTTTGAGCCTTAAATTCTCCTGTCGTACTCCGGCAGGAGTGTAGCGTGCAGGCAGGAACCAGGCCGAAGGCTTGGCCTCTGGTTTCAACAACAGCAATTGGAGTGCTGTGCCGACCAGAGCCTGACGCAGGCTTTTCTCTTCCCAGGGATCAGGCTAGCCTAAGGTAATTAGCAGACAAAGCACTTACCAGCTGTATCTCCTTGTTTCTCCGATCAGACTGCAGTTTGCACGCCGGTGTGAACTGAGATAGCTTCAGTTGCTTGGAGCTCCTGTTTGCGTCTCAGTCACTGGCCTTTTATTAGCCTATCAGTTCCAGCTTATTCCACTCCATCCTGATTAGGCTTAATTGTCTCCTTTCTCTCTCTCAAGGCCCACCTGGCATTTTGCCTTCTTTCTCTTAATTGAAGCCGGGCCCTGATTCTCTGCTTCTCAGCCGCTTGGGAGAACTTGCAAGCGAGGAGTCCTGCTGCCCCTTCTGCTGCTCTGTTTGCTGCCAGAAAGAGCAGCCCTCATCTCCTGTCGTGGGTCCTGGTGGCTCTAATGCCTGCTCCTGCTGTTCCAGTGCGGTCCTTGGAGGACCGCACCCAGGTTCCCACTCCTCTTCCTCAGAGGAGGACGACAGCTCGGGCTGGCCTACGACATCTCCATACTCCCATGAGGGCATTCAACAGCAGCAAAAATTGTACCAGGTGCTCCAAAGCCTGCACTGAGAAAAGGCCAGTTCCATATAACCTGCGTGAACTGTGCAAAAACTTTCCTCGTGGCTTCCTGTTTTGCTAGTTTGGGGGGATATTCCTGAACTTGATGCAATCTCAGCATTGACACCTTCTGTGTTTCTTTCCCCATCTCAGTGTGCAGCGCTCCGACTACTTGAACACATTTGAGTTCCTGGACAAACTTGCCGAAAACCTGAAGGCGAAGCTTTAAAGAGCTGGTCTCGACAGCTGCTCAGAGAAAGAAGGTTGCCTGCCAGACAAATGAATGAGTCCCTCTGCCGTGTGGCGTAACACTGCACGGACTGAGGAGAAATCAAGCTGAAAATAGAAACGTACCTGGACTCTCTCACCCCTTAGGCTCCCAAGTGATTTATTGTTGTTGTTTTTAAGGCTGATGGAGCAGCAACAGATTAAACTGTTGGTCCACCTGACAGTCAAACTCTTCCCTTCTCCAGTTTTTACAGTGAAGCTGTTTTGTTTTGGGTTTTTTTTAAGTATAAGAAGTTGCAGACTCCTGCAGTGTTCACTGGCTCCAGGTCACCCACCGATGGACCACCGTAGCAATGGAAAATACTTTTTTCACACCTTCCAGTGAATTTTGCAAACAGAATCAAATCCGACTAAAAGGGGTGGGGAGTACTTATTCTCAGAAGCGTCCAGAAAGATAAGGTCCAGTCCTTTTCTGTCATCATGTCTTATGCCTGTGCTGAAAAAAGGAAATTTCCCTTTTCTCTTCAGCTGTATGTCAGTCAAGGTGCAATTACTCAAATCTGTTTCTCATTAGCCGTCTGAACAAGGTTATCGAGTTCAAAATAAATTACTGATTCCCACTCCTGTCTCTCCTGTTGTCTCTGAGTTGCACAGAAACAAAATACCATCAGGTAGGATTCTCTGCCCAGCATCATTCTGCCACTTGTACAGGTGTGCAAGAAGAAGAAGGAGAGCTGGTTTTTATATGCCGACTTTCTCTACCACTTAAGGAATAATCAAACTGGCTTACAATCACCTTCCCTTCCCCTCCCCACCACAGACACCCTGTGAGGGAGGTGGGGCTTCATGTGTAGGAGTGGGGAAACAAATCCAGTTCACCAGATTAGCATCTGCCGCTCATGTGGAGGAGTGGGGAATCAAACCTGGTTCTCCAGGTTAGAGTCTACCACTCCAAACCACCACTTTTAACCACTACACCATGCTGTCAAGAGAAGGGGTGGTTAATTGGCAAGCCGGTCAGTGCTTTCTGTGGAATTCGAGTGGGGGAATCAAATACTTGCCTGATGGCAAGTCCTGCAAGAAAAGGGGGAGGGGCTGTGGAGCCTTGGTGAAGCATCTGTTTTGCATGTAGAAGCTACCAGCATCACTCTCCAGTTAAAGGGAGCAAATAGCAGATTACATGAAAAACCTCCACCTGAGACCCTGGAGAGCCACTGGCGGTCTGAGGAGACTATATTGACCTATGTGCTCAAGGGCTGCAATGTCACCCTAGAAGAAGTCCTCTGAAGTAACTGTAGCCCCCGGGAAAATGGAGAAACTTGACCTCTCGGCTGAGTGCCCAGACCTTTCTCAGTGTCCGGTGCTGACCTTCCCCACACCCCTGGCTTCAGTTGCCCATCTGTTCAATGGGAATGACTTTATGAATGAGTTACTTTATGAGTAAGGCTGAGAGCGAGAGACTGTCCCAGCTGAGATAATACAAAATAGAGACAACAATAAGTTAACTCTAAATGACTGAAAGACCACATGTGGGGAAAATCAACTTTCTTAACATTTCTGAAGCATAATAAAATAAAAAGACTTGTATTTTACCTGCCTGGCTGAAAATGCATCTTTAATAACTATGCACAAATCTTAGAAAGCATGGATACATGGGAATAATCTGTTGACAGTTTTAGGCAGAATACTGAAAAGAAATATGAAAAGGTATCTTGTTAAAGATTCCTGTACTTAGAAAGAGCCTTGACATTCCCCTCCTGGGAATGGGTCCAAGATTGAACATCTTGGCACAGCCTGCCAGAGTGTGCCAGAGACTGGACACGACGCAGGGCCGGATTTAGGTTTGATGAGGCCCTAAGCTATTGAAGGTAATGGGCCCTTTATATGTCCAGCTGTCCTTTGTCAACAACAAATTGTCACAGTTTTTTGTATTGAATATATGCTGTATGGTAATTTATGGACCTAATAGGTATCTAAAGCCATTTGCACATAACAAAATATGTATTTTATCAAAGTAATTGTTGAACTGAAATACAATTACTTACATCATAGGAGCCTACACAACACAAAACACTGTTTCTGTATGTAGGTTTTATTTTATTTGTTTTTTTATCTTATATTTTGGAAATGTACATCCAGGGTTTTTTTTCTTTTAAATTTTTTTGGGGGGCAAGAGAGTGGGGCCCTAAGCTATAGCTTGTTTAGCTTATACGTAAATCCGGCACTGCACAGCAGTCTTGACACACAACACCAATCCAAGCTAATAGCTTTATAGATCTCTCTGCAGCCTGAGAATTTTATCTTTTCACCCAATCAGGATTTAGTGATGCAGGCTCAAAGGCCGTTTAGTGATGCAGGCTCAAAGGCTTTTTCTTCGAGGTCACCCTGCCAACTTCTTCGGGGCTTTGCCTTGATTATGCAGGCATTTTCATGTGGAAGGAAGATTAATGAAGGGAGAAGAGAAATACAAAAAGCTGTAGAGAGGGTTGCCAGCTCTGGGTTGGGGAAAACCTGGAGAAATTGAGGGTGGAGCCTTAGGAGGGTGGGGTTTAGGGAGGGGAGGGACCTCGATGGGGCATAATGTCATGGAGTCCACCTTCCAAAGTGGCCATTTTGTCCAGGTGAACTGATCTCTGTCACCTGGAGATGAGTTGTAATAGCGGGAGATCTCCAGCCACCACCTGGAGTCTGGCAACCCTAGCTGGAAACAGGATGACAGATTCCTTATCTGAACTCCATCCTCCTATGACACGGGGGGTTCAGAGCCAGGCAGTGCCAAGGCAAATGTTTGGGCCTCAGGTGTACTTTCCCCCTGGCAATTACAAAACAGTATAACATACCTAGCTCATGCCCAGTCTTACATAAACTGAAGTGCTTCAGAGCACATTGTTTTCAGTGGGCTTGGAATAGGGTTGACAGGTACCCCCCCGGCTACTGGCTGGGTATGGGGCGAGGGGTTGGGTGTAGGGCTGCCAACCACCAGGTACTAGCTTGATGTCTCCTGCTATTACCACTGGTCTCCAGCCAATAGAGATCAGTTCCCCTGGAGAAAATGCCCACTTTGGCAATTGGACTCTATGGCATTGAAGTCCCTCCCCTCCCCAAACCCCACCCTCCTCAGGCTCCACCCCAAAAACCTCCCGCTGGTGGTGAAGAGGGATCTGGCTACCCTAGTTGGGTGGCCAGATCCAGGTTGGGAAACTCCTGGAGATTTGAGGATGGAGCCTGGGATGGACAGGGACCTCAGTGGGGTGCAATGCCATAGAGTCCACCCTCCAAAGCATCCATTTTCTCCAGGGGAACTGATCTCTGTAGTCCGGAGATGAGCTGTAATTCTGGGGGGTCCTCAGGTCCCACCTAGAGGCTGGCATCCCTATCTTGGAAGCTCGGCTATAGCATGGCCCTCAGGTGTCTTCTGGAACTTCTCAACTGCCTGCATTTTTCCTCTTGCCCTAGGGTTGCCAGGTCCCTCTTTGCCATCAGCAGGAGGTTTCTGGGGCAGAGTCTAAGGAGGGTGGAGTTTGGGGAGGGGAGGGACTTCAATACCATCGAGTGCAATTGCCAAAGTGGCCATTTTCTCCAATTGAACTGATCTCTAGTGGCTGGAGATCAGTGTAATAGCAGGGGATCTCCAGCTTGTACCTGGAGTAGGGTTGCCAGGTCCCTCTTCTCAACCGGCGGGAGATGTTGGGGGCAGGGCCTGAAGAGGGTGGGGTTTGGGGAGGGGAGGGACTTCAATGCCATAGAGTTCAATTGCCAAAGCAGCCATTTTTCTCCAGGTGATCTGATCTCTATCGGCTGGAGATCAGTTGAATTAGCAGGAGATCTCCTGCTACTACCTGGCAGTTGGCAACCCTAACCTGGAGGTTGGAACCCCTATCTTGCCCCCTTTTGATTTAAGTGATTCATAACACAAAGGGATACATCCACCATAGGAAGTGATAGGCCAGGGACCAGGTCTTCATTATCAGCCAGCTGTCAGTGTTTAGAGTAAACCATTTAGCTGTGAAATCCAACGCCTGGGCATGTAAACAGATCACTTGCAGTCTGGGCCAGGAGCACAACCCAAGCTGGCTGTTTTTCTCTTTCTCCAAATTTCAGTTCTGCAGCACAGTGTTTCTAAGCAACAGATAAAATGCTTCATTCTTGTGCTTCTCCTGAACAGGAGCGTCGCTCCCATTAGCAGCACAAGCCAGAAGAGAGGAACATCATCATCTGTTTCTGGACTAAATGCTTTTCCAGCGATACTCAGCCAGAGGATTTCCAGAGCCTGTGCACCTTTTTTAATGCCCATTGCGTAGGAAGCCTCAAAGGTAAGGAGACTATTTAATCTATTACACACTATGCTATTCATATTTCATGCTCTTTTTTTGTTTGTTTGGTCTTTCTGCCAATGGATCTGCTTTCTTACTGAAAGGTAAGCTGTGATTTTCCCGTTTTACTTTCCAAATACATACATTCCCTTTAGTAATGAATAAGATACTCATGGATTTAGAACGAAGGGACCATCTTGAACGATGTGGGGATGCCAGAAGGAAATGTGCACCCTCCTTCTGGGGACAGAGCACCCCATCTTTCCCAGTGCTCCCAGATTATCTTGAATTCTTAACCATTCCCACCTTTCAAAGACTTTTCTTCTTGGCCAGACATAATGCCTTACTCTTCAATTAATTAACTGGCAGATTTTTAAATACCCCAATCGGACAGAGAGCCTGCCTGTGTGGAAAGGCAAAGACAGAAACACCCATTTTTTTATTCAGCTGTGATTTATATTCCTCTATAAGATCTTATTTTATTACTCCATCGATTTCACACTTTCCTGTATGTTCTCATGACTACCGCTTAATCAATCTGCTGTCTGGTAAAGATAAGGCTGTTACTCTATCTGTAATTTATTATTTAACGGCTGCTTTGAAGATAAGCCGAAAGTTATAATCAAGTTATGTCTAAATGCTTATTTGCATACAGGCGCTCTTTTTGCACTGGAACGGGATAAACAGAAGTAGCTTGTGAGACCTTTAACTCAATTCGTTTCGGTTTTGTGTGAGTTTAACAGACTGTGTTCAGCATTCCTGTTCCATTATGGGGAAACCATGGAATTTTTCTTTTTCTCCAGTGCGGTGTAGTGGTCAAGAGCGGTGGTTTGGAGCAGTGGACTCTGATCTAGAGAACCGGGTTTGATTCCCCACCTCTCCACATGAGCGGCAGACACTAATTTGGTGAACCAGGTTGGTTTCCCCACTCCTATACACGAAGCCAGCTGGGTGACCTTGGGCTAGTCACAGCTCTCTTAGAGCTCTCTCAGCCCCACCTACCTCACAGGGTGTCTGTTGTGGGGAGAAGAAGGGAAGGTGATTGTAAGCCGGTTTGATTCTCCCTTAAGTGGTAGAGAAAGTTGGCATATAAAAACCAACTCTTCTTCTTCTTTCTCATATGTGGTAAGTGTCAACATGATCCGTGTCTAAATGGAAAAGTCAACGGCCAGGCTGAAAAGCTCTCTATTTCTTCTGTGGTTGTTTCTTATAAATGTACTCCCTGGCGGTGAAAGAGAGATGTTGCCAAAAGAGATGTTACCAAGGGAGAGACTCTGTAAGTCTTCCGTGGAAGAATTTCACATTGCTGGATCTTGGAAGGGAGGGAGGGTGGAGGGTCTTTGTAAGGCAGGCGGTGAATTATGTGCTGAATTTCTGACCTGCTCACAGTCCACAAAGCCTGAATGGTGACTTGGGAGGGTGAGCCTTGTGCTTTGGCCGACTGGTGTGGACCGCAAAAGCAGTCTGAGTTTGCTATGTATTCGTCACGCCACAATTCAGCTTCATAAGTTGCAAGTCAGGCAGGCCTATAACTGCACAGATTTCCCAGTCCAACTTGACAGTCTAAATCTGTTCTAAGGGCTGAACTGGACACTGGAGGCACAAGGATGCTATCATTTTGCACGAGAAGGGTTGCCAGCCTCCAGGTAGTGTAGGAAATAAGCACCACTGTGTACACTTAGATATTAGCAAAAATCCGACACAGTTTCCAACCACAGTCTTTCAAAAGTATAATTGTATACTTAACAAATTGTCCAAAAGTAAACTTAGACAATATAAAAATGTTTCAAACAATGTACAGTGACCACATTGTCACAAAATAAGCAGGTAAGTCTTGAAGTTGCTTAGGTGTTGCATTAAAATGTTTTGGGAAGATATTGGATAAGAAACTGAGGAAGAGTTGAAGAATCGAAACGGCTTGTATAGATATTGTTTTGAACCGCATAACACAGATTACTGCATGCTTATTTTGTGACTGTACATTATTTGAAACATTTATATTGACTAAGGTTACTTTTGGACAATTTGTTAAGTATACAATTATACTTTTGAAAGACTGTGGTTGGAAACTGTGTTGGATTTTTGCTAGCCTCCAGGTAGTAGCTGGAGATCTCCTGCTATTACCACTGATCTCCAGCCGATAGAGATCAGTTCACCTGGAGAAAATCGCCACTTTGGCCATTCGACTCTATGACATTGAAGTCCCTTCCCAAACCCTGCCCTCCTCAGGCTCCGCCCCCCAAATCTCCAGGTGTTTCCCAATCCGGAGCTGGCAACCCTATGTACGAGGGATTGTTCATGCTTCAAATGTTCCAGCACCTGAACACACACCAGGTCCCCACCTTTGCCCTCCTGGTTCCCAGCCACCATCTTTTCCCCAGAGTGAGATTTTGCCTGCCCTAGGACTATCCGTGTGTTGAGACCTTCTTGGGATCTTGTCAGGCACGTGGCCTGTTGTCCTTGTTCTCCCCGTTTTTTGGATTACCTAGCTCTCAGACACCTGGACCCCTGCATTGGTATTGAACGCTTTGGTGGGCCCCAGGTAGGCTTGTAAGCGTCCAGGTGGGGCCTGGAGATCTCCTCAAATTACAACTGATCTCCAGACTACAGAGATCAGTCTCCCTGGAGAAAATGGCTGTGTTGCAGGGTGGACTCTATGGCATTATATCCTCTTGAGGTCCGTCCCCCTAACCTCACCTTCTCCAGGCTCCACTCCCAAATCTCGAGGAAGTTCACAACTTAAAGTTGGCAACCTTACCACTACCAGATGGATCTAGAAATCTCAAAAGAAGAGAGTTGGCAACCATCTGCTGGCAATTAACTCTTCATTTTGGAATCAAAAGCAAAAGCAGAACTTGTGGTTGGGTTAGCAAGATGACATATCTGTAGGATTGTCAACTCCAGGTTGGGAAATTTGTGAAGATTTGGGGGTGGAGCACGGGAAGGGTGGGTTTTGGGGAGTGCAGGGACCTCAACAGGGTATAATAACATGGAGTCTACCCTCCAAAGCAGCCATTTTCTCATGGGGAACTGACCTCTAGTCTGGAGAGCAGCTGTACTTATGGGAGATCTCCAGGACCCACCTGGAAGTTGGCATCACTATGTTTCTGGCTTCTTAATTATTAAACTAGGTTTAGAATGGGGCCTGCATGTTTGCATTATTACTGTAATAAGAATTTTTAGAAATAGAGAAAACAAAATGGTGATGATAGTTAATAATTTCAGTACTGTCACTATCGTGGTACTTTACAGAGTAACACAATGTTCTCCTTCCAGTTTTCCTTCACTGACTTTCTGGCCTGAACATCTTCTTTTGATCTGATGTGCTTCTAGGTCTTGTTTGACTGGGTCTGAAGTGGGATTTCACTGTGGGCCATTGGTGTAGCTCCATGGAGAGGAAACGCTTGAAAAAAGAGATAGGAAAGCTTTTGTAAGTAACTTCCTGCCAGTCAGCACTTCTCTGCAAGGTACTTAATATCAACACATTTCTAAATTGCTGCATTTGATATAGTGTACTAGTATCCTCAAATTTTTGTTAACTTATTTTAGGCGATACCTTTTCTGAACAAAAGGGAGAGATAAATCTGCATTCTGCAGGGGTCAGACGTTGTCCTTACAACAGATCAGTGTACAGAAGACGAGATCCTGAATTGACAATGATAATGAACAGTGGGAGCTGTTTAGCTGTTTAGCCAGCGTGGTGTAGTGGTTAAGAGTGGCGGACTCTAATCTGGTGAACCAGGGTTGGTTTCCCCACTCCTACACATGAAGCCAGCTGGGTGACCTTGGGCTAGTCACAGCTCTCTTAGAGCTCTCTCAGCCTCACCTACCTCACAAGGTGTGGGGAGAGGAAGGGAAGTAGATTGTAAGCTGGCTTTATTCTCCTTAACAGGTAGAGAAAATTGGTGTATAAAAACCAACTCTTCTTCTATAATTGACTGATGTAAAACAGATAGGGTTGCCAACCTCCAGGTACTAGCTGGAGATTTCCTGCTATTACGACTGATCTCCAGCCGAAGGAGATCAATTCACCTGGAGAAAATGGCCGCTTTGGCAATTGGACTGCATAGCATTGAAGTCCCTCCCCTCCCCACACCCTGCCCTCCTCAGGCTCTGCCCCAAAAACCTTCTGCCGGTGGCAAAGAGGGACCTGGCAACCCTAAGAACAGAACTGGGATATTTGTATTCCAGGATCTGCCCAGAGAACGATACCAGCTCCCATAGTCTGAGGACAGGCTGAGATAGGATTGCCATCCTCTAGGTACTAGCTGGAGATCTCCTGCTATTACAACTGATCTCCTGCCAATAGAGATCAGTTCCCCTGGAGAAAATGGCCGCTTTGGCAATTGGACTCTATGGGGTTGAAGTCCCTCCCCTCCCCAAACCTCACCCTCCTCAGGCTCTGCCCCAAAAACCTCCCACCGGTGGTGAAGAGGGACCTGACAACCCTATTCCTTGTCCAGGGTTGGCAACCCTATAATATAGTTACCCTCCTTGCATTCTTGTAATTGGGGAGAGCCCGGCCTCTCCACAAACTTGCACAAAGAAATCATAACTGGTTTTAATTCCAAACCACTCTTTTGCTTGAAGGGGAGAGTACGTTGGCATCAGACTTCGGGAAAATGCATTTGATCCACAGGGAAAGAAGCAGACAAGCTTCCTAGATGACTTGGTAAAGTGATGTTTTATTGTTATTCTATTCTCAGGCTTTGCTGAGAGGTGTTTTTTTTTTGTCTGAAACATCCTGCAAACAGAAATTCTTGCTTTTTGCTCAGTTCCATTAGCCTTACTAATCAGAGTTAAAACTGGGAGCCAAAACACTGCAGTGGGTTGAGTATTGGACTAGGATATTGGAGATCCACATTCAAATCCCTACTGTGTAATGAAGCCATTGGGTGGCCTTGCGCCATTCACTCTCAGCCTAACCTACCTCACAGGGTTGTTGTGTGGCCACAATGAAAGACCGTGTAAGTTACCTTGAGCTCCTTGGAGGGAAGGTGGGATAAACATGTCATGGGTAAGCATAGAATCATAGAGATGGAAGGGGCCAGACTGGCCGTCTAGTCCAACCCCGTTTAATGCAGGATCAGCCTTGAGCACCCCTGACAAGTGTTTGTCCAGCCGCTGCTTAAAGGCTGCCAGTGAGGGGGAGCTCACCACCTCTCTAGGTAGCTGATTCCACTGTCGAACAACTCTTACTGTAAAAAGTTTTCCCCTAATATCCAGCTGGTACCTCTCCACCCGCAATTTAAACCCATTATTGTGATGGGAATAGGAAAGCTATGCTCTGCTGCCAACAGGAACAGCTCCCTGTCCTCCACTAAGGTGCTATTTACACAGCCTAAATAATGCACTTTCAATCCACTTTCGCTGCACCTTAACAATCATTTGCAAGTGGATTTTGCCAGTTCACACAGTAAAATTCACTTCAAAGTGCATTGAAAGTGGATTGAAAGTGCATTATTTGGGCTGTGTAAATAGCACCTAAGTGACAGCCTTTCAAATACCTAAAGAAAGCAATCATGTCCCCCCTCAACCTCCTCTTCTCCAGACTAAGCATTCCCGAATCCCTCAGCCTTTCCTCATAGGCAATGCTCAAAGCTGATGATTTCCCGCTTGGTATGGACACTATACTTCCTCTCTGCTAAGGGTTAATATGACCTTGTTCACACTGCCTGCTGGCAGAAATGTCAATTTCTTCCCATTATAATCAAGTCAGACCGCCCTATTTCCACCAGGGGGATGGGGATGTTACTGGTAAGAGATTCAAGCTGTCTCCTCAAGCCCCAGGCATACATAACCAGAGAAGGTCATGGGGTCATGATTGACAGTTTTGTGACTAAGGAACTTGGATGACCAAAGATGCCTTGTGTTAGCCAGCATGGTCTGGAACCACTTTCCTGGCATGGGACAATCCACTTACAGTTTGGTGCAAATCCCTCGAAACAAGGAAGCCAGAAGCTGGCCTGGCAGAATCTCTGTTCGAAATGTAGATAGGCAAGGCAAAGCAACACCACACATATACAAACAGTGGTAAGATGAATTGCAAGCAAATGTCAGCGTTTGGCAGAGTATTTTTATATGTTTTTTTTTTCAGGCTCACTATGACTTGGCCGTCAACATCGCTTTACCTTGGCTCAATGATTCAGAAGCCCAGATGTCTTTTGGAAAAGAAAAAACGTAAGTGAGAGGAACATGAAGACTTTGATCTTGTGATGGAGATACCATGGGCCCAGTGCAGATGGATTCTGATGTCAGCCATTTAAGAACTCACCTTTATGCTTGTTAAGCTCTACTGATTGGGATGGAGTTATGCCCGAGTAAATCATAGCACCACAGAGCTGGAAGGGGCCTTCTAGTCCAGCCCTCCCCCCTTCTTAATGCAGAAAATTCAAATCAAGAGCATCCCCAACAGGGAGAGCTCACCATTGAGGGGGCCATGGCTCAGCAGTAGAGCATCGGCTTGGCATGCAGAAGGCCTCAGTTCAAACTGTCACCTGGAGACCAGTTGTAATCCCAGGAGACCTCCAGCCACCACCTGGAAGTTGGCAACCCTATACTTCCATGATGCCCAAACATTAAATAACCAAAGTACTACTGTCATTTTTCTGTTTGGAAAGAAAGTTTAGCTGGGATCCCTTGGCCCATGTAGATTTTGAGGGATTTCCTCATCTTTAGGTTGATTACACAAGTGTAGAAAGCTGGACAGTGAAGAAAGCTGATAGGAAGAAAGTAGATTCCTCTGAAATGGGGTGTTGGAGGAGATTGTTACGGATTCCGTGAACTGCCAAAAAAACAAATCAGTGGGTTATAGATCAAATCAAGCCTGAACTGACCCTAGAAGCTAAAATGACTAAACTGAGGCTATCTTATTTTGGTCACGTCATGAGATGACAAGAGTCACTGGAAAAGACAGTCATGCTAGGAAAAGTTGATGGCAGCAGGAAAAGAGGAAGACCCAACAAGGGATGGATTGACTCAATAAAGGAAGCCACAGCCTTCAATTTGCAAGATCTGATCAAGGCTGTCAAAGATAGGACATTTTGGAGGACTTTCATTCATAGGGTCGCCATGAGTTGGAAGCAACTTGACGGCACTTAACACACACACAGAAAGGTGACACAAACACTGATTTGTTAGATAAGTCTACTTAATTATTCCATTCCCTTTTTTTCTGGTTTCATCTGGACAGGAAATTGCCGCTATGTCACAAAGTTCTCTCTCTCAACCAAACTGAAAGAGAAGCTCTGATTTTATCATCTTATCCTGGGATGCTCATGGTATGTATGCATTTGAAAACTTTTTGCCCTGATTCGTAACAAGGGCTATTCTAGGTGGTTTTTACAGAAACTCTAAATACAGAAAAGAATTATGCAATTAATTAAACATTAACGCTAGGAACATTCAAACCAACAGAACTTGGTTCACAAAATCAACTCATTAGGCTGGATCATAAATTACTGCTTTGCCATGATCTCAGGCCTAAGGCTAAAGATTAAGCTGCCTATAGGCCTCAAATTCAGTTTGCAACCTACATTTCCCAGTAGGGCTGCCAACCTCCAGGTGGTGGCTCGAGATCTCCTGCTATTACAACTGATCTCCCGCCGATAGAGATCTGTTCACCTGTAGAAAATGGCCGCTTTGGCAATTGGACTCTATGGCATCAAAGCCCCTCCCCAAATTCCACCCTCTTCAGGCTCTGCCCCAAAAATCTCCTGTCGTTGGCGAAGAGGGACCCTACAACCCTAGGTGGCAGAGATCAGTTTGCCTGGAGAAAATGGCTGCTTTAGAGGTTGACTCTGTGGCATTATATGCCACTGAGGTCCTTCCCCTCCCCAAACCCTGCCCTCTTCAGGCTCCACCCCCAAAATCTCCTGGTATTTCCCAACCCAAAGCTCACAACCCTATTTTCTGTCCCTGGCCCTCAAACCTGATGATCCCTTGGGTAGCTTGTTCAAAAATGAGGACAATGGCAAACTGATGCTCACCACTGTGTCTGTGTCTACAGAACAGCATTCCCGTTGAAGATGTCCTTGGGATTTATGAGGCAGGTCCTACAGCTTCCCACTGTCGGAACTCCCCAAAAGTAGGTAACAACTGCATTCTTGCCTTTGAGGCCATGGTGGACCAGCATGCTTCTTCCGATGCCCCATCCTTTCCCCTCTAGATTCTTACATGTTTCACAGTTTGCTTTTGTTGGTTGTTACAAGTTTCATGCCTGAATCAGGTTTATGTCCTGGCCTTCCTTAAAGGAGCTTAGGAATTACGGTTGCCATCTGCCTGGAGGGGAAAAAAAGTATTGTCCCTTTAATAGAGGCCTTTTATGCAGGGACCGTTTCCCCGTGGTCACACCTGCTGACTGCTTTGTGGCTTCCTTTGGCTTATGCAGGCCTTTTCCAACAGTCTGAAGTCGCCTCGCTCTCCCCCACGCATTTTGCCAGTGTTTTCCAGATGCTGTTTTAGCCAGAGTCTGGAAAATGCCGGCAAAATGCGGGGGGAGAGCAAGGGGACTTCTGGCTGGCAAAAAAGGCATGCATAAGCAAAAGGAAGCCCCGAAACAGTAGGTGTGTGTGTGTGTGTGTGTGTGTGTGTGTGTGTGTGTGTGTGTGTGACCACAGGGAAACGTGGCATTGAAGTCCCTCGCCAAACTCCGCCGTCATCATGCTCCACCCCAAAAATCTCCCGCCGGTGGCGAAGAGGGACCTGGCAAGCCTATCTGAGAAGGTCTTTGTTTCTGCATAGTTTCATTTAACTTGCATCTTCTTGCAGGGCTGCTTGTTCCATCCTCGTAACCTCTCGCTGCATCCTTTTGCCATGCTGACAGCCCCCAACGCTGTGGAACATGCCTGGAAACAGGGTGAGTGGTTGTTCCTTTGAGCATGGAACTCCTAAGATGGAGAGTCCAGACCTCTGGCTTGTTCCACCTACTACTCTCAACCTGCAAATGCCCCTTTATCTTTCTTGCTTCCCATCTGAAATAATGGGGTGAATGAAAATGTAGGATTTGGGAATTTTCAAATGTCCAGCGATGAAAGAGTGAATAAATTAATATGCTTTGTTCTTTCCCAAGGTATCAAGGCCCACAGAGCTTCTGCAAACCGAAATCCCTCCAGTAGTTCAACAAAAAGAACAGGCACCAATGATTAACCAGGGGGACCATTATTTTCAAGAAAGCAATATCCTTGGAAAGTAGGTTTGAAAAAAAATCAAATGCCAGCAGATTCTACTAATAATCTCTTGTGGCCCAATCCTGTGCACGTTTACTCCTTGCATTCATTGTGGGACTTATTCACATGTCAGCATACATCAAGCTGAAGCCTTAAGGAGAATTTGGGAGCAAAAATCAGCGCCAGAGTCCAGATTGTAATCCAAGAGCAGGAGATGAACGTTCTATAATATGATACGGTGAATACAATGCTAAGTATAGAGTCAGTCTGGTGCAGTGGTTACAGCAGGGGTCCCCAACATGGTGTCTGTGGGTGCCATCACCTGCTGACACCTTTTCTGGTGCCTGCCAAGTGTTTTAAGAGGTGGATGGGACCAGGTGGGGCTTTTGACAGCAAGGATTCTGATGGGCCATTGGAGATTTTATTGGCTGTACAGAACATCAAGAAGACAAAAGTAATGACTACAGGAGAATTACACAACTTTAAGGTTGACAGTGAGGAAATTGAAATTGTTGAAGACTTTCTATTCCTTGGCTCCATCGCATGCTTGACCCTTTTAAGGCTTCAGCTCTTGAAAAATGTTATAATATTTTTGCCTTGCTGTTTGATACAAGTATCCCCAAAGTTATATCTTTGACTTCAGAAATCATGCCAAACTATAATTAAACTTTGTTTAATTTAGTGTTGATAGTTGAGCCCTTAAATTTGTGTTCTTTGTGCTAATGTGCAGTTTTCAATATGGCCACTAGAGGCCACTGCTTCACTTGCTTCTATAAGAAGCTTATTCCTGACCTGGGGATGTCCCAGGGCTCATTTTTCTGTTGGGTTGGGTTGAGATCCATGAGATTGTTTTCTTTAAGAAAACTTTTAAATCGCTCTTTGGAGCAGGTCTTTGGTTGGTCTGCCTTTGGATGGTCACTATGCCGATGCAAAACTACTTGACAGTGGGTTGAGGGGGGCAGTTCTGCAATCTCTGGTTCCAGAGCCGCATTTGACTTAGTTCGGAACCTAGTACAGCCCTTTAAAAAGAAATCCAAACATTTATGGTTAGGTATATTGAAGGGGTAGGTGGGATGCTGGAATAACTAGGATGTGAAGAAAATAGCAGGCAAAAAAATTAATGGAACTAAAGGGTGGTTGTTAAGAGAGAGCCAGCGTGGTGTAGTGGTTAAGAGCGGTGGACTCTAATCTGGAGAGCCTGCTGGGTGACCTTGGGCCAGTGACAGTTCCCTCTGAACTCTCTCAGCCTACGCTAGGGTTGCCAACCACGGGTCTTTCTGCAGCACCACTTCGTGGGAACCTTCATGGGACCACTCCTTATACGGTATTTGGACTATTGATGATTGCACCTGTGTGTTTACGTTCATTAGGATAGTTCATTAGGATGTGTATGAATGGCTAATTGATGTTTAGTGTTGTATTTGTGTGCTATCTATATAAATATTGGCACTTCGTTAATTACCTTCGCATCTGTGCTGATTTCCAAACCCCGTGGTACTAGCACAGGAGTGTCCTTTTCCTACGTATCACCTGGAGGTGGCGCTTGGGGACAGTCCCTCAACTCTCTTACAGGGTTCCCTCTTGTCGTCCTTGATGTTTAAAATCTACATGAAACTATTGGGGGAGATCATCTGGAGATTTGCAGTGAGGCATAATCAGTACGCTGATGACACCCGCTGCTTTTCCCCCTTGTCATCTGACTCGATGCCTCTTTACACATTGCAGAATACACAAACTGTGTTTGGGCTCCCACCCTCTGTCAGCATAGTTGCTAGCTCCAGGTTGGAAATACCTGGAGATTTTGGGGGTGCAGCCTGAGGAGGACAGGATTTGGGGAGGGGAGAGATCTCAGCAGGATATAATGCTCACCCTCCAAAGCAGCCGTTTTCTCCCAGGGAACTGATCTTGGTAGTCTGGAGATCAGTTGTAATTCCCGGAGATTTCCAGGTCCCTCCTGGAGGTTGGCAAGCCTATGTGTCAGACATAACACAGTCCCACATTAGTTGTGGGTTCTTCTCAGTTTTTGCACATGTTGTGTCCAGTTAGGATCAGGGTTGCGCAGCTCATGAGGATGCACATGAGAGCCAGCGTGGTGTAGTGGTTAAGAGCAGTGGTTTGGAGCATTGGACTCTTATCTGGAGAACCGAGTTTGATTCCCCACTCCTCCACATGAGCAGCAGATGCTAATCTGGAGAAACGGGTTTGATTCCCTACTCTTCCACATGAGCGGCAGACTCTAATCTGGTGTACCAGGTGTTTCCCCACTCCTACACATGAAGCCAGCAGGGTGACCTTGGGCTAGTCACAGTTCTCTGTGAACTCTCTCAGCCTCACCTTCCTCACAAGGTGTCTGTTGTGGAGAGAGGAAGGGAAGGAGATTGTAAGCTGGTTTGATTCTTCCTTGAGTGGTAGAGAAAGTCAACATATAAAAACCAACTCTTCTTCTATCTAGCTTATATGTTCTAAGTGAAAGCCTTTATAGGCATCTTGCTGATTATATAACGTCTGGCCTTTTCTTCTTTGCTTGTCACCCTCTGTGTTCAAACTGCTTCCTCACCTAATTGTCCTAATTACTGTTTGTCTCCATTGCAGCTATATTAATTAATCATACCGAGTAAGGCTCCCCGAACAGTTTTAAAATGGTTATTCACTGCTGTTTCCTGTATTGCTTTTAATGGGTTGTAATACACTTCTATGCTTCGTTGTAGGCCTTTTCGGGTATCCTTTGGGAGAAGCAGCTAACATCTACCTTCAATAAACAAATCAGTGCATTAAACCATGTGCGTCTGTGCTTTCCGTTGACGATAACAGGCAACCCAATGGTTAAAAAGAGGCTCTGGTTCGTGGCACGAGTCCCAGTGTTTTCAGAGGTGTCTGGCTCAGATCCTAAACAGGGCTTGTAAATGCGTGTTGTTCCTATATGCCTTCTGTATTGAGGGATACAGCTGGCGTAGAGACAGTAACACAGTACCCTGCTTACCAGGTGAGGAAGAGAAAGGCCAGCTTTTACCGAAAAACCATCTTACTCTGAAGACCAGATCTATTTACAGCCCCAATTTGTTTCCGTGCGTTATCTTAGAGGGCCTTAAGCAGGCAGCCCAAATCTCAGCAGCATAGCAAGTACCTGGAAGGGGGGTGGGAAGAGGAGGGGGGAAGAGGAGGAGGGGGGTCTGGGGAAGAGAGACATCACCATGGAGATAGATAAGCGCAAATGGCTGTACCATCAAAAGGAAGGGAAGGAAGCGAGGGAGAAGACACAAATAAAAGGAGAGATCTCATTAAACCCAACACTAATTTTGTAATCAGAGAAATAAAGGTTCCCTTGAAAGCCTCCTGCCCGGAGAGAGGATACAACAAAGAAGCGCCAAAGGTTGCCGGCAGCCAGGTGTGGAGCGCGGTTGGACTCACGGCTTCGTCTGCTTTCTTCCCAGATTGTCCGCCTTTGCGGTCCTCCATCTAATCATAATATTCAACGGCAGGAAACGGAGCACAAATTGCCTTATTTTGTTAGGTGGCTGAAAGAAAGGCAACTGTGCGTGACAGAAGGGTCTCCGAAGGAGAGGACCGTGGGGTACATTTTTGGGGTTCCAAGGTCGTAAGGCAAACTATGGGGGGGGAGAATTCCAAAGGCTTTAATTTTTTTATTGCCCCAAAGAAGTTTGGAGCTCTGTTCTTTTATTTTATTTTTAAAAAGCCCTTGTGCCTCATGACAGAAAACTAGAACAGGTTCCCTTCAACTATCTTGTATTCAGGTTTCTGTCAGTCTTCACACAACCTTGGAATAGGTTTAAAGCACTGGTTCCCAACCAGGGGTCCGTGGACCCCCAGGGGTCCGCGAGAACTAAATTAAGGTCCGCGAAACAAAGTTATAAACCCATAATAAATTAATATTTTCAATTAAAAGTTCTCTATTATAATATATATATATATTCAAATATAATTCTAAGTTTAATGTTTAACTAACAGTTATGATTAAAGTTTATTTTCAAATTCTCAGAATTTTTATTTTGAACCTTGGGGTCCCTGCACCGAACAAAAAAGTCCTAGTGGTCCCTGGCCAAAAAAAGGTTGGGAACCACTGGTTTAAAGGAAGCAGAGAATTGCCTGGCAGCCTAGTGAGGGTGAAGTATAGGAACACAAAGAGAAGGGTCCCTTGCAGACACCTTCGCAATTCTCACACACCTTGGTGGGCGCAGCCACAAAATGACTGCCACAAAATAACTGCAGCAGGAGTCAGGTTGCCAACCTCCAGGTGGTGGCTGGAGATCTCCCGTTATTACAACTGATCTCCAGGTGACAGAGATCCATTCACCTGGAGAAAATGGCTGCTTTGGAAGGTGGGCTCTATGGCATTATACTTAGGGTTGCCAACTGCCAGGTAGGTCTCCTGCTAATTCAACTGATCTCCAGCCGACAGAGATCAGATCACCTGGAGAAAAATGGCCACTTTGGCAATTGGACTCTATGGCATTGAAGTCCCTCCCCTCCCCAAACCCCACCCTCCTCAGGCTCCACCCCAAAAATATCCCGCTGGTGGTGAAGAGGGACCTGGCAACCCTAATTATAACCCATTGAAGTCCCTCCCCTCCCCAAACCCTGCCCTCCTCAGACTCCACCCCCCAAAATCTCCAGGTATTTCCCAACCCAGAGCTGGCAACCCTAGGTAGAAGGCAGAGCCAGCCACAAAATGACTGCCGCTGCTTACCTTCGGTCTAGGGTTGTCAGGTCCCTCATCACCACCGGTGGGAGGTTCTAGGGGCGGAGCCTGAGGAGGGCAGGGACTTCAATGCCATAGAGTCCAATTGCCAAAGCGGCCATTTTCTCCAGGGGAACTGATCTCTATCGGCTGGAAATCAGTTGTAATAGCAGGAGATCTCCAGCTGGTATCTGGAGGTTGGCAACCCTAGACTGTGGACCCTCACGCTTCATCCGAATGCTCGCCTTCCTCGTACACCTTCGAAATGGCTCTTCTAATAACACTTTGTTCTGCATGCTACAGCATGAAGCATTGAAAGGGGGAGGGAGTTGTCACATGTGCGTAACCAAACAAGGCCACACAAAGTCAATGGATAAAGAACATCAACAGTTTGTCAAGGCTGCTGCATGTTGCTTCGTTAAGACGAAAGCCAAGGAAGTGCGGAGACAAAGCTGTTAAGTGCTTGTTTGCCAAACGAGAGAACTCTTGCAAAGACCGATGCCCTCTTCCTCTCCAATATTTCACTCATTGTACCAGTCATAATAGCTTGCAAACAAAGACGTTGCTGATTTGCTAAATGGCATTCCTTGGCACTGTTTCTTCGCCTCCCCCGCTGCCAGATTTCACTGAATAAAAGAAACAGCAGGGGGTGGGGGACACAGTGTTTTATGTACTGTTTAGTGAACTTTGGGCACAAATTTTATAGAGTCTCAAGCTGTACTCGGCTAACTCTAGGGAAGCCGCTTCATCGATTTGGGTCTGTGGGGATAAGGCTTGTGTCTGGCTGTTCTAAAATTCCAGAGGTAAGTATACTGTGACAAACCATTAGGGAAACCAACTATTTTGTTGGACACTGAAAATTTGCTGTCAAAGTAGGGTTGCCAGGTCCCTCTTTGCCACCGGCAGGAGATTTTTGGGGCGGTGCCTGAGGAGGGCAGGGTTTGGGGAGGGGAGGGACTTCAATGCCATAGAGTTCAATTGCCCACGCAGCCATTTTTCTCCAGGGGATCTGATCTCTATCGGCTGGAGATCAGTTGTATTAGCAGGAAATCTCCTGCTACTACCTGGCAGTTGGCAACCCTATGTCAAAGCCACTGGGCAAGGGACTGGCAGACACACTGGGAATAGGGTAGCCAACCTCCAGGTGCTAGCTGGAGCTCTCCCACAGTTGTAATAACGAGATCTCCTGCCACCACCTGGAGGTTGGCAACCCTAACCTTAGCCCATGGTACTGCGCGCATTTGAGAAATCCCAGCCCTCCCCATTTTCACCCCTCTCCTGACAGCCTTGATCTCCTCGCTCATTTATCTTTGCTTGACTGAATCATACTTGGCAAAATCCCAATCGTCTCTCCCCTTGGGGGAGATTTACTTACAACAGTATATTTTTCGACTTGCATCGGCCAGGGGGAAACAGCTGAGAAACACCCCGATGCTACAGGTGGGGAAGATGCTTGAAGGCTACCGCAGAGATGGGCCTTTGGGTCCACAAAAGTTTTCACAAAGGATATTATGCCGAAGGGTAACTTATGGCTTTGCTGACAGTTCCCTTAAAGCCACCTCTTCTGACAAGAAGGAGATAGGGGAGAGGCTGAAAGGGGGAGAGGGAGTGAGCAAGAAAAAGAATTTCATTTGGAGCCATTAGCGGGCCCCTCCCTCTACAACCCCATTAGTGAGCATTATTAAAGCAACCCAGACAAAGGAGAGAGATGCCCTCCTTAATGGAGAGCCTCCGATAATTACTTGGCCGGCCCGCTTCTTTTGGGGCCTGAATGGTCTTTCAATAATGTTTCTCTTGCTGTGGCCACAGACAATGTCCTAGCAGCCTGCTCTAAACGGTGCCAATCCCATTAGCAGAAGAATAGCAGGCCCTCTCTCTGGGGATGGCGGGGATGTTTGTTTGCGGTGGCGACGGCAGCTTTCCAGTGGGAATGAACTCCGTGCCCACTGCCCGCTTGCTTCTCCAATGTGGCGCAGAAGCCGTGCCAGGAACAGCTCGTTTGAAAACAACCTCTCCGGTTAAAAGGACCGGCGCTAAGTGGCTTGGGAAAGACGGGGCCTGCTGGCCAAAGGGCCCGTGGATGGGAACATCAGCTCCTCTAAAGGGGACATAAAACATAGCTGATTGAATGTAAAAGAAAAAGTAATTGCTGGTGTGTCGGATTCCAGTGGGTGGTTTTTCTTCTGCCTCCTGGGCCCAGTTCCAACGCAGTCGTTTTTCTTCCAAGGGAGTGCTTTGGAGTGATTCCTATGAAAACAGACACAGGAGACAAGATTGATGTATTGCAGGAAGTGTATGATAAATGGTATTTATTTATTGGTGATTGGAGGGAATACGGTCTATGCGGGGAGTAGCAGAGTGTTAGACTTCCCGCGGGCTTCTGCTTGCGGATCTTGATGGCATGATGCAAGCATATTTGCTGTTCCAGTGCGATTCCCCACCCCCATTTGTATTCCTGGTGCAGGAGTAATTCTGAAGCACTCCCATGGAGGAAAAACCTTTAATCAGAGACGGTCATCTAACAAATCAGGACACCTGTGAAGTAGTCAAAGGTCCCCACCACCACCACTCAGATTTCATAACCAGGCCATCCGTTTCTCGGATCCCCAGAAGCATTAACTTCTTCACAAAGCATCTGATTTCCATCCTGCCTTTCTTCTACCAAAGAACTCAGGGATCTCCCATCTATACCCACCCCTAGGGTTGCCAACGTCCAGGTACTTGTTGTAGAAAATAAAGTACACGCTCGATTGCTAAACAAATCCACGAAATTCACACTTAAATGAAAGGCAAACCACAAGATTTTATACAATGTGCGAATATAACAAACAACATGAACATACAAATGCAAACTAACGCTAGATACAATGGTCTAACAGCCTCATAAACAGAAGAAGATGTTTATATATACAAAACTACTGACAGTGGCATAAAAGCCTACTTTGAGCACAAAGATTCTTCTGAATAACATACAACAATGTATCAAACAAGAAAAGGCGAAGCACCAAGCACAAAATCTTGTGCTTTGCTTTTCATTTAAGTGTGAATTTCGTGGATTTGTTTAGCAATCGAGTGTGTACTTTATTTTCTACAACTAACTTACTAGTACCTTTGATATTATTTCTGTTCAACCTCCAGGTACTAGCTGGAGATCTCCTGCTACTACAACTAGGGTTGTCAGGTTCCTCTTTGCCACTGGCGGCAGGTTTTGGGGGTGAAGCCTGAGGAGGGCAGGGTTTGGAGAGGGGAGAGACTTTGGCCATACAGTCCAATGGCCAAAGTGGCCATTTTCTCCAGGCGAACTGATCTCTATCGGCTGGAGATCAGTGGTAATAGCAGGAGATCTCCAGCTAGTACCTGGAGGTTGGCAACCCTAGACCAGGGAGATCTGGACTTTCCTATCCATATGAATGCTAGTCTGGCTTCGCCGCAATAATTCCCAAAACATTGCAACAAAGCCAGTTTGGGAAAGATCGCAGGAAAGATGGAGAAAACCCAAGAGGTGCATGGAAGCACCATGATGCTTTGGAGATGTGTGTGTGGGGGGCACTTCCAAAGAGCATGCAAGTGAGGGCAAACAACCCATGTGTAACTCACCCCAGGCGATTAGCTTCTAAAACTTCCTTTCTATCTTTCTAGTCCATGGTAAATTCTGGAGTGGTTTAGCACATGATTGGTTCAATACTGGCCTGGACTTTGGAATGGAGTCATTACAAGCATGGCTCAGAAACGTTAATAAATATACAGAAACGTTAATAAATAAATGTTAATGAATATACTGGCTCAGAAACATTAATAAATATACCATGTGGCAGTGCGCCTCCTGTCTTTTTTTTAATCTCCAAAATCTTTTGTTTTTTTGCAAAACCACCAAACATGCATAAACGTGCCTTTTTCAATTCCACACTTCCAACATAAACCCTTATCGTCTTTTTTCATTTTGCTTAACAATACCGGGGTTATATACCATCTGTAAAACATTTTATATAAATTTTCTCTTATTTCATTAGTGCGCCTCCTGTCTTGATGCCTGACCAAAAAATGCTGGTGATCACACCCATGCTCACATGTTGGAATCATTTCCCTTTTGTGTTTGTGTTGCTACTGAAGATTCAATTTTTTAACTGTGGTACCAGCCCCTAGCAAGATCAGACAGCTGTCAACCAAGGTTCCTTATCTACCCTCCATGTGGGCTTTCCTCACACTCAAGAGATCTGTGAATGGATTAAAGATCGAAGGCAAATACTTGTAGGCCTCCATTCATCAGTAGGGTTGCCAGGTCCCTCTTTGCCACCGGCGGGAGATTTTTGGTGCGGAGCCTGAGGAGGGTGGGGTTTGGGGAGGGGAGGGACGTCAATGCCATAGAGTCCAATTGCCATAGCGGCCATTTTTCTCCAGGTGATCTGATCTCTATCGGCTGGAGATCAGTTGAATTAGCAGGAGATCTCCTGCTACTACCTGGCAGTTGGCAACCCTATTCATCAGGGAAAGGGATGCTGCCTGGAGACAGTTACATCCAGGTCCCTCTTCCCCACTGGTGGGAGGTTTTTGGGGCAGAGCCTGAGGAGGGTGGGGTTTGGGAAGGGAGGGACTTCAATGCCATAGAGTCCAACGGCCAAAGCGGCCATTTTCTCCAGGGGAGCTGATCTCTGTTGGCTGGAGGTCAGTTGTAATAGTGGGAGATCTCCTGCCACCACCTGGAGGTTGAGACAAAAAGAACAGCACACAGACTCTATATCTCTATACACCTATTTAATGTGATTATGTATACTAAAGGAAACTTATAGAAATGAAGCTTATAGAAACTATTGCACCCTACCTTAACTCTAAATGTGGATACTAACCATAAACCTAACTAAGCATCTCTAGCAAACTACAATCTCTAATGCCATATACTCTAACCAACAACAAGTTAACAAGTAATGCCATATACTCGAACCAACAGCAAGGATAAAGTGGGGGGAAGGGAGAATCACGTGCACTTCCTGAGTGAGTGCCTTGGAGGATAAGGGGAAAAGAGTAAAATGTACTCCACAGATTCTTTGAAAAGGGCATGTCTTCAGGAATTCCACTTCCTCTGCATCTTTGCGGGATTCCAGGACAACTTGACTTGCTGTACCTGCTTGCTTTCTTGCGTAAAAACCAGGCAGGCACCTGAAAACAACAACAGCACTCAGTCTTTTCTTTCTTCCTCTCCCCTGCCTGCAACAAACATGATTTAAAAATGTACCCTAAAAAGGAAAAGAGAGCCTCACACCTTCAGTGAAGATAATTCACAGTGGGTCGCCGTGTTAGTCTGTCTGCAGTAGTAGAAAAGGGCAAGAGTCCAGTAGCACCTTCAAGACTAACACAAATATTTTCTGTAGTAGAAAAGAGCAAGAGTCCAGTAGCACCTTAAAGACTAACAAAAATATTTTCTGGCAGGGTATGAAAGCTCATGTGTGTGTAAAGTGCTGTCAAGTCGCAGCCGACTTATGGCGACCCCTTTTTTGGGTTTTCATGGCAAGAGACTAACAGAGGTGGTTTGCCAGGGCCTTCCTCTGCACAGCAACCCTGGACTTCCTTGGCGGTCTCCCATCCAGATACTAAGCAGGGCTGACCCTGCTTAGCTTCTGAGATCGGACGAGATCAGGCTAGCCTGGGCCCATCCAGGTCAGGGCATGAAAGCTCATACCCTGCCAGAAAATATTCTTGTTAGTCTTTAAGGTGCTACTGGACTCTTGCTCTTTGCTACTACTGCAGACAGACTAGCACGGCTACCCACTGTGAATTATCTAAAAATATTTTCTGGCAGGGTGTGAGCTTTTGTGAGCCACAGCTCACTTCTTCAGATAACTTCAGTGAAGAGAGCCGCGCTTAGCTCTTGAGATCTGCTAATACAGTGGTTCCCAACCTTTTTTTGACCAGGGACCCCGAGGACTTTTTTGTTCGGTGCAGGGACCCCAAGGTTCAAAATAAAAATTCAGAGAATTTGAAAATAAAACTTTAATCGTAACTGTTAGTTAAACATTAAACTTAGAATAATATTTGAATATATATTTTTATAATAGAGAACTTTGAATTGAAAATATTAATTTATTATGGGTTTATAACTTTGTTTCGTGGACCTTAATTTAGTTCTCGCGGACCCCTGGGGGTCCATGGACCTCTGGTTGGGAACCGATGTGCTAATATGATGGGGGGGGGAAATACATTGATTTTTGTTTTAAAGGGCGGAATCTGCTTGTTATTTCCTTTTGTTCCCACACGCCCTCCAGATCTTGTCATCATAGGAGATCTACTGGATAGGATGTTCTTCTCATAACTGGGAACAGGGGGATGGGGGGGGGGAGAGAGGCTGCAAACCGGAACCTTTTCGCCGGGCTTCCGTTTCCCCAGCTGCTGGCCGGAGGGGTTTGACCCGAGCACCGTCACCGACACATTGTAAACAGAGCAGCGAGCAACGGCCGAATGAGGCAGCCGGTCTGTTTATTGAGGGTCCTCGGAGGAGAAAGAGGAAGGCGAAGAGCAAAGGAAGGATCACCTGCTGGGAGTGAAGACGAAGCATTGCTTTGGGTAGGGAGGTCCCGCGAGCCGGGTAAATGCCCTCTGCGCTTGCAATTTCTTCCCATGTTATAGAAAAGGGCAAGAGTCCAGTAGCCCCTTAAAGACTAACAAGAATATCTTCTGGCAGGGTATGAGCTTTCGTGAGCTGTGGCTCACGAAAGCTCATACCCTGCCAGAAAATATTTGTGTTAGTCTTGAAGGGGCTTCTGGACTCTTGCCCTTTTCTACTAAAGTCTACTAAAGCTCATACCCTACCGGAAAATATTTGTGTTAGTCTTTAAGGTGCTGCTGGACGAAAGCTCATACCCTACCAGAAAATATTTGTGTTAGTCTTTAAGGTGCTACTGGACTCTTGCCCTTTTCTACTAAAGTCTCCTAAAGCTCATACCCTACCGGAAAATATTTGTGTTAGTCTTTAAGGTGCTACTGGACGAAAGCTCATACCCTGCCAGAAAATATTTGTGTTAGTCTTTAAGGGGCTACTGGACTCTTGCCCTTTTCTACTATAGTCTACTAAAGCTCATACCCTACCAGAAAATATTTGTGTTAGTCTTGAAGGGGCTACTGGACTCTTGCTGTTTTCTACGACTGCAGACAGACTAACACGGCTACCCGCTGTGAATTATCTTTCCATGTTGTTATGTGCTTCGAACAGACAGGTGTGCCTGAAATATTACCCCGGTTTGCGTGTAAATCACCCTATGATGCTCCTGAGTAGCCGGCCCTTGTGACATCCCAAGTGTATTTTATTTATTCTGCATGGACTTGTATCCAGTTACCCTGTGTTTTTACAGTGGGTCGCCGTGTTAGTCGGTCTTCAGTGGTAGAAAAGGGCAAGAGTCCAGGAGCACCTTAAAGACTAACAAAAATATTTTCTGGCAGGGTATGAGCTTTCGTGAGCCACAGCTCCCTTCTTCAGATACAGCTAGAATGTGAATCCATCTGTCTTTAAGTAGAGGAAAGTGAATTCAGGCAAGCATTAGTGTGTAAATGTTAAGAGTCCAGTAGCACCATGAAGACTAACAAAAATATTTTCTGGTAGGGTATGAGCTTTCATACCCTACCAGAAAGCTCATACCCTACCAGAAAATATTTCTGTTAGTCTTTAAGGTGCTACTGGACTCTTGCCCTTTTCTACTACTGCAGACAGACTAACACGGCTACTCCTGTGAATTATCTTTCCATGTTGTTATGTGCTTCGAACAGACAGGTGTGCCTGAAATGTTACCCCGGTTTGCATGAAAATCACCCTACGATGCTCCTGAGTAGCCGGCCCTTGTGACATCCCAAGCGTATTTTATTTATTTTGCATGGACTTGTGTCCAGTTACCCTGTGTTTTTACAGTGGGTCGCCGTGTTAGTCGGTCTGCAGTGGTAGAAAAGGGCAAGAGTCCAGGAGCACCTTAAAGACTAACAAAAATATTTTCTGGCAGGGTATGAGCTTTCGTCCAGGAGCACCTTAAAGACTAACACAAATATTTTCTGGCAGGGTATGAGCTTTCGTCCAGGAGCACCTTAAAGACTAACACAAATATTTTCTGGCAGGGTATGAGCTTTCGTCCAGGAGCACCTTAAAGACTAACACAAATATTTTCTGGCAGGGTATGAGGGAGACCCAACGAGAGATGGGTTGACTCAATAAAGGAAGCCACAGCCTTCAATTTGCAAGATCTGAACAAGGCTGTCAAAGAGAGGACATTTTGGAGGACTTTCATTCATAGGGTCACCGTGAGTCGGAAGCGACTTGACGGCACTTAACACACACGACGTGGACTTTCGTGAGCCACAGCTCACTTCTTCAGATACAGCTAGAATGTGAATCCATCCGTCTTTAAGTAGAGGAGAGTGAATTCAGACAAGCATTAGTATGTAAATGTTAACAGTATGTCAATGTGAATAGCAGGCGTGATGGGCTTAGGTGTGGTCTGCAGAAGAGTCTGTGATGTCCAGGGGAGAGATGGGTGTGGAGAAATCAGCATTGGTCATGAGCCATTCAGCCCAGGCAAATGCATTGACTTTAGTTTGAATATCAACTGTAATTCAGCAGTTTCTCTTTCCAATCTCCCTTTGAAATTCCTTTGTAAGAGAACTGCTTAAAACTGCTACTCTTAAATCTGTGTTTTATATATATATATATATATATATATATATATATATATATATATATATATATATATATATATATATATATATATATATATATATATATATATATATATATATATGGTTTTGTTGCATGGATACGCCCTTCCCTTCCCCTCTCAGGTCTCTGGTGTGCCCATTGTTGTAAAAGCAAGCCATTCATTCTTTGCACTCTTCTCTTCGAAATGTTGGTTTTGGGGGTGGTTTTATGTCCCCTTAAGTAACTGAAGGTTAGGTCATTCGATGGGTGTAGTTCTAGCTGTCCTTGCTTAACAAAGAACCGTGATAGTAACAGGGAAAGGATAAAACAACTATGTAGTCCTCTTGTGTTTGAAAAAGTAAAAAAAAACATGTTTTATTCATATCTGAACTATCTTCCATAGTAGCTGACTTTGAGATTGATATATATGTGCATCAGATCTAAAAAGTGTTCAAAATGTTGAGCCAGAAGAACTCCAAAGTGTTCAAGATTTTTTTTTCTTTAAATATTTAAATATATTTTTTCCTGGTATGTTCTTGAGCTTAGCATGTAATTCTGATTCCTTTCCTTTTAACCCTTAGAAGCTCCTTGATCCATTGATCGTGAGCAGCATATATCTAATGTTTGAGGGATATATCTATGTTTGAGGGATATAAGGACGGAAACAAATCTTGCCACTGACAATGTAGCCTTGGGATCCCTGTCACTTAGTAAAAAAGTCAGACACAGAGGCATTAGATTTATATGTTAAAAGGGGAGAGATATAATGTGATCAAAGTTCCTCATACAAGCGGCATTCCAAGAGGGCGTGAGCTAATGAATCGATAGAGCCAGAAGAGCAAGGACAGGTCCTGTCTGGGTATGGTATATTCAAAATTCTGCCTTGTATAACCATAGAGGCGTTAGCATTCAGTCTAGCTAAACAGAAGGCTCTAGAAAGACAAGGAGTTGTCAAATCTGATTTCTTTGGTGGCCCTTATTTATTACAACTCCAGAATATAAAGTGTCAAGAAAAAAGTCCCGTTTTTATATCCTATCCAAGAGATGTATGTAAACATGCACATATTTTTCATCAATAGCTATTAAGAGTTCGGCAATTATATGTGGCTTCAGGAAAATGGATGTTCAGGACTACATTTCTAGATAATGTGCTTGTAAGTCCATCTAATTGACTTGTGTGTGCCTTCCTCAGGACCAAATATGTTTTAGGATTGGCATGGGGCTTATGTTTAGCTGGTTTTGTGACTTGATTCCTAGTATTTTTCGCTGCTGCAAAAACAAACAACATATAAACATAACATGGCACAATATACTTTATAATGTGCTTCTTTCACTAAAACTCAAAGTGGAATACAGGGTATAAGTCTGTGTAATCAAACAGAATGAGACGCCCTGTACTATTCAGCTTTCAATTAAGATGTGCCTTTCAAGTTTTGCTCTCCGGTCTTCAGAGGTGAGGCAGGTGGTGATTAGAGACAGGGCATTTTCTGTCCTGGCACCTTGCCTTTGGAATGCTGTTCTCCCTTAAGGTTCACCTGGTGCCTACTTTATTCTTAGGTGCCAGCCTAAAACACAACTTTTCCCCAGACTTTTATTTAGGGTTTTCTCTCATAAGCTCTTTAATGGTCTACTTCTGTTTTATGGGTAGTTTTAGTACTGCTCGTGTTTTAATGTCGTGTGTTTAATTGTAAGCTGCTTTGAGCAGGAATCTGAAGAGGCTACACAGAAATATTCTAGATAAATAAATAAATCTCAGGAATCTCATTGGATTGCATTGTGAAGTAGCTGAAGAATAAGTATCTGAGGATGCTGAACCCCCAAATAGGCTTTGGACCACCCAAATACATCTCTGAAATCAGCGATGTATGTGCTGTGGTAGTCCAAAATAGATTTGGGGTACAGCATCCTCAGATCTTATTCTTCTACTACCTGGCAATGTGATCCAGTGGGATTCCTAGGGACACTCCCCTTCGGAGACCTTTGTGCAAAATCTAGTTTTATGGTTAGGCTGGACACAACAGGGAATTGCAGACAGGGAACCAGAAACTATTCTTGCAAATAAAGCTATGGTGGATTTTTGTAAAACAGTTGCTATATTTGAAATCACACCATTCTTGCAGTGTTATGTATTTGGAGTGCTATGATTAGAAGCTAAGCTTTGGACCAGGCCCACTAGCACCTTGCGGGTTAGCACCTCCAGGAACATATGCGCTGAAGTGGTTCAAAGTGAAGCTATTTAAGTATCATCAGTATTTGTGGCTGAGTTGGAGAATAAAAAACCAGAAACTGCAAACAAGAAACTGGGAAGCTACTTCAGTCTCATCCCTTATTTATGGACAGCTCTTGCCCAGATACCCAATGAACTGTCTTGATTTATTTACCAGTACAAAGTTAATTTTCTGCTATGGAGACGTGGCAAAAGAAGCTATTTTATAAGAGCTGGTACGTTAATCCTTTACAGTCCGGGATGGAGCTCCCTCAACTGTGACCAGAGACAGGCCTGTAAAAAATAAACACACACATTGTGAACTAGTTACTTTTGCCAACTTCTTTTGGACAGCTGCATTGAATCTATTCCAGCACTATAGTGCAGGTTGTTTGGATGTACCCCCTTCCTTTCAAGAAGGCTAATTAACGTCAACCATAAGGATACAAGTTTTCTGAATCAGATTTGTTTGGAACAGAAGGATACCTTTGGCCTACCCCTTTCCTGGGCTGCGTGTGTGATCACTACCAAAAGTCTAACTTTGGAACTGATGTTTATTTGACTTAAAAAAACACACACAAAAAAACCTTGACTTGAAATCCAAAGTGGAAAAATTCTGAGTTTATGAAAGGTGTAATACTGGCACATACTATTGGACTGAATACAGAAGGATTTACTTATGGGCAAGCATGCGTAGACAGGTCCCTGGTAACTAAAGGACAGAGGAGACTCCAGCGCCTCTTGAAGTTACCACGTTGAGTAGTTTTTGTGGCTGCAGCTTCTCTCACATAAACCAACAAAATATAAAAGCACAACATGAATATTTCACCCCATAAGCCCTTTGCCTTCTTTTCTGCTTCCAATGCAGAAACCGTCCGACTGACACGGTTAAAGAATCCCACTAGGGTTGCTGGCAGCAGTTCTTTCCCTGGGGCCGAATGACTTCATCTCCAGTGGCGTCTGTTCCATGAGGGTACACCTTGCTGTTGTTTTTTTGCTAAGCTTGGATGATGCTTCAGATTTGCCTCTGGAGCAGGAAGCAAAGCCACAAGCGTGCTAAGGGCTTGTTTGTTTTTAATTCCAAGGTCGGGACGTTTCCGCATTGCTCAAGTGCGCCGTCTGAAACAGGAAGGAATTACAGGGAAGTGAAATGATGGAGAAAACAAAGCCATTATTTTTCTCCTTTCAGAATGAAGAAGCCCTTTATATGCCAAGCAGTGGCGGCTGTGCCTGGGTAGGAATAGGGGGCTTCTTCCTGCTTGCATCCCCCCCAGCTCAGATTTTGGCGAGATGGGCAGGAAGGAGACTCTGAAGGGAGCTCCTTATGTTCTTCTAACCTTGGCCGTCCCAACTTGTGCCTCATCAGGCTCAGTGCAACCCACCGGCCAGTGTATGTGCTTGACAAACCCATATTTTGACAGTTCCAGGCAGGCAACACAAACAGGTCCCCGGTAAGCTGGCTCACAAGTTGTGCAAGCCCGTACTAACCCAGTGCAATTCAGTATCGTCACAGGATGTGATTTCCTCTCCTGCAATTCCCCATCCTTGCCAATGTGGTGCTTAGCAGTGATATGGTAGAAATAGCAATATGATATTCCCCCCCCCCGGCCTTCTTTTATTTTACCCCCTCCGAGGGACCCTGCCCCTCAAATGTGGTTCCCACTATGCCCCCCCGGTTTCTCTGCCTCTTGTTCTGCAGTAAATGTGGGTCCTTCCAGCAATGCCATTGATTTGTCATTCTTGCGTCAGAAACCCTCTATAGAAGAAGAATTGGTTTTTATATGCCAACTTTCTCTACCACTTAAGGAAGAATCAAACCGGCTTACAATCACGTTCCCTTCCCCTCCCCACAACAGACACCCTGTGAGGTAGGTGAGGCTGAGAGAGTGTGACTAGCCCAAGGTCACCCAGCTGGCTTCGTGTGTAGGAGTGGGGAAACAAATCCAGTTCACTAGATTAGCCTCTGCCGCTCATGTGGAGGAGTGGGGAATCAAACCTGGTTCTCCAGATCAGAGTCCAAAGCTCCAAACCACCGCTGTTAACCACTATACCATGCTGGCTCTCTATAATGGCATTGCAGTTGGACTAGGATCTAGGGGACCCGGTTACAAATTCCCTTTCTGCCCTAAAGCTTGTGGGTTGATCGTGGGCCAGTCGCATCCTCTTAGCCTATCGTAACTCATAGTGTTGTTGTGAGGATAAAACAGAAAAGGGGAGAAATGCAGTAAGCCGACCTGGACTCCTTGGAAGAAGGGTGGGACGCGAAATAAATGAACTGTCTAAAGGAAAAGTCAGCCATTTGGACCTGGTCAGGGTTGTTCATAGTGGGACTACCCAGTTCCACTGGGGGTGAGGGGAAGTGGCCTCAATTTCTTGGAGGAAGCCACCAAACTTATATAATATTTGTTGTTGGCAGCAACGTAGCTCCGCTGGGTTTTCATGCCGCTTGTAAGAATGTAGAAGAGCATACTTCACTTCGCTGGGAAGCTTGACCTGTTTCCTCTTACAAAGGCTGCCTGTGTCAAAGTTCAAGCATCTCTGTTCTTAAGCAGTGGCACTAATATGGCACAGATGATGGAGCCGGCTGACGCAGCATCCGCACCAGCCGTTCTTGCCGCATTCTCTTTCAATTTCTTTTTAATTTTTTTGAGTGGGGGGAAGTATCCCAGCATGATTTTTTTCAACCCGTTGATAAACTCTGGTCGTTTATGCACGGGAGTTTTACTTGAGGTTCGTTGCTCGCTGGACCCACACTTTCCTGTTAGGAATCTATGCACCAGCACTCTCCAAGCTCAAATCAGTTCTCTGCCCCTTTAAATGCTTCTTTGTAATTGGCTTACTTCACAGTGCTCACTGTGAGAGAAAATCCCCCCCTAAACCCAACTGCTGCATAAAAAAGCATTTTAAGAAAAAAACAAAAAAACAGAGCAATCTGAAAAGGGGGGGGGGAGAAATTCAAGCCTTGGTTTTAAAAAGCCTTTCTTCTGCTCAGAAAGAACTCAGAGGAAGCAAAGAAACATTTGAATCCCCGTTCCTTGACATGCTGCTTTGTAACTGGCTGTGAGAGAAACCAAGCTTGCATGTCCTTCGCGTTGCCTTATGCACAGGGATTTCACCTGGGCTGAGCTCAAGGGAGAGGGGAGAATCGGGTTTACAGAGGAATGGGAAGTCCTGGGATTTGTGAGGGATGGCAGAGAGATCATCTCTAATGTACGGAAAATTCATGCATAACTCCAAGGAACAACCAAGACAGACCTGGGGCGAGTGTGAGTGAAAGTACCCATGCATAAACAACCTCTTCCTCCTTCCAGAATTGAAGGCTTGGTTTTATGTCCTTGCAGGTTAATTTCTCCCCGTAAAAGTCTCACTGAATTTGTAACTATGGTTGCTTTGGAAGGCGGATTCAACGGCATTATACCCCACTGAAGTTGCTCCCCTCCACAACCCCTCCCCTCCTCACCCCTAAAATCTCCAGGCATTTCCTAACCTGGAGCTGGCAACTGCAGTTTCTGGGCAGTTGTGGAGCATGCCTTCCTCCTACTGTGGGAGTCTGAAATGTCCCTTGAAATCCTGTTCTTGAGGAATTGGGGACCCTAGGAACAGGATGTTGGGGCATTTCAGGCTGACACAAGATGGGGAGAGGCGGGAAAACCACACCTCGCAAGCAGAAGTCTTAGGCCTTTCATGCATGGCTGTTTCCCTCACAGTCACCCCTGCAACGACTTCGGGTCTTTGTTTTGATTATGCATGCTGATTCCGACCATCAGAGGTCGCCTCGCTCTCCCCCTGCGTTTCCCTGCATTTTTCCCATGTTTTGAGGGACCTGTTTTATCTCAAATTTGAAAAAGCGGGCAAGACGCGGGGAAACGTAGGGAGAGAGCAAGGCGACCTCTGACTGTTGGAGACGGCATGCATAATCAAAACAGGGTCCCGAATTCATTGGAGGGCTGACCGCGAGGGAAACAGCCATGCATAAAAGGCCTTTGCAACCGTGGAAGTGCTAGTCAGGACCCCAGCCGTTGTGTGAGTTCCACCCTGACCCCTCGTACACGTCTAAGTAGCAAATTGCACACTCAGCTGCCAATCCGGATGCATTCAGCTGGGGCTGGATTTGGCCAGGGGCTAAATATTTATGGCATGGGCAGTAACTAGGGTTGCCAACCTCCGGGTACTTGTAATTTTGTTATGAATACACTGTATTGATTAATTATTAGTGTGCTGTTATTTTGATTATCTCTCAGTACAGCACCAGGTGATTGTTATTTTGGTTTGCAACCTCCAGGTACTAGCTGGATATCTCCTGCTATTACAACTGATTTCCAGCCAATAGAGATCAGTTCACCTGGAGAAAATGGCTGCTTTGGCCATTAGACTCTATGGCATTCAAGTCCCTCCCCTCTCCAAACCCCACCCTCCTCAGGTTCAGCCCCAAAAAATCTCCAGGTATTTCCCAACCTGGAACTGGAAACCCTAGCAGTAACTTCAATGGAAGTGTGTTTACAATTCTTGCACGGTCCTTTCATTTCTGCAGTGATGTTCCTTCTTGTTAGGGAAAGGCAACTGGCAGTTTCCAACAGCTACGTTGGGAATGGTGGGGGTAGCATGGGAGGAACGCTGCTTAAAAGCCAGCCCCCTTTCTGGTAAGCGATAAATTTCAAGAAAGCCAAGAAGGTAATGTAACCTTCCCCCCTGCAATTGCTTCTGAGCATTGCTGTGCTTGTAGGCTTACTTAGGATGACAACATACAGGCCGCTGTGGAAAGGTCGCCGCTCCACATGACTTCCCCGGTGAGTCAGCGTGAGATGCTTTGCGCTGAGCCGTTTTGTCTTGCTGTAACTCCAGGCCAGCTGGAGCAGCTTCAAATCTGGAAGTCATCGTGAAGGAAGCAGGAAGTGATGCAAACTGCTAATCACTGGTGGTGGTTTCCACCCAGGAGGGATGTGGACACTGGGAAATAGTGAGAAAGCTAGCTTAGATACGTGGTCAGGTCTTAGATCTGTGCATGTGGTGTCTCGGCATCCGGGAGAGGTACCTTTTATATTGAGCAGAGGCTGGACAAGCACTTGTCAGGGATGCTCTAGGCTGATCCTGCATTAAGCAGGGGGTTGGACTAGATGGCCTGTATGGCCCGTTCCAACTCCATGATTCTAATTTCTGTGGTATATTTTCTGTTGGGAGCATTCCTTCTTGGTTTACTTCAGGACAGATTTGCTGCCTCCATGGAGCTTAGCTGAATATTGGGTTCACTGTGTGTATATGTAGGGGGCATCCAAGTCCCCCCCCCCCCAATAATGGCCGCATGATCAGAAAGGCATATTTGTGCTGGCCATGTGAATTTTTAAATAGATAACAGCGAAGTAACCAGGATCAGTCAGTATTAGTACTTGGTTGGGAGACTGGGTCACCATAAGTGAGTTTTAACTTGACTTATTATTCATCCAAACAAAAGAAGGCCAAAAAATGGTTTAATCAGCTGTATTGGTACAGATATAAGCCTACCCGGCCCTAGACTTTTTCTCTGTCCATCATAATTGCAGGAATTTGGCAATAGTAGTAGTAGAAGAAGAGTTGGTTTTTATATGGCAACTTTCTCTATCACTTAAGAGAGAATCAAACCGACCTACAATCACCTTCCCCTCCCCACAACAGACACCCTATGAGGCAGGTGGGGCTGAGAGAGCTCTAAGATAACTTTGACAAGCCCAAGGTCACCCAGCTGGCTTCATGTGCTAGGAGTGGGGAAACAAATCCAGTTCACAGATTAGCCTCCGTCGCTCATGTGGAGGAGTGGGGAATCAAACCCTCTTCTCCAAATCAGACTGCACTGCTCCAAGCCACCTCTCTTAACCACTACACCATGCTGTCTCTCTAGTGATTTTGGCATTTGTTTGTCAGCCTCCTGTTTTCTTGGAAGAAAATGGATTGTTCACCTTTTCAGAATCTGTCTTCTGTAAGATTTGGTCATTGGGATTCTCTGCATCATGGTGACAGAGCGACTTTGCTATTGCGCCATGATGCTGAGTCACCACTTTATGATCTGGAGCTGTCACATTTCTTCTGGCTATAAAATCGTTTTGGACAAACTTGAATGAATGGATGAGTGATGCAGGGGAACTGGAACAGAATTTTGTAACAGGATCAGGGGGATACCTACCAACCAAAGCGCCAGCTAATGCAAAAGGGTTGAATTGATTTAACTTTTAAAAGATGGCACTAATTTAATTGCTTGCTTAAATTTGTGGGAGTAAAATGGAGCGTCTCTGTGCAGCTACTTCAGTTACTGGTATTTGTTTGATCAGCATACATTGTTTATTGACTGGAAAAAAACATGTCGGGTGCCTTTCCTCCGTTGCAGGAAGAAAAAAGATTGTTTGTCACAGTTTCATTGGTACCAGAAGCTTTTCACAGGCAGCAGTTGAAACAGAAGCATTACAAATCAGGCGTGCAACCCGCGAGCGTGGATTTTCAGCATGGATTTATCAGCTGTGCTGACTGATGAATATGCTTCTCCGGAAGATAGTTGGCCTGTACCGTAAGGGATCTCTCAGATCCTGGAAGCAAAAAGACAATTTGTTCTAAAGAAAAAAAGAAATAGCAGATGCAGCTATTTAGATTTTGCCGTCCCTTTGTATTTCCAAGTGGTCCCAGTGTGCAACCTTAAAAAAAAAACCTCATTGGTTTCCTGCCCTCTTTTTCCATGAGCTTGTGAAATGTTCAGGGCGTACTCTTCCCCTCTCATGTCTCATGACTTACCGTATACTGCATCAGACCCTTGGTCCATCAAGGTCAGTATTGTCTACTAGCAGCTAGTGGGGCCTCATGCTGAGGTCCTTCATGTCACCCACAACCTGGTCCTTACAGGATATGCTGGGGATGGAACCTGGGACCTTTTTAGGGTTGCCAGCCTCCAGTTGAGGCCTGGAGATCCCCCAGAATTATAATTGCTCTCTATGTGACAGAGATCAGTTCCCTTGGAAAAAATGGTTGCAGAGAAGGAGAAGTTGGTTTTTATATGCCGACTTTCTTTACCACTTAAGGAAGAATCAAACCGGCTTACAATCACCTTCCCTTCCCCACAACAGGCACCTTGTGAGGTAGGTGGGGCTGAGAGAGTTTCGGAGAGGACTGTGACTGGCCCAAGGTCACCCTGCTGGCTTCATGTGGATGAGTGGGGAATCAAACCCGGTTCACCAGGTTAGAGTCCGCCGCTTATTTGGAGGAGAACTTGAACCAGCCACACTCTCTCAGCCTAAACTGCTTTACAGGGATGTTGTGACAGGGGAGGTGAGAACCTCGTTCACAGCACTGAACTCCTTGGAGGACAGTAAGGATGCCAGGTCCCCCCTGGCCACCAGTGGGGATGGGGGGGGTAGGCATGCCAGATCCAGGTTGGGAAATTCCTGGAGATTTGGGGATGGAACCTGGGATGGACAGAGACCTCAGTGGGGTATAAGGCCACGGAGTCCACCCCCTAAGAATCCATTTTATCCAGGAGAACTGATCTCTGTAGTCTGGAGATGAGCTGTAATACTAGGGGATCCCCAGGTCCAACCTGGAGGCTGGCATCCCTAGAATAAAGGCAGGCTCAAAACGTACCAAATAAATAGCCTAAGATGAAATCAGTAGGTATGGATGACTCTTGCACCGGGAGATGCTTAAGCGCCTGCTTTTTTACATGTAGGGCATTTCTAGGTAGCCCTGCCTGGGCACAGTGGAGGTGCTATTTAATGTTTCTCTTCTCCATACCTGTGGCTGTGGGGTGCGTCAGCCTGTACTTGTCCTTGCCGGTCTGCATACCTGGGTTTCGGTGATGGGTGCATAGGAGTGTCCGGTTGGGATCTTTTCCTTTCAGTGTTTTCTCTAGTTCCTTGTCACATGCTTCAGCAAACAGAGCTGGAAGCTACTGACATGGTGCCCAGCCAGTGAGATGTATTGGCTAGGGTGGCGGGTTTGTACATGAGGAAACCCTCATGCAGTCCCCTTATAGTACATTTTTAATCCTACCTTTCCTCCAAGGAGCTGGGGGCAGCAGTCGTTTGTTCTCCCCTCCTCCATTTTATCCTCAGGACAACAATCCTGTGAGGTAGATTAGGCTGAGCGGTCTTGACTGGCCCAGCCTCACCAAGTGAGCTTTGTGGCTGACGGGCATTTTGAACCCAGTTCCCAACGGTCTAACCACTAAGCAACACTGGTCATGAAGTTCACTAGATGACCTTCGGACTAACTTTTGCCTCAACCTGACAACGTTGTCAGATTCATCAGCGTGGTGTAGTGGTTAAGAGCAGTGGACTCTAATCTGGAGAACTGGGTTTGATTCCCCACTCCTGCACATGCAGCCTGCTGGGTGACCTTGGGCTAGACACAGCTCTCTCCGAACTCTCTCAGCCTCACCTACCTCACAAGGTGTCTGTTGTGGGGAGAGTAAGGGAAGGACATTGTAAGCCAGTTTGATTCTTCCTTAAAGATAGATAAAATCGACATATAAAACCCATCTCTTCTTTGTCTTCATTTTATGCTGTGTGAATTCTGGATGACTTGGTCTTGATTTGCTGATTGCAGTAAAAAAAAAAAAACCCTAGCAAAATCTTGAAGCATTTTTGTATTATGAGAAGAGACTTTTACACACAACAGCCTGCTCCAAGCAGACAGTAAAGATGCTCTTTATGGAGACTAGATGGAGTATCTCAGACAAAGGGTGGAATATAAATTAAATATATACATTTATTTGTTGTGTTTCCCCACCCTAGTAAGTCCCAGTCCCCCATTTTTTTCCCATCAAGCCACATCTGACTTCATCGAATCATAGAGTTGGAAGGGACCACCAGGGCCATCTGGTCCAAAAGCTCCTTAAACTGTGGGTTGCGACAAATTTGGGTCGTGTAACTGAATGGGGGTTGCGACAAATTTGGCAACAGTAAAAGAATTATTTTAAAATAAATTTATGATTTATTATCAGTAAATGTTTGATTTGTATACCTATTTTATATACCTATATACCCGGGGTCGCATAAAAATTTATTGGGCGAAAAGGGGTCGCGAGTGGAAAAAGTTTAAGAAACCCTGATCTAGTCCAACCCAAATGGCGACCCCTGGTGGGGTTTTCAAAGCAAGAGACGTTCAGAGATGGTTTGCCATTGCCTGGCTCCATGTCACAACCCTGATATTCCTTGGAGGACTCCCATCCAAATACTTGCCAGGGTTGACCCTTAGCTCCTGAGATCTGAGGAGATCAGGCTAGCCTGAGGAGATCAGGTCTTCCTGTTAGCTTTCTTCACTGTCCAGCTTTCACACCCATACGTAATAAAGGGAATAGATGGCATGAATTAATTTAATCTTGGTTGCCAGTGACACACCCTTACACTTAAGAATCTTTTCTAGCTCCTCCATGGCTGCCCTTCCCAGTCCCAATCTCCTTCTGATTTCTTGGCTGGAGTCTCCCTTTTTGTTGATAACGGAGCCAAGAAACAGAAAGTCTTAAACAATTTCAGTTTCCTCATTGTCCACCTTAAAGTTGAGTAATTCTCCAGTAGTCATTACTTTTGACTGTATAGGCATGCTGCTAGTAAATAGGGTTGCTAACCTCCGGGCGGGGCCTGGAGATCTCCCAGAATTACAATTCATCTCCAGACTACACGGGTGAATTCCCATGGAGGAAATGGCAGCTTTAGAGTGTGGACTCCATTCCATAACATTGCTGCTTAGCCCTCTCTCCTCCCAAAACACCACTTTCCCCAGGCACTGGCCCCAGATCTCCAGGAAATTCCCATGCTGGAGTTAGCAACCAGTAAGGCCTGCAAAACTTCACACTTCTCTGCTGGTGTTTCATGTGATCCAAAGTGCATGCAAGCACTGTATAAAGCAATTAATTATTATATTTTAATTCTAGGTAGTCATACCTGGCTTTTCTTGGGACCCAAATCATTCTGCCCTCCTCCATTTTTATCCTCACAGCAGCAACCCTGTGAGGGATGTTAGGTTGAGAGAAAGTGATTGGCCCAAGGTTACCCAGCAAGCTTCTGTGGCAGATTGAGGGTTTGAACCCAGATCCTGTTCCCGCTACAGAAAAACTGAACTTCACTAATACAACTTTCTGCCTTTTTTTTTTGCAGAAAAATCCAGATTCTGTGGATCCTTTCTTCTGAACAGCCGTGCCCCCACCCCACCCACCTTCGTTGGAATGGTAAACAAGATAAGCAATTCTTCGCAGGCACATTACCCAATGGAAGTCGACTCAAACTCCTGAAAGCAGATGCCGGAGCTTCTGCTAGTTGTGTGGTTCCCTTCACCTCCTGATTAAAGCAGTTTTTGAGTCCCATTCGACAAAATACCCACCCCAGCTCCAACTTTTCTGACCCCAAAACAAAATGGAGGCTTTAGAAGTTGACGATATCAGCCCAGCCTTGGAGGTAACTGAAGACTTCTTTAACACCTTCGATGCTAAGCTAGAGAGTGTGCCGCCGCCAAAGGTTTACGGGATTCAGGAGGTTCCAGAACTGGTCGGGCACGAAGGGTTTAACAAGATCACAGCCTGTGGGGACCTGAGGAACATCGCTTCTCTGGGGAAGAGCAGCCTCCTTTGGGAACGCTGCCAAAATGGACTTCTGGAAGCCAAAGCGGAGACGGCGTTTCCCGCCAAAGAGCATTTTGGTGTTCAACGGGGAACCGTTCCCGACAACCTCTCCTGGATGGAGCAGAAGGAGGACTCGACTTTTAACATCTTCAACATCGGCCAGAGGAGGAGGGACCGGCCCCATTCTGTGAACGACATCCTAGTGCAGAGCGAGGAAGCAGCTTTCAAGCCGGGCCATAACCGGTCACGCTCTGATATCAGCCGCGTAGACTGGGGGGTGGTCTTAAATGGGACCCCTCCACAGCAGCCATCCAGTCAAGGCAACAGAAACCCAAAGCTTACGTTTATGCCAGCTGGATTCCAAAAAGGAGAGGACCTTCAAGGGAACACTGGTAAATACTCCTGCCTCGCTGCAACTTACTTTTATGTTTAGTATTTATCTTTTCTGTGAAGAGGAGGCCAGTACAGTCAGGAAGAGAACTGGAGTGGGGAGGAGTTGTGGCTCAGGGGGAAGAGCCTTTGCTTTGCATGCAGAAGGTCCCAGGTTCAGTCCTTGGCATCTCCAGTTGAACGCTGGCTTTTGAGCTCTATCTGTGATGTGAAAGACCTCTACGTGACACCTTGAAAAGTCAGATTAGACAATACTGACCTGGGTACACCAATTCAAAGTGAGATGATGAGAGATGAAGTTCTACACTTGTTGGGGAAATTATAAACCTGTTAAGTTACCAGGTCCTATTGGCATATACCCAGGGGCTCTTAAAGAACTCAAATATGAAATTGTTGACCTACTAACCAATATAAGTAACTTTTTACTAAAACCAGCCACTGTACCAGAGGACTGGAGAGTAGCAAATGTTTTTTTTATTTTTATACTTTATATAAAATATATTTATAAAATATAAAATATTTATATAAAATATATTTTAAAATAATTTTATATTCTTTTTGCTATTAAGTCACAGCTGGCATGATTTTCAAGGTAAGAGATGTTCAGAGGTGGTTTGCCATTGCTTGCATCAGGCCCCTGGTATTCCTTGGAGGTCACCCAGCAAGTTTCCGAGGCAAAATGAAGATTTGAACCTTAGTTTCCCAGATCCTAGTCCAACCTCATTAACCACTACACCACGCTGACTCCCATAGTAAATGTTATACCAATTTTTAAACAGAGGTGCACAGGAAAACCAGGAAAGCTACAAGGATGATCAGGGTCTGGAGACCAATCCCTATGAGGAAAGGCTGAGGGAGTTGGGAATGTTCAGTCAGAAGAAGAGGAGGCTGAGGGGGGACATGATTGCTCTCTAAGTATTTGAAGGGCTGTCACCTAGAGGAGGGGGGAGGGAGCTATTCTTGCTGGCAGCAGAGGATAGGACTTGCAATAATGGGTTTAAATGGCAGGCGGAGAGGTATCGGCTGGATATTAGGAAAACTTTTTTTTTACAGTAAGAGTTCATCAGTGTTGTTCAACAATGGAATCAGCTACTGGGGAAGTGGTGAGCTCCCCCTCACTGGCAGTCTTTAAGCAGAGGCTGGACAAACATTTGTCAGGGCTGCTCTAGGCTGAACTTGCATTAAGCAGGGGGTTGGACTAGATGGCCTTTATGGCCCCTTCCAACTCTGATTCTATGAATACACACATTAAAGGTAAGATAACCTTTTACACATGGGGTGTTCTTAACAATGACAGCAGGGTGGATCCGTCCACTCTGCTCCGTAGGGTTAGAAGTTCTCCTCTAGCCAAAGGATCCTGCCTCTGACTTCAGTGGCTCCTACCCTGACTTCAATGGCTCAAGTTGAAGGAAAGATCCCCAGGCTGAATAAAAACCTACAGCTTGGCTGAGCAGAGCGGCTGGATCCGCTCCAACAGTTGTGGCGCAATCCTAAACAGAGTTACTCCCTTCTTAGGGGGCTAGTTGAATGGCCTTAACCGTACGTTATGTTCAGTAGTAAACTATCCACAACGCACACTTTGAAGGCACAGTTAAAACTGTAGTGCCCTTCTGTAATCACTGCAGCTCCTTGTCTGGCTAGCTGGCTAGTGGCTTTTTGGCCCTTGTGGGTATGGAACGAAGGAAGCGTTCAAGGACTGTAGTGGAGCAGGAGCTCTTGAAAGAGAGCTGGATGATTTCGTGGAGGATCTGTCTGGTCAACAGCCCTGAGATCTAGCTGGATCACACACGAATACCAGTCTTTGGAGGACCACCAACCACCGAATACAAGCTGCTCTGTGCCATTCGTCTTAGTTTTCCAGAGACACCTGGCGAGCTATAGTTGGAAGCCGTATCTTGGACTAGATGGAGCTTTGACTGGATCCAGAAAGGCCTTTCTTATATTTTTGTGTCATTTGCTAACCAGGACACCAATACAATACAAGCAAGCCCTGTAAACATCTCTGGCTTTGCTTTGGCCGCTTTCTGATTTCTTGTCTTTCAGCACCTGGGGAGATCCCACCCCCAAACACCCCAATGAGAAAAACGTTAGCCTCTCTAAGCACCTGCTTTCAAAATGTAGCCCATGCGCACACAACAAATTATGATGACACATAATACAAACAAGGCAAGGGGGTGTAATTTTCAGAATGAGAAATCCTGTTCTGTTCCCAGCTGGTGTTTACCCCCTCCCTTTCTATTTCTTCTTTTTGGTCCCCGTTTCTCAAGAAATTACTTTAAAAAAGAAGAAGAAGAGGCCACCCCAGACATGGGCTATTTACTGTGATTATCTCCTATTTTCGGTGATGGGCTCCGATTTGCTTGATTTAATTTCCTTGTTCGGCGAAAGCAATGGGAAAGGTGGCCCAGAATGCACTCAGTAGGAAGGTATTATGTAGCATTGGTACCTCAGGCAGGTGAGGGGGGCCGGGCCGGGGCGGGGGGAGCCGGACTGAGCGACGGCCGGCCCGGAGGGGAGGGGGGTAGTGATTGATACCCAGCCTGCCTGCACCAGCCACCCCCCTGGAGAATAGGCCCAGTTTTGAATTTTAATCAAGTGGGGGCCGCTGGTATTGTCCCGGTTTGGAGTGGGAGCGGACGAAACCAGTTCCTGGGAGCTGGAGAGGAGGGAGAACAGGGAGAATGGCTGGCTGTGATGGTGGAGTGGGGGAGAAAGGCTTTTCCTTGTCATTCAACAAAAGCCAGGCGAACCTCTTTAGTGGTGGGAGGGAGGGGTAATAGCAGGGGGGGGGGACCGGTTATGAATGTGGGAGAAACTCGAAGTGTCATCTGCGCTTGACAGAAAGGAGGAGGCCGAAGCCAAGTTGGGGTCTGGGCTGCAGCAGCCATGCTGTTTCGTTTATTGGATTAGCCGGGAGGGAAGATGGCTGTCGAATTCGTACCCATTATCTGCACTACAAAGGGATTAGTGTGGGTTTAAAGGAAATTAATGGCTTTTTGAGCCAGCACAGAAATCCTAATTAATATCGGGGCCAGAGATGGGAAGCAAATAAAATTGGCTTTTTCCCTTGCGCTCTTTTTCATCAATCTCCCAATACCTCTGTCTCTCTCTTTTGCATTTGGGTTGAATTTAATTATTCCCCTCCACCTTTCTGTAACTTCTTTGAATTGGACTTTTGGGGGTTTTTTTAGCCCTTTTGTGAGGCATACACCACTATTCATCTGCAGAAGGCAATAAAAGTTTGTTCGTTTGACTATTTCAGGTTTTTCAAAAAAACATTTCAAATTTCGTGTTGGTTGCAATTAAACTGCATTAACTCTCGGAAAAGACATATTGGCTAAAAATCCTATCATGTTAAATATGAATTTAACCTTTGGCCGTTCCGCAGTCAGTACTTCTTAGCTTATCCTGATTATAGGTGTGACAAAAAAAATGTTACCCTTCGTTATTCCAAACGAAGTAGGGTTACCAACTCTGGGTTGGGAAATTCCAGGGCTTGGGGTGGGGAGGGACCTCAGCAGGGTATAATGCCATAGAGTTCAACCTCCAAAGCAGTCATTTTCTCCAGGGGAACTGATCTCTCTAATCTGGAGGTCAGTTGTGATTTGGGGGATCTGCAGACCATTCCTGGAGGTTGGCAACCCTAATGCCATTAGCACTTGGGGTTACACACTGTCAATAGTGTGGCCCAACTTTGAGCTAAGGCTGGGGGACCAACTGTGTGTAAATATTCAATAAGACAATGCTTCAGTGACCGGGGAAAATGGTTTCTAAGCATAACACATAACCAGGGAATGCAAGATTGTCCAACAGACTTCACCCACCCCGCCAAATTAACCTTGGTCTCTGACCTCAAGTATGTGAGGGAGAATGTTACTCAAAATAAATCAGAACCTTTGCCTAGTAACCAGTAAACTGTTGACAATTGTTTTTTCCCCCATTTATGGCTTCCCATATACATATTTGTTCCTGTCATGGATAGAATTGAGGTGGCCCGAGGCATACCAGATGGCTTGTGGGAAGACATGCTGAATTTCTGGCCTTCTTCATATCTATTTTAAGAGCTTTTCATTGGCTGTGCAAATTGTCTGTGCATCTTGCAGACAGCTGCCAATCATGCTCACGTTTTGAAAAGCTAGTTCCAGGTTCGTAGGAGCACAATAGGGAAAGGAAGGGCTTGTTCCAATGGTGAGCCCTCGTCCTCAGACACTGAGTGAGAAGAGAAGCCACTGTACTAATCCTGTTATTTTAACTGACAGAGCTACAGGTAAAGTCTGTACACTTGCAAAAATCAGTTTTGTTGCAGGTAGAGTTCCCCGCCTGAGTCTTACCGTTGGGAGGGCCCTCACTAGGGTTGCCAGCTCCAGGTTGGGAAATACCTGGAGATTTTTGGAGCGGGGACTGAGGAGGGCAAGGTTTGGGGAGGGGAGGGACTTCAGTGCCATAGAGTCCAGTGGCCAAAGCATCCATTTTCTCCAGGTGAACTGATCTCTTATCAGCTGGAGATCAGTTGTAATAGCAGATCTCCAGCTAGTACCTGGAGGTTGGTAACCCTAGCCCTCACCTGTGATGTCACTTCTGGCCTGACCCAGAAGTAACTTTGTCATGTTGGGGCAATGTGTTAGTATTTGCCCAAATGTGTTAGCATTTGCCCCACACTCTATGGTTTACCTATATAGTTCTGGGCTAATGTGGAGTGTTGCTTGTGTACAATGACGTCGCTTCTGGACTGTGCCAGAAGTGATGTCATGGCATCCCCTTGACACCGATTGCCCCCCATCTCCCCTGTCACACACACCCCTTAGCGGCAGTCAGAGCTAGCAGAGGGCAGGAGGTCTCTCACTGAAGGGGAAAGTCTGTTTTCTTTAGTTGCAGGCCATTTCCACAGAGGGTTTTTTGCCCTGGGTTCAGCGCTATTGGGAAGAAGGTCTGTTTTGTTTTTGCTTCCCAATAGCAAGATGGTGCATTTGTGCACCTTCTGGGATGTCCCCTGATCTTTCCAAAACCTCAAGAAAATGACTGTGGGGTTTTTACTGCACCAATAACAGTCAGAACTTAAATTATAATTATTTTGTATTAGCTATAATAATTTTTGTTGTTAGGTTTGAAGCGATTAAGTTCCTCAAAGAATTGTACCAAACATTTTTATCCCTGGGGGCGACCATCCCTTCACCGCTTTCTTTCTGAAAAGTATTAGTTTTCCTATCGCGAGACAGCATTCCACTCTGCCGGGAATAGTTTCTGCTGGTAGTTTTCTCTTACGGTTTCTGCCTGAATGGATGGACCAAGTTACTTCAGGCTCGTGGCTGCAGAGGTATTGGGAAACGTGAGTGAAAAAAGTTAAAAGATTATAGACATAAAGAAGCAAACGGAACCCCCAAATACATGATGTTCTCAGTTGTGTGACTGGATATCAAGGGCTATACCCTTTGCTGGGGTTTCAATAAGTCGCCTGCAACTTCGTGGCACTTTACACTGTCACACATGCACACAGGGCAAAAACGCATGGTCGCTTTAGCCTCCTTTATTCCCTGTTTCAGCCAGGATTCAGCCAGGATCGAATGCACATTCGGCGAAACACATGCGTTCGATCCTGGCTGAATCCTGGCTGAAACAGGGAATAAAGGAGGCTAAAGCGACCGTGTATTTTCGCCCACATGCACACAACTTCATCCCGCCCCCTTCCACTTTTGTGGACAACAGCTTCCGAAGATAAGCAGCATGTGTACAACCTGTGTTGTGACGTTTTGCAAAATGGTCTCCAAATTATGCGCTTCACCTACAAACTGGCCATACTGTTCTAACTCATTGCGTACTTCTGATACTGATTCGGTTCTTTGCCAATCACTCACCCACCCTCCCTTTTGACTAATTTTGTATCGATCTCTCTCTGGCAGTTTTTGTTAATTTATTCATTAGATTTGTACCTCTGGCAGAGCTGGGCTCAGGGCGGTTTCCGTACACGTGGAATATACATTAATATTAAAAATATTCAACTGGTAGCTTTAAAACTATAAACCCTGTGCCCACACAAACCCATTCCGACCTCTGTGAAATTGGTGTGAATACCAACCCGGCCAGATTGAGCATTATAGAGAAAACTTAAGACTAGAATCATAGAGTTGGAAGGGACCACCAGGGTCATCTAGTCCAACCCCCTGCACAAAGCAGGAAATTCACAACTACCTCCCCCCACACACACACCCAGTGACCCCTACTCCATGCACAGAAGATAGCCAAGATGCCCTCCCTCTCATCATCTGCCTAAGGTCATAGAATCAGCATTGCTGACAGATGGCCATCTAGCCTCTGCTTAAAAACCTCCAGGGAAGGAGAGCTTACCACCTCCCGAGGAAGCCTATTCCACTGAGGAACTGCTTAAGAGCATTGATGTTTTCTTCTAAATTCTCTTTCAGAGCATAAGCCCGCATTCTCAAATATCCTGAAGAAAGGCTACCTAGAAACGAAGAACCGCCACGATGGCTACTGGCAGGCCTGTTACGCGGAACTCTCTCCCTGCAAACTATACCTGTATCCACTTGACCGAAGCGGCAACCAAACTCTCCCTACAGTCTATCTGCTTTTGCATTTCCAAAGCATCAACGTGGAAACCAAGGTAGTCGACGCGGTCCTCTTTGACAACTCACACCTCCAGCTCAAGGCGGAATCACCGTGGGAAGCCTTGGACTGGGGGCAGAAACTTTGGGAAGCCGTGCGTTCTTCGGTCCCGTCTTTCCTGAGGCCTCCGGGGGAGGTGGAGATCTCACAGAAGCTAGACAATGCTCAGTGTAGCCTCGCTCAGGATCGCAGCGCGTGGACGGAGCCTTCTGGGCGTTTCCAAGCGACGTCTTCGACCCCGAATATCAAAGACTACCAAACCGTTCTCAAATCAGGGACTCTTTATAGACTGACGCTCCAGAATAACTGGAAAGCGTTCCATTTTGTGCTCAGCCAGGCTTTCCTCATGGCTTTTCAGCCCGGCGGGTTTGACGAAGACCCCCTGTTGAGCTACAATATCGACACGTGCCTCTCGGTCCAGACTGACGTCCTGGATGATTGCGACTCATGCTTTCAGGTGATCTTTCCTCAAGACGTGCTGCGTCTGCGGGCGGAGACCCGCCAAAGAGCTCAGGAATGGATGGAGGCCTTGAAGTGTGGCACCAACGCGGCTAGAAGCGTGGGTTCCAACCTGCAAGTGACGCTCAGAAACAAAGCCCAAGACCCGTCTTGCAGGAAAGAGCTGCAAAGAATCAAGCGCCAGTCGGTTACCACCAGCTTCCTGAGCATCCTGACCACCTTGTCTTTGGAAAGAGGGCTGACGGCCCAGAGCTTCAAGTGTGCAGGTAAGCAAATGCAAAGAAGTAGGGTTGCCAGGTCCCTCTTTGCCACCGGCGGGAGGTTTTTGGGGTGGAACCTGAGGAAGGCGGGGTTTGGGAAGGGGAGGGACTTCAATGCCATTGAGTCCAATTGCCAAAGCAGCCATGTTCTCCAGGTGAACTGATCTCTATTGGGTGGAGATCAGTTGTAATAGCAGGAGATCTCCATCTAGTACCTGGAGGTTGGCAACCCTATATAGAAGATATGGGATGTGTACATCTTTGCAGGACATAAGAGTTCTCTGCTGATTTTCTTTTGCTGCTGTATCTTTCTCTGTGCCTTTGGCTTGTACTGACCTGGTTCGTGAATGCCTGGGCCAGGGGTCTTTTCAAAGTGGGGGGATGAGAAATGGGTTTGTGCCACGGTTGCTTTTATTATTATTATTTTTAAGGTCAACTTTGGGCAATAGTGTGGTCTTGGGAACGATTCAGACATGTCTTCCAGTTGCTGCCAAGCACAATGTCAGTTGATGTTCTCTCTGAATGTCTTTTTCAACTTGTAGCCCATCTTGAGGCCGCCAGATGGCAGGGGGAGTGGGATGTGGGCGACTGGGGAAGGGCTGTGGGTAGCTCAGTGGTAGAGCGTCTGCATGGCATGCAGAAGATCCCAGGTTCAATTCCCGGCATCTCCAGTTAAAGGGACTAGGCAAGTAGGTGATGCGAAAGACCTCTACCTGAGATCCTGGAGAGGCCGCTGGCGGTCTGAGTAGACAAGACTGACTTTGATGGACCAAGGGTCAGATTCAGCGTAAGGCAGCTTCATGTGTTCACGTGTCTCTTCAGGGTGTGTTGCAAGGGGAAGCAGCTGTGTAAAGCCTCAGCCATGTAGAAGTAAGGCTGTTCTGCACAGCAGTGGGAAACTTTTTTTAAGGCCGGTATTATGTACACATCATTTCTGGGGGAAACCTGGAAATGATATAGGGTAGCTCTAGGAACCACTAGAAACTCTAGGCTCTACCATAGAGTTTCTGGTGTTTCCCAGAGCTGCCCTATGTCACTGCCAGGTTCCCCCCCCTCAAAAAAAGTGGCATACGTGATGTTGTGGCCCACTCCAGAACCTACAGCAAGTTGCCAGACACAGCCTGACAACCCTATGCAGAAGAGGAAGGAAAATTGGCTTGCCTCTTGCTGTCTGTGCATGCAGCCTGCGCATCCCTGTCTTCCTCTGAAGAAGGAATGGTGTGCACCATTCTCCCCTCTCCCCATTTTGTCTGCACAACGGCCCTGGGAGGTAGGGTCTAAGGCCATGTTGGCGAGCCTATGGCACGCGTGCCGGACTTGGCACACCGAGCCCTCTCTGTGGGCACGCGCGGGTAAGTTGAGCAGCCATCGCGTCTGCCTTCCCTGGACTCCCCACCGCCCAGCTTAGGGGCTTTGAACAAACATTAATTGTTCAAAAGCATGCCAAATGCACACTTTTACTTTTCAATAAAAAGTTGTTTGTATCATTGAAAGCTCATTGTGTTTTTCTTTTAAGGCAAATGATGTCAATAATGTATGTGTTGTTTTTTTTCTAAACGAAAACCTCATTATTCAGGTTAAATTGCCATGTTGGCACTTTGCGATAAATAAGTGGGTTGCAGTTTGGGCACCCGGTCTCTAAAAGGTTCGCCGTCACTGGTCTAATATCACTCAGCGAGCTTCCATGGTGGAGAGGGAATCTAAACCTGAGTCGAGTCTAGCTACTGTATCACGAGGGCTGTGAAAATGTAGTTGCTCTTCAGGTCTGTGCAGGCTGGGGGTAGCCACTGTTTATCTGAAACGCAAGGGTGAGGGGTGTGCCAGGCAAGTGAGAAGGTCCTCAAATTGCTAGTCCCGTTGCTGAGAACATAAGAAAGGTCATGCTGGATCAGACCAAGGCCCATCAAGTCCAGCAGTCTGTTCATACAGTGGCCAGCCAGGTGCCTCTAAGAAGCCCACAAACAAGACAACTGCAGCAGCATTGTCCTGCCTGTGTTCCACAGGACCTAGTAATAATAGGCATGCTCCTCTGATCCTGGAGAGAATAGGTGTGTGTCATGACTAGCATCCATCTTCACTAGTAGCTATGGATAGCCCTCTCCTCCATGAACATGTCCACTCCCCTCTTAAAGCCTTCCAAGTTGGCAGCCATAACCACATCCTGGGGCAGGGAGTTCCACAGTTTCACTATGCATTGTGTGATGAAATACTTCCATTTATCTGTTTTTAATCTCTCACCCTCCGGCTTCAGCAGATGACCCCGCGTTTTGGCATTGTGAGAGAGGGAGAAAAGCTTCTCCCTGTCCACTCTCTCCAAACCATGCATAATTTTATAGACCTCTGTCATGTCTCCCCTTAACCTTCAGCCTGTAAGACTATGCCTGCCTGGGAGCCCCCTTTGTTGGCAAGGTGTGCTTTAAATCCTGTTTGCCTGTGGCTCTATTTACACAATTTGACCAAGAGCAAAGCGCTGCAGTTGAAAGAACCCCTGAAGTCGGGCACCGCTCTTGCCACTCTTCCGGAGCTTGCAGATCTCACCTTAATGAGCTGGGCAAAATAAAACACGGTCTCCCTTTCCCCGTGGCTTTTGCTTTATGTCTGCAATTTAAAGGGAGCTTCCTAGAGGAGCAGAAGCCAGAGTAAATGAAGGTAAACCAATGTGTGTGTGTGTTAAGTGCCGTCAAATCGCTTCCGACTCATGGTGACCCTATGAATGAAAGTCCTCCAAAATGTCCTATCTTTGACAGCCTTGCTCAGATCTTGCAAATTGAAGGCTGTGCCTTCCTTTATTGAGTCAATCCATCTCTTGTTGGGTCTTCCTCTTTTCCTGCTGCCCTCAACTTTTCCTATCATGACGGTCTTTTCCAGTGACTCTTGTCGTCTCATGACGTGACCAAAATACGATAGCCTCAGTTTAGTCATTTTAGCTTCTAGGGTCAGTTCAGGCTTGATTTGATCTATAACCCACTGATTTGTTTTTTTGGCAGTCCACGGAATCCGTTAACACTCTCCTCCAACACCACCTTTCAAAGGAATCTATTTTCTTCCTATCAGCTTTCTTCACTGACCAGCTTTCACACCCATACATAGTAATAGGGAATATGATGGCATGAATTAATCTAGTCTTGGTGGCCAGTGACACATCCTTACACTTCAAAATATTTTCTAGCTCCTTCATGGTAAACCAATACCGCTATACAAATATAAGTCTATTTTATATACTGAATATTTGCTTGGAGAACAGGAATAAGAATCAGTAAGACTTCAAAAGCAGCTAAGATTCTCCTGTGAAATTTAAAACGACAGACTTCTGAGGAAGCAAAAGTGAAACAAGGGGAAATCGCAAAACCTTGTCAAAACTTACGTATTTATGTTACAATATCTGTATAAAAGCTTATATATGTAATGGAGGTAACCATTAATTAATGTATATATAATGGACTTATATTTGTGTTCAGGTACCACTCCCCTCTTTATATATTGGTAGAGTAAATGAAGGTGGCAGTAAAAACTGTAAAAAGCGTCAGGCCTCTTTGGGACATATGGACCAGTTAATCGGAAGTTAGCTAGCAGAGCGATTACAAGCTGTGATTTGGGGGTTGGGGTTGGGGTTGTGTTTTTTTTATGTAGCTGTTGAGGGAGGACTGCCCAAGGACCCTTTGGGGGGCAACTGGGACGGAAACATACATAGAGGCACCTTGTTTGCTGTTGCCCAGGGATGTAGCCATGATTGACTCCAGCAGGGGGCAGTGTCAGTAAATCATCTCAGATATTTAAGGATAACTTACTTTCTGTTCAGTTGGGACCGGTTCAGGCAGGCAGGTTATTCCCCCTTCTTTTTTTTTCTATTGCTCACACCCTCAAGAAGAGAAACGTAGTGGGAACCCGGAGTACCCGCTTCAGCCAGCAATACTATGGCAGACAAGATGTGCAGTTGTGATAGCAAAAATCAGCTGGACGCATCTTTGCTCAGCCCGGTCGGCAAGTTAGTAGTCATTATTGATAGTCCACTTTTCTCACCAAACCTCAAGGTGGATTACGACATGTAAGTGAATGCAATGAGTAGGCTGAGACATCAGAACTTAAGAAAAGCCATGCTGGATCAGACCAAGGCCCATCCAGTCCAGCAGTCTGTTCACACAGTGGCCAACCAGGCGCCTCTAGGAAGCCCCCAAATAAGACGACTGCAGCAGCACCATCCTGCCTGTGTTCCAAAGCGCCTAATATAATAGGCATGCTCCTCTGATCCTGGAGAGAATAGGTATGCGTCATGACTAGTATTCGTTTTGACTAGTAGTCATGGATAGCCCTCTCTTCCATGAACATGTCCACTCCCCTCTTAAAGCCTTCCAAGTTGGCAGCCATCACCACACCCTGGGGCAGGGAGTTCCACAATTTAACTATGCGTTGTGTGAAGAAATCTGATGAGCCGTGTAATAAGGCTAGGATTGCGGAAATCTAGATCTCCTGTGTCATCTTCTGTCTCTGCCTCTTTTCAAATCTCTTCCCACTAAAGGAAAGCTTCACAGGCACTGGCAGGGGCTGTGGGGGGAGGCATTGGTTAAATAGTGGCATTTGTCCAGCTGGGATGGAAGAGACGGAGATTTGCTTTGCCTTCCTGATCTTTGTAATGGATGCATTCCAAATAGGGTTGCCAGCAGATGGGGAGGGGAGGGTTGCCAGATCCAGGTTGGGTCACTCCTGGAGAGTTGGGGATGGCGCCTAGGGAGGACAGGGACCTCATTGGAGTATAGTGCCAGAGTCCCCCCTCCAAAACATCATTTTTCTCTCCATGAGAACTGATCTCTGCAGTCTGGAGATGAGCTGTAATTCCAGAGGATCCCCAGGTCCCACTTAGAGGCTGGCATCCCGAATTCCAAACGTGCCAGCTGTTGACTGCTGCTTGGGTATGTGAAGCCAGAGGTGTAGCCTGGGTCTGTTCTGTTGCTGCCCTGCTGCAATGGAACTGCCTCCTAGAAGTGACACGGCAGACCCCTCGCCTCCGTGCCTCCCAGTAAAGCTGTAACACAGAGCTGGTTTGAAGAGCTTTGGGGGCCACTTGAATGGGCTCTGGCTCCTTTTTTGATTATGCATGTTAATAGGTGACTATTTTTGTACAGTATGCATTGTTGTTACCTATCTTGGGTAGGGTTGCCAACCTCCAGGTTCTAGCTGGAGATCTCCATCTATTACAACTGATCTCCAGCCGCTAGAGATCAGTTCACCTGGAGAAAGTGGCAGCTTTGGCCATTAGACTTTATGGCATTGGAGTCCCTCCCCTCCCCAAACCCCGCCCTCCTCAGGCTCCGCCCTGAAAACTTCCCGCCAATGGTGAAGAGGGGCCTGGCAACCCTTAGCGGATGCGCTATTTGCCATGTATTAATACCCTCGGTATTTCCCTACTGCACCTCCCCCCCCCCACCCATGGACCAAGACTTTCAAGTTTTGTCAAACCCATCTTTGTATCTACAGCACCATGATGCGCTAGTTAGTAGTTCCTAGTGGTAATTTGGACAAGGAGGAGTCATGTGCATGCATCTTAGCAAATACCCGTCGATATGTTCCTACGGGATCCCTGCCCCTCCCACGTGCCTATAAAGCGCTGGAGGATTTTCTGTCAGTTCTTGATATTTTTGCACTGTTGAAGTAAGAGGGAGACTGTATACTTCCTACATCACACTGACAGTCCTTCCCGCAAGAGTTTGTCCAGGGATGATTTGTGCGACTCGCATCCTAGCAGCAAACTCCCTCAGTCCTGACAGAGGTTTGTCGCGGAAACAGTGGCACCTTTCCCCGACGCAGGAGGCTCTTCCGCTAGCGGGAGTCGCCACCATGAGTGGAACCGCTCCCCATATCTCCTCCTGCCTTGGAGGAGGGGGCATGTAAAAATTTCCCAGGTTTCTGAAGGGAAAAGTGGAACCTTTCAGATAGTTAAATCATGACAGTGGCCATCATAACTAAAGACAACAGCTCAGAACTGAATTGGTTCCTGTGTGTGTGTGTGTGTGTGTGAGAGAGAACTGCCATCAAGTCACTTTCAACTCATGGCGACCCTATGGATCAATGTTCCTCCAAAACGTCCTATCCTTAACAGCCTTGCTCAGGTCTTGCAAATTGAGGGCCGTGGCTTCCTTTATAGAGTCCATCCAACTCTTGTTGGGTCTTCTGCTTTTCCTAGCATGACTGTCTTTTCCAGTGACTCTTGTCTTCTCATAATGTGACCAAAGTATGACAGCCTCAGTTTAGTCATTTTAGCTTCTCGGGTCAGTTCAGGCTTGATTTGATCTATAACCCACTGATTTGGTTTTTTGGCCGTCCACCGTATCCGTAACAATCTCCTCCAACACCCCATTTCAGAGGAATCTACTTTCTTCCTATCAGCTTTCTGATATACCTGACAGTATACGTAACAGTAAAAATATACGACAGTCCGGTCCTAATTAAAAATAATTAAAATTAATGTCCTTCAAAGTATCCTATCCTTAACAGCCTTGTTCAGGTCTTGCAAACTGAGGGCCGTGGCTTCCTTTTTAGGGTGAATCCATCTCATGTTGGGTCTTCCTCTTTTCCTGCCGCCTTCAACTTTTCCTAGCATGATTGTCTTTTCCAGTGACTTGGCTCCTAGCTGCGTTAAAGCTCAAGAGCAGCAAGTCCGCGCTGTGGTTTGAGGGTCAAAAGTGGTCGCTGGACGTCTGGACAGTATCTTTTTTTGTTTGTTCCCCCCATGCTGAAAAGCAGACTACTGATTTAACTTCACTGGGGCGGCTGTTTAACCCAACCGGCCCGCTGCCGGCGGCGGTGGTGGTGGTAATTTGGCCTTGGAGGCCTCAGGTCGGCGTCCTCCCGCTCTCTGCCCACACCCTCACCCACACAGCTGCAAAAGAGGGGGCAGCCTTTGTGGAGGTGGGGAAGGGGGGGGAGAAGAAGAAGCTGAAGAAGAAGAAGAAAAGTTTTGCTTCGAATTCTTCAGCCATTTAGTGCAAATTCCTGTAATTACCGTCATTGTGTCCCATCTGAATGGCCCATAATGCAGCAGAAGCCTTTCCTAATTGAGACCTTACAGGAGGTACAAATCCCTCCTTTGTCCGGCCTGACAAATTAGTGCCAGAAAGTGGCAGGAGCTGCACAAAGATGCGACTTAAGGCTACAGTAATAACCACTCTTGTTCTTCTGGGGGGAAGGGGGGGTGCGCGGAGACAGAACGGTCAACGTGGGGGGAAAAACCGAAGGTTTTTTTGTTTTGTTATGCATTCCCTTGACATGACGGGTACCTTAGGGCTGCTTTATTTATTTAGGAAAAGTGATTAAATAGTAATACAACAGAGCGAGCCATTGTCTGTCGGGCTGCCCCCCCACCCTCCAGACCCCCGTTGCCTTGGCTAATTGATTGACAATGGGACCTCTGAGAGAGGGGTTTGCTGGAAGGAATTGATGGGGAGAAGGTGTGTGTGTGTGTGTTTCTCTTGTGTTTTCTTTTTTCTTTTTCTTTCTCCCATTTCTTTCTTTGTCTGGACTTAGGATTTGGGGAGAGGGAAGACGGGTTCTGTGGGATTTTTTGGTTTTGTTTTGAATTGCACTCTGCCGTTTTTTCTCCCCTTTCTATTTAAAAGTTTTTTTTAAGCTCCCAGACAAACAGCTGACACTCAGAAGAGGGTAAAGAAGGATGTCTCTTTCGACAAGTTTATCTTGGGCGCCAGCGAGCATTTTTCCAGCCTCCTGTGAAAGCCGGGGCAGCCCTGTCAGGCTGAAAGATATGGGGGGAGGAAAGAGAGGAAGGGCAATTTGATTGTGGGTACCCTGGAATCGGAAGGGCAATTTGGAAAAACAAAACAAAAAAAGGAACAGAAGTCTTTGTTGGGCCTGGGAAATAGGCCTTGGTCATTCATAAGGGTAGCCCTGTAGGATCAGGCCAGTGGTCCATCTAGTCCAGCATCCTGTTTCACACAGCCCATCAGTAGGGTTGCCAACCTCCAGGTACTAGCTGGAGACCTGCTATTACAGCTGATCTCCAGCCAACAGAGATCAGTTCACCTGGAGAAAATGGCCGCTTTGGCAATCGGAGTCTATGGCATTGAAGTCCCTCCTCTCCCCAAACCCCGCCCTCCTCAGGCTGGTGGCCAAAAACCTCCCGCCGGTGGTGAAGAGGGACCTGGCAACCCTACCCATCAGATGACCTAAAGGGCCAACAAATGGCCCAGAGGCCTTCTCTTGATGTTACCTCCTGGCATAGAGGTAGAGTTGCCAGCTGCCTGGAGGGAAAACACATGAAGCTGTCTTGTACTGTATCAGAACCCTGGTCCATCGAAGTCAGTATTGTCTACTTAGATTGGCAGCGGCTCTCCAGGGTCTCAGGCAGGGGTCTTTCACATCACCTCCTTGCCTAGTGCCTTTAACTGGAGATGCCAGGGATTGAACCAGGGACCTTCTGCATGCCAAGCAGATGCTCTACCACTGAGCCACGGCCCCTCCCCTGTCCTTTGAATAGAGTCTTAATCAGGTGTTATTTACCAGATGATTATGTATTATATGTATCTTGGGGAGGGGCTGTGGCTCAGTGGTAGAGCATCTGCTTGGCATGCAGATGGTCCCAGGTGCAATCCCCAGCATCTCCAGTTAAAGGGATTAGGCAAGTAGGTGATGGGAAAGACCCCTGCCTGAGACCCTGGAGAGTCGGTGCCGGTCTGAGTAGACAATACTGACTTTGATATGGACCAAGGGTCTGATTCAGTACAAGGCAGCTTCATGGTTCATTATTTATTTATTTATCTCAATTTCGTGAAAAGTTTCAGCTTCCCATTTCCACACCATGTGTGCGTGTGTACAAAGTGCTAAGTCTCAGCCGACTTATGGTGACCCCTTATGGGGTTTTCAAGGCAAGAGACTAACAGAGGTGGTTTGCCAGTGCCTTCCTCTGTATAGAAACCCTGGACTTCCTTGGTGGTCTCCCATCCAAATACTAACCAGGGCTGACCCTGCTTAGCTTCTGAGATCTGATGAGATCAGTCTAGCCTGGGCCATCCAGGTCAGGGCTTTCCACATCTTAGGTTCCTATTAAAAGAACAAGACATTTACCGTTTCTTCCAGGCCTGCTGTCAACCCTGTTCAGTTCTCTGCATTTGGAGGTTCCCTTGAGTCATCATGGCTAGTAGCCCTTGATGGAACTCTCCTCCACGAATCTGTCTAACCCTCTTTTAAAGCCATCTCTGCTCACAGACATCACTATGTCCACTGGCAACGAATCCCACAATTTAACTATCCTTTTACTGTAGAACAACGAATCCTCCTCCTCCTCCTTCCTCCTCCTCCTCCTGTGGTATCCATTTTGTGGTTGTCTCCACATGTGGCTAGGGGTGCTAGGTCCCCCTTCCTTACCAGCGGGACCTTCGTTGTGCTGGAACGGGGGGGGGGGGAATGCTTCACTTCCAGATTTACCCTGTAAGTGACGGAAACACTCTAGCACATTCCTCCCCAAAAACTATGGTTTCCATAGAGTTTTGGGAGGAATGTGCTTGAGCGTCTCTGTAACTTCCAGGGTAAACCCAGAAGTGAAGTTATTTCCCCCCCCCCCTTCAGCTGGCCTTCACCTGCCCGCCGGCCAGCTGATGCTCAACGGGTAAACTGGTTGATTGATGGGCAATTGCCCACCACAACCAGGCAGTTGGGAAGCCTGCCTGTGGCAGCCATTTTGTTGTTGCCATTTTGTTGATGCGCCCTGTATCATAATTCTAAAAGTGCCTACAGGCTCCAAAAGGTTGGGGTACCTCCAGTTTAGGAACTTAAGATGTGACCCTGATCAATTTGTAGAATTTCTGTATTAGGGTTACTTTTGGTTATAATGAGCACCTGTGTCGTATTTGCTCACAATCCTATCCTGTATGAATTTATTTACTGTAAGCCACCAAGATTAGGTTAATTCATGCCATAGTATTCCCTATTACTGTGTATGGGTGTGAAAGCTGGACATTGAAGAAAGCTGATTGGAAGAACGTAGATGCCTTTGAAATGTGGTGTTGCAGAAGTGTTACGGATACCGTGGACTGCCAGAAAAAAAAAAGCAAATCAGTGGGTTCTAGATCAAATCAAGCCTGAACTGACCCTGGAAGCTAAAATGACTAAACTGAGGCTATCGTATTTTGGTCACGTCATGAGACGACAAGAGTCACTGGAAAAGACAGACATGCTAGGAAAAGTTGAGGGCAGCAGGAAAAGAGGAAGACCCAACAAGAGATGGATTGACTCAATAAAGGAAGCCACGGCCCTCAATTTGCAAGATCTGAGCAAGGCTGTCAAAGATAGGACATTTTGGAGGACAATGATTCATGGGGTCGCCATGAGTCGGAAGCGACTTGACGGCACTTAACACACACACACGCCTAAACATTTCACAGTTCATAAGAATTCAGTAACGCCATTGGGAGAGTACTTTTCCTGGTGAGGAATCCTGTAAACAAGGTCCAAAAACATATTTTAAATATGTTTTAGAGGGTTATATAGTGAAATTGCTCTAAATTTGAAGATGTTGGGAGCCGTGTGGAGGTAAGACATGGTGGAGGTAAGACATGTGGCAGGACATGCAGCAGCATGGTCCACATGTTTACTCAGAAGTGGCAAAACTTTCCAGTGGAACTTGTTTCTTCTGAGTTTGCTTAAGACTGCAACCTAAGCAGTTGCAGGAGGAAACGAACATCTCATTGTATGTAACGCTGGGTAAACATATAACGGAAGCCCGGTTTCCCCCATTGGTTTTGTTTCTCGTGAGTTCATCCTATGGACCCCATCGCTATACGACTTGCGTGCTATTTTTATTTTGGTGATTTAAATGTCTTGGATGCCAAATGCCTTGTTCACACCCTGTGGAAGCTTCCTGTTCCCAGGCAGCACGCATCGCCATGGGAAAGAACCGGCAGGAAAGGACCCTAAGAGAAAAGTGAAAACCTCTTAAGCAGGGTGAACCCAGCGCCACATGGAATTGAAGCCTTCATTTATACGTAGGGATGCCAAGTGGGTGGCTTCGGCAGGCAATTGCCTCCAATTCACCAGGCTGCTGGGGAGTGGGGATCGCACACGATGCGATCACAGAAAACTGGCGCTCCAAGGGTTAACCCGGAAGTGACGCGACCACGGCGCGTGTGGCTGCACGCGTGTTCGATTTCCCCAGACTCGCCCCCAAAAAAACTCCCACTGATGGAGAGGGGGGACTTGGCAACCCTGTTTATACAGTGCTTTAGAAGAGAGGTCCCCAAACCTTTTGAGTCATGGAGCACTTTTCAGGAGAGAAATTCATAAGGGAGCACTAATTTTCACCTAGCACCTATATACTAAACTGAATGACAAGCTGTTGTCATCGTCCTGATAGTGTACCTCCTGCATCCCGGTCCCAGGCACATCCGGCAAGTGGGGTAGCCCTTGTCTTCCTTCCCTGATCCCTTTCCACTTAACAAGCATAACCACTTGGAAGTTGCTCCTCCTCACTTTGTGTCACCTTTATCGCTACCGACAACTTTGCAGGCGGGAGAGTATGTGCGTGTGTAGCGTTGTAGGAGGGTTTTGCAATCCTGGCGCTATAAAACCCAGGCAATAAAAAGCCAGGTAGTTTCAAAGGTGAAGGTTTCCCCTACACCACGCTCATCTCTGCAGCGTAACAAAGATGTAGTATTTTGCTCTGGTTTTTTTTTTATTACCTTAGATTTTGATGTTTGCAAAAGCTTTGATTTGTTTCCCTTGTTCAGTGCAATGCAAATTGGCCAGCAATAAGAGAGGCAGCCAGGTTGTGGTTACAGGGCAACGCACCTTGGGAGACTGCAACACAGCAACATACTAGCAGTGCTTTATCCTTTCCCTTAAAACTGAATCGGGCATAGGGTTGCCAACCTCCAGGTGGGGTCTGGAGATCTCCCAGAATTACAATTGATCTGCAGAATACAGAGATCAGTTCCTCTGGAGAAAATGGCTGATTTGGAGGGTGGTCTCCGTGGCATTATGCCTTGTCCTCCCCAGGCTCCACCCCCAAATATCCAGGAATTTCCCAACTTGGTGCAGGTAACCCTACTTGGACAGCTTGCATATTTTTGATCCAATTTCCTTTTACCAGCTTCAACTGATCAGTCAGCTGCAGCCTTTCGTAGGTAGAAAAGATCTGGCCACTGTGGTTAGGGTTGCCGGATCCCTGTTTGCTACCAGCGGGAGGTTTTTGGGGCGGAGCCTGAGGAGGGTGGCTTTGGGGAGGGGAGGGGCCTCAACACCATAGAGTCCAATTGCCAAAGCGGCCATTTTCTCCAGGTGAACTAATCTCTATCGGCTGGAGATCAGTTGTAATAGCAGGAGATCTCCAGCTAGTACCTGGAGGTTGGCGACCCTAACTGTGATGCATGCCCTGGTTGCATCTAGATTAGACTACTGCAATGCACTCTACATGGGGCTGCCCTTGAAAAGTGTTCAGCTAGTAGAGAACGCTGCTGCTAGGTGTTGACTGGAGTGAGGCGTAGGGATCATGCCACTCCAGTCTTGGCCCATCGACGCTGGCTCCCAGTTTGTTTCCAGGCACAATTTAAGGTGCCGCTCTTGTCCTTCAAAGCTCTATATGGTTTGGGAGCAGGCGACAAGAGATCAGTTCCCCTGGAGAAAATGGCCACTTTGGCTGTTGGACTCTATGTCATGGAAATCTCTCCCCTCTCCAAACTCCGCACTCCTCAGGCTCCACCCCCAAATCTCCAGGTATTTCTCAGTCCGGGGCTTGGCAACCCTACTTGCATCCCTAAAACTGGTAATGAGAAGAAAACATTCTCCATTAACTTATAATTGTCATAAAAAAAAATCACATGGAAGACAATTGCACTGTAAGCTTTTGAATCCAGGCTGTGCGCTCTGTGAAAGCGTTCAGCCTCGTGTGGGAGCTCTGCCCCCTCAGCTCTCTTTCTGGTCCTCCTTTATTTTTTTGACAAATAGCTTAATTGGTGTCTGCTGCTGAGTTACATTTGTCCCCGTGCATCGCTTTGAACCTCATAACATCAAAGGAATCAACTGCTTTCATAACTCGATATGAAGGGGGGGGGGTCATAGAAATAACCGGCCTTGTAATATAAAACCTGCAAAGGGAAGAAAGTGCAAAGTGTGTGTGGTTTTATAGTTTAGCGTGTCGGGTGCAGGGGAGGGGGGGGGCGGAGACAGAGGCAGAGAGAGTCGGGGCCACCATGGGAAACTGTTAGCTGGCTTTGCGTCTTTCTTCCGAAGTTGCCCGTTCCGTAAATCTCTGAGCTACATAGCCTTTTGTGCATATTATACTCTGTGACCCGGGTCAGGAATGTGTCATCAAGGAAATGGAGGCCAAGTACAAGTCAAATAGTTATGCTGCACCAGAACAGTAGGGTTGCCAACCTCCAGGTGATGGCTGGAGATCTCCTGCTATTACAACTGAGCTCCAGGTGACAGGGATCAGTTCCCTTGGAGAAAATGGCTGTTTTGGAAGGTGGACCCTATGGCATTATACCCCACTGAAGTCCCTCCCCTCCCCAAACCCCACTGTCTATAGGCTCCACCACTAAAACAGTCTTTGATAATTGACACCTTGGGACTAGAGGAGGTGGCAGCTGCCTTGGCTGGCAATGGGGTTGCCAACCTCCAGGTACTAGCTGGAGATCTCCTGCTATTACAACTGATCTCCAGCTAATAGAGATTAGTTCCCCTGGAGAAAATGGCTGCTTTGGCAATTGGACTCTATGGCATTGAAGTCCCTCCCCTCCCCAAACCCCGCCCTCCTCAGGCTCCAACCCCAAAATCTCCCACCGGTGGCAAAGAGGGACCTGGCAATCCTGCCAAACTAGATCAGGACTGGGGTGGGGGTGGCTGCCTTGCGGGCCAGATAAGAGCCCTCTAGAAGAAGAGTTGGTTTTTATATGCCGACTTTCTCTACTACTTAAGGGAGACTCAAACCGGCTTACAATCACCTTCCCTTCCCCTCCCCACCACAGACACCCTGTGAGGTAGGTGGGGCTGAGAGAACTGTGACTAGCCCAAGGTCACCCAGCTGGCTTCGTGTGTAGGAGCGGGGAAACAAATCCAGTTCACCAGATTAGCCTCCGCCACTCATGTGGAAGAGCGGGGAATCAAACCCGGTTCTCCAGGTCTGAATCCACCGCTCCAAACCACCGCTCTTAACCACTACACTACGCTGGCTCTTAGGCCCTCCGGTCCTTATGTCTGACACCCCTGGTCTAGCGCTTAGTACCAAAAACTAATGTAAATATGTTCTTATGGAGACTTTTATTTCCCAGGACAGCGATTTAAGAATTCATCTTTTTTACAATAGTCCCGTCTCTTTTTCCTTCCTCCCCCATTGGCAGGCTGCCAGCGTTCCATAGGCCTATCCAGCGGCAAAGCAAAGGTCTGCAGCTACAGCGGCTGGTATTACTGCGGCTCCTGCCACGTGGACGACACCTTCCTCATTCCTGCACGGCTGGTTCATAACTGGGACACTTCAAAATACAAGGTATGGAGCTCGTTGGGCAACTGTGCTCTCAGGGGTGTCTTCTCAGTCTTAACGATGAGCGAAGGTATATGTTCAGTGCAAGTCTTGGGATATCTTTTTATTGTCATGGAATCATAGACTTGGAAGGGGCCAGACCGCCCATCTAGTCCACACACCCCCGGTTAATGCAGGGTCAGCTACAGCATCCCTGACAAGTGCTTGTCCAGCCGCTGCTTCAAGACTGCCAGAGAGGAGGAGCTCACCACCTCCCTAGGTAGCCTATTACACTGTCGAACAACTCTTACTGTAAAAGATTTCCCCCCTCATATCCAGCCAGTACCTTTCCGCCCTCAATTTAAACCCATTATTGCAAGTCCTATCCTCTGCTGCCAACAGGAACAGCTCCCTGCCCTCCTCTGAGTGACAGCCCTTCAGATACTTAAAGACAGCAATCATGTCTCCCCTCGACCTCCTTGTTTCCAGACTGAACGCTCCCAACTCCTTCAGCCTTTTCTCGTAGGGCTTGTTCTCCAGGCCCCCGATCATCCTGGTCGCTCTTCTCTGCACCCGCTCCATTCTGTCCACATCCTTTTTGAAGTGAGGCCTCCAGAACCGCACCTTAAGGACTAACACATTTTTATTCTAGCCAAATTTTCATAGTCTAGAGTCTGCTTGGCCAACTGCATCTGGAGAGTCCTCCCTAGTCAGATATTTATAGGTGCGTTTATAAAGACTTTATTTTTTAAAGCAAAGTAGTGTCAAAGGGCTGCTACAGTATGTTTAAAAGTGGGTTTCCAGAAGCATGGTAAGGTTAGAACTGGATCCCAATTTTAAAAGCTTGAGGATCACCGGGCTAAGAGCTTGAGATGTGAATCCGGAAGTCCCCAGTTCAAATGTCATCTCTATTATGAATTTGCTAGGAGGTTTTCGGCAGAACGCACCCCCCCCCTTTGCCTCTGCACTATGGACATCATAATGCAGAGCTGCCTTGTACCGTGAAGTATTTTAAACACTTTAAAATGCAAAATAATGCTGATTTAGATCTGCATCTTCCAATTGCAATTAAATTATGTTGAATACTTAGCTGTCACTGGTAAACTACTCCAGCGGCAAAATGATAGGCTTGAATATATTTCCCTGTGATGTCAATATTAATGTTTAGGCCAGGGTTGCCCAAACTTCGTAAGCGTGCGGGAACCCTTGGAGTCCTGACAAAGTGTGGTGGGTGCAGCCACAGAATGGTTGCCACAAACTGACTGTCATATTGGGTTGCCAGCTCCTGGTTGGGAAATAGCTGGAGATTTTGTGGGTGGCGCCTGAGGAGGGCGGGGTTTGGGGAGGGAAGGGACTTCAGTGCCATAGAGTCCAATTGCTGAGGCGGCCATTTTCTCCTGGGGAACTGATCTGTATCGGCTGGAGATCAGTTGTAATAGCAGGGACGGTGTCACTAGGCGCTGTGTTGGGGACCCCCTCTCTTACACTGTCAGAGAGGGCCAAACTAAGCATGACCTCAGGAGATAGCCCCCGCTGTTTTTTTAATTTTTTAAGAAGAAGAAGAGTTGGTTTTTATATGCCAACTTTCTCTATCACTTAAGGAAGAATCAAACTGGCTTACAATAACCTTCTCTTCCTCTCCCCTCCCCACAACAGACACCCTGTGAGGTAGGTGGGGCTAAGAGAGTGTGACTAGCCCAAGGTCACCCAACTGGCTTTATGTGTAGGAGTGGGGAAACAAACCCAGTTCACCAGATTAGCCTCCGCCGGTCATGTGGAGGAGTGGGGAATCAAACCCGGTTCTCCAGATCAGAGTCCATCGCTCCAAACCACCGCTCTTAACCACTACAGCTCTCCAGCGTGTTGTTGTTTGGGGGCTTAATTATGTGCGTGATACAAAATATGGCCAAGATGCAGGCCATATTTGTTGTAATGGAAAGAGATTCTGAAGGAAATCTGAACAGTGTGATCTATCAAGCAGTGCTATCAAAGTGGGGTTTTATTAATTATATCTTCATGTTGAGAAAAACTATTTGTGTAGGCCATACAGCATGTAGTAAAATAATTGATGCTAGAAGGTGAGAATCGACAATATTTTGATACTCCTATAAATCATATTTCTGTGTTAGGTAAACTGTCTTGACTTATATAGGCCATGTAGCTATGTAATTTATATGTATATAAGTAATTTTCTTTTTTTCTCTTTCTTTAACTGCTCTATTTTTCGAATATTCCCTTTCCCTGTATTTCCCTTACCCTTTTCCTTTATATTTAAAAAATGTAAAAAAAAAAATTAAAAGTGGGGTTTGATGCCAACTTTCTACCAACAAGATGACTCTGACAAACTTTTACACCAGCATTTTGTTTATTAGTCACGGTTGTTTCAGTTTTCGCCATGCCAAAATGTAACTTGGAAGTGGAATTTCAAACTTTTTTTTGAAAAGTGCATCTCAATTTTGACTTTCGGTGGCTATACAGGCTTTCTTGCAACTTTGGCGCTGTCTGTTCTAAGCACAGAAGGAACTGCACGGCGCATTTGTGGGCTTTTACTCTCCGTCCCTCCTTGCTGCTACCAGATGGAAATTAGAACCTGTTATTTTTCTCGCCAGCTATTCTGAGGCGTGTATAGGAATCAGGGTATGCCCCATATTTGGTAATGTTGACACAACTAGGCATGTCTTTTGATTTGTTTCGTCGGAGTTCCCTGTGCATGTGTAATGTCACTGGTGTTTTAGCGTCCTCCCGTTCGCTGGCTAAACATCTGATTGCTGCTGAAAGGTCTAAATCTTGCAAAAAGTTTAAGCTGGTGAGTCAGTATTTTGCCGAAGTCAGAAACTTGGTGTATTCTATTTGTCCTATTGTATGATTTAGAATTAGGCCAACTATATACTTCACAAACCTGAGTTCCCTGGAACTGGTAGGGAGTGTGGTTTTACTGTAGTTCTAACTGCATTATCGCAGAGAAAAGCTGTGTAATGTTGGTATTCTTCTCGTTGGGTGCACTGCAGAAAACCACACAGGGATACCTTGTAGGGTGGCCAGGTCCCTCTTCACCACTGGCAGGAGGTTTTTGGGGCGGAGCCTGATTAGGGTGGAGTTTGGGGAGGGGAGGGACTTCAATGCCAGAGAGTCCAATTGCCAAAGTGGCCATTTTCTCCAGGGGAACTAATCTCTGTCGGCTGGAAGATCAGTTGTAATAACAGGAGATCTCCAGCTATTACCTGGAAGTTCAAGTTAATCACTATATTACCAGCATACAATACAGATCTAAACAGATACAAAAATCCCAAGTACACGATACATACAAAACAAACGCGACCTAACAAGCTTATAATACTTGTATAACCTTGTTGGGTCGTGTTTGTTTTGTATGTATCGTGTACTTGGGATTTTTGTATCTGTTTAGATCTGTATTGTATGTTGGTAATATAGTGATTAACCTGAGCTACGTGTTGTTTCTTGTCTTGAGTTATCCTCATTACAGCATAGGGCAGGGGTCGCCAAACTCATTAGTCAAGAGAGCCAAATATCAACAGTACAACGATTGAGATTTCTTTTGAGAGCCAAATTTTTTAAACTCAAACTATATAGGTAGGTACACTGTTTATTAACTTAATAAACTTTAATTAAAATTTAGCAGAAGTGGAAACCAGTAGAGCACCTACTGCACAGTGGGGTGGTGAATGGCTGTGGGGAGAGTGTAAACCCCCCCCCCCAGTTCCTTTTGAAAGAGGCACAAAGTAGCAGGAAGAGGGGAAACCTGTAGTAATAGGCCAGGGGAGGACTAACAATTGCCAGACAAAAAGGCCCACTGTTTTCTCCCCACCACCACCATCACCCAGCGAGGGTCCAGACGTCCAGGGATCCCAGGCACAGAGGAAGAGGCCAGCAGGTCCCCGGTCTGTGTGTGTTCCATGCAAACAAACAAGGTGGAGATGCACAGTCCATCCATCCTCCCCCCCCCCCAAGGACATGCCAGTTCCCTCCTGGCCAGAGGGAGGGGCAGGTGCTCACCCCCCCACCATTCTGGGACCGACAGGCTCCAGATTCAGGGCAGGCAGGCGGGTGCCCTGGCAAGGTGGCTTGGATGGAGGAGCCCCCCCCCCCCAGCTGGGGGGCAGGCAGGCAGGGCCGCGCGCCCAGGCGGCTTCCACGGGGGGGGGGAGAGAAAGGAGAGTCCCCCAACTGCCCCTTCCTCCCTCGAGGCCACGGTGCCAGCCCCCTCCCCCCTCCCAGGGGTGGCCTGAGCACAGCCTTGGGCCCGCTCTGCAGCCCTGGGGGCGACAGCGGCCGTACCGAAAGAGAGGCCCGCGCGGCAGGGAGGGGGGAGGTGGCAGCCGCTGGGGCAGCTCGCTCTCTGCCTCCCCCTCCCCTCCGGCCTGCGGGCGGCCTCAAGCGAGAAAGGTGCTGCGCGGGGCTTCCTCATCTGGGGGAAGCACATCCAAAGCAATGAGAATTTCTCTCGAGCCTTTCTGAAGAGGGACTCGAGCCAACAGCAGAAGCCAAGAGGCAGCGGGTGGGCTTACCGTGCAAATATCGAAACGGCGGCTGCTCCCTCCGCTGCTTAAGAAACCCCCAATCCCCACAGCAGGCCAGCCAGCAGCAGCAGCACGTGGTCGCTCCTTTGTAATTCGAGTGCCTCCTGCAGACTTCTCCCCACAGCAGGCCCGCCAAGCAGCGGCATGTGGTCGCTCCTACGTAACCCAAGCGCCTCCTGCACAGACTCTCTCCCGCTACTCAGCCGGGCCCGGACATGGAAAGAGCCGCACTCAAGGGCTCAAAGAGCCGCATGCGGCTCGGGAGCCGCACTTTTGCAACCCCTGGCATAGGGTGTTATTTTTGGATTTCAGCCATTACCTGGAAGTTGGCAACCCTGGTACCTTGACTTGTTTAATAAGCTACGCTGAGACCAAGACTGTAGGCAGGCCTGGCTCACCTTATGATCTACCAGGTGATCTACTCACCTTATGCTCTACTCAATCTCGCAGCCATGTATGGCCCAACAGAAATGTGACTAAACACATTGGTTTGTATTCATCATGCAATACTGTTTACAAAACGGGTGACGTTGCTCTGACCAGCTCTGTACTTAGCAGCCCTGAATCTTAGGTTTGTCGACTCCGGGCTGGGAAGCTCCTAGAGATTTGGGAGGTGGAACCCGGGGAGGGGAAGGACCTCAGCGGGGTAGAATGCCGTAGAGTCCACCCTCCAAAGGAGCTACTCTGTATTGGCTCTCACACAATCTTAAAGACTGTGAGAAAGACGCACAAGGACCTTGGTCACTGCTACGCTAATTTCTTAGATGACTCTGTTGATGGTGCCTATATCCATTTCCCCCCCTCTACTTCCACCTTACAAATAAAGTAGGCTCTATTTTTGTTTTGTCTGAGTGCTGTAATTACTCCTCCGATAATAGCTTCGCACTCTCAGTGCTGTTTTTATCCGAGCCACATGCAACACATTAAAAGAGCACCCTGAGTGAGCGCAAATCAATATATCTGGAAAGATCCAAATATGCTGCTTAAGGAAAGAAATGGGATATAATGCTCTTATGATTTGTGATATTTTTGGCTTTGCCCATGTGTTGTCTCCCACAGTCTTGTCTCACGGTTGTGTTTCTTGCCGATGTTTTTAAAAGTGAACAAATCGAAAGCCGCATTTATTGCGGCTTATGGGTCCTGACCCATAAGCTTTCACTCATTTTATAGCCTCACCTGTATTTGAAAATGCACAGCTGCCTCATTGAAGGCACGTGGAATCGTTCGCCTGTTCTTATCGTGCCCCAATTGTTATTGGTCGTGTTTACATTCGAGGTAATCTCTTGCTATTAATAAAGAATTTATTTCCTAATCTATAGTAAAATAACACAATTTCCTTCGAACACCTGCAGGCAACACTTTTTGCTTATTCTCGGAATTGTTCTGTTCGGTGGGAAGTGCTGTTTTTGTGGAACGCTTAGAAAAAGCCTTTTTATAAATATGGGGCATGATGATGTCTATATTCCTTTATGATTCAGTGCAGGGGTCTCCAACTTGGTGCTCGTGGGCAACATGATGCCCGTTGACTCCTTTCCTGGTGCCCACCAAATATTTTTAGAAAGTAGGCATGGCCAGGTGGGGCTTCTGCCCAGCAAAGCTTCTGGTTAGCCAATGGAGAGTTGATTGGCTATGCAGATTTTTGAGGGTTTTTTTTTTTTTTGCCATCTTGTGGGCGTGGAGTAGGGGTCACGGGTGTGTGTGGAGGGGAGGTAGTTGTGAATTTCCTTCATTGTGCAGGGGGTTGGACTAGATGATCCTGGTGGTCCCTTCCAAATCTATGATTCTGTGACCCCTGGTCTAGTGTCCTTCTTGCAGTCTTCGGTTTACTTGAACTCTGGATTTGAAAACAATACGTAGAAATCAGACAATATCGTTTTGGAGGGCTTCGATGTGATACATCATTTGAGGTGGCTTGCATTATGATCATAATAGATCGATGCCACAATGTTCATGTGGCCTTTTCTCATGCTCAGTACTGTGCTGTTCAGTTGAATCGATTCATACGTTCCAGTGTCCGATCTTAAGTTACACAAAAGGTGGGGTAGTACAGAGGCTGCCAGGACCCAAGTTTGCAGTGTGTCCTGAGCTGGTAAACCTTGAGAGATGCCACCTCATGCTCTACCGCTATAGGATGAAATTGCAGAGAGATCGGGAAGCATTTTAACAACACTAGGCCAGAATGGGTCAGGTAATACTCCTTGATCCTTACAGAAGTTTCCATGTCAGAGTTATTTGCTGGCGTGAGGAATTAGGGGGGGGGCTGCTATCATGTACTGATCACCTTTGCATTGCCCCTTCATCAGCTGCCCAAAAGCCAGGCTTCACAATGGTCTTTTATGCATGGCTGTTTCACTCGCCATCACCCCTCCAATGATTTCGGGTGTTTGTTTGGATTATGGATGCCGTTTCCAACCATCAGAAGTCGCCTCGCTCCCCCCCCCCCCCGCTTTTTGCCCACGTTTTGAGAGACCTATTTTATCTCAAATTTGCAAACGCGGGCAAAATGCAGGGAAACACAGGGGGAGAGCGAGGCGACCTCTGACGGTTAGAAACGGCATGCATAATCAAAACAAAGATCTGAAGTCGTTGGAGGGGTGACGGCGAGTGAAAACAGCCATGCATAACAGACCAATGTCTGAGAATGTAAGCTGTGAAATCCATAGTTCAAGTCTTTTTGACTGCTTTAGGCATCCCTCAACTCCATTCCTCTCTTCCCTACCTATGATATAGAAATAATAATAATGGGCTACCTTAAAGGGATAGTATAAGGATGCGTGCGAACACTTGACATGCTGTATAGATGCTAAATAATCATATCAGTCACCGTTGAGCGGTCATAGTAGTCTGAACCAGCCTGTTAGTTTTTCCTGCAATCCTCAGTCAGGTGCTTTTGCACTTCCTTATTTCATGAAGTAATTATTCCCCATCATGACCTTCATACATTTTGGTGAGCTAAAATATGACATACTGTTGAGAGAGAGAAAGTTCTGCAAATGTAGACACCAGCACAGAATGGTGGAGGAAGGTATTTTATGATCAGTGGCGTTCCCACTGAGATGTCCTCTGTTCTTTTTGTTACTAATAAAGGTATCTCAGTGGGAATGCCATTAGGCATGAGAGATCTTCCTCCCTTAGAGCTTTAAAGACTAGCTGGTTGCCTGTGGCATGAGCAGTCCTAGAGCCTTCGTATTATTGAATTCAGGAAGAAAGTTGAGGAAGAAGGCTAACGATTCTTCAATTAGAGAAGTCAGCCCCAAGTAACTCTTCCCTTTATCCTCACAGAGGTGATGGATCACAGAAGTAAAGAATGAGAGGGCTTCTTCCATTCTCTTCTTTCTAGGGTTGCCAACCTCCGGGTACTAGCTGGAAATCTCTTGCTGTTACAACTTATCTCCAGCCAATAGAGATCAGTTCCACTGGAGGAAATGGCTGCTTTGGCAATTGGACTCTATGGCATTGAAGTCCCTCCTCTCCCCAAATGCCGCCCTCCTCAGGCTCCGCCCCAGAAACCTCCCACCGGTGGTGAAGAGGGACCTAGCAACCCTACTTCCCTCTATATGAGTTAGGAAAACAGACCTTCATTCTCAGGATTATTGTAATTCAGTCGTTCTTGGCGATCATCTGAATCCAATTGAGCGGGAAGGGAAAATACAAATATTCTTGCCTCTTTCAGTCTTCCATGAATTAACCCATATCTACTCTCTGCCTCGCTGTATGTCATAATCCATTAGCTTAACGATACAAAACTATGGTTTTTAGAGGCACTTCTGATTCCCCCCCCCCTTTTAAATCACTACTGCAGGTTTAAGGCCTGTGGGCGCCTTTACACAGCAATATCCTTATGTTATGGTTGCCAATCTCTAGGTATTAGCTGGCGATCTCCTGTTATTACAACTGATCTCCAGCCGATAGAGATCAGTTCCCCGGAGAAAATGGCCGCTTTGGCAATTGGACTCTATGGCATTGAAGTCCCTCCCCTCCCCAAATCCCGCCCTCCTCAGACTCCGCCCCAAAAATCTCCAGATATTTCCCAACCCGGAGCTGGCAACCCTACCTTTGCACTATGCCCAGAGGAAGGCAGAAAACCTTCTGGATCCCTGGTCAATCTGGTCTGGAGGGGGAAAAATTCCTGACCCCAAAGTGGCAATTGGCATTACCCTGGGAAAGTAAGAAACCGCCAAGAAGGCCAAGCACCGACTCATCCCTCCCTGCCCTCCCTCTCATGATCTGCCTAAGTTCACAGAATCAGCATGGTGATATCAGCATACATCAGTCACTTGGATGGTTGTTGTGTGAATGAGCAAGCTTAGGAAATACTACCTGGCTGGAGGTTGGGGTGAAGGCTTGATTGCAAATGAAAATTAAAACTCTTCTGCATCTGCAGTCATATCGCAGTTTGCTTGGTTACTGGGGCATCTTAAAGCACACACAGCTGTGTCATTGCCTCCTTAGGGAAATGTTTGTAGGCAATAGCCAAATAGCAGTGCAGATGTAAATGAAATTAATATCTGTCTCCAGATGGTATTCTGGGAAAGTCGCAGATCTCAAAACCACATTGCTTTGATCAAGCTGCATACTTTATCCATTCTTTGCTTGAGTGTTTAGGTAGCGGCAATTTCTTTAGTATGGGCATAATTAGTATATTCGGTAGAACGTACCATGAACCGAGTATTATGGTTACTGTGTTCACTTTTCTGTCTCTTCGCTAGCGCCAATATCCTTGGTATTACAACATTAAAGATTTACTTCAAGCATCTACATAACATTTCAAGTGTCACCCAATAAATAAAACGCGTCAAGATAAATTAGGTTGTGTTACAGCTTTAGACTGCTTAAGTGAAAACTTGGAGAAGATGGCTAAAGAGAGGGTATTGATTGCCTGTAAGCATTTAAAAGACTGTATTAGAAGCCGAGCTAAGTTTAATGGATCTTTTCCCCCTTCCCATTGTAGGTATCGAAGCAAGCCAAAGAGTTCCTGGAATATGTGTACGAAGAGCCCTTGATTGACATCCATCAGGAGAACCCGATGTTGTACAGACACGTTGAGCCGCTGGCAACCGTGGTTCGCCTGAGACAGCAGCTGAAATCCCTCCGAGCATATTTATTCAGCTGCCGAGCGGCGGTGGCTGAAGACCTGCGAAGGAGGTATGGAGAAGGGGTGGCAGAGGAGAACAAACTTCCTTTTGGTGGGGGGGCTCCCTCTCACTCCCCCCACCTCTTTCCTCACTTGTCCATCTCTCACTTCCTCTTCTTGGTTCCCATGACCCAGCAATTAAAGCGTTGGCCATTTGCGTCTCCCAAGGAGTTGTAACTAGATACTTTCAATACAGCGGAATTGTGTAGAGCCTTCAGAGATCTTTGATTCATCAGCATTTCACTGGTGGTGGGTTTTTTTTTGGGGGGGGGCTGATATTAGGAAGAGAAGGCCTAAACAAACCATCAGCCCTGCAAGCGGAATTAATTTAAAGTGTCCCTGGCACGATACGAATGTGTACAGTCATCGTAGACCAAGTGCGGAAACTGGAGACAAGTTATAAATAGGGTTGCCAGGTCCCTCTTCGCCACCGGCGGGAGGTTTTTGAGGGTGGAGCCTGAATAGGGCGGTGATTGGGGAGGAGAGGGACTTCAATGCCGTAGAGCCCAATGGCCAAAGTGGCCATTTTCTCCAGGTGCATTGATCTCTAGCGGCTGGAGATCAGTTGTAATAGCAGGAGATCTCCAGCTAGTACCTGGAGGTTGGCAACCCTAGGTATAAAGAAGGCGTGTGTAGCGGCCTGACAATAAGATCACTAGCCCACCTAGGTTAGTGTCGTCTACTGCAACTGTCAAGAGTTCTCTGAAGTCTAAAGAGAGGTCTTTGCCAGCTTTGCTACCTGCGAGACACCGGGTCACCTAGAACTTCCTGCATACAAAATGTGTAGCAAACATTTTGAAAACGCAGTCAGCTGCCATGGCAGAGCAGGGATTCAAACCCGGGTTTCTCAGATCCTCGTCTGACACTTTAACCAATTATGCCTCTGACACCCTCCGTGACCAGCGTTCTCCTGGAGTGAGAGAAAGATGGGGTGTAAAAAAGAAAAAAGAAAAAGTGATCTGGCTTACAGTTATCATCTTAAAGATAAAGGGTTGGGGAGGTAGGTGACCTTTGCTATTCCGGAGACAGCACATGTCAGTGCCTTGATTAATAATGTCAAGAACAACTGAAGGAAGACGCTTCTGACAGCCAAGATGCCAGACGTTAGTGACCAAAGGCCTGCTCTGAATGTTAGTCCTGTGTGCGGGTGAGAAAATGTGTATGAAGCAGTTATGCTGCGGCTTTGTGAGGGGAGAGCACATGAAGTACTTTAAACCTTAATACCTTGTTCCCTCACTTGCAACCGTTGTCAACATTCTCTTTTCCCCCTGCTGAACGTCCCACTGGCAATAGTGTCTCCTTCAATTAGTATAAAACTGGAGGTGGGGTTGGCTTATGAAGACCGCAGTTCAGGGGAAGCATCAGAGAAAGAAATTACCGCTTTTGATTAACACCAAAGCAAAAAAAAAAAAAAAAGGAGAAGAAGAAGAAAAAGGGAATGTTCTGATTAAAATAAAGAGGCAGGGAGGGCCCAACCGAGTCAATGAAGAGAGTCGAAGAAAAGAGATCAAAGGAAACAAAGAGAGAAAAGTAACTGGGCTTCAGGGCCTTGAAGCCGTGGGGCAAAGTGGGGGGGGGATGCGTGGATACTAGCTGGGGCATGAAGAGCCAGAGCTGATGGAAAAAGGTGACAGAAAAGAGTCCAGAGGAAACTGTGAAGAGGCATTCAGGGGAGCAGAGGAACAAAAGCAAACCTGAGAAAATAGGAACCATCAGAAGCTACAAAGGGGTGAAACAAAGGAGGATTAGAGTCTGAAGAAGGAGGAGAAGCCAGGGGGGTAGATGGAGGGTGGAAGACGGGTGTTGGGGTGAAGTTAGGATGTGGATTTTTTGAGAACTAAAATTATCAAAAAAATTTGTTAAAATCTATGAGAAACGTAAAGGGAGAGGGTAGAAGTTTTCTTCCTAGAGCAGTGATCAGAGGAGCATGCCGAATATATTGGAGCATGCTGAATATATCAGGTGCTGTGGTACACAGGCAGGATGGTGCTGCTGCGGTCGTCTTGTTTGGGGGCTTCCTAGAGGCCCCTGGTTGGCCACTGTGTGAACAGACTGCTGGACTTGATGGGCCTGGGTCTGATCCAGCAGGGCCTTTCTTATGTTCTTATTATAATTATATTATATATAATTATATTAGGTGCTGTGGAACACGGGCAGGATAATGCTGCTGCTGTCGTCTTGTTTGGGAGCTTCCTAGAGGCACCTGGTTGGCCACTGTGTGAACAGACTGCTGGACTTGATGGGCCTGGGTCTGATCCAGCAGGGCTTTTCTTATGTTCTTATGTACAATGTTTAAGAAGGGAAGTGGGAGATACCTCTTTAAATTATAAGAAGAAACCAAACTTGTTACGGATTAGATTAGAAAGAATACTCAGACATGTACCCTTTAGGTGCAGATTGGCACCTCTCATTTCTTGTCAGACAAACTGTAAATAGCCTTGGATCTGTAAAACCATTTCAGTCACCCCATAGCCTGTAGTACATCACAGGTGCTTTCAAACCCCTACTTCTGCTGTCATGAGGGTTGACGCACCGGCTCCGGGTATACATAATTCCAAAGCAGGACAGAACTGTGGCTTGCTGTTCTGGTTTCTAGGCAAATGATGGCTCGCCCAAACCCTGCCTTGCCTGTTTTGCATTTACTGCTGAATAGTGGCTTGTGCTAGTCCATGGGTTGGCATCTGGGTGTGTGTGTGTGGCAAATTCTTCGTGTTTCTCTACTTTGTGCTGGTCTGCCAGTTTCAATGAAGTATTTGAAAACTCAGACGTACGGCTGTTTATTTCTGTATTCTGAAGTACACATGAACACATGAAGCTGCCTTATACTGAATCAGACACTCGGTCCATCAAAGTCAGTACTGTCTACTCAGATGGGAAGCGGCTCTCCAGGGTCTCAGGCGGAGGTCTTTCCTTTTTTTAAAAAAATATTTTTTATTAATTTTTATAACAAAACATAAAAAAACAAATACAATAAAAATACAATAAAATATAACAAAAAACAATACAAAGGAGTATCTATATATACTTATTAATACATTCATAGTTACTTGGTTTTAAGACCAAAAAGATACCCCTTCGCCCCTCCACCCACCTTAAAATGTGACCCATCACCCGACTTCCGAAGAAGTGTCCTAACAGTTTTAAAAATATCTATCAACAGTAAATATAAAAATATTAAAACTAGTTTCTATAACTCACGAATTAAAGTAGTAAAATCCATTTTTGCCATTTTATCCCACTATGTGATGGCCTTTGCCCATGTTTTTTTAAATTCTTCCATATCTTTTCCGTGTAGGAATTCGGTTAATTTGGCCATCCTCATATACATCCATAATTTCTCTCTCCAGTCACGAATTGAAGGTTTTTTCACTTGCTTCCAAACTTTAGCTGTGGCGGAGGTCTTTCCCATCGCCTGCTTGCCTAGTCCTTTTAACTGGAGATGCCAGGGATTGAACCTGGGACCTTCTGCATGCCAAGCAGATGCTCTACAGACTGAGCCACACCCCCTCAGTAGTTGTCCATTCTACCACCTCAGCACTGAAGCATATCAGGATCACCTCATTCAGCTGTTGACGTGTAGCCCAGGGCTTCCTCAGTGCCTGTGGAGGATTGCCAACATTTCCCTTCAGTTCACTTCTAAGAAAGCACCTAAGGGCTTTTCCTGGGTTTCTTTTTACCTCACAGGGCATGAGCAGAGTTGTATCCCCCTTATAATTTTCCATCTTTATGATAAATGCATCACTGGTAAATAGATCACCAGGCTCTTACTGCTTCACAGTCCTTAAATAGCAGTGACTCTGTCTCAAGAACATGAGGTAACTTAAGGGTTTTGCTCTTTTTTCTTCTTGGTGAAACGCTTCTTGCTTCTGCCTCTTCATCTCGGTATGCCCACAGCCAGCAGTTCTGAATCCTGTCAGAATTTATATAAACAAACTGTTAATAGTGCTGTTTAGAGAGAATTAAGAGGAGACTTATTAGTCATGATGGCACCCTGTTGCTTTTACGGCATGGATAGCCTTTCCTTGAGGAAGAGAAAAATATGCTATGTTGTTGTTTTTGTCCCTTCTAGTGATCATTACCGTCCCTGCTCTTGGGTATTTCTGAAGCTCATGGCAAAATGGCTACCCAGGCTGTATACTGAATTTACTTTATGAAGCTCTCCTATATCTTGTCCTTGAATCCACATGTTAGGTGATAGAAACCAGCGAAAGTTGCTGTATTCTCCTTCAACGTGAAAATGTTTACAACGCTGACAGGGGCCCTCTTCATGAAGATTCCCAGATGCCTGTTGTATCGACTAGTTCCCCCAAAGGGGCTAGATGAACACACGAAGCTGCCTTATATTGAGTCAGCTCATTAGTCCACCAAGTCTTGTCTACTAGGGCTGGCAGCAGCTCTCGAAGGTCTCGAGCAGAAGTGTTTCACGTCAACTACTGCCTGGTTGTTTTCACTGACAGTGCCGGGGATTGAACTTGGGACCTTCTGCATGCCAAGCATGCACTCTTGCACTGAGCCACGTCCTCTCCCCAGATGACCGCCATGTAAAGACCATTGCTAAGGCATGAGGAGCAGAGATTATCTGTGACTAGCCAGAGGAGAGTGTTATGGATACTGTGGACTGCCAAAAAAAACCAACAAATCAGTGGGTTATAGATTAAATCAAGCCTGAACTGACCCTAGAAGCTAAAAGGACTAAACTGAGGATGTTGTAATTTGGTCCCATTATGAGAAGACAAGAGTCACTGGAAAAAACAGTCATACTAGGAGAAGTTGAAGGCAGCAGGAAAAGAGGAAGACCCAACAGGTCTTGCCCTTACTCAGCACTCTAGGTCTGCCTAGAAGTACGGGTGCAGTGGGGCATGATCCACTGTGCTATCAAGTCACAGTTGTCTTATGTTGACCCCGTAGGCTTTTCAAGGCAAGAAACATTCAGAGGTGGTTTGCCATTGCCTGCCTCTGCAATTCTGAGAGAACTGTGACTGGCCCAACATCCTCCAGCAGACTTCATGTGGAGGAGCTGGAAATTGAGCCAGCATGGCGTATAGGTTAAGAGCGGTAGACTCTAATCTGGAGAACTGGGTTTGATTCCCCACCCCTCCCATTATCTTAGGTGCTGTGGGACACAGGCAGGACAATGCTGCTGCAGTCGTCTTGTTTGTGGGCTTCCTGGAGGCACCTGGTTGGCCATCGTGTGAACAGACTGCTGGGCTTGATGGGCCTTGGTCTGATCTGGCATGGCCTTTCTTATGTTCTTATGAACACATGAAGCTGCCTTATACTGAATCAGACCCTTGGTGCATCAAAGTCAGTACTGTCTACTCAGTGGCTCCCCAGGGTCTCAGGCAGAGGTCTTTCACATCACCAACCTGCCTAGTCCCTTTAACTGGAGGTTCCGGGGATTGAACCTGGGACCTTTTGCATGCCAAGCGGAGGCTCTACCACTGAGCCACGGCCCCTCCCCTACGAGGTCTTGCAGCCTTGGAAGCAGTGGAGGCAGCTACCAGCAACTCTACAGGAAGCTTTCCTTCTGCGCGATATTCCTTTCACGCGGATGGCTGTTCAGCTAATAAATGCTGTAGATGTGTGAAGCGAAGCATCAGGGCTGGGCAGTTCAAGGAGAGAACTGCAGCAAGCGGTATAGTACCTAAGCAAATGCTAGGAAGTGCCCTTTCTCTCTGTGTCTCTCTCTTTTAATGCATGCTTTCTCCTTGAGACAGAATGTTTACCCCCCTCCCCTGTATTCTTTATCACCTCAGTTAGGAGCCTCCCGGCCAACTTCCTTCTGTAAACTCACTCAGCCCTCCGAAAGAAAATCAGAAATGGGGGTTTTGCTCTCCGGCGGGCATGCAGTCTTCCACGCAGCAGAGTTATCACAGGGAACTTCAGCGCAGCTTATTCTGTTTCACGTGCGGCGGAGAGAAATGAAATTGAGAGGTCGTTGTTACTAGAGACCGTAGAAAGCACCTTTGGTCTCTGGTCAGTCTGATGTGAGCTACAGAGTCACTGAAAAATCAGAGCGCTGATTTCTCTCTCTTCTTTGCGGGAAACGGGTGACGGGGCTTGCCCAAGTTACTCCTGTGTTCATACCCGTGTGCAAACATCTTATGTGAATTAACCTGACTTGGCAGTAATGTCTGATTAGGGTTGCCAACCTCCAGGTACTAGCTGGAGATCTCCTGATACTACAACTGATTTCCAGCTGATAGTAGGGTTGCCAGGTCTCTCTTTGCTACCGGCAGGGTTTGGGGAGGGGAGGGACTTCAATGTCATAGAGTCCAATGGTTAAAGCGGCCATTTTCTCCAGGTGATCTGATGGAGATCAGTTGTAATAGCAGGAAATCTCCAGCTATTACCTGGAGGTTCAAATAAACAAAATATACAAATCAATGTAGCCAGAGCAATAGGTTCAACACGCTGTAATGTCACTAACAGCGACTAATACAGTACAATGTAATGTTATAAAAAAACTACTATCACCATTTACATATTTACACAAGTATTGACATTACAACAAAAGTATAACCTCTCATGCACAGCTTATAGCTGGAAAATTGCACAATGCAGTACAATCCAAAAAAGACCAGTAACTTTATACCACGTAGGGTTTTCAAGGCAAGAAACTTTCAGAGGTGGTTTGCCATTGCCTGCCTCCGCGTGGGCTGAGAGAGCTCTAAGAGAACTGTGACTGGCCCAGGGTCACCCAGCAGGCTTCATGTGGAGGAGTGGGGAACCGAACCCGGTTCTCCAGATTAGAGTCCGCTGCTCTTAACCACTACACCATGCTGACTCCTTATCCCTACTACTTATTGTTAAATTATAAGGCATTGTCACTACTTTTATTTTCTTGGTCAACGTTGACATAGGCTTAGAGATCCTAGTAATGTTGTCCTCTTGCAGAACAGGGCATCCGCACGCATACACATCCCTTTGCCTCCATTCTGTTTCCAGAGGTCTGCTGACCCACAAGCTCAGTATATACTATTAAACTTATACTCTTTTTAAAAAGCAGAAGCAAATAATGTATGCTTGGTGGGGATGGGGTGGAGAAGCTGCTACCGGCAAGTACAATTTAAGAGCTTTTCATCCCCCGGGGTGGAATTAATCAGCACCATCCTGTGTGTCCTTTTTTCCCCACTTGGCAAGAGGGGATACAAGATGGCCAAGTCTTGCTGTTGATAAAATACTCGCCCAGTTTATTTTTATTATGAGTATCGAAATCTCTCTCTCAAAGTGTAGACAACTGGGTGAGGCAATGGCAAGCCATCAGTAAACCAGTCTGCCTAGTAAACGATGTGACATCACCCCATGGGTCAGTAATGACCTGGTGCTTGCACAGGGGACTGCCTTTACCTTTTACTCTCAAATATATATATATCCTCCACTGATACAAGAGCACTGGGTTAATTTGTCCCTACCTACCTGCCACCTGCCTTGAATTCTTTGCGCGGCGCTGTCAATGTACTCTGTGCTTATCGCATTTGTACTTTGGCTGGTAGCGTAAGGCTTAGGTAGGTTTATTTGTGGTCGTTTTGCCTGGCTGTCAGGGTGTTGAGTTGTTTGAAGAAAAACTGCCCAGGGTCCGTGACAAACGGCCTTTTAAATGCCCTCAGAGTATTTACGACCAGCCTAGCGACATAGCTACACACCCCTGCGACTTCGCCTCCGATGCGGGAAAACAAAACCTTATCTGCAGCTCAGTTTGCAGTAGGGAGCGCAAGCGATAACCTTTTGTTTGGGCAGATACATACCTGATCGGGCCAAGAGGTGAGGCTGGACGAAATGTCTGGTTTTATCTACGTGTCACTGTGGCGCTTCCAGCTAATTGCCAGGGGGATAAGAAACTGTCGCTGGAACTATGAACCTTCCATGGTTTGACCAGAGTAATGTTTTTCTATACATGAATTACTGCATTTACCCAAAAGGAAAGACTGTTTTTTTCCCCACGGGTCCCAGCAAGAAAAAGAGGATATCAACTTATACTTGTGTACAGTTTTCAAGTATGCACAGTAATAGACTTTTTGTGTGTAAGATTGGGAGAGTCCATCTTCCTTTGGGGTAAATACGGTAGCCCTGGGAGGCCAGATTACAGTGGTTTTCAGGCTTTCTGCCTTCAAGGAACCATTTCTAAATTGCCTCCTGTTTTTCTAGGGAGTTCAGTCCATGCCATTTTTATCTGGACACCAAGGTCCGGTACTTTACGTTTATTATTGTTACAGTCTTTGACCAGTAAAATGCATGTTCACATATATAAAACGTTCAAGTGAGGAAGAAAACAGTTTTCAGTGTGGCAACACCAGAAGACCAATTCATGATAATAGTAAGACCGTTTTACCACTTGTATAATTCCAGTGACAATGGGAGTATATAAATAAATCTATAACAGCTAAAATACAGTAAAATATAAATATTAAAAAATACAGTAAAATTATGAATACAAAATTTGAGATTTAAATTCATTTAGCATTTTTTCCATTGTACTTGCGGCAAACTTTATATACAAAGGCACAGAACTTAGCAACATTACTTTTCACCACGGTCCAGTACAACGTCCAGGAATCTCCATAAACTCTGAATAATCTCCTTAAATCTTATGGCTTGAAGAGTACCGTTGTTCCTTAGTAAGCATTAAAAAGGTAAAGGTCCCCTGTGCAAGCACCAGGTCATTCCTGACCCATGGGGTGACGTCACATCCCGATGTTTCCTAGGCAGACTTTGTTTGCGGGGTGGTTTGCCAGTGCCTTCCCCAGTTAGTAAGCGTTACCTGGTCCAATTTTGGATTTCTCCTTCTGCTGTTGTGCTGACTGAAGCATCCCTCCTAGTTTACTGCAGGGCGTAATTTTTCACCACAGACTCCAGTCCTAGTTGGGGGCTGAGGATTCATCCCCATTTTGTAGAGCTGGTGGGCCTCCCTCTGCCCCATCTGTTAGGATTTTTGTCTCCGTATTTAAGAACGTAAGAGAAGAACTGAACGTAAGAGAAGAGACCAGTGTTCCATGGTGGTCCCACATCATGTCTCTCGCACAGGGGTACTTGAGTGAGGGGAGTGAGCAAATGGCACATCCTGTTAAAGAGCTATGACCTAAGAGACTCCAGAGCTGTGACTTACTTAAGGCCGTCTGGGTGATGTTGAGCATTTGAACCAGCAAATCAAGATTCTGTTTTTCATCCTTAGATCATTTGGGGGTGTGTGTTAAGAATGATTGAGAAAGTATATGTAAAATGTTTAGAGCATTTTTGCAATTTTTCTTTTGCCATCAAGTTGCAGCCAACTTGTGGCAACACTGTGGGGGTTTTCAAGGCAAGAGATGTTCAGAGGTGGTTTGCTATTGCCTGCCTCTGCGTAGCAACTCTGGTGTTCCTTGGAGGTCTCCCATCTAAATACTGACCAGGGCCATCCCTTCATAGCTTCTGAGATCTGACGAGATCGGGCTAGCCTGGGCTATTAGTGCTATCAAAATACTGTAAACATTTGTACTTTGAAAAAATTGTGTAAGTGATCGATCTGTATTTTATTTTATTTTTAGAATTTTCCCCAGAGAATATCTTCTCCAGCAGATCCATCTGTATTCCCTTGCAGACCTACAGCAGGTAAGCAATTTCAGTTTGTCAAGATACTGTACTTTTGAGAGAGAAGAGGTGCTACTTAACAGTTTCTCTGTGTTTTGCTGAGTCTTCCCAAGCTGAAAAAGAAATCGCTTCCATGTAACAAGAGAACCAGTATCTTAGCCCTAATGATTTATTACCATTCATATAATTTTCGAATAAAATATAGAATGAGCTGGTGCCTTCTGAATAACATGGAGATGATCTAATTTCCACAAACCACCATGCAAAAAAGTTCTGTTCCCTTAGAGGAGGAACTGTGACTACTGTTGCCAGCAACGGGTTGGGAAATACCTGGAGGTTTTGGGGGTGTAGTCTGAGGAAGGCGGGGTTTGCAGAGGGGAGGGACTTCAATGCCATAGAGTCCAGTTGCCAAAGCAGCCATTTTCTCCAGGGGAACAGATTTTTATCACCTGGAGATCAGTTGTAATTGCGGGAGATCTCCAGCCACCACGTGGAGGCTGGCAACCCTAGCTGTGGCTCAGTGGTAGGGTATCTGCTTTGCATGCAGAAGGTCCCAGGTTCAATCCCTGGCATCTCCAGTTGAAAGGATCTGGTAATAGCTGAGGTGAAAAGATCTCCGTTTGTGAGATCCTGGAGAGCTGCTGTCGATTTCAGTAGACCAACGGGTACTCATCCACGGCTTGTGGACAGCCACATTTGTAATTACCATCAACCGAAGGAGCTTGCTTCCACCTCTGGCACATGGCCTGCATCTCAGGGAGCTTTGCAGCTTACTCATACCTCTGGCAGAAACCATCTGCCAACCACAAGGCCCACCAGACAAAGGCCTCGCCCACTTTCCTGGAATGTGGAGCAGGTGCCACGTGGCGGAACGGTGCTCAGAAGAGCATATACGGCGGGTCATAGAGCCATATTTGGCTCTTGAGCCTCTGCATGAGCATCACCTGGATTGCTATGCGGAGGCAGGCATTGGCAAGACACCTCTCTTGCCTTGGAAACCCTAGGGGGTTGCCATAAGTCAGCTGTGACTTGACGGCCCTTTCCACCACCACAAATATTATTAAAGGTTAAATGTTCTCCACATATGGATTGGGGCACACAAAGCCACCTACAAATACAGAGAAGTCTGTATTTGATCCCAAAATGCCTTGTTTTCAAGTTAGGCTTTCCCCTCTTATCAGTAAGCTTGTTCCTGAGCATTGAAACTAGTATCTTTGTAGCCTTTCGGAGGGGAAGGAGGTAGGGTATGTGCCACTAGCTTATTCTTGAAATATGACTTGTAGAACAGCAAGTTGCTCATCTGCCTCGCTACGAAACAGGAGCATATCTGGATTCCTGTACCCTACCACTGTAAACATTCTGTTGTATTACGTATACGTCTTTCCGTACTACTGCAAACATTATGTTATATTTTTGTATACATTTTCACTATTTGGCCACCTTTTGCTTTTCTTGTGCCAATCTTTGATGTTGTATAATGTAGTGATTAAGAACAGTGGACTCTAATCTGAAGAACCGGGTTTGATTCACCAGTCATCCACAAAAAGCCTGCTGGGTGACCTTGGGCTAGTCACAGTTCTTTCTGAACTCTCTCAGCCCCACCTGTTAGACCCACCTCTCTCTGAACTTTTTCAGCCCTCTCTCTGAACTTTTTCAGTCTGTTGTGGGGAGAGGAAGGGAAGGAGATTGTAAGCCGGTAGAGAAGGTCGGCATATAAAAACCAACTCTTCTTTTCCTTCTCCACTACTAACCTTCTTCTTCTACTACTACTACTATACTACCACTACTAACATTTGTGTCTCAGGGTTAGAGTTTCTGTTAAGTCTGGTTCTATGAATGAAAACTAGACAGGAATGATTTTTGGTATTGCACTTACTACTATTCAAGCTCAGTTGCTTTCCAAGTAGCAGTTACTCTGCTCTGCCCTTGCAGAGAAAGAAGAGGTTCCAAGAGCATGTGAGATGGTCCTTGTAGACCTAGACTTCCTTGCAAAGGCTGGATTGAAACACAACACAGGCAGGTGGCTCTCTAGAGCAGGAGGCTCTTAGAAGTGGGAGACTTTCCCAAGGCTCTGGCAAGCACAGCCAAAGTTGAGTGGTTGCCAGATCTTTCACAATTAGGGAAGAGAAAGACCAACTCTCTTTAATGATGGGTATCAGGCAATCTGGCAGCAGCTGCAGCTTATCTATTTGAACCCTTAAGATGTTTAGAGTGAGTAGCTGGAAATGTAAAAGCGTGAACTCAAACAAGTATATCTTGGATAAGAAAGGAAATCAAAGATAAAGGGGTGCTTTTGGTTGTAGCATCACTATTGTTTGTCTTTCTTTCTTTCTTTCTTTCTTTCTTTCTTTCTTTCTTTCTTTCTTTCTTTCTTTCTTTCTTTCTTTCTTTCTTTCTTTCTTTCTTTCGTAATGTGAAGTGCTAGTCTTAAAAGTCATCTGTTAAGTTAACACTTTTGCTCTGGTCTTTTAGGCCCGATGAACAACTGTGAGTTTGCTGGCTACTTGTGGAGTTTTAAACCACAGTTGATTCAGTGCATACCAAAAGGCTGGACATTTTTTAAAATCTAATTTTGTCCTTCAGCAGTTCTTCTGTGATATAGGAGAGAGTGCTGCCCATAAGTCAGTCTAAGGTAGGGTTGCCAGGTCCCTCTTTGCCACTGGCGGGAGGTTTTTGGGGCGGAGCCTGAGGAGGGTGGGGTTTGGGGAGGGGAGGGACTTCAATGCCATAGAGTCCAATTGCCAAAGCAGCCATTTTCTCCAGGTGAACTGATCTCTATCGGCTGGAGATCAGTTGTAATAGCAGGAGATCTCCAACTAGTACCTGGAGGTTGGCAACCCTACTCCTAGGCCTAGCTAAATTCTGGCTCTGTGGCTGAGGGGGCTTCATCACACCCTCTGGAGGGACTAGTGCCGAGGGCCGGCCCTGCTTGCCTTGTGGTAGACGTATCCAAGAGCGCTTCCAAATAGGGTTGCCAGGTCCCTCTTTGCAACCGGCAGGAGGTTTTTGGGGTGGAGCCTGAAGAGGGCGGGGTTTGGGGAGGGACTTCAATGTCATAGAGTCTAATTGCCGAAGTGGCCATTTTCTCCCGGTGAACTGATCTGTATCGGCTGGAGATCAGTTGTAATAACAGGAGATCTCCTGTCACCACCTGGAGGTTGGCAACCCTACTTCCAAACGTGACACCCCCCTTGGCAAAGAAAGGAGTTAACAGCCAGCCCTTGTGAGGCAACCGTTTCTTAATAAATGTTATCTTCACTGAAATAATTCAAATTGTGAACCGGGCGGTTGAAATTACGGCCTCTGTGTTGACTTAGAAAGAGCCTTATCTTGGATAGGATGATAATGATTAACACACACTGATTTACAAGGGTGGGGTCATAAGCTATTTGCCAGCTCAGACCGTCTTCCTGGTGGCGAGAGCACCTTGGTATGTAGGCCTGGTCACCTCTCTCACTTCAATGATTAACCCTAACCTGCAACCTCGCACAGTACTGTTCAGCCCCATTAAAATTGAGGGCAAATGGCAGTTTAACCTCTGTTTGTCAAAGTACATTTGCCTTTTCCTTGAGATGCCTGGCTCAAGGTTACCTGCCTTGAGGTAAAATCGTTGGTAAAGATTAAGGCGGCAAAGCAGGATCGGCGTGGCGACCAAAACTTGATATTTCTCACCTCTCGAGGATATTCCGTGCCGTTCATTTATTTTGGACACCCAAAAGGAAAAACTAGCAACTATGGCCAAATCTAAATCGCAATAACATGTAAGTTTCTTTAGCTCAACCACTATAAATAACATGTATGGTATACAAATTCTATATGTTTATTACTACACGATTAGATAACTAATAACACACTGTAGTTCCAATAATAGCAATCAAATAATAACGATGTAACAAGGTGTATAACATAGAAAGTCCAATTGGTAAAGTCTGAGGCCAAGGTTGGAAAGTCCCCACCTCCGAAACACTGGACTCCCTAGTGCAGGGGTCGGCAAAGTGCGGCTCCTGAGCCGCAAGTGGCTCTTCGGGCCCCTGAGTGCGGCTCTTCCCACGTGCGGGCTCGCAGGTCGCGAATGTTGGTCGAGACGGGGGGGGGGCGGGGGGGAACGAGACGAATACCACCATGGGGGCGGGAGAGAGTCTGTGCAGGAGGTCTTTTCCAGTGACTCTTGTCTTCTCATAATGTGACTAAAGTACGGCAGCCTCAGTTTAGCCATTTTAGCTTCCAGGGTCAGTACTGGCTTGATTTGATCTATAACCCACTGATTTGGTTTTTGGGCAGTCCTCAATATCAGTAACACTCCTCCAACACCACATTTCAAAGGAATCTACTTTATTCCTGCGTTTATACCCTTACTGCATTTATACCCTGCCTTATTCTCCACTGGGGTCCCAAAATTGCTGAGGACATTCTCCTGTTCTCCATTTTATCCTCACAACAATCCTATAAGGTAGGCTGAGAGCATGTAACTGGGCCAAGGTTACCCAGCAAGCCTCCATGGCAGGGCGGGGAAGCGAACCTGGGCCGCCCACATCCTAGTCCAGGGATCCTCAACCTTTTTGATTGCGTGGGAACCTTTGAAATTCTGACACAAGGTGGTGGGCCCAACCACAAAATGGCCACCATGAGAGGCGGAGCCAACCACAGAATGGCCACCATGAGAGGCGGAGCCACACACAAAGGAAGCCCAAGCGCAGGGGACAAGAGGAGCAATTTTTTAAAAAAATGTACTGGGAAAGAGGAGTGTGTGAGAGAGAATAAAACCAACACTGTTGTGGTAGCTGCCACCATAACAATATTACTTTAATTTGCACAGCCAATCAGAAGCCCTGTTGGGCAAGAGCCCCACCTGGTCACACCCACTTTCTAAAAACACTTGGTGGGCACCAGGAAAGGTATCGGCAGGCATCATGGTGCCCACAGACACCCCCTTGGGGACCCCTGTCTTAGTCTGACACTCTAACCACTATTTCATACCGCCTTTGCAGCTGGCAACAGGTTTTCTTTCCCCCATATAGATTTCTAGCTGTTCTGTGCTCCTTTTAAGCATACGCCCAACGCATTGTGAAAATACGGAGATAACATTCTTTGCATAGTGCAGATTTCAATGAGACTTCCTTAAGACCTTTTCTGAAGGAGCTGGCTGTGCTCATAGCTCCTGTGCCCAGTTTCTGTGTTTCTGTAAACAGAAGCTCGAGGTGTTTCTGAGCAGCCAAGCACACCTCTGGGGTGACAGAATGTTACAGTAACTATTAGACAACTCAACTCCGCGCTATATTTGCACAATGTTTTGCAAAACATGTTTGTTAAAAAAAGTCAGCATGCTACAAAATCATCAAAATGTAAGAAGTATTCACGACCATATTTCAAGTTGCTGCACATCAGTCTAAATGCTCAACTCGAAACACTAGAAATTGCCATTTTTACAAACGCTTGATAGATAAAATTGTCAGTGCACACCTTTAATCGCTTACTAGTTTACTTAAAACGAGCCCATTCATTGATTGACTTTTTTAAAACTTTCTAATATTCCTTAATAGAATAGAATGATAAAATCCCAGTAGAGAAAATCATACCTCTGTTAGGCTTAAGGAGCTGTCCAGAGGTTCTCCTGGTCAACAGAGGTCTTTTATGCATGACTGTTTCACTCGCCGTCACTCCTCGGATGATTTCGGGTCTTTGTGTGGATTATGCACACCATTTCTGACCGTCAGAGGTCACCTTGCCCTCCCCCTGTTTCCCTGCGTTTTGCCCGCATTTCCAGGGACCTGTTTTATCTTGAATTTGAAAACACGGGGAAAGGCAGGGGGAGAGCGAGGCGACCTCTGACGGTCGGAAACGGCGTTCATAATCAACACAAAGACCCAAAGTCGTCAGAGGGGTAACGGTGAATGAAACAGCCATGCATAAAAGACCAGACTTCAGTACAATCTCTTCCTGAATCTGAAAACACACCCATTAAAACGAGTCCCATCAGGTGGACTGCTTCATCTTCCAGATGCGTTCCAGTTGTGTACTCCAGGCAATCCTGTTCATAGCTGCATCCTTCCAGTTAGAAATACAATTCATTTGCCCCCTGATACCTGTACCAAGAAGCCCCTATTGCATTTATCTTTAGGTACCAGAAAACTGTGCTCCAATGTACAAATGGAGTCGGAAAGTGCCATCAAGTTGCAGCTGACTTATGGTGACCCCGGTAGGGTTTTTAAGACAAGAGACGAACAGAGGTGGTTTGCCATTGCCGGCCTCCGCGTAGCAATCTAGGACTTCCTCGGTGGTCTCCCATCCAAGTACTAACCAGGGCCGACCCTGCTTAGTTTCTGAGATCTGATGAAATCGAACTAGCCTGGGCCATCCAGGTCAGGGCTAAGTTCAAATACTGTTTTGCTCAAATGAGGCAGGTTTATGCATCGCTTTGCATTGTGTTTTGAACAGTTTCCTGTTATAGCCCAGGGGTTTGCAACCTCCAGAGCCAAATATGGTGATTTAAAAAAAGAAGAAAAAAAGAAAAGAAAATCAGATCATAGAATCATAGAGTTGGAAGGGATCACCAGGGTCATCTAGTCCAACCCCCTGCACAATGCAGGAAATTCCAAACTACCTCCCCCACCACATACACACCCAGTGACCCCTACTCCATGCCCAGAAGATGGCTAAGACGCCCTCCCTCTCATAATCTTCCTAAAGTCATAGAATCAGCATTGCTGACAGATGGCCATCAAGCCTCTGCTTAAAAATCTCCAGGGAAGGAGAGCCCACCACCTCCCGAGGAAGCCTTTAAGCTGAGGTGCTAGTATAACAAGTATGTGAAGGGAATGGCAGGCAAAGGACTAAATGGCTTCTTAGGGATGTTTTACAGAAACAGAAATTATAGAGGTGAACCATATTCCAGCTGTAATCGATGCACCTGTTCATGCCAATGCATTAAAACAATTGCAAAGGATGCTCCTCTGTTGTCAGATGGGGTGCGTGTGTGTGAGCCACTTCCTAATAAAGGACTAGCAACAGACACTGGTTGGACTGCACAAACCGTGTGGATCAACACGCCAGTTATCCGTAATTGCTCATATTTTCAGTTCTGCAAATGGACTTTCTTCTGCTGAGCTCACCCTCTGAATTTTGACATCATTTGGCTCTTGAATTATAAAAAACTTCAGATGTAGCCTGTTGGCTACAAAGAAAACTTGAGCATGGGGTGGGGGGAAGTGTGTTGAATTTAAGAACAGAAGACAAGCCCTGCTGGATCAGACCCAGGCCCATCAGGTCCAGCAGTCTGTTCACACAGTGGCCAACCAGGTGCCTCTAGGAAGCCCACAAACAAGACAACTGCAGCAGCATTGTCCTGCCTGTGTGCCACAGCACCTAATATAATCGGCCTGCTCCTCTGATCCTGGAGAGAATAGGCATGCATTACAACTAGTATCCATTTTGACTAGTAGCCATGAATAGCCCCCTCCTCCATGAACATGTCCACTCCCCTCTTAAAGCCTTCCAAGTTGGCAGCCATCACCACATCCTGGGGCAGGGAGTTCCACAATTTAACTATGTGATGTGTGAAGAAAATATTTCCTTTTATCTGTTTTGAATCTCTCACGCTTCAGCAGATGACCCCATATTCTAGTATTAAGAGAGAGGGAGAAGAGCTTCTCCCTGTCCACTCTCTCCACACCATGCATCATTTTATAGGCCTCTATCATGTCTCCCCTTAACCGCCTTCTTTCCAAACCAAACAGCCCTAAGCGTTTCAACCGCTCCTCATAGGGCAGTTGCTGTAGCAATCAACTTGATTATAGTTGATGCAGAATTTCAGTCTCCTTGTAGCAGATGTCTTTGTTTTTGTTTATTGGCAAGTAGGACTGCTATCACTAATGCATCTGCCATTTTCTCGCCTTTTTGGATGGGTGGGGGGAACCTAATTTCCCTTCAACTGGTTTAGACTTTTGACCCTCGTTACCTGATTGAGGGAAATTACACCTTTTAAAATTGCTTTTTGAGTATGACTGAGGCAGAGTCTCTTACAACGGTAGCAGTGTGGTGGTAGCCTTGAACCACACTTTCCTTCTGGCTTCCACGCCGCGACCTTTCTGAATTGTTCGAGGTTCAGCGTGAGGAACTCTTTCTATAGCAGGACACACAGAGAGCATCACCTCGCCCTTTAGCACTAACAGATGTCCCTCCGACATGACTAGCAATAACACTCCTGCTTCCTGCTGCCGCAGATGTTCTTAAAAGAATGGACGCTTTTCAACATTTCCATTCCGTGGCGGCAACCCAAGCAATTCCGATGAACTTCCTTTCCTGATGACATGTTTTCCCATTCATCATCTGAGCAGCAGTTTAGGTTGTAGTAGTCTATAGAAATAAACTTGGTAAATACTCTTAATAGAAGAAGAAGAGTTTATTTTTATATGCCGACTTTCTCTACCACTTAAGGGAGACTCAAACCGGCTTACAATCACCTTCCCCTCCCCTCCCCACAACAGACACCCTGTGAGGTGGGTGGGGCTGAGAGAGCTCTAAGAGAGCTGTGATTAGCCCAAGGTCACCCAGCTGACTTCATGTGTAGGAGCAGGGAAACCAACCCAGTTCACCAGATTAGCCTCCGCTGCTCATGTGGAGTGGGAAATCAAACCTGGTTCTCCAGATCAGAGTCTACCGCTCCAAATCACCGCTCTTAACCACTATACCATGCTGGCTCTTGTTGTTTCTGGCTTGACACTGAGCCTTATCAGAACTGCTCTAGTGTCTTGGTCCCCTGAAAATTTCAGATGCACATCACCTGTGGCTTGAAACCCAGAAAATGTTAATGGGGAGAAATTTGGTGCATTGATATGTTCCATTAAGTCGCTTCCGACTCATGGCGACCCTGTGAATCAACATCCTCCAAAATGTCCTGACAGCCTTGCTCAGGTCTTGCAAATTGAGGACCGTGGCTTCCTTTACTGAGTCAATCCATCTCTTGTTGGGTCTTCCTCTTTTCCTGCTGCCCTCAACTTTTCCTAGCATGACTGTCTTTTCTAGTGACTCTTGTCTTCTCATAATGTGACCAAAATACAATAGCCTCAGTTTAGTCATTTTAGCTTCTAGGGTCAGCTCAGGCTTGATTTGATCTAGAACCCACTGATTTGTTTTTTTTGGCAGTCCACGGCATTGATATAGCACACATTAAAAGGCGGGTTTCCATTTAAAAAGGCCATTGTATGATGCATACATAACTTCTTCTTTTTCTAAACGTGAACGCTATTGTAACTCCTGGTCTTGGTTATGCTTGAGAGCAGTCAGGTTGTCATTTGGGGTATAGTGGTTAAGAGCAAGTGTGGTGTAGTGGTTAAAGCTGTTACAGTCACCTTCCCTTTCCCTCCCCACAACAGGCACCCTGTGAGGTAGGTGGGGCTGAGAGAGCTCTAAGAGAACTGTGACTAACCCAAGGTCCCCCAGCTGGCTTCATGTACAGTAGTGGGGAAACCAACCCAGTTTGATAGATTAGCATTGGCCGCTCGTGTGGAGGAGTAGGGAATCAAACCCGGTTCTCCAGATTAGAGTCTACTGCTCCAAACCACCACGCTTAACCACTGCACCATGCTGGCTCTCATAAGGAATGTGAAAGGCTTCCACCGGAGACCCTGGAGATTAGCTGCCAGTCTGAGTAGAAGGACCAAGGGTCTTATTCAGGATAAGGCAGTTTCATGTGTTCATGTGACTCTTGAAAGCTTTTACCCTAGAAAATTTCATTGGCCCTTTAGGTGCTACTGGGCTTAGGGTTGCGAGGTCCCTCTTCACCACCAGTGGGAGGTTTTTGGGGCGGAGCCTGAGGAGGGCGGGGTTTGGGGAGGTGAGGGACTTCAATGCCATAGAGTCCAATTGCCAAAGCGGCCATTTTCTCCAGGTGAACTGATCTCTATCGGCTGGAGATCAGTTGTAATAGCAGGAGATCTGGAGGTTGGCAACCCTAACTGGATTTGAATTTGTCCTACTGCTGCAAACCGCCCATCTCAAACTGTGCTTGGTTCAGTTTGGTAATGAAAATCCTGTATTCTCTAGTGTTGATTCTGTCACTGCCTTGTTTCCCTTACCTTTTTAGGTTATTGAAGGGAAACTGGCCCCTTTCCTTGGGAAGGTAATCAAGTTTGCCACCTCCCATGTCTACAGCTGCAGCCTTTGTAGTCAAAAGGGATTCATCTGTGAGATCTGCAACAATGGAGAGATCCTCTACCCCTTTGAGGACATTTCTACAAGCAGGTAAACAACTGTGATTCCTTCACTCCGGTGCTGCCATTATCGTTCCTGTAGAAAAAGCTAACAGGGATGACTCAGTCTTTGCCAAGAGGCCTGGTCCATTTCCCAGCTTTCTGCATGAAGACCATTTTTTCTTTCTGCCCAGAATCACTTCTTGAGCCCTTCTTTGCCTGGCCAGATAAGGCTATCATGATTCAGCCAGATATGTTGCTAGTAGGGTTGCCAGGTCCCTCTTCCCCACCAGCGAGAGATTTTGGGGGCGGAGCCTGAGGACAGCGGGGTTTGGGGAGGGGAGGGACTTCAGTGCCATAGTGTCCAATTGCCATTTTCTCCAGGGGAACTGATCTCTATCGACTGGAGATCAGTTGTAATAGCAGGAGATCTGCAGCTAGTACCTGGAGGTTGGCAACCCTAAAGTTATCACATGATGACCATGCCCATCAAAGTGTCCTAGTTGGCTCCTACATTCATCCCTTCTATTACACTCTGGGCCCTGCCTACCTAGCAACCGCCAATGTACCAGAGTTAACTGGAAATGCCTCTTGTCTTCTTCTAGCCAGGCCTTAGGCTTCCCATATCTGCAGGGGGCCAACTGTGCAGAGGAAGACATTTGGATAGTAAGGCCATAAAACATACGTTGACACACAGTAAGGGCATGAGATCATAGAATAATAGTTGGAAGGTACCCCCAGGGTCATCTAGTCCAACCCCCTGCACAGTGCAGGAAATTCACAACTACCTCCCACACATACCCCCAGTGACCCCCTACTCGATGCCCAGAAGATGGCCAAGATGCCCTCCCTCTCATCATCTGCTTAAGGTCATAGAATCAGCATTGCTGACAGATGGCCATCTAACCTCTTCTTTAAAACCTCGAGGGAAGGAGAGCTCACCACCTCCTGAGGAAGCCTGCTCCACTGAGGAACAGCTCTAACTGTTAAAAAATTCTTCCTAATGTCTAGACCTAATGTCAGTTCACCTGGAGAAAATGGCCGCTTTGGCAATTGGACTCCATGGCATTGAAGTCCCTCCCCTCCCCAAACCCCACCCTCATGCTCCGCCCCAAAAATCTCCAGGTATTTCCCAACCCGCAGCCGGCAACCCTAGCTAATCTACATATGTGAATGAGCCACCCCAGTAAGCACTGCGGATACAGCTTTAGTTATCCCCTGAAATTTTATATCTATATTTATTCATTTTACAACATTTATACCTCGCCTTTCTGCCCTCGTAAGGGTCACCGAGGCGGCTAAACAATTAAAACAAACATAATAAAAACCACATCTTAAAAACTAAGAACAAGCACATCATTAGAGTAGTTAAAACCAGAGCTGAAATAGATACAAAAGCATGAAAACAATTAAAATGTTGGGCAGGAGGGAGGGATCGCTAAGGGAACGCCAAATGAAACAAAAAAAAAAGTTATTTTAGTTGTTCATCTGTGAGTTCTCAGGGGCTTGTGGGGCAAGGATCAGTTCTTAGAACCCACTACCAGTGTTGGGAGATGGCCAGGATCTTTTTGGCCAGCAGGCTACGGTGAGGGTTGTTTTCGGTACATCTGGAAGTAAGATTTCTGGGCCTGTGTAGCCAAGGCCAACCTTTACTGAGATTGCCAGCTCCTTCCAATTATTTGCCCAGTCTGTCCCTGGATTTCTTCCAGGGTTTGTTTGGCTTTTTTTTTTTAATGCAAAGTCAAAACCGTGGACACAGATTAAACAAGGCATTCTGCGGAATTATGTGCATACTAGCGAAAAAAGGAGCATTCGCAGAACAACCGCCTCTCGAAAAGAAAGTAATGAATGACAAAGTGTAAGAGCCAAGATTAAGGCCAAATAGGACAAGGAAGACTGATGAGGATAAAGAAAGGAACAAAATATTTGATGTACGAAAGCCTTGCCTAGTAAAGCGTACATGTAATTTGCCAACAGAATGTTTGATCGCTTACTAAGGGTGTGTTCTGTGCATGCAAACTGCAGGCTGAACACCCCAGACTTCTGAAATCCTTCGGGAGCTTTGTAATAGCTTCAAGATCTCTGAAAGCTGAGCATAACATGGTCCTTTGGTACTTCTGTAGGGTTGCCAACCTCCAGGTAGTAGCAGGAGATCTCCTGCTATTACAACTACTCTCCAGCCGATAGAGATCAGTTCACCTTTGGCAATTGGACTCTATGGCATTGAAGTCCCTCCCCTCTCCAAACCCCACCCTCTTCAGGCTCCGCCCCAAAAACCTCCCGCCGGTTGTGAAGAGGGACCTGGCAACCCTATACTTCCAGTACTTTGTACCTTTAATCTTCCTTGATTTCAAATATTCCCACATGATCTATCCACTTTCTCTCAAAATTATCCCCCTTTCCAGTCTTCCTCTTCCTTTCCTTCCGTATAGGAAAAGCTTGAGGCTTTTTTCCCCTCTAGAATATTTATCTGCCTCCTCTCAAGATACCCGCTTGGGGCTGCTCATAAACAATGCAATGAAGTCATAAAAACAATATACAGATTATCAGTATTCAAAAGAAGGCAGGGTCATAAAAACAGCGCAAAGCAACACTCAGTCGCCTAAAATTATATTCGTAATACAGTCCTCAAGTTAGAAAGCAGTTTCATCAAAACAGCTTTAAAAAAAGATGGAACCACTCAGTTAAAAGTCCAGGTTTTAAAGAAAATCTTTACCCGGTGATAGGGTTGCCAACTTCCATGTATGTCTCCCTGACTGAATGTTTATGTGTGTATACATGTGTATTAGGATAGTATACATGTGTATTAGGATAGTGTAATAGGTTAGCTTATGCATAGTGTTGTGTGTGTGTAGCTATTTATATAAATGTTTGCACTTTGTTAATAACTTTCGCATCTGTGCTGATTTCCAAACCATGTGGTACCGTACTAGTACAGTGGTGTCTTCTTCCTATAAACTTCCAGGATCTAGCTTAGGGTTCCCAAGTCCCTCTTCGCCAGCGGTGGGAGGTTTTTGGGGTGGAGCCTGAGAAGGGCAAGACTTGGGGAAGGGAGGGGAGGGACTTCAATGCCATAGAGTCCAATTGCCAAAGCGGCCATTTTCTCTAGATGAACTGGTCTCTATTGTCTGATCAGTTGTAATAGCAGGAGATCTCCACCTAGGACCTGGAAGTTGGCAAGCCTATACTAGCTGGAGATCTCCCGCTATTACAACTGATCTCCAGCCGATAGAGATCAGTTCACCTGGAGAAAATGGCGGCTTTGGCAACTGCACTCTATGGCATTGAAGTCCCTCCCCTTCTCAAACCCCGCCCTCCTCAGGCTCTGCCTCCAGCCAGTGGCCAAGAGGAACCTGGCAACCCTACCTGGTGGCTAGCAGAGAGTAAGGTATGTGCCAGACGAGCCTCAAGGATTAGAACATTCCAAAGGTGAGGTGCTACCAATGAAAAAGCCCTGTGTCTAGTTGCCAACCTGCCTTGCAGGGATAGCGTAGGGCCCAGGGCTTGGGGAAAGGATCTTAACTGGACAGATGCATGCAAGGTTTTCAAAATACAAAGAGGGGGGGGAAATACCCTTTTGCTTTTTAAAATTAGGATCTGGTTCTGTTAGAGGGAAGTTTTGGATTGAAAACGATGACTGAGATTCAGAGTGTCTTGAATACTTTCAAAAGCACCAGGCCAGCATCTGCCATAAATATACCTAGATAATTAAAGTCTGGAGCTCCGTTTTTATGTACTTTTTTTAAAAAAAATGTGGTTTGGGAATAGGGTTGCCAGCTCTGGGTTGCGAAATACCTGAAGAATTTGGGGGAGGGGGGAGTTTGAGTTTGAGGAGGGGAGGGGCTAAAATGGGGTACAGTGCCATAGTGTCCACCTTCCAGAGCAGCCATTTTCTCTAGGTAGGGTTGCCAGGTCCCTCTTTCCAACCAGCAGGAGATTTTTGGGACGGAGCCTGAGGAGGGCAGGGTTTGGGGAGGGACTTCAATGCCATAGAGTCCAATTGCCAAAGCGGCCATTTTCTCCAGGTAAACTGGTCTCTGTCGGCTGGAGGTCAGTTGTAATAGCAGGAGATCTCCTGCTACTATTTAGAGGTTGGCAACCCTATCCCCAGGTGAAGTGCTCTCTGTTCCCTGGCGATCAGTTGTAATAACGAGAGATCTCCAGCCACCACTTGGAAGTTGGCAGTCCTACTTGGGAGGGCATTCAGTGATAACGTTTAACACTTGGTAGGCGGCTGTGAATTGCAGGTTGGAAGAACCGCTGAATCACGATTCAAATAAATATTAGCATATCTGTCCCATGGGGGAAATGACTGGTGCCTTGGGAATGTTGCTACTCATCTCCACACGCCTGTATACAGCTATACTAAGCCTCAGCAAAATGAATGAGGCTGCGCTTGTATCAATGACAAGGCTTTAAAAGATATTTAGCTTCCCTCTAAAAGGGGGGCAGCAATATCAAACCCCAGCCATAAACTGCCTCCCCGAGAAAGTATTTGTACTGTATTAAAGAGCCCTCCCCCATTCAAGAAAGTTCTCGAATGATTGTAAAATTGTGTTTGTGTATCTTGTTTGCTTGCATGCCATTGCCTTGACCTTAATCTGGCTTGCTGGGGAAGAACTCCTATTCTGGATGGGGTGGGGAATGCATTTAGAGGAGGATCCACAGAGCTGTGTGTCTCAGGTGAAATATGCCAGAGGTTTCGGATTTGGACTTTTGCCTTCCTGTAACGGCACTTAACACACACACACAACACACTAAACTGAGGCTATCATATTTTGGTCACATTATGAGAAGACAAGAGTCACTGGAAAAGACAGTCATGCTAGGAAAAGTTGAGGGCAGCGGGAAAAGAGGAAGACCCAACAAGAGATGCATTGACTCAGTAAAGGAAGCCACAGCCCTCAATTTGCAAGACCTGACCTGAGCAAGGCTGTCAAAGATAGGACTTTTGGAGGACATTGATCCATAGGGTCGCCATGAGTCGACGGCACTTAACACACACACAACATTCACACAAGCTGTGGTGAAGTGGGAAATCCCTGAAAGAAAACGGCTCTGTTCCCAGATGTGATTTCTCTTCGCTTTCTGGTTGAGACGGACAAATCTTGGGAGGGAAGGATTCCTCTTCTCCCTCCCCCTCCCCCCCCCCAGTCTTCAAGAGCTGGAGTTTCCATTTGCAGGTGTTTGCTCAGCGTTCAATTTTTTTTTGTCAGTCCTTGAGCAAACAGAACTGAATACCTGGATAATGCACTCATCTGGCTTTGAATACACATATATTACACAGCCCTTTCTCACTAATCAGTGTGACACATTCCTTTGTTGGCCAAATGGCTCCAAAGCAAACACAATCATTTCACTTAATTAGCCGGGGGTTTGTGTGCCGTGCCCGGCGGCCGCCTTCCATCCGCTCCAGCAGTCCGTAACCCCCCCCCCCAATTCTGCTGTCTTAGCACTATTGTGAAATGCCCACAAATTATTACTATTCTTTTTTTTTTAATTGCCTGTTTTTGTCTACTTAAAAATAAAAACATCCCCGTTCCTGGATATTTTTTTCTCCGTCAAGCCGCAGCCGACTTATGGGAATCCTGGAGGGTTTGCAAGGCAAGAGACAGAGGTGGTTTCCCTTTGCCTGCCTCTGCGTAGCAACCCTGGACTTCCTTGGTGGTCTCCCATCCAGGCACTAGCCGTTGCCAACCCTGCTTACCTTCCAAGATCTGGGGAGAGCGGGCTGGCCTGGGCCACCCAAGCCAGGGTTTTTCTGGGTAGAAACATAAAAGTACAAGTGGGCTGCTGTTATGGATGGGTCTTCCTGATTTTACAGTTGTTGCCAAAAAATTGTATGCAGGGACTTGAACCTGTGGGCAATAGTGTTCTCTGGCATATGCATCCACTCCAACAGTCTGCAACCCCCCCCCCCCAATCCTGCTGTCTTAGCACTATTGAGCCAGTGTGATGTAGTGGTTAAGAGCGGTGGTTTGGAGCGGTGGACTCTGATCTGGAGAACCGGGTTTGATTCCCCACTCTCCACATGAGCGGCGGATGCTAATCTGGTGAACTGGATTTGTTTCCCCACTCCTACACACAAAGCCAGCTGGGTGACCTTGGGCAAGTCACATTCTCTCAGCCCCACCTACCTCACAGGGTGTCTGTTGTGGGGAGGGGAAGGGAAGGTGATTGTAAACCGGTTTGAGTCTCCCGTAAGTGGTAGAGAAAGTCGGCATATAAAAACCAACTCTTCTTCTTCTCCTTCTTCTCCTTCTGCTGCTGCTGCTGCTGCTGAAATCTGGCCCTGAGTTGCCTTTTTTTTTTTTTTGTCTGGCTTGGGCTGTTGTGATTTCTTCTGGTCCACCTTCCTGCCAGTCGTTGCTTTGGAAACCTGCTCCCCTGGCCCTTCTCCTTTGTGACCTTGGAGTCCTCCTCCTGTTATCGCTTGAGATTCTGACCCCTTGAGAACATCGAAGTGTAGACTCTGGAGACCATTCTGTGTGCAGGGCCACCCCGTTCATGGCTGTCATGCCCCTTCACCCCTTGTTCATTGCCTTCCATGTTCAGTTTTTTTGAGCATTAAGCTCCGCATGATGCTCTCACAAGCAGAGGGTGATAGGGGAAAGGCATCTTTTCAGGTTAGTGTTTTTAAGAACACTTTGCAAGTGTGTGGCAATGGGGTGTCTGGATATAACTTGTTTCTGTGACCCACTGACAGTTTGCCTTCCTGAATTTCACAGTTGTTCTTAGGCCTTTTACGCATGGCTGTTTCCCTCACAGTCACCCCTCCGACAACTTCAGGTCTTTGTGTTGATTATGCATGCCGTTTCTGACCCTTCAGTAGTCGCCTCACTCTCCCCCTGCATTTCCCCACATTTAGCCTGTGTTTTCAGAGATCCGTTTTATCTCGAATGTGAAAAGGCAGGCAAAACATAGGGAAACGCAGGGGGAGAGCAAGGCGACCTCTGACGGTCGGAAACGGCATGCATAATCTCAACAAAGACCCGAAGTCGTCGGAGGGATGAACACAAGTGCATAAAAGGCCTTTAGTATCTTTGAATAACTTTTAGGCAATCAGCATCTCACATAGGAGAGCATGCTGTGAAGAGTTACAGTCAAACGCGGCAGAGCAGACCGAGCACCAAACTCCTCACGATATGCAGTTTGGAACTGACATCTCTGTGGCTCCCAGGCAGAAGGGTTGCAGGGAAGCTGGTTAAGAACAGAGCGTGGGACAAAGAACCATGGAGACGTTTGGTGCGTGCCCTACAATTATCATCTCCCACATTGGTTATGAATACATAAAGCTGTCTTATACTGAATCAGACCCTTGGTCCATCAAAGTCAGTATTGTCTACTCAGACCGGCAGCAGCTCTCCAGGGTCTCAGGCAGAGGTCTTTCATATCACCTACTTGCCTAGTCCCTGTAACTGGAGATGCTGAGGATTGAACCAGGGACCTTCTGCGTGCCAAGCAGATGCTCTACCACTGAGCCACAGCCCCTCCCCTGTATCATGTAGCTCATTCTCAGACATGCACCCTTCAGCCCGATTCCCATAAAACGGGAAGACTTCCACTTGGAGAGCCGAAGTGACTTCGTTTCCCCCAGCACCACCCAAAACAATGGGCAGCGCAACACCCCGTCGCACCCCTGATGGCAGCTGAAAGCATGGGAAACCAAATGCCAGGAGTGGCTGCTTCTCTGTAGGACCGCCACAGGCAAGCCAAGGGCGTGAAGCAGTCTGTAGCTGCTTGTTCCTAAGTCCCCGTCGTTTTTATTCTGCTATGTGTCATCTTTAAAGCGTCAAAAGCCAGGCTTGCCTTTGTGCTTCTCTTCACAATGCCCTCGTCTGCGTGTTCCAAAGGATCTGAGGGGAGGAGGACAAAGGCTTTACCAATGACGAGAGTTGGGTAAATAAGTGAGATGAGGGCTTTGGTTCGAGGAACACCCTCTCTCCTAACACAGGTGCTCCTCATGGCTCTCAGATGTTCGAGCAGCAACCGACACCGCTTTGAGCATCCTTGACCTTGGCTCAGTGAGGTGGGCAGGTGTGCGTTTGAATCCGTCGTCGAAATTCTGGGTGGTGGAGCAGACGCCGAAAGCACCCTCATTGTCTTCCTTGGAGGAAGGTTGGCCACAGCTCAGCAGACTTCTCCCGCTTAAACGAGTTCAAGATTCGTGTTCCCCGTCATTTACCACTGAGCTGTGGTCACAGGGCCCTGACCTGGATGGCCCAGGCTAGCCTGATATCATCAGATCTCAGGAGCTAAGCAGAGTCGGTCCTGGCTAGTACTTGGATGGGAGACCACCAGGGAATACCAGGGTCGTGACACGGAGGCAGGCAATGGAAAACCACCTCTGATAGTCTCTCGCCTTGAAAACCCTACTGGGGTTGCCGTAAGTCAGCTGCCACTTGACAGCACTTTCCACACGCAGGGTCCAGAATCATGCTTAAGAAACTGAAATTCGGCAACTTACTGCATTTCATATTTCCTAGTCTCCCCCCCCCCCCAACTCCAGCTTCATGGTTTTTGCTTTGTTCTAACAATGGGCACATTTATATTTTTAAGGGAAGCGTTGGGCTAGTTTCAGATTTCTGTGGGGCTCAGGTAAGAGACCGGCCGTGGGGTCCTTGCCCCACCCACAGAAGCTGGGCTGGCTGGGACTGTCCCTCCCTACTTCCCGGATGCCACTTTCCTGCCGTTGCAGTCTGCCTCTTGCGGAAGGGGCCGAAATGGTAGCCACGCCATTGCTACCCCCAGTTGCTTGTGTGCCCGATGGTCCCCCCTGCCCCTGTCTCAGTGGATGGCAGTGAGGAAGAGATGGCCATTCCATTACATCCAGATTTGGTGGAGGGGCAAGCCTATAGCTGGTAGCTGCAGGTGCTGCTGTTCCTCATCCAGGAGGAAGTGAGTGGGGAAGAAAGTGGCAGTCAGGAGGAAAAGGGGAGCCGGTATCCAGCAGGAATTTCCAGCAGGGGTGTGCTCTTCGAGCTCTGCAGGTGCCCAGTGCTATCAGCCCTCACTCCCGTCCTTACAGCTATGATGCTTAAACGTACACTTCCTAAAAAGTGAAGTTCACGCACATTACTCAGAGGCAGATCATCTGCTTGGCATGCAGAAGGTCCCAGGTTCAATCCCTGGCATCTCCAGTTGAAAGGACCAGGCAGTAGGTGATGTGAAAGACCTCAGCCTGAGACCCTGGAGAGCCGCTGCTGGGCAGAGTAGACAATGCTGACCTTGATGGACCGAGGGTCTGATTCAGTATAAGGCAGCTTCATGTGTTCATGTGACAACCTTGTGTGTGTGTAACGTGCCGTCAAGTCATAGCCAACTTACGGAGACCCCATAGGGTTTTCAAGGCAAAAGATGAACAGAGGTGGTTTACCATTACCTGCCTCAGTGTAGCAACCCTGGACTTCCTTGGTGGTCACCCACCCAAGTACTAACCAGGGCTGACCTGGCTTAGCTTCTGAAATCTGACGAGAGCAGGCTAGCTGAGCCATACACATCAGGGTACAGTAAACTTGCATCTGCCAAAATATGTGTCCTTTAGGTTCTCTGAGGATCCGTGCTTGGCTGCTGCTTATTTGCTGGCAAACGAAGGTTTGAATAATATTTGGAAATGGCCTTAAGAGGAGGATGCTGGTTGGCAGTGGGAATATACGGATAGGCATCAAGATCCCTGGGGAGGGATGGGGAAAGATGCAGAGCACACAGCATTTCATCCCCAACATATTGGAAGCTTCATCCAAAAGACCACCATTTGTGTGATTTAGCAGCTTTCAGCAGAATCTGTCCACAGATTTTTCCCACCTTGCTTCCAGTGTGGTGGTGTGGTTAAGAGCGGTGGTTTGGAGCAGGGGACTTTAATCTGGAGAACTAGGCTTGATCCCCCACTCCTCCACATGAAGCCAGCTGGGTGACCTTGGGCTAGTCACAGCTCTCTCAGCTCCTCCTACCTCACAGGGTGTCTGTTGTGGGGAGGGGAAGGGAAGGTGATTGTAAGCCGGTTTGAATCTCCCTTAAGTGGTAGAGAAAGTCGGCATATCAAAACAAACTCTTCTTCTTCTTCCTCTTCCTCTCCCTCCTCCTCTTCTTCTTCTCACAACCATGAAAGCTTGAAGCTTTTTAAGAAGAAAAAAGAAGTGCAAGATTGACATGTTTTTGGGAGGGTATCTGGGATTTGTTACAGCCTACCAGATCCTGTACTAAATCGTCATGATAGTGAGGCAGATTCCCGCTCTGGCATTGTAGTTGGCTTGGGTTCATACATAAAACTCCTGCAAAAAAAAACCCTTGCGGATCTTGCATAGAATCCATTGAAGAGGTAGCTGAGCAATTGGAGTACTATTACTCAGAATGGCTTTCTCTCTAGGCATAGCCAATCCAATCGGTCGTTGCTAAGCAAACTTTGTCACTTACCCCAACCCAAGTTATGACGTTGCTGTGAGCTGGTTGGCCGTGTGACGGGCCCATGGCCCCTTCCTCGGCTCCAGCATCCTCCATTGGAGGCCAGGTCCATCACACCACCTGGACTCAGCGCATGCCCCTTCCCCACCCCACTCCCTCCTGCAGGCGCAACGGGTTTTTTCCATTCCCCCCCCCCCCGATCTTTGGCGTCTTCTGTTTACATCGCTACATGGAAGTTTGCACAGGCGTGCTGCTGTTTACAATCAGCAGCAGTGTGGAAAAGGAAACTGCTCCGTCTCCTGTGCTCCCTCAGTTGCCCCCACATCTCCTTCGTAGACCCACCCGGGGGAGCTCTTTGCTCTCTCCAACGCAGGGGGGGGGACCTCAAACATCTCCCCTGGTCCGTGCCGGTTTAGCCCTCCAGGAGACGAGGATTCCAAAACATCACGTCGAGTCATCTCATTCCACTGTTTTCTCGTAAAGTTTAGTCTCCATCTAGTTTCCTGTAATAAACAGACTGCAGCTTGTTTTAACCGTAACAGATACAACGAACAGTTGTTCTCCCTCTTTCCGACTTATGTTCTCCCTGGTATTCATAAATAGCGTCCTGTTGACCTGCCTTTCTTAGGTTAGACACAGTCCCTCAGTCTTTTCTGCCGTAGCTCACCGTCCATGCTGTTGGTCTTAGCTGGCATACAAGAATCGTCATTTGCCTGCAGAAGCTCCCACTGCCGGTCTCTAAGGTGCCACTAACTGAATGTTGTTCAGGAATGAGTCCCATCAAATTGTGGATTTTGCTTCTGACTCAACACTTACAGGATCAGGGTCCATGTTTTATTTTACTGTAGTTTCTATACAGAAATTCGTAATGAACTACTAAGCCCTTTGCAGACAAATAGACTAATGCTTCCAATTGCTGTAATGCTTCCTTTCGATTGAACAGTTGTTTGCCCCATGCTCTGGAGAAGGTAGCACAATTTTTAAAGATTGTTATAGAACGCCGCAAATCAGTTAAATCAATGGATGTATTAACTCGCAACACTATCTTATGCAAATGTCTTTTAACCATTTTGTAAGGTTGTATCTCAAATATTTATATTTTTATAAGCTACTGTATGTATGGTCATTTTATGCCAATAAAGGATTAGATGACTGGCTGGTATAGGATCAGGCTAAATAGGATAAATGAAGAATCTGCTCTTGCTGTCAGTCTTTCAGCCCATTCCTGAGAGCAGCAGCGGCTGCCGTGGGGGGAAAGGGGTTTTTATTTTTTTTAAAAAATGGGGGGAAAGGGGGACCCAGCAATGCTGTTGCATAAGGGGGAAATTCCCAGCTCGAAAGGGGTTGGGAAGCTCCCCAACGACAGCTTTGCCCTCAGGGACGCCTCCCTGAGCGCCAGTGCAGGGACTTGCACCGGAACAACTGCCGGAGCTGCCCTCCCAGTCCAGGGGGGTCGCCATGAGTGCCCCTACGCCAGCGTCCGTGCCAGTTTCCACAGCAGAAGAGGCACAGATGCCGGCGTAGGGGTCACGCCGCCTCCATAGGACCCTTGCCCCCCTCCCCTTAGGAATGCACTGTAACTGGTCTCAACTTGGGAAGGAAGTGGGAATAAAACCCAAACAGACCATTAAGTGAAGTGAAGATGCTGATTTGTGGAAGTTTTTGAGGTCCTGGCAGAAATGAACAAAATAGGATCCTGGATGCGGATGGTATTTTAGGGGATATCCCTTGAAAAAAATTCTTGAAGCCAGCCTTTCCCGATGGTCCTGGTTGTAATTGCACCTCACCCTCTCCTCTTACCAAGGAATAACAGTCATCGTTGGGAGTTGCAGAATCAATTTTTTTGCTATACCGGCACATTGTTTGAGCGATGTATTTGCTCTTAAATTTCAAAGCCATTCATCTCTCTTTCCTGCTCCCCCATTCCTGTGGAATGAATTTGGGTAGCTGAAGGCAGATGTGCTTCACTCTTCTGTCATCCTGTAGGCGTCCATTTTGACAAATTCCTGATAAGCTTTGACATTCTCCAGTTGACTATGAAGAATGCGGGGGGGGGGGGAAGAGGCGGGCGAAGGGAGAGAAAAGGAGTGGTCACAGACGAATGCAAAACTGATGCTGTCATCCATCGTTCCTCTCTAGCAAACCCCTACGAGAGGGGAATCGGCTTGGGAATGTCAGCATTAGTGTCAGATGGGGACAATTAAGATTTTAAAGGCCCTGCTGTTTTCCTTGGCTGTCATCTGGGCTCTCCGACTGGGGCCGACGCATGTCCAAAGAATAGGTAACATGCTGTAGTGAAGCTTGTAACAAACCCATGAGATTCCAAGATCACACGACTCCTAACAGTTGGAATCCCGCATTCTGTTATGTCTTTAAATCCCGTTGGCCGCAGGACAGCAACCTGCTGAACCATAGATGTAATCTGCAAACACGGAAGCCGTCTTTTCCTTCTCACCAATAAAAAATCACCACATATGCTGCCACAATAAATCTACTCAAATAAAACATAAATGATCACAGACCAATTTATCCTGGAGAGAATAGGTATGCATCATGACTAGTACCCATTTTTACTAGTAGCCATGAATATCCCTTTCCTCCATGAATATGTCCACTCCACTCTTAAAGCCTTCCAAGTTGGCAGCCATCTCCACATCCTGGGGCAGGGAGTTCCACAATTTAACTATGTGTTATGTGAAGATGTTGGGCTAGATGGACCACTGGTCTGATCCAGCAGGGCTCTTCTTGCATTCTTATTTTCCGGGCAATGGGGAGGGAAGTTAAAAACTTGTAAGGCAACTATCTGTTCGTTATTTTTTTAATATATATTTTATTGTTTTTATAAAGGGATACAGAAGGGAATAAAGGGAAAAGGATCAAGTCTATTTCTTCTTCCAAGCATTGCACAGTCTAAACTATCGTCAGATCTAAATAACATCAATTGTCATAAGTGTATGAACGTTATTAAATGCATTCGTTGAGTAATTTCTAAAGTAAATCTCTAAACTCATTATTTTTATTGAATATTCATGGCACGTGAATAATGATCATATAGAGGTTGCCATTTTAACTTAAACTCCTCCATTGAGTTCATTTTTAACGAGTGAGTTAATCTTTCCATTAATGCGAAGTGAAAAAGTTTACTGCTTTGTGTTTTTTTGGGGGGGGGGCTTTCACAGGTGTGAGAGCTGCGGTGCAATTTTCCATTCCGAATGCAAGGTGAAGTCTGTCCCGTGCCCCAGGTGCGTGCGGAGGGAGCTGCAGATGAAGCAGAAGTCTTTTTGGCAAAGGCTGAACTTGGACGAAAGCCTGGGAGAGGCGTGCAACGTGTTCGAACTCTCCTATCCGAACACTTGACTGGAAGGAGAAGACGCCGGCACCCTGCAAGGATCCCTTTTCCGACTGCGGAACAACCGTCGACGAGGCGACTTCACTCCGCCATGCAGAATCCTTTGCTGCAAAAAAAAAAAAAAAAAAGCTTAGCTTTGGGGTTGTGGAATATCCAGGGCCAAAGGTACCAAGAATGTGTAGAGCTGACGGAGGCGAAATAGCGTTCGCGAAATGTAGGCGACCCAGCTGGTCTTAAGCCAAATGTAGTTTACTTGAAATATATCCTTGTCTCTTTGCATTTGGTTTTCTGGTTAGAAACATCTGCTCTTGTATGTATTATTTATTATCATCCTTCCAAATGGAAGGTTTTGCGGAGTTAGTGGTGGCGGCAATATTTAAAGCCCATAGACTACTTTGGGGGCGAAGTCTGTGAATTAGTAGAGTTTCCCCCGTCCCAATTTAGAAAGTTGTTTTAGCGATCAGCTCTTAAGGACATTTTCCTCTCTCTCCCCCACCCCTTGTAAAAGTTTGCAGATATTTTCACTGACAAGATCAGCTTCTTAGAGGAGTACAAAAATTCATAAAATCCTTTCTAAGTACTGAAGCGACATCCAGTTTGCAGAGTAGTCACTCACAACTTTTAACCCACGCAGACGTTTCCCTTTCCTAATGTTATATCCGTTCTCTGTCCACACCTCTGACACAAACATACAGATTTTACCTTTGTGGGTGTTAAATTAGGATGTAGGATGAGTTAGTATTAGTGGTTTTTCTGAAATCTTTTCGAAACTTTCGTCCCAGCTTTGGGCACAATAATGACACAGTGGCCATTTATGCAGGGTCAGTTTTGATGCTCGCTCAAAGCTCTTTTTTTTAAATGCGACCTTTAAAATGTCTACTCACGGTCCCGATGCAAAAGGAGAAATCCCGCCCCCACCCTCCTGCTCCTTCGCTCCTTGGTTTGCAAAGCCATTGGCAATAGCCGTTTGCATAGCTAAGCTGTGTATGTGATTTTTCATGGATTCTTCGGTAAATGTTTCGGGGTAGAGTAAACACAAAAGGTCATGTTAAAGGGGCTCTTAAGAAATGCAAAGCAGGTATGCGCCGGCTTTGCAGTCACTTCCTAAATGGCGTTTCAGCGTGAAAAATGGAAAAAAATATGCGGGGCACTTCAGCCTGGAATGCTCTGCTAATTATCAACCATAAACGGCTAGTGTGTTTAGTATATCACAGGCTTGGCTGGGGGTGGGGGTTTCTGTCTGTTTTCTGCTTTGCCTTTTTGCTTCTTTACAGGATGTACAAATGCCTCCTACAGCCAGCGCCCAGGCCTTTGCACGTCTGCCCTCGAACAATGGGTGATTTCTCGTGTGGCCTCCAGTTCCGGTTCTAGAGCCAAAACGCACAAGACCCGAATTCTCAGTGAGTGCAGAGCAAAGGCAGGCTTTCGTATGACAACGTGATCCGCCATTGGCGGTTCGGAGAGTAGACGGACGTGTTCCTACCTGTATGACTCACCATGCATGTGGGTAATGCTTGTTGTTGTCTTAAGAACATAAGAAAGGCCATGCTGGATCAGACCAAGGTCCATCAAGTCCGTCCGTCTGTTCACACAGTGGCCAACCAGGTGCCTCTAGGAAGCTCATAAACAAGACGACTGCAGCACCATTGTCTTGCCTGTGTTCCACAGCACCCAATATAATAGGCATGCTCCTCTGAGACTAGAGAGAATAGGTATGCATCATGATTGGTATGCATCTTTTAGGTATGCATCATTTTAACTAGTAGCCATGAATACCCCTCTCCTCCATGAACATATCCGCTCCCCTCTTAAAACCTTGGGGCAGGGAGTTTCACAATTTAACTATACGTTGTGCGAAGAAATACTTCCTTTTATCTGTATTGAAGCTCTCCCCCTCCAGCTACAGCAGATGACCCCGCTTTCTGGTATGAGAGAGGGAGAAAAGCTTCTCCTTGTCCACTCTCTCCACACCATGCATCATTTTATAGATCTCTATCATGTCTCCCTTTATCCGCCTTCTTTCCAAGTCTTCTGTCTGAGCCCACTGTTTATGGGCCTTACCCAGGTGCAACTGGTAATGTTTGGATACTTTGACCAACTGGTAATGTTTGAATACTTTGACCAACCATCCCTAAACTGGGGTCCAGGAGTCCTCAGACTAGGAACCCAGTACTGAAGGAAGCATTTATTAAAGAAGCTACTTAGACTTACTGGCCCTGACCAAGATGAAGCCTGTAGCCTCAGATGGATCTTGTCCTGACGCAGGCTTCCCTAATCATATGGATGTAGAGCCCCCATCACAGTTTCTATTGGATTTCCCCATTGAACTATGGAAAGTCATAGCAGGCAAGGGAATTTCCAAGTCTCCAAGCAGTGGCCAGATCAAGGCTGCTGTCAAAAACACAAGAAACTTAGTAGGTTGACTTAATGTTACCCATATAATTTCATTAGCCTGTTTCCCCCACCGATACCAACACCACTAACAGCTCCCAAGATCCTTTATTATCTAGCACATTCCATATCTCAGTTTCTTTCTTTTTAATTACCAACATGCATGTAGTTAATATATTTGCAGGAAGCAAATACAGTGATATGACTGGAAAACAATTCATTTCAGCATGCGTACAACCTATTAATGCAAGCAGGTTTGCCATGTTGAGTCTGGCTTCGGCTTCTTAGGATCAAACTGGACCAGATATGAGAGATCTATGATTGGATCTCCTTTCTTTCAATGTCTCCAAAAAACAGGGGCAGACTAGGAAGGTATATATTATTCCTCCTCACCCCCTCCGCCCACGCTCCTTTTATGTTGCTGATATTAAATTCCCCTCTCTCCCTGAGCTGTTAACTCACTCCTGTTACAAAAATACAGATGCAACAATATTTTAAAAATGAAGGATCCTAATACCAAACTTCAATGTGCTTTTTAAACAGGAAGAAAAGTAAAAGCATCCAAATACAAATTTGAATTCAAGGGTCATTTACACATGCGAGTTTTACCGTATATACCCGTGTATAAGCCGACCCGCGTATAAGCCGAGGTGCCTAATTTCTCCCCAAAAATGGGGAAAAATTAGGCACCCGCGTATAAGCCGAGGGTCGGCTTATAACCCCTCCCCCCCCCGCAGGCTTACCTCAATCCAGGTGCGCAGGCCGGCGCCGGCCGGCAGGGTCCTCGCTGTGCCCGGCAGGGGCGGCGACGGGGCCTCCAGAGGCCTCTGGAGGCCCTTCCAGGCCGGCGCCAGCCGGCAGGGTCCTCGCTGCGCCCGGCAGGGGCGGCGACGGGGCCTCCAGAGGCCTCTGGAGGCCCTTCCAGGCCGGCGCCGGCCGGCAGCAGCCTCGCTGCGCCCGGCAGGGGCGGCGACGGGGCCTCCAGAGGCCTCTGGAGGCCCTTCCAGGGCGCTCCTGGCCGGGGGAAGCCACGCGGGCACGGCAGCAATGGCGGCGGAGGCGGCGATGGCGGCGGCGGTAAGTTCCCCCCTCCCTCCTCTCTCCCTCCCTCCCCCCTTCCCTACCGTATTGACCCGCGTATAAGCCGAGGCCGGCTTTTTCAGCCCTTTTTTTGGGCTGAAAAACTCGGCTTATACGCGAGTATATACGGTACCTGAAGTTCATTGCTGGCTGGACCCACACTTTCCTGTTGGGAATCTATAAACCAGCAGTCTCCAAGCTCAAATCAAGTCCCCACCCTGTAAATGCTGCTTTGTAATTGGCTTACTTGTAGTGCTTACTGTGAGAGAAACCCCCCCCCCAAAAACCCAATCACCACATTAAAAAGCATTTTAAGAACAACAACAAATCTGAAAGGGGGGGAGAAATCCAAACCTCGGTTTCAAAAAAATTTCTTCTGCTCAGAAAGAGCTCCCAGGAAGCAGGAAGGATTTGAATCCCCACCACTGGACATGCTGCTTTGTTAATTGGCTTTTAGCTAAACTAAGCTTGTGTATCCCACGCTTTGCCTTATGCATGGGGATTTCACCCGGGCTGAGTTCAGGGGAGAGGGAAGAATCGGGTTAACAGAGGAACGGGAAAGTCCGGGATTTGTGAGGGCTGGCAGCAAGGTCATCATTAATGGAGGGAAAACTCATGCATAACTCCCAGGAACCACCAAGAAAGACCAGGGGTGAACGTGAATGAAAATACTCATGCATAAAAGTCCTACGAGCCAGAGAAGGAAGCCTGATCAAGACAAGTGATAGGGAAAATGTCAGTTATGCTGAAATATAGTGTTTCTGTATTTAAAGCTTTAAAGAAAAGAACGGCAGCATCTAAGCATGACCGTTCATACTGCATTACAAAAATGATATATACAGGGATGACTCCTTACAAGTCATTCCTGGTGTCTGTACAGGTGTGTACGAATGTCTCACCTGTAAATAGCCCTTACGACAAACTCATAAATCTCTAGCGCCATCTGGGAAGCGTTGCTGTCCAGAAGTCTGTGAGATCATCAGTTGCGTGCATTATGCGTTAGTATAAATGCTTTGTAAATGTATTGAGATATGGGCGTAGCTCGAGTGAATTTTCCCCTCTTTGAAATATATAACTTCAGAAGCCAACAAAGCCAGACTTGTGCGCTAACAGAGCGGATGCATCTGAAAGCAATATCATGCAGTCATATCAATCATGGAAAGGAGAAAAAACAGCCGTTTAGAGAAGCGCATAGCACACTTGGCATTCTCGCTTGGCTGTGACGTATCTGGGTCCTCCCTGGCACTCCGAAACAGAGAGGCTTGTTCCCGTTTAACAAGGCACTTGGTTGCCTTTCTCAGCTCCTTCTAACATGAGACCACAGTGTCACTTTTCCTCCAGTTTTGCTTTTGCTTTGGTGGCTAATCCCCTTGCAAAGACCACCCAACGGGAACAAGAAAGAATCGCGTTTCCCAGGCACCATGATTTGTTAGGTACTAGTGGAATATATGGGAGGGAAGGTGGCATGATACAGCCCACACTTGTCAGATCTTGAAAGCTAAGCAGGGTTGGCCCTTGGAAGGCAGACCACCAAGGAAGACTCTGCAGAGGATGGCAACTGCAAACCACCCCTGCTTCTCACTTGCCTTGAAAGCCCCTTGCTGGGGTCGCCATAAGTTGGCTGTAACTTGATGGCACTTTACACACGCACACACACACACACACAGTAGAATATATGCGGGACATTCACTGTGTATCTTGCATTTGTATTTGGGACACAAATGTACAGTATGAGCCTCTTCTCTTTCAGCTGAACCAACTCACATCCACACCCACCGTTCCCCCTGAATCCCCTGGAGAAAATGGCTGCTTTGGAGGGTGGTCTATGGTATCGAACCATGCTGAGGTCCCTTCCGTCCCCAAACTCCACCCTCCCCAGGCTTCACCCCCAAAATCTCCAGGTGTTTCCCAACCCAGAGCTGTTGACCCTATCAGGGTCCCCTGTCTCCCAGGAGAAGTATTTCGTGGAGATCAGTGGGCTACAGCAGGAAGGGAGAGGCTCAACATTTCCATTCTGCCTTTGGAAAAAGTAGTCTGGATCCAACCCAGAAGTTGTCACTGTTTTGTGAGAGAACCCTTATATTTTTGAAGTTAATTATGGATACTGACTGGTTATGATCAAGTGACAGTGATTAGTTTATCTGTCATTTTATCATCTGAAATCTTTTATTTCTTAAAATCCCTTTTAACTCACTCAGCTGAGGCAATTATTTTAGACATCACCTCAGATCCAATGATCTCTTTGCTCAAGTCTTTCCTGCCCAGGAGCCTTCTTTGGCTAATCAGAACCCTACCGTGGTCCCAGGGATTTTCCCCCCAAAAGGGATTTTCTTTTTTTCTTTTAAGGGACCACACTAATCTTCTTTGTATCATTCCAATTTTAATATACGTGCTGCTGAAGCAACCACAAAAAGGGATTTCCAGAGTGTGGGGCCAGGTTGGAGGTATCTCTCACCAACATCTGGCAAGCCTCTGGGCTGATAAGGGATTTTGAGGGCAGTCCTGTCAACATTTTCCTGGGAGTAAGCCCCAGTTAGAGACAGTTCTTACAGTCAGAGGAATAAAAAAAAATACTTTAGGGAAGGGCATATTTGAACGCTCCCCAATCGTTTTTTAAAGAAACCCTCTACATTCACATGAGAGAAAACTGAATGTTGGGGGTAAGGGGTCAACCATGTTTCTTGACATCATGGGGTGGATCCAACCTTCCTGTAAGGAGCCTTCCTCCAACTTAAAATGGTTGTTCCTCCAAGCTGAAGGAAGTCTCCTTATACTGGAGGAAGTCCCCCAACTTGAGCCAAAAGGAAAGATGGCGTATAAATTTTTTAATTAATAAACACTGGAAATAAATATATCTTTCTCAGTGGAGTGGTGAGATAGGAATAAGAGCCACCCCTATGTGAAAAGGAGTGTCATCACATCTCAACCTTTATTAGGCAGACTATGTTGATGGGGTGGTTTGCCGTTGCCTTCCCCGGTCATCTACACTTTAACCCCAGCAAGCCAGGTACTCATTTTACTGACCTGGGACAGATGGAAAGCTGAATCAATTTTGAGCCAGCTACCTGAAACCGACTTCCGCCGGGATCGAACTCAGGTCATGAGCAGAATTTTCGACTGCAGTAATTGCAGCTTACCACTCTGCGTCATGGAGCTCCCTACCCCTATGTGAAGGGAGGGGTTTTCCCTCCCTGGGAGACCAATGAAACATGCTGCCTCATCGCCCACAACCTGAAAGCGGGGGCAAAACTATCATTTAATTCTGTTGAGCAATACATGGCTCTGAGATGACCCAAGGACCGTAGTAGAATTTCCATAATTTGCCTTAAAGCAGTGTACACAGATGCCGTTCTTCCCATTTTGGAGTCCCTATTCAAAGCTGCAGTCTGAAGGATTCTTACTAGGGAGCTAGAAGGGTTCATTGACACTTAGTAAATGTCCACAGGATCTGTGCTGCACATTGGCTCATTAAAGGGTGGGGTTCAGATTTTCCTCTGCGGAGTACATCTGAATGCATGTGAAATACGGTATGTAAAGAAGCATTCACGCTACTGGCATGTATGCTTCTTGAGTGTATGAAAATTCGGTGCCTTAAATTCTTCCAAAGACTGAAACACAAGCTTCCTGACAAATGCTTCACTTGATTATTTATTTTATTGATTGATATTTATTTTGGACCAGAGCACTACCAAGCCTGTTTTTTTTTCCTGTTTCCACTTTATTAGGGGTTAAGCAAAGAGACCGCTGCCCTATTTAGAAACCATTTTTTCCCCAAGGTGCATTAAATTAAGAGATTAACTTCACTAGAAACGAAGAGCGAAGTCACCCCCTGGCAAAAGGATTCTGGTGATTTGGTGATTCAGTCTAATCGCGAGGTTGTTTGAAAGCAGGTCCACGTGCTGTATATTGCACCTACCTCTAACATTTTCCAAATGTATGTCCTTTTTGAAGCTTAGAAATATAGAAACATAGAGCTGGAAGGGATCTCAAAGATCATCTAGTCCAACCCGCTGCACATCGCAGGAAATTTACAACTACCTGTCCCCCGCTCCCCTTGTGACCCCTGCTTTACACCCAGAGGAAGGCAAAAAACCTCCAGGATCCTTGGCCAATCTGGCCTGAAGGAAAATTCCTTCCTGACCCCAAAGTAGCTGGGCGTATAAGAAAGGGCCACAAGAGCCGAGCATGGACTTTTCCTTTCCTGCCCTCCTTCTCATGATCTGCCTAAGTTCACAGAATCAGCCTGGCTGTCAGATGGCCATCTAGCCTCTGCTTGAAAACCACCAAAGAAGGATAACCCACCACCTCCCAATGAAGCCTGTTCCACTGAGGAACAGCTCCGACTGTCAGGAAGTTCTTCCTAATATTTACCTGAAAACTCTTTTGATTTAATTTCAACAACCCGTTGGTTAAATTCAACCCGATGTTCTGGGGCAACAGAAAACAACTCTGCTCCATCCTCTATATGACAGCCCTTCAAAAACTTGAACATGGCTATCATATCACCTTTCAGTTGTCTCCTCTCCATGCAAAAATACCCAGCTCCTTCATCCTTTCCTCATAGAACATGGTCTCCTGACCCCTCGCCATCTTTGTTGCCCTCCTCTGGACACGTTCCACCTTCTCAACATACGGTGCCCAGAACTGAACACAATACTCCCAAGTGAGGTCTAACCAGATCCATTAATTCTATAATTCTGCAGGTTTTAGATTTCCCTTTCACACACCTTTAAAGCAGCCCAAATACAAGGATGTTACCAAGCATCCAAACATTTCTGGACCATATATAAAAATTGTAATGACATATTTTCTAAAAGCTTACTGTTAACCTGAAGATGCTGTTCCCCTCTGCATACAGGCAAGGGCAGACTTTCTTCAGTGTGGTTGTGCTACCAAAGGCTTCCTGGAAGTCTAATGTATATAAATATAAAGCTGCTTAAAATTGGGAGGTATTGCAGTTATTTTAACGTCAGATGCTTTACTGCCTTTTGACTCTGATCCTGACAAAAGCATTCATTCATTGTAGAGTTAAATTAAGTTGCTCCTCCAACATAATTTATTACTTGTTCAAATTAATCATCTCATTAGTCCAGGGGTGGGGAACGTCTGGCCCAGGGGTCATTTAAGGCCCGCAAAATCGTTTGGTCTGGCCCTTCATGAGTCCTGGCAAATCTCTATCTCAGAAGGATCTAAGACTGGTGATTCGCCCCCTCCCACAGACAGGAATAGCCTCTATTCAAGGCGGATGTGAGTTTGTTTTGCCAAGAAAAGGAACCTTTTTCCTTGCAGAAGAGTCCTTAGCTATGGAACTGCTAGGACCGCCCAAGAAACTGTGTTAACCCTTTCCCACCCGGGCCATGGAGAAATGTATTCCCTCTGTACTACAAGAGGGCTGGGGGTGGAAGTGGCGACAATGGAGGGGTTAAAGGGGGCAGGGTCAGAATGTGTGTGTGTGTGTGGGGGTGAGTTCTTAGCCAGTGTGTCCTCATTTCATCCCTGCAGGCGGAGGTAGCAGGAGTCGGCTGTAGAATCTGGCTCCGACCATGCGGAGCAGGAGCAACTCTGGGGTGCAGCTGAACAGCTACGTCCAGCTGGTGCAACAGACTTATCCTGTACCACCAGGTGGGCAAGTGCACCACTGGTTGGATGCCTGCCCATGCGGGGGGGGGGTCATCTGGGCAGCTGCCTGCTTGGGGCTTGGTCGGCTAATTTTTAAGTTGATAATTTTGTTTGGCCCGTGAATGATGTTATAAATATCCAAATGGCCCTTGGCAGAAAAAAGGTTCCCCACCCCTGCAGTAGTCAATAGAATCAGAGGATTAATAAAGGCAATTAATGTATCGACCTGATTCAGATCGGCATCTGATAAACCCTTCCAGATGTATCCATTTGTTTCCCCTAAATGTTATGTCAAGTTCATAAGTTTAGATAACTGATTGTTGCCGTTAAAACGATTTGATTGTTACTAGCAAAATAAGCTGCTCTGAAATTTCCTGTGAAGAGCTGTGTACTGTTAACTAACACAGTTCCAGACCTCTAGACGAACTGAACTGCACTAGTGAAAATTTCCTCATGTATATGCATCATAAAGGAGTTGGGAATTGTATGCCTTGATTTCCTTTGTGCGAGCCCTGCCGCAGCTTATGGCTTTTCCCATAAGCAGATTTAAACTACCAATGTGAAAAAAGCTGGCTTTTTAAAATTCTGTGCTTGTATAAAGGAAATACTATTTACTGCTGCTAAATTAAACTAAGAATTGCTTGGTTTTGGGGGGAGGCAGGAGCTTGTATCCAACCACAGGTTTCCAAAGATTTATGGCCGCTTCTTTCTTTGGAAAGAAGGGGTGGTGATTCTCATTGATTCCTCTCTCCCTCTGCAGACACCCTTTTTGCCCCATGTTGTTCCTGAGGGTTCAGTGACCCCCGGAACAAAATTTGGTGGTGGTGGTGGGGACTTAGAGGTCTGCAGAGGAAGGGAGAAATACAAGATCCGTTCTGTGAGCAGATCTCATTGGATACAAGCCAATCTTTCTTTTCCTCTTTGTAAACACTTGAAAAACCTGTTATTGCGTCGATATCCTTAATTTATTAATACATGTGGCATGACTGTTTAAAACTGTTTTTTTGTAAAGCTAGTCAATAGGCTTTATTTCTTATTAAAATGTATAATGTTTCACTCATGCAAGTTAGGTTATATATTGACAATGTATGTAGGTCTCTAATGAAACGTGCCTGTCGGCCGCCGGTTCCTATTGTAAAACAGGAAACTCTCAATAAACCCCAAAAGATAAGCTTGTCATAATTGTCTTTATTGAAACCCTGTTGTATGCAGGGTCTCCTATAAATAGGGTATTTGGCTTAAGCCTTGAATCAACTTACTTTGGGTGCAGTAAGCCTGCAAGCCCTCTATATCTTCCACCTCTGCTTTTAAAGGGATGGAATTTCAAATGCCCAAGAGAATTTCTCACCTCTGCAGCATCCTCTGTAGTTCCTAGCCAGTGTGGTGTAGTGGTTAAGAGCAGCAGACTCTAATCTGGAGAACCGGGTTTGATTTCCCACTCCTCCACATGAGCGGCGGACTCTAATCTGGTGAACTAGGTTGGTGACCTTGGGCTAGTCACAATTCTCTCTGAACTCTCTCATCCTTATCTACATCACAGGTTGTCTGTTGTGGGGAGAGGAAGGGAAGGCGATTGTAAGCCAGTTTGATTCTCCTTAAAAGGTAGAGAAAGTCAGCTTATAAAAACCAACTCTTCTTTTTCTTCTTCTCCTTCTGTTTCAGTTTAGTGAAAGTAGCCAGCTCTGAGCGCTTTTGAGCATCAGACAGTGGCTCGGATCTGGCGGAGCATTTCCACAGGCAGATATGTTTCTGCTCATAGAGCGCAACTTTCTCACCTCTTCCCTCCCGCTGCTCCTCAAAATATCCCTCCCCAAATGCTATTCCTGACGGTCCCGTCACCAGGAGCAGCGTTTGGGGAAATTTTTCGAGCTGCAGTGGGAAAGGAGTGGGGGAAAGTCACAACCTGTGAGCATCAGGATTGCTGCCCAAAGACAGATTCTGTTGGATCCAAGCCAATTTCTACAGCCTTTAGAGGAGACACGGCCATCACTGGGTAGTTGAAGCATCAAGTTATAACTGCTGCCAGTAAGACGGTTGCTCACATTCAACCCCACAAGCAGAGAATTCGTATGAATTCACGCAACTCTCCTCAGGAGAGGCAGCTTACACACTGTGTTATGTGGTGAACAACATACTTCTGTCTCTGTTCTTGGGATAAGGCTAAAAGTTTACCCAGTTTCAGCATCCCCTTTCGTAGTCAGATTATCCTTCCAGTAGCTGGGGGACCTTCACTGAGGTGTTCATACCTTCCAAATTAATATGGCAACTCCTTCCGTGTGCCAATGTCATGCCAACATTGAATCTCTGATGTGCAGGGCCCACTTAGAGCTCAACTTTAGGGGAGGGGCTGTGGCTCAGTGGTAGAGCATCTGCTTGGCATGCAGAAGTTCCCAGGTTCAATCCCCGGCATCTCCAGTTAAAAGGACTAGGCAAGTAGGTGATGTGAAAGACCTCTGCCTGAGACCCTGGAGAGCTGCTACCGGTCTGAGTAGACAATACTGACTTTGATGGACCAAGGGTCTGGTTCAGTATAAGGCAGCTTTATGTGTTCATGTGTTCACATCATTCTGAACCTAAAAACAACATCTGTTCCCCGGATTTAATCTAAGGATAACAAATGCAAGCACATGGGTGAAACATATCCAAATCTATGCGAGAGGAAGGGGCAGAAGCCACACAAACGATATAGTATCAGAACTTGCACAGAGTCACATCTGAGAATTCAATTCCCATAATCCAAGGTCTAATGTGGATTCATTTCCCACACGTCTCTTACAGCCCTCGACAAGCATGAGATCTATGAGACTTAATTCATTTGTGGTTCAGATGGTCAATGTGACCATAATCGTTCAAAACATGGAGTTAAAAGGAGCTGGCAGGAAAATGCAGGGGTCAACTGAGGTATTCCTGTACCCTAAGGGTCTACCCTAAGGGTCAGGTGACAGATTTAGCAGAATTCTTATTTCCTTATGTTTTTCCTTGTCTTTTCACCCCTGGGGGTGAGGGTAGTAATAATTTACCGCTCCCGTCTTATCTTCACAGCAACTCCGTGAGGTAAACAGGAGCTGAAAAATAGTATCCAGCCCAAGGTCAGCCTATGAACTTCATGCCTGAGTCGACAGTTAAATCCAAATCTTCCTAGGCTACCATCACATGGGTTATTTGCCCCAGTTTGGATGCTATTGGGAAGTGGGGTTTTTTCTTGCTTCCCCACATAATTATAGTGCTTTGGTGTACCTCCCAGGTTTTCCCAATCTTTCTTGTGTTCTATCCCAAACCTGCCTTGCAGCAATATTTGGGGAAAGATGTTGTGGCCCCCATGTTCGTAGGAATGCCTGGATCTTCCTGAATCCACCCACACTGATGCAATTTCCCCTGCCCCAGTTCCCTCCTCCTTGTCATTTCTCCTGCCACTGGAGGACTTTTTATTTGTTTGCTTTTAATTGAAAACTGAATATCATTATAATGTTATAACAACCTGTTAGATTTTCTGAATCCCCAACTTCCTTTCCTTTCCTTTTTTTTTTTTTAAAGGTACATTTCTAGCCCCTTTTGTTGTAGAAGTAAACATTTCCCTTTATATCTTAACCCTGAAAGGGGATAGAGACTTGATTTTTTTAATGAAAGCTAGGAATTCAGAGAATCTGATATACAGATTACTACAATGTTATAACTATAAAGATATTCCAGTGGTAATTTTAAAAACCCAGAAACGACCCTGGTGGCATGGGAGGGGAGAAGAGAACAGATGCTTCGAGGGGACCAGATCAGAGAAAATGCATGAAACCCGGCCATATGGAAGCCCCACTGCTGCTTCTCTGTACTGGTAGCCACAGGCTAATCCTACAAGTAGGGTGGCCAGCCCTGGGTTGAGCAATACTTGGAGATTTTGGGGGTAGGGGTGGAGGAACCTGGGGAGGGCAAGGTTTGATGGTGGGAGGGACCTCATCATCAGGATATAATGCCATAGAGTCCCCCCTCCAAAGCAGCCATTTCCTCCAAGGGAACTGATCCTGCTCACCTGAAGGTCAATTGTAATAGTGGGAGATCTCCAGAAGCCATATGGAGGCTGGCAACCCTACCTACAAGCCCATTCCATATAGAAAATACAGAAGTCCACCACTTAAAGGGTACCATCACCAGCCAGCAAATTGTCAATGATTTAGTTTATTATTATATTTTACCATCACAGCATGGTGATGTTTGTATCTTGTGTCCCAGTCCCGCTTGCTTTCCCACAGAATGAACACATGAAGCTGCCTTATACTGAATCAGACCCTTGGTCCATCAAAGTCAGTATTGTCTACTCAGACCGGCAGCGGCTCTCCAGGGTCTCAGGCAGAGGTCTTTCACATCACCCTCTTGCCTAGTCCCTTTAACTGGAGATGCCGGGGATTGAACCTGGGACCTTCTGCATGCTGAGCAGATCCTCTGCCACTGAGACACTGCCCCTCCCCTATTGTTGCAATCAAGTGCTGGGTTTGGTGTTGTTTTCTGTGCTGTATCTAGTCTTCACCATGGAATAAGTAGCAGGAGCTGGAGAAAAAATTGATAACCCCAAGGTATATCGGATCATGGTAGAAATAGATTGCTGGACTACTTGACTGTGTAGCTAATCTCTTGCTATAGACTAAGGAAGATGTGGGCTTTATCAGCTTTTTATTAAGCTCTGTTACTTTCATTGGGAAGGAGTGTTTTTGGGGAAAGGCTGGGTGACTGAGGTGGGCACTGAAAGAGCACTTTGGCTGTTTCTGCTGTTCAGATGCAATCCTAGCTGGTATAGTCTAAAATTCCTACCACCTGATGAGTGTTGATTGACTCTTCTGTGAAAGGAAGTCCTGGTTTTGTTCTGGTTCCTAATAAAAAAATCCCATAACAATTGGCATTAAATGGATCCATTGTTTGCAGCAGCTGAGATTTTTCGAAGGCTTAAAGGATTTGCCAACTGCCCTGTTTGTGCATTGATAGGGGGAAAAATATGCACCTCCTTTTCTGCATAGCTACAGTTCAGGCAAGAACTAGATAGAACAGTTCAGGAAACTAGATAGTTTTCATCGTTATCATTTTAACCTGCAGGCCTTTCTCACAAGGGCCTATTTTGCAAGACTATCAGGCCAACCACATGTTCACAATACTGTGCATTCAAATGAGGCAAACACACGATTTGCATGAAACGTGGCTCTAGACGTGCCTCCTACACAGTTTTTGCTGAAAATCTGGACAAGGCTACCATATAGCTGCTGCCTAACATTTTTCCAAGGTAGATGGCTAAGAAGACAAAAGTAATGACTACAGGAGAATTACACAACTTTAAGGTTAACAATGAGGAAATTGAAATTATTGAAGACTTTCTGTTTCTTGGCTCCATCATCAACCAAAGGGGAGACTGCAGCCAAGAAATCAGAAGGAGCTTGGGACTGGGAAGGGCAGCCACGAAAGAGCTAGAAATGATTCTGAAGTGTAAGGATGTGTCACTGGCCACCAAGATCAAGTTAATTCATGCCATCGTATTCCCTATTACTATGTATGGGTGTGAAAGCTGGACAATGAAGAAAGCTGACAGGAAGAAAGTAGATTCCTTTGAAATGTGGTGTTGGAGGAGAGTGTTACGGATACCGTGGGCTGCCAAAAAAACAACCAAATCAGTGGGTTATAGATCAAATCAGACCTGAACTGACCTTAGAAGCTAAAATGACTAAACTGAGGCTATCGTATTTTGGTCACATTATGAGAAGGCAAGAGTCACTAGAAAAGACAGTCATGCTAGGAAAAGTTGAGGGCAGCAGGAAAAGAGGAAGACCCAACAAGAGATGGATGGACTCAATAAAGGAAGCCATGGCCCTCAATTTGCAAGACCTGAGCATGGCTGTCAAAGATAGGACATTTTGGAGGACATTGATTCATAGGGCCGCCATGAGTCGGAAGCAACTTGATGGCACTTAACACACGCCAGAGAGATGGCTAAACTGGCCATTGTGAGCCCAAGCTGAGTTGCTGTGAATCCGCCTGCACCAAGTTTCACTGGAAGATTACCTGATAATATTCTCGTAGGTAAAGAGCCCCTGCTGAACACATGACATGAGCACCAAGCTGATAATGGAAAGTTTACACTAAATGGGGTGACCATGCAGTCAGTACTTGCAAAGGTGAAAACTAACACCTGGCTTCCCACAGAAGAAGAGTTGGTTTATATATGCTGAGTTTCTCTACCTTTTAAAAGGAGAATCAAACCGGCTTACAATCTCCTTCCATTTCTTTCCCCACAACAGACACCCTGTGAGGTAGGTGAGGCTGAGAGAGTTCAGAGAGAACTACGACTAGCCCAAGGTCGTCCAGCTGGCTTCATGTCTAGGAGCGGGGAATCAAACCCGGTTCTCCAGATTAGAGTCCACTGCTCCTAACCACTACACCATGCAAGACAAGGAAAAACTGTCTCTGAACCGTAATATAATCCTAGGGTTGCCAGGTCCCTCTTCACCACTGGCAGGAGATTTTTGGGGTGGAGCCTGAGGAGGGCGGGGTTTGGAGAGGGGAGGAACTTCAATGCCATATAGTCTGATCGCCAAAGTGGCCTTTTTCTTCAGGTGAACTGATCTCTATCGGCTGGAGATCAGTTGTAACAGCAGGAGATCTCCAGCTAGTACCTGGAGGATGGCAATCCTACTTCCAGGAACAGTTGTAAGTTTAAATCCTAGGTTTAAAGGGAGTTTTATTGTATGATGTTCTAGTGTTTCATTAATATGGTTATAAGAAAAGACCACCCAACCCTACCCAAGCGACTCCGGTTCTGCCCTTTCTTTTGGGAAAAAAAAATCAGTTCTTGCAAGTGTTATTTGGACTTCATACTGACAAGGAAACCAGCCCGATAAAGAGCAGTGTGTTAATGTTTGACTAGAACAACATGAGCCATGTGGCATTCCCATGTGTCATTGGCCAAACTCCCTGTTCTGTCGCAACACTTTGCTTAATAACAACCCAGGACAAGAACCTGGCGGGAGCTCAGCTGTGTGCCGGCGTGAACTTCTTTTTTAGTACAACAGCTTGGTTCACACCTCACAACAAACCATGGTGTGCCACTGTGCCTGCGCATCTGGTAGGATTGCCATCTCTGGGTTGGGAAATACCTGGAGATTTTAGAGGAGGAGCCTGAGGAGGGTGGGGTTTGGGGAGGGGAGGGACATCATTGCCATAGGGGAGGGACATCTAATTGCCAAAGCGGCCATTTTCTCCAGGTGAACTGATCTCTATCGGCTGGAGATCAGTAGTAATAGCAGGAGATCTCCAGCAAGTACCTGGAGGTTGGCAACCCTAGCATCTGGGGAACTGTCTGGCTTTCTCACTCCCTTCTCCCTTGCCCTTCTTCACTCCCCTTATGTACAGCCAGATAATTAGACACGGCTGGGTTTGCCACAAACTGTATTTGCTGTTGCAAATTGACCTGCTAACAATTAAAATCAATGGAATGAATGGAGAATAGGTCTACCAATGGGTGTTTGCTGTGACAGCTACCTGTACTGCTATGCTTAGAGATGCCGCATGGTTTCTGAGTGTAAGGTACTAGGGACAGATCTAGGGTGTCCAGGTCCCTCTTCACCACCGGCGGGAGGTTTTTGGGGTGGAGCCTGAGGAGGGCGGGGTTTGGGGAGGGGTGGGACTTCAATGCCATAGAGTCCAATTGCCAAAGTAGCCCTTTTCTCCAGGGGAACAGGTCTGAGATAAGTTGTAATAGCAGGAGATCGCAGCTAGTACCTGGAGGCTGGCAACCCTAGACGGATCACAGGGGAAGAGCTCTTGCGTTCAAGCATTGATTGTGAACTTTCCATATGGCTGCTGTTGGCGTAGGTCGGTCTGATCCAGCGAAACAATTCTGGTGTTGTTCTGCTCCTCAAGAGGTTTCGAGTAGCCTCTTAAAATGTTGTTCCTTATATCCATCCCAATTTTTCATCAGGATGGCATTTATGAAATATGTTTAGTAAAACTAGCATGATTCAAGGGTGTGTGTGTCTCTCTCTCCTGCCTGCAGATAGATGAAATACAACAATGAATCAACAGAATCATCAATATCCACACATAAGGCCAAGTCTTGCAATTCATGGTCGGGCGGTGTTGGTGTTGGAGCAGTGCACCAACTCTCTTACTCAGTGGTCTTTTATGCATGGCTGTTTCCCATCCGGAGAATCCACCCTCCAAAGCATTCATTTTATACAGGGAAGTGGATCTCTGTAGTCTGGAGATGAGGTGTGATTCTGGGGGATCTCCAGGTCCCACCTGGAGGCTGACATCCTTTGTTCCCTAGTACCTCCCCCTCACAACCCCCTGCACTTCCAAAGATTTCCAGGAAAGAATGATTGAACTGGTTGAAGTCCGTAGCGTAAATATGCCCTTCAAGTTGAACATACTCAGAGCTTGTTTGCCAGTGGTGGAGCTGGATCTCATATCTTCTTATTTCTCAACCATTGTGAAATCCTGTAAGTATCAGGCTGTAATATTACTCTAGAGGAGGTGGCCAGTGCAGCAGGCACGGGTATAGCACAGATTCTGTTTTGTAACTAGGATTGCCAGGTCCCTCTTCGCCACCGGTGGGAGGTTTTGGGGGTGGAGCCTGAGGAGGGCAGGGTTTGGGGAGGGGAGGGACTTCAATGCCATAGAGTCCAATTGCCAAAGCGGCCATTTTCTCCAGGTGAACTGATCTCTTTCAGGAGCTCTCCAGCTAGTACCAGTATCTGAAGAAGTGAGCTGTGGCTCATGAAAGCTCATACCCTGCCAGAAAATATTTTTGTTAGTCTTTAAGGTGCTACTGGACTCTTGCTCTTTTCTACTTCCATAGAAATCTGTTCACCTGGAGAAAATGGCCACTTTGGCAACTGGACTCTGTGGCCTTGAAGTCCCTCCCCTCCCCAAACCCCGCCTCCTCAGGCTCCGTCCCAAAAACCTCCTGCCGGTGGGGAAGAGGGACCTGGCAACCATATATCCTGCCCTTGTAACAACTGAGTTTGATGCCCCTGCATTATGGGGATTCTGCCTTATAGCCAAGAGAAACTCAGAATCATGCCTCTGGAATCTCCACACTCCATACCACCCGTTTGCACAGCTAAGGGGGAATTACCCCCATAGTGAATTTTGGGGTTAATTGGTGGGTAAGGACAGGATAATTCTTCCCCTCATTTTAATGCAAAATTTTAAAACACTCCACCACATTTTTATTTATACTTACACATATTAGGGTTGCCAGTAGGGTTGCCAACCTCTAGGTACTAGCTGGAGATCTCCTGCTATTATAATTGATCTCCAGCCGATAGAGATCAGTTCACCTGGAGAAAGTGGCAGTTTTGTCCATTGGACTCTATGGCATTGGAGTCCCTCCCCTCCCCAAACCCCGCCAGCTTCAGGCTCCGCCCCCAAAACCTCCCGCCGGTGGTGAAGAGGGATCTGGCAACCCTAGTTGCCAGCCTCCAGGTGGTGCCTGGAGATCAGTTTCCCTGGAGAAAATACCTGATTTGGAGGGGGGGGGGAACGGGACTCTATGGCATTGTGCTAGGGTTGCTAACCTCCAGGAGGTGGCTGGAGATCTCCCTCTATTACAACTGATCTCCAGGTGACAGAGATCAGTTCACCTGGAGAAAAGGACCGCATCGGAAGGTGGACTCTATGACATTGTACCCTGATGAAGCCCCTTCCCTCCCCAAACCCCACTTTCCCCAGGCTGCACCCTAAAAATATCCAAGTATTTCCCCACTCAGAGCTGGCAACCCTAACATACACACAGCCTTCAACAAAGTGCTTACTCAGGGCATGCAAAGGGGAGAAAGGAACTTTTCAAGATTTCATAACAAGGAAAATGTTGACTCCTCCAAACTGGACCCAAATGCCACAATCTAGCGAACAACTCTGCTTGCGTAACAAGCCGTGGGCTTTTGGAGAAAAATAAAATCCAATTTACCTGTGTGTCCCCCCCCCCCCCCCGCTTCAAATAAAAGTCTGAATAGGTCACCAGAGAATGGGTCAGGGGATGAAGCGCGGCTACCTCCGCGGGCCCCTGCTTCATTTCTTTTCAAACCCACCCACCCCCTGCTCTAGTGGCTCGGAGAGGGGAGGAAAAGTTGGAAGCCGCCACTAAAGTGTTCTTTGCACAGTTCGCTCACTAATGATGATTAAGCCGTGGTTCGCTTTTGTGTCCCACGGGGGAGCCTTCAATGAGACGCTGCCTCTTAGGCCTTTCATGAGGTTGGCCTACCCCCTTGAATAGCAGACGTCTTCTCCCCCGCTTCTTTTCCCATATTAGCCGTCCCCCCCTCCCCTCTGCCTTTCCTCCCCTCCTTTCCCCCTATTTTCTTTAGATGCCCCCCCCCCCCAACTTCTTTCTTTACTTTTCTGGTAGCATTTTTTTTTTGTCCATGTTGTGTAAGGCCCTAAATGAATCTTGACTGCCCCCACGGCCGACTGGAGAAGCACAAAAGCCGCCGGTTCCCCCAGCTCCAACTCCATTGTGCGGCCTAAGAATGGACTAATTGGCAATGACAATCGGGCTGGTGGGGACGAAAGCGTGGGCTGGGTGGGGGGCTTGGTTCCCCCTCTATTTTTAAAAAATCTGCAAGCCCACTAAATAAAATAATAATAATAAAAAAAAACCATCAAAGAAGGTGAGATGGAAAGCTCAAGGTTCGGCAAGGGCCGGCGAGGAGGGGAGCGCTTTGTAAACCGCTAAGTTGTTTCGGTTGGGTCAGGCAGCACCTAGAAAACGCACAACCACAATAAAATGCTTGTTGTTGGAGGGGGGAAGGTAAGGAGGGGGACGCAAGCAGGTTCGTTGGGGTCTCGGCATGTGGCGGGGGTGCCACTTCCATGCTCCTGGGAAAAGGACGCACACAAAACCCGAGGGCGACTGGTGACCTCCGTCCGGAGCTTCTCAAAGCTTTGCCAGCCTCCAGGTGGAGCCCTGGAGAGTAGGGTTGCCAACCTCCAGGTACTAGCTGGAGATCTCCTGCTATTGCAACTGATCTCCAGCCGATAGAGATCAGTCCACCTGGAGAAAATGGCCGCTTTGGCCATTGGACTCTATGACATTGAAGTCCCTCCCCTCCACAAACCACGCCCTCCTCAGGCTCCGCACCAAAAATCCCCCGCCAGTGGCGAAGAGGGACCTGGCAACCCTAGTCACAACACAGGGCATTTAAGCGGCCTGGTTGCAACATTTTCAAAATATTGTTTTTAATCATCCTTAACATTAAATAACAATATATTACAATACAGTTTTACAACCTTTAGTGATTCTAGTCAATCAAATATATCAATAATACCAAAGCATAACACTCCTTTAAAGCAATTTCTGTTCAGTCTTAACATTTCTATCTCACCCAGATTCACATATGGTGCAATCTTATCTTGGACTTTATCGTTCTAGTACTTAAGGAACATGCAGCAGTTCTCCACATATTTGTCAGGGACAATTAGCTCTTTAAATCTCCCGTAACATGTTAATTCTACCATTAATAAAACTTTCCGTATGCTCAAACGCTGCTCCTTCATACCTGGCAAATCAAGTCTGGCTGCAGTTCTCGAAAAGCATTTGCACGAAGAGAGAACCTTCTTGAACGTCAGCCTATTTTAAGTAAATAATGCATGTTCCCTTAAAAAACTTCTAAAATACACAATAGCTTTTAACACAGCGGACCCTAATTGATTTGAAGGACCCATTTAGATTCTGTTGAATCAATAAATGTGGGGGAAGGGAGAAAGTGACTTCATAGGTGCTTCTATCATTCACAGATGCAGAGTCAGTGCTAGACTGTTATTTACACAACAAATATCGACTGGCTTTCCTTGACCCAAAATAATTTATCACTTCAGTTTCTCAAATGGGAGCCTCACTTTACTCTTTCAGAGAAACTATGCTTAACCAAACATACGCCCTCACTCTCACGCACTGACATATTGAAAGAAGGGAAAACCGATCGTCCCAAAACCCAGACGAGAAGACCATTATGATGCACCCTGGCGTTAAACATTGCCTGAAATTTACAACAGACGTTTGTTCACACAATCGCTTCGCACAAGCAACAAGGCCTTTGCATGGGGGCATGCAAAATGGGAAGAGGAAGGTTGGAATTCAAGACGAAGAGCTCCAAAATAATTAGGGGCTCTTTTGTCGGAAGGTTTCATCGTTCTACTTTGATATAAACTCTCTGCCACCCTTAAGATAAAAGTTATCAGGGCCAAAAGGTCAAAACCTCTGCTCGGGACTGATTTTCCCACAATGCTCTCCTAAAGGTTCCATCTTACATTCCCTTCTTTGTACCCTCTGCCGTTGCACAACAAGGTAAGCGACTATGTAAACTAGGTAAGTGACTATGTAAACTTCTTACAGTAAATTACCAGTGTCCTTTTAGGGAAGAGGCTAGGGTTGCCAACCTCCAGGTGGTATCCTAGCCAGGAACCAGTATGCGGTATATTGCATGAAACTGCCTTTTGGGGCAGTAGGATCAGTACCTACCTAACAGGAGACTGTACCAACCTAGCTTCCTTTGAAATGTGGTGTTGGAGGAGAGCGTTACGGATTCTGTGGACTGCCAAAAAAACCGAATCAGTGGGTTATAGATCAAATCAAGCCTGAACTGACCCTAGAAGCTGAAATGACTAAACTGAGGCTGTCGTATTTTGGTCATGTCATGAGACGACAAGAGTCACTGGAAAAGACCGTCATGATAGGAAAAGTTGAGGGCAGCAGGAAAAGAGGAAGACCCAACAAGAGATGGATTGACTCAATATAGGAAGCCACAGCCTTCAAGTTGCAAGATCTGAACAAGGCTGTCAAAGATAGGACATTTTGGAGAACTTTCATTCATAGGGTCGCCATGAGTCGGAAGCAACTTGACGGCACTTAACACACACTCTCGCACACACACCAACCTATAGGTTGCAGGCCATTGATGATATTCCATGAATATATGTAATTGAAGAGGAACTGATGAAGACATAAGAACATTAACGGCCGTCTTCCCCTTCAACGTGACATGTTTTCCCTTCAACCTGACATGTGCTGACAGGTGCCACATTGGCAATCACTAGTATAGATCCTGATCATGTGGACAGAGTTCATGGCAGAATCTAGTACTAGGTTAGATTAAGGTTTTGAAATATCAACCCTTCTGCCAAAAGACTTTGGCAAAAATGAGTAACATTATGATAGTATCTCAAACTGGTAGAACTGATTTGAGTTCACAATTTGCTACAAATCCCTATTGATACACCCCAGATAATATAAATATATGCAAACTTTCCTGTCACACAGGATGCTTCATCAGGCAGAATGGGTGCAGAGCTGCAAATGCAAAAAACGTTCACTACCTAGGACGAAGAAGAAGAAGAAGAAGAATTGGTTTTCATACCCCGCTTTTCTCTACCTTTAAGAAGTCTCAAAGTGGTTTACAATCACCTTTCCTTCCCCTCTCCACAACAGGCACCCTGTGAGGTGGGTGGGGCTGAGAGAGATCTGAGAGAACTGTGACTAGCCCAAGGTCACCCAGCAGGCTTCATGTGGAGGAGTGGGGAATCAAACCCAGTTCTCCAGGTTAGAGTCTGCTGCTCTTAATCACTATACCACGCTGGCTCATACGTTATACAGCCCTGGAAAGTTGCATATTATAGTTCTTACTCAGAGTTTTGTCTCAAGCAACCAAAAATTAAATGCTTGCATTTTAAATACGAGGTTATATAGGTGTAACAATTGCATTTCTAATTTGCTTTACTGATTCAGTGTAATCTGAAAAGGTGTCTATTTCACCAGCAGAAGTCAATCTGGTAAATATCCCCCTTCTACCTCTTAGTGCGTAACTGGCAATATCTCCCTAGTTAAGATGAGCAAGGCATAAGATTGCTGTTTCAGAGGCAGGGATTAACAGATCTTGTCAAAAAATGTCCCTACTGTAAATAAGAATAGATAAAAATAGTTACCCAGATCTTCACAGGAGTTATGCATCTGAATCCCTTGGGCTTTTGTAAAATCCCATCAATGGGAAAATCTCCATACTCATCTTTTCTGAGGATGGGTCGAAGAATGAGTTTAGGAAAAAGAATTGAAGATTGTATGCCTGATTTATGCAGGCTAATGGCTTCATCTCCATGCTTACCATAGGGTTCCAATTATATTCATTCTTTGAAAAAAAAAAAGACAGTTTTCTTTAATGAGACAGAAGTTAAGAGCCTGAACTGTGAACCAGAAAGAAATCTTACTTTCGCCATAAACCTATTCACTAGATGACTTTAACAAGTCAAAATCTCTCACACTTGAATCTGCCCTATTCCAAGTTGGACCATTGGTCTATCAAGGATAATATTCTATACTCTTGAGTTCTCCAGGTTCCCAGGTAGATGTCTTTCGCCTCACGTCCGCCTGAGGCTTTTAACTCGAGATCTTGGCACATATAAACCACATAATTCCTCCAGTGGAACAGCATTTCCATTTGCAAAAGGGGCAGTAGCTATTTCCACTGATTCCCCCCCCCTCGCAGCGCACACCCTCACTTCGAATCCTATGCTAGTCCAGAGAGTTTGCTAACCTGCAAACAAAATTTGGGAGTTGGACGGTTTGGTGGCTGGCAGCAGGAGAGGGAAGCAGGAAAATCCCATTCCATTAAGTCCAAGGATGGTGGGATATCATCACACCATTGGGACTCGAACCTTGGACACACACCACTTCTGGAAGCACTGCAATTCGAGGGCAAGAAGTAGAGAGAGAGGATCTATGTTGTTGCTAAGACCATATGAAGGTTTCAGCAATGTCATGGATGGGCAACTCCTAGCACATGTGCTGAATGGTGACACCCCAGACTGTTCTGTTCAGCATGGCAGCTCCCTTGTTTCACTCCGATGTAGTTAAGCCAAGCAAGACGAGAGCACAGCTTCATGGCTCTTTTTCACCCTGGAGTGCTGACGTCATCAATTGGAGCTCCCTTCCGGCCTCTACCTAGGATTGCCAGCTCCAGGTTGGGAAATACCTGGAGATTTTGGGGGTGGAGCCTGAGGAGGGCGGGTTTTGGAGAGGGGAGGGTCTTCAATGCCATAGAGTCCAATTGCCAAAGTGGCCATTTTCTCCAGGGGAACTGGTCTCTGTCGCCTGGAGATCAGTTGTAATAGCTGGAGATCTCCAGCCACCACCTGGAGGTTGGCAACCCTAGCAGGATGGTATAGCCCAACCTCATCAGATCTTAGAAGCTAAGCAGTGTTGGTACTTGGATGGGAGACCACCAAGGAAGCCCCATGATTATGGAACAAGCTCCTCAGGGAGGTGCGCCTGGCCCCCTCACTTTCCATCCTTAGGAGGCATCTGAAGATGGTTTTACTTAGGACTATGTTGGTTAAAGCAGTCCTCAACTGTGATTTTAAAATTTGATTTTATGTATTTTTATGTATTCTGATAAATTTTATTTATATTGTAAGCTGCCTTGAGCTCCATAAGGAAGACAGGTGGTTAATAAATGTTTTAAATAAATACATCAGTAAATAAGACTCTGCAGAAAAAAAGACAAGGGCAAGCCACCTCTGCTTCTCACTTGCCTTGAAAACCCCTTGCTGGGGTTGCCATAAGTCAGTTGCGAACATAGAATAATAGAGGTGGTACCACTGGGGTCATCTAGTCCAACCCCCTGGGCAAAGCAGGACTACCTCCCCCCCACACGCACACCCCAGTGACACCTACTCCCATGCCCAGAAGATGCCCAAGATGCCCTCCCTTTCATGATCTGCCTAAAGTCATAGAGTTGTCTCCCCTCCCCAAACAGTGCTGCAGAAGCTGCTGTAGGTGATGCCTGGTCTCCAAAGTCAGATACAGAGTTGACCACAGTGGGGGAATGTGAGGCTTTACTCTGACCTTTGGACTAAACCTCAGCAGAGGCAACAAGTGGCAAAGGTAAACAGTGGCAAAGTTTGCAGTGACCGCTGCAAACTTCACTCTCGTTCCAACACCTGACTCTCCGGCCAGTGTTTGTCTCAGAAATAATTTCGTCACAGCCATTCTGAATTTTGGACTGCATGCAGAATTGAAACTTTTACCAACATCCCATCATATTTGTATGTGTCAAGGAGCCTTGGGTTGCAATCCCCACCCCTAAAAAAAACTCAGCTTCCTTATGGTAAAGAAAACCAGCAATAATGAGCGGAAAAGCACTTTGCTGCTTTCCCTAAACCTTAGTAACTGTAATGTGACTGTTCATCTGGTTTTCTGCCATAGGACCCCACAGCTCCTACAGAAACTCGTTCAAGTGCCAAGTGTTTTGCCCACATAGTTGTGTGGAAATGACACGTTGGCCTGATGCTGCTCGATATTTCAGAAGCAAAAGAGAGCCGAGCTGGCCAACTTGAATAGTAAAAATCAAGAGATAGTTGGTGCATTGGGTGGGACATGTTTAGACTATGATATTTTCCTAGGGTTGCCGACCTCCAGGTACTAGCTGGAGATCTACTGCTATTTACAACTGATCTCCAGCCGGTATAGATCAGTCCACCTGCAGAAAATGGCCGCTTCCACAATTGGACTCTATGGCATTGAAGTCCCTCCCCTCCCAAACCCCACCCTTCTCAAATTCCGCCCCAAAAATCTCCAGGTATTTCCTAACCTGGAGCTGGCAACCCTATATTTTACAGATCCCTCTGATGAAGCATATGTGAAACACAGAGGGGTCTCAGAGTAGATTAAAATTAATTCTCCTACTGCACCAATTCTCCCCTTTTTTTTTGCTCCATGCTTGGCCCTCCTTTTCTTGCATCTTGAGGAGACCCATCCCTTTGGCATCAATCTTACTCTGGCAGAATGTGTTTCCCTAAACATTTCCCTTAATCTTGCCAGTTCTAGTGCCCCTAGGGCATCCCTTTCTTTACAGCCTTGTCTCCCTTGAATCAAATGGCATGCTAGGTAGATACAAATCACCTATTTTTGCCACCAGAATTACAAAGAGCAATGCATACTCCTGTAGAAGAAAGCTTGTCCTTTATGAATCGCTGGCTTGGATCCTAGAGAAAAATTCTGCTAATGGAAGGGTTGGCAAATGAGATCAGTCCACTCTCTGGCAGCAGCCCTCTGACTCTTGCGTCAAGCTTTGCCCAAGGGTCTCCCAGGAGCAGCATTTTGGGGATGAATTCGGGCTGCAGCAGGAAGGGGAACTGAGGAAATTCCTCTTATCAGTGGGTAGTTACAGAGGGTAGTTGTATTGGTCTGCAGTAGAAAAGCTAGATTTGAACCCAGTAGACCTACAAGAATTTTGGGGTATAAGCTTTGACTCTTAAAAGCTTATACTCCAACATGCTTGTTGGTCTCTAAGGTGATACTGGACTCAGATCTAGCTGTTCCAAGATCCAAGCCATTTTATTCCTGAAGAACTCACATATTTTACTGCAGTCATCCTTGTGACCCTGAACATTAAACCAACACTATTTATTCTTTAAAGTTATATCCCAACTTTCTACCAAATGTAATTTTAAAAACAACTTTTTTATCCTTTTTAAAAAGTCGTGCTCTAATGTAGTGGTTAGCATATCAGACTAATATCTGGCAGACCAGGGTTCGAATCCCCGCTCCACCATGAAGCTCGCTAGGTGACCTTGGTCCAGTCTAGCCTCCGTCTCAGGGTTGTTGTGAGGACAGAACAATGCATGGCACTCTGAACTCCTTATAGGAAAGGTGACATTAAAAACATAACCGAGTTCACAGGTCCAGATTTTCTTATCACTGCATCGCCATGATGGAAAACCTAAATTTCTGCCTCCCATGAAGCTCTTCAAGGAACCACTGTTATCCCCAGGTTACAGATGTGGAGGCTGAGACTGACAGAAAACGGCTGGCCTAAGGCTATCCTGCAAGTTTTTGGCTTGAGCAGAGACTTGAACAAAGGGCACTACACAAACTGCCTGTGTTTAAATAGCCTAATTCATCAGATTGTCTTCTGGAAGGGTAGAAGTCTCGACAAGCCCATGAAAACTTGCCTGATCAAAATGCTTACTTTTGATATAGTATACTGTGTAAAGAGAGCCTTACAATTCTTCCCTTTTTATCCTCTTAACAAAACCGGAGGTCAATGAGACGTCACGACCGAACTGAAATTTGTTTGTGAGAAGCACGACGGTGACGTTTTGCCCTCACGTCCTCCCTGGTTATCGGGCATGCATCACGAGATCTGTGCTTGGAGCTCAATTTCCAGGCAAACAGGTGTCAATTTGGATTGGGATCGCAGCACACAAGTAAAAGGAGTTTAAGGATCGACTGAGCTTCCCCCACACACCTGCAATGGTCTGGGGGTGCACAGATTTACCCATAGAGTGGGATTCTAAAACTGCAAATTTGGGGAAACTGAGGTTAGATCGAAGACTTCCTAATGAGGGGATGTGAGGGAGCTAGAGGATAAAACAGTCTTGTTCTCCTCATAAACTCTTTATTTTATGAAGTTGGGCTATATGCTGAGCTTCCATACACAGAGCAACCAGCTCTTTCCACCACCGCTCGTTTAGGTGGTGGGAGAATTAACAAAAAAAAAAATATAACATTATTTCCAGGAAAAACCCAGAAATTACATCATGTCACTCTAGGAAATGCTGGAAACTCTAAGGTAAAACCATAGTTTCCAGTGATTCCTAGAGTGGTATGATGTCATGTCCAGTTTTCTTGGAAGTGATGTCACATTTTGTGCCCCCTACTTCCTGTAATTTATCATATGATCAAGGATAAAGGCCTACAAACAGCCTTTTGGATATTACAGGAACCTTCCAGACTAATTCTGGAATTTTCAGCTGTAATAATAATAATAATAAAAACATAACATGAAAAGGGATGATATAAAGAAGTGCACGCAAAGAGAATTTTGAAGCTATTTATTAGGTTCACCACTTCTTCTTTCATATACCCTTCGTTGATCTTACCAGAAAAGTAATGGTTAAGGGCTGGACAATATACACAATACATACAACATACACAAATATTACTTCTCAGATGTTGGCAAATGCATGCTTTACAGTGTACAACAATTATTTATTTAGATATTTATACCTCGCTTTTCTCCCCACAGGAGACCCAAAGTTGCTTATAACATCACACTTCCTTTTTGTTCTCACAACAACCCTGTGAGGTAGGCTAGGCTGAGAGAAAGTGACTGGCCCAATGCCACCCAGCAAGCTTCCATGGCAGAGTGGAGTTTGAAATCAAGGCCTCCCGGGTCCTAGTTTAACACTCTGACCATTACGCCACGCTGACGCTAGCAATATATCCCACCCCCAACTTCCAAAAACCCCTCATGAAGAGGCAATGGTGGGAATATGTCTACTTCCTGAACCTCTGTCTCTGGTGCACTTTAGAGTACATAGATTCATTAGGCCTGCTAGCTAAATGAATCCTCAGACTACATGCAGAGGCAGTCTATCTTTGACTACCAATTGCTGGGGAAGAGATAGTGGAGTAGGGCTGTTACTTTTGTGTCCCAGTTAGCACTCTGGTTACCCACCACTGGAAACAAGATACAGATGCTACATCTGTACATCTACTACAGATGGATGTTGGGTCTAATCCAGCACGGCTCTTCAGAAATAGCTACCTTTGTTTATAGCTGTTTCATAAGAACCTAGGAAGAACCATACTGGATCAGACCCAGGCCCATCAAGTCCAGCAGTCTGATCACATAGCGGCCAACCAGGTGCCTCAAGGAAGCCCACAAGCAAGACGACTGCAGCAGCACCGTCCTGCCTGTGCTCCACAGCACCTTATATAATAGGCACGCTCCTCTGATCCTGGAGAGAATAGGCATGAGTCATGACTAGTATTCATTTTGACTAGTAGCCATGGATAGCCCTATCCTGCATGAATATGTCCACTCCCCTCTCAAAGCCTTCCAATTTGGCAGCTATCATCATATCCTGGGGCAGGGAGTTCCACAAGGTAACTATGCGTTGTGTGAAGAAATGCTTCCTTTTATCTGTTTTTCGTTGCCACCCAGGAATTAACTCAGTCCTGTGATACTGGCAGTTTGTTGTCAGTGTGACGGTAGATTCAAGCATTCCCCGATCTGAAAAGGGGAAGAGCTGTCGTGGAAGATTTCTGTGCTGTGCTCCCGTGCAACAGGCAGCAGTTCAGCCGGTGTAGCACCCCCAACAAAGGCATCTCCTATGTCAGAGGAAGCCGCACATGTGGAATTTTTCTTTTGCCCATCACACATCTCTTAAAAGTCTGCCCAGGGGCAAAAAACAAAACTGCAAACAAAACCCAAACCCAGTGATAACATTACCCTACTATACAAGTTTCGTTAAAAGAAAATGTGACCTCCTTTGAGCTGTAGGAACACTTTTGGCTGTCAAATGTGATCATCCCAAAGGAGTGATAAAACGAGCGAACGTTTCTTCTCCTTTCTGACAATCGGTACGGGAATGGCCAGGCATTTGCAAGCGAGCGGCAAATTAATCCCCGACGTCTTCGGCGAGGGGAAATTTGGCTATGAAAACGGGAATATCCTGCATGGGGAAACGGGAAAGAGTTGAAACCCTTCGAACGGACCGGGAAGGAGAAAAGCACATGTTGAAAAGGTTAATAGGTTATACAGTACCTTCACCTTTCCACTTCACTAACTCGATGTGCTCCTTCTCTCCCATTCAGGCAGCCCGAAGCCAGCCTCCCAGCATAATAGACGGCATGTTTATAAAAAGCAGATTGATGTAGCATTAAGCCTTTCTCAAGCTGTTTACACACTGGGGGTGAATTAGGGCTGGCATTTTCGTTCAGAGGAACACAGTTTTGTATGGAATACAGCCAAGCCTTTGTCATGGGGCTTTTGCGTCAAGGTGTGTCGTGTGGAAGTTTTGTTCGGGACATTTTCTAAAAAAACTGTTTACAGACCAAGGGGTGGGGGTGGGGGGGAACAAGAGACCTCCAACTTGAATCTTCCTTTGTTCCGGCGCGTTTGGAAAGCGTGCCCACGGGGGAATCTGAATACATCTCTCTGGCTTGGACCCAAGATATCTATCCGTACACTAAGCTGAACTAGGCTGGGGCCTTGATAGACCACCTTGAGGTAGCCGGCCTCAGTTATTCTCCTGTAAAATGGGCGTAGCGACGACAGCCATTGCAGGGCTGTTGTGAGGCTTCAGAGAAGAAGACAACACTGATTCTCACCCAACCAACCAATCAAATTTAGTGGATAACCAGCAGTAAGCAATAGGTCCCCGGGCATAAAACACATAGCTTGTTTATGTGGTTAATGCAGTAATTCCTGAAATACGTACCACAACCCATTTTAGTTTGCTGTTAGAGAAAGATTAACATATATGGGGAAGGAAGAAATGAAATAGTTGAAGACTCCTGTGAGCCAAAACACCAAAAAAAGCTACCTGTTGAAACTTGGCACGATTGAATGCTTTGGCTTACCTGCTTTCAATCAGTCACTACTCGCAAGAGGACAATTTCGCCCTGTTGTCTGCATGGGGTGCCATCTGATCACTTCTGGTTAGGGTTGCCAACCTCCAAGTAATAGCTGGAGATCTCCCGCTGTTACAACTGATCTCCAGCCAATAGAGATCAGTTCACCTGGAGAAAATGGCTGCTTTGGCAGTTGGACTCTATGGCATTTAAGTCCCTCCCCTGCCCAAACCCCGTCCTCCTCAGGCTCCACTCCAAAAATCTCCAGGTATTTCCCAACCCGGAGTTGGCAACCCTACTTCCGATGCAGATATGCAACAGAATTATCTGACCTCAGAGGTGGTTGAATGTTGTGTCTCTGCATGCTTCTTTGTTTTGGATTTGCCTTCTCCTAATCAAGAGGCATATCTAGAAGAGTTGCTCACACCCATACATTCTTGTATGCACAATGAGTAGGAATTCCTCTGGATACAGGTACATTGTACTCCTACGGACTCAAAAAGGGAAGCTTTTCAAGTAAAGAGTGAAATGTGCCCCCCCCATTCCAATTCAGAAAAAGTCTGACATCAGAAACCACAACATTCATAAACCAGCGGGGGGACATTTTAACCTTCCAGGACTTTTACCTGCTGATTTAAGAGTAGTGGTTCTCTTACAAAAGGGATTTCAAAGTGAGATTAGAGAGACTGCTGAATTACAACTAATAATGAAGCTCAAGACTATGCATTCTCCAGGACTTAATAGAGATCTGGGATTCCTGTCTCATTACCAGTGCTGATTTCTCCACGCTTACTACCCCTCTGCATATCACACCTAATCCAATCACGCCTGCTAATGTCATTTACTTGCTTTTTACATTTACACTGCCTTTGTGTGTCTAATTCACTGTTGTAGGGCAAGGAACTTTGGAGATCAATACGAGTGAATGTATAACTTAAGCCATGAGCTCTAGGGGAAAGTGAGCCACTCACGGGCTTTGAGAAGTGACCATCAGTGTACAATGTAGCATAAACTACATGGAATTGGTGATCTCTGGTAAGAATTAGGAAAGAGACAGGCACCAGAAAATCCTTCCCACAGTTCGAGGTAGCTTTGAATCTCCAATTGCTCAAAGCCAGCACACAGCGTTACATCCTGCAAGCCCATTCATAAACCTGTTCGTGGGCTGGATTGTGGTCCGGGTGTCTTGAAAAGGGGCCATGGTATCCTCCACAATTTAGCATTTATCTTTCTTTGGGATAAGAATGACAAAGCACCAGTAAAGTGCTATCGAGATTATTTATCACGATTATATCATTGCCTGTGGCAACTTCCCCCATTCCTATACCCACCCTAGACGTATGAGTACCATCCTAACTAAACTTATACCCTTCTAAGCCCACTGACTTCCATGCGTTTAGAAGGGTGTCACTCTGCTTAGGATGGCACTGTAAATCTTTTCCAAGGCTGGCTTTCTGCTGGGTTTATGTCTGCTGCACAAGCTATTGTTTTTTTGGAGAGGAAATCTCCCCCTCCCATTCAAAGGGGGAGAGGGAGACCAAGGAAGATAATGCAAATGGGCCAGAAGGCCAAGATTGCTTCTTTGCATCTCTGTGGGCACCACAGGTAATTTTATTTCCAGACAACACTTTAATTAACAGCCTTTAGCCACTATAGAGAGGTGCTAAGTGCTCTAAGTTGAAGATGATTACCACCTCTTCTCAATGCTCGATTGTGCGCAACATAATACAGGGGAACTCCCCACCGTTGCTCAAAAGCCTTATAAGGGAAATATTTCCACATACAGGTTTGCTGGCCCTCGTCCAAGTTTGTCACCCAAGCCCTCAAAGTTTCAAGAAACCAATTTTTCTGACGGCGAAACTATCCAATTTGGTGAAAGGCAGATCAATGGAAGAATCCCAGAAGAGATGGATATCTTATGTTGATTACATAGAGTGGAAATCATAATCTAGGTAGAAGGGTGGAGATATATTAGTGCATAACAGAATGGTAATATAAAGTAGACTCCTTTGAAATGTGGTGTTGGAGGAGAGTGTTACGGATACCATAGACTGCAAAAAACAAAACAAATCAGTGGGTTATAGATCAAATCAAGCCTGAACTGACCCTAGAAGCTAAAATGACTGAACTGAGGCTGTCGCATTTTGGTCACATTATGAGAAGACAAGAGTCACTAGAAAAGACCATGATGCTAGGAAAGGTTGAGGGCAGCAGGAAAAGAGGAAGACCTAACAAGAGATGGGGGGTTACCGCACTTGTATTCCCAGGAATGTATTAAGAGTTTGAAAATGTTATAAAAAATACTGTTCGCACTTTCTATGTATTCCCACCAATGTATTAAGAGTTTGAAAATGTTATAAAAAATACTGATCGCACTTTGTTTGGCCCCTTTAGCTGTGAAGACGTCTTCCAACCATTTATTAGCCGTGGTATCCAAAAACCCTTTTAAAGCGATGTTTTTTATAACATTTTCAAACTCTTAATACATCGCTGGGAATACAAAGTGCTATAACCCCCATGGATTGACTCAATAAAGGAAGCCACAGCCCTCAATTTGCAAGACCTGAGCAAGGCTGTCAAAGATAGGACATTTTGGAGGACATTGATTCATCGGGTCGCCATAAGTTGGAAGCGACTTGACTGCACTTAACACACACACACACAATATAAAGGAAGTAGATTTTTGGCATATGTGAAATAGTCTAGTGTGGAGCAGTAATAAAAGTATAGCATCGATCAAAAGCTACGATAAAAATGGATAAAATTATTTGCAAAGAAAAGTGAGATATGAATTGTATTAAGCATTGTATTGATAGTTAGCTAGGCTGTGGAAACAATGATGAACCCTTGGAAGATTGATGATACTATATGTATGGGAATGAATGAGTTTGTTATGTTTGACCTCTCTGAAAACTTTCATTAAAAATATTTTTTTAAAAATAAACCCATTTTTCATCTTAACAGGCTTTTCCTACCATTTGCAAAATGTAGGTATGGCCTGATGTAAACAGACCACTATTCAAGTGCAAACCAAGGCTGGTTTGCCGCTGTAACAGCATCCAAAGATTATTTTCCTGTGCAGAGACGGAGATGGCATTGTTCTTGGTTATAAAAAAAGAAAAGACATTTGAACTTCTTGAATTGCTCAATAGAACTGACGGGTGTTCATTTTAGACAAACAAAATATTTCTTCACTCAACGTACATTCAGCTTACCAGTTTAAATAACTTTAGAAGGGGGTTCGACATCATTATGGAGGAGGGGTCCATGGACAGCTATTATTAACTGCTAAATGGAACCTCTGTGTTCAGAGGCATTCTACCACTGAATATCACTTGCTGGGGCGGGGGGAAACAGTGGTGGAGGGCTGTTCACTTTGTGCTTCTTAGAAGCATCTGGCTCGCCCCTGTTGGAAATATCACGCTGGTCTTGATGGATCCTTTGTTTGATCCAGCAGGGCTCTTCCTGCGATTTTATCAAGAGCACTGTGTATATCCTCAAAATCAAAACAAAATATCCTTTTTTTTTTTTTTTTGCTCAGATCATGGGGACCAGCTCATGTACACCTGTTTTTAATCTGAATATATATGAAAACATACTTATTGACTTAGTTCAAAAATATCATTTTATATTCTAATAATAAAGTCAGTCAAATCTGAGTATACTTAAATACGGTGACAGGAGCTGTGAAGGGGCAAGACATCTTTTTACAAACTTAAAAAGGGCCTCAAGTTTGCAGAAAAATGTGAAATCTAAAAAAAAAAACATTGGTGTTTTTAAAAAAAACAACAACCCAAAACTGATAATAGGGGCACCTGTAGCTTTAAGCAACAGATTCCCTCAATGGCTGTTGCTAGGCAACCACAGTGTTCCAGGCTTGGTGGAGGGGGCAAGGTCCTTTCCAGGCCTATTTTGGCCTTTGAGAGAGGACTCATTGGGGCAAGGCCTGCTAGGTTGCCAGCTTGAGTTTGGGAAATTCCTGGATAATTTTTGTGGCCGGAGTCTGAGTAGGGGAAGGGGAGAGGCCTCAGCCAGATATAATGCCATAGAGTCCACCTTCCAAACCAGTCATTTTCTCCAGGGGAACAGATCTCTGTTGTTTGGAGTTCAGTTGTAATTCTGGGAGATCTCCAAAGTCCCACTTGGAGGCTGGCAACCTAAGTCCTGGAAGCAGTCTCTGGATGACTTGATACCACCCGATGTATATGATTCAACTAGGCCTGGTGGCCTGCTGCTGTTCAACAGCAGCCACCCTATGAAAACCAGCGTGGTGTAGCAGTTAGCGCTTCGGAGTAGGGTCTAGGAGGCCCAGGTTTGAATCCCCATCTTGCTGTGGAAGCTCACTGGGTGATTTTGGACCCATCACATACTTTCAGCCTAACCTACCTCGCAGGGGTGTTGTGTGGATAAAAAGTAGAGGAGAATTATGTAAGCTGCTTTGATCCCCACTGTAGAGAAAGGTGGGGTATGAACTGAAGTAAATAAACAATAATATAGCTGAAGATGAGAGACAGATAAATGGTAGGTTGAATGGCTGAGAAGAAGAGAATTGCTATTTATGCATGGGAGTTTTTGCCTTGGATTTGCCACTCTCTAGATGCACATTTTCCCCATCCGAATCCTCAAAACTCTGCTTGTGGGCTTATTGTTGGGGTCTCCAGATCAGAGTCCACCGCTCTTAACTACTACACCATGCTGGCTCTGTGAGCCAAGGTGCGATTGCCTGCTGCTGCTTAGCGACACTGGACTCACTTACCGATCTCCCGTGCAAGTACCACTGGTCGGGGGGGGGGGGGTGACCCTGCATATCTTCCGAGATCTGACATGATCGGGCTAGCCTGGGGCAACCAGATCAGGGCTCAGCAGGATTTATGCATATGTATAAAGTTATGCATAAATATGCATCGGATTGCAGTCATGGGATCATGATCGAATTAAAACATGAGCTTCCCCCAGAGGGTTTCATTAGCGATGGTTGTGATGAAACTGGATTTGCAACCAAGCAGAGCAAGCAACAGTTTAGGCCTCAGATTATTATGGGGTGTGTGTGTCTCTAAATCCAAAAGAGTTTACTACACTTTGGCCATTTATGCATGGGAGGTTTTGCCTTGGATTTGCCGCTCTCTAGATGCACATTTTTCCCATCCGAATTCTCCAAACTCTACATGGGGGCTTTTTTTTTTTGGCCACTTATGCATGGGAGGTTTTTGCGTTGGATGGGAAACTTGGATGGAGTTTCTGAGTTTTTAATTGGGATTTTATTGTTTTAAATGAAGAATTTATGCTTAATTTTGCTATTGGTTATTTACGATGTATTTTAAATGATGTTACCTGCTCTGAGTCTGGCTCAGGCAGGCTACAAATCGAAAAATAAATAAATACTTACATTAATAAATCTCTTTTCCAAGCACAAGAAAAGCCCTGCTGGGTCAGACCCCAGCATCTACTTTCCGACAGTGGAAAGGCAGGTGGGAAGGGGACCTGGCCCGCTGACCCCCTCCCCCTGCTACGGGTCTTCAGAGGTATACTGCCTCTGAACGTGGAAGCTCCACCGGACGGCTGCCGTGGAAAGACAGGTGGGAAGGGGACCTGGCCCGCTGACCCCCTCCCCCTGCTACAGGTCTTCAGAGGTATACTCAGGGTCGGTGCTACCATTAAGCAAACTAGGCGGTCACCTAAGGCGTAGACCTCAGAGGGGTGCAGAACTGGCCAGAGGGGCAGTTTTAAATTGATTCGTTTCTTAGAAAAAAATGCAACTGACAATTTATATTTTTTATTTTAAGATAAGTACCACAACAGTGCTATGGAATACAATTAATTATAATCTCTTATAAAAAGTTTTGTGCTTTTATTTTTTCTATAAGACATCTGTTTTTGGAAACTGGTTGGCAATGGGGGGGGGAGCACAAGCAGTTAGCCTTGCGTAGGGCACAAAAATGACTGGCACCGGCCCTGGGTATACTGCCTCTGAATGTGGAAGCTCCACTGGACGGCTGCAGTGGAAAGGGGACCTGGCCTGCTGACCCCCTCCCCCCATCCCCGTCTTCACAGGTATACCGCCTCTGAACGTGGAAGCTCCACTGGGCGGCTGCAGTGGAAAGGCAGGTGGGAAGGGGACCTGGCCCGCTGATCCCCCTCCCCCCACCACAGGTCTTCACAGGTATACTGCCTCTGAACGTGGAAGCTCCACCGGACGGCTGCAGCAGAAAGGCAGGTGGGAAGGGGACCTGGCCTCCCCCTCCACAGGTGTTCAAAGGTATACTGCCTCTGAACGTGGAGGCTCCACTGGACGGCTGCAGTGGAAAGGTGGGAAGGTCTTCAGAGGTACACTGCCTCTGGAAAGGCAGATGGGAAGGGGACCTGGCCTCCCCCCGCCACAGGTGTTCAGAGGTACACTGCCTCTGAACATGGAAGTGTTCAGCCACTGGGTGGCTGCAGTGGAAAGGCAGGTGGGAAGGGGACCTGGCCTCTTCCAGCCACAGGTGTTCAGAGGTATACTGCCTCTGAACATGGAAGCTCCGCGCGGCTGCAGTGGAAAGGTCTTCAGAGGTACACTGCCTCTGAACACGGAAGCTCCACCGGACGGCTGCAGCGGAAAGGCAGGTGAGAAGGGGACCTGGCCTCCCCCCACCACAGATGTTCAGAGGTATACTGCCTCTGAACATGGAAGCTCCACAGGACGGCTGCAGTGGAAAGGTGGGAAGATCTTCAGAGGTATGCCTCTGGAAAGGCAGGTGGGAAGGGGACCTGGCCTCCCTCTGCCACAGATGTTCAGAGGTATACTGCCTCTGAACGTGGAGGCTCCACAGGACGGCTGCAGTGGAAAGGTGGGAAGGTCTTCAGAGGTACACTGCCTCTGGAAAGGCAGGTGGGAAGGGGACCTGGCCTCCCCCTGCCACAGGTGTTCAGAGGTACACTGCCTCTGAACATGGAGGCTCCACCGGGCGGCTGCAGCGGAAAGGCGCCCCCGCGCCGCGCCTGCCGGGACTTGCCCGCCCCAGACGGCGGCGGCGGCGGCGGCAGCAACAGGGGCGGGGCGGGGGCGTGCCTGCGGGCGGGGCGTGGGCGGGGCGCGGGGGCGTGTCCGGCGGCGGTGGGCGGGCCCGGCAGGCGCGCGGCGCACTAGAGCGCAGGTGGCTCCGGCGAGGCGCGCCAGTGGCCGGCGGGGCGTCGGGGGAGAAGGAGCCCGTGGCCCGCCGCTGCCGCCCGCCGCCTCCGCGTGGTCCCGCCGCCCCGTGCGTTCCATCCGCAGCGCGCCGGAGGATGCCCGGCCGGCCCGGGCGGCGTAGGGCCGTCTGCCGGCCCCCTGCAGCTCCACGCGGGCGGCCCGGGGGCGCGGGCGAGCGGCTGCAGGGCGCCCCGCGCCGCCTGCCGGAGTGAAGCGGCGGATCGGGGCCGGCGGAGGGACTTTTGCAGAGTTTCCCCGGGCGACTTTCCCCTCCTGCTCCCGGGATGGCGGCGGCGGCGTGGCCGGGCTGGGCGCGCCCGCCCTGGGCGGCTGCGGACGGGGCTTGGACGGGGTGAGCCCGGTGCGCGGTGTCTTCCTCCTCCTCCTCTTCCTCCGGAGGAAAGCTTGCGCGGCCGCGGGAGCGCGCGCGGAGCATGTGCGCCCTGGGAGACGCGGCCCGCGCGCATCGGGTCCCTCTGCCGGAGGGTCGCTGAGCTGCTCCCCCCCCTTTTGCTTGCCCCCCCATCCCACCCCCTTCGCCAGCGGGACCCCCCGCGGGGGCCATGGCCGGCTTGGGCCCCAGCCTGGGAGACACCACCCTGCTCGGCCTCTGGCTGCTGCTGCTGGAAGCCCCGGCCCTGGTGCCCGCCGCCTCCAAAGCCATCGTCTGCCAGGAGATCACGGTGCCCATGTGCAAGGGCATCGGCTACAACCTGACCTACATGCCCAACCAGTTCAACCACCACACCCAGGAAGAGGCGGGCCTGGAGGTCCACCAGTTCTGGCCCCTGGTGGTGATCCAGTGCTCGCCGGACCTCAAGTTCTTCCTCTGCAGCATGTACACCCCCATCTGCCTGCTGGACTACGCCAAGCCCCTGCCGCCCTGCCGGTCGGTGTGCGAGAGGGCCAAGGCCGGCTGCTCGCCCCTGATGCGCCAGTACGGGTTCGCCTGGCCAGAGCGCATGAACTGCGACAAGCTGCCTGTCCTGGGGGACGCCGAGATGCTGTGCATGGATTATAACCGGACCGAGGCCACCACCTCGGCCCCGTCCTTCGCCAAGCCCACCCGCCCCTCCAAAAGCGGGCATAAAAGCCTCACCCCCTTGACGGGCCGGCACCCTCCGGGGGACTGCAGGAGGGCCTGCGAGTGCCGAGAGCCCCTGGTCTCGATCTCCAAAGAAACCCACCCGCTCTACAACAAGATCGAGACGGGCAACGTCCGCAACTGCGCCGTCCCCTGCTACCAGCCCTACTTCACCCAAGACGAGAAGACCTTCGCCACCTTCTGGATCGGCCTGTGGTCCGTCCTGTGCTTCATCTCCACCTTCACCACCGTGGCCACTTTCCTGATCGACATGGAGAGGTTCAAGTACCCGGAGCGCCCCATCATCTTCCTGTCCGCCTGCTACCTCTTTGTGTCCATTGGCTACATCATCCGGCTGGTGGTGGGCCACGCCAGCGTGGCCTGCAACCAAGATTACAACCACATCCACTACGAGACCACGGGGCCGGCCCTCTGCACCGTGGTCTTCCTCTTGATCTACTTCTTTGGCATGGCCAGCTCCATCTGGTGGGTCATCTTATCCCTCACCTGGTTCCTGGCGGCCGGGATGAAATGGGGGAACGAGGCCATCGCCAGCTACTCCCAGTATTTCCACATGGCCGCTTGGCTGATCCCCAGCATCAAGTCCATTGCCGTGCTGGCCCTGAGCTCGGTGGATGGCGATCCGGTGGCGGGCATCTGCTACGTGGGCAACCAGAACCTCGACAAGCTCCGGGGTTTCGTCCTGGCGCCTTTGGTGGTGTACCTTTTCACCGGGACCATGTTTCTGCTGGCTGGGTTCGTGTCCCTCTTCAGGATCCGGAGCGTTATCAAACAAGGAGGCACCAAAACGGACAAGCTGGAGAAGCTGATGATCCGGATAGGGATCTTCACGGTCCTGTACACCGTCCCGGCGACCATCGTGGTGGCCTGCTACATCTACGAGCAGCACTACCGGGAGAAGTGGGAACTCGCTCAGAACTGCTCCTGCCCTGGGGACAAACAGAAACCGAAGCCCGATTACGCCATCTTCATGTTGAAGTACTTCATGTGCCTGGTGGTGGGGATCACCTCGGGGGTCTGGATTTGGTCGGGCAAGACCCTCGAGTCATGGCGGCGGTTCACAGGGAGGTGTTGCCAGAGTGGCAAGCCCACCGGCACACCCATGTACAGCGAAGCCAACGCGGCTCTGACGGCAAGGACCGGGGTGCCCAGTTCGGCTTCCTACCATAAACAAGCCCCGTTCTCCCATGTATGAAAAAGCACCTTGCTTGTTGGGAGCAGGTAAGCGTGGTGTGACTTGAGTTTCCGACTGGAAAGATTCCAGGCAGAGAACCGGGGCTTTCTCTCAGGTCTGCTCCGAGAGAGACTCTTTGTGCTGTCTGTGATGTCTGACTTGGCCTCTGGTGTTCGCTTAACTATTTAATTTGAGAAACGATGGGTTTCGGATCCGTTCCTCTCGGCCGAACTGGGAGATTGTGTCAGACAGATGTTGGCTGCTGGTTCCTAGCAGCAGGACTTTTCAAATCTGTGTTAATGCCGTCTTTGTTTATTTCAGCAACGTGCGCGCACAAACTACTGTAAGTTGAAATACAAAATAACCGATGGGGAGGGAGGATCCGCTTGTGAAGCAGACTCCAGTTTCAGATTTTTATTTTTGGAGGGCTTAAATCCACCCTCATCACTTTTGACACCCGTCCATGCCAAATCTCATGCCAGGCAGCCTCAGAAAGGATCTTGGCGTGGGTACTAGTTTCTCCTCTGTAGCAGCGAGGAAGGAGTTTAAAATAAAAAGTAGGAAGGGCAGCACCTCCGTTTTGGTGAGGATGCCCCAAGGAAGCCCTTGCCAGACCCAGAAAGCACATAACATCATCACGCTCACCGTTCCCGCTTTCTTTGCTAAAAGAAACATGCATTGGGTCTTCCTAACATAATGCCTGAAAGCTACTTTTAAACGTCACTGAGCTTTGCAAATGATTCCTCTCTCTCTGTCCTGGTGCACTGGACCTTTCCAAAACAAAGACGCGGTGTGGAGGGGGTGGTGGTGATAGTCTTGTAAATCCAGAGCTGGTAAACAGGTTTCCTCAAAGTTAATTTGAATGCTTCATCCCTTTTGGCATAAGGGGAGGGACCCAGACGGCAACTGGGATGCCGCGGTAAGGGTATTGTTTATTTTGTTTCGACCTAGTCCTGAAGCTGGCTTCCCGCTCTCATGCAAGTTTATTCTGAAACGAGGCTCCCTGAATCCAGTGGGGCTTACTCCCAAGTAATTACGCCCCGGAGCCTTAAAAAGCATGGGGGGGATTTGATTCCCTAGAACCGCTTCCTCCACCACACCTGTCCGTTTTTGCATCTGCTGTCCTGCTTGCCGCTCGTGGGGTTTTATGGTTTTAATGTTTGGCTGCTATTTGTAAAAGGGGAAAAAAAGATGGGATCAATACCAGAAATCTATGTGAGCGTATATCTGTGAAGTATGGTTTTTTTTATGCCCCCCTCCCCAGTAGAAAATAGGACTCTAACCCCTCCTGCGGTCTTCAGAAGTTGAAGTAGCAGGGCCAAAAACAAAATATGTGGGCAAGGACAATCATGGCCCCCTCTCTTTGCAGAGGGGGCTCAGCTCCATCTGGGCTTTGGAGCACCGGCTGCAGAGACACCGTCCAGGTCTTACCCTTTGTAAGCCGACCCCTCCCCACTAACACAAAGCAGTATTAGGATCTGGCAGTGTGTGCACTCCAAGGCAAAAACGCTTGCACTTTAAACATGAACGAGAAATTTCTGCTCATCAGCTTATTCGTAAGAGTGGTAGTTTGGAGCGGTGGACTCTGATCTGGAGAACCGGGTTTGATTCCCCACTCCTCCACATGAGTGGTGGATGCTGATCTGGTGAACCGGGTTGGTTTCCCCCACTCCTCCACATGAAGCCAGCTGGGTGACCTTGGGCTAGTCACAGCTCTCTTAGAGCTCTTTCAGCCCCACCTCCCTTGCAGGGTGTCTATTGTGCGGAGGCGAAGGGAAGGCGATTGTAAGCCGGTTTGATTCTGCCTTAAGTGGTAGAGAAAGTCGGCATATAAAAACCAACTCTTCTATGACACGTTGAATCTGCACAGAGGATGACAGTTTTATTGACCTCTGACCAAACAGATAGTTAAAAGATGCTGCTCTGGGAGAGGCTTGGACAGAACTCAACCTCTGGGAATGGCATGAAGAGAGGGAGATGTAGGTCCCCCCTCCCCCAGCCAGGACCTAAGGGTAACCCCCTGCACCAACCTAGAGTACCGAGCGTACGTGGGTAAGGGCATTGCTGCAACCATGGGGTTGTTTTGCCTTTCTGTGAGCTGACTGGCTTGAGTATGTCCCAGCACTTGGTGCGCCCTACATGCTCAAATGCGCTGTCACAGATCAAATCCTGCAGGGAGAATTTTCACATCCTTCCCAGACAATCCATTTTCATTGGGATTTGTGTGTCTCTCTTCCTTCCCCTTACTCCACCAGAAGAAGTTAAGGACTTGCAAAACACTGTCTTCTGCAGGAAGCAACAGGGTTGAAAGTACTTGATACTGGTTAGACTACACCCGGGATTGGAGAGAAAAATCCAAATTCAGTGCTGTGGCTTCGATCCTGCTGAACATTTCCATGGACAGGATTCCTGTTTACAGAGGGTGGTTTGCTTGGCTTCCGCTCCTGGAAGCCCCCAACGGCCCCTGAAATGCTGCTTCTGGGAGATGGGGGGGTCGCCCCCCCCCAGGGACAGCATGAATCATAGAATCATAGAGTTGGAAGGGACCACCAGGGTAATCTAGTCCAACCCCCTGCCCAAGGGGGGAGCCTGAGGTCTACAGCAGGCAGCTGGAATACGTGGAAACTGCCCTCTCTGTCATTGGCAGTCCTCAGCTGGATCCATCGTGGTGTAGTGGTTAAGAGTGGTGGTTGGGAGCGGTGGAGTCTGAGCTGGAGAACCGGGTTTGATTCCTCACTCCTCCACATGAGCAGCGGAGGCTAATCTGGTGAACTGGATTTGTTTCCCCACCTCCTCCACACGAAGCCAGCTGGGTAACCTTGGGCAAGTCACACTCAGCCCCACCTACCTCACAGGGTGTCTGTTGTGGGGAGGGGAAGGGAAGGTGATTGTAAGCCGGTTTGAGTCTCCCTTAAGGGGTAGAGAAAGTCGGCATATAAAAACCAACTCTTCTTCTTGTTATCTTTGGCATCATGTTCTAACCCTAAATCTGTATAGGGAGTGGGGAGATCCTACCTGACAGGTGCTGATGGTATTTGACAATCTTCTGGCTGCTTCTAGCCCCACAGATCTGCAGACAAGGTACTTGCTCCATAAGTATGACAGAAATTAGCATGAATTACTGCCGCTAGGCAGGGAGCATATTTCAAAGTAACTTTAATTGCTGGTTGAAGGCGCCTACCATGGAGCAAAGACGGCCTCAGGGCTTTCTGGTATTGAGGCACCAAGGCACGGCACTCGAGGGACAGAATCACTTTACCCCCCACATCTCTGTGGTACACACTGTTTGCCTCACATGGGCAATACAAGCAGCAGCCTCATTACATTCAATACTGGAAGCGCCAGTCAGTGCTGCGCTGTGACTGAGAGGCCTCAGTGGCCTTAAGCCCTCTTCGTGCTTTTGCGTACAGTGCATGGAAGATTTGTTAGAAGAAACTGCAGGGTGGCGTTGGCTGTACCTATAGCTTATTTAAAAAACACACAGACGCACACAGAGGTTGGCTTTTTTTTTACCATAAATAGTACTCAGCAGTTGCTCCTAGATCCACCGTCAGAAGGAAACCATACGATGACCTTTTCCTTTGCTGGAGTCTTTGTAGAATGGTACAGAATACCTGGACTGCTGCACTAAACATTAAGGGCACGATCCAGAGACCTGGCCATTTCTAACCTGGCTAGTGTGGTGTAGTAGTTAAGAGCGGCGGACTCTAGTCTGGAGAACCGGGATCAATTCCCCACTCTTCCACATGAAGCCTGACGGGTGACTTTGGGTCAGTCACGGCTCTCTCAGAACTCAGCCCACATGGTGGCAGGCAACGGCAAACCCCCTCCGAACGTCTCTTGCCTTGAAAACCCTACGGGACCTGGCAACAGACAGGTCCACTCACTTTAAGATCTTTTGTATGCCTTTACTACCAGTAAGAAGATTGCCCTAGGCATTGTGCTAGTGATACAAGGTTAATAACCATCCAGTTCAGCAATTTTGCAGGAAAACTAATAGACACACCGTTCCTTGAAAGTGACAATCCACGTTATGGGATTAAACACGATCGGGACAGACAATACTTTATTTAATGCCAGCAATCAACTAACAAGAGTAATGCATTCTCCCTCACAGGGGTCTAATGGGTGTGAAAAAACATTTACACCTTTAAGGAGGCATTTGCAGTTGTTATTGCCAGTTTCCACAAAGCATGTTGGCTGCACACAAGGCACTCTTAAAGAAGCTCCCCAGTTTTTAATTCAGTGCAAAGGGAGGGGAGGGAGAACAGCTACCGCAGTAGCAACATCTTTCTATCACCTGTGCAAAGTCCACAATGTGCTCTACAGACACCCAAACAGACCTTGGGTTCTTGTGGTTGGTTGTTCCGGCTACAAACTCTGACTGTCCCCACAAATCAAATCAACGCAGACACAACTTTTCATTTGGGGAAAGCGATTTGTTTGCTTCATATGTAACAGAAGGGGGCTGGTGGATATCTGAAAATTCTCCTCTCTCAGAACTATAATTCATATGCGTCACGTCTTAGAGCCAGCGCTGTGTAGTGGTTAAGAGCGGTGGTTTGGAGCTGTGGACTCTGATCTGGAGAACAGGGTTTGATTCCCCACTTCTCCACATGAGCTGCGGAGGCTAACTGGATTTGTGTCCCTGCTCCTACACCTGAAGCCAGCTGGGTGACCTTGGGCAAGTCACACTCTCTCAGCCCCACCTACCTCACAGGGTGTCTGTTGTGGGGAGGGGAAGGGAAGGTGATTGTAAGCTGGTTTGAGTCTCCCTTAAGTGGTAGAGAAAGTCGGCATATAAAAACCAACTCTTCTTCTTTTTTGTTTTTTATTGGAAGTGTGTGGCTGGATTGGATGAACCTTTGGCTCTCCTGATGTGCAGTTCAACCATCTGGACACATATTAAGCATGGTCTGTTAATAATTTAAGAGGTGAAATCTTCAGTGTTGCACAACTAGGGTTACTGTCAGTGAAAAGTACAAAACTGAGCAAGGTATTGCTAGATGCTAAAGGGGGAAAGCAGGGGAAAAATCAGTTTTTTGTTGCTTGTTTTCTGGCTTTCAATACACTTTCAAAATACACATTAGTTTCATCACTGGCCGGATACATTTGGATCCAGACACGTCATAAAGCGATAACGTGTGCAGGACAGAACTTCATTGTGTCCCAGACAGTAAGAGAGTTGTATTAAAAGAATTAATTTTGTATATACAGAATCTGTAGTGAACTTTTGATACAGGTTGGAAGCAGGTTGGAGGTCTCTGAGGACGGGGATGCGGTTTTAGGCATCAGTCACAGGATGGAGGAACCAGGGCATTCAATTCGTTTTACTTGATGTCAAATTCATGTGTAGGTCCCTGCTGCTCTTTTCAATTGTGCCTTCTGTAGATCACGCTTTTACATACTTCTTGCAATATGATTTAACAAAATCATGCCAAAAGATGGTGTGTTTTTTTTCTAAAGGACAGACTAGCTGATTCTGTAAAAAAGCTTTAAAGAGGAAATAAACCACCTTCAAACTGTCACCTTAATTCTTGCCTAGATATGATTATTGCAACGACTTCCTAATACGAGAAAACAAAAAATGGTTTGAGACTTACTAAAGATCAGATTTAAGTTATTTGCTGTGGCATTCCCTGTACAGGGCTGCTTAAAAAATCAGATTGCCCGCTAGTAAAATAGCAATTGTGCAAAAATTATACACAGGTGATTTTTGTGTGTGTACCGTGGACTGCCCAAAAAACAAATCAGTGGGTTCTTGATCAAATCAAGCCTGAACTGACCCTAGAAGCTAAAATGACTCACATGAGACGACAAGAGTCACTGGAAAAGACAGTCATGCTAGGAAAAGTTGAGGGCAGCAGGAAAAGAGGAAGACCCAACACGAGATGGATTGACTCAATAAAGGAAGCCACAGCCTTCAATTTGCAAGATCTGAGCAAGGCTGTCAAAGATAGGACATTTTGGAGGACATTGATTCATAGGGTCGCCATGAGTCGGAAGCGACTTGACGGCACTTAACACACTCCAATGCACTGCTGTAACTCATGAAATCTCTTTAAACTCCGCACCAAACCCCCACATTTGGTGTGAAGACACACATAGCCAACCTGCCAAAGAGACACAAACCGCACAGCTCAAAGAATTTTTTTTTAAAAAGGGGCTTTTTTAAAAAAGAAAAGATTTTCACTGTATCCATACTGTAGCCACCCATTTCAAGATCATATGTTCCTAAATATAACTCTGTTCTGTTACATTTTGTGGAATCGCGAAGGAAATTTGAGCTTGTTTTTGGAGACTGGACAGAGGAGAGTTACGAGAAGAACTGAAGACAAGCATAGTTGTGTTTTTCTAGTTTGTGATTGTGGTGAAAAGAAAAAAACAGTAAGGGGGGGGAACAAGAATGTATTTGTTCTGGAAAGGAAACACTCCATAAACAATTGAGGCATTTCTGCTCCGTAGCAACGGATTGGGGGTGAGAGAAGCTTAGGGACTCTTCAGGAAGGTACCCAGGAGGTAAATATTCCTTCAACAAAAGATCTCCAAGGAGTCCTCCCTGCCAGGCCCCGAGTTTCTGAAGCAGTCTCAACATGAAACATTTACCTCCCTTGCAGATCTTCTTACATTGGTACAGCAGAAAACAAGCAACCAACATTACTAAACCAAGCCCCCCGAGACTGCCTAAAAGCTATCATGTCCTGTGTCCCCCCACCCCTTTTACATGAAAATGTCAGATTGAGATGCACACGTTCAGTTTCGGCGTCACGTGTGTGACCAGCGAATGCCCCTATAGTCAACCAAAATGGGGTTAAATAAAAAAAGGTTAAGCGGCCACAGGGAGATTGAATACCAGAACATGCAGCGGGTGCTGAGGCTGCATGGTTTCGTGGTTAGAGTAGAACCAAAGTTCCAATCCTGACTCAGCCTGCCCTACCACACAGGGTTGTTGTGCGGAAAAAATGCAGGAGAAGAAAACGATGTATGCCACTCTGGGAGTTCAGGAGATTACAGCATACATTTCAAATCACTGGGTTGGTTCCTGAGGCTCATTTGGCAATTGGACTCTATGGCGTTGAAGCCCCCCCCTCCTCAGGCTCCGCCCCCAAAACCTCCTGCCGACGGCGAAGAGGGACCTGGCAACCCTAACCCAAAGTATCTTACCTCTTCTGTTTTAGCCTTACAACAATCCTGTGAGGTAGGTTACGCAGAGTGACCAGCTCCTGGTTCTCCCAGCAAGCTTCCACGGCAGAGTGGGGTTTGAACCTGGTTCTCCCAGATTCTTGTCCAAAACTCAAACCGCTAGTTCACACTGGCTTTCAGCTGCCCCTCCTTGCTGGGAGCCTTTTATTCTTGGGAGACGTCTGCCTGAACTGCAAAAGTCATGCAGGTTACTCAGATGAGTTGTGTAGTGGTCACTGCCGGAGCTGGCCACGTTGTGTAGGTGTGTGGAGGCCACTGCAGGCCTGAGCAATATGTGTGGCTTCACATCATCCTGTAGCCACTTCCCTATCAGGGTGAGTTGCGCAAACTGCATGGGAACCTGTTGCCTAGGAATTGCTGCTGGCCCAGGCCCAGGTGAGTCCTACCTCCAGGGCAGGTAGGGTTGCCAGGTCCCTCTTTGCCATCGTCGGGAGGATTTTGGGGCGGAGCTTGAGGAGGGCGAGGTTTGGGGAGGGACTTCAATGCCATAGAGTCCAATGGCCAAAGCGGCCATTTTCTCCAGGGGAACTGATCTCTATTGGCTGGAGATCAGTTGTAATAGCGGGAGCTCTCCAGCCACCACCTGGAGGTTGGCAGCCCTAAGGGGCAATGGGGAGCAGGGATAGCCTGCAAGGTCAAAACAGCCCTGGAAAGCCCCTCCCTCCAGTCTGAAACCAAGGGTTTTAGGCTGGTAATATTGTGGTTACCTAGCAATCCCCACAATGGCTACTGAGCTCTCCCTGCTTAAAGGTACAGGTGCTGCTTCTATAATTGGGGTGGGGACCCCCTCTTTTTTACTTCAGTTTTTTATGCAAAGCTGGGGATTTTTTTCTCTGGTTTGTAGGAAGATGTCTTCTGTATGTTAAGGGACATAACCATCACTTAACTCCCGCAGATGGCGTGACATTATAAGATATATTGATGCGATATGAACGCCAGAAAATAACTTTCTAGATAATAACTATGATTATGGGTTCCGAAGAACAAACAGATGTGCAAACAGCCACAGTTGCTGATAATCCATTGGGTTTAAAGTGTTGAACATACACAATATCATAATGCATACAACAATCCTGTGAGGAAAAGCCACTGCTAACGCTGGGATGTTTTCTGCAATGCCTAAAAGACACAACAGCTAGATTAGGATCTGGACCCAGCAGCATGAACTAAAGGTGAGTGGAAGACTACTGGTCTCGGAGGGTCTAAGACGCCGTGGTTCCACGCTTCCTTCCAGAAAGAATGGCTTGGATCCAGCAACGCACAAGCGGAAGAGTAAATGGACTCAGTGTCGTTCCATTTGTGCAAGCCCTTCTGCAATGCCTCGTTCTTTCCTCCTTATTAAAGTGCCAAGAAACTGGTTGCACAAGAAAGAAATGCAACTGGGGACGTAACAAGATTAACTCCGTACAAGAAGAAGAGTTGGTTTTTATATGCCGACTTTCTCTACCACTTAAGGGAGACTCAAACCGGTTTACAATCACCTTCCCTTCCCCTCCCCACAACAGACACCCTGTGAGGTAGGTGGGGCTGAGAACGCTCAAAGAGAACTGTGACTAGCCCAAGGTCACCCAGCTGGCTTCACATGTAGGAGTGGGGAAACAAATTCAGTTCACCAGATTAGCATCCGCCACTCATGCGGAGGAGTTTGGAATCGAACCCGGTTCTCCAGATCAGACTCCAAGGCTACAACCACTGCTCTTAACCACTACACTACCCTGGCTCATCACAAGTGGATACTGTAGTCTTTTCCTTGTGTTCCCTTTCATGAAAGAACTCTACTGGAAGCAGAAATTTTGTGCTAGATTCAACCCTGCACCCATCTACCTCTCCATGTATAGGCCCCCAAATTACACAACTGTAACCTACAACAGAAAGCCCGTATGGTGTAGTGGTTAACGTGTCAGACTAAGACCAGGGAAACCCAGGTTCGAATCCCCGCTTGCACCATGGAAGCTTGCTGGGTGTCCCTGGGCCAGTCACACATTCTCAGCCTCAACCCTGGCAAGTATTTGGATGGGAGACCTTCAAGAAATACCAGGGTGACCCGGAGGCAGGCAATGGCAAACCACCTCTGAACAGCTCTTCCCTTCAAACCCTACAGGGTCGCCCATAAGTCAGCTGTGACTTCATGGCAAAACAGACACACAAGCTGCAACATCTGAATGCCGCTCAGGTCAGTAGGAAAAAGCCAAGAAGACGAAGGAGAGTTGGTTTTTATATGCCGACTTTCTCTACCAGTTAAGGCAGAATCAAATCAGCTTAGAATCACCTTCCCCTCCCCACAACAGCCACCCTCACAAATCCCGTTCCATTGTTAACTCGATTCTTCCCTCTCCCCTGTGCTCAGCACAGGTGAAATCCCCGTGTATAAGGCAAAGTGCAGGACACACAAGCTAAGTTATCTCACAGCCAATTACAAAGCAGCATGTCCACAGGCGGGGATTCAAATACTTCCCGCTTCCTTGCATCTTTCTGAGCAGAAGAAAGGCTTTTAAACCCCCCTTCTTTTCAGATTGCTCCGGTTTTTATATTCTTAAAATGCTTTTTATGTGGCAATCGGGTTTGGGGAGGGGGAGGGAACTTTTCTCTCACTACAGCCAATTACGAAGCAACATTTCAAGGGGCATGGATTCAAATACTTCCTGATTCAAGCTTGGAGACTGCTGGTGCATAGATTCCCAGCAGGAAAGTGTGTGTCCAGCGAGCAACTAACCTCAGGTAAAACTGCCATGCATAAATGACCCTAGTTTACTTGCCAGGTTGGTTGTGAAGCTAGGAATGATATTCAGAGTTTAACAGATAGGCGAGCATTGCGTCAAAATGCAAAGTATAAATTAGCCCTCTGGTTCTTCCACCTGGATGAATCCAAGCGTTATAAGGGGGAAAACAAGCTTATCTGCTGCGAGACAACACAGAAGATAAATAGGCAGCCTTCCTCTATGGAAGGAAACTCTTCTTGAGGCCATGGATCTTCTCGCAGTGACTCCGGAAAAGCCTCAAAATACAAGGAAGGAAGGAGTATTTTAGTATGCCCACATGCGATAATGCTCGGCACTCAGGCAGACAAAACCGAACTGTGAGAGAACCATTCAGACGGATCCCAATGGAACTTAACAAAACAGGTATTTAGGACAGTGAACATTTGAGAGCTGATCTACACCATCGCGATATCTACCCTATTTTACAAAAACAGTGCTAGTGGGGGAACCACCAAGAGAACCACACTGGTCTTCACAGGAGGGTGTGCAAATGATAATCTTGCGGTTGGGGGGACAGATATCTTGCTCACTCGTAACTGAATAGTCCTGGATTGCCATTTCCATGCAGTTCTAGGATGGTCAAATGCCATATACAGCCAAGGAGAGATGGTTTTTAATATGCCAGCTTTCTCTACCTCTTAAGGAAGAATCAAACCAGCTTACAATCCCCTTCCTCTCCTCACAACAGACACCCTGTGAAGTAGGTGGGGCTGAGAGAGTTCAGAGAGAGCTGTGACAAGCCCAAGGTCAACCAGCCGGCTTCATGTGGAGGTGTGGGTAAACCAACCTGCTTCACGGCCGCTCATGTGGAAGAGCGGGGAATCAAACCCAGTTCTTCAGGTTAGAGTCCACTGCTTTTAACCACTACACCACGCTGGCCCTCCAATGCCCTGGGATCACACTCTACCCAGTGAAACCAACCTGTTTTATGCAGGGAACGGGATCTGCAACATATATATAAAAGGAAAGGTTCGGGGAAGACACCCCCCCACTCGATGTCTTGCAGGGTTGCTAGGAGCTGCTGTCCCACCAAATTCTTACGAATGGGCAGCTTTCTGTGTCAGGACCCTGCATCGTTCCCACGTCAGACTCTTGTCTGTCACCGGTAATGACATTAGCACAGAGTCACGGTTCCAGTAGTGATCTACGTGCCATTTTGAACCTGGCCCCCTCCACTTCTACTTGAACATTCACCTCCCACCCTTCAATTGCTTGATGCTTCAGAGGCGACATTTATCCCGTCGCACAAGCACATGTCCTCTACCTGCCAAACCTACTTGAAGAGGTTTCAATATGTAATTACCTTGGAAACAAAAAAGCCACACTCCTATACGAAGGGCAAGAGGGTGAGCCACTCAAGAGCATTCTCTCCCCCGCCCCCCACTATATCTTGACCTCCGGCTGAACCTCCAACTAACCTCGTGACGAAATTTAAAAAGGTATCTTCGTGCAGTGAAAAAGAACGGGGGCAAAACTTGCACGTACCTTGTTGGCTCACCATGAGCTGAGAGCCAGCGTGATGTAGTGGTTAAGAGTGGTGGTTTGGAGCGGTGGAGTCTGAGCTGGAGAACCGGGTTTGATTCCCCACTCCTCCTCCACAAGAGTGGCGGAGGCTAATCTGGTGAACTGGATTTGTTTCCCCACTCCTACACGAGGCCAGCTGGGTGACCTTGGTCTAGTCGCACTCTCTCAAGATGACCTACCTCACAGGGTGTCTGTTGCAGGGAGGGGAAGGTGATTGTAAGCTGGTTTGATTTTTCCTTAAGTGGTAGGGAAAGTCGGCATATAAAAACCAACTCTTCTTCAAGAGCTCTTCTCTGCGGCAGGAAAAAGCTACTATCACATTGTGACGTGCTGCACGACTGAAATTCCACTACAGCTCTTTGAGGATGAATGTACAGCTATTGCACAATTTCCTCCCATGTTTTCCAAGAATCCCCCCCAACTTGGTCTACCTTGATCTCATCAGATCTCAGAAGCGAAGCCGGGTCGGCCCTGGTTACTACCTGGATGGGAGGCCACCAAGAAAGTCCAGGGTTGCTACGCAGAGGCAGGCAAGGACAAACCACCTCTGAACGTCTCTTGCCTTGAAAACCCCACAGGGTCACCGAGAGTCAGCTGTGACTAGACAGAAGAATTGGTTTTTATATGCCGACTTTTTCTGTCACTTAAGAATCAAACCAGCTTACAATCACCTTCCCCACAACAGACCCTGCGAGATAGGTTGGGCTGAGAGAGCTGTGACTAGCCCAAGTTCACCCAGCTGGCTTTGTGTGGCGGAGTGGGGAAACAAATCCAGTTCACCAGAATAGCCTCCGCAGCTCATGTGGAGGAGTGGGGAATCAAACCCGGTTCTCCAGAACAGACTCCACTGATCCAAACCACCAATCTTAACCACTACACCACAGCAACCGGGATCTGAAAGGGTCAACTTGCATCCAAGCGAGCAAGCTTGAGACCAGGCAGCCAACCCTACTGAGCTCTTGGGGACTAGCTCACAAGGTTAAACGTGCGGGCACCTGCAGCTTGAAAAGACCCTAATGGGCAAGGGGGTGAATCCAACCACCCTCCAAGTAGCCTTCCCCTAGTGTACAGTGCCTTCCTCCAACTTAAGGGGCTCTTCCAATGGGTACAAACCCCTTAGATTGGAGGGAAGGCTTTGAGCTTCGGCCAAAAGGAAAGGTGGGGTGTTAAAAACTTTGTTGAGTGGAGTGGTAGGAGAGGGGGAAGATCCACCCCAAGGTTCTCCCCCCCACAACCAAGCATGGTGTAGTGGTTAAGAGCGGTTGTTTGGAGCCGTGGACTCTGAACTGGAGAACCAGGTTGGTTTCCCCACTCCTCCACATGAAGCCAGCTGGGTGGCCTTGGGCTAGTCACAGCTCGGTTAAAGCTCTCTCAGCCCCACCTCACAGGGTGTCTGTTGTCGGGAGGGGAAGAGAAGGTGATTGTAAGCCAGTTTGATTCTTCCTTAAGTGGTAGAGGAAGTTGGCATATAAAAACCAACTCTTCTTTTTCCGCTGGAGTGAGCGGGGGATCTACGGCAGCCACATTTTGCCGAGGCTGCTGGGAGCTGATCCTGTGGCTTTAATCCAATTGGGAGGTGGGGAATGTACCTTCGGGCAGAGAAAACACAAAAAAACGCTGACACCTGGTCTTAATTAAAATAGAGTTTATTATTAGCTTCTCTCTTTTAATACAAACATGAGAAAGGGAAAAGCCACCTGAAGATGTAGCATTTGTTTCCAAAATTTAATTTTGTGATCAATACCTGAAGCCGCAGACCGTAGACTGCCCACCTGGAGCCGGTCGGCTAAAATACTGCATGAGGCAAACAGTCCAAGTGCCAGGGGACACCCGCGGGGGCGAGCGGGGCATGGGATCCATGGAGCCTCAAGGCACCGGACCGAAAGAGGAGGCTGTATGGGAGTCGGCGTGACGCCCACCAGATGAGGGAGGTTGTCAAAAGGGCAAATTGCCAGACTGTCCTGACCCAGAAGCAAGGAGCTACCCAGTTTTAGGCATAGGATTTTTTTGTTTTTAGCTTCTCGTAAATTGTTGTTCTGGACCAGCAAACTTATTCTAGAAGAAAAGCCAATTTTAGAAGTTGACTCCCGGAGCAAGTGGCATTAAATACTATACTTTTGACTGTTTTAAAAGCAGTTATACAAATTGAGGGTCATTGTATCATCCCCCAAACAAGTGAAGGACCCTCAACACTGTTTCCAATTTAAGGCCTTGTGAAAACTGGGGTGGGATGGAAGATAAAAGCATGCCTGTCCCCCCTATAACCACTTGAAAATTTTAGCAGCGCAGCCTTAATTGTCTGTTCACGGCCAAGTCGGTACACTTGTTTGGGCTAAGCGTTCGATACGGATCTAATGCAGCATTTTCAGACAAAGTAGTGTGCGACAGATCGCGTCTCTCCCAGGGGTTGACTACAAGTAGGAGAACGCAAGAAGCACCATAGGTGACAAGAAATGGACCCATTGGCTGTTGGGTTTCTCTCTCCCCCCTCCAATACTAGCAAACCACCAGAACACCGTTTCTCTGCTCCTGCCCCAAATGCTCCCAAACCCCTCGGCAATCTCTAGCTGAGCGATTCCGTTCACCCAGGGAACGGTACCTGCTACTTGGAAGCCCCTTGGTCTTAAAATGGAACGTCAGCGTGGCCGTTGACAGATAAGCGGCGGAGGGTGGAAGGAAAGAAGAGCGCCTTCCCCCGTCATCATCAGGGCTACCGTTACCAGCTCCAGACTGGCTTTATACTGTGTCCTAAGAGTCCCAGAGACCCACGCTGACCCTGTCCGAAAGGGGCGACTGCAGCAGCGAGGTCCGGGGTGACCGAAGGGGGAAGAGCGCTGCGACCATAGAGAGCCGTGTTAATGTTCAAAACCCTAAAATTTAAAACTAGGCATTATTTTTTTTAAAAAAAACCTCACATAGTTCACAGCTATAGGCCTACACAGTAAGCAAACATCTGTGTGTCAGAGGAGAAGGGGGGGGAAGAGAAGAAGAGAACGGAGAAAGAATCTTCGGAAAGTTTTTGCACCTCTGGATTTTCAATGGGGTGTGCCGGTTTGACGAGGTCCCGTCTTTTCTCCTGCCCCCCACCCCCCACTCCCAAAGGAATTATGCTCCTCTGGCTTGGGGGCATCACGGGCTGCATTTGCTCACACCCCGCCCCCTCTGGCTGGAAGACACCATCACAGCCCTCTTGGCCAGCTTACGGGGGGCTGTAGTACTCCCGGTGTGGAGGAACACGCTGGCTTGTCGCAGCCTCCCATCTTGCTCAGGAGAGGATGGCGTTAGAACGGCGGATACCGACTAAGTTATCAGCACTGAACGATCGCCTCATAGCAACTTTCGACAAGTCCTTGTATTTGTCCTCACACAGCCTGGAGATTGCCTGTAACAAATCAAGAAAAAAATAGTAGACACACCACACCAACACTACAATCAAACCCCAAAATACAAAAGCATGTGGCTAAGGGACAATACTCATAGATTTAATTATGTACCATCATTGTAACTACCTATATATACTGACTGAAATACATCCAAAGTAACAATACACAATAATTCTACTGGCACAGAATCAAGAGTCCATATACAATCCTTGAGCTTGTTCTTCCATATGTTGTGGATATCTCTTCAATGATGCAACACCAGTAGATCAGTTTAATAAATAAAGTTATAAATCATCTCTTCAGTATCGGTAGAAAAATGGCTATAAATAATCTCTTTGGTACTGGACGGGTTGCCGGCTCCTGATCCTGTTTCGTAAAAATCTTCATCAGAACTTCACACCCAGGCAAATGGAATGAGGAGTTTGTAAGATTATGTATCATTTTGGACAAATAAGATTGATGTGAAGTCTGATGAAGATTTTTACGAAACGGGATCAGGAGCAGGGGTCTTAAACACCACCTACTTGCCAAGTCCCTTTAACGAGTGGGCTACTTATTCCTCTGGAGCGCCCTGTCCAAACACTCTTTCAAACCTACTTTTGGGTTCCTGTTTTTTTTTTTTTTAACTTGACGAAAACATTCCGGTTGCCCGTGGAGATTAAGCAGCGAGCATATTAGCCGCACTTGAAACACACAAGTAGCATGTTGAACCGAAAGGAAAGCAGAAGAAGTGCTTTGTCGAAGACTGGATCAACAGTGCAAGTAACTTCACTGTGTAAGAATACACGAGAACCTCAAATCCCACTGGCCTGAATGCTCGAAGGAACGGCCTCGTTCTCCCCATGACAAGACCACTTCTCGCACAGTCACAGGCAGCCTCAAGTCATTGACACACCAATGGTGTGTTGTCAAGGGAAAACTTGTACTGTGCTTCATGGTTTATGGACACAGAGTATCAGTGAGTTAGCAAAATGTAACGTGAGAAACATCCCAAGCCAGAGAGTGTTTGCCTGTCGAGGGCGCAAAATAAAAGGGAAGACTGTCCACAACTGGTTAACCTCTTGCTCTTGGAAGCTGAAAGCCAAAACGTCTTCCTGAAGAAGGTAACCAAAGTCAGCTGAACTGAAAGCATGGGAAATGCTCAGCTATGGATTCTGGTGGTAGACTTCATGCTTGGCAGTTTCGTGTCAGTGACTTTCGAAGGTTGAAACTAGGCCCATTTGGTGCACCCGAGTGAGCAGTTCGGACACCAGAGGTGGAGGGGCAACAACCAGTCCTGTCACTCCCCCAGCCCGGCCCTCCAGAGTGTTGCCGTCTGCCACAGCAAGCGCCAGCCCAGGGAGGCCTCCCCCCCACAGTCCCGGTGGGCAGCCCCCTCCTTCCCTTGCCCCCTCTCCACCCTCCCTCGCTGGGGCCCATCTTCACTCCTCCTTCAGTGACCACCTTGCCTTGCTGTGAACACACATGAAGTTGCCTTCTACTGAATCAAGACTCTTGGCCCATCAAAGTCAGTATTGTCTTCTCAGACCGGCAGCAGCTCTCCAGGGTCTTCACATCACCTACTTGCTTAGTACCTGTAACTGGAGATTGAACCAGGGACCCTCTGCATGCCAAGCAGATGCTCTACCACTGAGCCACAGCCATCATATCTGAATTATGATCTCAACGTTGATGCGCACCGGATTTACGGAATTAGCCCCCAGTGTGTAAAACCACGCTGCCTGAGGTTCCCCCATTTTTGTGCGCACACTTCCTCAGAGAGGACCCTCTTTCCTGGGAGGCTCTCTGTCACTCAGGGGTTAAATAAACCCTTTAATAAACCAGGCCAAAAAGCTTTTTGCAAGCCACGCTAATGTGATTAGCGACAGAAGCGGCTGTTACGCAAACACGCCCCCCCCCCCCAGCACACCAAATCCCAGGCCATTACCTCCAGCTTCTGCGCTCGTTCTTTACTGAGGGGCTCCAGCAAGAAGCTCAGGTTGTTGTCGTCTGCTAAGGAACGAAGGTCAAAGTAGTATTTGGCGTAAACACTGGCAGGAACGTTGATATTGAACTGCAGGAGCTCCAAGAAGTGTCTTTCCATCTCGTTCCTGGAAGGGGTGGGAGGAGAAAGGCAAAGGGGTTGGGGCAGAATCGCACACAAAATGAGGACCCTTGTATCATTCTGAGTCAAAAGCATAGATAGATAAATCCTTCCTTTCCTTTATCCCTTAGAAGCTCCTTGATCCATTGATCTTGAGAAGCATAAAACTAATGTTTGAGGGATATAAAGACTGAGATAAATCTTGCCACTGACAGTGTAGTCTTGGGGTCCCTGTCACTTAATAAAAAAGGCATTATGTCAGACACAGAGGCATTAGATTTTTATGTTAAATGAGTCAAAAGCAAATGAAACAAAGCATTTTTTTTTTATTTTTTTTTTTACAAAAGGGCCCCCCAAAAACACACGTTAGTGTTAGAGGCAAGGTGCAGTTGGGATCCGGAGACGTTCAGCTTAGGGGGAAAGAGGTTATGATCCATCATGCGCTCACTTTGCCAGCTTGAAAAAGCTCTACCCTGTCGAGTTCCATTAGCGCAGCTGTATACAATTCATACTCCATTCCCATTCTTACAAGGCCTCCGCGCTATAGTTATCAGATGAAAAGAATGATGCCGGCTGTTGATTAGCTCTGAAGAACTTGCAGAACATTTTCCCCAGGTTGATAACAGGAAGGGGGTTTATTGAAGTAGAGGTGGACCAACAAAAGAAGCAGGCGTATCACCACGGCAACAAATGGATCTCTGAAGAGCTGCGGACTATTATCTCCAGAGCAAAAAGCCTCTTGAGGCAACATGGATTCATCTCCGCCAAATAAATAAATAATAATAAAAAAAAAGGCAGCCAGCCAGCCGCATTAGGTAGGAAAAGTCCCCTGCCCTAAGCTCTGGAGAGGATACTATGATTAACAGAGGGATGGGAGGAGGAATTTTCTTAAGGCTGCCTCCAACATTATGTTACTGAAATCCATCCTATGGATTCAGGCGCAGGTCACCATCTCTTCAGAATGGTTAGAAAAGCACTCAGAAAAATCACAACGCTGGGACGTATAATGTAACATACATGGCTCATCTTGCAAGCAGCATCTTAAGAGAGACTGGGGAGGGGCAGGGCCAGAATCAGCTCTTCATACTCCGAGGGGGGCTACGTCAAAACACACAATGTGATTTTGCAAGGTATAGTAAGAAGTACTTTTATACTTTTTGTGTGTGTGTGGCAAATTCAACTCTGAATTTAAAGATACACAAGCATCTAAGAAGCCAAATACATTGACATACAACTGGGCAATATTTCACTATAATCCATTTCCATTTAGAATACAATGGAGCAGTTAGAGCCCTTTCGACTGGCAAAGGCCTCATGACCATCAAAGCCATTTTTCTACCCAAACTGGCAAGGGGTCAGACCATCAAACACCAACTGGAGCAGGTTAACACCCTAGCCAGGACCGCTAAAGGATAATAATGTGTGGCCAGGGAGCCAAACAGCATCTGAACCCAAACACATACAAACCCCTCCCCCTTTCTTCCTGGAAAAGAACCTGAACTTTTTTATTAAGCAGAAGTCCGGTGCACCTTATAAGACTAAAAAAAGTTTGAGCTTGCATCACCAAGATGAGCTGGAGCATTTATCTGAACCATGAAATGGAAACCTCCGCTGAACAGCAAACAACCCCCTTCCCCACCAAACATTCCGGTTACCTGTTCTAAATAAAGGCAACCTAAAGAGCAAAAGCAATGGAAGGCTTTCACTGGCTAGCTGCAGCCAGGAGGAGCCATGAGAACGACATTCCCTTGAGGGGATTTGTTAGAACAAAGTTTTCGTCGCCCTTGCTTCAGTCTTCCGAAAACTGCAGACTGCTTGTTACTTGCCTTCTACTTTCCAACAATGTCAGTCTTTGGGATGCAAACCACAATTGATCAACTTAAAATAAGCAAATGCTCTAGTTATTTTGATTTCGCATATGCGTCACGCTGCCCAAGAGCCAGCGTGGTGTAGTGGTTAAGAGGGGTGGACTCTAATCTGGAGAACTGGGTTCAATTCCCCACTCCTCCACGTGAAACCTGCTGGGCGACCTTGGGCCAGTCACAGTTCTCTCTGAACACTCTCGGCCAACACGGAGGCAGGCAATGCCAAACCACCTCTGAACGTCTCTTGCCTTGAAAACCCTAAGGCAGAGGTGTTGAACTCAATTGTTACAAGGGCCGGATATGACATAAATGTCACTTGGTCGGGCAGGGCCAAGCCTCAACAGCCCGGCCTCGACAGGAGAGTGGGGTGGGGTGGGGGCTGCCCCGGCTTGCTCGCAGGCTAGATAAGAGCTCTCAAGGGGCTGGCCCTGGCCCGTGGGCCTTATGTTTAACACCCTGCCCTACAGGGTCGCCATAAGTCAGCTGTGTCTTGACAGTGCACACACACACACCCCGGGTTTTCTAGCTGTGCTGTAATCTGCCTCGAGTCTCACTGAGAAAGGTGGTCTATCAAGTAAAATAAACGAACGCGCACGTGCATAAAGAATGCTGCACATACAATGTGTGATCCGATACGCAAGCACCTGTGGGTATCCAGCTACGAGAAGAAGCGCTACCTCCGCCGGGAGCAATGAAGAAAGATACTAGAACATTTGCGACAGAAAGGTAAGGGGAGCAGATGGCCTTGAGGCTCGCGTCCCTCGCAGCGCATTTCCCACACCTTATTCTCACCCACGCTAAACACGACAAGGTTGATGCTGAACTCAAATCTTCTGATCCCGGCCACGACAGACATACAGTCGCAATCAGCTTATCCCACAACTAGTTACATCAGGTCCGCAGCAAAAGGTCAACGATATACTAACTCTCAGGAATGTGTTGCGGAATAATCCTTCCCCTTTTAAAAAACATAGTGGATCTTTTAATTGCAGAGGCTGAAAACAAAGGGGAATCGCCTCGGACGTTGCTTCTCCCGGACGGCCAGGGCGCAGCCGGAAGAGCTTTGCGTGGCTCGCTTTAAAACGAGGGCGACTGGAAGTCCCATTGAACCTCCTGCCCAAATTAATTTCCTGCTCGTACGGCCATAAAGCTTATAGAGATGTAAATCAGATAATGTTTTGATGATCAGCTGATCGGGGCTTCATTTACCCCCTTGAATAAATATCCTTCATTACTGCTTTTGTGCAGGCTTTGCTAATACATTTTAATTGTGGTTTAAAAAAAAGGAAGAAAGAGAACCAATACTTTGCCAGATTAGCAAGTCTATTAATAGGGGTTTAGAGCCCACGCAAGAGCAAAAAGGCCCATGTGTTGGCGTTGCTTTATTGACTAGCACATGTAGTCGGAGAATGAACAGCACGTCCCCTCTTGTAGGAGCATTGTGATCAGCGGGATTAGCAGCTGCAGGCTTGGGGGGTATTTCCTCCCCGCCCCACACACACTCCAATTAAGTCATTCCATTAAAGCAGGTATTTAAGACGGCAAAGAGTTTAGCAGATCACGTTTTCTAGTTTCCTCTTGTTTCAGCTTCTTTTCACAGAATTAAAAAAAAAATGCAGCGTAAGAAGAATTCTAACGCATGACTCTGGGGAGCAGCTCCTTGCTTCCCCGCTCTTCAAATTATAAAACAGAATATATATTTTTAAAGTCTCAGTAACTTTCGCCTCCTTCACCACAATCCAAAGTTGTGTTCTGAATGCACCCTCTAGAGAAAAGGGCAGCTACTGGCTGCCGGAGAGCTCCTTACTAGGGTCCGTCCCCCAGGACCCACAGTTAGAACTGTCATGTAAACAGAAAAGGGAATAGCTACCTTCTGGCAGGGCAGCTTCTAAGACACTATTTTTTATCAACTGTGGTATTAATTTGAGGCACTAAATGGTGAGGAACTTTAACCAACAACAAAATAATTGTTCCTGATATTTACTGCAGAAACTTTTAAATGGAGTTCAGTAAAATACTTGTAGGTCAAGCCCAAATGCTTTCGTATTTAACAGTAATCGCCACAACACCAAGCCTGCCAAGAGCTTAACAGCGCCTGGTAAAAAGGGCCTTCGAGCAGGCAAACACCCTAGAGGTGAATGATACACAGAACGTTACACGAAACGCAGGGCACCAGCAGTCCGGGTGGGTTAAGCTGACTGCTGATTTGGCTTCAACTGCACGAAGCCGCCTTTTAACAAAATGTACCCATGTTAGTGCGTGTCAGATTGCCAAAAAGAGCTCTGGTTCTAACGATTGCTAGCAGTGGGGCCATCCCAGGTGGTTTCCTCAAAGGGTGGCCCCCACACCTGGCCCAGAGGTGGTACAAGTAGGGTGCCAAGCCAGATTGGAAGACGTTCTTAAAGGTCGGTTGTGGGAAAGCAGAGCATTGACAATACTTCCTAACTGGAAGCGGTTGTCTTCCGGAAGGCTGAGCACAGGTGTAATAGGGGGTATGCCAGAGCGAATTTCCACGTAGACAGCTTAATTTCCACGTAGACAGTACCAGGCTGTTTGTACTCCAGAAGGGGCGCTACGGTTATTCCCTGTACTACCTGGAATGGAGGAGGAACACTGCTTGTGGGATGCTTGAAGGTATCTAAAAAGTCAGCTCATGGTACAAAGGGGAAAAAACAACATAGTTTAAAATACTAAGCTACTTCTGAATTCAGAGACGAGGAAAATAAAACTACCTTTTTTTCTCATTCTAGGACAAGCACACAAGGCTTACGACACCGGGGTCACTGGGTGTGTGGAGGGAGAGGTAGTTTGGAATTTCCTGCATTGTGCAGGGGGTTGGACTCAATGATCCTGGTGGTCCCTTCCAACTCTATGATTCTATGACACAGGAATACTAGCAGTTTTCAGGTGCATTGCCAATAATGGGCTTACTGGTCCTGATCCATGTTTCTAGGTGGAGCATAAAAGAATACACTGGGAATTAAAGGAGTGATGGTGAGCAGGGAAGAAGACTCAAAGATGCTTCAGAGGCCGAAAGGCACTAAATCGACAGCTGTGAAGATCGTCACTGCGGGGTAATGGTTAAGGGGTCCGCATGGACTTTGGAGACCCTCAGGATTTGAACCCGTCCCACCAAGGATCTCTACTGTCCTTGGTCCAGTCACTCGCAGCCCAACATCCACAGGGCTGCTGTGAGGACAAAATGGAGAAGGGGAGAACAATCTACAGCAAGATCTTTTGGAGGAAGGGTGGGCATTGATTTCCCTGCTCCAGAAATTGTAACAGAGAGCAAATGTAAGTTTCTGGGCAGGATGGGGGGGGATGGGACTGGGAAGTTAAGAAAAATTTCACCAAGCCGTGCTACTCACATATCTTCCACTGTAATATCCTTCAGTATTTGGCAGTAATCCACATTCCACACAGCCTGATCGTCCCATACCTTAGAAGCCAGCAGTATAGCACCTAGAACTATTCTCTTCCAGTTACTTGGACAGATGTCAATCTCGGCGTAGGTCAAGAGCCTTTCCAAATAGACCTGCAGAAAAGAGGGGGGGGGAGGGGACCACTGTTCAGGTCTTCACAGCTCAAAGTTCAGCTGGAGAAGAAAACAGCCGAAGTTTGTCTTCTCCCAATATATTCGTCCTACATCCACTGTTTCATGCTTTTGTTTTAAAGCTAACCATATGCAACCCATTTCTCTGAAGGCTGGGCATTGCAAATTTAACTAAAGTGCCTGAAAAGGCATAAAACAAGTCATTCCTATTAAGAAAATTTGGTACAACTGAATGAAAACTACTAAGTATCATCACAAACTTCATCACTGGTGTATTTTAGAGATTGCACCCAGGACAGTGCCTCAGAGCCTTTTTGAATTGTAAGATTTTCATAAGCTCAGGTTTTCACCAAACTACAACGCTTGATCTGCTAGAGGAAACAGGTCTAAAGTATAGCATTCTAAATACTGCCAGCAAGACACTGACGTAGAGATTTTCTTCACTGCTCTAAGGGAAGCCCACTAGTAACAAGGCATGCCCACATAAATATAAAAAAGGTTTCAGCTGTTTTAAGCTTCCACATCAAACACGCTGATAAAAACATTTAGTGAACGGATTGAAAAACTGTGGATTTGTTTTCTTAAAGCAACAAGTCAGGAAACATCCATAATAAGTATTTTCAGAATCACTTGTTTAAGCCTGCTGTTTTGCTCCTTCCTGTGGTTAAATTGCACCACCTAGTGGCCACAGTGGGTTTTTGTGTGTGTGTGTTTTAAAGAATATTTCCTAAGAGCCTGCCCCAGGATGTGGTGATGGCTCCCAACTTGGAAGGCTTTAAGAGGGGAGTGGACATGTTCATGGAGGAGAGGGGTATTCATGGCTGCTAGTAAAAATGGATACTAGTCACGACGCATACCTATTCTCTCCAGGATCAGAGGAGCATGCCCATTATATTAGGTGCTGAGGAACACAGGCAGGATGGTGCTGCTGCAAGTCATCTTGTTTGTGGGCTTCCTAGAAGCAACCTGGTTGGCCACTGTGTGAAAGACTGCTGGACTTGATGGACCTTGGTCTGATCCAGCATGGCCTTTCTTATGTTAATATGGGCTGGCAGGCACAGAAGAATTGAAAACCTTGTGCTCCCAGGAGTAGTATCGTAGAATCACAGCTTTGGAAGAGACCACCAGGGTCATCTAGTCCAACCCCCTGCACAATGCAGGGAATTTACACCTACCTCCCCCCCAAACCCGCAGTGACCCCTACTCCATGCTCAGAAGGTTGCAAAAAAATGCCCCTCCAGGATCCCTGGCCAATCTGGTATATCTGATGTCTTTCCTTTTGAGTTTCTGGAACTGCCTTTAAAACTGGATGAGTTTTGTAGTTTTGGCAAGTGTGGCTGCTAATTGCCTTTAAACATTTGGTTCAGTGATGCTGTGCCATAATGCAATGATCGTTGGGCTAGCCACTTTCAGCATTTGTCCAAGAGAAGAGTGTGTGTGCGTAGGGGTCATGGATGAAGAGATAAAACAATCCTAGTGCATGAAGTGCACATGAACACATGAAGTTGCCTTATACTGAAACAGACCCTTGGTCCATCAAAGTCAGTATTGTCTACTCAGACTGGCAGCGGCTCTCCAGGGTCTCGAGCAGAGTTCTTTCACATCACCTACTTGCCTAGCCCTTTAACTGGAGATGCTCTACTGCTGAGCCACGGCCCCTCCCCAATCGCACATAATTCTTTTTTCCTGGAAAAACAACCACCGCCAAAATAGAGGTAGAGGAAAATTCAGTGATGTCTTACCAGCGTGACTATCGCACATTCGGCAGTCAGCTGCGCGGCGCTGAAGAGTGTACGTACAAAGCGATAGATGTGCTTGTGATCGGGATCGTGCTTGTGGTAGTCATCCGGAACCTCTTCCCGCTGAAAGAGAACACCGTTGGGAGGTACTTTAAAGGCCTCGTGAACACACAAAGCTGCCTTATGCTGAATCAGACCCTTGGTCCATCAAAGTCAGTATTGGCTACTCAGACCGGCAGCAGCTCTCCAGGGTCTTTCTCTCGGGCAGAGGTCTTTCACATCACCTACTTGCCTAGTCCTTTTATCTGGAGATGCCGAGGATTGAACCTGGGACCTTCTGTGTGCCAAACAGATGCTCTACCACCTGTCCCCTCCACTTTATCCTCACAGCAACATGGTGAGGTAGGTTAGGCCTCAGAGTGTGTGACTGGCCCAAGGTCACCCAGCAAGCTTCAATGTCAGAGCGGGGTTTCGAACCTGCATCCCTGAGATCCTAGTCCAACACTCTAACCAATATACCAGACGGGCTCTCAAAGACTTATCTTGGTGTTTCCCTCTGCATCAAATAACCAGCGTTGATGCAGGTGGGAAGAGTCAATGGCACTTTCCTTTCCTGTTCATGAAGCTGCCTTAGACTGAATCAGACCCTTGGTATATCAAAGTCAGCATTGTCTGCTCGGGCCAGCAGCAGCTCTCCAGGGTCTGAGGCAGAGGTCTTTCCTGTTACCTACTGCCAGATCCTTTAACTGGAGATGCTGGGGATTCAACCTGGGACCTTCTGGAAGCCAAGCAGGTGCTCTGCCACTGAGCCCAGAGCAAGGGTGCATGTGGGTGTGCAGGAAGGACGAGAGGTAGAGCTGGAAAGGTGCCGATACTGTTTCACCATCCAGAGCAAAGACATGTGCGTGTGCCCCCTTTTTCTTTACATGAAAAGGAAAGAAGGGAGAAACCGCAGTGGTAGCTTTAAAGGGAAGGATAAAAACCATGATTAGAGGGCCAGCATGGTGTAGTGGTTAAGAGCGGTGGACTCTGATTTGGAGAACTGGGTTTGATTCCCCATTCCTCCACATTAGCGGTGGAGGCTAATCTGGTGAACTGGATTAGTTTCTCCACTCCTACACATGAAGCCAGCTGGGTGACCTTGGGCTAGTCACAGCTGTCTCAACCCCACCTACCTCACAGGGTGTATGTTGTGGGGAGGGGAAGGGAAGGAGATTGAAAGCCGGTTTGATTCTTCCTTAAGTGGTAAGGAAAGTCAGCATATAAAAAACCAACTCCTCTTCTTTTTATACAGCAGCAGTGGAGAGCTACTTTTAACAGCTTAGAGAGTGACTGATCTCTCCAGTGATTTTCTGCCGGCCCCAACATTAGCGGAAGGGACCTGTGGGCTCCAACACATTGCTTATTTGTTTAGATAACTTGATGCTCATAACTCCAAAAAGGGTCTCCAATGACCTTTGGATGCTACAGGATTTGATAGAGAGGAACTGGCTACACCCAATGCAAGGAGGTGCCCCCCCCCTTGAGTGCTTTTCTATTTCTGAGCCCCTTCCTCTGTCACAGAACCATCTTGCCCCTCAGTATAAGGAACTGCCTCCATCAGAAACAAATGGCAGCTGCAGATCAGATCCTCAATCTCTGTGAGAGGGAAGGGAAAGGTCTGTGTCATTTTGCAGACGGAATCACAGAGGTACACAACTGATCCAGTAATCAGGTAGTTCTTGAATGCTGAAAAGAAGAGTTGGTTTTTATATGCCTACTTTCTCTACCACTTAAGAAAGAATCAAACCGGCTTACAATCACCTTCCCATCCCAACAGACACCCTGTGAGGTAGGTGGGGCAGAGAGAGCGTGACTAACCCAAGGTCACCCAGCTGGCTTCATGTGGAGGAGTGGGGAAACAAATCCATTCGCCAGATTAGCCTCCGCCACTCATGTGGAGGAGTGGGGAATCAAACCCAGCTCCCCAGATCAGAGTCCACCGCTCTAAACCACAGCTCTTAACCACTACACCACACTGGAGTAAGAGGTCTTCCAGGTATACCCAGGTGACTGACCCTTTTTCGGTGACCGGTGTCAACCGATATAGTAAGTGCTACATAATCACTGACAAAATTGTTTCCTGCACAGTTTCCTCTACAAAGAAAAGCACGCTTTAACAGGAGGGTCATAAACTTTTTTTTAAAGATCTTACGTTTGCACCAAATTTAGACATTATTTTAAACCGTGTTATTTTTAGCCACCCTGCTCAAGCTGGATGTGCTCAAGCAATCAAGCCAGATTGGGATCAAAATCAGATTTACCGTGAGCGGGTGAGATTTCTCATCAAAAATATCCAGTGATCTGTCCGAATCCCTGCAACACAGAAAGCGGCACACGTCGATATTTGCAAAGGTTTTTTTTACCAGGACAAGCACCTGAATTCCATTCTGAAACCATCTTGAGAAAAAAAATCCAGCAACAAGGATGACTCCCTGACCCCCACACAAAGAACGAGTGACCCAAATCTCCTTCCCTGCCCACTCCTGTTTGCCCATGTCTGTTTTTACCCCCCTTTTCCTCTGCTGTGCAGCTCTAAACTTTTAAAGCAACAACAAACTTTTAAAGCAAGCAGGACGTTAAACAAAGTAATTGCATTTTCTTTTTTTCTAGTTTTCCTCTCCATGTTGTTGCATGTGCGACTGTTGGTGGTGGCTAAAGCCGTTTGCCTTGGAAATCAAACACGGGTTCAGCCCCCGCCCACCTTACACAGGTGATTGAGAGGACCCAAACAAGGCACATTTCTCAGGCCGGCTTTACTCACAGGATTGCCGTGATTGAACGCCACGCCGAACAGTGCAATCCTGAGCAAAGTCACCCCTTCCATTGCAGCCTACTGATTTCTGTGGCCTTCGACTGAAGTTACTCTGCAGAGGGTTGCGCTGTAAGCTTCTTAAAAGGAATGGTGGGAGATAAATGTGTCATGAAAACTGCTCTTTTTCTTTTTGCGGGCTTTAATCTCGACACTGAGATCAGAGGCTCATAAATAGCTTCAGGATATCAGGCACAGAGGTTTCCATGAACTTTGTCCTCAGACCTAATACACTACAAACTATTAACATGGGTTGGAGTGGGCAGACAGGATAACAGTATTTGGGGGGACTCACAGACTTCATGTTTCTGTAAGTCACTCAGGTTAGAGATAAGGATTTTGCAATAACAAGTAATTCACAAAAAATCACACACGTTACAATTTCATACTTGCAAGAGCACAGCCCGAGTTAGAATTCAAGTGGAAGTCCGATATTTAAGGGACTCCTCCAACCTCAGAGAGCTACACTTAAGACTAATTTCCTTCAGTGGAATAGCTCAACCTCCTCCACAGAGGGGAACTTCTACCACCGGTCTCTGCCAGCCCCATTTGCAAAGCTACTGTGCACAGAACCTCCAGGTATAGGAAATCTTTAACAAGATTTTAACACAAGATGTAGCTCCATCTCCTGCATTCACAAACGCTTCTCTCCAGGATAACATCAACAGTTCAAAATAAATTATTAACTGTAATTAGGGTTGCCAGGCGACTGTTACTGGCAGGTAACTGCCCACCAATTAACAGGCCTGCCCGCCGTTCCTCAGTTGGTCGGCGAACAGAAGCAGGCCAACTGAAGGGAAGGGGATGATCTGCCTACGTGTGCAGCGACGAAATAATGCCCCTTCCAGGTTTACCCTGGAAGTGACAGGGACGCTCTAGCAAGTCCCTCAAAAACCTCTATGGAAACCATGGAGTTTTTGGAGGAATGTGCTAAAGCGTCCCTGTCACTTCTGGGGCAAACCAGGAAGCAATGGGGATGCTCTAGCACAGTCCTCCAACACTCTATGGTTTCCATAGTTTTTTGGGGGGGGTCGTGCTAGAGCGTCCCTGTTGCTTCTAGGGATGTTTTTGCGCACGCAATCCTCCCCACAGCTTTCACTGGTGGCAAGGGGGGACCTGGCAACCCTAAATGTAATACCCCGTGAAGGGGAAATGTCACATCCCAGAGCTCGAGACAGCTCTCTTGTGATGCTTGAAGTGTGATCGTGATTGGACAAAGCGCTCACAGATGTTTCAAAAGATTCAGGCTTTATAGTTAAGTTATTCTTGTGACAATTTTGCAGTTCACTTTTAACTCTTGCTTTGGACATTAGCTCATTCCCAGTTTGTGCTGGAGGCAAAGGACTATTCTGGGGCTAACCCCAAACTCTCTTCCCACAACCAGGCAGAGCTCTGGATTACTCAATGTATTATCAGAGACTAAGCATCAATGCTATTACCTACAAACAATTAAAAATGCTTACCTGTTCTTTATGTGATAGTATATTGCTAATGTCACACTGTGAAGAGAGGGGAAGAAACTGTCATTTTACTGGAAACGGTTCTGTGAATTCCTTTTTGACACAAGGACTGCAGTTAGGGACAAAAGCAGATTTTATAACACAATCCACAGTATGATCCTTCAATGACAGTTTCCAGGTTTAACAAATACACCATTTTCTTGGGGGGGGGGGGGAGAATGACTGAAAATTAGTTTGCACAGACCAGTTGAGGAAGAGGTCAGCAGGGTCCATAAATCTGAGAAATTATGCTGTTTAATAGCAGATAAAGCTTATAGAGATATAGCCAACATAATCATGAATTAGTCTGAGGATTCTACCCTCACCCCCTTCCAGTTACAATGAAACAGTCAACCACAGTGGTCATTGTGTCTCACCCACCCCGAAGTAGGATGGCAACGTTCTAGGATGATCATGAGCCAGGATGTGCGGCCCATGGCGAGTGCTGGGATCTAATGGAGGCAGGATGCATTAGGTAAAGGGAGGAAAATGGGGAGAAGCCTTTACTGAGTAGGTCAAAAGAGAAACCACTGGTCCTTACGGCAGGCCATTTTAAACAGTCCCTGCTGAGGAGGCAGGCAGAGAAGCCTTGAGTTCTCCACCTAGCCAGAAAGCTCAGGAAATATTACAATTCACAGCACCTGGAGACAAAAGGTGCATGTCTCCAATCATCCACAGCCTTGACGGAGCCGGACTTGCCTGCTTCCACTGCCCACCGCAGACCACATCCTTCAGTGACTGGATGGCTTCTTTCCCAGGGCCTATTTTCAGTTGAGCTCAAGGTAAAAGTTGTTCCTGGCTGTGGACCCTCAGGAAAAAGCACAGTGGCTCCAGAGGAACTGGGTGGCTGGATACGCACCACGCTTGTGAGGAATGAGGGTTGGCGGGTGGGTACTCTCTTACAAGGGACCACCCCAACACATGGGCAAAATCAATTTGCGCTGCATACAGCCAGAAAAAGCTTGCCTTGTGAGACGGGCAAGCCGCAGACATATAAGGTGCCCTTCAGCAAAGTTCTCTGGGATTTGCAGGACACCCCCAAAAAAGAACGCATCTCGACTGTGATGTCGTAGTCCAATTTGGTTACTTGTGTGTTGGAGGGTTGGAACAGAACACATGAACACATGAAGCTGCCTTGTACTGAATTAGACCCTTGGTCCATCAAAGTCAGTATTGTCTGCTCAGACCGGCAGCGGCTCTCCAGGGTCTCGGGCAGGGGTCTTTCATATCACCTACTTGCCTAGTCCCTTTAACAGGAGATGTGGGGGATTGTACCTGGGACTTTTGGCATGCCAAGCAGATGCTCTACCACTGAGCTATGGCCTTTCCCAACACACAAACACATGAAGCTGCCTTATACTGAATCAGACCCTTGGTCCATCAAAGTCAGTATTGTCTACTCAGGCCGGCAGCGACTCTCCAGGATCTCAGGCAGAGGTCTTTCACATCATCTACTTGCCTGGTCCCTTTAACTGGAGATGCCGGGGACTGAACCCGGGACCTTCTGCATGCCAAGTGGATGCTCTACTACTGAGCCACGGTCCCTCCAACAGAACCACGGGGTAGGAGGTCTCCAAACCACCAGCCACACAAAAGAACTAAACCAATCTCAAAGCATGCTTTCTTGATGGGGTTAAAAAAAAGGGAAAGTTCCTTCCAACAGCTTTCTCTGAAAGCTGCTGTACTGCCTAACCTTGACAGGTTTCATGTAGGGCATAGCCAAAATACACTGCATTTAAAATTTCTACTAGCTCTCAGCGGCAGTTCTAAATTTATTTTAAGTACCAGCTGCAACGCCAGACTTTGGCTTAAACAAGCTTAGCATGAGTCACATGCTCTTTGTCTTTTTGTTGTGGTTGTTGAACATACATTCACACAAGAAGCTGCCTCCTACTGAGTCAGACCTTGGGTCTTTTAGGGTCAGTTTTGTCTACATTGACTGGCAGTGAAGTTCTTCCACATCATCTTGTCTCTGTGCCTTTTAAAGTGGAGATGCCGGGGACTGAACCCAGGGCCTTCCACAGATGCTCTGCCAACAAGAATTAAACCCGCTGAACTATAATACCATCTCTAGGACTGTACCAGGCCAGCCTGTGGAAAAGTTCCACTTATTAAAAACAGTTGCAGCGGGGGGTGTCCTTTATTAGTCTATATACTTATTATTTTATATAGATGGACAGATCTTCCTGCCTTCTATGTGCTTACTGCATTCATCGGAATCTTCACAGTTTTAGCCAAGAATGCACTGTTGTAATTCAAGCATTTCAAAGTCACAAGCCAACTTTAAGATACATATTCTTGAAATAGGTCACAGAACAGACGGCAGAAGAAAATCTCAGGAAGCGCAGGTCAGTAGCAGATAGACTAATAGACCAGAGACAAACATATCCTGGCCAAATATCCTCTGAATGTCTCTTAGAGAAATTTTAGAATCAAATACTTAAAAGGCAAATGTGACACCACTAGATGGCACATGAACATGAGAAGCCACCAACTACTAAATTCTTCGTGCCTTACATAGACTGAACATCCACAGAACGACTCAGCTCAGTGTTACACTGCAGGATTACATAATGGGGAAAACATGCCTGCTCAATGAATTCACAACAGAATTAACCACCTCCACCAATCCTGACTGCAGAGGAATACTGGATTCTCCAAAACACACTTCTAGGGAGCTAAGCAAATTGGGTGCCTTCCCCCCCCCCCGGCCCCTCCTACTCCCAGATACAATGGTACTTACCATTTTATTGTGCTCCTAAGATTAGGCTGGCTAACTGTGCTGTCGTCTATAAATATTGTTGAACACGAACTATACTTTTTTGTAAGCTGCCCTGGGGAAACCTACAAGGACGAAACAGAAGGGTCAATATAAACTTACTTCCAGTGTCTTGATTTCTGGGTTTACTGTGGACTCTGCATATGCACTATTATCTGTGAGAATTATTGAACAAAACAAAAGAAACATAAAATAGGGTTGCTTAAACTAGCACGGGACAGTGGCAAAATTAAAACAGAAGTCTATTGGTTTATGATGTGCCTATGGGCATCTAGATCGGGCCGCAAATGCCTAACTCCAGCATGAAAGATGCCAGGCCCCTGGCAGTCCCCAGTCTTGCTCCTTTATTTATTTATTAACAATGACAGAGTGATCCGCAGAAAGTAACCGCGGCTCTGCAAAGGCAGCAGTCAACATGTATGAGGCCAACTTTGGGCATTAAGAAAGTCACTTCAAACCGAAAGAAGACTAATGCCAATGGCCACTGTGGCACAGCGCAAGCTGTTTGCTCCAATGCAGGATGATCAAGATTTTGTTCTCCCATTTCACATAAGAAAGGCCATGCTTGATCTGACCAAGGTCCAGCAAGTTCAGCAATTTGTTCACACAGTGGCCAACCAGGTGCCTCTAGAAAGCCAACAAACAAGACAACTGCATCAGCATTATCCTGCCTGTGTTCCAAAGCACCTTGTATAATAGGCATGCTCCTCTGATCCTGGAGAGAATAGGTATGCATCATGACTAGGATCCATTTTGCCTGTTAGCCATGGATAGCTCTATTCTCCATGAACATGTCCACTCCCCTCTTAAAGCCTTCCAAGTGGGCAGCCATCACCACATCCTGGGGCAGGGAACTCCACAATTTAACTATTTGTTGTGTGAATCTGTTTTTTAAAAAAATCTTTTTATCTGTTTTGAACCTCTTCAGCTTCAGCAGATGACCCCGTGTTCTGGTATTATGAGAGAGGGAGAAAAGCTTCTCCCTGTCCACTCTCTACATACCATGCATAATGTTATAGACCTCTATCATGTCTCCCCTTAACCACCTTCTTTCCAGGCTAAACAGCCCTAAGCGTTCTAACTGCTCCGGTGTATTTCACCAAGAAGAAGCTGTGACTGGTTCTAAGAATTGTGAAACACTGCAAGCACCCCCCCACACACACACACACTTAGACAAAGAAGTGGTGAAACAGACTAAGAAGTCAGGGTTTCACCTTGAGCTGCTGATTTTATGAAGGGAGTTGCGTTTGTTTGTTTGTTTGATCCCAACTGCAAAACCTTGCCTCAGACTTGCCCCAGTCTCGCTTCCACCCAGAAAAAGGCCTTGCCTGAGCTGGGCATTTGCTTTGCTGGAGAATGATACTGTTTCCTTATTAAGAATGTATCTGAGGCTACTTCCATAATACAGGTGGATGCACTCCATCTGAAACACAGCAGACCAACGAGTCGCGTAGCCCGAGGCTGAAATCCTTTCATATTTAAAAGCACACAAATAGATATGATAACTCGCCTTTCAGGTTATGGTGAATGGTTTAAAAAATACCAAGCAAAGATTCTGCGCACCGTGAAATCTTAAATTTTTTACAAGGGGCTTAATCTGTGATTTGTTCTTAACAGCCAAGCAGAAAATCATTAGCTGTCTTACAAGTGACAGTACAAATGAGAAGCTCTCAGCCTTCAAAACACTTCAGGGAAAGCACTTTGACTCTTGCCCAGCAGGAAGCAAAGGCCTGTTTCCATGTTGGGGCTGAGCAACCAAGAGGCACGATCCTGCCTCAGTCCCAGCGATTTTAAAGGGAGAAATTTAATTTAAATTGGAACAGCCTGAAGCAAAAGCCTGAGAACAGCTTAATGTTGGTGTTCCTTTTATTTAAAATAATTGACTAATTTTTTACTTATACTTCTTTCGTCTGTCAGGTGTACTTACATGGTTGATGTGGTTACTTTTCCTCTTTTCTCTCACTAAAAAGGAAGGAAAGAATTCAGTCAATTAATGTTTTGGTTTTCAAACACTAAAATGTAGTAGGTGCTTGGAGCCCGCACCCCAAGAGGTTACATTTCCAGAAACACTGAAACTGCAGGGAATTTTTCCCCCAGCAGAAAAACACAAATTTTAGGAAAAGTTGAAATATATGCAATACTTGCTTATCAAATCTACATTTATTAGAACATAAAATGCATGTATAACTTAGTATATAAAATCCAGCATTTTTATGGAATTTAGCAGTATAAATGCCTTAGTTTGCTACAAACAAATGTGCAAATACTCTCAATACTTTTGAAATCTACAAATACTCTCAATACTTTTGAAATCTACAAACTGTTGCGCCCTATGCTACATTGCATATATATCTTAGTTTCTGCCATAGAAGAGGGAGAAAAGATATAAACTGAAATTAGAAAACAGATTTTCTAGTAAACAAAAGAAAGTTATTGGGACAAACGGTCAAGACAGAACCAGCAGCATATCTGGATAGCAAGTTAAGCTTTAGAATAATAAAAACACTAAACTCATCATGTATTATCACGTATGCATATTAATTGTTGCCAACATTTTGAAGGAGTACAATCATGAATTTAAAAACACTTCACTAACTCCTGAAGAATATATTTTATAGGAATTCCTTTCCAGTGCTCCATCAAGCTTCCCAATGTTTCTATTGGAGAAACTGGAAAAGTCCCTGAGGGGAACACACACACCCTGGAATTTCCCTCCTATCTCTACCCCAAATATAAATTCAGACCAACAAAAATATAAAGATGTTATTTTATTTGACAATAATGTAGTCCTAACTCAAACTATTCTATGGCACATCAGGTCCAATTTTACTACCTTGCTGTTGTTGTTGTTGTTTTGGGGGGCGAACTCCTATATTATAAAAAGCAACATTAAAATAAATAGAGCAAATTAGACATGGTTTTGTTACAGCTGGAACATGACTACAACAGTTCATCCTATGGACATGAATGTGAGCACTGACCTTTAGAAGTGCCAACTTAAACAAGAGAGCTACTCTTACCAGACAGGAGACTGAAAGTTGGGAAGGAGATATATGGATTGGGAAATGGAAATAAAGGTGCTACATTTCTTGATGAGGAGAGGAAGCCTGGGATGAAATTAAGAGCTATCATCTCAAAAGCTGGGGAGCATCCATGGCTCAGTGGTACAGCATCTGCTTGGCATGCAGAAGGTTACAGGTTCAATCCCCAACATCTCCAGCTAAGGTGATGGGAAAGACCTCTACCTGAGACCCTGGAGAGCCTCTGCCAGTCTGAGTAGACAACACTTACTTTGATGGACCAATGGTCTGATTCAGTATAAGGTAGCTTCATTACTGGGCAAGAGCAACGGGTGGGAAAGAGTACTAGAAATTTCATCAGGCAATAGCTGGGTCATTTGCTTGCTGCTCTGTGTTATGATCCAAGGAACTCAGGAAACTTTAAAGCATTAGGAGCTGCCAAAGACAGACCTTTCAGGAGCTGACCCATCAAGATCTACTGAGCTTCAAGCTGTACAGGAAACATAAGTGCTTGCCAGGAAAAACTTCTCAAGCAGATCTTTCCCCTAAGAGCTGTCATAAGACAACCATTTCCAACTGACAGGCAAATTCCCAAATAAGGAATGCAAGACCTAGCTAATCCGCCAAATAGGGAGCATCAATATATCACAAAAGAAAAACGCCTGGGACAAATGGTTTTTGTGACAGGCAGCTAATATTTCCGAAGAAAGCAACTAACACTGCTGCAGAAGAGTAAAGAATACAGTATGCTGATAAATAGTAAAATGCAAATGTCCACTCTCTCCTGCTTTCTCCTACCCGGATCAGTTTGTTTGTGTTGGTTTTTTAAAAATGAACAAAAATTAGCTTACCATCTGTTTGGGATTTGCTCAAGAAAATTGTGCTTGCCCGAGGATGGTCAGATGGATTCGACTCCAACGCTAAATCTGAAAACAGAGAACAGGAAAAGATGTAATTCCCCAAATCTCAGTTTGGGGGGGGGGGAGAGCAAACGCAGGACAAAAACAGCTGGCCAAGGGCTGACCCACTGCAAGCTTTTTGAACTAGTTCCCAGATGACCCCATCAGACACTTCCCCATAGTCAGCAAAGAGAGAATTCCTCTTTGCTAGATTGAAAGTGGCTATGGCTATTTCCTCCCCAATCTAGTCAGAAAAGAGCCTTTTCCAGACCCTAGTAGAAAACGAGGACTCCGTCACACTCCCAATGACATTGCTGAGTTAGATGAAGCCTGAAGCCCCTCCCCCAATCCCTGCTCCCTTCCCAAGCCCCAGACCTTAACAAGCAGTGAGTTATGATGAGAGGGTCTCACATGAGACTTCTCTGCAGGGTTTCCCTTTCTCTTCTGGGCCTGGAATGTGGAAAGGTCAGCATCCTAGATAGCTTCAGAGATGTATGCTCCAGCCCCAGTCATCTGGACTCATCAGTCTTACACCGCAGAAGCGGCAGCTAGTTAACGCTCCAGGGTTGAGCACACAGAACCGTCCATCTCCTATTTACAGCACCATTCAGTTTCAGAGGCTCCTTGAATGTAACTATGAATCTAATTCAGGTAGCCGTAGCAGGTACGTCACGTCAAACACACACTGTACATAAGAGAGGCATTAGATGGCTAACAGCGTCCAGTAATGAAGCTACAGTTTAATTTTCCACCATGGGAGGGGGGGAAGGATGCAGACAGCTTTATCTACAAGGCTGGTTTAATGTCTACAAAGAGTCCTCAAATATTTCAAAACACTGTTTGAAAATCAAACACCAACTAAGACTCTGCAGGAGCGGAGGTCTTCCAACATGTTACTTTAGTCAGGTCAACAGGCTGAATGTATACCCAAGGCATGCCACCCTAGCACTTAGGCTTTTGCTATGCTGTAAATATAAATGGTGCTGTGCCATTCACAGAATTTGGGGACGGGGGGAATGGCAACACAGCTTTTCTACACTAGGAAGTCATTTCAGGTCAGCATTGCTGTTTTATCCCTTTATTAATTTTGTAATGAACATGTTACAACAGCACGCTATTATCCTCTCTCATGTGTCCCCTCCCAATCCATCCTCACATGCCTGGCTATGCAACAAAGCCACAGTCTGATATCCAGAAGAGAATTAGTCCTGCTGGTAGAGTTGCTACAGAGAAATGGGGAAGAAAAAATAACACAGACAAAGGAGGGTGACAATAAAGGGGGAAGACATGAAACTGCACCCCCAAAACACTTAACAGAGAGCAGGGATGGCGGTGGTATATTCTTTCTAAGGTTTGGTTTCTCATTCTGCACAACTCCACATTTTTAACGAGTGGTTGCGGCTTAAGCTCATGAGATTTAAAGGAAACACAGTAAAGAGATGAGACACAAGCAAAAAATGTTTGTGTGTGAGAGAGAGCAGACAAGAACACCACACTCAAAACCTGATGACCACTTATTTTGGCACAATAGCCTATATGATATTGGGTGATCCAGACATCAAAGGCTTGCTTTGCCCTGGCTGCTCTGCTCTTCATCCACATCTCATTAGACCAAGCAATTGGGTTAGAAGAAAGATGCCGAGGTACTTCAGGTGTGTACCAGAGTGACATTCTTTTATTTTGGGTTTTTACCTGTAATGCAATTTGCCCCCCAAACAGGAAACAACAAACCACCAACTAGCGGTGGTTTGGAGCGGTGGACTCTGATCTGGAGAACCAGGTATGATTCCCCACTCCTCCACATGAGAGGCAGAGGCTAATCTGGTGAACTGGGGTGGTCTCTCCACTCCTTCAATGAAGCCAGCTGGGTGACCTTATATTTTTTCTTAGGAGAAAATTTCACCAACCAAATGTAAATATAGGCTGTTTTATCTATAGTTGTCGGAGCTGCTGGTGCTGCATATCAATCATGTCAGATGTGCCAAAAGTGGGATATGAAGCATGGTCAATAACCCCGGCGCTTGCACAGGGCTCATTTCCCTCCTTTATGCTAGTGTTTAAATTTTCATCTGCAAACATCCAGCTTCAAATATTTCTGGAAAACCCACATTAGCGGTAGACACACAGCAGACCCAGGTAGCAATTCTAAAGGCCAACTTACGTACTGAGAACACACACCCTGCGATGCTATGCAATGCTGTAGCGCACAAACGCGGCCCGAGTTCCTGTCAAGGAGGGATTCACATTACAGACATATCGGCATGCATGTAGACGGCCAACCAGAGTTCCTGCTGCAATAAATCAGCTCCCCTCTAGGGAACTCCTCAACACATTCATATGGCTATCCAAGTTGAGTGCTGACCACAAGCCCCATTACCACATGGATGAATAAAATCATTTCATTGCCTGGCTTGCCAGGAATGAGGGCGGGCTATAAATGCAAAGAAATAAATACACAATTTCTAAAGTTGGTGTAACCTTTTGAAAAGTTATTCATTTACCGTCACGGCCTGCCTGAATTATGTAACTTCCCGGGAAAAATCAGAATTGGAAAATAATGCACCATCAGCAAAAACAAACGGTAACACTTTCCCTAGGTCTAGGAGCAGGTTCCCTCCGTGCCACCGAACGGGGAGGCCCTCAAACATGCAACGTCATCACCTGCAGCCTGTCCTGGGACAGTCCAGAAAAAGCCCAATTGCTTTATTCCACGGATGGTAAACTGACCCTGAGCAGCGGCCTGTCAGAAGCAAGCAAAATCATATTACAGTAGTGAACTCAAATACTGCTTTTCCTCATGGTGGATTCGCCACCCTCCCCTTTGCTAGGCAGAGCTCAGGTTCCGATGCAGCACATATTTCAGCCATTAAGTCATCTCATCGCCTCCCTTGGCTTGGATCGGGTTTCTTTCCGGGCCAAGCTGTCTGACGGTGACAGATGACTCCATCACGCCTTCCATCGTCCACACAAAGCAAGGACAATGCTCTGAACTGCACCGACACACAATGAGTCAAATATTTGCTGTGAAGGTGAAGGGGCATTTTTCACACAGCCCCTGCTTTAAATATGATCTTCAGGCTGAAACGGTAATAGCTCCTTGCCAACCCGCTCATCTAAGAAGAACGCTTTGCCGTACAAGAATGGGGGATGCAGTGGAGGGGAAGAGAGGGGAGATTTATTACCGATCAAGAGGCAAGATCAGCTCGTATAACTTTAATGAGGTTTTCCATTCATTCGTGTTCAAATCAATTATACAAGTTAAAAACTAGTTTGGAACTAAAAAAACTTTTAAAACTGTAAACTACCTTGGGACATGATCTGAAGTCTCCAAAGTCGTGCAACTGACAAGTGCTTTCTGCATTGCAGAATTCAATCTAATTGCAGACCAAAGATTTAGTTTTTGTGTTATTTTAAAGTTTTGCTTTCACTCGTTGTACGTTGCTTTGGGTGCCATCAGACAGAGAGGAAAATACTATGAAGAAAAATAGATCTAGCGTGGTGTGGTGGTTACAGCGTCAGACAAGGATCAGGAAAGAGTTTCACCCCCCCCCACACACACACATAAAGGAGACTGCCAGTGCAGAGTTCCTCTGGTCATAGCCCCCTGATTTCAACGGGCTTTAGTTGTGGCAATTCTGCACAAGCTTATACACCGTGGGTGACCTTGGGCTACACACATTCTCTCAGCCTAACCTACATCACACGGTTGTTGGGAGGACAGAACAGAAGAAACAGTAAACACTGCCCTAAGCTAACTGGAAAAAAGGCTGGGTGGAGTACTTAAAGCCCTGCTTAAACGCTCTTTTAAAAGAAGGAAGACAGTATTACAGGTCAGCCTAAAATTACCACTTGCAGCCACTGTGACTGCTTAAAAACCTACGGGCATAAAAGCCTTGTGCCACAACAGCTATTGACAACAATTTTATCATGCTCCCGGAAACCTGTTCCCTGCTAGCCAAACAGTAAGGATATAAAGTGTGTTCACTGATGTGTGTTAAGTGCCGTCAAGTCGCTTCTGACTCATGGTGACCCTATGAATCAATTGGTTCTTGTGGGTTATCCGGGCTGTGTAACTGTGGTATTGGTATTTTCTTTCCTGACGTTTCGCCAGCAGCTGTGGCAGGCATCTTCAGAGGAGTAACACTTGCCTTCTCTGCCTCCATTCTGAAGCAAGCTGCCTTATACTGAATCAGACCCTTGGTCCATCAAAGTCAGTATTGTCTACTCAGATTGGCAGCGGCTCTCCGGGGTCTCAGGCAGAGGTCTTTCACATCACCTACTTGCCTAGTCCCTTTAACTGGAGATGCTGGGGATTGAACCTAGGACCTTCAGCATGCCAAACAGATGCTCTACCACTGAGCCACGGCCCTTCCCCAATTTTGTTTGCTAGCATACCAACATCTTCAGTTACATGTTGCACTTTTTTCTGCACTTGGGCCAAAAAAGGTTACTTACCCCATCTACAGAATGGGCTGGTCAAGCTCCACAGTTAACAGTAGGTGGGGGGACCGCATGGTCCTGGAAACAAGAGCTGAGCTAACCTCCTTTTAAATATCTTGTGAGACTGCTGATCCACCCTCACCCCTGGCCCATTCATGCAACTGTGGATAAGCCAAGACAATTCACAATCATGGCGGCAGACTGGGAGGCCAAAACAGCTCCGGAAAACACACAATAGAGGCCTGCAGTGGCTCCGGCCCAACTCACACGGGGTAGCTCAGGCTCCGATTGGGGCACCCAGGACCTTTCCCAGTGGCCCTAAGGGCCGATCCACCCACTCAATCAAGCCCCCCCTCAGGGCTGCCCTGTACAAATGGAATAAAGTTATGGGGAAGGGAACACCGACCTGTGTTATCGGATACGGCGATGGTCAGAATGGCTGCTGCACAACATTATATTTTTCCTGAGCCAATTTTAGAGAAGAGGATGGGGATAGACTCCCCCCTCCTTATAGTTTCATGGTTCTGGCAGCAAACACCAGGGGAACTGTATTTAATTTTTAATTTATTTGATTTGTATCCCGCCCTCCCCGGCACAGGGTAAACTATATTGAATAAGAGCTAAATTGAAAGTGGATGTTTGGTTTGTGACTTCATCACTGAAACACCACTTCCTGCAGGGGTTTGGACCCAGATTACCATTGTCCAGCCATAATGACATTATGTTATGTTCAGCTTCCAGAATCCCCCTTCCTCCACCACCCTTTCCTTCCTTCTGATAAGCAAAGGAAATTCAGTAGTTAAGTCACCCAGCCTTACCTTGTCATCAGTCATCCTACACTGAATGATATCAGCAAATGGTACCATTGTGCCAAGATTTTAACTATAGACCTACCTATTAGCACTACAAGCAATTTTTCTCTGTGCAGGTGGACCACACATGTTCATTTACCAGCAGTGCAAAAAGCTTGCTAGCCAGGGAAATGATGGACAGCCCACACTTGAGAATGAAGAAATAAAGATGAACAAATCTGGCATTCTTAAGAGCTCAACAGGACTGGATGCAGGCAGTTTTTGGAAAGAAGATAACCTTTGCCCTTTAAGCAGATCGCCTTTGTCCTTTAAACAGATTTCTGAGTGCTTAAAATACTTAAAGTTTCTGCAAAGAAACAGTGATATTCTGGGACTGGTACATGATATACAAATTTAGAATGTATACCTTTTCTTACTCTACATAAATTAATTCTGCTTCTGTTAGACATAGAGAGAGGGGAGGGGATATGAAGGGTACTGAAGCCTCACCATTTGACCACTGGAAATCCTACTGAGCCCCTCAGACTTTGACTATTTCTGATGTTTTCTCACTTGCTGAATTCTGACACCGAAGACCAATTTTTCACTTTCTGTATGTACATGAGGTTCGCAAACCCCTGCTTAAAATACAGGAGTCCAATCAGGCAGATATATCCAAGGTCTCAAAATGAAGTTACATGATCCAAAGATGGTAGCGTGTCTGACTTTGGTGAATATGGGGGCTGAGTAGGGGAAGAGATTTCTGAATCCAGTCACAAAGCACTCCTAGCAATGTTTACAGTAGTACCACCAGGGTAGAGGCATAATTTGTCAACTCTGAAATAAAATCTCGACATTTTGTTATTAGGATTTAAAACTGTAGCTAAAACAACCAGTAAGAACACTCTTCAAAGAATCAGTCAGGAAAGGATCAAGTGTCATCCTGAGCAGGAGCTGTTCAAAACACTTACTTCATGTGTACACAGATCCAGTCCAAAATTGGCACATAAAAAAAATATGAAAAACATAGCCCCAAGATCATCTGCCAAAGAAAAACAGAGCATACATCATCCCACAGTGGATGATCCCATAGGTACCCAGATCACTCCGGAACTGAGTAGGGTTTAATCTCATGTCCATAATTAGAGAGCCACTGCTTACGCAGGTGGCAACGAAACGCCAGCTGCACTTTCTCCTCTTAAGTATTTGGTAAAACCCTGTGTGGTTGCCCAGGATATAGCAATGCAAAATACATGTGAAGGTAAGGGAAAACGATAACAGTAAACCTTGTGCTGGATTCCAGCTCTCTGAGAGCCTGCTTCTGGGTCTAAAGAAAACAAGTGACCATGAAGCAGAAATCTGAAAGAAAAAGGCGAAGAGCTGTGCAGAAATGGTTCTGTTTTGTAAATAACCCCCCCCCCCCATGGAAGAAAGATTGAAACAATACCAGCACACAATTTGCATTCCAAAAAAAAAGTAAAGGAGAAACGTCTAATGCTAAGGAAAAGAAAACCACTAAACCTACAGTGAGGGAAAATGCTGAATTTGCCCGTTTGCCCTCTGATGAAGAAATGACCAGTCCATAATTTTAATGGTAGGTCTATTGTAGCTGTGAGAGACAGAATAACAACAGGAAAAACCCCAGAAACCCAGAAGACAAAATTCAGAGATTGATGTGCATTATAATGAGTGTAATAAGTATTTGATCCCTTTGCAAAAGATGACTTAGTACTTGGTGGCAAAACCCTTGTTGGCAATTACAGAGGTCAGACGTTTCTTGTAGGTGGCCACCAGGTTTGCACAAATCTCAGGAGGTATTTTGTCCCACTCCTCTTTGCAGATCCTCTCCACGTCAGTAAGATTTCGAGGCTGATGTGTAGCTACTCGAACCTTCAGCTCCCTCCACAGATTTTCGATGGGATTAAGGTCTGGAGACTGGCTAGGCCACTCCAGGACCTTAATGTGCTTCTTCTTGAGCCACTCTTTTGTGGCCTTGGCCATGTGTTTTGGGTCATTGTCATGCTGGAATACCCATCCTCAACCCATTTTCAATGCCCTGGCTGAGGGAAGGAGGTGCTCACCCAAGATTTGACGATACATGGTGCCATCCATCGTCTCTTCGATGCGGTGAAGGTGTCCTGTCCCCTTAGCAGAAAAACACCCCCAAAGCATAATATGTCCCCCTCCATGTTTGACGGTGGGGATGGTGTTCTTGGGGTCGTAGGCAGCATTCCTCCTCCTCCAAACAAGGCGAGTTGAGTTGATGCCAAAGAGCTCGATTTTGGTCTCATCTGACCACAACACTTTCACCCAGTTCTCCTCTGGGTCATTCAGATGTGCATTGGCAAACTGCAGACAGGCCTGTACATGTGCTGTCTTGAGCAAGGGGACCTTGCGGGCTCTGCAAGACCTCAGTCCTTCACGGCCTAGTGTGTTACCAACAGTTTTCATGGTGGCTATGGTCCCAGCTGCCCTGAGATCATTGACAAGTCCCCCCCGCCCCGTGTAGTTCTGGACTGCTTCATCACCGTTCTCATGATCATTGCAACTCCACGAGATGAGATCTTGCATGGAGCCCCAGACTGAGGGAGGTTGACAGTTATTTTGTGTTACTTCCATTTGCGAATTATTGCACCAACTGTTGTTACCTTCTCACCAAGCTGCTCGGCAATAGTCTTGTAGCCCAGTCCAGCCTTGTGCAGGTCTACATTCTTGTCCCTGACATCCTTGGACAGCTCTTTGTCCTTGGTCATGGTGGCTAGTTTGGAATCTGATGGATTGATTGCTTCTGTCGACAGGTGTCTTTTGTACAGGTACTGTAATGAGCTGGTATTACAGGTAAGACCTCTCCCTTACAGCAAGTGCTTCTAATCTCAGCTCGTTACATACAGTGAAGATACCAGGTAGCCTGACATCTGGCTGGTTGATAGGGGATCAAATCTGGCTGGTTGATAGGGGATCAAATACTTATTTCACCATTATAATGCACATCAATCTTTTACTTTTGTCTTCTGGATTTCTGGGGTTTTTCCTGTTGTTATTCTGTCTCTCACAGCTAATAGACCTACCATTAAAATTATGGACTGGTCATTTCTTCGTCAGAGGGCAAATGGGCAAATTTAGCAGGGGATCAAATACTTTTTCCCCTCACTGTAACAGTATACTACATCAGGAATAAAGATGGTTAACAATGAAACTGAGGGATTTGTCACAGCAAGCCAGGTACCTTATACATAGAGTAAACTTTTTTAGGTCTTTCCCATGCAACTTAAGCATATTTTTGTCCCGAGATGTGTGCAGCTGCACTATTCTCAAACAGTAGTAACACCTTACTTTCCCATTAAACGCAGCTGTAAAGTTCTTAGCGTTTGTATTATTTTAGACAACTGCTTTGGTGAGAATTAAGCTGTCTTTTCTCAGGTTTGAAAATCAGGTAGCAACTTGCCCAAATCTCCTATTAACAAACAAAAAACACAGGGATGACCACCGAATTTGAAGACTCATTCTATCTTAGCTACTTGTGCAACATACAACCTGTAAGAGCAAAGGTTCTACAGGATCTTGCAGCATACTTGAACACCAAACCATTGCCGGTCAGCAAAGGACAGACATTAAGCCACATCCCAACAAGAAGAAGTAAAATGCCATTGCTTATGAACCCAAGGTAAGGCAGATGGAAGAGACACAGTACCCACACAACAGACATGAAGTGGGGAATCTCCAGAACAGACTAAATGGGAAGGACACAACTCTTATGTACCATTAAGAACCCAACCATCTCACACAGTTTCATTTTACTTATTTTAGTCAATTTTTACCTTGCCCTTTCCTGACCAGGGTCGGGCTCAGGGTGGCTACAATCAGAAATACAGACATTTATATAAAATAGAGTAACATACTTAGAAATAAAACTATTAAAACGTTGACTTAATAAATAAATAGCGCCAAAAAAGACACCCCCCCAAAATATGGGTGAGTAGTAGGAGGCAGAGGAAACAACAGGGGGTACAGATCCTCAGAGGGTCCAGCAGGGGAAGTCAATTGATGACCAACAGTCCTCAACCCTAGGCAGATCATCTCTGTCTTCCAGGCCCTACCGAACTGAGCCAAGTCCCGCAGGGCCTCACTTATAAAGTTTAAAACAAAACTTATTTCCTAGTCAAACTCAAAAGTACGATTTCACATTTCTTTGCTTGTACTGGACCACTCCAGATTCCTCAGTAAGATTCCCGAGTCTGCTACTCCACACATAACTACGTTATAAAATCCAGAGAATAACAAAGCTTTCCTTTCCCCTTAGAAACTCCTTGATCCACTGATCTTGAGCAGCGTAATTTTAAAATCTAATGTTTGAGGGATATAAGGACTAAAATAAATCTTGCCACTGACAATGTAGCCTTGGGATCCCTGTCACTTAATTAAAAAGGCACTACATCAGACACAGAGACATTGTGTGTGTGTTAAGTACCGTCAAGTCACTTCCAACTCATGGCGACCCTATGAATCAATGTCCTCCAAAACGTCCTATCTTTGACAGCCTTGCTCAGATCTTGCAAATTGAGGGCTGTGGCTTCCTTTATAGAGTCAATTAATCTCTTGTTGGGTCTTCTCTTTTCCTGCTGCCCTCAATGTCCTATCATGATTGTCTTCTCCAGTGACTCTTGTCTTCTCATAATGTGACCGAAATACAGTAGCCTCAGTTTAGTCATTTTAGCTTCTAGAGTCAGTTCAGGCTTGATTTGATCTATAACCCACTGCTTTTTTTTTGGCCGTCCACAGTATCCGTAACACTCTCCTCCAATGCCACATTTCAAAAGAATCTACTTTCTTCCTATCTGCTTTCTTCAACGTCCAGCTTTCACACCCATACATAGTAATAGGGAATATGATGGCATGAATTAATTTGATCTTGGTGGCCAGTGACACATCCTTACATTTAAGAATCTTTTCCAGCTCTTTCACGGCTGCCCTTCCCAATCTCAACCGCCTTCTGATTTCTTGGCTGCAGTCTCCCTTTTGGTTGATGATGGAGCCAAGGAATAGAAAGTCTTCAACAATTTCAGTTTCCTCATCGTCAATCTTAAAGTTGTGTAAGTCTCCTGTAGTCATTACTTTTGCCTTCTTGATATTCCGCTGTGGTCCTGCTCTGGCACTTTCTCTTTTAACAGAGACATTAGACTTATATATTAAAAGGGGAGAGATATAACGTGATCTAAGTTCCCCGTAAAAGCGGCATTCCAAAAGGGGAATAACAAAGCCATCTAAAAAAGGAGGAACAAGGAAATGTACCCGTCCCACTGTGTGTGAAGTGCGAAACCTTTGCACAACCTGAAGGCCCCTACATGTGTCTTACCCGCCCTTTCTCCCTGCAAGGAAATCTCCCTCCAGGTCCCCACGTACCTGTATGAAGCATCAGGGCAAACGCAAGGAGATCTCCCTCCAGGTCCCTTCCTACCTGTATCAAGTATCAGGTCAAACGCGATAACGGAGCATTTACATCCGACTCTCCCTGTCAAGGAAGCCCAGACGGCATCTTCCCTCCACCACCCCCACTTCACAACAACCCTGTGTGAGGAAGTCTGCTGAATTGTTTCTTTCAACTCTGTTGTCAAGTCTGGCCCGTACAAGCAGTCAGGTCCTGGTTCAGGCTCTTGACATGTTTTAGGCCTGTGTTTGATGTTCAGTTGTTCTGTGATTCCCACTCCCTGTTCCTCAAACCCTCCCGTGTCCCGACCTCGAGTAGCTAACGGCCAGGCCGTGTTTAGATTCCTGTTTCACTCCTTCTTCCCTCCTTTCCCCTGCGCTCTGCTATCTCGCTGTTTCCCAGGCCGTTTGAACTTGCACCTGTGATGTAATCATGTAACCATGCTTGAAGTTAGGCCTGGAGCCCAGCTCTGTATTGGCAGCTTTGAAGCTGCAGTGTACCCACGCTTACGAGATGCTCTCAATAAACGTTGACCTGCTTCTGACATGCCTGTCTGAGCGAGTGACTTTTTGAGACGACCTAGGTTGGCTGGAAGACCTGACACCCTGGGAGGTAGGCAAGGCTGCTTAAAGGCGACTGGTCCAGGATCGCCAGGGAAGACCCCCGGGACCGGAACCTGGTTCTCCTAATACTTTAAACGCCCCAAACCCCACCCCAGGTGTGTTTGGCGCGCCGTGCAACACCCCCCTTTAAAACTCACCATCCGGGAACTCGCGGTCGCTGATGTGTTGCAGGTGGGGGCCGCCGCCGCCGGGGTCCGAGTCCCCCGACTCCCCCTCCGAGGCGTCCCGGTAGGCGCCCCCCCTCCGGTCGAGCCCCGCGGCCGCCGCCGGCCCCCCCGCCCCCCCTCCCATCCCCACCCCCCCGCCTCTGGCCGCCCCCCCGCGGGCCCGTCCGAGCTTGGGGCTGGCGCCGGGGGAGACGCAGCAGGTGAGGGTGTTGCCCATGGCGGCCCGCAGCGACCGCCGCCGGGGCTAGGCTGAGGCTATCGGAGGCCGCGGCGACAGCAGCGCCGCCTCATGGCCGCGCCTCCCGCCCTTCCTTCCTTCCTTCCTGCCGGCCAACCGGCCGCCGACGCCCCCCGGAGCGAGGGAGCCCAGAAGCCCCCGCCGGAAGCACCGGCCGCCTTCCCAACGGACCCCGCTGAGGGGAAAAGGGGGAGGAGGCGGGCGCGCCGCTGCTCTCCGCCGACTCGCGCCCGCCGTCCAATCGCCGGCCGCGCCTGGGCCCCCCCGCCGTCCAATCGCCGGCCGCGCCTAGCCCCCCCCGTCACGTGACGCCCGCGGCCGAATCCCCGAGCCGGGGGAGAGGCCGGGGCCGGTGGCGCCACCCGAGGTCACGTGACGCGGGCGCGCCTCTCCGGAGAGGTTAAACCCCGCCCCGCGACCCCTCCCCCTCACGATTAACCATAGAGATGACACGGGACGGAACTTCCGTTAAAGGAGGCCAGCCCGCCCGCAACTGGGCTCTGATTATCTATGGTGAAAAAAACGGCTTAGTTCGTTTCAGACGGGCTGGAAGTATCATTGAAGAGAGGGTGTGTGTGTCAGTCTAGGCTTTTCTCCTCTCTGTGATCGTCCCAACCTGGTGTACCTTGCCTCCAGAGAGCTGTGTGGTGTAGCATTTAGGACTTGAGAGGCTCCAGTTCCAATTCTAACTCCGCCATGAAGCTCTTTGGGTGACCCTGTACTAGTCTCTCAGCCTATCCTCCCTCACAAGGTTGTTGTCGGGGCAAAATGGAGAAGGGGACAACCATATATGCAGTGGTTGGAATACTGGACCAGGATTTGGGAGATCCAGGTTCAAGTAGGGTTGCCAACCTCCAGGTGCTACAACAGAACTTCCACGGGAATGGAAGTGGCTTCCCACAGGAATGGTTTGTGAGAGAGCTGTTTCGGTCATCAGCTCCCAGAGTTTTGATATTAAAACATAGCAGGCCTAAGCCTAGATCAATCTTTGGTAATTTAAAAGAAAAAAAGGCTACTTTTCTTTACAACACCTACCTCACGACTGATCTGATTCACTGCAAATTTTCCAGTCCCAATTCATCACTCAGGGCACATTCATTTTAGACCACTTGCCTGCAGTTTGTTTTGAATGCGTTCATTCTCTTATGCATGATGGTTGTCATGTTTCCAGAACTTACTTTATGCCGGGCAGGGGTGCCAACAGAAGGAAGGCCTGAGGAGCATTTTTTTTTTCCAGAAAAGGGAGAGGAAAACAGGAAAACATTTTTTCAAAACCATTTGTACATAGGTTTTGTGGAGCCTGCTGGCATCCATGCAACTGCCAGGGCTGTATCCAGAGCACATGGAGAGAAAGTGTCGTGGGCTAGCAGAAGGGTTATTACTAAGATACACCAACAGAATCTCTAATCTGTCCTGAATCACCAGCATTAAATACAAACAGTCTGGTTTGCATGGGTTGGGAAATACCTGAAGATTTTGGGAATGAAGCCTGAGGTTTGTCTGGGTTGGGAAATGCCTGGAGATTTTGGAGGTGAAACCTGAGGAGGGGGAGGTTTGGGAAGGGAGAGGAACTACAATGGGGTATAATGGCACAGAGTCCCCCTTCCAAAGCAGCCGTTTTCTCCAGGTGCACTGATCTCTGGAGATCAGTTGTAATAGTGGGAGATTTCCAGACACCACCTGGAGGCTGGCAACCCTAGATGCTACACTCTAGAACACCTTTCCAGACAGACTTGAGCCCTGCATTAATGTTTCTAGAAATACATCCATGCCGGAGTGATTTTTTTTTCTCCATTTCAGTGCTGTCTAAAAGCAGTGGGGTTCTGAAGAAAACCTGGCAAGTCTGAGCTGGCCATATGTATCCAGGGATGAGTAATGCTTTATTTTGACTCTAGTTCAACAGTGTTTCAAACCATCAGGTCAAAGAACCCTTCATTTTCATAGGCTTATTTTTGAGTACATGCTGGCTGGAAAATGTACCATGCCTGTTGTTATTTAATAAAGCAATCTAGTCTCTGCATGTCTGGCATTAGGGGTAAAGCTTCCAGGTGTGAGCCCAGGAATATCTCTCTTTACAAATAAATTAATTATTATTTCGGATAATGAGATTGGAGCCCAATAGCACACTTGAAGCTGCCTTATGCTGAATCAGACACTTGGTCCATCAAAGTCAGTATTGTCTACTCAGACCGGCAGCGGCTCTCCAGCGGCTCTCAGACAAGGTCTTTCACATCACCTACTTGTCTAGTCCCTTTAACTGGAGAAGCCGGGGATTGAACCTGGGACCTTCTGCATGCCAAGCAGATGCTCTACCAATGAACCACATCCCCTCCCCAGCACCTTAGAGACCAACAAGATTTTTGGGGTATAAGCTTTCAAGAGTCAATGCTCCCTTTGTCAGATACCAGATAACCTTTGCCTCTCGAAAGCTCATACCCTGAAAATCTTGTTGGTCTCTAAAGTGCTACGGGACTCGAACCCAGCTCCTCTACTGCATCCCAATGCAGCTACGCTCTGAAACAACTATTACTCATGACATCATTGTTAGTTTTATAGTTACTATTATTAATATTCAACTGGTTTTTGTTTCTTTTGTGGGGCAACCTTTGGTGTTTTGTTTTGCTGTGCTGTTTTAAAAACATGATAAATACAGCATAGAAGAAAAGGAAAAAGTGATTTGAATGATTTCTGAGGATAAACTGTCGGTACGGACACACCCCAGGCCTATAATCACAGAGCGCTGTCAAGAGTTTGGTTCCAGAAACATCTGGCAGATTCTTGGATTAATCTTCACAAAGCTGTCGAGGAGCAGAAGAGGGGATTAAAAGCAGGAGGCGGAAGCCATTGAGGAGAAGCGCTTTGAACTGGGTGGGCCCGACTGGAACACTGTGAACAAAGTTTGCCACTTGTGGTGCATGACTCAGTCATCAATCAGGATATCCCTGGTCAGAATCCTTGCTCTGAGATGAACTCATTAGATGCCTTTAGACAAATCTCCCTCTCCCTCTCTCTCTCTCCCTCTCTCTCTCGTCATTTATGCATGGGAGTTTTACCGGGGGTTCGTTGCTCACTGGACCCACACCTACCTGTTACGAATCTATGCACCAGCAGTCTCCAAGCTCAAATCCAGTCCCTGCCCCTTGAAATGCTGCTTTGTAATTGGCTTACTTGGTAGTGCTTCCTGTGAGATAACCCCCACCCACAAGCCCAACTGCCAAATAAAAAAGCATTTTAAAAACAAAAAACGGAGCAATCTGAAAGGGGGGGGGAGAAATCCAAGCCTTATTTTTTGAAAGCCTTTCTTCTGATCAGAGAGAGCTCCAAGGAAGCAGGAAGCATTTGAATCCCCCCCTCTTTACACACTGCTTTGTAATTGGCTGCCTGCTTTCTGTGATAGAAACCAAGCCTGCGTTTCCATCGCTTTGTATTATGTATGGGATTTCAAGTGGGCTGAGCTCAGGGGAGAGGGAAGAATTGGGTAACAGAGGAACGGGAAGTCCCAGGATTGTGAGGGCTGGCAATGAGGTCATCTCTAATGGATGGAAAACTCATGCATAACTCAAGGAACAACCGAGACAGACTGGGGGTGAAAGTGAGTGAAAATACCCACACATAAACAACCTCTCTCTGTCTCTTTCGTCTTCAACTCTGCCACCTGCAGTCGAGTACTGGCTGACCTTAGAGTGGCTGTAAGAGACTCATCGGGTTTTTTTGCTTGTGGCAACTTTCACGGCTTCTTTTTTATTCACATCATGTTATGTTTTTGTTATGGTTAGGCAGACCTCCCAAAGCCAGAAGTGCTCCAGGCTTCTCTGGAACTCTGCGAGGGCCTGCTCAAGTTGTGCCTAGGGTTTTAAATATTTGTGATATATCTTTCACAGGTTTCAAGCCGCCCTGTCCCTTTGGGCAGAGAGGCACTAGAGACATGTCTGACATAAATAAACATTGCATAGAACTATTGTGGCTTTATGGATTTTTTTTAAATCACCTGTAAAATTAACATATTAACACTGGAATCCTATGCAGAGTTCCTCCAGTCTAAGCCAGTTGAAATGAATGGAGTAACCCCTCTTTATACTGGAGTAACTCTCTTTAGGATTTTGGAAAGTAAACAGTGCCAATCCCATGTAGCAGAAGATAACATTCTCAGCCAAGAAGTTCATGAACTCAAACATCTGTTTAGTTCTCATTTTGGAGTCTGCTGACAGATTGTTGTACGTATAATGGGCCTGTGTGACTCCACAAAAAAGGACTGCCACTATTCCTGTAAGGCCGGCAGCTTCAGCAGACAAGAAGGCACTCCAAGACGAAAGGAAAAAGAGACCTGTGAAAAAGAGAGATGTGATTTTGGGATTAGCGCTGTTTACTTTCCAAAATCACATCTTCAGTGGATTGTTTATATTTGGAGCATTTCACTTGACAAAGTTTACCAAGCTGTGTGAGTTCCCTATGTTGGAAACAGGTCTCTTTTTCCTTTTGTCTTGGAGTGCCTTCTTGTCTGCTGAAGCTGCCGGCCTTACAGGAATAGAGGCAGTCCTTTTTTGTGGAGCCACACAGGCCCATTATGCTTGCAACCATCTGTCGGCAGACTCCCAAAATGAGAACTAAACAGATGTTTGAGTTCATGAACTCCTCTTGAGGATTGTCCTGCTGGACCTCCCTTCAGGCCGCAGTACCACGGCGCTGCCGGCAGGGGACGTTAATCCCGCTCCGCATCACGTTCCAATGACGTCAGCGCAGCTAGCCGGAACCGCTTATCGGCGCCGTCTGGAGGTTCACTTCCGGCCTGAGACGGAAGTTGGTTTCCCCCCCACCCGGACAAGCGCTCTCGTGGGGTAGAACGGCAATAAGAGAATCACGGCGGGCGGCGACTTCCGGTTCTTTTTGTTACCGGAAGTCCGGCCCAGGTATCCTGGGATTCTCGCGTTTCGCACGCTTTTCTCTTCCCACGGGGCGACCGGAGGATCGCTGGGGGCGCTGCGCGTGAGCAAGCAGGGGAAAGGCGCTCCGCCTGCCTGGTATCCTAGCTATAGGGGGCCGAGAGGGAAGAGGGAGGCATCTGAAAGGGTTTTTAAGAAAAGAACGAGTCGGGGATGGAGATTCCTTTGTACCCTGTGCATGCTCAGCGTCCGTCCTCTGCACCCCATCTGCAGGGAGCTCACACAACCCTAAGATTGCAGTGTTGACTGCCTACCCCACAGGGGTGCTGTGTGAACATACGCATGAAAACCATGCATCAGTTCGACTCCCCCCTACAGTAGCATTATGTGTGTGTGTGTGGGGGGGGGAACAGATGGTGGCGTTGCCTTTGTGACCTTGCAGTAGTGCACAGTTTTATATGAATGCCATGCCCTAATTTGTAGCTCAATGTGGGACTAATAGTCAAATAATTCCATGCATTTCCAAAAGCTCATCCCCTACCAGAAAATATTTTTGTTAGTCTTTAAGGTGCTACTGGACTCTTGCCCTTTTCTACTACTGCAGACAGACTAACACGGTTACCCACTATGCATTTCCAAAGAAAGACAGCTCCTGCACTTTCTCAAGAGTTGCACGGAGCAGTGGTCTTAAAGTTTCTCAGACCAAAGACTCGCTCATTATCCCCAGGTGGCAGCGTTGGACACACCTGTGTCAAAGCCAGGATGGTGGGCAGTAGAACAAGGGAACTGGGGGCAGGAAATACAAACCAAACACCACATGAGGAGCGAAAGATGAATCCTCTCCACCCCTTCCTGTCTTGTCCAGCTGCTATTCTCAGCAGATGTGTAAGGGAGGAAAAGCGTGTGGCATCTTTGTCTTGCAGCCGGTCCTTCCTAAAAAGCAGCAAAAAATGGTGTGGGTGTTCTATGGGGCTTATGGCTTTCCTGATGGTCCCGGCACATGAGTTGAAAGACCACTGGTATCAAACAATGGAAACCTTGTACCATTATGGTGGGGAAATCTGATCTTCTCCCTCTGAAGCTGTCAGTGGTAATGTCGGTGGTGTTTATGCAGAGCTCTAATTGAGAGAAAAATTACTTGCCTAAAGAACTTTCTATAAAGGTCATTAAAAAGTATGATCAGCGTTTGGTTTTGAAACATGCCTGGATATTTTCATTGTGCACAACCGTAACATTTACTTATTTATTACTTCATTTATAGCCTGCTAATTTTCTGAGCCTCAAGGCGGATTATGCAATTAAAACAATGCCATAAGAGCATTGTTAAACATGCAGACAGCAGTGAAAGCAACTGGATTACAAAATTAGACAACAGGGCACTCAAACCAATAGAGTTTATGGCATGCAAACAGCGCAGCTGAGCTGGATTTCAAAACTGTGGAAACAATGCAATAAAGATAGTGTAAATATATACAAAGAATAACGTCACGTAAACTCCTTACAATTTACACTGGCTCAGTCTATGCACTGACTCTGCATATTGCAGCAGCAGAGGCTGAATTGTTTGCAGCAGGCAATGTTTTGGAACTGTATTAAGGGGCCCTGGGGAGGAAGCATGTTGTGTCTGTAAAGCTGACAGCTTTACAGCCTCTGTAAACAGTGACAGCCTCCCTCACAGGGCTGTTGTGGGGACACTCAAATGGAAGACTTTTCAGGCAGCGTGAGCATTAACAGAGCTCTGTGAGAGAAACGGAGGGTTGTGGTACACTCCTGGATCTCACCTATGTATCACTGTATGCGTGACAAACAGTAAACCAATAGAATTTAATATTTTTAATGTTGAAGTGGCATTGTCAAATATATCATTTAAAAAAAACTGAATAAGTTTGGAGCTGTTTAATCGTTCATATCAGCCTGGATTTCACATCTGAAGGAAAACTGACACAAAGGTTTATTAGGTCGTTTATGCATGGGAGTTTTACCTGAGGTTCATTGCTTGCTGGACCCACACTTTCCTGTTGGAAGTCTGTGCACCAGCAGTCTCCAAGCTCAAATCAGGAAGTATTTCAATCCCCACCCCTTTAAATGCTGCTTTATAATTGGCTGTAGTAAGAGAAAAGTTCTTTCCCCCCCACGAAACCCAGTTGCTGCATAAAAAAGCATTTTAAGAACAAAAACGAACTATCTGAAGGGGGAGGGGGGAGAAACCCAAGCCATGTTTTTAAAAGCCTTCTGCTCAAAAAGAACTCGAAGCAGGAAGTATTTGAATCCCCACCCCTTGACATGCTGCTTTGTAATTGGCTATTTGCTGTGAGAGAAACCAAGGTTCTGTGTCCCTCACTTTGCCTTATGCAAGGGGATTTCACCCGTGGTAGAGCTCAGGGGATAGGGAAGAATCAGGTTAACAGAGGAACCGGAAGGTCCTGGATTTGTGAGGACTGGAAGCGAGGTCATGTCTAATGGAGGAAAACTCATGCATAACTCCAAGGAACAGCTGAGACAGACAGGGGGCGAACAATAGTGAAAGTACCCATGCATAAACGACCTTAGTGTAAATGTTTGTAATGCTGTGTCAGTTACAGGCTCTGAGGTTTCGGGATGGGGCAAGCAAAAGGAATAAATGAAATGCCAAGGAGAGGACAAAACGGGATTGGATGCTTGTTTTGTGGTGCCTCACAAGGCCTTGTTCTTTTTGGGCCCTGTAGTTTCTTCTGGCTCGCGAGTGGAAGAAGATGGCCCTGGTTCCTTATGATGACACCCACCTGTGGGGGATGCAGAAGCTGCACAAACCATCTGCGGTATACTTGTTTGCCAACCACACGATCCAGATCAAGCAGAACTGGCAGCAGCTCGGGGTGGCTGCTGTGGTCTGGGATGCGGTAGGTTGCAATCCGGCGAACTTTTGTCGAACTGTCTTCAGCAGGTGTGGCTGTTGCAGGGCTCAGGAGTACAAAGGGGAGTGTGTTCATGTCCCAAAGGAGGTTTGGGGGAGCTGGACAAGACCTTTCAAACGTATTACCTTCCACTAAAGGAATGGATGCCGCTGTTCTGTATAAACCTCTTGGATGACATAGTCACTGATCCTGCATTAAGCCGGAGGTAGGACTAGATGGCCTGTATGGCCCCTTCCAACTCTATGATTCTATTATTGTTTCATTGCTTGCTTGGGACGTTTGAGTTAAGAAAGATCCCCCTGAAGAAGCGTATGCAAGATGGGTAGGGGCAATTTAATTATTAAGTACTTTCCCCTTGCACCAATTGCTGCTTTTTTGACTTCATTCTCCAGCTTTGCTTGAATTATCACTAGAACTTAAAAACACCTATTCATCCAGAACCTCATTAATTTCCTTTCCTAATTTATTTTAGCAGAAGCTAAGCCTGGTGTTCTCACCTGCCCTTTTTTGCTTTTGCAAACCAAACAACACTTTGTGAGGTGCGTCAGGGTGCCTTGGCGGCATCTTCATGCATTTATCACTTATTTAAGGGGAGGGGATACATCTGAGTTTACAGTTTCAAGAGGAGGAAGTATTAAGCATGAGAAGCAGATCAGAGTTATCTCCATAGTGCTGAGGATCAAACGTGAAATCTCTGGGTCCGGATGGACCATAAAGGTGTCTCCAGGTGTCCTTAGCCTTCTTGTAAGCATCCCGAGTGATCGGTGTGGGAAATGCTGTGGGCTGGTTTTGTGAAACTTCCTCGGCGCACTCTTTGATTAGCTGTTTTGTCTCTCCTGGCCTAGGCTGTAGTCCTTTGTACGTACTTGGAGACGGGAGAAGTTGACCTCCGAGGGCGTTCAGTGATTGAGTTAGGAGCGGGAACTGGCTTGCTAGGAATAGTAGCGGCATTACTTGGTAAGTTTTTTCCTTTGTGGAATATCCGGCCCTAACGTGGCTAACCTGATTTTATCATCCAGCCGGCAAGAAAAAGGAGCTTCTCCGAGGCACTTCGCAGTCACATAGCTTCTTGTTCAAACTGGGCTGCTAACCTTGCAAAGCAATGAAATTTGCTATGACAAGTGCCAATTTGACTGAGGTTTGATGTTTGGGGCATAACGTTTCAGTTGGTTTATTAGGATGCTGGCCCAGAGAGAGGTAGAAGAAGAAGAAAAGTTGGTTTTTATATGTCGACCTTCTCTCCCTTTTTTAAGGAGAATCAAGCCGGCTTACAATCTCCTTCCCTTCCTCTCCCCACAACAGACACCTTGTAAGGTAGAGAGTTCTGAGAGAACTGTAACTAGCCCAAGATCACCCAGCAGGCTTCATGTGTAGGAGTGGGGAAACCAACCCCGTTCACCAGATTAGAGTCTGTCGCTCATGTGGAGGACTGGGGAATCAAACCCAGTTCTCCAGATCAGAGTCCACCGCTCTTAATCACTACACCACACTGGCTCTCTAAGGTAACCTTAGTTTCCACCCTTTCAAAGACGCAGGTTTTTCATGGTGTGCCATTTCTGTCCTTGCTATTTTCTAAGAAGCACACACTCTTTTTGCAACCTTCAGTTCTGTTCGGTATTTATCAGTAGTCTTCCATGATCAAGTCTCAAAATACCTGACAATCAGTTCAATTTGGATTCTGCAGAAAAATGAGGAAGTTACTGCAAGTGGTTCTTGCCCTGAGGCTGTTCGACCATATCCTGCCTCGTGTTTCTGCTTGGGAAGACCACGGTGCGAGTTTGATTTCAGCGACACCCCACCCCTGACCATAACCATCTTCGTTCAGACCATATCGCATCTCCAAATTGGAGTGGTGATGACAGCATCAAATAGTCTTTTGATCTTTGCGCAAAGCAGCACTGATTGGAAAGGAAAAATCAGTATTTGATCTTACAGTAGCTGTTGTGCAAACATAAATGTGCCAAGTAAAACTTAACTTTCCACTGTTGCGTGGTGGGATCCAGCCCATTGGCTGTCTGCATCCAGCGTTTGGGTAATAGTTTTGCTTCTGTTTGGTGGCTAGATAAGTCACAGGGAAAAAACAGAGGTACAAAAATGAACTAGGGGGAATAAGAAATCAAAAAAATAGTGCAAGTTCGTAATATTGATAATAAGACACAGTACAAATATTATAATTGTATAATGACACAATGACTAGCAAACACTGAGCTAGGACATTCAAATATAGGACATTGAGAAGGTGGCCGTCATCCTGGTTAACCGAGGAGGAAATAAATGCTCACTTCGTAATCCTCTTGTGTTCATAGAGATCGCTGCATCTTTTAATACATCAACTGCACAAGCTTTTGTGGTGTAGTGGTTAAGAGCAGTGATTTGGAGTGGTGGAGTTTGATCTGGAGAACCAGGTTTGATTCCCCACTCCTCCTCATGAGCGGGTGAGGCTAATCTGGTGAACTGGATTTGTTTCCCCATTCCTATGCATGAAGCCAGCTGGATGACCTTGGGCAAGTTACAGTTCTATTAAGAACTCTCTCAGCTCCACCTACATCACAGGGTGTCTGTTGTGGGGAAGGGAAGGTGATTGTAAGCCGGTTTGAGTCTCAAGTGGTAGAGAAAGTTGGCGTATAAAAACCAACTCTTCTTCTTTTTGGATAATGTCACCGTTGTAGGCTGGCTTCCAACTATAATTTATTTAATGCTACACTTCTCTGAGTTTAAGTGGGAAAATCTGGGGTTAGCATAAAAATGTAAGGTCGGAATGATACGGAAGTGCAGTTGGGCTTTACCTTGTTCTGAATATCAGAATATTTGTTGCTGTGAATAGTTCGGCTGAATAACATTACCTGTCAGCGGCAATTGATAACAATAACAATTCTGAATGCCTTTTTAAAACCCATTGATAACTGGAAGTGCTTCTAGGGGTCTCCAGTGTTTCTGTAAATGTTTAATTGGAACGTAATCCTTGAGTTACGATATTGTGCGATTTAGCCTTCATATGTTTAACTTTTATTTTCCCATTAGGTGCTCACGTTACAATCACGGACAGAGAGGCCGCCTTGGCGTTTCTCAAAGCAAATGTACAAGCGAATTTACCCACTGACATTCAGCCGAGAGCCATTGTAAAAGAACTGACTTGGGGGCAAAACTTGACAAGCTTCTCTGCGGGAGAGTACGACTTCATCTTGGGCGCGGACATAGTTTACCTGGAGGAAACGTTTGCGGACCTTCTCCAAACGCTGGACCACCTGTGCGCTGACCACACCGTGATCCTGTTATCTTGCCGCCTGCGTTATGAGCGAGACCAGAACTTCCTGATGATGTTAAAAGGGTTTTTTTCCGTCCGTGAGGTGTGCTATGACCCTGGCAACGATATACATATATTCGAAGCAAAGAGGCGTAAACGGAAAGAAGATTTGTGAACTGTTTGGCCGCCAGCTCTTTCACACACCTGGAGTTTACTTGAACCAATAGACAATTTAAGCCTTCTGTTCAGGTCCAGCTCTAGGCTTTTCTGATTTGCACTTGGGGAGGGGGTGGGGATACAATTCCTTCTTGAGTAATTCCACATGAAGCTGCCTTATACTGAATCAGACCCTTGGTTCATCAAAGTCAGTGTTGTCTACTCAGATCGGCAGCGGCTCTCCAGGGTCTCAGGCAGAGGTCTTTCACATCACTTACTCACCTAGTCGCTTTAACTGGAGATGCTGGGGATTGAACCTGGGACCTTCTGCATATCAAGCAGATGCTCTACCACTGAGCCACAGAAGAAAAGTTGGTTTTTATACGCCGACTTTCTCTTACCACTTAAGGGAGACTCCAACCGGCTTACAATCACCTCCCCTTCTCTTCCCCACAACAGACACCCTGTGATGTAGCTGGGGCCGTGTGTGTGTGTGTGTAAAGTGCCGTCAAGTCGCAGCCGACTTATGGCGACCCCTTTTGGGGTTTTCATGGCAAGAGACTAACAGAGGTGGTTTGCCAGTGCCTTCCTCTACATTTCAGCCCTGGTATTCCTTGGTGGTCTCCCATCCAAATACTAACCAGCGCTGACCCTGCTTAGCTTCTGAGATCTGACGAGATCAGGCTAGCCTGGACCATCCAGGTCAGGGCTAGCTGGGGCTGAGAGAGCTCTTAATAGAACTGTAACTTGCCCAAGGTCATCCAGCTGGCTTCATGCGTGTGAATGGGGAAACAAATCCATTTCACCAGATTAGCCTCCACTGCTCATGTGGAGAAGTGGGGAATCAAACCAGATCAGACTCCACCGCTCCAAACCACCGCTCTTAACCACTACACCATGCTGGCACAGCCTCTACCCAGTTAAGGGCAAAAAGGGTCAGTTTCCCTGCTGGGTAGAGCCAGAGTGTTTGGAGTAGGATCTGGGAGACCAGGGTTTGAAGCCTTACGGCTCCCATAGAAGCTCCCTGGGTAACCTGGGGCCGGTTGATCTCTTTCAGCCTAACCTACCTCAGGGTGGTGGTTGAGAGAATAAAAGAGCAAGGAAGATCAATGTTGTAAGCTGCTTTGGGTCTTTGGGGGTACGGTGGGGCAATATCTAAATAAATAGATACATATTCAGATGGGCAATAATCTAGAAAGGATTTCAGGGGAAAAGACACTGAAGTCTGTTGGGGCCACCCCCCACCCCACTGCTACACAAGCCTGAGTGACTGGGAACTGAATACAGCATGATTGCTGAGTTTTCAGCAAGCAAAGATCGCAGGAGCTGGGACCGAACTTGTTTTGGTTCTGATTTAGGCCAAGGGCTCACATATTCCTAATTTTATTCTAATGTTTGCTAACTACTGCTGAAGCACATGCATCTAAATAAATGCCCCCTCTAAAAAAAACGAGAAACTTGGAAAGGATTTTAAAAGCATGTTTATGTGTCTGCACATAAATGTGTAAAAAGGTGTTATGACAGTTTATACCACAAATTTTACAGTAAGAAAAAAGCACTTTTATGACAATAATTCACAAATTCACAAGGATCACTTTAATATACAAAGCAATTACTAGCATTCTGAAACACAAAGCAGTTAGTATGTACATGTTACTAAAATGCAGTATAACTCAGTACTTTAAAAAAAGCACAAAAGGTTAAGTTAGAAAATTAAAACATATTTCTAGGAAGTAGGGATTTGTCAAATTTATTCTCCAGTCCGTATTTCTTTGTTTAGTAATTTTGTTTCGATAGAAAAGTTTTTTTTAATGTTCAATACCCTGTTTTGTGCTGATTGGGGGCAAAGAATCAAAAATGGGGGAAGGAGTGTGAATTTTATAGTTTTTTATTAAATAAAAAATAACACCCCAACCGTAACTCTAGAAACTTCCCACATTATCCTAAAGAAGTTTCAAATTGTAAATTCCAGACCAGAATGGCTTTATTCTTAATGTGAAAACTGATATACAAATGCAATAGGAGAGAACTATACACAGAAAAAGTATTTTTAAGTTGTACAACTTTCACCCCCCCAACTGCCCCACTGCTCCCCAAACCAAAAAGTTGATATATGCAGTAGCGTCAGCTTTTAAAACAGAGTTGATAGTCTACCATTTCTTTTTCTTGCTTTTTTAAAAAACAGGAGTTGTTCCATTACACAAAACATGGAGTGCCAACTGGCGTCGAAACCATCTTTCTAACCCACCCGCCTTTTGTTTTTTTTGATAGTGCGTGTTTCTGAGTTCATCCACAGGCTTTTTCTTCACCCCCTTCCCACTTTAATTCTGGTTCAGATTGTCCCTCACATCACAGATACCTGGCTGAAGGCGAAGGCCCTCCTGACTCTGATAATGCCGCTCTACAAAGCAAAAGTACAATAAAGGCTTGAGTACTGCGTGAAAGAACTGGCACCGATCTCCGCTTTGTTTACATGATCAAGGAGTCAATCAGAAGGTGGAGCTGAAGATCACTGCCCCCCTCCACTGCTGATACTTAGAAAATATTGACTTTACTCAGTCTCTTTGCAGGTTTAGAGGTTTCCTGTACACAACAGCACATTACTGTAGCAATGCAGTGGCTCATAAATCATGTCCACAGTGACCCAAACAGGTTTTTGCAGCACACACAACCCAGGAAAAGATAAACTTTATCTCAGCTCAGTTGTCATCAGTTTTCTCAATACGCCGAGGTAAGCCACACTCCCACCCCACAAACACACCCGGACAGATAACTCTACAGATGAAGATGCATCCCGAGACATAAACACTCGATGCCTCTTTGAAACAGAAACAAAAACGGTGACGTTTTGAGGTGTGCGCGAACCCTGAGAAAGTGAACGAGAGAGGCTTGCCCGCAAGGTGCCGTGAGATTCCTTACTGGGGTAAACGAGACATAAAGGGCAAAAACGCATGGTCACTTTATCCTCCTTTAATCCTTGTTTTAGCCAGGATCGAACGCACATTAGGCGAAACGCATGTGTTCGATCCTGGCTGAAACTGATTAAAGGAGGATAAAGCAACCATGCGTTTTTGCCCAATGATTCACAAGGATGCTCCTGGACCAATCCTAGGAATTCCTGACTGTGGAATCGAGCCCTAAAAAGGTCTGAAAGCTCGCTTCTGGCCAGCGGGGACCAGCACTTGAAGTACCAAAAATTCAGATAATTACCCTAACTTGTGCTAAACATTTTTTCTGTCTGCCCTGGACTATGGTTTGTATACATTTTTTTTAAAAAAATACATTCATTCAAGGCGAAAAGGTTTAGGGTTTCCATTCTGATCTAATCTCACCTCGCTATGAAGTAATGTAATGACCTAAGCTATGTCCTGCACTGTAAGTGAATGTATCGCAGACAGACCACTAAAGTTTTAGCACCATTTATCGATTTGATTTAACAGTCCCAAAACTGGCTGTGCTTCTCACTGTATTTAGAATGGTCAGTAAACGTTTTTTTTACCTCACAAATTCAGAGGATCAAGGAAATGTTCCCATATGCATAAATATACATAAACCATGGGTTTATGCTACCTATAAAAAACCTTTGATGAAAAAGACTAAAATATTGCATACTTGTCTCGTTTGCCACAGAGTAAAATTCTGAATGAAGTGATAAAAAGAATCTGATCATATTTCTCTCAAGATTTAATGTCTTAAATACCCAGTTTTATCTACAGACTGCCAAATGGAGCTAACATAACTGAAATCTAATTCCCCTACCACTCTCTTGGTTGTTCCTGTAATTAAATCTTAGCCCGCATGGCATTTCCACTCATTATTAGAATGACAGGAATCCTTCCAAATATGATACACAGACATCTAAATCTTTGGTACTGCCCTGTGCGGATCGTCCTGCCAGAACTGCTTCCTTTTAAGGTTATCCTGAGAGAATCAGCTGGTTAAGAATACTGAGATGCACACATATAAGTAGGTCCACAAACCCCCCCACACTGGGAGCTCCTTCAACTGAGACAAAAGCCAAGGTACACAACAAATAGGGTTGCCAGGTGGTGGCGGGCATACCCCCGCCAATCTACCTGGCTACCCGCCAACCAGCTAAGGGTCGGCGGGCAACGTGTGCACGCGTGCCTGCCCGCTGCGCCACATCACTTCCGGTTTACACCCGGAAGCACCACATCGCAACAGGCCTTTTACCACCCAAACTCCCAGTTTGAGTGGTAAAGGCCCCTTGTGAAGTGGCACTTCTGGATGTAAACCGGGAGTGACGCGATCATGTCGGCACGGCCGCAATCTTTCCCTCACCTCTGTCCCAAAAGCCTCCTGCCGGAGGAGAGGGGGGACCTGGCAACCCTAACAACAAACAGCCCCACATGTACAGTATCTGTCTATAATCCAAACTGAAGTGTGTGTGTGTGTGTAAATCCAGTGTTAAGAGACTATTAAGAGAAACCTCTCAACACAATAAAAACTGAGACATTGGGACCAAAACTAGACTAGAACTGTCTCCCTAGGCTAGGGGCTTTTGATGTGCAGGTGTCTAATAACACACACACACACAGCAACATTCAAACTTTCAATCTTGCACTCTAGAAGTAGTACAATCCAGCAATACACAAGGCCGCCGCCGATGTATTTAAGCTTTCAAATCATAGCCAGTTTTCTGATGTGAGTGACCTTCCCTTTATGATCATCATTTAGTACCAAGTAAGGTAGTTTTCTATTCGGATAACAACGATATTATAGAACCTGGAAATCAGCGGGGATAGAAGCTTGCTTGAATAGTCAAAGAAAGCTGTTGTCCACTGCTGAAGTCTGGAGTAAGCGGCTACAAAAGCACGCAATTTTTAAATAAAAATTTAATCCGACCTTTTACCAAGGTAGGATTATATGGGAGGATTTACCATGAGGAAACCAAAATTGGGGGGGGGGAGGGTAATTTGCTCCCTTAGAATAACCCAAAGATTGCCCGGATCTTTTTTGCCGTAGTTTATAGCTGCCAAAGAGACAAAGAACACAGTGGAGAATCTGGGAATGAGAGGAATTATAACCTCAAATTGACATAAACTTCATAATTCGGCGTAACAGTACAAATTGCAGTGAAATAAAATAAAGATGGGAAAAAAAGTAAACGACAGTACAAGACAAATGGATAAGCGCCAGAATAATGCAGCTTAAAACTTCTGGGGAGAAAATCCTAAATGCAGTCTCACACACACGCGCAGTCTCACACACACAAGTAAAACTCTTTTTTTATGACCTCAATATACTATAATACTCGGCATTCCTGACTTAAAAGCTCTCAGAGCTATAGATTATATACTGTGTATATATATTTTATAATATGTACATATTTTATACACAAGCATTTCCCAAGAATATCTAAGTTAGGAGAGCACCTCAGGCAATGTCTTAACTGCCGGCTAGGCGCCCTTTTCTTTTGTAAAACATAGAAACTGTACTTGAAATCAATTCTGCATAAGATGACTATAATGGAGCTAGCCCTTTCTACGCCTTCTTTTTTCAGTGACGCCTGGCAATGAACTCTAGACTTTTAGCAATGTTCACGTTATGCAGAGAAGGGGGCCGAATGTATGACAGAAGCTGATAACACAATCTTGCTTTTAACTCAATAAATTATAAAAAATGAGGTGTTTTTTGTTCTGTTCTTGTAAAAAAAAAATTACCTTCTGCTCCTTTTGGCTATTAGAATCGCAAAGCACATCCAGGTAAACTGGCCAGCTCTATACTTGGATCAGTGGGAAAACATCGATAGTATGTACCTTTTAAAATTTCGTTTAAGGATTGCAAAAATGCCCAGCATTGGATAACTGAAAATGGGTTGAAATGTTTTATCTTATTGCTGATGACACATTCTAGAATCAAAACCCTGAATTTATCTATCGAGCAATCGCAGCAGATTCAATGATGCCGCAAGCGTATCTGCATTGGGCCTCCTTGATAGACTTGCTGCACTTTGGAAAAGGGTCTTCCGTTATAACCCATTCTGCTCAGACACAATCCCCTCTGCTGGTTCAAAGGATGCTAATTTAGAGGAACATTATAATTGTGGCTTTTCTCATTCGGTCTAAATAAAATAAATCTTGAGATTATTGCATCATTTAACAACAATTTAAACTAGTTACTTTACATGGAAACAGCCAACTTCAGGTAGAATCCAAAACATAGTTAGTTTTCAGTGAGATTAGAAATACATTAATGTCTCCTGCAGAAACAGTTAACAGCGCAATCCAGGGGTGGGGGGAGCAGTGCCGTGGCTGGGGCAGCAATGGCACAGCTGAGCTGCCTCCTAAGCGGTTTGCTGCCCTGTGGTCAGCTCCGGGACAGCAGAACAAAAAGACAGTCTGTGCCGGCATGGAAGTGGCAGGACTGGGGCCCTGACAGACAGGTCGACTGCCATCCATTGTGCAGGGGCTTGGACTAGATGACCCTGGTGGTCCCTTCCAACTCTATGATGATTCTATGATTCTAGGAACGGGGGAAGCGCCAGTCACAAACACTGCAAAGTAACCAGCCACCTAGGATGGTCCCGGGAATTGCGCATCTGATCAGATGGTGATTCCCTTGACCGTGTGGTCCCGGGCCCTGTCTCCCGAAAGCGGGTCCTCCAATTTCAGATGGCACCGATCCCTGACATGGGCGTCCCAAGCATGCCGAGTCCCCGGCCCAGTGTCCTTGCCACACAGGCCGGCTGGACCAACCTCCTGGGTGCCTCCCCTAGGCAGAATGGCTGGATGGTCATGGAAGTTAGTGTGGGCAGTCACGTGCCGCCGCAGAGATAGCAGCCCCCTCAGTACTGGGGGACAGCCGCTATGGGGGTGATGGCACCTCCCAGGCAGGGGAGTATTGTTGGCTCACCCATGTGCCCATCCCCTGGCATGGGGACACACCCCGCCCACCTCCCCATCTTGTCCAGCAGCTATGCCTCTATTCTCCTTTCCAACTGCTCCATCGGGGGTGCCCTCCCCTGCAATGAGATGACATGGAGGTTACAAGGGTCGGGTTTGGGCCAGAGGAGCCACCTCCCAATAAGGGGAAGGGGAGAGTTGTGGCAGTCATGTGTTCCTGGCCTTGGCCTCTCCCCACCCCCACGCAAACACTCGCCCCTCCTGCCGCTCGTGCAGGCGGGGTCTCACCCGTCTGTGTGCTGGTTCCTGGCCGCTCGACTGCACAACTTACAACGTAAAATCAGAGGGAGGGCTTGACCACACAGGGAGTGTGGACTTGCCTCCTGAGCGATTTTGGGGGGGCCCTTTGGATTGCGCTGTAAGTGTTCATGATTCTACCAGAAATTCATGGGAGTGGGGGGAGAACTGACAGCATAGTACAGGGGAAAGTCACCTACATAATCTATGGTTTTAAATCTTTCCAAGTATCTGCTTATTTTTAGAAGGCTATTGATCTGAGAATGAAAGGGTTTCCTTTAATGGCTGCACTTTAAAAATGTTTAAAATAGATTATTAAAATCTACGCTCTGTTGACTGAGGCAATTCAGAGTAAAGGTATTTTACCAACATGTTAAAACACCTGAGTTTTTAAAAAAATTGGGGCGGGGGAATGGATTTTAATAGGAAATTAAGAATAGGCTATGTGAAATGCTCCTTAATATACGAAAGTTTTTCTTTTCATAGTCCTAAGAGTTTCGTTGTTGTTTTGGGACATCTGCAATACAAATAAAAAATTGGCCTGAAGTTCTCTTGTCCTGCTTAAAACTGTGAAGACTTCTAAAACTTTCCTCTTAAACCTCATTGAAAACAAATGCCCTCTTAAAATAAAACTACCCTCTAGCAAGGCTGCAGATGTTCGACTCAATTAATACCCCTCCTCCTGCAGCCATAATGGCTTCATCTATCAGTTAAAACGCCACCAAGAGGTAGGGTAGGTTTATTTTATGTGCAGACTCGGCATACACAAAGATGAAAATAATAGCGGGGACCAGAAATGCGTTTAAGGGTAACTATCTTCTCCAATGATTCCTGTTAACACATCCTACTCTGATTCTGGTGGGCCAGCACCCCCGCCCCAGTCAATCAAAGCACATATAATCTTTTGATAAACAGGAAGTCTATTTGTCAGAGAGCTTGCCGTTTTAATCACATCAGACAAGAATCTCACAAAGTGGTTTCGGGCAACAGGCGCTTTTAAAAACTAGGACTCATCCAAGAGGGACAACTCTTTTGAGGGGAGCTCAGGGGTTTTGGCTTGCTTTTCTTTACCGACTGTCTACACTGTGCTAGCTGTGCTTCTGCTTGTGGATTGCCCTGGACAGTGTGGCCACTAGATGAAACACAACAAAAACAACTTGGCTTCAATGCGCTGTTCTTCTTCTAGAGTCTCTCCTTCTTCTAACTCTCAACTGCGCTTTACTGCTTCTGCTCTTACTGCTTACAACGAGTTCATTTCGCACCAGGACATCGGTTGGTACTGGATAGTTGACTGCGTTCAGAAGGCCAAATACACAAAATTTCTCAATTTTTAAATTACCGAGAATTAATGAAGGAACCAAGATAATCTTTTTTTATGGTATGGAGAAGCTTCTAAAAAAACACGACGATAACCAAAATCCCAGATGGAGATCACGAGAGACAAAAAAAGCAAGCAAATACACTCTTCTCTGGGAGTTCGTTCCTTCCCTGCGAGTGGATGTCCTTTGGCAACATCCCACCATACAGCAGTTGGAGAACGGACAGTTCAAACCTTGCAACCATTTGGCAACCACTGTTTCCTCGGAGGAGCATCATACCTTGGTTCGGCTCGGGGGGGGGGGGCACGGGGTACTTCCAGGCAGAGGCTTGGGGTGACTGATATCCCGACCGGCTCAGCGCTAACTCCTGAAACGCTGGTGACAAACTCCGCTCCCCCACGATACCTTCACAAGAGAACATGATTACTTCTTGAAGAGGACGGGCGGTGAGGAAATCTGTTCTTTTTCTTCAAGCTCGGGACGCGCTGGGATGAAAATTAACTTTTGAAGGGAGAATGGGAGGGGGAGAGGAGTGGAGGCAGGTGATTCAACATTCACAGTTTAACGCAAAGCACAGACGAGTTAAATTCTGCAGTTGCTTCCAGGCAGTTTTGCGCGTAGAAAAAAAAAAAAGAAATGTTTACAAAATAATCAGTTCACGTTTTGTCTTTCTGGCTTTTGCCAAACCAGTCTTTATCCCGCTTTAACAAACCAAAGATGGGAATCTAAAATTAATCCGATTTGTGGCAATAGAGGTCCTTAAGTGCTTTTAGCTCTTCGATCAATGTCTTGTTTTGGTTTTCGAGCACAGCCACTCTGTTTTCTAGACATTTGACGTATTCCTTTTTCTTCCTGCGGCACTCACGCGCTGCCTCCCTGTGAGCAAAAAAAGGGGAGGGAAAAAGATATTTAAAACAATATGCAAATATGACCAACCTACTTTTAAACTCTGATAAATAAGGCTATGCTGGACAAACGTCACAATAATATTAGGGTGAAATACAACATGATTGTCTTTTTAGGCGAACGATGTATAGCTTTTGATGGAGAGAAACACTTCCTTTAGGTTGAATGAAATTCTAAAGATGTTTGCTCAACGGTGCAGGTGCTTATAATAATTCACCGCTGTACAAAACAACAGCAGGAGGCCAGTGAAACACAATGGGGCTTGCTGTTAAGTCAGCTATGCTGGTGTAGCCTGGAGGTACGTCTGAGAATCTGGAGACGCGCCAGCTGAGTGCTATGTCAGCGCCCCACCAGTGTAAACCTGGCACTGGCAGGACAGCTGGAGATGAGCCACATCGGGGGGCGTGTTGGGGGAGAAACGAGATCTAGTCTGCCGCTCAGCGCACGTCTTGCCCATGACACAAGTGTGATATTATGTGGGTGAAGCATGAACGTTCCCACTGAATTCAAGAAGAGTGAAAAACAACTCCCCTCCTGCGGCCTCCGACCTTGTGCGATGGCACAGCATAGGACAATGTCGGTGCCGCTCTAAGCACGGTCACACCTGCCTACGTCTGCTGAAGTCAGCGGGCTTAGAAGGGTGTAACTCTGCGTAGTCAACAGCCAATCCTATAAACTCCATGTCCTTCTGTAAAAACCCCATCCAGGACACACCTATCTCAGATGTTAAGGTGTGTCGTTTCGCAGCCGTGTCTCTGCATTAATTGGGCTCGCTAGGCATATATTGGCTCCCGCCCCACCCCCAGCTCTTTACTAACTTCCAGCAAGGGAAGGGGCTGAGGGGCTGCTTTTGGCACGAGAGAGGATTTTTGCCATGAAAATCCCAAAAGGGGTCGCCATAACTCGGCTGCGACTTGATGGCACTTTACACACACACACACACACAGGATTCCAAATGCCCCTTGGGGAGGTGACTTTTTTCTGTATGCCCAGCTGGCTGTGCAGGTAGAGGAAAGGCTGGGACTGTGTGAAGCACGGAGAGGTTCCAGTCCTGCTCATCTTTTGGGAAGCCCCAATCCCCACCAGCAGCAAGATTGGGATTGGGGCTTCCCAAAAGATGAGCTGTGCCTTATCCCCACCCCTCATAAGACTCGACAGGAATGCCTTCTGTGAATGCTCCATTGTACCCTTGCCGTTTCTTGTCTGCTCCACTCCTCTTGCAAAAAGCTTCAAATACAGCACTCTCACCCCCACAACAGGGCTTGAACCCTCATCTGGGAGAGACCATGAACTTTCCCTGAGGTTGCTTCCCCTGGGTGAGCTGCTGAGAGAGAAGCTCTCTACGCTAGCATCACACTGATGTCTACAGCACTCCAGAGTTGCAGGATAGGGGAGGGGCCATGGCTCAGTGGTAGAGGCTCTGCTTGGCATGCAGGAGGTCCCAGGTTCAATCCCCGGCAGCTCCAGTTAAAGGGACTAGGCAAGCAGGTGATGTGAAAGACCCCTGCCCGAGACCCTGGAGAGCCGCTGCGGGTCCGAGTAGACAATACTGACTTTGATGGACCGAGGGTCTGATTCAGTATAAGGCAGCTTCATGTGTTCATGTGTGATTTAGGGTTGAGATGCTGATGATCTATAGCCAAGTGGGGTAGGGTAAAAACCCTGCTCCAGAATTGTCATGTTGCCTAGTTGAATGTTACTGATTGCACAGTGCAAGTATACTAAGCTACAGTTGTACTGTCAATTCTTTGTTTTTTCCACTCAAGGAGCGGACCCATTTTAGGCAACATTCAACTGAGAGAAGGAAGAGCAATAAGCAGCCATAACCACTACGTTCTTCCACTAGAAATGAATGCAACAACATCTACGCATGGAGGCCCAATCCAGGTTAACCCGGAACACCGACCTGTTCTTCATTAGACGGACCTCCCTCTTCCGCGCTGCTTCCTCTGCTGGCTGGGTGGGAAGTGCTGGAGAGGAGGCCATGACCACCCCGGGGGCGATGGTGCTGGTGGGGGCTGTGCGGATTTGGTAGGTCTGGACGTCTCCTGAGGCCGCTAAGAGGGAAAAGTGTGGGGGGGGGGGAGGGGGAGAGCAGAGTGTGAGAGTTGACAACTCTGGAAGATCACAGAATGAAAAATCAGTAGAAACGATCCCCATTTACATACATAGGGCCTTTTTAACGTTACTTGAAGTGGCTCAGGAGGGGGGGGGTGCCCGCCCTTCCTGTCACACCTGTGCTGCAGTACCAATGAATTAAGCTGCACGTAATTCAGATGCATTTGCACCCCTTTCTGTAACACAGAGGCCATTCTCGGGCCTCTCTCTTTGTCCTTCTGACCTTTCTTTGACTCTCTGCTACTACCTCATCCTGCTGCGTTGACTCTTATGCATTCCTGCCCAGACTCTTTCCTGGGTTTAATGGCCTCTGCCCTTCCTGTCCGCAGCCGCTGCTTCTCTGGCCTTTTCAAGCATCGTTCGCTTCCCTGCTGGGGCCCTGCCCTTCAAGTTCTCAAGTTGCTGCTCTTCAAAGGCATCGCTGCTTTCTTCCTGGGGCTTGGCTGGCCTGGGTGGATTTTCATTTGTACACGGGTATGTTCCATTTAACTTATAGTAATTGCAGGAATCTTTCAGGAGTGCTGCTGAGCCCTAGCTTGGTCCCCTTGATTGACCAAACTCTTTTATCCCAAAAACAAAATTAGGTGACTCTTGCAGTGATTAGGTGACTCTTGCAGTGATTAGGTTACTCAAAATGATGAGGTTACTCTTACTACTGGGCAGTGCAAGAAACTAAACTCTGATGGAAGGACAAAATGACATTCTCCCCCCTGACAGCAGCATTCAGAACCCAAAAGCCAAAGCACTACCTACCCCACCTCAACTACTTTATCACCTATTAAGAAGAAGAAGAGGAAGAGGAAGAAGAAGAGTTGGTTTTTATATGCCGACTTTCTCTACCACTTAAGGCAGAATCAAACTGGCTTACAATCACCTTCTCTTCTCCTCCCCACAACAGACACCCTGTGAGGTAGATGGGGCTGAGAGAACTCTAAGAGAACTGTGACTAGTCCAAGGTCACCCAGCTGGCTTCGTGTGTAGGAGTGGGGAATCAAGCCTGGTTCTCCAGATTAAATCACCCTGCTGCAAACCACCGCTCTTAACCACTACACCACGCTGGAAGAGCTGGTTTTTATATCTCATTTTCTCTGCCTTTAAAGAGTCTCAAACCGGCTTACAATCACAATCCCTTTCCCCACAAGAGACACCTTGTGGGGTAGGGGAGGCTGAGAGAGTTCAGAGAGAACTGTGACTAGCCCAAGGTCATCCACGGTGTACCACCTCTGCAGAGCAAATCCTGGCCACTGTGTGAACAGACTGATGGATTTGATGAACCTTAGTCTGATCCAGCATGGCCTTTGTTACGTCCTTACGCGTTGGTGGTCTCCCATCCAAGGACTAAGCGGGACCAACCTTCTACCAAAGCGGGACTGACCCTTGTACCAAACTGCTTCAGAACGTTCTTACCTTGAACAACAACCTGGTTGCTGGGTACGAGAATCTGCTGCCCGTCGGTGGTCTGTGCATACTGTAAAATGGTGGTACCAGTCTGGGTTGTGGCTGCGTTGGGGATGGTCAGAGTCTGCAGGCCCTGGACGCCGTCCGTGCCGTTGTTCGCTAACTGTATCGCACCTCCCTGTGTGATAGCAACTGAAAGCGGGCAGAGTTGAGTCGGCGGGGAGATTATGGAACTTCCTCGTTATCACCACGCAAGCGATTTGCAAAGCGCTAACCTTACCCCTGCCCCCCCCCAAAAGAAAAGCCAATTGCCACCAATTAGGACGAAACCTGCTTAAAGACCTTTGGTGCCATGTTTTATATCGTCTGTGATAACGCCGTGGTTTCTGGATCTTTTCATCCACTGAATGCATATTGAACACATGAACACATGAGGCTGCCTTATACTGAATCAGACCCTTGGTCAATCAAAGTCAGTATTGTCTACTCAGACCGGCGGTGGCTCTCCAGGGTCTCAGGCTGAGGTATTTCACATCACCTGCCTGCCTAGTCCCTTTAACTGGAGCTGCCGGGGATTGAACCTGGGACCTTCTGCATGCCAAGCAGAGGCTCTACCACTGAGCCAAGGCCCATCCCAATGTTGGCATTGCTCCGGCACTTCCAATTCAATAGGGGAGGGCCCTGCACCAGATTCCTTGCACCAGGACTAGATTTCCACCTTCTGTGAGCAGCCATGAAGTGCTCGGCGAGGGGTTGCTATGGTAACTTCCCCAAATGCTCCAGACAGCTATGTGTAGACAGCAGGAATCACCATGCAGCATCGGGTGGAAACCCTGCCCTCTCCGCAGCTCTGCCACAGGAGATCTAAGCTGCATGTACCGGGGAATGAGAAAACACCAACTGGCGTGAGGTTATTACAGCACCTCCGTTGACACACGAATTGTTATGTAGGTCAGTGGAAAGAACGCTCTCATCTCTCTGCCAGTTGCTGCCTCTATGCTACTCACTCCACTGCTATGGCTACGGCTGTCCAGTTTTTTTTTTAAAGCTTCATTGAAATAGTCACTTTTCTGCAAGCGTAAAAGCTGCCCTCTTTTTACAAGGCAAAAGAAAACATTTAAGCTGGCTTTCCCCCCACCCCTAATCGTGCTGCAAAGGCAGCCAGAAAGATATGGCTTCGAACCAGCAAATGTCAGCTTCCATAAATACATGCAAACAACATTTTATTTATTAATAAGGTACTTCTGAAGAAAAACACTTTTAGTTCTGTTCAACACATAGGAAAACTTTATGTGCATTTATCTTGCATAGTGTGATATTCCACTTTAAAAAAAAAACGCTGAATGGTTCCGGTTTGCCTCGCGAATTTTTGAAGTGCATTACAATTCCTTGTTCATCTTCCAGATCCAGCGTGCTGACTAACGGCATATTTTCCACATCATTCCCTCTTGAGAGGGAACTAGACAGGGTTGCTGTCTTTCTCCTCTTATTTTTTATTTATGCCGGGAACCTCTGGCTTGTGCAAAATAACATTGCTTATATTTTTATTTATTTATTATTTTATTTTTACCTCGCCCTTTCTCAACCGAAGTCATGCTCGGGGCAGCTACGTACATAAACCTTTGGAATTTAAAATTATTCTTTATTCAGATGATATTTCAGATCTTGTTATTATTTATTTCGGAACCCCGATCTTCCATTCCACATTAATGATTTATACCTTTGGAGACTTGTCTGGATATACAATTAACTGGGCAAAATCTGAGTTCATGCCAATGGGAGACATGATATCACCGAGTGTATTTGCTTATGGACATTTTCAGTGGTGCTGAGATGTCACTACTTGTCTTGGAATACTGATTCCTAGAGATATTACGCACATGATTATGCTAAATTTTAACAAACTAATTGCTGATATATCTTTGGATTTGGACAGATGGGCAACTTTAAACTTGTCTCTATGGGGTAAAGTAAATTCACTCAAAATGAATATTATACCTAGGAGGTATACCTCGGGAGGTGGAAAGCTCTCCTTCCCTGGAGGTTTTTAAGCAGAGGTTAGATGGCCATCTGTCAGCAATGCTGATTCTATGACCTTAGGCAGATCATGAGAAGGAGGGTATCTTGGCCATCTTCTGGGCATGGAGTAGGGGTCACTGTGTGTGTGTGTGTGGGGGAGGCAGTGAATTTCCTGCATTGTCTAGGGGGTTGGACTAGATGACCCTGGTGGTTTCTTCCTCCATGATTCTATGATTTATATTTTACATGCAGTTCCTTTCTATGTACCTTGCAGATATATTAATAAAATTAATACTTTGGTTTGGAAATGTATGTGGAGTTTCCTCACTGCCTCAAATTTCTTTAAAGAGGATGCAACTTCCATTCAAGGAAGGAGGATTTGGTTTCCCTGATCTTAGTTTATATCATCAGGCATACTTTTTGACTTGTACTAATTATTGGGATCACTCCTGGCAGTTGGACCATCCATCCTGGGCTCTTTTGGAAGAGTCTTGTCTGGTGCCCCTCTCTAAGTGGAACGCACTAGGGCAGAGGTTCCCAAACTGTGCTCCAAGGAGCACTTGGTGCTTCATGAAGAGATTGGAAAGAAAAAAACAGTACTGTCATTCGGTTCAGTATAGAGGTGCTAGGTGAAAATTAGTGCTCCGTGATGAATTTATCTCCTGAAAAGTGCTCCGTGACTCAAAAACTTTGGGAACCTCTGCATTAGGGTCTGCTTTTGCTAGAGTGGATCCCATTCCTCTTGCAATTTCTGCAACTAGAGAACAATGGTGTATAATGGCACGACAATATCAATTTGATCCATTTCCACATGCTAAATTAACATTATGGGCCAATTCAGATCTAAAATTTGGGAAGAAATCTTTTTTTTATGGAAGGCTTGGACCGAGAGGGTTTTTTTTTTACATTGGACCAATTGATAGGTTATGTTGATGAGTTTTTTTTAAAAGCTGGATTCCCAAGGTTGGGTGAAGAAGGTAAAATGATATAATTGAAAAATATTTTTATTTTAAGGTGCTTATATTAGGGTTAAAAAACATTAAAAATGATAAAACAAGGCATAATGACAACTCGTAAGGTTGACAGACTTAAACCACGCACCATACTCGTTTTGGCCAACAGGCCTTCATCATGTATTTATTATACACCCCATACCCACGCCTAGGCTTGTATAAAGTTATCTATATACAGGGATACATTTGTATATTACTTGTGTGGGCATTATATGGGTTTTTATTTGACCACTGATGAAGGCCTGTAGGCCAAAACACATATGGTATGTGGTTTAAGTCGATCAACCTTACGAGTTGCTGTCATGCCTTGTTTTATCATTTTCAATGTTTTTTAACCCTGATATAAGCGCCTTAAAATAAAAATATTTCTCTATTGTATCATTTTACCTTCTCCACCCAACCTTGGGTACCCAGCTTTCGGTTTTGTAAGGTTGGATTTCTTCCCCCCTTTTTTTGTTTATTGATGAGGGGTTTTTTAGTCATTTTCTAAGCCGAGATCTAGATGTGAATTGCCATCTTATGTAGAATGGCAGTACTTACAGTTGCAACATTTGCTGGTATCTAAATATGGCCCTGTGGCATTAATAGGGTAATCCTAAGGAGAATTACTCCAGTCTACACCCATTCATTTCAATGGGCTTAGACTGGAGTAACTCTGCCTAGGATTGTGCTGCGTCTCAGATTCCCCTTCACCCCAGGAAACGCCAACTGAATCAAGGCAGAAAACGAAACCTACAATCTTTACTTATAAATATTTGATGTCAATTAATAAATAGGACATGCAGCGTCTCAAGAATGAATGGAATAAGGAGCTAGATCGCCCTGCTTTGCCAGAGCAAGGGAAGCTAACGGATGGTCAACGAAAATGGACCCTCTGTGCCCTTACTATACCTAAAAGACTCATATTACAACACTGAAAAGATAAAAGCCCACGTCCGGTAAATCAATGGATTGGGGACCTCAGAACTCCACCAATATTTGGACACATGGCATATAGATGGCAATTGCGCATAGACTTATTTTTAGATATTTGGAAACCTTTTATAGAAACCTATGTGCAGCCCCGCCACCAAGGTTGTTATATTTTTGTCCTTACATTTGTCTTTACTTTTTTAAAAAAAGTTCCCCCCCCCCCTTTGGGGTTTTTTTTTTTTTGAAGGAAATAAAAGAAAAAAGTGTGAATGGTTCAATAATAGAGACTCAGTTTTTGAATACTGATCTTTACTGAGATTACATATTTACAGTCTGGCCAATTTAAAAAAAAATTGAGTTATCCACAGGAAATTAGCTGCAAATCATCACCAACATAATTAATCGAAGCTCACTAAAAGCAGCAATCCACTTCTGACATATCTAGAGCAAGCTCTGGTCAGCTGATTTTTTTCATTTTTCTTAACAATTTTCATTTTCTTTTTTCTTTCTTCCCTATCAGATTGGTTTATGAGTTTTGGCCTTACTATTTAGGACGTTTTCTCAGACAGAACTCCATTATCGATTAGTCCTGCATTTTTGGCCTCATTTCTCTTTTGTTCTTCACACACCCTTTCCCCTGCTTCAGGGTTTCTTTCCTCGTTTCGTTATAGTCTTGTCCCTCCTTCGTGAAGTCCCTGAGTCCGCTACATCCCCATTCAGACTGCAGCAGGTACACCGTTCACACACGGCCCCTTTATTCAATCCTTCTAGCACAGACTCCTCTGCTCTGCCACATGTACACCAATCCATTCATGCAGACAATACCTGCATGCACAGCATTGCCATATTGATGGTGGAAATCAGCAACACCCGTCCCTAAAAAAAAACCAGGACCACACTGGGGAGGAAGCAGATGATAGTTCACAAGCAACGATGCCCTCAATCCTCCCGCCCAGCCGTGAAAAGCCGGCCAAGAAAGGACAAACCACACAACCGTGGCCAATTACGCATGGGAGGTTTTTGCCTCGGATTTGCCGCTCTCTAGATGCACATTTTCCCCATCCTAATTCTCCAAACTCAACAATTAAGCCCCCGTGCAGTTTTGAGAGTTTGGATGGGGAAACTGTGCACCTAGAGAGCGGCAAATCCAAGGCAAAACCTCCCATGCATAAATGGCTCCATGCTTCTCGAGTTATGGCTGCAACTACCTGAGGGAGGCAGCTAACTCCAGCGCAAGGATCACAGAACTAGCATCAACGGCAGGGGAACTGGAATGTGATACTTGCTAGCTATTCAACAGCTTCATGTCCACCGGCCCATCAGAGAGATGGCAAAAAGGGCTCCCAAAGCTGGAGAAAGCCGGCCACCTCTGCCCAGAGGCGGGCAACTCCCCTCTTAGGAATGGCCTGCCCAGGTTGCGGAAAGGCCCCCGAGATGTTGCAGAAGCTGGGACTCCCTGGCCCAGCCTTTCCCCTTCAGGCGCTGCTCGCCCACCTTGCTGGCCTCCCCTGGGCTTCATCAGGGTGAGCGCAGCAGGGTTGGCCAAGGCTTTGGTGCAGGGGAAACGCTGCAACCGAGGTTGGTATTCATTCCTGTCCCGCTGCACTGCTCATAGGGCTGGCCTGTTGACTATTATTTCGGCTTCTTTCCACATATTTTCTCCTCTCTCCTATTCGGCACGTCTGACATCACATTTTAAAACTTAAAACATAGCTCTCTGTTTCCCCCTTTGCTGTGCCTAGTTCATTTTGGGCACTCTGGAAACAGCAACAATATTTATTTATTATTATGCATTTATATATTTATTATTATTTTTAAACTGAGGTTTGAATGCGCTTTCTCACTCTGATCGCATAATAACAACAGCAATAATAATGATAGTGCCGTACTGTATTGCCCGCTGCTCGTCTGGTAAATTGGAGTTGGCATCGTCACGGTAGTGATAGCGGGCGCTGCCGCTTCCTCTTCCGATTTTTCTTCTTCGATCCTTGGCACTCCCGGGGCGTCTGAGGACAAGTCGTTCAAGATTTTCCTAAAAGAGAAAAAGAGCGCTGCAGAAGTCCTACTGTATTCTAGCAGCTGCAGCAACACTTGGGATGACGTTTCGGTTGTGTCGGTCATAAGAACATGAGCCTTTCTGGGATCCGTTCAGTTCAGCCTATTGGCTTGCAGCAGCAACCGGATCGGGGCTTGAATCCAGACTAAACCAGCAATTCCCGCCGATTTCCCCTTTCCACTGCAGACCCCCCAGGTCAGGGTCCCCTGCCTGCCCCCCCCCAGTCAGAGTCCCCTATTCCCCTTGAAACAGCATTTTGTGGAGGTCAGTGAGTTCAAGTAAGATGGGAGAGGCAGGAAAGTTCCATTGTGCTGATGGAAAATTTAGTTTGGATCCAACCCAGATATCACTAGGAAATCTCCAAGCGGGGAGTGAAGGCAGTGGCTCACCCCTACTGTACCAGCTACTGGTATTCAGGGACATGCTGCCTCTGAACCTGGACGCTCCATTTAGGAATCATGGCTGATGGCTACTATTCGATCCATCCTTCAGAATTTTGTTTAATCCCATCAGTAAATTATATAGTGCAGGTGTCCCCAATGAGGCGTCCATGCGTACCATGGTGCCCGCCGAAACAATTTCTGGCACCTGCCAAGTGTTTTAAGGAAGTGGGTGGGGCCAGGAAGGGCTTTTGCCCAGAATGGCTTCTGGCTGACTATTGGAAAAAAAATTTAATGTGCAGATTTTTAAAAATGATGCATTGGCAGCAGCTGCCACCACAGCACAAGGATCTATACCGGGGGTGTCAAAGATGTGGGACAGATCTGACACCTTGACAGCTCTTATCTGGCCCGCGAGCCAGCCCCCCCTCTCACTCTGGCCTGGCGAGGCACAGCCCAACCCAACCAAGTTACACTTATGTCATATCCGGCCCTTGTAACAATTGAGTTCGACACCCCTGATCTATATTATATTACTAAAGTTAAGCTGTGGCGATCATTTTGTGGCTGGCTCCACCTCCTGCGGCAGCCATTTTGTTTCTGTGCCCACCAGGTTATGTCAGAATTCCAAATGTGCCCACAGGCTCAAAAAGGTTGGGGACCCCTGGTATAGTGTACAAAGAAATAATGTCTGTTCCAAGTCTACTGCCACGCTATTTAATTTTGTGACCCTGTTGTCTTAGAACAGAAGTCAAAATCCTCTTTAGTCAATTCTCCACAGCATCCATAACTGAATATATTTATTAGCTTAGTAACACTGTTATCCTGCCCAAGGAGTTCAGGACAGCACAGAAAGAAACAAAATAAATAAAATAAAACTGCATGCTTTCACAAGAGAGAAAGCAATGGACATGAACGGGAACGGCCAGGGGGAGGAGAAGGTGACTAATAAAAGGAACACAAACTACATGACTTGTTTTTCATATGGCATTGGAAAAGTCACTGGCTCATCTGCCTAAAAAGGAACCAAGTTAGGTACCTACAGATATAGGTCAGGCAGGCTTCTTCTCTGCAAAGCCTACTCATGAGGAGCACAGAATGGTGGTGAGCAGGAAGTGTGCAGTAGATCCTAAAACTGCTTTACGTAATCATGCCCTGTCGGTGCGTATATTTAAGCTCGCTGAAAGCTGCCACCTAATATCATAAAAGGAATTATTTCCATGAAAAGGAATCATACGGCTTATGGCCCAAGCTCTACATGGCGTGGGATGAGTTCTCTTGATTTTTTTTTCTTCAATGCTAAAAAGCAGCTGGCTGAGGCAGGGGAGAGACACAGTGTTGAGTGGAAGGGTTTTCTTTGTTTGTTTTGGTAAATTATAATTTTAAAAAACCCTTTCCCTCTTAAACTGTTACCCATCATAAATGCCTCCCTGAGCTGCTATTAGCAATGGAAGGAAGGGAAGAAGAAGAGTTAGTTTTTATATGCTGACTTTCTCTACCACTTAAGGGAGACTCAAACTGGCTTACAATCACTTTCCCTTCCCCTCCCCACAACAAACACCCTGTGAGGTAGGTGGGGCTGAGAGAGCTCTAAGAGAGCTGTGACTAGCCCATGGTCACCCAGCTGGCTTCATATGTAGGAGTGGGGAAACAAATCCAGTTCACCAGATTAGCCTCCTCCACTCATGTGGAGGAGTGGGGGAATCAAACCCGGTTCTCCAGATCAGAGTCCACCACTATTAATCACTACACCACGCTGGGGTAGAGACCAGTACCCATATTGTACCTGCTTTTCTCCCCCTTACCTCAGCTAACAGGAGCTCCAGGAGACGATTTGTAGCAGAGGAATGGCAAGGCATGGGAGTGGCCCCATCCAAAATGCCTTTCATGCCACAAGGTGCTTTTTTAATGTTAAAAGAAAATGTTGGGAGATGCGATCATGGATCTCCCACTCATCGTGTTGTTCAGACCTTAGGAGCTGCTGCAAAAATCAGAGTGGAAACTAATTGACAGAAACAAATAATTTTAAAAAATGATCTTTGTTCCCACAAGTAATGTCGCTAAATTCTGTGCTTTTGTATATAAAGTGCACCACAGGTATAATGATAAAAGTGCTAAAGGAATTTAAATTTTAAATTTTATATTCATATTTTTTACTGAATTTTACTTTTTATTTTAGCATTTACAGATTAATTTATTGACTCTATTGTTACTGGAAATATACAAGTGACTAAAACGGTTTTCCTATTATCATGAATTAGTCCTTTGGTGTTGTCCTATCGAAAATCGCTTCCGTCTTCACTTGAAAGTTTTATATATGCGGATATGTATTTTCTGGCCAATGACCGTAATAACAATAAAAGTAAATATCTTTTGTTCATCAGCAGATGAAGAACTTTTCAAAGTCCGCAATGCAGCATCTCCAAGCGTAAAAAGTACACTGCAAAGCCAACAGAGGTTCGTCCCAGATCTGTAGCTTGGGTTGACAGTTCCATCTCTGCGGTGGCTGTGGACGAGCCCCGACGATGACAGAAAGCATAGAGGAACAGTTCTCAAAACCCAGGGATGGCTTACAGTGCTATCCCTAAGCAGAGTTACACCTTTCTAAGTCCGCTTCAGTTAATTTATTTATTTTGTGATTTATAGCCCTCCCTCCCCAGAGTAAGCCGGCTCAGGGCGGGTAACATCATACAAAAAAACATTAATACATCAATAATAAAATTAACCACAATATCTAAATTTAAAACAATAAAATCCCAATTCAAAACTTGAAAAACTACAAAACTACAGATGGCGCCTAAACACTACTCGTGTTGATGGATATTCGCAGCAGGTTACCCCTCAGTTGACATTAATAATATAACAGGAAGGGGAGAAAAGGGAGGCCAGCAGATGATATTCACAGCTGTTCTCAACTTAATGGGCTTAGAAGGATGTAACTCTGCTTAGAATGGCAAGGTTAAAGTCGCTGATTTACCGCCAAGCACAGCCAGAGTTTCCTACCTGTAGGAGGGTCGCCTGGAAAGAATTTCTCTGCGTTTCTGGGAATCTGTGACGCTGTCTACAGACTCTTGTGAATCTTCACTTTCTGCAATAGTGGAGATCTAGGTATAAGAGCACAGCAAGGTTACAGTTTGAAACGTATGCAGTGTTATTATCATTATTATTATTAATATTATGCAACCATAATATGGCCAGAGTGAGGGCATCCTCTAAAGACAATACCTGAAAATAAACTACAAGACGAGGTAGAAAAAAATGTCTATTCTTTTTGGACATTCTGAAACATGGAAGAATTTTGGTGTAGGAACTCGGGAATATTGAATTATATCTGGTGGAGAGGGCCCCTCCCACAGAATCATAGAGTTGGAAGGGACCACCAGGGTCATCTAGTCCAACCCCCTGCACAATACAGGAAATTCACAACTACCTCACCCCACCACACCCCCAGTGAGCCCTACTCCTTGCCCAGAAGATGGCCAAGATGCCCTCCCTCTCATCATTTGCTTAAGGTCATAGAATCAGCATTGCTGACAGATGGCCATTTAGCTTCTTATTAAAAACTCCAGGGAAGGAGCGCTTACCACCTCCCGAGGAAGCCTGTTCCACTGAGGAACCACTCTAACTGTTAGAAAATTCTTCCTAATGTCTAGACGGAAACTCTTTTGATTGAATTTCAACCCGGTGGTTCTTGTTTATGTCTCACACACATATCGCTGTTTTCTCAGTGGGTGGGTAAACAAGAGCGGCATATGGCAGACAGGGATCCCCCCATGAAGATGTAAGTAGCCTTTGCCTTGGATCCTAAGCAGTGCGAGGAATGCAATTTCCCCACCTCCTCCTTCTCACTCCAGCCTCTTGTGCCTCCCCTGTGCCTGGAAAGGTTCTCCCTTAGGACAGGGGTCTGAAAGGAATAGTGAGAATCTACCACGGGGGGTGGGGGGGGATCAGTAAAAATCTCCCTCTGTTCCTCTACAGACAGAAAAGCCATTCTGTTGGAAGAGCGGCTGCTACACCGACAGAATGGCACCAAAGAAGAAGAGTTGGTTTTTATATGATGACTTTCTCTTAAGGAAGAATCAAACCGGGTTACAATCACCTCCCCTTCCCCTCTCCACAACAGACACCCAGTGAGGTAGGTGGGGCTGAGAGAGCTGTGACTAGTTCAAGGTCACCCAGCAGGCTTCATGTGAGGAGTGGGGAAACCAACCCAGTTCTCCAGATTAGCGTTCGCTGCTCATGTGGAAGAGTGGGGAATCAAACCCGGTCCTCCAGATTACAGTCCACTGCCCCGAACCACTGCTCTTAACCACTACACCATGCTGGCTCTTAACCACTACACCCAAGGTAACAGAAGCTGCCTTATACTGAATCAGACCCTTGGCCCATCATGGTCAGTATTGTCTGCTCAGACCGGCAGTGGCTCTGCAGGGTCTTAGATAGAGGTCTTCCACATTATCCTCTGCCTGATCCTTTAACTGGAGGTGTCAGGGATAAAACCTGGGACCTTCTGCATGCCAAGCAGATGATCTACCACTGGGCCACAGCCCCTTCTGATTCTTAATGATCCAACAGACTGCTGATTATTAAAATATAATGTGAAACTAAGTGTGAGCGAAATTTTAAAAGGCATATCATTTTTAAGGGTGGATTTGGGGGGGGGAGAGGGGGAGTTGATTTCTGAAGGAACTGGCAAAACTACCAGCTGCCTTCATGCAGACAACCTGTGGGATATGCTCGGCTTGAGATCCTCAAGTGTTACATAATATTCAGCATAACCATGAAGGACTGTAAAACACTTGATCTGATATTTTGACATTCCTACTGCATTCCTTCCCCTAATCTTCTCCTTCTGAATTCCAAATAGTGTCACGATCAGCCTGTTATCTAGTTTCACCAGAGTTAGGAATTCATTTTGAACGGCCTCCAAACTCTAGCGGGGTTTCTCTCGTCAAACACGGTAAATCTGTAACCTAGCTGCAGTGACTGCAGGCAAAGGCAACAGAAATTACAGCACCTGGCAAGCTTAGGGAGAGAAAAATGGCCAGTATCCAAACGTTCTCATCCCAGGGATGTGTGTCAAATGAAACTGCAAATCCATGTTGCTTGCACCACTGTGTAAACAAGTTATGCACTCTGTTTATTATTTGTTGGATCCTCCATTCCCAGTGACAGAAAAATGAATGGCCCCATTTATCTCACGTTGACGATTACAATCTAAATGTTCCTGTTTTCGTGTTTAACAACAAACGGGCCATGAAGCAAGTTGGAACCTGCTTAGACATCCAGATTTTTTAAAAATGTAACTACTGATCCCTTTTATTCTAAACCAAAGGCGGGCAAAATGTGTGGCAGTCCTAGGGCTACAGGTCCAAATTTTAAATTGGCTAGTGGACCCTACCCAAAAATACACATGCAAATGCCCTTTCTTTCACAAACAAGTTAAGAACATAAGAAAATCCCTGCTGGATCAGACTAAGGTCCATCAAGTCCAGCAGTCTGTTCACACAGTGGCCAACCAAGTGCCTCTAGGAAACCCACAAGCAAGATGACTGCAGCAGCACCATCCTGCCTTTGTTCCAGATAGGCATGCTCCTCTGATCCTGGAGAGAATAGGTATGCATCATGACTAGGATCCATTTTGACTAGTAGCCATGAATACCCGTCTCCTCCATGAACATGTCCACACCCCTCTTAAAGCCTTCCAAGTTGGCAGCCATCACCACCTCCTGGGACAGGGAGTTCCACAATTTAACTACACGTTGTGTGAAGATCTCTGGCATGCTGACAAAATACAAGTGCATTTATACACACAGACAAGCTCACTCATTTCAGTCACTCAAACCATGTCCCATTTTAGCAGGAACTTAGGAAATATGACTCCTTTCTTTTCTCCCATATCCACACTTTTAAAGTTACTTCAACACGGCCAACTCAACGGCCGTTCAGCTGCTTTCCTCAAGTAGGCTCCATTACCTCAGTCTTCCCCTCCATCTGTGGCTGGAACAAAACCATGCCAATTTCCTTGCCAGAACCCTCAGAAACCCACCTTTGGTAGATGTAACCCATGGAGATGGAGAAGCAGGACAGGGATAAACAATTATCCCTGTCCTGTGAGGAAAGCTTGAAGGAGCTAGGTATGTTTAGCCTGAAGAGAAGAAGACTGAAAGGGGATATGATAACTATCTACAAGTACTAGAAGAGCTGTCACATAGAGGATGGTGCCGAGGTGTTTTCTGTTGCCCCAGAAGGTCGGACCAGACCCAATGGGTTGAAATTAAATCAAAAGAGTTTCTGTCTAGACATTAGGAAGAATTTTCTAACAGAGCGGTTCCTGAGTGGAACAGGCTTCCTCGGGAGGTGGTGAGCTCTCCTTCCCTGGAGGTTTTTAAGCCGAGGCTAGTTGGCCATCTGTCAGCAATGCTGATTCTATGACCTTAGGCAGATGATGAGAGGGAGGGCACCTTGGCCATCTTCTGGGCATGGAGAAGGGGTCACTGGGGGTGTCGTGAGGAGGTAGTTGTGAATTTCCTGCATTGTGCAGGGGGTTGGACTAGATGACTCTGGTGGTCCCTTCCAACTCTATAATTCTATAAATTGGAAGCCATTTTTACGGCTGGGTGGAACGGGCCACTCGGGGCCCCAAGCCTCCATTTCTGGAGACACTTTTTCATCTTAACGCAGCATGGAACTTCCTATTAACCTGCAAAGGAAAGTATACTTAAAAGCTTTATTGCTTGGATGTTTAGATAAGGACCTGCTGACTCATGAAGCCGGAGTGTATGTGTGTGGCCAGTGTTTCCACACAAAACCCAACCCCCTCAACGGAGGTATCAGAGAACCCGAGAGTTCAACAGGTAAAAAAATGAGTCTGTAACTTTAAATGACCATGTAACTTTTCTTCCTTCTCTGGAACAGAGTGCTATTACCTCTGTTGGGTGGTTGAGTTTTGTGCAATTGCATATGTTATATGGAATGTATACTGTATATTATATGATGTGTCGCAGTGTTTCCACACGTCATCAAAGAGCACAGCTTCGTGAAATTCTTTGACAGGTACCTGAACTGTCTGGACCTGCGGAGACTGAATAACTGACGGCTGGGCAGCCTGAATAACGCCGTGGACCTGGACCGTCTGCCCGTTAGGCAGCTGTACGAGGGTCACCGTGGGAGCAGAAGACGTCGCGTGAGCTGCTGGCATCGACACCTAGGAAACAGAGAGAGAACTATTCAGTCTCACCAAAACCATTATCTTACTACAGGTTGAGAATCCCTTATCCAAACTGTTTGGGACCGGAATCAGTCCGTATTTCGGCTCTTTCCGTATACTGGAATATTTTGGAAGTTTTGCATATACATAATGAGATATCTTGGGGATGGGACTCGCATTCATTGATGTTTTATATACCCTTTATACACATAGCCTGAATGTCCTTTCCTTTTTCCTTCTTTGCGCCTATGACCCATAGGTCCTGAGCAGTTATTTCTTAGAGGAAAATATGATGGAGAGATATTTGGCCACAGCCAATGTTATATTTGCATCTCTAGCCATCAGCAAAAGGCATACTATTTTGTCTCTTGTTATGGTGGCAGGAATTCTTGCCGATATGGGGGTAATCCATTTATCTTGGTGGTGTTTGAAAAGGGGGCATCCCATCATCTTATGAGATAATGTGTCAATTTTCTTTGTATTGCATGGAATAGCCTGAATGTAATTTTAAACAATATTTTAAAATTAATTTTAATTAATTTTAAACAATATTTTAAATAATTTTGTGTACATTGAGCCGTCAGAAAGCAAAGGTGTAACTAATGCACCAGAATACCTGTACAAGCTGTTAAACAAGAGCAACAACAAACAAAGTAACAAAGGCAGGCTTTCAGTCTCCACCTACGATGCAGTGTACACTGTATTTTATTTTTTAGGTGAGAGGAAACATTGAAAGCAGGCAGCACGGATCTGCCTGCATGCCGGCTCAAAGGGTCCGGTTTTCGGACCAGTCCGGATATGGGATGTCCGGATAAGGGACACGCTACCTGTACAAAACAATGGCCAGGAGGAGGAGAGAGGATACTGCTTATGGCTGATGGCCTGTTAACTCAGTGGCCGAATTCAGACGTCACAATCAGCTTGTTTATATGTGATGGGTATGGACATAGCTTGTCTCGGGCCTGCATGCTCTCCTCCCCCTTACTTTCCCCCTTGCATGCACAGAGTGACCAAAATGTTTCCTGGTGCGGGAAACCTTCGATCAAATTCCAGCTTGGTGGGGCATTCAAATGCAGGCATCGGAGCTAACCGGAATTTGCTTCCTCTTTACAGGTGGGGATCCTAAAGCCAGTGGTTTAGAATCTTGGTTTGCAGGAAGAAAGCAAACTTGTATTTGCTCAGATGCACACATTATGGCAAAGAGCAGTTTGCCGGAAGGCTTCCCAAAGCAGGAAGCTTTTCCATTGTGCTCTTGGGGTGGGAGGAAGGAGGGGGAGAGACAGGGCATACAAGCACAAGAGCAAGTTGTGTCTTGGTGCTGAACTGGCATACTGGCCAATGGACCATCATTCTAGCCAATCACCATTTCCTTGTGTAAAGCTGTGTGTGGGAGGGAAATCAAGGAATTAAGAAGATCTGCAAGGCAGTTGTTACCATTTAAGAGTTTCTGTAAGCCAGATCATGGAGACTTACTTCTCATTTTCCAAAGACAACACACACAAAAAATCTCTTTTGAAGGGAAGTAGAAACTGAGAACGTGATTAATAAATGTGTGTTTGTGAGCCGTCAAGTCACAGCTGGCTTAGGGCGACCCCGTAGAGGTGTCAAACAAAAAGCCTGCCGGCCAGATTTGACCCCTTGAGAGCTCTTATCCAGCCCGTATGCCAGCCGAGGTAGCCAACCCCCCACCCCCAGTCCTGATCTGGGCTGGCAAGGCATGGCCCAGCCCAACCAACTGACATTTAATGTCATATCTGGCCCTCGTAACAATTGAGTTCGACACCCCTGCTGTAGTGTTTTCAAGGCAAGAGATGTTCAGAGGTGGTTTGCCACAAGGCAAGAGATGTTCAGAGGTGGTTTGCCATTGCTTGCCTCCGCATGGGCTGAAAAAGTTCTGAGAGAACTGTGACTGGCCCAAGGCCACCTAGCAGGCTTCAAGTGGAGGGGTGGGGAATCGAACTCGGTTCTCCAGATTAGAGTCCACTGCTCTTAACCACAGGGGTGATTAACTAGCTAATAATTAAGTACATAACCCTGTTAGCTTTTAATTGGCTATAAATTAGTTAATAACTAACTTGTAATACTTTTAATTTGATGAATCAGAAATCAATTGAAGAGTTCGAGCTGAAATGCCAACCCTTTTATGACTATTATTCAAATAGCACATAAACATTTTTTCCCTCAGAATAGCTGATGGTATCAGTTACGAGAGTAGGTACTGAAGTACAAAGAGTTTGTTATGCCTAGACTACTTGAAAGAGTTTTAAGGCGTTTTAAAGATATCAAACAAGAATTTAATTTTGTGATAGATTTAAGATATCCGAAAGAGTTTTAAAGCGTTCTAGGTTATAGAGTAAGAATTGAATGTTTGACAAATTCATTACTTTCCTTTGGTAACACCGCTTTGATTATGGCTTGGAAGTGATAATCTGTTCAATTCTGTCTTTTCCCTTTTCCCTCCTCTTTTCTTTTTCTATATCCCTAAATTTTATAATAAAAAAGTTTTAATTTTCTTTTCTTTTCTTGTGAGGGATGAAATAAACCTGTATTAGTTCATGAGGCTATCGTATTTTGGTCACGTCATGAGACGACAAGAGTCACTGGAAAAGACCGTCATGATAGGAAAAGTTGAGGGCAGCAGGAAAAGAGGAAGTCCCAACAAGAGATGGATTGACTCAATAAAGGAAGCCACAGCCTTCAATTTGCAAGATCTGAGCAAGGCTGTCAAAGATAGGACATTTTGGAGGACTTTCATTCATAGGGTCGCCATGAGTCGGAAGCGACTTGACGGCACTTAACACACACAACACAGTTCATTATTAATGCTAACAGAGAGCATGATAAGATTGCTTGGCACTGCTGTTGGTGGAAGTATGAGTGCTGGGCTTTCTCCAGCAGTTGGATCAAATAAACAGTTTGGGGCGAGAAAATTTTCCTATTCTCTTGTACCCTCATCACGAGACAGCGTGCTTTGTAACTTTTTCCCATTTTGAGGATCACGCAAAACAGCTAATCAGTCCAAACTGATACCTGGGCTAACGTTGCAATTTGTGGCTGGGCCTGTACTGTCATCTGTTGGTTTTCTGCCTCTGTAACAGCCGCATCTCCACTCTGCTGATTCTCTGCCCCAGATTCCATGGTCATTTAGTTACCTAGAATGACAATGATTTCCATAGTTAGGACAGTTTCATTTGCTTCATGACATCTCTTTTTGTTCCACTCTAATGATAGCGTTTGCATGGAACACTTCATTAATTAGTTAGGTAAAGGTAAAGGTAGTCCCCTGTGCAAGCACAGGGTCATTACTGACTCATGGGGTGACGTCACATCCCGATGTTTACTAGGCAGACTTTTTTATGGGGTGGTTTGCTGGTGCCTTCCCCAGTTGTCTACACTTTGCCCACAGCAAGCTGGGTACTTATTTTACCAACCTCGGAAGGATGGAAGGCTGAGTCAACCTTGAGCCGGCTACCTGAAACTGACTCCCGTCGGGATCAAACTCAGATTGTGAGCAGAGCTTTTGACTGCAGTACTGCAGCTTACCACTCTGCGCCATGGGGCTCTTCCATTAATTAGTTACCAATACTTATTTTGTACACTACAATGTTCCATTTACACGTTTATTGGTTTTCATAAAGGGATTATTGCAGTACTTGTTGGGAGAAAAGCAGTTAGGATAGCAATTAGAGCTACGAACCAATCAAGGAGTCTGACACCAACAGCACAACCAATACATGCTTATTCAGAGGCAAGTCCAACCAAATCAATGGAGTTTACTCCGCACCAAGTCCGTATAAGATTGCTTCCCCAACAGACACATTTTTAAAAATTCTGTACAAGAAACATGAGAGTAAAGAATATTGAAAGCAACATAAACATCAAACTGCTCTACTGGATCGGTGTGACAAAAATGTAGCTTCCAGGGTCAGTTAACGATATATATGGAATGATTTAGGAATCAGAGGGCTGGAGATGAATTAGTTTTCATGTAATATTTAGGAACGCTAAAAACTCTCTATATAGCTAGACTGAATGCTAGTTCACTAAATCAACAGAATTTCAGCCTGCATACTAGCTGTAATGGGAAGGATGATCAGGTCTCTTAACATGATGTCCCAATGTTTACCCTCCCCCCCAATAAAACAGAAACCCAACTTGGGAAGGAGAAATAAGTGACAATATCTCTATGGCCTTTCATAGGGCCTATTTCAACAGCGAGTAGGAAAGAAACCACATTGAGACCAGATATGATGAGTAGCTAATCAAGGAAAATTAAACGAAAAATCTATGTGCGCCTTGTCTGAGACATTTATAAATAACACTGCATTCCTAAAGAGAGTTACTCCAGTCTAAGCCCGTTCATTTTAATGGGCTAGACTGGAGTAACTCTCCTGGGGATAGGGTTGCCAGGTCCCTCTTTGCCACCAGCAGGAGGTTTTTGGGGTGAAGATTGAGGAGGGCATGGTTTGGGGAGGAGAGGGACTTCAATGCCATAGAGTCCAATTGCCAAAGCAGCCATTTTCTCCAGGTGAGCTGATCTCTATCAGCTAGAGATGAGTTGTAATAACAGGAGATCTCCACCTAGTACCTGGAGGTTGGCAACCCTACCTTGGGAATGCACTGTAAATCTCTTAATGTTGGGTTTCTGACTTTACGCTCAACTACATGAACAATGAAGCATGTGATGCTGCAGTTCAAAATAAAAACAAGCTTTATATTTTCCCATAGTAAGTATTTTCCTTGTGCCAGTATATAGTTCTCAAAAGTTTTTTTCTACAACCTTAACAAGTTGCCTTTTTATGTCTGTATAAGGACTCCACACTAAATGAAGAAATAAGGTGACAATTTTCTAGCTAGGGCACTCAAATATTTTTCTAAACGACCATATTGTTTCTATTTTGTCTCACAAACACATGGTCATCTTAATTTGAGAGGTTAAATGAAAAAGAAAAAAACCCTCACTGGCCACTTCTTAATCCATAGTCTTTATATGTATTTTATTTCCTTGTCATTATCTTTTGCAAACAGACTTACTTCTTTGAATATCCTTGGGGAAGAAATATCCATTAAAGCTTGTTTCTGTACATTTCTGGATATACTTTCCTTCTAATCAACTTTGTGTGAAGTTATACTGTAGGCATGCACAGGGCCTCTGAATAAGAACATAAGAGAGGCCATGCTGGATCAAACTAAGTCCAGCAGTCTGTTCACACAGTGGCCAACCAGGCCTCTAGAAAGCCCACAGCGTTATCCTGCCTGTGTTCCGCAGCACCTCATATAACAGGCATGCTCATCTGATCCTGGGGAGAACAGGTATGCATCATGACTAGTATCCATTTGTACTAGCAGCCACGGATAGCCCTCTCTTCCATGAACATGTCCACTCTCCTCTTAAAGCCTTCCAGGGGCAGGGAGTTCCGCAATCTAACTATGCATTGTGTGACATGCTGTACATGTCCTGGTAATGTCTCAGCCTGCTGTTGTGACGGCTTTGCAGAGGGCTTCACCTGAAGGCAGCGTGCAAACTGCAACTGGGCCCAGAGGAGCCACTGTACTGTAGTGGTTAAGTGTCGAACTAGTATCCGGGAGACCCAGTTTCTAATCCCCCGTCATGCCATGGAAGCTCCCTGTGTGACCTGGGGCCAGTCACAATCTCAACCTAACCTAAATCACACAGTTGTGAGGATAAAATGGAGGAGAGGAGAATGATGTAAGCTGCTTTGGGTCCCCATTGGGGAGAAAGGTGGGTAGGGCTACCAGGTCCCTCTTCATAACCGGTTGGTTTTTGGGGCAGATCCTGAGGAGGGCGGGGTTTGGGGAGGGACTTCAATGCCATAGAGTCCAAATGCCAAAGTGGCCATTTTCTCCAGGGGAACTGACCTCTATCGGCTGGAGAGCAGTTGTAATAGCAGGAGATCTCCTGCCACTCCCTGGAGGTTGCAAATCAAAAACAAAGGGCACCTCCGTGCCTGTACCGAAAAGGTTTGGAAATTAGCTCGGGAATTTGGTACAAAAATGCACATAAACAGGTTGCAAAATAGCAAATGTATAATAAGTGATGAAGCTAGAAAGGACAAGACAAGTGTACAACATGAAAACTTAACAACTAAGTAGCTAAATATATACAAATTTACAGGTAAGTATGGAAAGGTCTTGTAGTATACATCTGGAGGTAAAAGTCCTCTTCTGAATTTCAAAGGTAATCAGTTCCACAGGATATCCAATATAGGTATAAAGGGAAATCTTTTTCAATGTATGTAGGCTTCAAAATTCAGAAATGATAACTTTTTGTGTGGTAACCAGTGGAGGCGAGAATGGTTACTACTGGTAACACCTCTATATCGCAGAAGTGTTTTTTTATCAGAAGTATTCTGGAACCACTCTTCTGACCTTTTTTGTTCTCTTTTAGATGTGCTTACAGGTTGGAGGGAGAAGCGGCCTTTAAATTTTGCCGTTGGTCATCTTCTGAAAGAAGTCCATGAATTTGTGTTTAATGTAGTAACATTGGCAAAGTTAATACTTGCCCAAAATTGGAAGAAAATATAAAATCCCAAAGGAGAAGTGGCTGGAGAAGCTGACAGAGTGTTTTCGTTTGAGTAAAGTAACTTGTCTTTTACACGGCCAAAAGTCTGAAAAAATAATTATTATTTTTGGTCTTGAATGCGCAATTAGTTTGAGCTTGTATATTTTGATGTCGATGTATTTAGTAATTTGTGTTCTAGACCTCTGTTTTTATTTAGTTTGTTTTAATAAAGTATAAAAGAAAAAAATTGTCATTGGTTTCATGGTTTTGATTTTACAGATAGCTAATTTTTAATCATGTTGCAGCCACTGTAGTTTAACTGATGTTATCAGCTGCTTTGGGACTGCTGGTTGAACATTTATCAATAAAAGATAAGCAGATAAATAGGCCATATATTGTTTACAAAAGACTGTGAATATGTTACTGGAAGTACGAGTCAAAATGAAAGAGAACATGTAAATAAGAATTTAGCTTTGTTCAGGGATAAAGATCAACCATTATTCTACAGCTTTTTGGGGTGGGGGGAATTAAAACTATTAGCATAACCCAGCACCACTTCGTAATTGTTTTGAAATATATTATTTATGAAACACTCATTCTTACCTTTGTAACTCAAGAACTGAATTTCGATAACACACATTCTTGGATAAGGCAAGTTCTAAAAAAAGTTTAATGAGAAAAGGACTCCCTGAAATATATTAAGCATGCTTCTTATTGCACAATGTGCATTTATAATAGAATAATTTACTTCTTAAATCACAGGGCATATTTCTTATTTTGGTCCAATGATGGTCGCTGGGACTCCCTGGCATTAGGGAAAGGCCTCAGCTCCACCAATTTATTTCATTGCTATCACTTCAAGTTAAATTGTTTCACACTTTCTAGTGGAGTCTTACAGCCACAGGGGACTTGGCGTCTCCAAAATCTTGAGGTGGTGCTACTTTAGTTCAACTGAACCAGTAACTTTAATGCTTGGGTGGTTAAAGGCAAAAGCACCAGGCTTCAGCAGTTTGAAATCAAAAGCACCAGGCTTCAGCAGTTTGAAATCAAACTGAGACCTAAAGCAGAAATAACTGAGCTGGGTGTTACGTCAGGATTTTCTTTTAACATTTCCAGTGTTATGGCAGGCATGCCGTTTATCCTGTTCCCAAACATTTATGATTGAATGGGGGTGGGGGTTTAAGGAAAAAGACAACAGGGTAACTTTGCTGGACGTAGAAAACGTAAGTCCACTTTTTAAAAAGCTGTAAAAGAAATCAGGAGACCCCGGAACACATGAAGCCGCCTTATACTGAATCAGACACTCGGTCCATCAAAGTCAGTACTGTCCACTCAGACCGGCAGTGGCTCTCCAGGGTCTCAGGCGGAGGTGTTTCACATCACTTACTGCCTAGTCCCTTTAACTGGAGATGTTGGGGATTGAACCTGGGACCTTCTGCATGCCAAACAGAGGCTATATCACTGAGCCACGGTCCCTCCACAAAAGCAAAAAAAAAGGAAGAAAGCAAGAGAGTGTGTGTGGGGAACAAGCGTGCACAATGGTGACTACTTCCAGTATTGCCTGTTTCCCATCTCCACATCTGTTTCTGATGAATGTGTGCATAAACTCCCAGTGTGACCAAAACGACAATTTCAAGTTAAAGAGAGCATTCTATTATAACTGCATTACGAATCACCCCGATTAAAAAGTTCTAAAGTCAATTTGCAACACTAAACGCTAAGTGTTTGGCTACAAAATACTGCAACTGATGCAGTAACGTGCATCGTCTCAGATTTGGAGGGGGGGGGCACTTTTCTTGATACCAGGAAACACTGGAGCATTAAAGGACAGCAGAGTCGCTCTTTGGTCCCCCTGCTCCAAAATGAACTCTTGGGACATTCTGCCATCCTCAGGTTTCCAGGTCTATTTGCTTATTATTTTGTGCTATATTGTGCTTTTTTCCCACCATAAAGTCCTCAAATTGGCTTACACTTAAAAAAAAAAAAAGCAGGAATGGTGTAGTGGTTAGAGTTTTAGACTGGGATCTGGGAGTCCTGGGTTTGAATCCCTGCTCTGTCATGGAAGCTCACCAAGCGACGCTGGGCCCATCACGGTCTCTCCGTCTAACCTACTTTACACACGGCTGTTGTTGTGAGGATATGGTGGAGGTGTGTGTGCAAACAGTGGTGGACTGGGTCTAAAAATACTGGTTGCCGGGAGGCAAAGGGGGCCCACCCACAACTATAAGGCTATCATTTAATTTTTATAAGAAATAAAATTTTCAAAAAAAAGACATAACTGGAAAAAAGGTACAATTAATTTTTTGCGAAATAAATGTATATTTTTCAGTAATTACAGTGTACATATATCGTACATATTAGTGGCAGTATACAGTAGATACTAAATGTAAATACAGATTGTTATAATTGATTTTTTAATTTTTTTAAATAAAAGGTGGATATTTTTAAATAGTTTGTTTGTACTGAACATTTTACACATTAACAGGTAGTTCAAAAGCATATTTCATGCAGCCCACTATACCAAGAGCAATCGTTTGAATTCACTAGATCATAGATCAGTGATGGCGAACCTTTTAGAGACCGAGTGCCCAAACTGCAACCCAAAACCCACTTATTTATCGCCAAGTGCCAATACGTCAATTTAACCTGAATACTGAGGTTTTATTGGTTCTTGTAGGTTATCCGGGCTGTGTAACCGTGGTCTTGGAATTTTCTTTCCTGACGTTTCGCCAACAACTGTGGCAGGCATCTTCAGAGTAGTAACACTGAAGGACAGGAAAGAAAATTCCAAGACCACGGTTACACAGCCCGGATAACCTACAAGAACCAATGAACTCTGACCGTGAAAGCCTTCGACAATATACTGAGGTTTTAGTTTAGAAAAAACAACTCATACATTCACATATTTTGCGTTAAAAAAAAAACAATAACAGAGCTTTCAATTATACAAACAACTTTTTATTGAAAGGTAAAAGTTTGCATTTGGCATGCATCTCTCCAGGACTTGTCCTCTGCTCAGCCACCGGACATTATTGTACATAAGTAAACAATTATACTGTGCCTGAACCTCCTCAAGAAGTGCTTGAAACTGTCGACAATTCAGAGCATAAGCCATGATGTAATTCACCATTTTTGTGACATCTTTGAGGACATCGTCAAATTTTTTGAACAATTAATGTGATTTTTGCTGTTGTGTGCATGCTGATAATTTGTCTACCCTTGGCTCATACTTTGTAAGTTTGAGAGCAACACATGCAGCACTCAGGTCATCTGTTAGCCTGTTTCTGGTGTCAGATTTGATATAATTCAAAGCTGAAAACAGCTGCTCACAAGCATAAGATGATCCAAACAAAGTAAGGAAAGCAATCCCAAGTGCTTTCATTGACTTATTTGGCAGGGAATTCCACACTTTAAGGATTTCATTTTCAGAACTAACTGTGCTGTCCTTTGTCATCCCTTCTATCTTCTCAAGTGTTTCACGCAGATCATAGAATTTATTTTTCCAGATAGAGCTTTCTTGAAATTCTATTAGCTCCATTTCCAGATTTTCTAAATCTAACCAGTGTAGGCAGGAAAGATCAAATTCTTCAAATTTGGCTTTATCTGGAGAAGAAAACACAGGGTTGTCTCCATCTTACGGAACTGTAAAAATCTGTTACTAAAATTCACCTTTGCAGCTGCTACAATGCTAGAAAATTCCTTGTAGATTTCCTGATGGTTTGTAGGATTGTCTGCAAATGTTGTAGAATTTTCTAAATGCTTTTTTAGATGGGGGGGCCCAGACAAACTGAAGACGGGCGGGGGCCCTGCAGCTCAGCTGAGAGGGGGGCGTGGCAAGGGGCCACAGCCTTGGTCCAAACTGAAGATGGGTGGGCCCCGACAAACAGCTGAGCTGCGCAGCTCAGCTGAGAGAGAGGGAGGGCACCAGCCCAGGCAACATGGCACAGCCCTAGGCAGACCGGACGGGTCCGCGTGTGCCCACAGAGAGGGCTCGACGTGCCAGCTGTGGCACGCGTGCCATAGGTTCGCCAACACGGCACTAGATGGTTGTTGATAATCGCTTCTGCATCCAACAATTCCTTTTCAATGGATAGCAACATGTATGATTCCAAGTTCTCCTCAGACAGTGTCTAATGTTTAAAGGGGCCCATTCATAGGTGTTTAATGTTTAAGGGGGCCGGTGTAATTGCCCACTTGGACATCGTGCCATTTACACTGGGGTCACACCACCTCCAAAGCCCTTTTAGCTCCTCCCTTAGGACTGCACTATTAGAGTGCAATCCTAAGCAAGTCTACTTAGAGCGGTTCCTGAGTGGAACAGGCTTCCTCGGGAGGTGGTAAGCTCTCCTTCCCTGAGGGGTTTTAAGCAGAGGTGAGATGGCCATTTGTCAGCAATGCTGATTCTGTGACCTTAGGCAGATCATGACAGGGAACGCATCTTGGGCATCTTCTGGGCATGGAGTAGGGGTCACTGGGGCTGTGTGCGTGGGTAGTTTGGAATTTCCTGCATTGTGCAGGGGGTTGGACTAGATGACCCTGGTGGTACCTTCCAACTCTATGATTCTATTCTGATTCTAATCCAGTGGTGCCTACTGCCAAAAAAGTGCTCTTAGGATTGCAGTGTTAGCCACCTCCTCTCCACTCTAACAACATTCATACATGTCCTTAGTCCTTGTGGTAACTTTCCCACTTCCAAATATAGCTCCTCTTTACCTCAACTCCCTCTTCTCCGCCTGTCTTTCCCTCAGCCGCCTCCTCTTCCACCTGTCTTTCCCTCCCCTGTTCTTCACTACACAGTATACTCCATCACGGCTCTTTTTTTCTTGCTATGTCTTTGGGTTCCCTGCTCCTGCGATTCTCTACCTCCTGGGTCTTCCACCCGCTCTGCTTGCCCCATATTGCCCCCCTACCCCTAAGCCAATAAGTCCCCCACAGCAAAACTAACCGTTCACTTCAATTTGTAAAGCAGGTTCCATAGTAGACAACTTTCCTCTGAAGACAGAATATCTCTGAACACTCCTTAGTATCACAACTTAGCCTTTACTGTATTTTTACTCATATGCATGACTCGTTCCCCCCCCCCAGATATGCCATCAAAAAAGGGAGTGTGTGTGTGTGTCTTAAATCTACATACAAGTTACAGTTATGTCCAACTGTTTTTGGGTGTAACTTTTTTGGGGCGTGTCATCTTACAGTCAGGGTTGTCTTCCTTTCAAGTAAACATGGTACTTGCCAGAGGCTACTGCGAAATCCTCTGTGGAGTTAAAACACAAACCGATGATGGAAACCACTGTATTGATTCCCACCCCAACTCAATTAGATTGTTTTTCATTTACTAATTTTCAGAGAACACAGCTGCATTCAAAATGTACTGAGACAGTTACGGGGTTATTAACATATTGGAATAAAATTGCCTTCCTCCTGCATCATTCTTTTTTTTGTCTCTGTACTGAGGCAGTAATAAGACAGTCATGTTTTACTTCCTGTTCATCCCCATTCAAAAATGGCAAGTCTAACAGGATTTGGGCATAACTTTAAAGTCATGCACACACACAAAAAATGTTATTCAGTTTGCTTGAATATTTATGCCCCCCAATAACCTTGCACCAATTACACACACAACCTTCAACATAACTTCTTGCAAGAAAATGATTTCAACAACTAATACAAATATGGTGAACAGGGGCCTTATACATTCTAGTCCTACATCCAGCAACACTAAATATGTTTTATAATTGTTTTATTTTCTATGACCTTAAACAGATGACCTTAAACAGATGTTTTATATTCTATGACCTTAAGCAGATGATGAGAGGGAGGGCATCTTGGCCATCTTCTGGGCATGGAATAGGGGTCGCTGGGGGTGTGGGGGGAGGCAGTTGTGAATTTCCTGCATTGTGCAGGGGGCTGGACTAGATGACCCTGGCGGTCCCTTCCAACTCTATTATTCTATGATTCTATAATTCCATAAAACCAATTTGTTTCCAACTTGCCCAACAATGGAAAGGTATTTATTTCACCAAGCCCAGCTACAGAATATATCACTGACATCAGGTTAACATAAGAGTTGCTACATTCTTCACCTACAAAAATCACCCTTATGCCACATTGTGAAAAGTCAGAGGCACACAACTGGTTATATACCTTTTTGCTAACGGTGTAATTTCTGTCCATGTCAATTGGTTTTAAAAAGAACCAACAGAACACCATTTATTGGTAGTGATAAAAAAAGGAAACAGGCACGAAAATCCTGAAAGGCAAGTCTGTTATCAGAGATCAGAATTTTGCTCCTTCCACCACCAATGAAGGCATTCCAAGTTTGTGGCAGGGTGTACTTCGTGATTCCTACTTGCTCTGGCAATAAGAGAGCGAGGATGGCACAGCCCAAGATCCTTCGCTGGCACTGTCAAACAGACAGCTGTTAACTGCAGAACTATGCTTCTTCTTCACCTCAGTTCCTGCTTCTCATACTTTTCTCGGCTGGCATCATCGTGGCTCCAGGGTACCTCTCTGGGGTGAAAAAGAAAGGCAGCAGAGAGACCAAGAAGGGATGACGGTTGAGGCTGAGCACATGACGGGCATGAGACAGAAGGTGGGGCTACCACACCTGTTTGGCTTGTGGCGTGAATGGATGCATCCCCATGTTCCTACTTGTAGCTAGTTGCTGCAATTAAGGAGTCACATAATTCAACAGATAACACGTACGCTAATTTAAATTTGAAGGGGGGAAAACTGCCATTCATGAATACCCATGTACATATTCAATCTCATGATATTCTGAACAGATTCTACAAAAGAAGCCATGACGCACACATCCTATTAAAGTATTTTTATGCTGAAGTAGAGGAAAAAATCTACCCCCAGGAAATTCAAGTTCTCTTCTCAGCTCCAACAAAGTCTACGCATGTACTCTGTGTGAAAGGTGCCAATCTAAATTATTTGCAATGTACTTCAGTGAGTTTCCAGAATGTGTAATATTGTCACGCAGGAATTGCCACGATGGGAAGAAACATTTCTGCACACCGGAGTTACTCCTGGTTTTCTTGGGAGTCAATCCACAAGCATTGAAAATCTGCTTGGAAAGGGTTTTTCCACACCCCCGCCATCCCTGTGCATTTTTACAGTTGTGGAGTGTTCACTTTCTTCTGCAAGTGGCTTAAATAATGATCATTTTCAAGGGAGGGGGCCACAGTCATTGATGGTGTCACAGCACCCTCTTATTTTTTTTAACCCCCCCCAAATATCAATATAATACTGTAGCGTTGTAATGATAGTTTAAGTAAATCCTCTGAATCCCTAGATTTCATTAAAAAACATGATGTCGCAAGCCCCTTCCCTCGCTGGTCATGTTCCATGCTGCTCCGGTGATATTGCCGCCTCCTCCTGTCAGCTATATATTATGCCTGGGTTCATTACTTTTGGTAATTTGTCAGATTGCTGATTGATGTATATGTACACACCACGAGGGAATGAACTGCCTGCCCAAATTAGGTTGGTAAGATATTTCATTTATTTATTCTGTTTTTTCTTTTATTCTGCTATTATAACCCTAATGCGTGACATATTGTATTTTTTCTTTTAAGATATAATTTACAAACATACACTTTCATGTGCGAGCATGGAAATCATGCAACAAGAACACATGAAGCTGCCTTATACTGAATCAGACCCTTGGTCCATCAAAGTCAGTATTGTCTACTCAGACTGGCAGCGGCTCTCCCGGGTCTCAGGCAGAGGTCTTTCACATCACCTACTTGCCTAGTCCCTTTAACTGGAGATGCCGGGGATTGAACCTGGGACCTTCTGCATGCCAAGCAGATGCTCTACCACTGAGCCACAGCCCCTCCCCTACAAGATTCATGGTCCTAATTATGGCACCAACAGGCCACACAGTATAAAATATGTGAGTTATTATTGATGTTTCTGTTGACAGTTAAGATTGCACATAGCAAGTAGATTGAAATGATCCAAGTGACAGCCAGGTGATAGCTGGAGTCACATGATAGCTCGATGACTGAGCAGAATACTGGACAGAACTGGACTGAGCAGGATAGTCCTGGCAACAAAGCAGCCAACAGTTCATTGGCTGGTAAACTGTGCCAGAAGTGTATATATCTGTACAATATGTGTATAGTGGTTGTGGGTTGTGAGGAGGAGGTGCTGGCGAAGCACTTTATCACTGTGAATAAAAATAGCACTTTTGTATATGTGCTGTCTCTGCTGTATTCACTTGCTGCTGGGGAAACTAATACTTCTCACAGACGCCATTAGTTTCTTCCCACCAAACATTTTTGTATCCCTTTTGGTATTTTCTAGTTTAATTTTTTTTTCTATTTTCATTTTCCTTTTCTTAGGAATTTATCAACACCTATTTTGGCTTGTACCAACAACTGTTCTTGGTATATTTAATTGGGCTGAAATGCGTTCAGTCCTGTTTACTGTGATTGTGGTCTTATTTGTATGTCATCAACTTGTGAATATTTAGTTGTATTATTTAATGTACAATGAGGACTACATATCCCATGGGCTCAATCTAGAGACCAAATTCAAGGCATATATTTGTAATTTGTATTTTAAGTGCACTGGACAATAAATTGATTTATTTTGTTTACATAAATTGTTTATCATCCACTTCATATAGAGGACTGGGATGTGTTCAGCCAGCTTGAACTTTTATGCTGACTTTTCATTGCTCACATTATATAGCTAGCTTGTTTTAGCCAGCATTTAGAAAGTAGTAAATCTGAATAACACTCAGAGATTTTAGTCCAGACTCATCAGACCTTAAAGAACCACATGAATGTAGGCTGGGACCCAAAACACTGGTGGTTGTCTGACAAATGTTTTATAGATCTGTGAATAGTCCCTTCAAATGTTGTCCTAACGTTAGCATCCAGGCAGTCATGTGTTGTATGATATGAGTTTCTAGTTTTAATCCATTTTATACTGATGTTTGTTGAATTGGGATTTTCTTACCCTGATTTTACCTTTTGTTTATTGAGTACCTTATTGTTGCTCCCATGAAGTAAAATTTGTTGAGATATTGACATAAATAAATCCTCCTTTGCTCCCACGGAGCATTTTCGCACCCCCGTGGCAAAATCAGTAGATTTCTAGTGTTGCTTTTTTAATGACAGAAAGAAAACTTGTGAATACTTTTGGGACCCTGTTCAATAATGTGCAGGTCCTAAGAGGAAAAAGTTGTAGTTGCCACTTCTCTATGCATTTCCTGCCAAAAGAAGTGTAACCAGGATGGAAATTCACCCCAGATGTCTGTGAAGCTTTAAATGAAAACCAGGGCTCACCTCAAACTCTGGATTTGAAATCAAGGTCAAAGTCTGGCTACATAGAATGGGTAGAGGAAGAGCTCAGGTAACTTACACATGAGAGGGGAGGTGCTTGGAAGAGGCCATAATCTCACAAACTGAACCTGACCACTGAACTACAGCCCAGAATGGATTCTCCTGAACATTCAAGATATTGGCAAAAACTACCCATTTAAAAATATATATTATTTGCCATCTTGAAAGTTACTTTTATTGAAAAGAAAAAAAACAAAACCACCATCAGGTATAAAATTGTGTGTGTGTATAATTTTTTGCCTCAGTTGACTTATCCCGACCCCTGGAGAGGTTTTCAAGGCAAGAGACTTTGGGAGGTGGTTTGCCATTGCCTGCCTCTGCCATTGCCTGCCTCTCCTAGCCAGGGTTGACTCTCTGCTTAGCTTCTGAGATCTTTCTGGCCTAGGCCACCCAAGGCAGAGCATAAACTGTTTATGAATGTCCACATATGTACTGAGAACACTGTGTGTTAGCCTATCACTTGGAAAACTTACAGCAACCTCCTAGTAGGTTGACAGTGAACAAAGCAGCTGTGAGGTAACGCTTTAGTTTTTTATGTTCGTGTTTTCTGTCTAGATGGGGGTGGTGAATTTGTGTGTAACTAAGATCTTTACATTTATCCAATCTTATTTATATAACAAGAATTTTTTGTACAAAATGTGTCCCTCGGACATAGAGATTGCACCATTTATGAGGTCCTTGCTAGAGCCAACCAAATCTTCCGTCACAAAATTGTAGCAGAATCAGAAACCAACTTTGACATATAGGAAAAGTCCCATCAGGTTTGATGAGAGGGGATCAGAACTCCTTTGTCCAGCTACGCTCCCCCCCCATCTCCCCCATTCATCACTGAGGCAATTGCTCCAGGCTCAGCAAGGATGAGGTGAGACCTTCTTCCTAAAACCTGCCTCTATTGTTCCTTCCCCCAAGCCAAAAATGGCCTCCAGCCTACAAATTAGGGTTGCCAATTCCCTCTTCGCCACCAGCAGGAGGTTTCTGGGGCGAAGCCTGAGGAGGGCAGGGTTTGGGGAAGGGAGGGACTTCAGAGCTACAGATTCCAACTGCTAAAGCAGCCATGTTCTCCAGGGGAATTGAACTCTTATCGGCTGGAGATCAGTTGTAATAGTAGATCTCCAGCTAGTACCTGGAGGTTGGCAACCCTTCTGTAAAGTCAGTAAAGAATAGTCCCCCCACCAATTTCCAAACAAGAAATCTGTGTGTGGGAAATGGATGGGAATTGCCCTTTTCCTCTCCTAAATTTGGGCCTTGGTTTTTAAGGGATGGGTAAGTGCTGGAAATACAGCCTTTCCCCCCACAATCCTGGAGTTCCCTTAGAAGGGACTTTGCTTCTCCTGACCTGTCCTATTCCTGTTAGTAACTGCTCCACACAAGGTCAGGGGTGATAGGCAATGTCACAGATAATCTCTCTTGCATCCATACATCGTTGTACCCCATCAACTGCTTTGATTTTCCCTATCAGAATGAACACTGAAGCCAACATGGCAGACATTTAAAAAATGCAGTTCAAAGGAATTAATGATAGGGGCCTGATGACCCTAACCATGAAGAATCAAGCCTGCTTCTATCTGCTGGAATTTCTCTGTCTCACTAGAGGACAGAATGCTGGAAGAGCAAGACAAAAAAGTTGCAAACTCGTGCTTGTAAATATAAACTAGCTACACGCTAATTAGAATTACCTGGAGAGCTCCAAGCTAGCCTGATCTTGTGAGATCTCAGAAGCTAAGCAGGATTGGCCCAGGTTAGTATTTGGATGGGCAACCTCCACGGCTACCAGGGTTGTGATGCGGAGGCAGGCAATGGAAAACCACGTCCAAATGTCTCTTGCCTTGAAAACCCAATGGGATTGCCATAGGTCAGTTGTGACTTGCTGGCACACACACACACACACACACACACACACGCCATTGGCCAAATTAGCTAAGAACAAATCATTTTAATATATGTGAATAAGGTCCCAGTTTATATTGATGACTACCAAAAGCAAGGCAGAGTAGTATACAATGTGAGTGGATTATAGGGCCTGATGATATGTCAAGTACACTCATAAAATACACATGGATGGATCCAATCATCTGATTGATATCTGCTACTACCAAAGGCAAATTAAGAGTTTAATGGGATTAACCTGGGCAGCTCCGCTCAAAACAGAGACCAGAGCATAAAAATTCCCACACTAGCAGGTACTACTTCTGACACCTTTCATTCCACTTTCCAGGAGTGCTGATGAATGAAATGGACAGCAGGGATAGAATAAGGGATCAGTGTGGCAAATATCTTGACGAAATTCAAGTTTAGTAACGTTCAGCCCGAAGTCCATTTCTAAGGTCTTTTTAAAGCTTGTCTTTGATATACCCATGTTCACTAGTGGCGTCATTCTGTCCGTTTCTTTTCTTTAGTTTAAATATCTAATTAGCACATAGCAAAACCTCTACGTACGCCTACTTTTTAATGACCTTGTCAGGGACAATTTGTCTAAGAATGTGCTTATAATTAAAACGACTTTATCACCAACTCAGGAAGCCACACATTTATTTGATGTCTCCTTGATCACAGCTTGCAACACCATTCCCAGTTTCACTTATGGCACACATATTCACCCCAGCTTTTTCCAGGGATATGTACCAGGGAAAGGAAAAGTGCCATATTTTGCAACTATTCACTGGTTAATGGTTCGCCTTGGGGCTTCGACTGCAAGATAACAATTCCTCTTAGAAGAAAAATCAACTTCCCTTGAGGGCCATGTAAACATTATAAGGGTTTTGTGCTTATGACTAAGCTTATCAGCCTCCACAGCACATGTCTTAAACAGCAAATTGTGCTGGCTTACTCATGAACAGATCAGGTGGCAGGGATGCCAAGCCAGGTCCTTCCCGAACACCAGTTTGGAACCAAAAGGGCTCAAACCACAGGCTGCAGCCTTTCCTTGGGATTCTGGAAACTGCTGTTTAAAGCAGTAGGCTCAAGACCTCCCTGCAAGGGAAGCATCCAAGTCTGTAACTTCTTTGGTAGTGATATCTGCACAGCAGCAAAAAGCAGAAGAGAAGGCAGAACAAGAATAGATAGCTTGTTCCTCTTTCAAGAAAACAGTGGGCTGGTGCCAGCACGCTGGTAAGATCCTCCTGGTTCTCTATAAATATGTTGTTATCTAAATTATATTCAAGGAAGAGTGTAACAGTACCAGTCTAGGCCTATCTCCGGGTGTAACAAACCAAATAATTTTTTTTAATGCCTGTAGTTGTCTCCACTGATAACCAGGCAGCAAACTGATAACCATGCAGAAAACTAACAGAGCAACCCTAATCAGAGTTCCACCCTTCTAAGAATCAAAGTAGACCTTATGGCCTCCATGGGTCCCACCCGTGGGCACTGACGCTATTTTACAGAAGAATTTGGTCATTTTAAAATGCTACGAGGGCCTGTGACGCAGCGGGACCAGGCAATCTTGTTTCCCCGCACATGCCTTTTCAAGTGCCAAAACAAGGCTGTCTCTGCACTTGAAAATGCAGGGCCAAGATTGTCTGTGCCCTTGTGGCATTTGTAAATGGCCAAATTGTTCTCTAAAACAGCGCTGGCATCCATAAGCCAGACCTATGGATGCCTTAATGTCAAGTTTGGCCCTATGTTTAACGGTCATTGCTTAGGATGGCACTGTAAATGTTCAAGTTGTACCTGGCAATACCCGGTAAAAACCCTGCTGAGCTCCAAGTAAAAGGTATGTCAAGACACTGAAAATGTTAAAAAAGATGTATCCAGTTATTAACATCTGCCAGCCATGTGTAAGATGTAGGCATGATTTCATCTATTTAGGAAATTTCTAGTAGAAAGTCTTCAAATCGAGAGCTTGCAGTTTACAGTGAACACACACAGCCAATGAGACGGGAGCACTTTCAATGTGACAGAAGCACCACAACGAGATGGCACACCCTCTTTTTCAAACTGGCCAATCAGACGAGTGGTGCAGAGGTGGGGGAGTGAACAAGGAAGCACACATGCTGCTTTTTCTGCACACTAAGTGAAGTGATTCTTTGTTCTTACCAGATCTAATTTCTGCAAGTGCAGGGAATCAATGCACACAAATCTATAAGGGCACAATGCAGCCAAAGGTAATACTTGAAGGTCCCATTGATTGCAACAGGAGAGTTGTGAGCATGCAAATGATCCCTTTTAAAACAGCAGCTTCTTTAGGTACTTAACACATTTACCTGGATTGCACCCTTTATGTTTTAATGATCCCATAAAGCAAGATGAAACTAGTAAATGTGTAGCCCTCATACCTGCTGCACATGAGGAGTAAAGATTGGAACTACAGCTTGGAAACTGAGAAATGAATGGCAATGCAACTGTTGAACAAAAAAGATGAATAAAAGGCAGGCCAACAGGGGACAAGTAAAAACTGTAGAGTTAAAAACCTAGTACAGTACTTTGGAAAAAAGTATATTTCAGTATCTTCTGAGATTCAGAAAGCTTAAACATACCAATAATTTCAAAAGCTATAAAATCTATTTATTCATTGCTCCAATACATAGACTTTTAACCATCTAATTGGTATTAATGCATTCTTTGTGCGCTTTCTCAGCAACCCAGTATTTGCAAGACAGGATGTTGCTAACAAAAAAATCTGATAGATTTGGGACACTTTCTCTCTGAGAAGAGGGGCTTTCTTTCTGTCTGCTGCCATAACGTTACTAATATCCAACTATCTGAGAAAAGCAAAGGGCAAAACCATTCTCAGAGATAGGAAGATTAAATTACCATAATTTTGTCTGACCTGCAGGAAATATAATGCACATTTGGCATTTACTCAAAGATAGCTTCCATGTTCACATCAACTGAAGTAGCCCTAACTCTTGCTTAGGGATAATGGGCAGAGATGTAAAATTTTCAGAAATGCGGAAGCAACAGGGGAAAACTGTTTTCCCTCCTTTTTATGATGGAAAAAACTGAAATATATGCAATACTTATTTGCCTATCAAACCTAAACTTAATTTACTGTTTTAACACCTTTAAAAGAATCACTTGTAACTTAGTTAGTATATACAATTTTACTACTTGGTAATAATATGATTTTTGCCATCTGAGAGGTAGGGATAATTACAATTTAAGGTAGAAAAAAAATCTGCAGTAAATGAAAGTGTGTTGTTTGGGTAGAACACACTTATACAATCATAACAGGTTGGACTACCAGCATATTTGGATATCAAGTTAAATCTGATAATACATTGTTAAACATTTTAAGTGTTAAAATTTTAAGTGTTTTAATTGTTATCATTAAACACAACTGCATATTAATTGTTGCCAAAATTATTTATTTATACAAAAACTTGTTCTTTAAAATATGTTGTATATATCCCTAGTCAACATAGAAATCATCATTATCTAATGCTGCAGACCTTCTTACATAAATGTTTTCATACTGCTCATCTTGAGTAACACCTTATCTTAAAGAGCATTTCACCCATCCCAAAAGAAAAAAAAATATGAATCAGGGTTTTTTCAGTTCTCTGAGCCCCCTCTTATTTTTCTAGTTTCCCCCCATGCCTTCACGTCTCTACCAATAGGTAAAAGGTAAAGGTAGTCCCCTGTGCAAGCACTGGGTCATTACTGACTCATGGGGTGATGTCACATCCCGATGTTCACTAGGCAGACTATGTTTACGGGGTGGTTGGCCATTGCCTTCCCCAGTCATCTTCCCTTTACCCCCAGCAAGCTGGGTACTCATTTACTGACCTTGGAAGGATGGAAGGCTGAGTCAACCTTGAGTCAGCTACGTGAAACCGACTTCCGTTGGGATCGAACTCAGGTTGTGAGCAGAGCTTTTGACTGCAGTACTGCAGCTTAACACTCTGCGCCATGGGGCTCTCTCTACTAACAGGAGGTAGGGCCAATTCACCCAACAGTAGGCATTCAGCCACTCAGGCATAAACCCAGAAGTTGACCTCCTAGTCCAATAGATAAGGGGCAAAGTGTGCCTTCAGGGAACCAGCTCACACAAGTATGATTTTTCTTTGCTAATAAGTAGTAACCAGTACTGCCCCGCCCTAACCTGGAAAGCCCTGATCTCATCAGATCTCAGAAGCTAAGCAAGGGTCAGCCTTGGTCAGTATTTGGATGGGAGACCACCAAGGAATATCAGGGTTGCTATGCAGAGGAAGGCAGTGGCAAAACCACCTCTGAACGTCTCTTGCCTTGAAAACCCTACTGGGTTGCCATAAGTGAGCTGTGACCTGACGGCAAAAAAAAGTGCTCCCCCCCACCTGGGTCACTGAATCACAGACATGGAAGAGCCGCAAAATATTCTTACAGCCACATTCTGAACTGACGCCTCTAGCTTTCATTTTACTGCTGAGCTGCATCCTTAATAGCTGTGGGGAAACTAAAAACTACAAAGGCAAGATGCCCACTTACTTTTATATTTTCATTAATTTTAGTTTTAAAAAAAGCCTATTTCATGATGTCTGAAATGCTGTTTTGCACATCTTCCATTTGGAATGAACAGCAGCAGCAGAACATTCCACAGTTAGTTCTTGTAGGTTATCCGGGCTGTGTAACCGTGGTCTTGGAATTTTCTTTCCTGACGTTTCGCCAGCAACTGTGGCAGGCATCTTCAGAGTAGTAACAGAGAGACACTGTCCTTCAGTGTTACTACTCTGAAGATGCCTGCCACAGTTGCTGGCGAAACGTCAGGAAAGAAAATTCCAAGACCACGGTTACACAGCCCGGATAACCTACAAGAACCAATGAACTCTGACCGTGAAAGCCTTCGACAATATTCCACAGTTAATCGCCTACCAGTTGCAACTGGACATCCACAGTCGTTTAGATAATATCCCGCATACTTAAAGCAGCAAAATATGCTAAACAGCGTCACTTGTCAAGCTTATTTTTATGCATGATTACTGGAAGAAGTGTTTGTTCCCAGATATAAGCTAAGATCTGATAAAATTTATGCTTCTTCCTAATGAGCCATCCTAGGTATTCCTGCATGAACTTGCACGCACAAAGACGCCCCTAATATTTAAGATGGGCAAGTACAATTACTGGCAAACTAGCTGAAGGACCACCACAATTATGTCAGTTGCTGAAATATAAGTTGGATCCTACAGAGGATTTCCCAGATGGTCGCACCAGAACCAACAGGTTGAAATTAAATCAGGGCATCTTGGCCATCTTCTGGGCATGGAGTAGGGGTCACTGGAGGTGTGTTTGGTGGGGAGGTAGTTGTGAATTTCCTGCATTGTGCAGGGGGTTGGACTAGATGACCCTGGTGGTCCATTCCAGTTCTATGATTCTATGGTGGGGGAGGGGGAGTTTTGTAAATTACATGGCTGCTGCAGACTGCTCCTGGGGGGTTCCTCGTCCCCCAAGAACAGCATTTTGAGCTACAATGAGACAGCTGGAGCAACTGGCTTCAGGAAGATATGCCTAAAGCAGGGGTCCCCAATGTGGTGTTTGTGGGCACTGTGGAGCCCACCAACATCTTCCTTAGTGCCCGCCAAGTGTTTTTAGAAAGTGGGCAAGGCCAGGTGGGGCTTCTGCCACCTGTGAGGTAGGTGGGGCTGAGAGAGCTCTAAGAGAGCTGTGAGGTCTAAGAGAGCCCAAGGTCACCCAGCTGGCTTCATGTGTAGGAGTGGGGAAACAAATCCAGTTCACCAGATTAGCCTCCACCGCTCATGTGGAAAAGCGGGGAATCAAACCCGGTTCTCCAGATCACTCTTAGCCACTACACCACACCGGCTCTCAGCAAAGAGCAGCAAAGTGATGTTTTTCAAGTTACCAACTACAAGGAGGAGGGGAAAGCTCAGTGTTGGTCTTTGTACCACATCTGGGATAGAAAGCTTAGTGTAGTGAGCAAAAAACAAAACAGTAGCAATGTAAAGCTATTCTTAATAGGATTCATATTTTTCTTGTGAAGACTTAAGAAAACCTTACGAGGTTGTATCCTGTAAGCACAGCACAAGGTTAGAGCCCCCCCCCCCCCCGCCAGCACAATGGGCAACAATATAAAGCTGGTGGGTCAACATCTCACATCATAACCACCTATTATATAACACTGAAATGTGAGCTAAATTAATGATGTGTAGCATTTTACAGATATGCCAGAAACTGACTCAACAATGGGAATGCCAACTGGGATTTTACTGGAGGGTGCCACCCCTGAAGGTTGCAGAAAACATTACAGCAAGGTATTAAGGATTAGAACCCAGGTAAATGATGGTCACAGTCATTTTCCCCCACCCCAAATTTGGAGTAATTATGTATTTGTAGATACACCAAGATACACTTGCCAAGACATCCAGGGATACCAACATTACAGAATGGCTGGTTGTTCCTCCCCTCTTTCAAAACCTATGATTTCAGCAAATCCCTCCCTGCCATTCTAACCAAACTGAACATGCCTAGTTTCTACTGAATATGCATGATGCTATCAATGTATTTGTATTCACAAGTCCCATCGAGTTCCATGAGGCTTAGTGTTCACAGAATTGTAGGCTGATCAAGGCAGTCTGATCTGTATACTAGTCAGAAGCCCTGCTGAATCTACCTGTCAAGAGCGGTGGTTTTCAAACTGAGGTCCGGGGTTCCTTAGGGGTTCTTCAAATGAGGAGTAATGGCAGATAAGTGTTCCTTGGGAATCTGAACCTGGGTCTTCCAGGTCATTGCCAGTATATTAAACTGGCTAAGATCTTGAGTCAGATATTAGCCTTCCTCCCCTGATCAGCCAATATGCGAGTGAGCTGGATAACATTTGGCAGAGGATCCTCATTGATTTACACATTTAGTTTATGGGGTGTTTTGCTGGAGCTTCACTACATGTGGTTTTGGGAGGAATCAGAGATACCGCATTCTATTCCTCTACTGCCAATGATGCATTACTATCCCTATCCACAGACTTCATGTTTACAACTGTGTGCAAGACTGTCTGCCTACTAGGCTGTGAACAGATGCACAGCCAAGGGACACAAAAACACATAGAATAAATTTAGGTGAGTTCAGAAAAACTGAGAACTCGTGTAAGGTGCACTCTCGATTCACACAGGACACGGCTAGCATTCCATCTGAATGGAGAGTACGGTCCAGTACCCCTATAACACAGTGAGGGCCTTTGCTGAAGACCATCAAATTCCTCACCAGGCAGGCCAATATGTAAAAGGTCCCCTGAAAAAGTGAAGCTTGAAAACTACTGGACTGGAGCACTCACCAACAACCTATCAGCGGGTCCCACCAGCGCTGCCACTGCCATTTTTGGGTTTTCAAGAGAAAGACAAAGAGGGGAGAATAAGATAAAGAGCCAGAGAGGGAAGATGGATGGACCCATTCTTACCGTAGGAAAATCAAACTGACATGGTACACATGAAGCTGCCTTATACTGGATCAGACCCTTGGTCCATCAAAGTCAGTATTGTCTACTCAGACAGGCAGCGGCTCTCCAGGGTCTCAGACAGGGGTCTTTCACATCACCTACCTACCTAGTCTCTTTAACTGGAGACGCCGGGGACTAAACCGAAGACCTTCTGCGTGCCAAGCAGATGCTCTACCACTGAGCCACAGCCCCTCAGACAAGCGTGTTTTCTAACAGCTGCATCTGGTTCATAAACTCTCCCCTTTCTTAGACTCAGACAACCTGGCCATGCCGATCTATGCTTTTGTAACTTCACAATTGGACTACCAAAACATGCTCTTATGTGAGACTGCTTCTGAAGACAGCACTGAAACTGCAACTGGTTCAGAATGCCGCAGCCCAATGGTAATTGGCGAGCCAATGGGAACACACCCTGCTTACTTCAACACAGCTAAGCTGGCTGCTGGTTTGTTTCCAAGTTCAATTCTAGGTATTGCTTATGGCCTTTAAAGTTCCTATTGGCGTAGGCCTTTAGGCTACTCCCTCCTCACTGAAGGTTGCCCATGCGGCATCTGATCCCATTTCTTTTCAACAGTGGCTCCCGCTTTATGTAACGGGCTCACTGAAGAGGCAAGGAAGGCACAGTCCTCAGAAGTGTTTAGGAGGTAGGGTAAGGCTATTTTATTAGCTAGGGCTTTTAATGGGGCTTAAGACACAGGCATTTTCTTGGGGGTGGGTAGGGAAGATGGTTAATAGGGTGTTATACTATTATGAATAGCTGTAATTTAAGAACAGTAAGTCACCATGAGCTACACTTATATTTTTATTATTTTTTATTCCTATATATTATTTATAAATATTTTAATAGATAAACACAGTAAAGATTAGATATGGGTCCCAGTTCCATAGCAGATCAGGGTTAAAAGGTAGATCCTCTATCTTGAAAGACTGAAGAATACTGGACTAATGGATCACCTAGAGCAGTGGTCGGCAAACCGTGGCTCTCAAGCCGCGTGCGGCTCTTTGGCCCCTTGAGTGCGGCTACTCTGCATCCCCGCACCCAGCCAGGCAGAGGCGCCGGGCTCCAGGGTGCCCCAAACGGGAGGAGCCAGCAGGTGAGCGGGAGGCAGCCGCAACACGCGCGTCGGGCTGGCAGCGAGCAGCACCCGCTCCTCCCGCAAGACCGGGCCGCTCTCCAGCCCCCAGCGGGAATGGGCCGGGGGAGGCGTGGGCCCGGCCATCGTGAAGCCCCCTTCCCGCGCTCGGTGGCGCCGTGCCTCTGCCAGGAAGGTCTGCCATGAGCAGTGCCCACCCCCGGGTGGAGCCAGCCCGGCAGGAAGGGGCTGGGCTGGCCGTTCGAACGCCGGGTGCGCAGGCTGACTCCCGGGCCAGCGCTTCCGTGCGGCGAAGCCCCTCTGCCCTGCTGGGGCTGCGTCCCTGCGGGGGACTGAGGTTCAGGAGTGGTCGGTTCAGCAGGCCGCTTGCCCTGTGGCGCGTGGGGGCTGGTGGGGGGGCTGGCGCAAGCCGGCCCCTTGCAGGGGGGCCCGGCCCCCCGCTCCAAGCTGGCGCTGGTGCCTCGGGCCCCCCAGCACCATGACGGCCTCCCTCCTCGCATGGCCAGCCCTCCCCCGAGTCCCAAGAAAGCCCCCTACCTTGCCCAGCCGCAAGGGTCCTGGCACTTCCCGGCCTGGCTCTGAGCTCTGCCAACCCAGACCCCCTGCTGGTGCTGCAGGGGAAGGGGAGGGTGCCCTCCCGGTGAGGGCGGGCAGGGGGGAGCAAATAGGACGGTGGCTCTCAAAAGAAATCTCAATCGTTCTACTCTTGATATTTGGCTCTTTTGACTAATGAGTTTGCCGACCACTGACCTAGAGGAATGGGTTGTTTAAGAACATCACTTCTAAATTATGTAGGCAGGTTTCCTAGTAATACTCTGAGGCTATTGTCATGTTATGTATGACTTAAGTGCTACATTTCAAACACACTTTCAGGTTGCCAAAGGAAATGCGGAAGTGTTAAAAGTAAATAAAGTGATATGTGGTAAAAATTGCAGAAAATAAACAAGACAAGGGCCACATTTGTTTCAAAGATCAGATAATGACAGGAGTTTTCCAGAGCTACCACTGCACTGGGAACTATGGCTGTATTTTAAATGCATTTTCTGTTTAAGCATATATATTATGTAATATAAGATGAGTGAGCCCCTAGCAGAGAGTGGTAAACTGCAGTAGTGCAGTCAAAGCTCTGCACACAACCTGAGTTCAATCCTGATGGAAGTCAGTTGCAGGTAGCCAGCTCAAGGTTGACTCAGTCTTCCATCCTTCTGAGGTCGATAAAATGAGTACACAGCTTGCTGGGGTAAAGTGTAGATGACTAGAGAAGGCAATGGCAAACCACCCCATAAACATAGTCTGCCTAGGAAATGTTGCGATGTCACCCCATGGGTCAATAATGACCCAGTGCTTGCACAGGGGACCATCTTTTTAATATAAGGTGACCAAAAATGTATCATCTTTCTCTAGCCTGTTTAATGACAATATTCCCATGATACATATAATTTATCTGGAGTAAATGTAACCTAAAGAAAAGCTCTGAAAATTAACAGTACAGAAGCAATCCAGTACATTTGGAAAGCCTGCGCTATCTGGCAGACTGATATAAAATTTCCACAACTATTATTTTCCATTATAACTATTATTTCATCTTGTGATGAGATCCGTATGGAAGTAGCTCATGTGAAAGATCCAACTTCTCTGCACCCTCCTTAGCTACCCTTATGCTGACAATTAGATTTTTGACATGTTGTAAGATAACCAGATAGTTAAACAGCTGTTAGGCCTACCACAATCTAATACATGGGGAATCCCAGCAATTACTTTGTGGTTATTAGAAAACCGTTACTGACTACATCCTAGATGTAGGGTGCTTGAAGTATTAGCTGTCCCCTCCCTCTGCCAATTTATTCAACCCAACCTAAATTGATTTGAAAGAGGTAAGACAAGAACTCCCAATACATGCATACTGAACTTGACAAAAGAATAACTGAGTCTAGAACTGCAGAAAGACTAACTGTTCTAATGGCTGCCTTGAAGATGGGTCCAAAGACATAATCAACTCACACCTAAAGGCTCATTTGCATACAGGGAGTCATTTTGCACTGGAACTGGACTGTTCTCTGTCCAAGCCTGCAGGTATTACAGCTACCACAGTGATGGGTGAAGGGTCTACCCTCATTCAGACATCACAACAAACCTGCTTTCAGTGGTACGCAAGGAAACAGCTTGCTCTTGTTCTGGCACGTTCTCTTCCTCACAACTCCCTCTTTCCCTTAAACAACAGGACTGGCAATAATACCCGCTTTGGGAAGCCTTCAAGTAAACTCCCATTTGCTGAGGCATCTAAATGCAGGCACCGGGGCTAGCCAGAGTTTGCTTCTCCTCTGCCAACTGGATTCCAAACTGGGCAATTTCGAATCCCAGTTTGTTCAGAGGAAACACATTCCAACTTGCCCAGGCACCTGCATCTAGATCTCATAGCAAGTTGGGAGGTGGCCCAAAAAGGTTTCCTAAATCAGGAAGCTTTCAACCACACTCCCTGTACTGGGGAGCACAAGAACAAATGGTGTTCGTTGCCCATCACCTCACTGCGGCCTGCATGTTTAGAAGTACCTTTACGTTTGACACAGTTCCCCCCCCCCACCATTTCTTTTGTTTCTTCTACAGAGCGAAGGGGTTCACACGACTTTTTGGAGGTAATTTTTGGAGGGAAAGTACATGTGCTATGATGGCTGTTTAATATTAAAAAAGCAGAAAACGGCAGTGGAAAATGTTACAGGCCCTATTTTTAATAGTCAAAAAAATACCGTCTCTAGCTGTACATGAAATGGTTGTACTCTGAATACAGTCTGAAGGACCGCCCCCCCCCATCCACTCAAAACACATACCAGAAAACCAGCATTTCACGGACACTTTAAACAAAAAGCAATCAGAAGGCAACTTAATAAAGATGCTTGCCGATATATGTATAGAAAAGGCCAAAGTCTGGCCCCGCCGCTGTCCTGTAACTACCATTCAGAGGTATCCCGCACCCAAATATTCAGCCACTGTGGCAAAAAGCCATTGATGGATCCATCCTCTTCAAATCTGTCTAAGCCCTTTTGCAGAAAGCACAGTTCAGCTGGGAGAACAAAAAGGGTAGTATTTGGCTGAAAACTAACTAAAATGTTTGCAGTTGCAACTGTAAGAAAGAATCATAGAGTAAGATTTTTTTGGTGTTGGTGATGAAATTTTCATCGGTACTAAGGTGCCACCAGAATAGTTTTATCCTGTCAATACCATTAGAGATTAACAAGACTATGGTCTACAACTGCATTATAAATGTGGTGCAGCCCCCATCAATGGTGTCAACTTTGAAGCTATCTTCTACATCATGTGGACTTTTAAGGACATTCAATATTTAACCTTTCAATGTTGTAGTTTAGTCTGTTGCACATCCTTCTGTAAATACAAATCTCTCAAAACTTTAAACTGCAGCTTAAAACCCATGTCTTTCACAACTCACTCCCTTAGTGCATAACTGAAACTAAGCCTGAATATTCACATTTATTCCTAGTTTTATCTGAGCATTCCCCCCTCTCTCCTGACTTACTGTCTCCCACACCTAAATTTAGATTGCAAGCTCCTTTGGGCAGCTACTTCTGATCTAGGTTACTCTGTCATGTATACTCTTGATTATATGTAAACCACACTAAGAACCATACATTTTATAGTAATCATTGTTAATAAACCCATAAGGGCCTCATTTGTCACAGTTCTCCTCCTAAACATTACAGCCATACGCTACAATGCTGAACAAAACAGTCTGCTAAAAGTGGAATTGGAGCATGAATTTACTTGGGACCAGTCCAATTTTGCAAACAGTGAACCAAGAGGAAAACAAGTGTTCAAGAATACAGTGTTGATCCAAAATTCTTTATTAAGAAGGAACCTTTAAAAAAGGCCTTTCCAACTTCAACATAACTTTTAAAGCACAATTTTCAAGCCATGCTTTAAAAAAAAAAAAAGTGGTGGAAGGGGGAATTAAGCAGGTTTTTGACTGGACCACCTGCTAAATGACCCTGGGATCTAGAGATGGAGCTTTGCAGTGGCACAAAAGGGAACCGCTTCTGAGCGGCAACAGCAGAGGCGGCTGGCTGGGTCACCCCCTTCCTGCTCTTGACAGTGCCAGGGAACTCCCTGCCTAGAGAGGGGTGGGGGGAACCAGAGTCTCTGGCTACGGGTTACAGGAGCGTTTCTGAGGTGGGGCGGCCAGGCTGAAAGGGGGGGGGGCGGAGGGAAGAAGCCTCCCTGAATCGGGATCCAGTTCCACCTTCCCCCTGAGGCAGAATCAAAAAGGATTCACTTGGGGGGGGGGGGAGAAAACTTAAAAGGGGGGGAGGAGAGACGCTGCGTTTATAAACATCGTGCCAGTGAAGAGGGAGAAGCAGCAGCTCCGTTTTCCCTCCATTTCGTCTGCGGCCAGTAAGATTCACACTTCAGCAGGAAAGCTGAGGGAGGGGGAAGGAAGAAATAGCCACAAAAAAACCCACTTTCATGTGCAAAGCAAGCGCCTCACCCTGACACCAGAGAAGTGTAATTCACAGTGGGTAGCCGTGTTAGTCTGTCTGCAGTAGTAGAAAAGGGCAAGAGTCCAGTAGCACCTTCAAGACTAACAAAAATATTTTCTGGCAGGGTGTGTGAGCTTTCGTGAGCCACAGCTCGCTTCTTCAGATACAGCTTAGAACGTGAATCCGTCTGTCTTTTACGTAGAGGAGAGTGAATTCAGACAAGCATTAGTATGTAAATGTTAACAGTATGTCAATGGGAATAGCAGTTTTATCCTGCTATTCCCATCACGCCTGCTATTCCCATTGACATACTGTTAACATTTACATACTAATGCTTGTCTGAATTCACTCTCCTCTACTTAAAAGACAGATGGATTCACGTTCTAAGCTGTATCTGAAGAAGCGAGCTGTGGCTCACGAAAGCTCACACACCCTGCCAGAAAATATTCTGGTCAGTCTTTAAGGTGCTGCTGGACCCTTGCCCTTTCCTACCACCACCAGAGAAGTGTGTTCGTGGATTTTTTTTCTCCCCCCCCCCTTCAGCGACAGGGGGTGGCGAGAAAACATAACTGTGGAAGGAGCTCTGCGGTGGCCAAATGGCGGGCAAAGCTACCGGGGAGAGAGACGGGGGGGAGGGGGAAGATAAGAGAGACGGGGGGGGGGAAGAAATCCAGTGCTGGTATCACCCCCCCCACACTCCCGGCCCCGCAGAGCCCCGCTCTCCTCTCCTCATCGGGCCGCTTCGCCCGGCCGGGCCGCCGCCTCCATCCGCCATTACTCTTTGTTCGTTGCGCGGGGCCCGAGCGCGGCGGCGGCCGTGAGGAGAGACTGAGGAGGGGGAAGGCGAGGGAAGGGGGGGGGAGGAGCGGCGTCGGCGAGGTGGGCCGGTGTGTCTGTCTGTGCGGAGGAGATAATGGAGCTTTTTTTTAAAAAAAGGAGAGGCTCCATCTTTTTTAGAAATGCGGGCGGGGGGGGGGGGAAGAGCGGCGGCGTTTCCCGCTCGGCGGCGCCAGGCCGAGGCGTTGCCCCCCCCTTCCCCCGGCCGCCAAGCCCAAGGCGCCCCCCCCTCCCCGCCCGCCTCAACGGCCGCCAGCGCCGCTGCTGTCGCCTCCGCCCCTCCCTCTCTCTCTCCCGCCTTCCGTCCTCCCTGTTTTCTCTCTCTCTCTCTCTCTTCTTCCTCAGGGCCTCTCCTTCCTTCTTTTTCTCTGTCCTTTCCTCGGCTCTTTCTTTTCGTCCTCTTACCGGCTAGAGGCTGCTCCGTCACTGCTTTCGTTCGCGCCTAGGCTCTCGCCGCAGTTTTATTCTCTCCCCCACGTAACACACCGCGTCAAACTACACCTCCGCCGCGTCACTCACATAACACACACACACACACACACGCTCGCGGGCGGGCGCGCTCGCTCTCGCGCCCAGCCCCGGCGACAGGCAGGCAGCGGCCGACTGAGACAGCCAGCCAGGGAGCAAGCGCCGCCGAGCGTGCCTCCCTCCTCCGCACTCCTCCCTCCCTCTCCCCCCCCACCACCCCGACTCGGGCGCGGTCGGAAACAGCCGAGCGGGGGCCCCCTCACGGAAACGACCGAACGGGCTGAGGGGGGGGGGAAGGGGAAGGAGGCATCGCCATCGCGAGAGCCTCGGCGGCCGTTTTCTCTCTCTCCTCCCCACCCACAGAAATAGCCGAGGGGGGAGGCTTCGCGAAAGTCTGCCCCTCCCCTTCCTCCCCCTCCCAATCTGCCCCTCTCCCCCCAGTCTGGCCATCCTCTTCCTCCTCAAGTCTAGGCCCCCTCCCCCAGTCTGGCCCCCCTCTTCCTCAAGTCTAGGCCCCCTCCCCCCAGTCTGGCCCCCTTCCCCCCAGTCTGGCCCCCCTCTTCCTCAAGTCTAGGGCTCCTTCCCCCAGTCTGGCCCCCCTCTTCCTCCTCAAGTGTAGGCCCCCTCCTCCCAGTCTGGCCCCCTTCTTCAAGTCTAGGCCCCCTCCCCCCAGTCTGGCCCCCCTCTTCCTCAAGTCTAGGGCCCCTCCCCCCAGTCTGGCCCCCTCTTCCTCCTCAAGTCTAGGGCCCCTCCCCCCCAGTCTGGCCCCCCTCTTCCTCCTCAAGTCTAGGGCCCCTCCCCCCAGTCTGCCCCCTCTTCCTCCTCAAGTCTAGGCCCCCTCCCCCCAGTCTGGCCCCCTCTTCCTCCTCAAGTCTAGGGCCCCTCCCCCCAGTCTGGCCCCCTCTTCCTCCTCAAGTCTAGGGCCCCTCCCCCCCAGTCTGGCCTCCCTCTTCCTCTTCAAGTCTAGACCCCTCCCCCCAGTCTGGCCCCCCTCTTCCTCAAGTCTAGGGCTCCTTCCCCCAGTCTGGCCCCCCTCTTCCTCCTCAAGTCTAGGCCCCCTCCTCCCAGTCTGGCCCCCCTCTTCAAGTCTAGGCCCCCTCCCCCCAGTCTGGCCCCCCTCTTCCTCCTCAAGTCTAGGGCCCCTCCCCCCAGTCTGGCCCCCCTCTTCCTCCTCAAGTCTAGGGCCCCTCCCCCTAGTCTGGCCCCCCTCTTCCTCAAGTCTAGGGCCCCTCCCCCCAGTCTGGCCCCCCTCTTCCTCAAGTCTAGGGCCCCTCCCCCCAGTCTGGCCTCCCTCTTCAAGTCTAGACCCCTCCCCCCAGTCTGGCCCCCCTCTTCCTCAAGTCTAGGGCTCCTTCCCCCAGTCTGGCCCCCCTCTTCCTCCTCAAGTCTAGGCCCCCTCCTCCCAGTCTGGCCCCCCTCTTCAAGTCTAGGCCCCCTCCCCCCAGTCTGGCCCCCCTCTTCCTCCTCAAGTCTAGGGCCCCTCCCCCCAGTCTGGCCCCCCTCTTCCTCCTCAAGTCTAGGGCCCCTCCCCCAGTCTGCCCCCCTCTTCCTCCTAAAGTCTGCCCCCCTCCCCCCAGTCTGCCCCCTCAAGTCTAGGCCCCTCCCCCAGTCTGGCCCCCCTCTTCCTCCTCAAGTCTAGGCCCCTCCCCCCAGTCTGGCCCCCCTCTTCCTCAAGTCTAGGGCCCCTCCCCCCAGTCTGACCCCCTCTTCCTCCTCAAGTCTAGGGCCCCTCCCCCCAGTCTGGCCCCCCTCTTCCTCAAGTCTGGCCATCCTCTTCCCAAGTCTGCCCCCTCCTCTAAATCTGCCCCTCTCCCGTTCCTCCCCAAATCTGCCCTCCCCCCAAATAGGCGAACTGGCTGTGGGAGAAGGGGGAGGAGGCCTGTCCAATCACGACTACGAGGCCTCGTTCGCCGGCGGCTCCCCCCCCCCGCGGCTGGGCACGGAAATAGCCGAACGGGCTGAGGGAAAGGTGTGGGGGAAGGACATTTCTCGATCGCGACGCTTCGGCGCCCTTCTCTGGCATCCTGGCCCAAATGATTTGGGCCGCCCGGTTTGAGTGGGAATGGATCGATGTTATTTAGAGACGAGGACCCCCCGCCCTCCAAAAAGGGCTATTCCGAGCGGAGGAGCGTGTTAAAAAATACGTCAAGGCGGGCAACATAAAACCGCCCTCTTCAGGGGAACGGTTTAGCCCCAACGGCCAACATTTTCGAACCGGAACGGGAGGGGGAAAGAGCCCGAGTGAGTTCGGCCGCTCGGTTTTCTTCCTCCTCACCCCCGCCCTCTCCTTTTACGGAAATAGCCGAAGAGGCGTCCTACGAAACGGCTGCGGAAAAGGCGCGCCTCGGGGCTCTTCGGAGAGGAAGGAGGGAAGCGAGCGCGGGTGGGCGGAGGCCGCACGAGCCCTCTGTACTGAAAAGAAAAAGCGCCCTTCAGACTCGTTTATAGTTAGGGTCGCCAACCTCCAGGTGGTGGCTGGAGATCTCCTGCTAGTAGACAACAGATCTGTTGCAGATTTAAGAGTAGCAGTTCTCTTACAAAGGAATTTCAAAGGAAGATTGGAAAGAGAAACTGCTGAATTACAGTTGATATTCCAACTAAAGTCAATGCATTTACCTGGGCTGAATAAAGACCTTGAATTCATGGCTCATGACCAATGCTGATTTCTCCACACCCATCTCTCCCCTGGCCATCACAGACTCTTCTGCAGACCACACCTAATCCCATTACGCCTGCTATTCACATTGACATACTGTTAACATTGACATACTAATGCTTGCCTGAATTCACTCTACTTAAAGACAGATGGATTCACATTCTAGCTGTATCTGAAGAGGTGAGCTGTGGCTCGCGAAAGCTGGTACCCTGCCAGAAAACATTTTTGTTAGTCTTTAAGGTGCTACTGGACTCTTGCCCTTTTCTACTACAACAGATCTCCAGCTAGGGTTACCAACCTCCAGGTGGTGGCTGGAGGTCTCCCGCTATTGCAACTGATCTCCAGGAGACAGAGATCAGTTCCCCTGGAGAAGATGGCCAGTTTGGCAATTGGACTCTATGGCATTGAAGTCCCTCCCCTCCCCAAACTCCACCTTCCTTATGCTCCACCCCCAAAATCTCTTGGTATTTCACATCCTGGAGCTGGTAACCCTATCTCCAGCCAATACAGATCAATTTTCCCCGGGAAGAAAATGGCCACTTTGGCAATAGGACTCTTATGGCATTGAAGCCCCTCCCCAAACCCCGCCCTCCTCAGGCTTCACCCCCCAAATAACCGGGTATTTCCCTACCCACAGCTGGCAGCCCTATTTATAGTTCAGAATTGGCCTCCGCACCTGGGACTAGTTCAGTCCCGTTACCAGAAACGGTTTTTAGACAGGGGGTTGGGGGTTGCCAACCTCCAACTGGGGCCTGGAGGTCTCCCAGAATTACAATGGATCTCCAGACTACAGAGGTCAGTTCCCCTAGTGAAAATGGCTGCTTTGGAGGGTGGACTCTATGGCACTGTATCCCACTGAGCTCCTTCCCCAGCTAGGGTTGCCAACCTACAGGTAGTAGCAGGGGATCTCCCAGTGTTACAACTGATCTCCAGCCTATCGAGATCAGTTCACCTGGAGAAACTGCGCCCTTTGGCAATTGAACTCTATGGCATTGAAGTCCCTCCCCTCCCCAAACCCCCCCTCAGGCTCCACCCCAAAAACCTCCCACCAAAGCAAAGAGGGACCTGGCAACCCTATCCCCAGCCCGGGGCAAATGAATATGGGGGAGGGCAGCCCTCCTTAAGGCAAGCCTGGTTTTTTTTGGGGGGGGGGAGTCCCAAAGCAGTTTGCACTGCAAGCGCCTTGTAGTGTTAAAGTAATATATTAGCTCTGAGCATATACAGAGTATCTCTCCCCCCCAAACACACATACTGAATATACACCTTCACCTATAAAGGCAGGCCAGGCATCAGATGTAGCATCTTCCATTTTAAAAAACTCCCCCAGAAAGCACAGTGTGTACGTATGATATCTACAACGTCTTATATATGCTACTTTAAAAGTACTGCTAACTACAGGCTTGTGGTTCTTCTGTCATACCCTAAAACATCATTTTAACTACACTGGAATCCCGCTTGATCAGCAAGGTTAGCCCTGGTTAGCCGCTCTGACCCTGACCTTCGGGTTGGGGAGGGTGGGGTAAAAATGCAATTAAATAAATAAATAAATAAATAATATTTGGATGGGAAACCACTAAGGAAGTCCAGGGTTGCTACACAGAGGCAGGCGATGGCAAACCACTTCTGTTCATCTCTTGCCTAGATTTTGTTGTTGTTGGTAGAACAATGACTTTCAGGTCTGTAATAGTACATCCAGGGAGATTAAAATAAAAAACAAAACAAACCCTTCAAAACATGAAAGAGCTGAATGAAGCTGGCTGCAGGAAAGCTAACGACTTCTTTCTCCCAAGCATGGCTTTCTTCAACAAATGTGTGCACCCTTATCACTGGGTTGAGTCTTGTGCAAATAATAGCATAAAAATGTCATTTGGACATGCTTTGATCATGCTCAAAGGCCTGCATTATCTAACGGCTAAAGGAAAACCCGACTTTTATCATATTGATCTATTTGCCTGCGGTTAGGGGATGATTTTTTAAAGGCAATGCTTTTTCCAGAAATCATGCCATGTTATCACCAGATGGCAGTGTATACCAAGATTTAGCATATTGGGCTTTCATATATTCGTTTATATAGCAACTTAAAAATTGGTTGGTTAAGAGCCAGCATGGTGTAGTGGTTAAGAGTGGTGGTTTGGAGCGGTGGACTCTGGAGAACTGGGTTTGATTCCCCACTCCTCCACATGAGCGGGGGAGGCTAATCTGGTGAACCAGATTAGCGGGAAGGTGATTGTAACCCGGTTTGATTCTCCCTGAAGTGGTAGAGAAAGTTAGCATTTAAAAAAACAACTCTTCTTCTCTCTTGGGACTCCTCTGTGTGACTTTGAGTGTGTGTGGGTTCTTTACTGTTCTGGAATAGAGAATTACAAAAAACCAGCAATTATGACCAAAGTTAAACCTATGACACGAGTGTATTACAATTGCATATATCCATATACGTATAGACCCGCTAAAAATCCTATGCTATACCCCAAGGTTTAGACATGATGTGATATCAACAATAATTATATAACTCCAATAACGTCCCGTTCCAATGGAGAAAGTCTCCAAAAAACAAGGTAGACTGATCACTGCCTCTGAGCCACGAACAATCCAATCCAGTCCTCATAGGACAGCAAGACTGTATGAGGGGTAGCTAGGCTTACCAGGTCCCCCTTCTCCTTCAGCAGGAGGTTTTGGGAGGGGAGGGGAGGAGGTTTGTGCTGCATCACTTCCACTTTACACCTGGAAGTGCTGCATTCCACTTTACACCTGGAAGTGCCGCATTGCAAGGGGCCTTTTACCACTCAAACTGGGAGTTTGAGTGGTAACCGGAAGTGACGTATCGCTGTGGGATGGCACGTGTACACACGTTGCCCTCCGACCCTCAGCTGGTTGATAGGCAGCCAGGTGGATTGGCGGGGGTATGCCAGCCACCACCTGGCACTTGGCAACTCTAGGGGTAGCAAAACAGCTTCTGTCTCCCATGCAGTATGCAAAATAGGTGAGCTAATGAGGAAAAGAATCAGGAGAAAGCCGTAGCTCCTGCCCAGTCTGCCCTTCCTATGTGCCAGTGTATACAAGCAAAACTTTCCCCTCTGCCTAGCAGGCATAACCCCACAAAACAAAGTAGTTTACACAAACATAGGATCTTTACTTAAGGAATCTCCCAAGCCTGACACAGTGCAACGATTGACAGAAAGTCGAAATACTGTGCCCAGAAACAGTAACAATGACAACTTTAATTTGTACTCCGCCCTCCCCCAGCAAAGCTGGGCTCAGGGCGGCTAACATCATAAAACACAATACTCTTAACCACTACACCACGCTGGCTGTCAGTGATGACTGAGGCTTGGAACATCTTCATGCCAGAGACAACCACTGATACAAAATCTAAAATATCCTGGGCAACCTTAATGTATTTAAAAGTATTTGTGTGGTGACCCAATATGCATGCATGTCTCTATTCGTGGATAAACTGTGTGTGTGCGCGCGCTTGTGTCTATTTTTAAACAGAACAGGAATGAGCAGACATGGGGGGGGGGATGCTTACCCTCTCCTTCACCATACATAACCTTGCCGTACTCTACATATTTTCTCCTAGCCAGGTTCTGAGATGGAAAGGGAGCTAAGGGGAGAATGTTTAAAGGAATGCACTGAAGTAATGAACAGTATGAAACTGGACAAAGCTTAGTTCCTTTTGCTCAAGGATTCTATTTGTGTAAAAAAAGAAAAGAAAGAAAAAAAACTAACCCACCCACTGGCCTTTTGAAATTCCCAGGAAAGGAAGGAGAAGCTCAGTCATGTACCAAGTCTCACCTGCCGGTACTGGCTGTGCAAGTAAGAACTGCAACTCTGTAAGAATGAGGGACTTTCTTTTATTTGCCTGATAATATGAAAATCTAAGGTGCTTGTATTGGGAGGGGTTGTGGCTCAGTGGTAGAGCATCTGTGTGGCGTGCAGAAGGTCCCAGGTTCAATCCTTGGCATCTCCAGTTAATGGGACTAGGCAGGTAGGTGATGTGAAAGACCTCTGCCTGAGACACTGGAGAGCCGCTGCCGGTCTGAGTAGACAATACTGACTTTGGGAGGGACTGTGGCTCAGTGGTAGAGCATCTGCTTGGCAATCCCTGGCATCTCCAGTTAAAGGGAATAGGCAGGTAGGTGATGTGAAAGACCCCTGCCTGAGACCCTGGAGAGTCGCTGCCGTTCTGAGTAGACAATACTGACTTTGATGGACCAAGGGCCTGATTCAGTATAAGGCAGCTTCATGTGTTCATGTGATATCACTGTGATCCTTGAACAACCGTTGAGGTTTTAAATAGCAAAGTAAAGGTCCAAGAAACTGACCTCAATTTTTACAACACAGCAAAATGTAACCATGAAAAATGCAGGAGATTAAGAGTTGCATTTGAAGAACCCAATGTTCATAAATGATAGCCCGGTGAATGTATTTTACTGCTTAAACTCAGGTACAGGTTTGTACCTGCATCATTAATTTAAGCATGAATTGACTCTACCATCCACCATTTCCTCTATCTTCCTGCTGAAAGTCTTCTCTGTGTTCTGGTAACCTCTCATCCCTTATTTATTTATAGGGTTGCCAGCTCCAGGTTGGGAAATACCTGAAGATTTTGGGGGAGGAGCCTGAGGAAGGCGGGGTTTGGAGAGGGGAGGGACTTCAATTCCATAGAGTCCAATTGCCAAAGCGGCCACTTTCTCCAGGTGAACTGATCTCTATCAGCTGGAGATCAGCTGTTAACAGTGGAAGATCTCCAGCCACCACCTGGAGGTTGGCATCCATTATTTATTTACTGAATTTGCTAGTTATTTCTAGAACACCAAGAAAAATTGAGTGTCTCTATCAGCCAGAGATCAGTTGTAGTAGCAGGAGATCTCCAGCTATTACCTGGAGGTTGGCAACCCTAGGTCGGATGTTCCTTTTCCAATGAATAAAACAAGAGATCCTTTCCAGTCATATGATTCCAGAGTAATTAATTTGCAAGCAGTGTTGGGATACAGCAGGAGCTGCTGACTGTTCAAGGTGAGAACAGAGGGCGAGAAGGGAAACATCCGCCCACACAGTTAGCAACCCTTCAAAATTAGTTTCTGCCATGGACTTCTCAAGCATTTTATTGCTTTGGGAGTTATAAATACACAATGAACTTGAAACTAAGTAACCCAAAATAGAAAAGGTACTTCTGCATCCTCTCCCTTTTAAGTTAATGAACTGCAGCACGGGTCTGCCCCGTAACAGAGCTGGGAACATTACTGGCTGCGCCCAATAATAAATCCTCCTGGCCAAATACAAGCAGGCAAATTGCACGCTCGATTAGACAGAGGAAATTGGTCGCTTTGCTTAACCCCTGCAGTTTGAAATATGGATTTTGTTGGAGTGGGAACTGTCTAGAATCAGAGGGAAAGTCATTTAAAAAAAAAGGAAGGGGAAGAATCCAGAAAAAGCATGACCCACATTGGCAGAATTGCATAGGACGGAGACAGAAAACCTGTACATAGTTCAGTAGTTCAGTGCACCATTTATGGGCTGATTTACAAGTGGCTTACCTTGGTGTAGTCCCATTGACATACGAGAGCCAACCTGGTGTGGTGGTTAACAGCGGCGGACTCTAACCTGGAGAACAGGGTTCAATTCCCCACTCCTCCACATGAAGCTTGCTGGGCTACCTTGGGCCAGTCACCGTTCTCTCAGAACTCTCTCAGCTAGGGTTGCGAGGTCCCTCTTCGCCACTGGTGGGAGGTTTTTGGGGTGGAGCCTGAGGAGGGCAGGGTTTGGGGAGGGGAGGGACTTCAATGCCATAGAGTCCATTGGCCAAAGCTGCCATTTTCTCCAGGGGAACTAATCTCTATCGGCTGGAGATCAGTTGTAATGGCAGGAGATCTCCAGCTAGTACCTGGAAGTTGGCAGCCCTAGAGAGATGGTAGACGGGTGGGAGGAGTTCAAAAAATAAAGGCCTTGGAAAACCACAATTAATAAAGGAACGATACCACACGGTATCTCATACATGGCTTGTGGTGGAACACGAGGTGGTGGTGGATGCTGTCAATACACTGCGCATGCTAAGAATGCTGTGTGTGTGTTAAGTGCTGTCAAGTCCCTTCTGACCTATGGCAACCCTATGAATTAAAAAGGTAAAGGTCCCCTGTGCAAGCACTGGGTCATTCCTGACCCATGGGGTGATGTCACATCCTGACGTTTTCTAGGCAGACTTTTGTTTACGGGGTGGTTTGCCAGTGCCTTCCCCAAACCTATGAATTAACGACCTCCAAAACATCCTATCGTTAACAGCCCTGCTCAGGTCTTGCAAATGGAGGGCCAAGGCTTCCTTTATAGAGTCAATCCATCTCTTGTTGAGTCTTCCTCTTTTCCTGCTGCCCTCAACTTTTCCTAGTATGATTGTCTTTTCCAGTGACTCTTGTCCTCTTGTAATGTCACCAAAGTGTGATAGCCTCCGTTGTGTCATTTTAGCTTCTAGGGAGAGTTCAGGCTTGATTGGACCTAGAACCCTCCTAAGAATATTATACGGTGGAATATGGTGTGTGAAAACTGGCCAGTGATCGTCTTTCTGTTTGCCTGTCTCTCTCTGTCTCCATTTTAAAAACATAGAGTTGCCTCTCCATCTAAAAGCAGTGGTCAAACCATCAAGAGTCTTACTGTGTGAGTCTAAGCAGATGTATACCCTTCTAAGTCCATTGAAGTCGCTGGGTTTATATATCGGTAATCAGTAATGGCAGGATGATTCACAGCATGGCTGCTTCTCTCCTGGAGAAGTAAGTTGTAATAGAAATCAAAAGACATTTATTTGTTTGTTTGTTTGTTTATTTATTTAGCATGGTTAAGATCACCTGAACCGTACAATCGGTATTGCACTCAATTATCCAATCACACACGTACCCTGCTTTGGATCATCTGCTAATAGGTTTGTCAGACAAAACTGAATCTTGCTAGAATGGGACGTCGTTGGATTTGTGAGCCAGCATAGTGTAGTGGTTCGACTAGGACCTGGGAGACCCGGATCTGAATTCCCATTCTGCCATGGAAGCTGGGCCAGCCACACACTCTCAGCCTAGCCTACCTTGCAGGATTGTTGTGTATTCAAGAGAATGATGTCACCTGCTTTGGGTCTCCGTTGGGGAGAAAAGTGTGGTAGAAAAGAAGGAAATAATCATTTTATTTCCATAATTTTTCTTAACTTTTCTTAACTGAGATAAGATTACTTCCGCAATGACCAGCTCCTGTAGCTCAGTGGTAGAGCATCTGCTTGGCATGCAAAAGGTCCCAGGTTCAATCCCCCGTATCTCCAGTTAAAGGGACTAGGCAAGTGGTTGATATGAAAGACCTCTGCCTGAGACCCTGGAGAGCTGCTGCCGGTCTGAGTAGACAATACTGACTTCGATGGACCAAGGGTCTGATTCAGTATAAGGCAGCTTCATGTGTATCACTTTCTGCTCCTTATCAATGTTTTGGACACACGGCGTATCTGATCATTTCTTCATGCAGTGCAGAACAGAGTCCGATGCTCCCACAATGGACAATTTGTTTAACATGTCTGATTTTATTTTTCCTGAAGTGGGGTGGTCAAATTAGCCACTTTCCTACAGGCCGGTGCAATTTCAAACACAGCTCGATGCGTGTTTGATTGGCAGGATCCATCCACGGTCATAAGAACATAAGAAAGGCCATGCTGGACCAGACCAAAGTCCATCAAGTCCATCAGTCTGTTCACACAGTGGCCAACCAGGTGCCTCTAGGATGTCCACAAACAAGATGACTGCAGCAACATCTTGCCTGTGTTTCACAGCACCTAATATAATAGGCCTGCTCCTCTGATACTGGAGAGAATAGTTATACATCATGACTAGTATCCATTTTTACTAGTAGCCATGAATACCCCTCTCCTCCATGAAAGTGTCTACTCCCCTCTTAAAGCCTTCCAAGTTGGCAGCCATCACCACATCCTTGGGCAGGGAGTTCCACAATTTAACTATGCGTTGAGTGAAGAAATACTTCCTTTTATTTGTTTTGAATCTCTCACCCTCCAGCCTCAGCAGATGACCCCGTGTTCTGGTATAATGAGAGAGGGACTTTCTCTACCACTTAAGGAAGAATCAAACCGGCTTACAATCACTTTCCCTTCCCCTCCCCACAACAGACAACCCTGTGAGGTAGGTGGGGCTGAGAGAGCTGTGACTAGCCCAACGTCACCCAGCTGGCTTCGTGTGCAGGAGGTTGGGAAACAAATCCAGTTCACCAGATTAGCCTCCGCCGCTCATGTGGAGGAGTGGGGAATCAAGCCTGGTTCTCCAGGTCGGACTCCACTGCTCCAAACCACCGCTCTTAACCACCACACCATGCTGGCTCTCCACACAAGCTTAAGGCCCAGTTCAGCCTCAAAGACAACTAGAAGGCTTTGTACGTCGTCGCCCCATTTCAAACCAGCCTAGCCTCACATGGTCATTACGAGAAAGGAATAGGATAACACCTGTAAAGCGCTAAAAAGTGCTCTGTTTTGCGTCTGAAGAAGAGAATAACTGATGTGCGCGGGAGGAAGACAGCTGATATGATGCTGAGGGCATCCATTTTTAATTCCTGTCAGGGTGATAAATGAGGGGAGACAGAGAAAAGGCAATGGGCCTAATCCATTTTTTTCACCGCTGCAAAGGAAAGGTTTGACTTCGCTAATAGCTGGCCACAGGTCATTTAGCACAAGGAGCTCGGGAGGACACATAGGAGCGTATCTTGGCAACAACTTTATAAGGTAGGTTAGGTACCAGCTGGCGATCTCCTGCTGTTACAACTGATCTCCAGCCGATAGAGATCAGTTCCCCTGGAGAAGATGGCCGCTTTGGCCATTGGACTCTATGGCATTGAAGTCCCACTCCAAACCCTGCCCTCCTCAGGCTCCGCCCCAAAAACCTCCCGTTGGTGGCGAAGAGGAACTTGGCAGCCCTACCTGGAAGTGATGTTATGCCATAACCCCTTGGACGTTAAAATTTTTATTTTACTCCCACCGCTACTGACAGCGGTAGCAGGAAATGGGGACCAAGGCTAGGGGATTCCCCACTTGGGGACTGTCAGCTCTACTGGGGGGGGGGGGTCAGCATTCCCAAGCCCCAGTCACCTGGGGAGGGCGCTATGGAGCCAAACAAGTAATGAGATTTATAAACATAACATATTTGGATTGGGTCTGGCTAATGGTGGTAAGACCAAGAGGGACCAGTGGTGAAGAGGGACCTGGCAACCCTATAGGTTGGGCTGGTCAACATTGCCTCAAGTCGTCTCTATGGGCTTCCTGACTGAACTAGGTATTGAACTCCTCGCACCCGACCCCTCTCTACCCACTGCACAACACTGTTGCTCCTGAGCGGAAGTACACCAGGCAGGTAACCACGGCCCCGAATACGTCTGTGAAACCATATGAGGGCGGTAAGGCCCTCTGTTAGCACTGATCAAACGCAGCCAGGTAGAAGAGAGAGAAATTCCTCCTGTGCGACTCAGCACAATGTCAAAATGTGCGCGGGGCAAGCTTGACGGGTGAAACGTGTGACCTGGCCAGCCAGAAGCCATTTGGGACACCTCATTTCCTTTGTGTGCACCTTCCTGCCTTTACCTGTTCCCTCTGGATGCAAAAGATGACACCCTAGAAGGATGATGGCAAGCCGAAAAGGCATCAGAAGAAACACAAAGATGGTAAAAGGGCTAGAAGCACAGTTCTTCATTTATTTTCTTGTGGAAGTTCTGGGAAATGTGTTCAAACAGAGCTGTGCAAGAGATATGTGTTCAGTTATCATCAGAAATTATTGCCTGCATTCTATAGAAATAGTTTGCTGATGCAATTATAAGTTACCTTCCTTTATATCCTGGTAGATATTGCCATAAATTGGCCTTGTATTGAGTAAAACTGACTGGCTAAGAACATTATAGGATGTTTATCCTGGTTAAATCCTTAGCCTCCCAAAGTTCACTAACTATCTTCAAAAGACAATGCTTTTGCTCAAGCCTACCTATACATTACTTTGAAAGTTCATATTTTCAGTTAAGAATATGCGTATCTGAATGTGACCCAAGACATTTTCCCCTTAGCACCTGCTCTGAAATATTGATGTTTTAATGTATACTTGAAACAATTTCAGTAAAAGAGTAAAGGCAGAAGAGAAATACTACGAGGAAGCTCTGAAGACAGCAGGGACACTTACAGCTCATTGCTGAGCTAAAAAAAAAGTCTTTTTAAATAGAAAAATTCAAAAATGGAGCATTTTCCCCCTTGGAGAACAAAGAGGCTGCGCCAGGAAAAACCTGGAACAGCAATGATGATTCGGAGGGGGGAGTTCCCAGGATGGAAGGGGTTAGGACAGGGGTGTCAAACATAAGGCTCAGGGGCCGGCTCCAACTCCTTGAGAGTTTTTATCCAGCCCGTGAGCCAGCCGCCCTCCCCATCCCTGATATGGGCTGGCAAGGCATGGACTGGCCCAACTAAGTGACATTTATGCCATATCCAGCCCTTGTCACAATTGAGTTTGACACCCCTGAGTTAGAAGGCAGGCTGCCAGCAGCCCTGCCCTGGGAACGCCTCCCGAGACGCTGGCACAAGCACTTGCAAGCACTTGCGCCAGTAGGACGCCGGCGGGAGGCCAAGCCAGCATCCATGGGCCACGCTGCCGTGCCAGTCCTGGCACACTGGTGCAAGTGGCACTACATTGGCGTCCGTGCCACTTTGCACGGCGGAAGTGGCACGGACGCCGGCATAGGGGGCTTGTCGCCTCCTAAGCCCATTTAGCCTCCAGGCTCAGGAATGAGCTCTTACTCTAGAGAAAAGAAGACTCAGAAAAAAGCTCTCAGAAACAAGAAGGGGAAGAACTGAAGGCAGAAAAAGAAACAAGGTTTTTTAAAAACTTAATTTGATTTAAGTGAAAAATAACAGGGATGGATTGTTTTCTTCTGTACAGACTAGCGTCCCAGTCAAAGTAGAACCTCTGAATATCTGATTTTCCTGGTGCAAAAAGCAAGAGCTCCTTTCTGTAAGAAAGATCCAGGCTTATCAGTAGGGTTGCCAACCTCTGGTACTAGCTAGAGATCTCATGCTATTACAACTGATCTCCAGCTGATAGAGATCAGCTCCCCTGGAGAAAATGGCCACTTTGGCAACTGGACTCTATGTCATTGAAGTCCCTCCCCTCCTCAAACCCTGCCCTCCTTAGGCTCCACCTCCAAAACCTCCCGCAGGTGGTGAAGAGGGACCTGACAACCCTACTTATCGGTCAGCAGCATTTCTCATGTTGGGCCATGCTCAAAACTTGCTGGGTTGAACTGCAGGATCCAAATGATAGTGCTGAGAGAATGTGCAAAGTATTGGCAATCCAGTTTAGAACCCTTTATAGATAACAGTCAAAAAATTGACCTCAGTGCTCACTGGTCCTGAGCACATGAAGCTGCCTTATACTGAATCAGACCCTTGGTTCTTCAAGGTCAGTATTGTCTACTCAGACTGGCAGCAGCTCTCTAGGGTCTCGGCTAGAGGTCTTTCACATCACCTACTGCCTGGTCCTTTTAACTGGAGATGCCAGGGATTGAACCTAGGTTAGCTCCTAGAGCCAATTTTTTTTTGTCAAGGGCCACGTTAATGGATTTTTCCCCCTAGACAAAATGCAGACAGAGGAGGGAGACAGGGAAATGGTTTGAGAACGCACATCTATAAGACTTTTATGATAGAACAATTTTAGAGTGTTTAGTAAAAAGGCAAACCCTTCTTTGAGCATTCGGGTGTTTGGCTTGCCTAGCAATTTGCGGCTTGCGGTTTGCAATCAAATTGCAATTTGAACAGAATGTTCATCTATTGCTGCTAAGAAGTCATTGGTTAATGTTTTCAGAGGTGAAAATACATTACATCCCAGCTGCTCTTGAAATTTACAGAGGCATCGATTTATTGATTTCATTGGAATTGCTGCAGGATAAAACTGGGCCTTTTCTTTGGAGAAAGTGTGGTTTAAATCCATATTTCAGGTCTTTTTGGTCCATCCAGTTCTCTTCAATGAACACTAGAGGGCAGATCATACTTAGCATATCAACAGTTGCTTGTACAGAAGGGACTGCAGATATTGCTCAGTTATGGAGCGCAGCAGATTTATTTTAAAACCCAGCATTTCTTTCTCAGTTTTGCCAGGGCACTGGTAGAAACTTGGCAAATACCTTCCATATTTGTTTCCTGTTGCAATATGTCCTCACTGATCTAACCTCTTCTGTGTTGTTCTGCTGATGGAAAGCTATGGAAGAAGAAACCTGTCAAAGGGCACAGAATTTGGGACGTGGATCCAAGATGAAGCTTTGTTGTTCCCATCTGATCAAATATAAACTTGTCACACATTCTGAATTATCATTTGGTATGCTTCCACTGGGACTGTACCACTTCACATCAAGAGCTTGAGAATTGCATTTTTAAATGCTCTCCAGTTCTTAAAATCCCAGCATGTGAAAAGAAAAGTCCAAACCTATGCTTCTCCTTAGGCTATTTTCCTCTGACTTGCTTGATTTTCACATGTAGAGAGTTTGGTTTGGTTTAAAAGGGGAGGATGTACAAGCTTACAGTCTTTCCCCTGTGGGTTGAAGTCGAGCAATCCTAGTATGGATGTATCATATGAATATTCATCTCCAATCACAACTGTTCCCTTGGCCCCTGACATCTATTCAGTATGGTTTCCCTTTAGCAGTTATTCAGGGAAGATCTTCCAGTTTTCCTGGTCAATGCACTCCGCTGCTTAAACCCGGTTTTTCTTATCTCCTTTTCTGTGCCCCCGATACTCAGTGTATCCTTCTGATAGAAGAAAATGTTACCATGTCACCCTGTAATCAACTAAACATAGCCAGCATATTTTGTGATTCCATAGCTCGCTCGCTCTCTATGTGTGTATGTGATGCCTCATTGGTATTATGGGGCAAGCTATAGAACAGTGGAAATAAAAGCAGAGGGTTATTTGGGAAGGAATTGTTTGCTGGCTCTCCTTGGGGAACTTTCAGCAATGGAGGTCTGAGTTTAAGAGACAGTTGTCCTTTTCTAATGTTACGTTTGCATATAGATCCTCCCAATACATGCCGGTCGCCATGATGTCTGAAAAAGGGCAGCACGTATTTTCAGTTTCAGTAACACTACCCCAAACCTTGATTTTATTTTTCAGGGTTCTGGTTCACAGGTAGGACGCACAACCTTCTTCATTAGGGTTGCCAACCTCCAACCCTGGAGATCTCCTCGTATTACAACTGATCTCCAGCCAATAGAGATCAGTTCCCCTGGGGAAAAAAGGCCTCTTTGGCCATTGGACTCTGTGGCATTGAAGTCCCTCCCCTCAAACCCTGCCTGACCTCCTCAGGCTCTGCCCCAAAAACCTCCCACCAGTGGTGAAGAGGGACCTGGCAACCCTAGGATACAGTCTTAACAGTTTTGCAGTGTCCTGCTCCTCTCTATGTCTCTGGCCATCACCGAGATGTACTTTTCAGTGCCAGATCAAGGCATTATTATTTCAGCTTACTTTTGATGGGTTGGTGTCCAGTTTCTCTCTCCCTTTCTGCTTGGTGTAGTGGTTAACAGCGGTGGTTTGGAGCGGTGGAGTCAGATCTGGAGAACCGGGTTTGATTCCCCCACTCCTCCACGTGAGTGGCGGAGGCTAATCTGGTGAACTGGATTTGTTTCCCTGCTCCTACACACGAAGCCAGCTGGGTGACATTGGGTTAGTCACAGTTCTGTTAGAGCTCTCTCAGCCCCACCTACCTCACAGGGTGTCTGTTGTGGGGAGGGGAAGGGAAGGGGATTGTAAGTCGGTTTGATTCTCCCTTAAGTAGTAGAGAAAGTCGGCATATAAAAACCAACTCTTCTTCTTCTTCTTCTTCCTTTGCTTTTTTTAGTGTTTAAATAACCACACAGGATCCACTAATAATTGACTCAGTGGCAAGGTTCCTACACCTTGCAATCAGAGAATGCAATTGTAATTTTGCACCACGTAATGGCTGACTTGGGATAGTGATAATCAAGTAACCAACTAAGTGTGTCCGCATGTTCCAATAATATAATTTTATTGTATATTTTATTGTATGATATTAGCATATTTTGATATTAGCATATTTTGTATGATATTATTTTATTGTAAACTCCATTGCATGAATTCCCTTTTAACGCCAATAAAGGCTTTCGTATTTGTTAAAAAAAAGGTGTTTAAATCGGTTGCTGATTTTGTTCTGTTAATTACTGCTGAAATTTTTGTTTGAGAATTTGTTAAGTTTTAATAGGTTTGGTGGGTTTATTTGTTGAACTACGTTTATCGTTGTTGTGGTTTGTGTCTGGTTGTTGCTGTTCGTTTTGAGATTTTAGGCTGATATGTGATGTGGCAAAAGGAGCCCATTGGTGCAGAGTGGTAAGCTGCAGTACTGCAGTCCAATTCTGCTCACGACCTGAGTTCGATCCCGACGGAAGTCAGTTTCAGGTAGCTGGCTCAAGGTTGACTCAGCCTTCCATCCTTCTGAGGTTGGTTAAATGAGGACCCAGCTTGCTGGGGGTAAAGGGAAGACAATGGGGGAAGGCACTGGCAAACCACCCCATAAACATAGTCTGCTTAGTAAACATCAGGATATGACGTCACCCCATGGGTCAGGAATGACCCAGTGCTTGCACAGGGGACTACCTTTACCTTTATGAGATGTGGCTGAGTTATGGATTTTAATCTCATGAACTGGTTTAGGCACTCCTGGTGGCGACGAGGTCTTTACATTCTTTAATAATTACATTATTTAGGGTGCAACCCTATGCATATTTTCCTGGGAGTAAGGACCCCTGAAACATATGAGCCTTACTTCTGAGCAGACATGCATAGAATTGTGCTGCATATTTGCCAAAAGTTACTCATAGGCCTTAAAATTCAGAGTACAGTTTCTCCTCATCCCCTTTCCCTTGAAGAAGAAGAGTTGGTTTTTATATGCCGGCTTTCTCTACTACTTAAGGGAGACTCAAACCGGCTTACAATCACCTTCCCCTCCCCACAACAGACACCCTGTGAGGTAGGTGGGGCTGAGTGAGAGTGACTAGCCCAAGGTCACCCAGCTGGCTTCGTGTGCAGGAGTGGGCAAACAAATCCAGTTCACCAGATTAGCCTCCACCGCTCATGTGGGGAATCAAACCTGTTTCTCCGATCAGACTCCACCGCTCCAAACCACCGCTCTTAACCACTACACCACGATTGACTTATTCTCTTGACTTCCAGACATGCTATGACATCAGAGCAGCTGAGCCAATACCATCCAAAGGGGCTTCGGCTCGTTTGCATACATAAGACCACAGTAATATCGGTGTAGATCAGCCAGCTGCTAATGGCTAGTGGATGCAGCAAACAGGATGCAATTATACTAATGTTATTATAGCTTTATTTCCTCTACTCTTTTCTTATGTATTTGTAGAGGACAATTAAAAGATCTTTGTCAAGCCCCTATTTCTACAGTCCAGTAATAGGAAGGATGCAGAGGACTTTGAATCATTGCCCTGGACTGTCAAATTGCCTCTAGGAGCGTTCTAGCCAAGATCATGCGGACAACAAAAGTCAGCGGCGATCATCGCTAAGTCTCTTAATATTAATTCTGTTTTTCTGTTATCACAAAAATATGTTTTACCAGTAATGATTCAGAGGCAAATGTGCTGTCAAGGATGATCTCATGACAGCAACGGCAACCAGAACAGCATTTTAATGTCTCTTAATGCATTTCATCTTCTTGGAAAACACTGCACATCACAGCAGCTGCTGCTGCGAAGGTGCTTTTTCAGAATATCAATTGAGGATGGAATGTGGGTTTAATTAAATCGTTCCCGAGGTCATCACAAGCAAAGGCAAGCTCCAGTCCCTTACTTTTCATCCTCTCGCTTGCACCAAAGGATATTTGGCTCAGCTAGATATACCGAGGTTGGGTCTGGGTGGAAAGGATGCCCGCCCAAAACCTGGCTGATGGAACTAAAATAACTGTTCGCATACAAATGCATTCAGAATAAGGTTGCCAGGTCCCTCTTTGCCCCTGGCAGGAGGTTTTTGGAGTGGAGCCTGAGGAGGGTGGGGTTTTGGGAGGGGAGGGACTTCAATACCATAGAGTCCAATTGCCAAAGCGACCATTTTCTCCAGGTGAACTCATCTCTATCGGCTGGAGATCAGTTGTAATAGCAGGAGCTCTCCAGCCACCACCTGGAGGCTAGCAACCCTCATTAAGAAGGCTATAGTCCTAATGTTATAGTCCTAATATGAATAGCATTAAGTATTCTGTATTGACCCGCCAATTATGTAATGTAAGACTGCATTTTGGTAGGGCAGCCAAAGGGAGGCCTGGGGGTTAGGCCATGCCTGGCAACCAGTGGGATACTAGGCGGGACATGGGGACAGCCATTGGTGACAACATGACATCACTTCCAGGGAATCCCCCAGAAGTGACATCACGCCTCTCTAGGAATTGCTGGAAACTCTATGGTGTTACCATAACGTTTTTTGATGATTCCCAATGAGGTGTGACATTACTTCCAGGGTTTTCCCTGGAAGTAGGGTTGCCAACCTCCAGGTACTACCAAAACAAAATTACTCAGATTACAACAATAGGCTCAATATTAATCAAAACAGTATCAAGTGTATTCAAAACAACAATCCACAGACAAGGACTATACACATATACAATGGTGCTGAACAACAAAAGTGTACTATATACAATATTTACAACAAATAGTCACCACCAGATACATCCATCAAGCTATTCAGCTTACTGATACTAATAGTGTCCGTAGACTCAAAATAAAGCGCCTGGCTTCATCTGTTTCTTGATATTCCCTTAAAAGGGTAATGCTAAATGTCCAATGGGGACCACAACTGAATCCAAATTGTTCAGAACCAGATCAGAGGAAGGAACGCAGATCCATGGTATTTATTGCATTTCACCTAAGTCTTCATCAGCCTCGATTAGTTTCTCAAATAGCCCAGTTCACATCAGTCAATGTTCAAAAATACATGCTCAGAAGAGCTAACCAATTCCAGGCTTCTTGGAGATCTTTTTTGTGTGAATGGTTGCCGTCAAGTCACCACTGATTTATGGCAACCTCCACAAGGTTTTCAAGGAAAAAGACATTTAGAGGCGGCTTGCCATTACCTGCCTCTGCATCATGTCCCTGGTATTCCTTGGAGGTCTCCCATCCACATACTTGCCAGGGTCAAGGCTGAGAGTGTGTGACTGGGCCAAGGTCACCCAGCAAATTTCCTTGGCAAAGTGGGGATTTGAACCTGGGTTTCCCAGATCCTAGTCCGACACATTAACCACTACACCACGCTACCTCTACCTTTTCCTTCTCTCTTCCCCCTCCCTCTCTCCCCCTCCTCCTCTGGAGCCTCAGTTCGCTATTTCATTGTGACAAATGTCAGCTAATTCCAGAGGCAATTGCAAGGAATTTTCCTTCAAAAGTTTGTCAGCTGCAGAAAAGACTCATTTTACAAAATGTGTGCCATGCTAATGAAATGATAATTAGTAGTGGTAATTAGCACGGTCATTAGAGTTGGCGCCAGTTCCCAATGGGAAGACCATACAGATTTATGGATTAGGCTTTGATTCAGTGGCTTCGATAGCTGCAGGGATTCTACCAAAAGCCTTAAAATAATGCAGGAGTGAACTATATCTCCTGCACACTTAGAGAAATAACGTTTGCCCATCTAGGGCTACAGTTTTTGTCCGGGAGGATCCATTCTGGGTTGCGAAAACAACCTTTGAAGCCTCTTTCAAGTAGGAGGAAAACAAGGACAGATGGTTTGATTGATTGAACGCCATCTTGTCCTTGGCCTGAGGCAAATAGATCACAGGGAAAAAGAAAGCCCGGTCACATGGGCCTGTGGGAAGGACTCAGAGGAAGCCAGGAACCTGTGAGAAAAAGGTGGGTGGGTGGGTGGATTTGCCTTATTAACTGTCTGCACTGACAACCACTGGAAGTTATAAGAGAAAGTGCCAAAGCAGGAATACAGCTGAACATCCAGAAGACAAAACTAATGACTCCAGGAGAATTACACAACTTTAAGGTTGACAATGAGGAAATTGAAACTGTTGAAGACTTTCTATTCCTTGGCTCCGTCATCATCCAAAAGGGAGACTGCAGCCAAGAAATCAGAAGGAGGTTGAGACTGGGAAGGGCATTCATGAAGAAGCTACAAAAGATTCTGAAGTGTAAGGATGTACCACTGGCCACCAAGATCAAGTTAATTCATGCCATCGTATTCCCTATTACTATGTATGGGTGTGAAAGCTGGACATTGAAGAAAGCAGATTCCTTTGAATTGTGGTATTGGAGGAGAATGTTACGGATACCCTGGACTGCCAAAAAAACAAATCAGTGGGTTATAGATCAAATCAAGCCTGAACTGAACCTAGGAGCTGAAATGACTAAACTGAGGTTGTCGTATTTTGGTCGCATATTGTATTTTGGAAAAGACAATCATGCTAGGAAAAGTTGAGGGCAGCAGGAAAAGAGGAAGACCCAACAAGAGATGGATGGACTCAATAAAGGAAGCCACCGCCCTCAATTTGCAAGATCTGAGCAAGGCTGTCAAAGATAGGACATTTTGGAGGACACTGATTCATAGGGTCGCCATGAGTCGGAAGTGACTTGACGGCACTTAATACAACACACACACTGACAACCAAAACCAGTTATGAGTGCGCAGTGTTGTGTAATGGGCAAACTGGTAGCTGCTCAGCTTCCCAATGTAACTTAAGGCACATGTCAGAACTGGGAAGATGTGAGTTCAGGAGGAGTTTGTGTGTTTCTTGGCAGAAGAGAAGGCCACCCTCGGAATGACACCAACATGGTGTACTGGTTAAGGTGCCTGACTACAATCTGGGAGACCCAGGTTCGAATCCCCACTTTGATGTATCAGCTTCCTGCATGGTCTTGGGCCAGTCACACACTCTCAGCCTAGCCTACCTCACAGGCATGTTATGAGGATAAAAGGGAGGGGAGGAGAACATCGTAAGCTGCTTTGGGCCCTCCTTGGGGAGAAAGGGCTACATTTATTGAAGTCAATAAATGAAATTTCAATTTGAGGAATGGAGGGACTTTTTCATAAGAACATAAAGGCCATGCTGGATCAGACCAAGGTCCATCAAGTCCAACAGTCTGTTCACATAGTGGCCAACCAGGTGCCTCTGGGAAGCCCACAAACAAGACGACTGCAGCACCATTGTCCTGCCTGTGTTCCACAGCACCTCATATAATAGGCATGCTCCTCTGATCCTGGAGAGAATAGGTATGCATCACGACTAGTATCCATTTTTACTAGTAGCCATGAATAGCCCTCTCTACTATGAACATGTCCACTCCCCTCTTAAAGCCTTCCAAGTTGGGAACCATCACCATATCCTGTGGCAGGGAGTCCCACAATTTAACTATGCGTTGTGTGAAAAAATACTTCCTTTTATCTGTTTTGAATCTCTCACCCTCCAGCTTCAGTAGATGACCCCATGTTCTAGCATTATGAGAGGGAGAAAAGCTTCTCCATGTCCACTCTCTCCATACCATGCATAATTTTATAGATCTCTATCATGTTTCCCCTTAACCACCTTCTTTCCAAGCTAAACAGCCCTAAGCGTTTTAACTGCTCCTCCTAGGGCAGTTGCCCTCTGATCATTTTGGTTGCTCTTTTTCCTGTTCAGCCAATTCACATTTTGAAGATGCAGGGTGAAGGCACAGAGGAAGACGGTGTGAGGCATGAGAGCTTGACTGCTAGTTATGTGCATATGTGTCCTCCTGGAAGTCATTCCCTGCATTTTTCTAAATGATAAGTGTAATCTTGAAATCAGCTTTACCTGAGTTTCATCCCATTCATTGACTTTTGCAGTGGGCCCTTTCCAAGGTACTGAAAGCTGTTTGAAGAAGAGGATAGAATAAATATAGGCATTGTAAGACAAGGGAAGGAAAGAAAAGAAACTAATGCCGTTTCCCCTTCCTGCTCTGATCCTAAAGAATTTGGAAAGGTAAAAAGAATTACCGAATAGTTCTATTTATTAGATGTTTTCTTAATACAATTTCCTGTATCCCCTTAACAGCTGGGGTTGTATCTTGACAGACACAAGGCTAGTGAACAGAGCCAGTGGGATAGCTTTCCCACCGCTGACATTCCAAAGATGGTCCCAACAAAAGGAAATTAGCTACTTGAAGGCAACAGAGCAATCCACATAGGAGTCTTGTGCAAACTTTCTGCTTTCCCCCTGGTATCTCTGCAATGAAAAGGGCTAGAGTCTTACTTTTTAATAGCTAAAACCAGGAATTTAGAGGAATGAGTCGATCTTGATAACAGATTGTCACAACAGACATCGTTGTCTTCTGCCTTTGCAGTAATACCACCTTTTATTGTGTGTGTGTAAAGGGCCCTCAAGTTGCAGCTTGACCCAGTAGGGTTTTCAAGACAGGAGGCTAACAGAGGTGGTTTGCCATTGCCTGCCTCTGCATAGCAACCCTGGTATTCCTTGTTGGTCTCCCATCCAAGTACTAACCAGCACTGGCCCGGTTTAGCTTCTGAGATCTGATGAGATTGGGCTAGCCTGAGCCATCAAGGTCCACCTTTTATTAGGACCAATCAAATTGACAAAAAACATTTTGTGAGCTTTCAAGCTCACCAGAACTCTTCACCAGGCAGGATTTATAAAGTTTTTTGTTTTTAAGATATAGGAATGGGAATCAGATTTTTCAGGTTACGATATTGCATGATCATGCAAACATCCTCCATAAAATGCATGCAGGCAAATAGCTTAACCATGAAGAATCTGCTTCCCATTTCTCTGTCTTTTTTAAATTTTTGCAACATTTGCTCTAAAGAAAAGTTCTTATGAGCTCAAACTCTTGCACAATAATCTGTATTCATTCATGTGATACTAATAAAAGGTATTGCATGGATTTTGTTCTTGTTTTGGGGTTTTACGTAGACCAATATGGCTGTTTACAGCTTCGCCCCTGGCATTATTTAATAACAGGAAATCCCAGTATGGACATAGAGTTTTATTCCCTGTCTTGTCTGTCCCACGTTTTTTAAACTTCTGAGATGTTATGAATTCCCTGACATCTCGACAACAACCTTATACAAGACACACTGTGTCCGACAGAAAGAGACTGTGCGGCCGAGACCACAGATAACGTTCGGTGTCCTCAAATTGCCTTGCTGAGCTGAAATTCAATCCGAATCTCCTATTACCCGTTAGCAAGATGTATTGATTAATCCGATAGGCAGATAATGCAAACAATAACATGGCTATTGATTAGTGAGCTGGGAAGGCAGATAGGTATTTATGGTGATGAGGCCTCTGCTCTCTGTGTCTCTTCGACATGTACCGAGGATTGTGTATTGATTGCTTGGCATTCAGAGACACTGACATGAGTCCAGCATACCCAGGCTTTACTCCTCACAGTAAGTTAGCAGGCTGCAGCCGAGAATGTGGAGAGCTGAACATGGGACCATTCCAGAAGGCTATCATTGGTGATTTATTCAGGAGAAGTTTGTGTTTGGTTTGCTGCACAGTTTTCTGTTCCGAATTCTCAAACTTCATAAGCATGAGGGCTTCCCCGCCCCCCCGAAGAAATTCCAGGAGTACCTTGTGATTAATTATGCATCCCCAGTGAATCACGGATCTTCTGAGTCTCTCCCCCTGAAAAAGCAGCCTTGTTGCAGTTTACTTGGAAGGGGCGGGTCAGGTCTTAAAGGGACTGCTTGCTCCCTGTCTGTGCGTGCTCTTTTGCAAAGCTGGGTATCCCTCCCCACCTTTCTTCAACAGCTCCCTACCAGGAGCTGCCTTCCAGCCTTTGCAGCCTCTCTTCGGTTGGTGTCTTCCTGCACATTTCATAAAGGTTTCACTCCCTCTTTTGTGCTTTGCTTTGAGGGAAGGGGTTGGATGGGAGGGACAGACACATGGGAGTGAGAAGCCAGAATGGGCGTGGGGAGAGAAACCCGAAGTTAACAGAAATGCATGGAAATGGAGGGGATTTGCGTCGCTCTTGCCTTGAAGCAGAGTTTAAATTCATTATAAAACAGGGGCTGGATGAGAACTGCGGGGAAAGAACGAGGTGGGAACAAAGTCACTTCTGAAGGACGGTAAAATCATGAATAATGCAAAGGAAGCCTTGAAGCAGTCCCACAGGGATTGCTAGCTAAATACCCCTGCATAAAAGGCCATTGTGTTTAGGAGAAAAACCTGGATTTGACAGAGGACAGCAAAATTATGCCGGGTATGGACAAAACAACCAGAAAGAAATGTTTCTCCTTCTCCCATAATACTAGAGTCATCCTGTGACCCTGGTTGGAAGCTGATTAATGAGCGATGAAAAGAAAGTTGCCCTAACCTGGCTGGTCCAGGGTAGCTCGATCTCCTCAGATCTTGGAAGCTAAGCAAGGCCAGCCCTGGTTAGTATGTGGACGGGAGACCACCAAGGGTTGCTAGGTGGAGGCAGGCAGCGGCAAACCACCTCTCAACATCTCTTGCCTTGAAAACCCTACGGGGTTGGGTTAAGTCAGCTGCGAATTGATGGCACGTTCCACACACACACTGACTTGCGGAACTTTCTGCTACTCGGTGTGATGGCTGGTTTATATGGATTTACAGAGAAAAAGGTCTAGTGTTGGCTATTATCCATACTCACTGAATGAGACTTCCATGTTCAGAGGCAGAATACCTGTGATGCTGGGGAATGGGTAGCAAGTGAGATCTGTTATCTGTGGCTATAGTTTCTGGTGTTCCTTGTGGGCATCTGGCCGGCCACTGTTGGAATCAGCCCCCTGGTCTGATCCAGCATGGCTGCTCGTATGAGCTCAAAACTCTTCTTGGCCAGAGTCTAGAACTCTTCTGCTCCTTCTGATCATCAACTTCAGCAGCTCCTCCTCTTCTTCTTCTTCTTCTTTGTCGTGGTGGTGGTAATGGTGGTGTAATGGTTAAGAGCAGTGGTTTGGAGTGGTGGACTCTGATCTGGAGAACCGGGTTGGTTTCCCCATTCCTACACATGAAGCCAGCTGGGTGACCTTGGGCAAGTTACAGCTCTGTCAGAGCTCTCTCAGCCTGACCTACCTCACAGGATGTCTGTTGTGGGGAGAGGAAGGGAAGGGGATTGTAAGCTGGTTTGAAGCTCCCTTAAGTGGTAGAGAAAGTCGGCATATAAAAACCAACTCTTCTTCTTCTCCCCCCCCTTTGGGGAAAAATGGGGAGTATAAATGAAGTAAATAAAGAAATAAGCCAGAGTTCCTGGCTAAAGCCCCAAAGTTCCTGCTAGGGTGACTGATTGCCCTACAAGGGTACACCTATGATTCAGCCACTGCAGAAGATGGATAAAATGTTATCCTGTGTCTTTATTTATAGACGTTGTCTTAAAAACCTTGCAAGACTTCGTTTGCTTGAACAAAAAATCAGATTTGGGGTGCCATCTCTAATGGCTTTGCTCAGACAAATGACACAGGGACATCTGTGATTTCCATAACACAGCAGCACTTTTAAGAGTGAGATGCACGGCCCATTCCAGAATCCCACTTTAAGCATCCAAACGTTTCTATAATAAATGGACGCCTTCATTTGCTCTTCGCTTCACATCCCCCACAAATGAGAGCGACTTCTATACATCATGAGGAGCAAAGCGTATTTGATTCGGAAAGCCCCTGTCGCTCGATATGTCTCTCCGGTTCTAATTTAGGAGCAAGGAATCAAAATGAGGTATTACAATAACCAGAATTTTTACATAATTCCCAGGGAAGGGGGTATGTTCCATTCATTTTCCTGTAATTTTTACACATCTTCTCATTAAGTGCATATATTGTCAGAGGCAGCACTCAGAATAAGTAATACCACTCTGTGAGTCACAAATGGAAAAGATGTCAGGCAGCGCTGGAAAATGGATCTATAACTGGCTTTTTTTTTGGTTCCTCAGTCTGAGATGATCTAATTTGATTGCCTTGATTTATGAGACTCAGAAAAGGACATTCTCTGCCCCTTGACTTCGCTTCTCTCCAGATTGTTCCTCCTCCTCCTCTTCAATATTCTGGGACTTGGGTGTAAATAATTCTTGGGGGAGAGGGCAGAGGAACAAGCATCTTTCTTGCTTGCTGCATGATTTGCATGCTGAGTTTGAAGATTTGCTTCCATCAGCTGCTGATGAAATCAATATCAAAGGTTCTTTATTCTGGGTGAGATCGCTGGTCTCGACTAGGTTGAAGTCTCAATCCATTTAGGCAAAACATTTTTAAATCAGTGATGGCCCAGGCTAGCCTGATCTCGTCAGATCTCAGAAGCTAAGCAGGGTCAGCCCTGGTTAGTATTTGGATGGGAGACCACCAAGGAATAAGAACAGAAGAACATAAGAATACCAGGGTTGCTGTGCAGAGGAAGGCACTGGCAAACCACCTCTGTTAGTCTCTTGCCATGAAAACCCCAAAAGGGGTCGCCATAAGTCGGCTGCGACTTGACACACACACACACACACCAAATCCTCAGAAGTGATTGCTGGAAATTGGATTATGTTTACTCTTTGGACATTCTTTATCTTTTTTAGTTGGCAACACAAGATGGTAAACATTAGCTTTGTGGCTAGGGTTACCAGGTCTTTTTTCACCCCTGGCGGGAGGTTTTTGGGGCAGAGCCTGAGGAGGGTGGGGTTTGGGGAGGGGAGGGACTTCAATGTCATAGAGTCCAATTGCCAAAGAGGCCCTTTTCTCCAGGGGAACTGATCTCTATTGGCTGGAGATCAGTTGTAATAGCAGGAGATCTCCAGCTACTACTTGGAGGATGACAACCCTATTTGTGGCTGGCAAGCATAAGTTCACACACTTAAAAAAAAAGTAGTTAGAATTCATCAGATAAAAATGTGGCAGTATTCTTAAAGGTTGCTCATTTCCTGGTGGGATTCTGTACCCCGAGCCGCATGCTGTTCTAAGCCCAGATGTTTCACAAGATATGTGCCTTAAAAAATATGTGTGTTTTGAATTTTTGCTTGTGAATTCACTCTTACATATTATATCTTTGCAAATTGGTGTTGCACTGCTTGAGTCTCCTTGTGCCTCCTTGAGTCTACAGAAAGAAGGAAAGATATAACTATTTAGAATAAATACATAAATAATGGCTTGGATCCCACAGAAAACGTACCCTTCCAAGGAGATGTAAAATTGACTAGATCAGCTCTTCTGGTCTAATGATGATTTATAAACACGATGTGCTGTCTTCGTAGGCACGCTCTAAAGCCTTAACATTTGACAAAGCCATAAAGGCACAGTATCAGACACCCTTTGTCTTTTTGCTGAACGTGGGTGTTTGTTTTCTTTTAGACCTGCATACTCCCACATGCATTAACCTGGTGTTCCAGGTTCAGTGCCCCTTTGCCATCCTTTATACAAGGTTTCACTGCAAGCATTCAGATGATGGAGGCAGAACTTGGGAAGCCAAGACCAGACTCCCCATCCAAATCCTTCCTGTCTGTTTCAAGATTCCAGGGACATTCAAATCTTCAGTTTCTACTTTATGTTGTTCAGCATAATCGTGAAAATGTTTTTGAGGTTTTCTATGAATCTCTTCAAAGGACTTTCTTACACCTGTGCATGGCAGATTTCTCATTAACAGAGACAAACTGAGATATTTGAATGGTTTGCTCAGGGACCAGCTCACATGAACACATGAAGCTGCCTTCTACTAAATCAGACCCTTGGTCCATCAAAGTAGGTATTGTCTACTCAGACCGGCAGCGGCTCTCCAGGGTCTCAGGTAGAGGTCTTTCACATCACCTACTTGCCTAGTCCCTTTTACTGGAGATGCCGGGGATTGAACCTGGAACCTTCTGCATGCCAAGCAGATGCTCTACCACTGAGACACAGCCCCTCCAAGGAATGTTTCTTTCTTTGAGCTTCCATACTTTATATCTGGCAGATCTGAAGTTCTTGGAGATGGTGTAGCTGTATGGTAATCCTCTTCTCACTGTTCATTATTGCTTGCTGGCATCTTAGGGAGATACCTTCAGATTATCTCTATAAAACAAGGAAATTTCTCATTAGAGGGGTCTTCCCTCCATCCCCACAACACAATTATATCCATAATAAATTCATTAAGGACACTGAAAGCCCGCTAGAGTTGCCAGCTCTGGGTTGGGAAATTCCTAGAGATTTGGGGGATGGAACCTGGGTAGGGAGCAGCCATTTTCTCCAGGGGAACTCATGAACACTGAAGCTGCCTTATACTGAATCAGACCCTTGGTCCATCAAAGTCAGTATTGTCTACTCAGACCAGCAGCGGTTCTCCAGGGTCTCAGGCAGAGGTCTTTCACATCACCTACCTGCCTAGTCCCTTTAACTGGATTTGCCGGGGATTGAACCTGGGACCTTCTGTATGCCAAGCAGATGCTCTACCACTGAGCCACAGCCCCTCCCCAAACGGATCTTTATGGCATTATACCCCATTGAAGTCCCTGCCCTCCCCAAACCCCACCCTCCTCAAGTTCCACCCTACAAATCTCCAGATATTTCCCAACCCAGAGTAGGCAACCTATTTCATACAGAACAGACCTCTTTGTGGCCCCTGAAAACCATTTTACGCTCACAGAAAAGAAGTAGAAGAAGAGTTGGTTTTTATATGCCAACTTTCTCTACCACTTAAGGAAGACTCAAACCAGCTTACAATCACCTTCCCTTCCCCTCCCCACAACAGGCACCATGTGAGGTAGGTGGGGCTGAGAGAGCTGTGACTAGCCCAAGGTCACCCAGCTGGCTTCATGTGTAGGAGTGAGGAAACCAAACCTGTTCAACAGATTAGCCTCCGCCACTCATGTGGAGGAGTAGGGAATCAAACTCGGTTTTCCAGATCAGACTCCACCACTCCAAACCACCGCTCTTAACCACCATGCCACGCTGGCTGTCAAGGAAAAGCTGGGTTTCTGCCTCTCATGTCAGCTGTCTTTGGGAAGGGATGTCTTGGTTTGGTTTTGTACAAAATATGACTTAGGTCAGACTCTCCTAGAGCTAGACCGGCCTACAGAGCAATACAAGGGTGGCGTTACAGAAGCGACCGGGGAAGAAAGGAACAAAGGGAAAACAACTGCTCGGCATCCCAATATTTGTATTATAAGACAGTGTTGAAGCATTTTAGGAAGAGAAAAAGGTCCTTCCATTCTCAGCCGTCTGGGGAGCTCTCTCAAAGAGGGATCCCTGGAGAAGCACTTCTATAAAGGCAGGAACATTTTCCTTACCACACGGGACTTGATACAGGTGCGTGGCAGCGTGCGGGAGAGACTCGAGGATGATTTGGCACAGCCTGCTTTAAAAATAGCCCCCCTTGGAACTTCGACTGGAATGGCTCCCCCAGGAGCTTTTGGGGATGAGCGTCCATATATCACTGGGCTCTTTTTTTAAAAAAAGGTTTAAGCTGCACTCGGCTGTGTGTCTCTCATCGTGCCGCTGTGATGAAATGGCAAACGTGTATGGAGATGAATTCCTGCCTTCGAAGCGTTTCTGTCCCGTCCGCACAGAAGAGTTATGAAATCAATAACTAGGCAAATGAGAACTGGGCAGGAAATAGCAACCATGGGATTGATTCCGGAGGAAATGATGCAGTGTGGGGGACGCATTGACGGCACAACCGCCCATCGAATCTATGTCCAGACGGACCGCTTCGTTTCCCACCAAAAGGCAGGTGGGAAAGCATCCTAGTAGGGCCAGATACCATCTTGTTTGGATATTTGAGCAGGAGACCTGAAAAATAACAGAAATGGTTTGAAATAATATGTTGATGCTTTGGGAGTTACTAATAGAAATGTGCTACATCAGTGGATCTCGGCCTTTCTCATCTTATGTCCCACGAATCATTGTATCAAAGAACATGGGTCCCACCATCATAGAAAGAAGAAGAGTTGGTTTTTATATGCTGACTTCCTCTACCTTTTAAGGATAATCAAACCGGCTTACAATCGCCTTCCTCTCCCCACAACAGACACCTTGTGAGGTAGTTGTGGCCGAGAGAGTTCGAAGAGAACCGTGACTAGCCCAAGGTCACCCAGCTGGCTTCATGTGTAGGAGTGTGGAAACCAACCCGGTTCACCAGATTAGAGTCCGCCACCCATATGAAGGAGCGGAGGATCAAACCCAGTTCTCCAGATTAGAGTCCACCACTCTTAACTACTACACCAAGAAGGACATTTATATGTGTGCAGGCATTCTGTTAGTATTACTCGCATGCCAAAAGGTCACAATTTGTGGCAGGTAGGGTCAGCAGGAGACAGCACGTCACACTGGCAGGTTGTCATGGATATGTCCCAAAAGGTACGGGAACAGTTTCTGTTCCAGGGCTGGCTTGGTCTCTCAGCTAAACATGCCAAATAGGGAATCCAATGATCCAGAACATTATAGCTTTGAGAGGGACAAGTAACATGAATAATACGACCATTAGAAGATTAGAAATAATGTAATTAATATCAACAGGTATAATGTATCTGGGCCCAGGTGTGAGAAGCACCTGAGGATGGCAAGAATGTCCCGCTAAATATAGAACTGAAGGTATAGTTCATAGGTGGGGTGTATTGGTTGGGTGTCCCAGAGAAACTTGTGTGTGAGGAACTTGTGTTGAAATGGCAGCCTTTTTATGATTACCACTCAGGGGGCAAACAAATAATTTAACAAAAAGGAATGCAGGATGTTTACATGTTTAAGGTGTTTAAATGTTTAAGATGTTTAAATGTTTAAGGTAATTGATAGAAGTTAGGTCTAGGTGGCAAATCTTTCCTTTTTTCTTTAGTGAATTTTAGATGTTGCAATGTTTAGGTCGAATGATAGGATTTATGGCAATATTTTTCTTCTTTTCTTTAAATTTAAATTATTTTTGAGGCTTGGAAGATGAAACATGTTCTATTCATTTCCCCTTTCCCTTCTTTTTCTTTTCTGTATCCCTTTTATATAAAATAATAATAATAATAATAAAAAAGAATGAATTAACGTAGTTTTTGTATATTTGATAACGATATTGGATATAGCTATCTTTGTATGGTGTTTGAAGTTGTAGGATCATTAGTTAGCCAGGAATGTGTCTAGTGGGACAGCTAACTATTGTTGGAAGATGCTTTTGAAAACTTATAAATATGGGAAGCAGAATTGATCTGCAGCGTCTTCGTTGAAGATGCTCCTGGCCTCTAACCTGCTTACTTCTGCTCAGAAATAATTAATGGGCTCAGGTAATTGCTCCGGGTTGGTTTCCCCACTCCTCCGCATGCAGCCTGCTGGGTGACCTTGGGCTAGTCACAGTTCTCTCAGAACTCTCTCATCCCCACCTACCTCACAAGGTGTCTGTTGTGGGTAGAAGAAGGGAAGGCGATTGTTTGAGTCTCCTTAAAAGGTAGAGAAAACCGAGGTATAAAAAGAACAACCAAAATGATCAGGGGACTAGAGCAACTGCCCTATGAGGAGCGGTTAAAACACTTAGGGCTGTTTAGCTCGGAAAGAAGGCGGTTAAGGGAAGACATGATAGAGGTCTATAAAATTATGCATGGTATGGAAAGAGTGGACAGGGAGAAGCTTTTCTCCCTCTCTCGTAATACTAGAATGTGGGGGTCATCTGCTGAAGCTGGAGGTTGAGAGATACAAAACAGATAAAAGCTCCTATTTGGATGCCAAAGTAGAGAAAAACCTCTGTGTGGAACAAATATATATTTTTTCTTCATAAGGGGAGCATTAAAAATAGATCTGCCTTCTGGAGTCAGATAAATAACAACAACAACAACAACAACAATGCACATTCTACACAGTCACTTCGGGATTCCACCACACCATCACTCCGCTGCACATCTCTACAAAGCCTGAAACAGAGCAATCTTTACTGTCATCATCAGCTATATGACCCATGAAATTCTGTTCCAAACACAGTTATGTTATATTATTCCTCTTTGCTACCAGGTGTACCATCTGTTGCACTATTTAGGCATCTCTGTACCCAGGTCTTGGGGGGGGGGGAATATTGGCTAAGGAACCCATCATTCCTTCGTTGCAATACAGGAAAACAAATCTAAGAAGAAATATTTATAGGATATGAAGTGGCCTTAAATAGGCAGACCGTTAATCCACATTGGCCTTCTTGTAGGGTTGCCAACCCCTAGGCGGGCTGAATAATAATTATGGGGGGGAATCAGGTACTAAATGTGTAAAACTAACAATATATCAACTGGTAACCAACCTCTGGTAAAAATTATTTCCAACACTCACAATAATACATTAATAAATGTATTTGTATATATATAAATAATCTCTAGGCGGGGCCTGGAGAACTTCTGGAATTACCACTGATCTCCAGATGACAGAAATCAGTTCCCCTAGAGATAGGGTTGCCAACCTCCAGGTGGTGACAGGAGATCTCCTGCTATTACAACTGATCTCCAGCCAATAGAGATCAGTTTACCTGGAGAAAATGGATGTTTGGCCATTGGACTCTATGGCGTTGAAGTCCCTCCCCTCCCCAAACCCCACCCTCCTCAGGCTCTGCCCCAAAAACGTCCCACCAGTGGCAAAAAGGGACCTGCTAACCCTACCTAGAGAAAATGGCTGCTTTGGAGGGTAGACTCTATGGTGTCATATCCTGCTGAGGTCCCTCCTCTACCCAAACCCTGTCCTCTCTAGGCTCCACCCCTAATCTTCAGGAATTTCCCAAGCCTGGGTTGGCAGCTCCACCCACTTTTGTCTACGCTGGCAGGCTTTTTATAGTTCATTTATCCAAGATTTCTGCCCCCCCCCCCCATCTGAAGATGTCCAAGATTGAGCTTGGGGCTTTCTAGAGGTGGGGGGCCGTGCTCTGCTACAGAACCATGCCCCCTCCCACTAATGATCATTGAAACACCTAAAATTCGCTTTGCATCACGAAAAATACGGCGACTATTTTAAATGAAATATACAGGTGCAAAACTATCTCTGTTTGAAAATGTAAAATGTCTTAAATGCAAAAGAAATCAAGGAAAAAAGGGTAGGAAAATGGAGGCGTGGGGAATGTCAGTCCTTATAAAGACAAAGATAAGGGACAAAGGGGGGGGCAAGTATCTCCTATACTATATTAGACTTCAGTGCAGATGTAAGTATAAAATGCTCCACAAGTCCTGTAATTGAGAAAATCCATCAAATGTCCTGACAGGTGTTCCAGCATTTCCAGAAGCGATAAAAGTTGAATTTATTTCACTTTTGGAAAGGGGGCAGTATCACCTTCTGGCGGCTTTAATGAAACGCCATAAAACTCGAGGAAAAACTGTGTTGTAAAGTAATAAAAAGGTAGTCAGAAGCGGATTGTTTGTTGAAACATTCCAGGAGGGAGGGGACGGGGGAGGTGAGGGGGGGCACAGCTGTGCTCCAGGCATGACCGATGACAAACTACAGCCAGACAGCTGAACAATGTCAGAGGGGGCAAGGCTGTCTCCTTATTAAGACGAGAATACGAAGTGTAGGATTGCTAGGGTTGCCAAATCCCTCTTTGCTACTTGCGGGAGGTTTTTGGGGTGGAGCCTGAGGAGGGTGGGGTTTGGGGAGGGGAGGGACTTCAATGTCATAGAGTCCAACTGCCAAAGCAGCCGTTTTCTCCAGGGGAACTGTTCTCTAATACCTGGAGGTTGACAACCCTAAGGATTGACGCTCCATTTTTAAAACGATGGCCCCAATCCAGCCCTAGTCCCATGCAACCAATAGAACAATAAACAGCGCTGTACAGAGTTGGGCATCCTCGCTCATTAGGATTGCCAGGTCCCTCTTTGCCACCGGTGGTAGGTTTTTGGGGTGGAGCCTGAGGAGGGCGGGGTTTGGAGAGGGGAGGGGCTTTAATGCCATAGAGTCCAATTGGCAAAGCGGCCATTTCCTCCAGGTGAACTGATCTCTATCGGCTGGATATCAGTTGTAATAGCAGGAGATCGCCAGCTAGTACCTGGATGTTGTCAGTCAACCCTATCGTCCACAGACAGTTCCATGGGGGCATGAACATATGAAGTTGCCTTATACTGAATCAGACCCTTGGTCCATCAAGATCAATATGGTCTATTCACACTTGCAGCAGTTCTGCAGAGTCTCCGGTAGAGGTCTTTCACACCACCTACTATGGGATCTTCTGAACTAGTGATTCCAGGAATTCAACTTGGTGCCTTTGGCATGCCAAGGAGATGCTCTACCGCTGAACCATGGACTCATGGATGCCAACCTGGGATGCAGACATGGAACCAATCCAGATACATACCCATTTTTTCAATGGATCCCAAAGCCTGCTTCCCCGTGTGGATTTCTCATGCTTGATCAAAGCAGTAGTCAGAATTACAGTGTTTTGTAAATTAATCTCCAGGTTAATTAATATAGCAATTTTTGGGTATGCATTATTTATTTTTACCCAAACAGAAACTTCAGAGAGGTTACATTAAAGGTAGTGCAATTTCTTTCAAGCTTTATTCCTAAAAGATTTACAAGACAAAGAACAATATTGAGGGACAATATGATTTGGCAACCAGGGGAAGGGAAGAAGTTGCGGAAATCTTTTTCCTCGTCCATCGTTTTGCATAAATGGAAATACATGATAGAATAAGGTTAAGTTGACTTCATGCATAGGGTCGCCAACCTCCAGGTACTAGCTGGAGATCTCCTGCTATTACAACTGATCTCCTGCTGATAGAAATCAGTTCACTTGGAGAAAATGGCTGCCTTGGCATTGAAGTCCCTCCCTTCCCCAAACCCCACCCTCCTCTGGCTCCACCCCAAAAATCTCCAGGTATTTCCCAACCCGGAACTGGCAATCCTATTCATGCAAGGGGCCACTTGTAATGACTTCCTCATGTTTCCACGTGTACAAGAACTCTTCTATGAACAGAAATGTACTGTGGGATCTAGGGTTGCCAACCTTCAGGTGGAGCCTAGAGATCTTCCAGAATTAGCTTGGATCTCCCCATTACAGAGATCAGTTCACCTGGAGAAAATAGCTACTTTGGAGGGTGGACTGTATGGCGTTATACCCCACTGAGGTCCCTCCCCTCCCCAAACCTCACCCTCCCCAGGCTTCACCTTCTAAATCTCCAGGAATTTCCCAACCTGGAGTTGGCAGCCCTAAGGGTCCAGCTCTTAGGGTGTACCCCCTGGGCCCAGGATTAGGGTCTTGAGAAACCTGATAATTCTAAATTCATCTAGGAGAACCAATGGCTTACCTCATAGGCCTATAGTGAGGCTGCAAGGGAGAAAGGAAGAATTTTACGACTACTGGAAAATAAACAAATGTAACAATGGTCTCTGGGTTGATTAGTAAGCCTTGTTCATGCCCCTTACGTTTGCTATGGAGTGGAAGACTTTTTTCCTTCTCTGTGACAGAAAACGAGCTGATAGTGGATTTGCCAAGATATTTTGCTGTTCAGCTGACTCCAAAGGTTGTTTTCTGCTAACAGAAGGCACTTCCACCCACGCAATGGAATTTTTTCTACTTTCCCCTCCTGCTGAAACTAAACCGAGTTCCTGGAAACCCTGCTTTCTGGGGGACAAGGGAACTTGGGAAAGAGGATGGGGAGGGAAAATCAGCAAAAAGAGCTCTCCTTTCCCTGGCAGAGAACAGCCTTTGGGTTCAGCATCCAAGTTAGGCCAGGTTAGAAAATTCTCACCCAAGTTAGGTCTGAGGGGAAAAAATAAAACCAGATGGAAATGGTGGAGACTCACAATTGGATCTCCCTTCTTGTAAAACTGCTACATATACCAATTATGGGGAGGGGGCAGTTTGGATTAAGACCACAGCATTTGGATTTCTTTTTAATACTCCTCTGACCCTAGGATTGCCAGGTCCCTCTTCGCCACCAGCAGGAGGTTTTTTGGGCGGAGCCTGAGGAGGGTGGGGTTTGGGGAGGGACTTCAATGCCATAGAGTCCAATTGCCAAAGTGGCCATTTTCTCCCGGTGAACTGATCTCTATCGGCAGGAGATCTCCAGCTACTACCTGGAGGATGGCTACCCAACCATAAAGTTTCGGAGGAAGAGTGCTAGAGTGTTCCCAGTGCAAGCCAGCACTTCTTTGTCAATGCAGAAGTGACGTCATTGCGCCAGGTGTATGGATCGTCGCCCCGCCTCCCACCCCCGCAGAGCTTCCACCAGTTGCAAAGAGGGACCTGTCAACCCTAGTTCTACAAGATCTTGCCCAGGTGGAAACATAAGTGGGGATGCAAGTGGTTTTTTCTGGGATTTCGCTTGCGCAAGACCTCTAGCGCAAGCAGAAATTTTGGGCCATATCCAACCCAGAGGCTCCAACTTAGTGGAAAGGAGTGGTAGGATACAGCACTAGAGAGTTTGAAAACCAGGACTATAATACAAAAGGAGGCTGGGGAAGAACAATTAAACTCAATTCTCTTTGACTTTCCATCGAACATTTTCCATAGACCACTGCTTTTTTTTTCTTTTCTTTTTTTGCAGACATCTTCAAAGCTTATCATTGCAAGGGCTAAACGAATACAGAACGTCCATCACAGGCTCATGTGTAATTTACATAAACACCAGAAAATTCAATATGATTAGTGATATCACAACAAACACGGCATGACTGTAGGACGCTTCCCATCATTGTAATTATCTTCTGAAAGTTTTAACGGGAATGCTGATTGCTATTCACTTGCTTATTCACTCCCAGAAAGTGGAGTAATGAACAGATGCCAAAAGTCAATATTGTCTGCAAGAAGGCCTGCGTGTGAGAGGCAGAGCTGAGAAATGAACAAGATGTGGAACGCGAAAGGACATCCTCTCCAAGGACTTGAAACAGGAACCATTAAAAAGACCTGCTTGGCCACAGTACAAGGCATAACTGGAACTAGCATGATCCAGCTCCCCTTCCTAGCAAGGACCCAACTCCCACAATCAACGAATCTAATCTCAGGTAATTTATGCACAGGATTTTTACCTGTGGTTTGTTGCTTGCTGGACCCACACTTTCCTGTTGGGAATCTCTGCACCAGCAGTCTCCAAGCTCAAATCAAGTCCCCGCCCCTTTAAATGCTGCTTTGTAATTGGCTGACTTGTAGTGCTTACTCTGAGAGAAAATCCGCACCCAAACCTAGTCGCCACATAAAAAAGCATTTTAAGAACAACAACAACAAAAACAGAGCAATCTGAAGGGGGAGGAGAGAAATCCAAGCCTCTGTTTTAAAAAGCCGTTCTTCTGCTCAGAAAGAGCTCCGAGGAAGCAGGAAGCATTTGAATCCTCGCCTCTTTACACGCTGCTTTGTAATTGGCTGTGAGAGAAACCAAGCTTGCGTGCCCTGCACTTTGCCTTATGCATGGGGATTGAACCCGGGCTTTGCTCAGGGAAGATGGAAGAGTCGGGTTTACAGAGGAATGGGAAGACACGGACATTGCAAGGGCTGAACATGAGGTCATCTCTAATGGGCGGAAAACTCATGCATAACTCCAAGGAACAACAGATTCAGACCGGGGACAAATGTAAGTACCCATGCATAAATGACCTGAGACAAAACTGGTATTTCCTAATCAGATATACCCAAGGCTGTCTTTGGGGTTGCAATTAGCTTTGTGAAGAGGAGCAATTTTTTTCTTCCAAAATTCACTGTTTAAAGATGTAGATATCCAGCAACTCCTCTTATTCTCCTTCAGAGGAAGGATTTCTCTTTCATTTCCCTTCACAGTTTTCAATTATACTTCTATTCACCATTTTGTAACTTCAGCCCTCGCAGGGTTTCTTTTATGCTACTCACCACAAGGTGGTGCTCTAACAGGAGGGCAGAAAGCTTTGGGAGGGTGGAAAAGTCTGGGAAGACATGGCCTGCCTCTGAGCATGTGCAGAATGGAATTCAGAAATTTTGTAGAATCCCCTTTCCTGCCCCTCGGAATTTTTCATTTTGGTCAAAACAGAACTGATTTGAAGTAGACTCTAAATTCTTTAAAAAAGAGAAAAAGAAAGCAGATTGTTGGATTTCAGCGAGAAATTGGGTGAAGAGAAATTAAGAGAATTTATGTTAACAACATTAGTTGCAATATGGTCCAGAGAACTGAATGCGGCAGGTCCCCAACTTTCTAAAAACCATGGGTATTTTTGGAATTTTGAGAAAGGATAGTCAGCAGATCTATAAAACGATTGCCATGGAGGCAAAGCCTATCTCAAAACCTTGGGAGATTCACAAAATATCTAGATGTTCCAAGTAGGGTTGTGAACCCTACTCCAAGTGGCTTGGAGTTTTCCTGGAATTAAAACTGATCTCCAGACCATAGAGATCAATTCTCCTGGAGGAAATGGTAGGTTTGGAGGGAGGACAGTATGATGTATCATAGAGTTTAGGAGAAATTGAAGTCCTAGAGTGACATCACATCCCTGCTGAGCTCCCTTCCCTTGCCAAACTCCACCCTGCCCTGGTACTGCCCCCACATCTCCAGGAATTTCCCAAACTGGAGTTACCAACTGTGACGGGAAGGGTTCTGTATCAACCCCTCCACCAGTCACAACTCTCAACGGCTGGCTAGCGGAGGGTAGCATACAATAAATATATATTGGCCAGTGGACAGTAAAGCTAAATGTAGGTATTAAGAAGGCTGGATAATTTTTGAGGGCGGAACTGGAATATGTCCATCACAGCAACTCTAAGGCCATTTATGCAGGGTCGATTTTGATGCTCACTCAAAGCTGCTTTTTAATATCCGCCCTTTAAAATGACTATTCGCGGTCCCGATGCAAAAGGAGGAAGTCAAAAAAATTCCACCCCCCCTACACTCGCCTGCTCCTCCATTCCTTTGTTTGCATAGCCATTAGCAATGGCTGTTAGAATAGCTAAGCCGTGGCTGTAATTTTTCATGGTTCCTTCATTAATGCTTTGATGCAGGGGTGGAGCAAATACAAAAGGTCGCGTTAAAGGGGCTCTTAAGAAATGCGAAGCAGGTATGTACCGGCTTTGCAGTGACAACTGGAATGATGGTTCAGTGTGAAGAACTAAAAAAATAAAAATAAAATGTGGGGCACTTCAGCCTGGAACGTGCTGCTAAATACCAAGCATAAACGGCCTATGTTTCAAGCCAAGCGTCCTCCTATGATGGAGGCAGCGGCTTCCTAAAAGGTGCTGTCTACAGATGCCAAGATGATGCTTCCTGGCCTCTTCTGGAGTGCCTGCTGCACTTAGCAGGCAGAGGAAAGCAGAGGTGGACTCTTTGCTTTGGACTCTCAGCCTCACTTCCCTCACAAGGTGCCTGTTGTGGGGAGGGGAAGGGAAGGAGATTGTAAGCCAGTTTGATGCTCCTTAAAAGGGAGAGAAAGTTGGCATATTAATACCAGCTCTTCTTCTTTTCCTTCTCAAGTGCCATCAAGTTGCAGCTGACTTATGGTGATCCCATAGGGTTTTGAGGTAAGAGAAAAATGGACAAGGTTGCCTGCGTTTGCATAGTGATTATGGACTTGGTGATCTCCCTTCCAAGTATTAACCAAGACCAACCTTGCTTAGCTTCCAAGATCAAGACGAGATCCAGCAAGCTAGGTCAGAGTATAAATACCTATATCAATAAAGGGTTCCCTAATGCTAAAGATTCTTAAGTGTAAGGATGTGTCACTGGCAACCAAAATCAAGTTAATTCATGCCATAGCATGGGTGTGAAAGCTGGACAATGAAGAAAGCTGATAGGAAGAAAGTAGATTCCTTTGAAATGTGCTGTTGGAGGAGAGTGTTACGGATACCGTGGGCTGCCAACAACAACAAATCAGTGGGTTCTAGATCAAATCAAGCCGGAACTGACCCTAGAAGCTAAAATGACTAAACTGAGGCTGTCGTACTTTGGTCACATTATGAGAGGACAAGAGTCACTAGAAAAGAGTCATGCTAGGAAAAGTTGACGGCAGCAGGAAAAGAGGAAGACCCAACAAGAGATGGATGGACTCAATAAAGGAAGCCACAGCCCTCAGTTTGCAAGATCTGAGCAAGGCTGTTAATGATAAGACATTTTGGAGGACTTTGATTCAGAGGGTGGCCATGAGTCGGAAGCGACTTGACAGGACTTAACACACACACAATGTGTCTGAAACTGAACTGGTCTGTTTCCTGATCCACCCTTTGGAGTCAGCCTCAGCTGGTTGAACACATGAACACATGAAGCTGCCTTAGACTGAATCAGACCTTTGGTCCATCAAAGTCAGTATTGTCTACTCAGACCAGCAGTGGCTCTCCAGGGTCTCAGACTGAGGTCTTTCACATCACCTACTTGCCTAGTCCTTTTAACTGGAGATGCCGAGGATTGAACCTGGATTGAACCTTCTGCATGCCAAGCAGATGCTCTACCATGGAGCCACGGTGTGACTTCCCTGGCCAACAGCCCACTGCTGCTGAGCTATCCTGGAAAATGCACACCTGACTTCCCAGGAGGAGAGGTTTATAGATTCTCCAAAGTCCCTGCCCCACTGCACAAAAGTGAGACATACCTGGTCACCTGGAAGGGCAAAGAGCCTTCCCTGTGGCTCGAATTTTACCTGGGAGATTGAGGGCACAAAAAGTAGGGTGAACATCTGAAATGTTCCATTTGTTAGATTTTCTCCAACTGTATAATTTGGATCTTATGTGCTGGCACGGCGAGCTAGATCCGGCACACATTTTAATTTTGCTGGCTGCAATTCTCAGTTTTCATAATTGCTAAAACACTTTCCCTCCATTCTGTTGTTTTTGAACAAAACGCCGCCAGTCTTCTGAAAAACTCTTTTTTCTTGCTCTGCTGGCAGACCTGCCAAAGCAAGAGGAGATGTTTCAATAAGAGCAATGCCGCGATGCCAGAAAGCGGACAAAACTCAGTATTAATGATGCTAATAATAAATGGCAGTAATAATTACAGTACTTGAGGTAGGGATAAATAATGCTTTCTAACGGCACTTTTTGTTGGGTTTTAAAAGGGTGCTGAAGCTATGCTGACGACAGCCAATCGAGGAGCTTCTCTTTTTGTACCAAGGAAGACAGAAGAACAGGAAAAACCTTCACCCTGGAAATTATGGGTCACCTGGGGAATAAATGGTGGTGCCTTATAGATCACAGTGCAGTGGTCCCCAACATGGCTAGGTCCCTCTTCACTACCGGTGGGAGGTTTTTGGGGCGGAGCCTGAGGAGGGCGGGGTTTGGGGAGGGGAGGGACTCCAATGCCATAGAGTCCAATTGCCAAAGCGGCCATTTTCTCCGGGTGAACTGATCTCTATCGGCTGGAGATCAGTTGTAATAGCAGGCGATCTCCACCTAGTATCTGGAGGTTGGCAGCCCTAAACATGGCACCTGTGGATACTGTGGGTTTCCTAGCAACCACTTCCTTTCTGTCCAAAGCACTAAAACAGTCCTGCCTCTAAATGGGGTAGGAGGTGCTTCAGAAGAGAGGAACAACTTCCACCATCAAAGGAGGATGCTTGACTTGGGACCTATTACAACTGATCTCCATCCGATAGAGATCAGTTCCCCTGGAGGAAATGGCCGCTTAGGCAATTGGACTCTATGGCGTTGAAGTCCCGCCCCTCTCCAAACCCCGCCCTCCTCAGGCTCCGCCCCAAAATCTCCAGGTATTACCCAACATGGAGTTGTCAGCCCTAGTCGCTGAGCTTGTCCTGCAACTTTTAAAGATATACTTAGCTAGGAATTCCCCCTAATAGGATCAGTGGTCTTGTTACGTGCCTCCTCCCCTTCCCCCTGGAACTGCTCATTCTCACAGACACAAGCCAGATACCAGGGATATTTGAACAATCTTTCTGATTCAATACAATAATCTCTCGATTTCCTCAGCCACCACGACAGCACTTTGCAATTACAAAGCAAGCCCAGCTTTCTGTAATCATAAAACAAACAAGCTTCTTACATTTCCTTTCCAAGGATATGACAATGGTATGAGTAAGAGTCTGTCGGGGTACTACCAAATTTGGCTAAGATAAGCCTCAGCCTAGCAGCCCGTTTCGTAAAGATCTGATAGAATTAAAAGGTTGTGGCTTCAATGTGCCTGATTTCTCCAATTCCGTAGTTTCGCTAATTAAAGTAATACCTTCTTCCAGTAAAAGTCAAAAATGGAATTGTTATATCATGAAAAAAAATGAATCACTAAATGGAGATGGAGAGCAAGGGTTACTGGGATGAGTAGGGTTGCCAGGTCCCTTTTCGCCACTGGCAGGAGGTTTTGGGGGCAGAGCCTGAGGAAGGCAGGGTTTGGGGAGAGGAGGGACTTCAATGCCATAAGTTCAATGGCCAAAGTGGCCATTTTCTCCAGGCGAACTGATCTCTATCAGCTGGAGATCAGTTGTAATAGCAGGAGATCTCCAGCTAGTACCTGGAGGTTGGCAACCCTAGGGATGAGCCCTAATGATCCTCCTGAATGCGGCTTCCTATGGCTACTTGGGAAGGTGGTAAGCAAAATGATTGCAGACCAGTAAAAGCCAATCAATTGATTCTGATGGTTAGAGTTGCCAGCTCTGGGTTGGGAAATACCTGGAGATTTTGAGGGTGGAGCCTGAGGAGGGTGGGGCTTGGGGAGGGGAGGGACTTCAATGCCATAGAGTCCAATGGCCAAAGCGGCCATTTTCTCCAGGTGAACTGATCTCTATCAGCTGGAGATCAGTTGTAATAGCAGGAGATCTCCAGCCACCACCTGGAGGTTGGCAACCCTACTCTTAATGGACCCTCTGCTTTAATCCACACTCTCTGGAAAACTGATAATGCTTCCTTATCTCACATGGGAACTCAAAGCATTAAATCCATTAGTTATGCTAAGATGCTCGCATATACTCATGCTGAGGGCTGTGTATGCACTTTCATACAGAGATCATGTTGCAAACGTTACGCAGAGAGCGCTGGGTATTCCTGCAAAGCTTGTGGGATTGGCCTGTACGCCTGCGTCCCTATAAAGCCGACTCAATTAACCCCCCTCCCCATTTAAATTAGGCTGCAATGGGTAGATTAATTTGTTAATTGTAGTTTTATACTGTGAGGATGTTGCTAATTGGATTTTAATCAGTGTGCATTTACTCTGCGCTCATAAAGGGGATTTCGGTTCTGGTGGCAACACTTTAAAGCAAAGCTAATTATGAAGCCAAGCCTATATGCTCTTCCCCCTTTTTGGAGTCACAGACCCTGAAGCATCGCCACGGCAACCAAGGCTGGGAGTGAGGGAAATAGGCCGCTTGTGTCCCTGAAACATACAGGGAACAGCCAGCGGGGTGTAGTGGTTAAGAGCGGTGGTTTGGAGCGGTGGACTCTGATCTGGAGAACCGGGTTTGACTCCCCACTCCACATGAGCGGCAGACACTAATCTGGTGAACTGGATTTGTTTTCCCACTCCTACACACGAAGCCAGCTGGGTGACCTTGAGCTACTCACGCTCTCTCAGCCCCACCTACCTCACAGGGTGTCTGTTGTGGGGAGGGGAAGGGAAGGCGATTGTAAGCTGGTTTGATTCTGCCTTAAGTGGTAGAGAAAGTTGGCATATAAAAACCAACTCTTCTTCTTCTTCTGTCTTGAATGGAAGGCACTCCCTTAAAAGGACGTCCCAAGATACAAGCCTAGTTAATATAAGGTAAAGGTCCCCTGTGCATGCACCGGGTCATTCCTGACCCATGGGCTGACGTCACATCCCGACGTTTACTAGGCAGACTTTGTTTACGGGGTGGTTTGCCAGTGCCTTCCCCAGTCATCTTCCCTTTACCCCCAGCAAGCTGCGTACTCATTTTACTGACCTCAGAAGGTAGTAGCTGGAGATCTCCTGCTATTACAACAGATCTCCAGCCGATAGAGTTCAGGTCACCTGAGAAAGTGGCCGCTATGGAAATTGGACTCTATGGCATTGAAGTCCCTCCCCAAACCCCTCCCTCCTCAGGCTCTGCCCCAAAAATCTGCAGATATTTCCCAACACGAAGCTTGCAACCCTTTACTCTGATCTGGTGAACTGGATTTGTTTCCCCATTCTTCTTCTTCTCCTTCTCCTCCTCCTCTCCTCCTCCTCCTCCTCCTCATCATCATCCATGAAGAATTGGTCCTTCCAAGGATATGGCTCTCGGTTTATAAAATTTAAAAGAATGTTTCCATGAGCTCCATCCACAGCCCCAGATGCGTTCCATCTTATCTCCATCTAAACGTGTGTTCAGGCCTCAAAGTTCACAATAAGAAAACAATAGATAAGATTTTAATAGGATATATTATAACGTAATTTTTACTTCACTTACAGAAAACTATTAGATTTGTCAGTGCGTCAACTGATATAGCAAATGACTATTTTCTGTACAAGCCATTTATATAACCAGCCTAAGTAATGAATTATGGTAACATTATCAGCCTGTTCTGCGCTAGAATTGTTTTTTTCCAACTTGTAGATAATATCTCTGTTTGATGTTGATACTTTTCCCTTTCCCTGTTTTCCTTTTATATCCTTGTTATTCTATTTATTTATTTATTTATTTTTAAAAGGGTGTTCAGTTTGGCTTCGTGGCTTTTGTAAGGCTTCAGAGTGGGATGCCGTCACTGTGGATCAGAGCCAGCGGCCATTCATCCAGGGTCGTTTCCCCATGGTCACCCCTCATCGACTGCTTCATGGCTTCCTTTTGATCATGCATGCCTTTCCAGACCGTCAAAAGTCGCCGCAAACTCCCCAGGCGGTTCCGAGTATTTTGCCTGCGTTTTCCAGATTCCGGCTAAAACGGCATCCGGGAAACGCGGGCAAGATGCGCAGATACGCACGGGGGAGAGCGAGGCGACCTCCGACAGTCAGAAAAGGTGTGCATAATCAAAAGGAAGCCCTGAAGCAGTTGGGGGTGGGGGGGAGAGACCACGAGGGAAAGAGCCCTGCATAAATGGCCAGAGAGAATAGTCGCTTCCAAGAAAGAAAGGAGGAGGGGAGGGAGAAAGATTACATTAAGGTGGTCAAAGGCGGAGGCTTACAGGTCTCCTGTAGGCACAGCTTGTCCTGCTGGGGTGAGAGATGCTGCATCTGTTGAAAAACCCTTCTCTATTACAGGGACAGGATGCCTGTTCTCCTCAGATCACTCCAGCTTTCCTTTGTTGAGTAGGGTTGCCAGGTCCCTCTTCGCCACTGGCGGGAAGTTTTTGGGGTGGAGCCTGAGGAGGGCAGGGTTTGGGGAGGGTCTTCAATGTCATAGAGTCCAATTGCCAAAGTGGCCATTTTCTCCAGGTGACCTGAACTCTATTGGCTGGAGATCAGTTGTAATAGCAGGAGATCTCCAGCTAGTACCTGGAGGCTGGCAACCCTATTGTTGAGACAACACTCTGCAAGTCCATTGGCCACAAGCTGCACATATGATGGGGTGGCAGCAGACAGCTTGCCCTTACCCACATCATTCAGTATGATTTCCCTAAAGTCAGACATAATTAGGGTTGCCAGGCCATGCTCAGAAACCAGCAGGAGCGTCAGGGATGGCACATAAGGGGAACTCATCACTGTCTGCATCATATCATCATTTGCAGGAAACCAATAGACAGATGCTTTTGCCTGTGAAATCAGTGGGATTTTAAAATGCTTAACTTTGGCTGAATTGAGCCCAGAGGGCACTGAAAAGACTACAGAAAAGCATTTTGCAAATATGAATGAATTCCCACACTAACCCGATGGGATCTGTAAATATGCGTGTTTGTTTGTTAACACCAAGGACCATCCAAAGCAGTCATGAGATCGGATGGTTCATTAACTTTCTGTTGTGTTTGCTTCCTCGAATGTCAATAAGGCAAAGATCTGGAACAAAGGTAAACACATCAGATATTAGCAAGTGTTTCAATTGACTAAGATTAATTCCTCAGATGAATGAGTGCTACTTCTGAAATGGGAATGTTAGTAGCTTTCAGGGGAACCTTTTTTTTTTGCTATCTTACAATGAATTAGCTGGTGGCAGTAGCTAAGAAAGCCCAAACTTTTAATAATAGGCGCACAAACCTATCTTCAATTTATGCTGCCTATGCGAGGGCAGGATTTATGCCGGTGTAAATTCTGGTGTAAACAAAAGTGGCAGCATATAGAATAAGCAGGGCAAAAATCTATCCAAGAAGCCAAATACAAATGCCACTACAACAACGCATACACATTCACAACGACATACCGTAAATATGCTATTACAACAATTGTTGACCTAGTTATATTCCTTCATTCTTCCAGTAAGGCGAAGAAAGTTCCTAGCGATGAGGAAAAAGGGGGCTTCACAAAGAACGGTTTTGAAAATGAGCCCAAGGTAAGTTCAATATACAAAGTTTGTGGTTGAGGGTTCCTGTAATCCTCTTATCTCTATTGCAGGAAAGTTATCCACAAAGGCTGTGTATTGGAGACAGAAGACGACTTTGATTTTTTATGCATGGTCGCTTTAACCTCCTTTATTCCCCATTTCAGCCAGGATCAAATTTTTCAGTATGCACAATATCTCATTCCTTGGAAGCTCAACGCTGTTTCGATGCAAAACGAACCCAGCTCTTCCCATACTCTGTTCTCGGGTTGAGCTTCCCCACGCAATCTCACCCCACCCTTTTCCAACCCCCTCTTCAAAGCAGCATGCAGGGGAAAACAGAAGATTGGCTTCTCTCACAGCCAATCACAAAGCAGTGTGTAAAGAGCCGGGGATTCAAGTGCTTCCTGCTACCTCGGAGCTCTTTCTGAGCAAAAGAAAGGCTTTTTCTCCCCCCTCAGGTAGCTCCATTTTTTGTTTTTTGTTCTTACAATGTTTTTTTATGCGGCAGTTGGGTTTGTAGGGAAGGAAATCTTCTCTCAGGGGGAGCACTGCGAAGTAAGCCAATTACAGAGCAGCATTTAAAGGGGTGGGACTTGATTTGAGCTTGGGAGACTGTTTTTCTGTATTCATGATTCGATTAGTGTACAGTTTCGTCCCTGATCATTCGAGCCAATGCATAGTTTCCCCCAACCTGGGTTACTTTAATGTGCGATGAACCCAGGTCCAAGCAGGGAGATCCAAGCCAAGCATAAAATACCTTGGCTGCCTGAATTGGAGTCTTTTCGCGAGGCCCACAAGGAGTTCCTGGCTTTTTCAATTCTCCCCCAATGCAAAAATTGTTTACATTCATAAATTCCTCAGAGCATTTCACTGCTTCTCCATCGCCAAAGTTCTGGGGTACCAAGACCCATCTTAACTGGATCACTGAATATCAGCATCTTTCAAAGACAGAGTTGTTACCATCTTGCTCAATAATGTGGGACCACAAGCCCTTCTCAGTCATTCAGTTTTGGTACTCCAAGTGTGCGTCATAGCAGCTCTTGCTATGTGCAATCCACAAAATACACACAGTTGCCATTTGGTGCAAATGGGGCAATGCTCATATTTTCCCACGTACATACAGCTTTGGTACACACTGGCCATTTACGGAGGGTCAATTTTGATGCTCTCTCAAAGCTCTTTTTTAAAATGCGACCTATAAAATGCCTATTCACGGTCCCGATGCACACACAACCCACTCGCCTGCTCCTTCTCTCCTTCATCTGCATAGCCATTGGCAATGGTCGTTTGCATAGCTAAGCCACGTTTGTGATTTTTCATGGTTCCTTCAGTAAATGCTTCGGTGCGGGGGCGGAGCACATACAAAAGGTTGTGTTAAAGGGGCTCTTAAGAAATGTGAAGCAGGTATGCGCCTGCTTTGCAGTCAATTCCTGAGTGACGGTTCAGCGTGAAAAACTAAAAAAAAATATGCGGGGCAGTTCAGCCTGGAACACACTGCTAATTACCAAGCATAAATGGCCACAGATATATGCCTTCAAAAATCGGGGTTCCATTTACACATACTGAAGCTATCCACGCATGGAAAACACACGCATTGTCACATTCACACAAAATTTTGATTTTGATGTAAGCCAAAGAGAGAAGTATTTGTGCATAGCCGGCAAAGACCGCTTGGGAACATCTTTGAAACAAATACCGTTGAAACAAATTCTAATTGTGCTTCATTCATGAAGAGGAGGGGCAACCTTTCTATGATTACTACCTATGGGATAAGTAAACAATTTAAAAAATCAAGAAACCAAGGATTTATTATAAGAAAATGTTTAGCGAGATATAAGATGTCTAAATGTTTAAGTCAAATGATAGAAGTTATGGTACTAGATTTTCTCAATTAAGATGTTTAACTGTTTAGGATGATTTGACGAGGCTCAGAAGATGAAATATGTTTTACTTTCTTTCCCCTTCCCTCTTTTTTTCTCTTCCTCTATCCCTTTATATAAAAAAATTAAAAAATGAAGAGGAGGGGTTCGAGGTAGATTGTGCTCATTTTAACAAGCCCATTCTCATTCAGTTAACAATTCATCTAATACAATGAGCTTTTTCCCTTGTCAGTGCAAAGGATTTCAGAATGGCTATTTATTACTCCTTGATAAGGTTTAATCTTTCGTCATTATGCTTTTTAATTAATAGAAAATCACTTTAAAAAAGAAGCTGGTGATTAATCATAATCTTAAACAATTAGCAGCAAATAATCCCACTTAGTCGAAGTCATAACGAGCGAGCGGTCGTTCAGAGGTGATTAGATGGATAATCCAATTGGATTTATTCCAGGACAAGGCTGAAGCTCCCATTCAGTAGCCCAATTATTCTGCAATGTGATGTAAGGTTTCCACCTCATAAGTTTACACGCAGCAGTAACATTGACTGTGTAAGCTAGTACAGAAGGCGGGGAAATCTTTAGCTAGCTCCAGTGCTGATGTTCGTTCGTTCGTTCATTCATTCATTCATTCATTCATTCATTCATTCACATTAGTTATAAGTCTCATTGGTCATTTATGCAGGGTCAATTTTGATACTCACTCAAAGCTCTTTTTTTAAATGCAACCTTTAAAATGCCTATTCACGGTCCCGATGCAAAAGGAGAAATTCCATCCCCCCACTCGCCTGCTCCTTCGTTCCTTCACTTGCATAGCCATTGGCAATGGTCATTTGCATAGCTAAGCCACGTTTGTCATTTTTCACGGTTCCTTCAGTAAATGCTTCGGTGCGGGGGCAGAGCACATACAAAAGGTTGTGTTAAAGGGGCTCTTAAGAAATGCGAAGCAGGGCTTCGCAGTCACTTCCTGAATGATGGTTCAGCGTGAAAAACTAAAAAAAAGAAAATGCTGGGCACTTCAGCCTGGAACGCGTTGCTAATTACCAAGCATAAATGGTTTTTCTGTTTAAATTCCCCAGAGAGTTTTCAATGATACTAAACCATCGACAAAACACTACTACGAAATTACATAGAACCAGTACTATCTAACCAAATCAGCACCAATCAACAGTAGCAGTAAAATGTGCAGGTGATCTATTTTTATCAAACACCGCTATAAACCCTGAGGAATGAAACTGGTTCTAAAAGTCATTGAAACAGTGCCAGGTGAGCCAGCGTGGTGTAGCGGTTAAGAGCGGCAGACTCTAATCTGGAGAACCGGGTTTGATTCCTCACTTCTCCACATGGAGCCTGCTGGGTGACCTTGGGCTAGTCACAGTTCTTTAAGAACTCTCTCAGCCCCACCTGCCTCACAAGGTGCCTGTTGTGGGGAGTGGAAGGGAAGGCGTTTGTGATCTGAGACTCCTTAAAGGTAGAGAAAAGTGGAGTTATAACAAAAGGTGGAGAGACTAGGGATTCCCGCAGAAAGGAAGCCACCACAGAAAAGGCCCTAGCAATGATAGCTGCCCAGGTAAACTCTGAAGGCGAGGTCATGCTCCCCCCCCTCTGCTGGCCCACTTCTGCCCGCCGACCAGCTGAGGGGTGGCAGGCAGCCCAGTCACAGTTCTCTCTGAACTCTTTCAGCCCCACCTACATCACAGGTTGTCTGGTGTGGGGAGGGGAAAAGAAGGCGATTGTAAGTCGGTTTGATTTTTGCTTAAGTGGGAGAGAAAGTTGGCATATAAAAACCTCCTCCTCCTCTTCCTCCTCTTCCTCCTCCTCCTCCTCCTCCTCCTCCTCCTCCTCCTCCTCCTTCTTCTCCTTCTTCTTCTCCTTCTTCTTCTTCTTCTTCTTCTTCTTCTTCTTCTTCTTCTTCTTCTTCTTCTTCTTCTTCTCCCCCCTCCACATTCCAGCCATGGACTGGAAGCTCAGCCTGCAATGTGGAAAGTGTTTTATGTGATGCCATGATCTTGCCTCCAAAGTTAAAGAGTGAAATATGCTTCTCTGTTTCAGGAATATCACCAGATGACTTGACTGGCACCCAGATTTATACAGCACTCTATCAAGGCTCCTGTCAGGAGAATAGATCAGACAGCGAGTAGCACGCCGGCTGCGGCGGGGGAGAACGCAAAGGCCGACCTGAGGTCAATTACGTATTCTTGCCGCATCCAGGATGCGTCTATGGAGAGTCGAAGCTGGAGACTGGGAAGTGATCCATGGTGACATCTGAAGCGCGGCAGCGAATGAGGCTGCCCTTCCAAGATGGAAGGAAAGCACATGTGAAGTGAAACAAGCTTTAGGCAGGACGAAGAGGAGGAGGGGGAGAGAGGGGTGAGGGTGGGAGTAATCAGAAGAAAACCACGTTAACCAAGAAAGGGGGAAAGCAATTTTTGAAATAACTTCAAAACGTTGTGTGCCTTCTCTCCTAGTTGATAGGTCATGTTAGCCACAACTAAGGCCGCGCTCTGACCTAAGGTCGGCTGCACTGGAGGAACCATTTTCTTTTAAAAACCTCCTTCCCTTAAAAGGTAAGAGTGAAGCTAGGGTCACCAGGTCCCTCTTCGCCACCGGCGGGAGGTAACTGGGGCGGAGCCTGAGGAGGGAGCCCGTTTGGGAGCTCCAAATTTATCCTAGGAATTGTACAATTAAGCCCTTGTGGCTGATGAAGCTACCTCGTGTAGCGAAAGCGCTGGAATACTTCCGGAGCCGCGTTATCACCACCTACTCCTCCATTGTCTGAAGAATATGAAATTGACCAGAAACGCAACTATATGCTTTATATGAACTTTTGCACATGTATTACTACTAGTTATTGTTTCTACCTACTTGCTTTGTAACCTCGGTTGCTTAGCGTTGCTTGTTTATCTTGTTATTTTTGGATAATACATTGATTGCACTTGCTACTTTGCTTGTTTACTTTTGCCTACTACTGTTTATTTGATCAGTACCTGGAGGTTGGCAACCCTAAGTGAAACAGACAGTAAAACAGAGGAGAAAGATGTTTACAACGCTTCTCACATTACATGTTGTTCACCTGGAGAAATTGGCCGCTTTGGCAATTGGACAACAAATTGGTCCAACAAATTGGTTGGTCCAACAAATTGGTCCAACAAAAATTGGACAAAGGCATTGAAGCCCCTCCCCTCCCCAAACCCAGCCTTCATCAGGCTCTGCCCCAAAAACCTCCCGCCGGTGGTGAAGAGGGACCTGGCAACCCTACTAGCAACCCTACTGCAGCAGGAACTCTGACCCACAGTTTTGAAACATATCCTGTTCCCAAGTAACCACAGAAGTGTCTTTTTCCTGGTCTTTGTGGAATTCATGCCCCATGGGTTGTCTTTCGTCAGGGTCACAGTGCGGAAGCAGTTTGCTGTCAGGTATGCCGTTTCCTGCTGCTGGCGTACACTGGCAATTACTGCGACGCTTCCTAAACTTTTTTCAGAACTACACTACCCAGAAGACCCTGCACGGACCACTTAGTCCCCCTTTCCGAGTTTGCACTGTTAGCATTCCATTGACATAAAGTCAGCGGCGGATGCGCTGCTCCGCTGGGTTTAAATAGGCTTTATTTTACGATGCGCTCTATCAAAGGGGCTCTATAAACTATCAAATACAGTTTGCGTGATGGCTTCATCTTTAATGGAATTTCTCTAAACTGAACGAGTAAATGTTGAGCACATTAAAAAGAATTTTTGCCAGACCCTGGAGTGGCCTTTTCAACACAAGCACAACTGTACCTAATTTACACATGTTTTATCCAGTTAGTTGTAAAAGGTACTCATGCGTGAAAGTGGAACAGTGTTATTATTAATTTTTTTGCTACTTGAAAGGAAGCATTGAGTTATGGTTTATGGGACTGCGGTGTCTCCACAGTGGTTTGCCCCAAGGGGCTCTCAAATGGAAATCCTTAACATACCTACACTTCAGTGGGTCTTGCTCCCACATAAATGGGTACAGGATTGTATCCCCACTACAGAGGAGAGGGTTGCCAACCTCCAGGTAGTTCTACCAGAATTGGCACAGAAAGGCAATCCAAACCAATGGTTCAATATAAATGAACTTTGTTAACAAAAAAGGTAAGTATATATACAAGTACTTATTACAAAAATGGTCACAACAACAAGAACACACAAAGGTGTATATCCAAAATCAATGTGTCCAATAATAGTATAATAATCTCTTCCTTTTCCTTTTTTGTTCACAGGGATCACGGGTAAGTGTGCCCTTAGGTCAGAGAGGAAGAAGACGGCCGTTTCAATTCTTCATCAGTTCCTCCTCATGAACCTATAAACATATCTGTGTTCTTTTTTAACTTCCTTTTCTTACTGCATTTTTCTTATGCACTTAATGGACCTTCCCAATGTCATTCTTGTAGCTTGGAAATATGTCCCTCTAGATCACTGGTTCCCAACTGGGGGTCCATGGACCCCCAGGGGTCCACGAGAACTAAATTAAGGTCCACGAAACAAAGTTATAAACCCATAATAAATTAATATTTCAATTAAAAGTTCTCTATTATAAAAATATATATTCAAATATTATTCTAAGTTTAATGTTTAACTAACAGTTATGATTAAAGTTTATTTTCAAATTCTTGGAATTATTATTTTGAACCTTGGGGTCCCTGCACCGAACAAAAAAGTCCTAGTGGTCCCTGGTCAAAAAAAGGGTGGGAACCACTGCTCTAGATACATCATGTTGGTTCCCATTAGGGATACTGCAGGGTCACATGTACAGTTGCCAGCCTCTAGGTACTGGGGAGAAAAACGGCACCTCTGTACTTGTACCAAAAGGTTTAGAAAAACAGTACAGGAAACTGTATATACACAAAGTGCAAATATTTATAAGCTACTGAGGTGAAACATAGACCATATACGTGACATATACACAACACAATTATATACAATATGTACAGTTCACACAAAAATGTAGAGAAATTTCTCTACATTTGTTGTGTGAACTGTACATATTGTATATAATTGTGTTGTGTATATGTCACGTATATGGTCTATGTTTCACCTCAGCCTCTAGGTACTAGCTGGAGATCTCCTGCTATTACAACTGATCTCCAGCCGACAGAGATCAGTTCCCCTGGAGAAAATGGCCACTTTGGCCATTGGACTCTATGGCATTGAAGTCCCTCTCCTCCCCAAACCCCGCCAATGGTGAAGAGGGACCTGGCGACCCTAACAGAGGAGATCCTGTTAATCTCAGTGAAATTTGGGTCTAAGGAAAGATCCGGTTGTAAAATACCATGGGCCTGGCAAATTTAGGCGACAATCCCATGCAGTCTTTCCTGGCAGTACGCCCCACTGAGGAGGCCTGCTTGGGATTGCTCCCTTAAGCTTCTTGTTTGCTAGAGGTAACGAAAATCCATTTCTTTGTAGTCGCTAGCGTAAACTTCCCAAGAACTAAGCCACTGTGGTGTAGTGCTTAGAGTACCAGACCAAATAATAAATGTGGCACGCTGGCTATATAACGAAAATTAATCTTGTTTACACAAAATGTGTTAAATAACACCAAGTAAATGACAACAACCATACAGCTGAACTAGCTCCAAGAATAAGCAAATAATGTACAATTATCAAAGCAGAAACCAAGTTCAAGGAGTCCAGGTCTTCCATAACATACAGTTTTCTCTTCTTTAACAATCCAATTCAATTGCAGGACAACCGTTCCAATAGCAGGTCAATCGCAGGTAAAAGTTAAAATTGGATCACCGGTAAGAATCAAAATCAATCAGACAGAGATTGCCGATGGTGAAGAAGTACCTGGCAACCCTAGAGGAAAGGAACTTCAACGCCATAGAGTCCAATCGCCAAAGTGGCCATTTTCTCCAGGTGAACTGGTCTCTGCCGCCTGGAGATCAGCTGTAATAGCGGGAGATCTCCAGCCACCACCTGGAGGCTGGCAACCCCACCCCTTCAAGATGCAAATGTTTCACTTCTCCTAAAGGGCAGGGATGGGTTAGTTAAATGTGTCTCCTCTCTTCCAAAATGAGAATGCTAAAAGGATTTCATCAAAAGCCTGGTTATCTTGCCTCAGCACCCACTGGGCCGATATTTCTCTGCTGCGCGCTGGGTTCATTTCAGACATCGTCATCCTCTGCATCTGCTAACACTTTCTTTGTTCTAGTTTACAATTCCTGGTCTAGACAGAAAAGAGGTGTTTTTTTTTCATGGTTGTTAACTGTGCCCCCACCTTTTAAATCACAGGAACGTTGCCTTATTGTGTGAAGAGCTACCTTTCCATGGAAAAGAGAGCCGCAACAAAGGTCTTGATAACAACATTTCCGCTGACATCTGGTGCCAACCTCACAACCAAAAGAGCTTCGTTTAATGAATGGCCTGCCATGAAGAAAGGCCACCTCAACAGATGACATGCCTTTCCTTATATGGCATCTTCTCCCCTGCTTTTTTTGGGGAAAGCAAAGCATTCGGGGCTATGAACATTCAATCCAGTCTTGTCTATCACCACACTAGGTCAGGGAGATTCATGACAAAGAAAAATCTCTGGAAATAGGTTCTTGTGGGCTATCCGGGCTGGGTGACCGTGGTCTTGGTATTTTCTTTCCTGACGTTTTGCCGGCAGCTGTGGCAGGCATCTTCAGAGGAGTAACACTGAAGGACACTGAGTAACACTGAGAAGACACTGTCCTTCAGTGTTACTCCTCTGAAGATGCCTGCCACAGCTGCCGGCGAAACGTCAGGAAAGAAAATACCAAGACCACGGTCACACAGCCCGGATAGCCCACAAGAACCTATGAACTCTGACTGTGAAAGCCTTCGACAATAATCTCTGGAAAGTTACATCTTCAAACTGAGAACTTTCCAGAAAAGGCTTCCAAAGGAAATGAAGCCCTGAGCGTTGATTGGGCGCGGGTGTAGGGTCGCCAACCTCCAGGTACTAGCTGGAGAGCTCCTGCTATTACAACTGATCTCCAGTCGATAGGGATCAGTTCGCCTGGAAAAAATAGCGACTTTGGCAATTGGACTCTATGGCATTGAAGTCCCTCCCCTCCCCAAAACACACCTTCCTCAGGCTCCACCCCAAAAACCTCACAACCCTAGGGTGGGTGGGAAGCAGGGACTTTTTTTCTGTGAATTTTTAAGCAAAAGAGATGTGGTGACCATTTCCCCACAGTCTTGGGAGAACAAGGCCTTAATATCTCCACAAAGACCTCACCTCTCCATTCAGAACAGAGCAGAACACATTAATTAGCAACATACCAAGGCGAGCCTTCGTAGAACCTTTACTCAGGATTGATTCCGGCGCTTTGCCCCCCTCCCTTTCCCTACTAATGCATGAATTTATACAGATCAATGTTCTTATGCTTCTTTCCAAGTGCTGCGCATATGGGTCTTCGGCATAATTGCTACCCAATATGACAAACCCCCGCGCAATCACCTGCGTGTACAACTCAGCACGTCCACTGGATGCTGGTCCTGCTGGAATAAACAACGGAGGCATCTGGTTTTATGGCACTCGTTACGGATTAATGAGCCAATAACTGGATTGGCCTGGAGACCAAAGGGGGTTGCAATCTGCAGGTCTGCCTTGGGCCAGTCAGCTGGGGTCCTTGGCCCCAAAAGGCAGATTCTGTTTGCTAGGAAAAATGCATCAGCCTTTGAAAGCCCTGACATGAAGCTTTTACCGTCCTAAACAGTGTTATACCCTTCTAAGCACCTTGACTTCATTTATTATAACTCTTCTTAGGATTGCAATGTTAGCCTTAGAAGAAGAAACATGATCGTCTGAACATTTAAAATTGATAACAGTCTTGATTTAAAAAAAAGAACAGGGTTGCATTTTGTTGACTAAAACAGAATTAAATTGTTTGCCCAGTTTACAGGAGGGGGCAGGAAGGACCTGTAATTCTTCCACAAAGGACAGCTGAATCCAGGGACTGCTCATCCACTTGTATATAGGTAGGCATGAGTTCTAGGGTTGCCAACTCCAGGTACTGGTAAATAAAAGTTAGCCTGCTATATAGTTAGCAAAACCAAAATAGCAGAAAATCAAGCATTCAATAAATGCAAGGTATGTCTTGGTTCAATTTAGGCATATAGTTAACATACAATTATACAATCATTGTCTGTGCAATACTATGCAGGATAAATAATAAACAACTTGTAATTACAAATGTCTGAATCACAATCAAAAAGTCTTTTATGCGAGTATCTCGCCAAACTTGCACCAAGGAGAGGTGGATATACTCTCAATAGCGTCCAGACTTGGTGGTGGAAGTAGCAGGTATCTTTCGTTGCTGCTGTTTGGAGTATATTGACTCCTAAGTAGAACGAGTGGCAATAGTAGATCACGTGTATATATATACGGTAATACAGAGTGCCGGATATTCTTTGTTTCGACCACTAGGAGGGGCTTCTTCAGCTGCCAACTCGGGCTGTATAGTAACATGCTATTGCCACTCGTTCTACTTAGGAGTCAGTATACTCCAAACAGCAGCAACGAAAGATACCTGCTACTTCCACCACCAAGTCTGGACGCTATTGAGAGTATATCCACGTCTCCTTGGTGCAAGTTTGGCGAGATACTCACATAAAAGACTTTTTGATTGTGATTCAGACATTTGTAATTACAAGTTGTTTATGATTTATCCTGCATAGTATTGCACAGACAATGATTGTATAATTGTATGTTAACTATATGCCTAAATTGAACAAAGACATACCTTGCATTTATCGAATGCTTGATTTTCTGCTATTTTGGATTTGCTAACCTCCAGGTACTAGCTGGAGATCTCCTGCTATTACAACTGATCTCCAGCCGATAGGGTTCACAGGGTGGCCAGGTCCCTCTTCCCCACCAGCGGGAGGTTTTGGGGGTGGAAACCCAAAACAGTCCACAGTGCACCGACAGAACTGAACACGTATTTGGAGATCTCTTCCTTTCTTGTCACACTGTTATTCAATTACTGACACTCCGCTAACCAAGTATGACAGACAGTTCAGTGTTATGGAGACCGCGTCCCATGAAAGGTCAGCTCAAGGGGAATCTGTCTTAACGCTTTCCTCGTTTTCTGGATGCCTCATGCGGAGGCTTTCAAAAAGACGCAGAACGACGAAATGTTGAACCTGACACACTGACACATCTGGAATCCCTGTGTAGTAGAATGACATTTCCTTATCTCCGCTGGCTTGCTTGTTAATTACGGAGAGAGAGGATAAAGCAGGTCCCTCTACTACTGACGCATGGAGCTGCGTCATGAGATCCAGGTGTTTCGCAATGCATTGGGTAAAAATGCGGACCACCCAGCATCGCCACAGGAGTATTTAACCAAACAACCTCACTGATGATTCAGAGAGGTTTGTTTCTCATCATAGCAAAAAGGAGGCTCCATTGCCAAGAATTCATTAGGGCACTAGTGGTTTGTCTACCTCCGAGGAAAAACAGCGTTGAGAGTGAAGAGCTTATAATAACTTTGGGATTAATAGTGGACATCATAGAATCATAGAGTTGGAAGGGACCACCAGGGTCATCTAGTTTAACCCCCTGCACAATGCAGGAAATTCCAAACTATCACCCCCCACACCCCCAGAGACCCCTACTCCATGCCCAGAAGATAGTCAAGGTGCCCTCCCTCTCATCATCTGCCTAAGGTCATAGAATCAGCATTGCTGATGGATGGCCATCTAGCCTCTGCTTAAAAACCTCCAGGGAAGGAGAGCTTACCACCTCCCGAGGAAGCCTGTTCCACTGACGAACTACTCTAACTGTTAGAAAATTCTTCCTAATGTCTAGAAGGAAACTCTTTTGATTTAATTTCAACCCGTTGGTTCTGGTTCGACCTTCTGGAGCAACAGAAAACAACTCGGCACCATCTTCTATATGACAGCCCTTCAAGTATTTGAAGATGGTTATCATATCACCTCTCAGTCTTCTCCTCTTCAGGCTAAACATACCCAGCTCCTTCAACCTTTCCTCATAGGACTTGGTCTGCAGACCCCTCACCATCTTTGTTGCCCTCCTGTGGACACATTTCAACTTGTCTACATCTTTCTTAAATTGGGGTGCCCAATACTGAACATAGTACTCTAGGTGAGGCCTAACCAGAGCAGAGTAAAGCGATACCATCACTTCGTGTGATCAATAGCTCAGACCCCAGCAATACCCGTTACAATTCTGAGGGTCTTGTTACACAATAGGTGAAATGTGAGCTGGGTTGGGGGTTTCCCGAACCCGATTTGCAATTCACATCAGACCTTGGACTCACCTTTAAATAGGGGGGGGGGGAATCAATTCCAGAGAATGATGCAGTGGCAGGAGGGGCTTCAGCCTTCCCTCCTTTCCACCCCATGCCGCTTTCAACAGGGGGAAAAATGGCTGTGGAGGAACCTGTTTGTCCCGCTGCCATTTCCCAATGTCTGCCCGCATATCCTGCGGGATCTCCCCAACCTGACTCGTATTTCATGCACTGTCATAGCAGTGAAAATGGCAAATTCAGTGCTAGGAAATGATTATGAAAGGGACTGAAAATAACATGGCAAGTATTAGTGCCACTGTTATCAACCTATGTTTGCAAAAGCTGGCTTTGGGCGATTGTAGGCTGTATTAGTAGTGCCATTTATAATTTATATAATGGAGCAATATATTAGGGTTGCCAGGTCCCTTTTCGCCACCAGCGGGAGGTTTTTGGGGCAGAGTCCCACAATAGTCATCACCTTTATGCTGTCCCTGTGAGCGTCTACAGAAGGGGTCCCCAATGTGGTGCCCGTGGGTGTCATGGCGGCGGCCGACACCTTTCCTGGTGTCCGCCAAGTGTTTTTAGGAAGCTGCTGGGGCCAGGCGGCTTCTGACTCGCCAATGGAGATTTGATTGGTTATGCAGATTTTTTTAAACATTTCTGAGGCAGTAGCTGCCATCACAATACAAGGATCTTCACTGTGTGACTGAAGGTAAGCTGCAGCAGCCATTTTGTTGCTGGCTCTGCCTCCTGCTGATGGCAGCCATTGTGTGGCAGCCATTTTGTGGCTGCTCCCACCATGTGGGGTGGGGGGTGATCTTACCAGACTTAAAATGAGGCGTAGGCCTCGACGTGGCCTACGTGATGACATCACTTTTGGAAGTGACATCATCCACAGGCAACGACAGGGAAGACATTCTGGGTATTTGGACAAAAACTCTATGGTAGAAGCTGTTTTTACCATAGAGTTTTGCCCAAATACCAGAGCATCTTCCCTGCCATCGCTGGCATGATGATGTTACTTCCAGAAGTGACGCTATCGCGCAGATGACGTCGAGGCCGAGGCCTCATTTTAAGCCTGATAAGACCCCGCCGGCCATCTGGAAGGCACCGGGGTGAGGGGGCCCAAAGCGGGGGATTCCCCGCCCCCCGTCAAGGGTCTGGCAATAGGGTTGCCAACCTCCAGGTACTAATTGGAGAGCTCCCACTATTACAACTGATCTTCAGGCAATAGAGATCAGTTCACCTGGAGAAGATGGCCACTTTGGACTCTATGGCATTGAAGTCCCTCCCCTCTTCAAACCCCACCCTCCTCAGGCTCCACCCTCCAATATCTCCCGCCGGTGGCGAAGAGGGACCTGGCAACCCTATTGAGGGCCCCTGTGCTAGAGGTACTTGGATGGCCGAGATGGTTTCGTCCAGCATGACCTGGAGCAGATTCTCCTCTATTTGAACCCTCTTCCATTGAGAGATTTCGCTGGAATCCTAGTACTCTTCCTATTTATTACACTTATACTCTTCATTACTCCTGCATTAGTATTCTTCTATCATTTGGACTACCTTACCCCCTTTCTAGCCCTGACCTGGATGGGCCCAGGCTAGCCTGATCTCGTCAGATCTCAGAAGCTAAGCAGGGTCAGCCCTGGTTAGTATTTGGATGGGAGACCACCAAGGAATACCAGGGTTGCTGTGCAGAGGAAGGCACTGGCAAACCACCTCTATTAGTCTCTTGCCATGAAAACCCCAAAAGGGGTTGCCATAAGTCGGCTGCACTTGACGGCACTTAGCACACACACACACACCCTTTCCAGTCACTCAAGACCACTTACAGCATATTAGTTACGCTTTAACAACTTTTAATCACCCTGTCACAATTAAGAGTGACTAAAGGGTAATAGGAAAGTGAGTTTCCCCCTCCTCTTTGAATGCCTGCTTTTGGAAGTGAAGGGGGGGGCAGCCGATCGATGGGAGCCATTCTGAGCATTGGGAAGTTACTCCAAATTAATTTACACAGAGCACAAGGGTGTGATCTTGTGTATGGCTTGTAAATGAGAAACGTCATCACCAGAATGGAGCAGGACCTCACCATCACCAGCAACTGATGGCAGAAAGTTCTCAAGACACGGATTCTTCACGCACTGAACACAGCACATGGTGTGCCTTGAACTTTAGTGACTTGTTTTTTTATATATAATTTTTATAACATAAAACAAAACAAACAAATACAATAATAAAAAGAAAATACATAGAAAATACAAAAGAGTATCAATTATATACTCTAATTAATACATTCATAGTTACAAAGTGATAAAGTTCAAAAAACAAAAATACCCTTTTAACCCTCCACCCACCTTAAAAAGTGACCCATCACCAGACTTCCGAAGAAGGGTCTAAACAGTTTTAAAAATTACATTATTAATAGTAAAATAGAAAAGAAATAAAACTTGTTTCTATAACTCACTAACTAAAATAGTAAAATTAATTTTTGTCAGTTTATCCCAAGTTTAGAGACTTGTTGAAGACTGCGATGCAGCCATAGAAGCTAAGGCTGATGAAACCATTGTTGGTGAAAGCGTCAGTTACCTGGAAGACTTTTCCTTTGCTCGTGCCAGCAGGTTCCTCGCCTGAAAAAAACATTACAGCTACTGCTTGGATTGCTGTTCCAAGCGTCTGTTCGTCAGTACTATGAAGAAGATTCCTTCCTTGTTTTCGAGGGCTTGCCTTTACAAGGACTTTTCAGTCATATGAAGTGTCTTTTGGACTCTGAAGGAAACCTGGACATAGATTTCTTGTACATATTGCTTTTACTGTTGTTAGGTATTTGTTTCCTGTTTAGATGACGGTTCACTTGTAGATATTTGCACTGCCTTGTTATTTGTGTCTCTCCGTACAATATATGTGTTTAGATATGAGCCAAGTGTTGATTTTTTCTTGATAACCACCAGGTACTAGCTGGACGGTCTCCTGCTATTACAACGGATCTCCAGCCGATAGAGATCGGTTCACCTGGAGAAAATGGCCGCTTTGGCCATTGGACCCTACGGCATTGAAGTCCCTCCCCTCCCCAAACCCCTCCCTCCTCAGGCTCCCCCCCATAAAACCTCCCGCCAGTGGCGAAGAGGACCTGGCAACCCTACCTTCCTTTGATGCAAGATGTTTGTCCACTAAAAGCAGATGCTACTGTTGGTGGGACATATCCGTGAGATCCGACTCGCTGTCTTTCCTCCCTGTAACATGTACTTGATGCTGTCTCTTCAAAGCCCTTTCAAAGCAGATTAAAACCCTTAAAAAAAAAAAAACACTCAAAGATGGGTTTCATCGGTGTCTGTATTGCTGCTTCTGAATGTTATTTTTAGCTATGATATTTTTAGAAGGATTTTATTTGATACTTGTAGAAAGCTCGCCACTTTTGGAGCTTGTATCAGAGGCAGAAAAGGAGCACTTGAATACACCAAAGGAAAAAATATTGGAGGCAGAAAGGCAGCACTTGAATACAGCAAAGGGGGGGGGATTACCACTAGGGTTTCCAGCTCTGGATTGGGAAATACCTGGATATTTTAGGGGTGGAGCCTGAAGGGGGTGGGGTTTGGGGAGGGGGGTGACTTCAATGGGGTATGATGCCACACAGTCCACCTTCGAAAGCGGCCATTTTCTTCAGGTGAAGCAATCTCTGTTGCCTAGAAATAAGTTATAATAGCGGGAGTCCTGCAGCCACCACCTGGAGGTTGGTTGGTAGAGACATCTCACATCATGACACTCCACGAAGACAGAGGTTGAAGAAACAAAATAGTCCTTAAAATGTGAATCGAAATAGGATTCGGGGATGGAATATTGCTTCAGGTTAATGATTTCCACCTGCTGTCCTTTAGTAGTTTCAGTTGAAATCTTTTTGCGTTTAGTCCATTTTTTAAAGAATCCAGAAGAAGAAAAGAAGAAGAAGAAGAAGATGATGATGATGATGATGATTTGGTTTTTATACCCCAATTTTCTCTACCCTTTAGGAGACTCAAACCGGCTTACAATCGCCTTCTCTTCCTCTCCCCGCAACAGACACCTTGTGAGGTAGGTGGGGCTGAGATAGTTCGGAGAGAACTGTGACTAGCCCAAGGTCACCCAACTGGCCTCCACAAACCCCGCCCTCCTCAGGCTCTGCCCCAAAACCTCCCGCTGGTGGCGAAGAGGGACCTGGCAACCCTAGGCAGCCCGGTGGATTGGCGGGCTTTTGCCCACCCCCACCGGGCAATTGGGAAGCCTACCCCCATCCCCCACCAGTTGTCAGGGAGTACCTGGCAGCCCTAAGCAAAAATGCCCTAAAATTTCACAGGTGTTAACAGCAATCCTGTTCTCTCTATAAAGTTCACTCCTGAATAATTCTGCTTGACACACTCTTTATTAGAGTTATTCCTGTGTGCCGTGTGTGTGTGTATGTGTGAATTTGTATGCACACAGAATGCAGAGCGAGGGCTTAGCTGCATGCAGAAAATCTTAAGAGACACACATGTGTTTCGCTCACATCTCCCTCACACCGTCGCATTATTCTTGGGCTTTTAAGGCTCCCTGCTGGTATCTGAAGCTCCATCTTCCCTTTATAGTTCAGCTCAGCCCGGAGGCTTTCCTGAAACCTGCTGGCCGCATGACACCGAAAGGTTCAAACTGTATAGCGGTGCACCCTCACAAGAGGATCTTCTATCGGTTTATGGCATTTTCATAAAAGGGATTTGATGCTATTAAAAGTCACATCTCAGTATTAAAACTCCCAGATCTGCTGCACGATACCCAGCATTGTGGGGCTGAGTGAACTGTTTCTTTGGGTTTTCTTCTTTTCCCTTCAGTGCACAACGCAACATAAAATGAAACAAACCCCCATAGTGCGGGTGCTGTTCAAACAACGGTTTCAAATTTTATAGACTAGAACACCACGTTTCCTGCTTTTCTGCTTTGCTCTGAAAACTGGATGTTGGTAGAGATCTGGTTTGGTGTCTGAAACTGCTACTTGTCCGATTTTTGCCTCCTGGAGGCATTT